>NC_141695.1:1536958179-1538426929 GCF_964263255.1 Lissotriton vulgaris
GACACACACACAAGTGAGGTGTCATTTTTATTGGGATACCAAGAGGCACACTGGGTGGTAGGAAATGTGTGACTGCATGGTGATCCCAAACAGAAATGTCAGGAAAATGTGATTTTTTGTAGCAAAATTTGAAGTTTGCAGGTGATTCTTGTCAGAAAACTTTGGGGAATCCATGCAAGCCACATCTCCCTGGACTCCCTCCAGAGAAATGTCTGGGTTTGTTAGGTTTACCCACGAACATAAACGCAGGTGACCCCCCTTTAAAAATCAGGTTGTTTTGTGATAGATAATTTTGATGTCTCCACAATAGGTTTTGGACCCCTCCATGTTGTGGGCACTTTGTCCACACAAACAAGATAGGTAGCCTTTTTCATCAGAGACCTGGGGGAACGCTGGGTGGTAGGAAAATTGTGTCGGTCCAGTGATCCCACAAATTTCCCACACAGAAATGTGAGGAAAATATTCTTTTTTTTAGCAAAATTGGGAGATCCTTGCAAGTTTCACCTCCCTGGACTCCCCCGGTGTCTAGTTTTCAGAAATGTCTGGGTTTGATTGGTTTCCCAAGATGGCCGCCAAGCTCAGGTGACTCTCTCGCAAAAGCAAGCCTTATCGTGATCAATAGTTTTGAAGCCTTTGCAGTATGTTTTGGGCCATTTCCTGTCACAGGCACTAGGTCTACCCACAAAGGTGAGATATCATTTTTATTGGGAGATCTGGGGGACTGCTGAGTGGGTGTTTATTTTGGCTCCCCTCAGATGCCAGAGCTGTCCATCACAGAAATGTGAGGAAAATGTAAATTCTTTTAACAGAATTGGAGGTTTACAAGGAATTCTGGGGACTAAAACTCAGAGAGAGAATCACACAAGTCATCCTATTTGTATTCCCCGGAGGTTTAAATAAATGTACACTTTGTATGGTTTCACTCTCAGCTGGCTGAGCTACGGCCCAAAACCCAAGGCTAGGCACATTGCAAAAAAGAGTCAATTTTCTGTAGTAAAATTTTATGTGTCCATATTGCATTTTGAACTGCTTCCTGTCGCCAGCACTCAGCCTACTCACACACGTGAGGTACCTTTTGATTGGGGGACTTGGTGGAATGCTGGGTGGGTAGAAGTTTGTGGCGCTCCACAGATTCACTTTTCATCACAGACATTTGAGGAAAATATACTTTCTTTTAACAAATGTTGAGGTCTGCAAGGGATTTTGGATAACAGAACCTGGTGAGTGCCACACAAGTCACCCCATTCTGGATTCCCCCGGGTGTCCAGTTTTCAAACATTTACAGGTTTGCTAGGTTTCTTTAGGTGCCAGCTGAGTTAGGGCTGAAAATCCCCAGCTAGGCACATTGCAAAAAAGGGTCAGTTTTCAGTGGGAAAATGTGATGTGTCCACATTGCATTTTGGGCTATTTCCTACTGTGGGCACTATGCATACCAACACAAGTGAGGTACCGTTTTTATTGGGAGACTTAGGGGAACAAAGAATAGCAGAGCAATTGCTATTACCAGTTCTCTTGTCTTTCAATGCATTTCTGCTTTCCAAATTTAATACAATGTGATTCAAAGAAGATATTTTGAAAAATGCGCCCTCATTCATATGCTAGTATCCAAAGCACACCTTATAAGTTTCTATTAAATCCTAGCTAAGTAATCGCTTATTAAAGGTTCGGTATACCCTCTATTGGACAATGAAACAAAGTAAAACAAACATCAGTTCCAAGAACGAAGATCCAGGCAGTTCAGAGTCAAATTCAATGTTAATCTTCCTATGATTTGGTCAATTCTTCATCAGTATTCAAAAAATCGTATAAGATCTCCTAGCACGCTGTTTTCCAACACATGTTTCGTCTTGCACTTAGCCTTTCTCAAGGCTGGAAATATTAAACAATGCTAGTATAAATATGACATACAAAGTTGCATACATTGAGAAAAACAAACATATAAATACCATGTAATTCACTAACATATAAAAAGATTGACATATTTAAAATCACATAAAAAACAACAATTGTATGTACATTTGAGAAACATAGATAAACCACATATTATGTAGTACAAAACATAATGTATACACTACTTAATGTGTCTATACATCCAAAGTATAAGAGTGTGTTGTAAACCTCTCAACGGCGTTCGATCTGGTAAACAGGTCGAAGCTGTGGCAAATTTTACTTAACATCGGCATTGATTATGCTTAGTTAAATTCTTGGCTGACCTTCATTGCGGCTTGTCAGCCTCTATTCGAGTCACCCAGGAAGGGAGATGTACAAGGTACTTTAACTCAGAACGAGGGGTCAGGCAGGGGTGCATTAT
The DNA here is from genome assembly GCF_964263255.1 of Lissotriton vulgaris. Taxonomy (NCBI): domain Eukaryota; kingdom Metazoa; phylum Chordata; class Amphibia; order Caudata; family Salamandridae; genus Lissotriton; species Lissotriton vulgaris. The sequence continues at coordinate 1,536,960,491 of NC_141695.1, forward strand.
GGCTCCCCTACTTTTTACGCTTTACATAAATGCTTTAGAACCCGCCTTGAAGGGAGCTACATTAGATGTACCGCGTGTAGGAGAAACCATTATACCGGTTTTCCTCTATGCAGATGACGCCGTTTTATTGGCGCACACTGGTGTTGGTCTAAATAAACTGCTGGACACGTTCGGCAAATTTATGGAAACTTTAGAACTGAAAATAAACGCTAAAAAATCCCATGTTATGATAGTGGGGGATCACAGTAGGAAAAAACAAAAAACAATATCCTTTTTCTGTGGGAGTGATGAGGTTAAAAGGGTACCTGTGTTTACCTACCTAGGGATCTTGTTTGATGAAAAAGGGTCCTGGGGTCCTCAAATGAAACATAAAAGAAATGTATTTTCCAGATCTACATCAGCTCTTATGGGATTTTCAAAACGTCTTGGGGCCAGACCTATGGAAGCCATTGTGAAGGTGTATAAGACCAAGGGCCAGATGTAGGAGCCTTAATACCGGTCGGAAACGGCCGATTTCGGCCGTTTCCGACCGGTATTTGGCTTTTGAGATGTAGGAGGCATTTTATTTACAGAATCGGTATATTTACCGATTCGGTAAATATACAGAATCGGTAAAATACCGAATTGGTAAATATACCGATTCTGTAAATCAAGATGTAGGTGCCACTGTAATCAGTGCCACAGGCCCTTACCCAATCGTTATTTACCATGGAATACTATTCCATGGTAAATAACGAATTCCAGTGTACATGCACATCTGTGCATGTACACCTGTGCCATGTGTCACACAGACATGCCCTAAGGGCATGTCTGTGTGTCACATGGCACACAAGCCAGAAACAGGGGTGCAACAGGGTGTCAAAGTGACACCCTGTCACCCTTGCAAAATCGGTAATTTTACCGATTCTGTAATTACAGAATCGGTATTTGCCATTGATTCCTATGGGCTTCAAGGCCCATAGGAATCAATGGCAAATACTGATTCTGTAATTACAGAATCGGTAATTACCGAATCTTACAGATTCGGTATTTTTACCGAATATTTTACCTACATAGCAATTATCGAATAGTGAATACCGAATCTGTAAAATTCGGTATTTACCATTCGGTAAATTGCTATTACCTACATCTAGGCCCAAGTGCCTAGCAATTGCTACATACGGCTCCGATATTTGGGGGTATAGTACACAACACTACCTAATTCAAGTGGTTAAAAATATATTTCTAAGATCCCTGCTGTCTATACCTCAGTCCACCCCTACTTTTTCTATTCATGAAGAATTGGGACTGAGTTATGTAACTGACTTACTGAAAATAGCCCTGTTAATATGCTGGCTTAAGACCTGGCTCAAACAGGAGATCTCCCTGAACCACATGATTTTAAAAGACTTCCTAGCTCTAGATAAGGTTATTACAATCCCATGGCTAGCATACATTGAATCCACCCTTAAATAAAAAACTTGGTCGTCCTGGGCTTTTTCTAGCACCGGAAACCATTAAGAAAGAAGATGTAGACCTGATTAAAAATGCCATGGAAAACCTTCTTTCTTCTGAAAGGGAGGAATTAGAGCTGAAAAAACCTATGGTAAGAGCGAACTATGGTCTGGTGAGCTCACCTGGAATTGAGCCTTACCTGAAATTAGTTACACGCCCTTTCCATCAGTTTTTACTAACCAGATTTCGACTTAATACAATTCACCTCACACTGGGAGATTTCCCTAAATGGGGAATACCGGATGATGCTGAACCTTGTAAGTGCGATAACTTTTCATTACAAGATACTATGCATTTTGTAATGTTCTGCGAGTATTACGCAGACATCAGGAAAAAGTATCTGGTACAAGTGTTAAGGGGAGCGGGGTTTATGCAGGTTAGGCTGGCACTCCTTTATCTGCAACTCCTGGATAGTACTCGAACCACTTTTCATGTTGCAAATTTTCTAGTGGCAGCGGTGTGTATTAATGGAATGAAGAAAAGAATATTAGGTCTTATGGGAGCTGTAGCTTGACTATGAAGAAAGATGTGGTTTATTTTTAGTCTATTGGATAAGGTATTGCTTGTTAATTTTATTCTCAGCATTTGGGAAAACGTTTTATTGTAATTTTTAATGTTTAGCAACGTATGGAATTATTTTAGTGTTATAACTGTCCCTTGATTGAAGACCTACGAAATGAAATTTCAATGTAATAGATTTTATGGATTTTTTTTATGTTTTGATTGTGAATTGGTATATATGTGCTTAATATTGTATCTGTGCCTTTTTATGATATTAAGTTATCGAATAAAGTATATGACTGACCATCCATCCATACCATGTCTTCCAATTTGTTCAGAAAATCCTTGGTATCCTATATGAAAGATGGAAGATTGAGCACAATAGATTGCAAAGTACTATCAATAAATTCTGAGATATGTTCAGTGACACCACCAATGCCTGAGATATTAGGTCTACCAGGGGGTGTTGTGGTGCTCTTATCAACCTTAGGTAGAATCTACATATCGTAGCACTTGGGGGTACTATTTAATATTGTGCTGTACTGAGGAAGACAATGGTGCTTTTGCTGTATATTTGTTGAATTACAATGAATTGTTGTATTTGGATTATTTAAGATCCATAATATTTGCCTTGCAATCCACACCGATAACAAGGGTCTACCTTACTCCATTTGCTAGTGCTCTCCTTGAACAGTGACAGTTGGACTATTCAAGGACTAGTTATGTGCTATTTTTGCTATTGAAGGGGATTCTCTGTCATATGTAGAGTAAAGACAAATTATTTTATTGTCTCTTTTCATCATGCTTGGGATAATTTATTCTGCTGAACTCTGTATATATATACTAATATCCATCTAACTTACGTGTTCTTTAGAAATTATGTTGGGATTCCACGGCGACTTTTGAATTTGGTTCATCGCGCTTGGATAGATTTGTGATCCTTTTTTCTTCAAGCTGATATTTGGATATTGACCACCAGTACTTATGGTGGGTTCGATTTTCAATCGGTGTTCTTCTCTTATCTCCAATATCTCTCTTACTGTTTTTCTCACTTCCTTCACCTTCTTGTCACTGTATTTTTAATTTTTAATACATATAAAAAGATTTCCTGTTCACCTTATCCCAATTTCATTTGGTGAGGGCTGATGCTTATTTTATCCTAACTCCAGTTAATTCAATTTTTTTACTCTTGGATTCTTGGGTCACTCCATTTAGATTTGTACATAGGTTTACAACACACTCTTATACTTTGGATGTATAGACACGTTAAGTAGTGTATACAGTATGTTTTGTGCTACATAATATGTCGTTTATCTATGTTTCTCAAATGTATATACAATTGTTGTTTTTTATGTGCTTTTAAATATGTCAATCTTTTAATAAGTTAGTGAATTGCATGGTATTTATTTGTTTGTTTTTGTCAATGTATGCAACTTTGTATGTCATATTTATTCTAGCATTGTTTAATATTTCCAGCCTTGAGAAAGTCTTAATGCAAGATGAAACACGTGTTGGCAAACAGCGTGCTGGGAGATCTTATACAATTTGTTGAATACTAATAAAGAATTGACGAAATCATAAGAAGATTAACATTGAATTTGACTCTGAACTGCCTGGGTCTTCGTTCTAGGAACTGATGTTTGTTTTACTTTGTTCCATTATCCAATAGAGGGTATACCAATCCTTTAATAAGGGATTACTTAGCTAGGACTAAAAAGAAACTTATAAGGTGTGCTTTGGATAGCCTCAAATTATGTATGTTCAATTTGATCTCACATTTATGTGTGCCTATAGCACCTTGAGGTAGTAGGTGTTCGGGGCAGATTTAGCACCCATTTTCTCGATATATTCTGTATTGTACCAAATTTGTCACGCCTTATATTGTCTATATAGTACCATCTCATTTGTTGAATTGTGTGGCGTTTCCCTTCGGGAACACTGCTTCCTAAACTATGCAGTCACATGCTAGTATGGCTAACCGCAAATTCCGAGCTGTGTAAATAAACACTGCCTCTAAACTCTATATCTTGTTCCCATTTCGGAAATACATATGTTTCCATGATATCTATTTTTCACTCTTTATATTTTATGAAATGAAATACTGTATACCCGGCACACAATGAAAAACCATTGTAAGGTGAGGCTCATTTATTGGCTCTGGGTACCTTGGGTTCTTGGTGAACCTACAGGACCGATACTACCCTGCAACCAGAAAGGTCCCCTAGACATAACAGTATATTGCTTTCAAAAATCTGCCAAAGTTAGAATAAATTACAGGTGAAAATGTATGTACAAATGTTTTTTTTTAATTCAATTTACATATTTTATATTTTCAACTGTCACTTTCTATAGGGAACCCTTGAGGGATCTACACAAATGACCCCTTGCTGAATTTCGAATTTTGTCTGCTTTTTAGAAATGTATACCGTTCGAGTATCCATTATTGGTCGTAGTGCACACTTAAGTACATTAAATCTACAGGGCCTCTAGACCGACATGCCCAACCATATACTAGGGGCCTCATTTATGAGAAACGACATATCACAAAATATTTCTATTGCGGACCAAATTCATGCCCAAGTGGGCTAGTGACTTCACATTGGTGTCTAATGTTTCTAACTTGAATCATCACAATTCAGCTTTCATTGTACATGTTGCATTCATGTTCATTCAACTTGCGGCTTTCAAACGTATTCATACACTCTGGAATGCAAAAAGGATCTTGAATAATCTGAAAAATGAGAGAGCATATCCGTTACAATTCAGTGGTGACATTTCTTCACATATTGGGCCCGATTCACAGAACTAACTTAAGACAAAATCCTAAACTTACTACTTTTGGTATTCACAGAAGTTAGGATTTTGTCTTAAGACAGACTTAAGACATACTTAAGACAAAATCCTAACTTAAGTCTGTCTTGGTGAAGGATCAAGCCCTGATCTTTGGACTGGGTAAGAGTGGTCTGCCTAATTCAGACACTCTGTTCATCACCACCCCCTTTTCTGAATCGTTTTTGTCCACCATAAGCGTGGAAGGGTATACTCAGATGTGAGTCCCTTGCTCATTGCACCATCAGGATTCAAGCAAGCCAGGCCGAAGACGGCTGAAATGCCAGAAACCGGTCCCCGGAAGCTTGTTTCCTTCCCAGTATAAGAATTGGCTTGGTAGTTTGGTCTGCCCTGTTCCCATGATGCACTGGGCCAGGGTCAGACTAATTTGAATGTAGCCAGGTTCTGAGCTGGGATGGTGCAGTGAGCTAAAAAACGGTGATGGATCAAGCCCTGATCTTTGGACTGGGTAAGAGTGGTCTGCATAATTCAGACACTCTGTTCATCACCACCCCCTTTTCGCAATCATGGGAACAGTCCAGCTTGAACTGCCAAGCCACGGCTTCCCTGGACCGGAAACAAGCTTCCGAGGACCGGTTTCTGGCATTCCGGCCGTCTTCAGCCCGGCTTGCTTGAATCCAGTGGCAAAGTGAGCAAGGGACTCACGTCTGTACCCTGCCACACTTATGGCGGCCAAAAGCGGTACAAAAGGGGGTGGTGATGGACGGAGAATCTGAATCAATCAAACACTCACACCCAGTCAAAAGATCTGGGTTTAATCCATCACCGTTCTTTAGCACACTCTGACACCCCAGTTCAGGCATGGCTATATGCAAATCAGTCTGACCCTGTTCCTCATGGGAACAGTCCAGCCCGAACTGCCAAGCCATGTCTTCCCTGGACTGGAAACGAGCTTCTGAGGACCGGTTTCTGGCATTCCACCCGTCTTCAGCCCGGCTTGCTTGAATCCAGTGGCAAAGTGAGCAAGGGACTCACGTCTGAGCATACCCTGCCACACTTATGGCGGCCAAAAGCGGTACACAAGGGGTGGTGGTGGAAGGAGCATCTGAATCAAACAAACACTCACACTCAGTCAAAAGATCTTGGTTTAATCCATCACCAATCTTCAGCCCACTCTGCCACCCCAGTTCAGACATGGCTATATGCAAATCAGTCTGACCCTGTGCCTCATGGGAACAGTCCACCCCGAACTGTCAAGCCATGTCTTCCATGGACCGGAAACAAGCTTCTGAGGACTGGTTTCTGGCATTCCAGCCGTCTTCAGCCCGATTTGCTTCAATCCAGTGGCAAAGTGAGCAAGGGACTCACATCTGAGCATACCCTGCCACACTTATGGCGGCCAAAAGCGGTACACAAGGGGTGGTGATGGACGTAGCATCTGAATCAATCAAACACTCACACCCAGTCAAAAGATCTGGGTTTAATCCATCACCGTTCTTTAGCCTACTCTGCCACCCCAGTTCAGACATGGCTATATGCAAATCAGTCTGACCCTGTGCCTCATGGGAACAGTCCACCCCGAACTGTCAAGCCATGTCTTCCATGGACCGGAAACAAGCTTCTGAGGACTGGTTTCTGGCATTCCAGCCGTCTTCAGCCCGATTTGCTTCAATCCAGTGGCAAAGTGAGCAAGGGACTCACATCTGAGCATACCCTGCCACACTTATGGCGGCCAAAAGCGGTACACAAGGGGTGGTGATGGACGTAGCATCTGAATCAATCAAACACTCACACCCAGTCAAAAGATCTGGGTTTAATCCATCACCATTCTTTAGCCCACTCTGCCACCCCAGTTCAGACATGACTATATGCAAATCATTCTGACCCTGTGCCACATGGGACCAGTCCAGCCCGAACTGCCAAGCCATGGCTTCCCTGGACCGGAAACAAGCTTCCGAGGACTGGTTTCTGGCATTCCAGCCGTCTTCAGCCCGGCTTGCTTAAATCCAGTGGCAAAGTGAGCAAGGGACTCACATCTCAGCATACCCTGCCACACTTATGGCGGCCAAAAGCGGTACAAAAGGGGGTGGTGATGGACGGAGCATCTGAATCAATCAAACACTCACACCCAGTCAAAAGATCTGGGTTTAATCCATCACCATTCTTTAGCCCACTCTGCCACCCCAGTTCAGACATGGCTATATGCAAATCAGTCTGACCCTGTGCCTCATGGGAACAGTCCAGCCCGAACTGCCAAGACATGCCTTCCTTGGACCGGAAACAAGCTTTAGAGGACCGGTTTCTGGCATTCCAGCCGTCTTCAGCCCGGCTTGCTTGAATCCAGTGGCAAAGTGAGCAAGGGACTCACGTCTGAGCATACCATGCCACACTAATGGCGGCCAAAAACGGTACAAAAGGGGGTGATGATGGACGGAGCATCTGAATCAATCAAACACTCACACCCAGTCAAAAGATCTGGATTTAATCCATCACCGTTCTTTAGCCCACTCTACCACCCCAGTTCAGACATGGCTATATGCAAATCAGTCTGACCCTGTGCCTCATGGGAACAGTCCAGCCCGAACTGCCAAGCCATGTGTTTCCTGGACCGGAAACACGTTTTTGAGGACCGGTTTCTGGCATTCCAGCCGTCTTCAGTCCGGCTTGCTTGAATCCAGTGGCAAAGTGAGCAAGGGACTCACATCTGAGCATACCCTGCCACACTTATGGTGGCCAAAGGCGGTACAAAAGGGGGTGGTGATGGACGGAGCATCTGAATCAATCAAACACTCACACCCAACCAAAAGATCTGGGTTTAATCCATCACCGTTCTTAGGCCACTCTGCCACCCGAGTTCAGACATGGCTATATGCAAATCAGTCTGACCCTGTGCCTCATGGGAACAGTCCAGCCCGAACTGCCAAGCCATGTCTTCCCTGGACTGGAAACAAGCTTCCGAGGACCGGTTTCGGGCATTCCATCCATATTCAGCCCGGCTTGCTTGAATCCAGTGGCAAAGTGAGCAGGGACTCACGTCTGAGCATACCCTGCCACACTTATTATGCCACCTTTGTGAAGCAGCTTGCCATAAATGTATTTCATTAGCATAATTTCGTGGTCACCCAGGAGCACAGTTCATGTGAATGCTTATTATGTGAACAGTAGCATAATTTTGTTGTCATCCGGGCCCATAAACATCCGGGAGCGTAATTTATTATGCGACCTTTGAGCGCATTGGCGTTCACATCATGCACCCACTTGTCCATGTGAATTTGAGCTCATTAGTGAATCGGCATAATCTCTATGGCATTATTTCAAAATTACACTTGAATGTTCAATTCCACATAATAATCAGCATCATCTCTTATGGCATGTGCGCATTGGTGAATCAGCATAATCTCTATGGCATTATTTCATAATTCCACTTGAATGTTCGATTCCACATAAGAATCAGCATATTATCTTATGGCATGACATCCCACTCAAATGTTTAATTGCACATAATAAAGCGTAAACATCCGGGAGCGTAATTTATTATGCCACCGTTGAGCGCATTGGCGTTCACATCATGCACCCATTACTGTTTTAGGGGACATCCGGGAGCATATTTCAGTTGCATAAATCCACTCAAATGTTCAATTGCACATAATAATCGGCATAATCTGTTATGGCATGATATTCCACTCGAATGTTCAATTGCACATAATAATCGGCATAATCTCAATGGCATTATTTCAATGGCATTATTTCGAGGTCCATGTGAATTTGAGCGCATTGGAGGCATTGGCGGTGACATGCCTTGCGATCTAACTGTAAACGCGCAGTAGTCGCATGCGTTGAGAAAGCATGCGATGTAACCACCCCGCGATGTAAAGGTCCCGATGCGATGGCAGCGCGACGTAACTCTATCGGTGTAATGGGTGTTCCCCGTAGTAGATGGGTGTGAAACCACCACTGGGGTAGAGGAAAAACTCCATCTAGTAACATCTGAAAACACGCCATTGACCCAAACATTGACTCTACCTCAAGGCAGGCATAACAGTGGAGTAACTTTTAAAAGTCCCCATATTTTTTACACTTTGCATGTGTGTAGCACTGTACAGTATACATATGAAGTGGGAAAATTAGTGGGTAATTTTTCTACTGGAAGGGGCACCTATCAGTACAAAACCTATGCCTGATACAAATGCAAACACCCATTGAATGCGGTGGAAGGGTGTGTCGGATGGTGCATGGGAGCCTAAAGTGTATGAGCACTGGGAGAAATTACAAACAGTGCCACATCTTAGTAGATATAGTGTGGATTCTCTCTCACACTTTGATACAACTCAGAGCAGATTGGTTGCTTCGTTGCACAGTGTCAAAACTTAGTAAATATGTATCTCAACCCAAGCATCACAGAGTCACTATGTGACTGGTTCTGCTATGCAGATAGCAGCTCCTGCATTTCAACTGACAGATATGCTACTGAATTTCTTTAAAAGCCATGCAAACTAGCCTCCTCAGTGTATGGATAACCAGCGTTAGAAATGAGATTTCCCTTAATGGGCAGAAAATCAGTAAATCTGATTATACAATGAGAACTGTGGAAGTCCAGGGTAAGACTGGGACAGAAAATAGGCTTGGGCACAATAATAAAAAGTGGCCCGTGAGTGAATAAATATAGATGACACACATTGGCACAGCCAATATGTTTTGCCTAAGCGAGATCTATTGGCTTTGACAATGTTTCAAAATAGGCAGCAGAGGTGATGTCAGAGGTAACAAAAAGGACAGTGGGAAGAGGGGGGATTGGAGGGTAACTAAACAGCTGGAGAAAAAGTAAGTAATTAGTGGGCTCTAAGCCTTTTTTAAAGCTTTTAAAATTTACAATCCCTTTCACTAACAATGCATGCTTGAGGTAGGCAAAACCTAAAAAAGTCCCATGTGTGCACATTGGGCAACGCTTGAAGTTGTGAAGACATACTTTTAAGTGTTTTGCAAGGTATGGAAGACTGCATGGGTTTGAGCTTCAGGCAGGCAATGTTTGCTTCAATATCAGAGAACTCAACAGTAAAAACCAGCCCAGTAGAGCATAAAACTGGCCACAAACAGCAGGGTCAGTGAGCATGGGGAGAGGATCAAAGTCATGGCCAAAATGAATAAAATATTCTGAAACTATTTTGTTGTTATTTCACCATCAAGGAACTGCATACAAAAGAGCGCACACCTTTCAGTGTGATATGTACTATTTTACATTGTGAAGCCTCTGTTGGTTAATGCAATCACTGCAGATATCTGTGTGATTAACCAGAGAGCAACATAATTAAAGTGTGGTTGGTGCAGTGGATAATGGCGACATGTGCATTATGAGGTCCCAGCCTTTGACAGAAAGCACTGTGAATGTCTATATTATTATTTTAAACTTGTATTACACACAGTATAAATAGGCTGCCGCAAAGTGCACTGAGGGATTTAGGTCCAAGATAAAAAAAGTACCTTCAAAATGTAAATGTGGGTAATTTTCAGACTGAACCGAGGGCAAACATTTTGTATAACTGCCCATTAAAAACACACACTCCACAGCTCATCTGGTCAGCTTACAATACCTAGCAATGAAAAAATGCTTAAAGTGATTCCATTAATTAAAGCCAATATTGGCTTCAAAGCAGCCTTTACACTTGCAGATTAACCAAATGCGCACATTTACATTTCCTTCAGGCAACAGACTCTCTTTGCAAGAAAGCGTGTTTTTTAACAGCTGTCTGTCCCTCCCTCAACTTTGTAGCACTGGAGAAGCTCCCCTTTCCACTTCAGCTAAGGCATTTGAAATGGCAGAATTTACCTGTCTACTGCAGCACCTGTAAAGAAAAAGAGTATCTTTCACACCTGTTATGTTTTTTAATAATAAAGGGTTGGCGTTATCGAAATATCTCTTATGTTATTTCATCTTGACCTGGGAGCAGCAAGCACGCTCCTACAGACAGCCTAGGCATTGGAAGGACAAAGCTGCGTGCGCACATTTGCGCAGTCTATAGGGAGCTTAGCCAATTATACCATTAGATTAGGCCGCAATTCCTTGCAAACAAGCAATTGAATCCTAATGTGATGTTATAATCTTGGGTCAGTCATGTGGTTAGGTTGCAGACACATTACTTTGTTTTTCACCCCATTCATTAGTTTTTGGCGTATTGGTTTAACATCATGCAATGCACTTCTGGGGCTAGGAATCTTCTTGGTTGGTGTCTGCCATTGACAGAGTTTTTGGTAAACAGTTTGATTGTCGCCTCAGCCAGAGTCCCCGTCGAACCTCTGCAGACAGCATGTCATCCCCTGTTTGCGCAAAGGCAGTGAAGACTTGTAGAAACAAGGCTTCATCATTAATAAAATAGGATTACTTCTGCCAGCTTCTAAAATACTACAAGTGCATTATTCGGTATAAGCAGCCTTCACCAGGTTTGTTAAAATGCACAGCCCGGTGGCTATACTGACTGACTGACTGACTGACTAATTGTACTTATAAAGCGCACTAATGCTGAGGCGTCTTGGCGCTGTGTTAGAGTAGAAAACTCGGACATGTATGCATCTTACTGATGTTGGGGAAAGAGACAGGTTTTGATTTCTTTCCTAAATGCACATCTGTTGGATAAACTTCTTATATGTAGTGGAAGAGTGTTCCAGAGTTTAGACGCCAGGAATGAAAAACGCTTTCCTCCACAACGTGCTTTTTTTATCTTTGGAATTTGTGCAAGACCAAGGGAAGAGGATCTTAAAGTCCGAGTAGGGACATAGGGGCCGATTCCGATTTGGGAAAAACCGCTCCGAATAGGCGTTCGGAGCATTTTTGTCGTACGGATCGTACCCTGCAATGTCCCCCGTACGTACGATGAAGTACGATTCGTACCAGGAGCCATACTCCGTACGAGTCGTAAAGAGACAGTACAACTCTAATCTCCGTACGATTCTCCCTCGGAACCCGCTGTACGCGACATCTGTACAGTTCATTGCTGGTTTTTACGACCCAGCAAGTACGATACGTGGCAGGTACGCACCGCACGACCCTTTTTCTACGGGAGCTGAAAACAGTTGTAAAAACAGAGTTCGCGCCAAAATAGGTACGGAACAGCCCCCCGGGTATGGTACGTACCCCCATGATCGCAGGGGTACGCACCGTACCCCTGCGATCATTGGGTGTACAAGCCGTACCCCATGATGGGTGTACGAGCCGTACCCCATGTACGATGGGTGTACCCATTGTACATGTGCTACGGCTCGTACACACATCGTACATGGGGTACGGCTCGTACACCCCATGATCGCAGGGGTACAGTGCGTATCCCTGCGATCATGGGGTGTACAAGCCGTACCCCATGATGGGTGTACGAGCCGTACCCCATGTACGATGGGTGTACCCATTGTACAGGGGCTACGGCTTGTACACACATTGTACATGGGGTACGGCTCGTACACCCCATGATCGCAGGGGTACAGTGCGTACCCCTGCGATCATGGGGAGTACGGACCGTACGGTGTGTATGTGTTTGTGTGCTTTTCCGTACGACTCGCCCTTACCTGATGTGGACTGTACGAATCGCGTCCTCATACCCCGGTCCGGATCGTACTCGTCGGGTCATACGGCATGTATACGAGTCGTACGGCATGTGTACGAGTTGTACGGTTCACGGTTTCAGCCTTGCAATACGTATGGATTGCGATGATTCGGACGGATTCACGGAATACGGATCATACTACGCGACTCGGACAGACTGGTACGATTCGTACGGAGAGGGCTCCGGATACAAATCGTACGGACGTTTTTTTTCCCGAATCGGAATCGACCCCATAATGTGAGAAGAGAGCTTGCACATCTTTAGCACCCTCTCCAAACAGAGCCTTATGAACTAGACAGAGTGACTTAAATTCTATTTGTCAGCATACAGGGAGCCAGTGAAGGTTTCTTATGGCTGTTGAAGTTGGGCTGCGTCTGGGCAACCCAAGCAGCACTTTGGCTGCAGCATTTTGAATAGCCTGAAGTTTGTTTATTTGAGCAACACCCATTCCAAGGTAGAGGGCGTTGCAGTAATCAATTCAGGACAGTATGGTTGAGACAACAACCGTTTTTCTAAAGGCAAAGAGAATATATGGGAGAATCTTTCTCAGTCCTTTTAGAGTGAAAAAGCAAGCTGAGGTGACCTGGTTGATCTGTGGAGCCCAGGTCAGGTTTTTATCAACCATTACTCCCAAATTCCTGGCTTTTGAAACTGGTATTGGAGGTAGTCCAGCAGTATTAGGCCACCATAACTGGTTCCAGATTTGGTCTTTTGAGCCGAATTCCATGACTTCTGTTTTGGTTGTATTTAGCTTTAAAAAGTTCACATTCATCCAGTTCATCAAGGATGAAATGCAATTACAGAAGTCCATGGCTCGTGAGTCTGCTGCCTTAGCTAGCGATACTATGAGCTGCGTATCGTCAGCATAAGATACCAACTTAAAGCCATGGCTCTTTATCATCCTGGCCAGAGGGGCAACATATACATTAAATAATGTTGGCAATAAGGCCGATCCCTGCGGGACTCCGCCCGGAAGGGTGAATTCCTCTGATCTGAGGCCATTCCAGTAGATCATTTGTTTCCTGTCTGCCAGAAAGGATGATAGGAGAGAAAGTGCTGTACCATTGACACCAGCATCCTGCAGCCTTTGATTGAGCACAGTATGGTTTACCGTATCAAAGGCCGCTGTTAGATCAAGCAGGACCAGTACAGCCCTACCCCCTTCATCTGTTACCCTACGTATTTCTTCTGTTGTCAGGATTAGAGCAGTTTCCGTAGAATGTTTAGGACGGAAACCATGATGGGTGGTATCTAGCAGATTGTTTATCTCCAAGAATGACATCAATTCAATGTTTAATGCCTTTTCCAGTACTTTCGCTGCAAAGTTATATAGTTCATCTCAACCTGTGGGTCCGATTTAGACTTTTTTGGAAGTGGGCGTATACACGCTTTTTTCCATATCGAGAGGAACACTCCATCAGACAGGATTTTATTAATTAATGGAGATAAGGCAGAGCTGATGGCTTCTGATGCCAAATGCAATATATATGATGACAGGGATCCAAGGGGGAGCCCGATTTTATGCTTAGTAGCAGTTCCTCTACCCTTTTTTCTGTTAGTGGGGAGAAGGATAGCAAGCCTTCATGTTCCACCCTGGCTCCAGGTTGAGCTACATTTAGTTTTCCTATATTGTGTGTTGATTCTTCTAAGCTATCATACACTGATGGCACTTTGTTTTGAAAGAAAGTGTCGATTTTATCTATAAATGTTTGTTCCGGGGTTCATGGGAAGGACATGGCTTTTGTAGTTCGGACTGGACTGTTCCCATGGGGCACAGGGTCAGAGCTGATTTGCATATCGCCATTGTCTAACCCAGGGTGGTGTGGAGTGCAAAAAAACGATGGATTTGGGCCCAGATCTTTTGACTGGGATGAATGTGTGACATTGATCCACATTCGGTCCATCACCTGTTTTGTTTGCATTATATCTTGTGGGCATCTCATCAGGGCATTAACTGCTTGAAATAGTTCTTTCAAAGAATTTGCAGCTTCTTGGATTTTAATTGTGTAGTATTTAGCCTTTGCCTGAATAATTGCAGCTTTCTATTCTTCCGAAGCTGAGCAATATTCTTTCTTATGGTCAGTATTATATTGGGATGTCCAGATTCGTTCTTTTTGTCTGCATTTGATCTTTATAGATTTTAACTTGGGTGAGTACCATGAGGATGAAGCCTTTTTGACTAAAGAATTCTTGGACACTTCAGGTGCCACTTTATTTGCTGCTGTGGTTAGCCAGTTCTAGAAATCATCAATGGTTTGATTTAAATCATTGGATATTTCAGGTCTTTTTGTGAGTGCTGATGCAAACTGTGCTTCACTCACTAACTTCCATATTCTATATTTACTATCTGGAACGCGAGAGATACGTCTTCTACTAGATATTGTTTGTAATATGTCAAAGTAAATCACCGAATGATCAGTCCATGGTACCATGCAGATTTTTCTAATTGATATGCCAGAGTTGTTGGTGCATATCCCATACAATGTGTGCCCTGCTGTATGTGTAGGTTCGCTGATGATCTGAGTGAAATCAAGGCTAGCTAACTTGTATAACAAGCATACGGTGTCGGGGTTGCTTTTATCTTCCAGATGGAAGTTGGAATCCCCCAAAATTGTACAGTGCTCGGTATCTAAGAATGATTCCATAAAATTATGTATAGCGTTTAAAAAAACTGTTTTTGGTCCAGGAGGTCTATAAATTAGTAGACCTGGAAATATGTCTACTTTATTCCATTTAATGGAGAAGGATATAGCCTCCGCATCGGCTATGGCCTCAGGTCTAATTTTGACCGAAAAGGCAGCACGATATATTATGGCGATTCTTCCACCTTTGGCTCCTATTCGATCGTGATTAGTAACAAGATAGCCCGTTGGGGCTGTTATTTGCCAATCAGGTTTTTTCACTTGAATCATGCATTTGAGCTGGAATTTGTGCTTTACTATGGATCTGGTATTAAGTAAGAAACACTTTAAAGGTGTTTTGCTAACCTGTGCATCATCATCAGGAATGGAGTTTGATGGAAATGCAGTCCATTCACATAGGTTGCATTTAGTAATCAGAGCGCCTTTTGAGTTACCTATTAGATTGTGTGGGACACATACTAGAGGGTCAAGACAGAGTAGTTGCTCTCTTGTGTATATGTGCCTAGTAGTTGCACAGGGGTCCTGGCCCTAGGCGCGGACGGGCGCAGACGGGCACACCTTTGGCGTGGCCGACGCGCCCGCTGCGCTCGCCTGCTGCGCAGACGATGCATCTGTCTCAATGTAGGAAGTGAGGTGGCGGGAGGGACCTCGTTAGCTCCAGCAACAACTAGAGCGCTACTCTTCTGGCGGGTCCGCTTCCTGGACACCGCGTTAGCGCTAAAGTTGTATTGAGTATGCTGAGTAGCCTAAAGTTTACTTTGTTAAAAACAACAAGTGGCCGGTAAGATTGAAATATTTGCAGGTCTGTAAAGCCCACCGTTCAGTAGTGTTAATGACGTTAATGTCGGTCCTCTAACACTGGAACCGGCACCATTTTAGCCTTAATATAGGAAGTGAGGTGGGGGGGAGGGACCTCGTTAGCTCCAGCAACAACTAGAGCGCTACTCTTCTGGCGGGTCCGCTCCCTGGACACCGCGTTAGCCCTAAAGTTGTATCGCGAATGCTGAGTAACTTAAAGTTTCCTTTGTTAAAAACAACAAGTCGCAGGTAAGATTAAAATATTTGCCGGTCTGTAAAGCCCACCGTTCTGTAGTGTTAATGGCGTTAATGTTGGTCCTCTAACAGGTCAAGATGTCTGACGTGTTTCATTAACATCCCGAGAACTCTTCTGCCATCTGTAGTGATCCTGTGGCAATCAGAGGTTAATTCATCCTACATCTTGCTGCAATTGAGTCCCATTTGTAGAGAGCCACCCGGGCTCTCCTCTAAAATGTAAGAACTTTTCAAGCATGCAAACAACCATCGGGCAGGCTCGTCCGGAGGGTATATATATACGGCGGAAGATCGCTCAGGGTCTTCCGGCCACGAAAGTAAAAGCACTGGTGTTCTGTATTCATTTCAGCGCAGCAGTGGCCTAGTTCCACGTCGCCCTGCCACGCTACATTGGTGATGAGGCTGGTCACACCCCACGCATGCTTCGCCGCCTGCCTGGATACCTGCTGGGAGCTTGCGGAGCCCACCCGTATCGTTCAGCTCCATCTGAAGCTTACAGCCTCTCCGTGACCCGCAGGGAGCTCGAGGAGCCTACCCGCACTGCTCTGCACCAGCCGACGTCTGGAGCTCCCTGGTGCCTCTGTGGGCCCTCTTGGCATCTGTGGCCCACATCGCCTGCCCCGCTACAGGAGCGGCTGTGCCTGCGCCCACTAACGTGTCTCCCTGTCCAACAGGAGCACGTTCATCTGGCGGCGCTCGCTGCGGCTGCATCTACCGGGGGTGAGTGCCAGCTGCTTGAGTGCTGTTACGCTGTGTGCCTTGCGGAGGCTAGGGCACCCCCCCTTCTGCTCTCTGCGCTGAGCACACGTGCAAGGAGCCTGGTGCTCTCACCTCCTGCCTCCCTGGCACCACGTTCCAGCATCTGGGCCCGTCTGCCAGGCCCCGGCTCCCTCACTGGCCTAACCAGCTGCGTGGCCCCCTGACCGTGCTGCCCCGCCGACTACCTGCTCAGCACCTAAAAAAAAAAAGAAACATTTAGAAGGAATACAGACAAGGGGTGAGAGGAGCAGGAATAAACCCCTATCATCTGAGGGACAGTGGAGAGAATAGAGAGCACACTGGGATAAGTAACAAAACTGTGCAAGACGGACAGGGGCCTGGTGCACACATTTTTCCCCTCCTGCCAGCCAGCGCCAAGGAGCAAAACACTCCCTGCATGCCGTCACAGCCACAGAACATTCCGGTGCACGTGGCCAAGCACTAATACGCATGCCCGACTACAGTTCTCCAGCACTCAAGCCACACCCTCACACCTGCGCGCAGACGCACGGCCACAATGAGCAACCCACCGATGGCCGGCGCAGCCAGCCAACAAGCCGAAGGAAGCAATCCAGATAGGGGTGCCAGTGCACCACCCCCAGGGCACAACCACACAGCGGTTCCACCTCTACCTCCCTTCAGTGAAGCCTCAGACCCTGCCTCAGCTGCATCAAGATGGGAAGCATGGGTTAGATGGCTCAATCACTACTTCAAAGGGACAAAAGAAACGGATGGCACCATGAAACGGTCACTCCTCGTCTACTACGGAGGCTCAGAAATCTATGACCTCTTCGAGACGCTCCCCAACACGGGCAATGATGACGGATATGAGGCAGCGGTCGCCCTGATCAACAGGCACTTTGACCCCCAACTCAACCCGACATCGAGAAGTTCAAGTTCCGGAGGGCATCACAGATGGACTTGGAGTCTGTCGACATGTTTTACGCACGGCTGCACTGGCTGGCCAGTACGTGCACATTCACAGACCACTGGGAGTAGATACAGGACAAATTATCTTGGGATACCGCTCCAAACTCCTGCGGAAGCTGATTCTTCGTCAGCTTGGAATCTCGCTGGATGAGGTCCTGGTCCTGGCCCGCTCCCACGCGCTGTTGGATGTCCAAGCTGAGGAAATGGAGGCTGCCTTACACGCGCTAGTTGCCACCTCAAATGTGCCCAGGCACCTGCAGATCAAAGAAGAGAGGGTTTAAGCAATCCAAAGACGCCCCAACACAGCTCATGAAGCCCCAAGGCCGCCACTGGGAGGGCTGTGCGGATACTGTGGAGAAGACCACCCAGAGACAGCCG
The DNA here is from genome assembly GCF_964263255.1 of Lissotriton vulgaris. Classification (NCBI taxonomy): domain Eukaryota; kingdom Metazoa; phylum Chordata; class Amphibia; order Caudata; family Salamandridae; genus Lissotriton; species Lissotriton vulgaris. Next base: position 1,536,978,627 of record NC_141695.1, read on the forward strand.
TCCGCGGGGCGAAGGGGAAGACATGCTCCCGCTGCGGCAGGCTCAATCACTACACCAAAGTGTGCGGCTGCCAACGGTTCAGACAGACTCCCTTAAAGCCAACGGGCATGTCTCAGCGTGTTCACCAGATCTTCCGAGATGATCCGCCGTTGACATCGGAGGCTTAGCAGCAAGAAGAATATCCGATGTTTGAAGATAATGACAATGAGGTGTTTGTGGTGTCATACCTCAACAGGACGGACCATCGCCGAAGACCACCTCCAATGTGCAATGTGCAACGTCTCAGTGGGAGGCAGGGCGGTGCAGGCCTTCATTGACACCGGCGCCTCTGTCAATGTGATGGACTCCGAGCAATACGACTGCCTGTCACCACGGCCCCCACTGTCACCCTCTAGGGCCCAGATCTACACCTACTGAGGGACTGATCCACTTCCTCTCCGAGGAGTCATCCAGGCCAAAGTCACCAGTGGAAAATACATCATGACATCAAATTCCACATCACCGAGGGAAGAAAAGGGACACTGCTCTGTTGCCACACAGCATAAGATCTGGAACTCATTTTTTTTTTGCTAACCAGGTCCATGATTCACACGCTGAAACCATTCTGAAGGAGTTCCCAGCTCTATTCACAGGACTAAGGAAACTCAAGGGCAGGAAATTCAAACTCCGCATTGACCCCCCTGTGAGACCCGTCGCCCTCAGGCATCGAAGAGTGCCGCTCAACCTTCGTTCACAGGTGAAAGAAGAGCTGAGAAAACTTTAAGAGCTCGATGTGATCAAGAAGGTCTCTGGCCCCACCCCCTGGGTGTCCCCGCTGGTCGTGACTCCTAATCCCAAGCAGCCCGGAGCCATCCGGCTCTGTGTGGACATGAGGCTACCAAACACGGCTGTTAACAGAGAACGCCATATTACCCCCACCATGGATGATATAGTGGCTGATCTCAACGGGGCAAAACTGTTCTCCAAACTGAATTTGAACGCCTGATATCATCAGATAGAACTTGAACCCGAGAGCAGGTATTTCATCACTTTCTCGACACACGTTGGCCTCCGAAGGTACAAGAGGCTCAGCTTTGGGGTGTTGTCAGCAGCCAAAGTCTTCCAAAATGCCATCAGAGAGACCCTGTCAGGGCTGCAGGGCGTGATTAACCTCAGTAATGGCATCTTGGTATTCTCATACACGTTAGAGGATCATCACAATCATCTTGAGCCACCCTAATAGACTAGAAGACTGCAGATTGATGCTTCACAAGTCCTAGTGCTCGTTTTACCAAGAATCAGTCAACTTCTTTGGATATACATTCACCCGGGAGGGACTGCTAGTAGATCCCAAGAAGGCTGTGGCCATCCGAGCAGCCAGCACACCGAAGAACCCCACAGAAGTAAGGAGTTTTCTCGGCATGGCCACCTACTGTGGGCGCTTCATTCCAAGCCTTGCTGCCATAGCAGAGCTGCTCCGGGCCCTCACACGCAATGATCACAACTGGGAGTGGACTAGGATTGCCCACAAGGCATTCAATGACATCAAAGCAGGACTGCTTGATAAGACAGTAATGGCCTAATTCCATCTGGGGCGGTGCACTGAACTGATCGTCGATGCCAGCCCAGTGGGTCTGGGAGCGGTCCGCCTTCGAGAACACTGCCCTGAGGTCTGGAGGCCAGTAGCCTATGCCAGCAAGGCACTGCCCGACAAGGAGACAAGATGCGCCCAAATTGAGAGGGAACCCCTAACCATCAAGTGGGCATGTCAACACTTTCACCTCTACATGTGCGGCCAAGAATTCGAGGTTGTGACCGACCACAAGCCTCCACTCCTGCTCTTAGCAGGCTCATCCAGACTGGCACCTCGAGAATCGAGCGATGGGCAGTACAGCTGCAGTCTTACAACTTCAAGATCGTGTTCCGTCCCGGGGCCCACAACCCAGCTGACTACTTATCACACCACCCAGAGTGTACGTCACCTCCAGACCCGTCAACGGACATATGCAATGCTGAAGCATTCATGAAGATGGTGTTGCAGGGCGCATGCCCCACACCCATGACACTCGTGGAGATCGGCTGTGCCACAAAACAGAAGATGAGACACTGTCACGGGTGAAGGCAGCACTGGGAAACAACGGATGGGCACACTTTATGGATGGAACCCGCCCTCTCTGAACAGAGATCAGCCATGCCCGACAACAGCTTTGGAAAGTACGCCACAAACTCAGTGTGGGGGATGAGGGAGTTGTTCTGAGAGGACACCTGATTTTAATTCCAGAAAGGCTACAGAAGCGGGTTTTCAGACTGGCACATGTCCGCCACCAGGGAATGGCCAAGACGAAAGCAAGGCTGCGAAACAAGGTCTAGTTCCCCGCAATGGACTCCATGGTGGAAGATGTGGTGAGACAGTGCCATGCCAGCACAATCACAGGAGGAGATCCGGTGCCGGCGCCGATGATTACTGAAGAACTGAGTGAGACCGAGTGAGTGGGTAAAAGTCAGCCTGGACTTCAGGAGCTTCCGCGATGGACATCACATGCTGGTCATATTTTCCTGATTTCGAAATTCCCTTTTGTGGAGGTGGTGGCGTCCACCTCGCTCACTCACGTGAATTGACTTCTAGACAAGACATTTGCGATGATGGGGCTGCCTGAGGAGTTCAAGTCAGACAACGGCCCGCCATTCCAGGGCCGGAAATTCCAGGAGTACCTTGAGAGCAAGGCGATTCATTGTCAGAAGATCTCCCTGCTGTGGCCTCTAGCCAATGGGGAGGTGGAACGGCTGATCCGGACACTGAACCGAGCACTGCACATAGCCATGGATCAAGGTGAGGTCGCTGAGACAGCTCTGGACCAATTCCTTGGCGCCTATCACCAGACGCCCCACAGCACCACCAAATGTGCCCCATCTCATCTGCTGTTCAAGCAGCCCCCGCGAGACAGCATCCTGTCAGACCCAACGTGGGAGCCCTCGGAGCGAGACCACAAGGCAGTTCAGGCTAGAAGGGAGATGACAAACCGCAAGGCCAGTGAAGCCCATCGGGTACAAGAGCCTCAGCTAAAGGTAGGAGACCGAGTGGTGATCAAAGACCGACACCCCGGTTTGAAGTTCCGGATGCCCTACGAGCCAGAGGTGTGGACTGTCATAGGCATTTAAGGCACCATCGTCACTGCTCGGAGGGGACAGCACTCCATCACGAGAAATGTGTCTAGCTTCATGAAGATGGGCGAGAAAGAGTCTGGCCATGAAGAACTCGATCATCCGAAGACACACCAAGTCTCTCCCCACCTGCCTCACTAGGTACATTGAGTCCGTGCCGAGGGAGTCCAGAAGTGTGGGCTAAGGTAGCATCCCCGTGGCTGTTCGACCTGTTCTGCTGAAGTGCCTGCGTTGTCCCTGAATGTTTCGTCCAGCGCAGTGGTCAGTGCCAGCTCCTGGAGCCAGAGGTATGGTCTCCGGCTGAACCCTGCGCCAAGTCAAAGATTGAAAGAGTTTGTATATACATCTCCATGAACTGGTGATCCTATGGTCTGTTATTAAAAGAAAGGAGGTATGTAGATAGCTACACGGGCTCTCCTCTAAAAGGTAACCACTTTTCATGCATGCATACACTCCTTGGGGCGGGCTCGTTCTGAGGGGATAAACATATGGTGGAAGATCGCTCGGGTCTTCCGGCCCATGAAAGTAAAAGCACTGGTGTCATGTCTTCATTTCAATGCAGCAGTGGCCTACTTCCACCTGGCCCTGCCGCGCTACACCATTAACGCATGGGTCAATGCTGGTGCTGACTGTGCAAGGGACAGCTCCGAAAGGTTTATGAACGTTGCACCCACCAACATCAGCCCATTCGGCCCAAGATGGCAGCCCACTACCACCAGAGCCAGAGAGCCCGAGATGGCTGCCAAGGCTGGGGTGGGAGGAAGACGGACTGAGGAGACTGAGGTGGGATGTTGCTGGTGGTCCTGCCTGACTTTTAGACCCCTACTGTGCCGAGCGTGTCCCACCGCAAAACAAGTACATGTCAGAGGGAATGCTGAAAAGGCTGCTCCATTTCTCAGGGCACCACATTGGAGTGATCACGCTGTCCTGCAACAGTGGTGGCCTGGAATCAGAGCCCCCTTAGACATTGGGTATAATCTGTGAGGACTGAAGATGGTCATGAGGCCCTGGCAGCCCAATCTGAGACTGATGTTTCAAAGAAGTAGGGAGCGCGCTGCTTTCAGGTGCATGCCTTGAACGCCCGGAGCATTAGCTGGGTTGTTTGTGCTGCCTTAGACCCCTCCCCGTGGATATTGTGAGGCAAGTGGGCCAGGTCATGAATTCTTTATTGTATTGTGGAGACCTTGAGAGGCTCTCCTCAGTACAGTTCTAACTGTGGAGGCATGACCCTCCCATAACCAAATCCCTAGACATCTCTATAAATTGGATGTGATGGTGGGGACACTTGAAGGCTCTCCAGGGCTGTAGCCACAGGGGTGCAACCAGATGGAGCCCACAGGAGACATTGGCAAGAAGCTTCCCTCCTTCCTTGTTCCCCTCACTCTGACTGTCCTGCCAGTTCATGCCCAGGGACCAGTGTGAAGGCTTCGTCATGCCTATCCTCATCGCTCAATGCCATAACCAGCGATAGAGAAGGACAATGGGTCTTACACTCATGCCCAAACCAAGATGAATACATTGACCCTACAGCTCTTGAATGAGAACCCCTACTGCAGCAACTAACCTAGTCCAGTAACCTGGGCGCCATTTTACAGGCCATTCATCCTTCTAAAGTAGTGGTCGATACTAAGATAGGAGAAGTGAGGATTTATGTTTCGCTCTTATGTCAGGACTTGCGCAATGTGGACAAAAGGATGCCTGAACCTGAGGGCCAGATCGAGGAGATTATAGTTAAACATACTGTATTCAAACTTCTCTCCAATACCGCAATCCTAGAAACCTGAGTAGAGGATGCAGAAAATAGATCCAGGTGGAAAAAAGTTTCCTCAGATTTCCTGAAAATACTAAAGTCCCTCACCCAGAGAAGTTTCTCAAAACATGGATAGAGTTCAGTATACTGGTTTGCGATTAAACAGTCACATAGTTCCTTAGACTAGCGACTGCCTCTGGGGTCCCCTCCTTGCCTTTGACAGCCTGTCGTAATTTGACAATGACTGGGTTAGCGTTAAGCTTCTGCTACACGTATTTTCCTTATCTTGGCCTTAGTGTTAAACGCCATTTTTTATGTTACGGCGGCCATTTTAGAGAACGAGTTGCCTCGTGGTCAGCGTGCCCTTTAGTCCTTTGTCCGTACCACTGAGCACTCGAGTTTGCCCAGCAACAGGCTATTATTAGTAACGGTCAAGCCCGCACATGCGCAGTTCCGACTGACCAGTCATCTCTTAGGAATGTTCCGCCAAACTGACCAGTGGTATTGTAACTCCTCCCATGAGTTGGCTGTGTTCCAAAAATGACCATATATGTACCGAAAATTCTGTAACCATGTACCTCCCATCTTTTAATGTCTGTAAAACTGTATAAAAGAAGGACTTACACCGATGTTCGGGGTGATACTTCTTGCATTGCCGAAGGGTGCTGTAGGAATGTACCACCACCCCATGGGGTCTTAATAAACTTATCTTTTGCATTTTCTAGTTTCCGTGCCAACAGTTCTTATGGTGTAGCGGGTATTCTGCGGAGTATGTAGGCCTGGAGAACCCAATACCACAAATTGGCGACCACGAAGGGACTCATCGGCGACTCGGATGCCCGAAGGAGAGGTCGTGATGAAGGATTGGAAACTCGCCATGGACGCGTACGCTGCCTTTGAGTGACCCGAGTCTTGGCACCCACGGTGTTTTCTTCCCTTCCTTCTGATCTGACCTTCCAGGTGGCGCCGGTCCCCGACTGAGATCCTGCTCGTCTGCGTTGCTGTACAGTGCCTGTTTGGCTGATTTGATCAAAGACCTTGGCAGTTGGAACCTGGACATTTGAGATTTGGGTAAGAATTGTGAGTGGTAAGGTAGTCTGCGGACGCTTACCGTGGTTCTATGACTATGAATATGTTTTGAGTTAGCTAACATTTGAGTTTGTGAATTTGAGCATATATGTGTAGTGCACTTCACATAGGCAGGCATGTAGAGATGTTTCTCTAACTTCGTTCGTACTTTTGAGCGGCACATTTGTGTGAAGTATAGTAAGTGCCATTTTTACAGTATCACGTTTTCGTGGTACTTTTTGAACATGCCTGTTTTAAGCACACTCCGAGGGATGTGCTGTCTTGGAAATGGTACCACGTATAGATTAAATGAATCTCAGCCGGCTCCCCCAGAGGGGACCCCAATCGTGAAATGTATATAAAGTTTGGCCTTCCCCCTATACTGTACAGTAAATTATGGAATAAATACACCAAGTCTGATCCCGAGTTGCAATGGCCACTACATGGGCCGTTTGATTTACGAAAGGTTCAGTTTGTGGAGCAATGTTTGTTTCAACGTAGGTCTAGACAGGATATGTTTGATTGTTTGCGAATGTGGGAGAAAGCAGTGCGTGAACGTATGAAGCGTGAGATTGCCTTGGCGGAAAAAGAGCAGCGCAAGGCTGCTCGAGATAAAGCTTTACAGCTGGAGGAGAAGGAGTTACAGGAGAAGAAAGAGAGGGAGGCACGGGAACGTAATTTGCAAACGTCCGGTCAATTTCCTATTCGACGTCCGCTTTATCCTGTCCTTACTAATGAAGTTGATGATTTTTCATTATTAGAGCGGTCTCCGCCTCCGTATGTTCAGCCTACGGCCCCGACCGAGGACTCCGGTGATGAAGATCGAGATAGGGCGAGTACGAGGTTAACTGCTGAAAGAGCCTCGGAATTACGTGGTTTCGCCAGAAAATTGAATTTGAATAGAATAACTATGTCAGAACTTAATGCTGAAAGGAATAAGTGGTCGGAACGGGAACAGTTGTGTTTTTTAAATACTTTTGCAGATGAAGTTATTGAGCGATTTCGTAAGAATTCAGAGGACTTAGAACCTAAGGACGTATCAGTCCATCATGAGCATATGCGTAAAGGTTTATTTGATATTTCAGATGCGGATACCTTATTCCTATGATTGGTCCAGTTACAGGATGAGTCGTCCAGATTGCGGGAAGCACGAAAAGCAGCGGAGAAGTCCTTGCCAGGGTCGACGGAGTATACCAAAGAGTGTTCTATCTTTGGGGCAGATAAGAGTTCGAAAGTGCATGTTATGCCTATGCGTGAAGCTGCACCTTTGTATGTTCCTCCTAAAGGGCAGGGTACCAGTGATGATAAAATGTCTGGGGATGCAAAGGGGTATTTTATATATAATTGGGTGTATACGCCTTGGAATAGAGCGGATGTCATGGCATTGAAAAATGCTTTACCTGATCCCCGTAAAAATCCGGCAGCTTTCTATGAGGGAGTAGAGGGGGCTATTTCTTCTTGTGTTATGACGCTTGTTGATATAGATCTTTTCTTTGGATTAATTCTCCCCCCTGATATGTGGAGAGCGATTCGTAAGTTCGATGATCAAACAATGTTTGGAGCAACTTGGAAAGATATAAGCCAAGCTGATTTAGACAGGGAGCCTGCATGCAAACCTTGTCAGTTGATTTTAGACCTTCCAACAGCTATTTTGAATAAATTGAAAACGCTTGTTCTCCCTAAAAAGATTGATTGGACTATGCTAGCATCGTGTAAACAAAAACAAGATGAGTCGGTATCTGACTTTTTCACACGTTTCGAGGCAGCGTTTCATGATTAGTGGGCAGTTGTTAACAGATGATACGGGTAGGCATCTGTTTGTCGATAAGTATGTGTCTAATCTCCTACCGGAGATTGCAAAGCGGTTGAAAACAAGTGAAAGTTCCTGGACCACAGCGACCCCTGAGTCTTTGTTAACTATGGCTCAGTATTACGAGCGGCAGGAATTAGAGGCTAAAGAAAGTGTTGATAAGAAAGCGAAGGAGTTGAAGACGAAGGTGATATTGGCACAGGTTCGCGGTGCGCAATCTAGAGGGAATGACAGAGGCAGGCGAGGAGGGGGTAATGCGTCGTATGGTCGTACCGATATTGCTGAGGACCAATGCACATATTGTAAGGAGTTTGGGCATTGGGCTGAAGATTGTCCGGTGCTTCGTGAGCAACGTAGTCAGCGTGGTCGAGGAGGTGGAAGGTCACAGAATAGTTATTCGGGAGCGAGGGGTGGCGGAGGTGATCGTGGTAGGTTTGAAGCGAGGGGTCGTGGTCAGGATGAATGAAACACTTTTGATCGGCAAAATCAGTATCAGATATCGGAGAGTGAGAACGTGGAGAGTCAGGATTATGTGCATGCATAGGATTGCGTAGGATGGGGTGTGGAATCGGTTGAAGTGCCAGTAGATCAAAGAGGTCCATATGTATCAGCGGGCATTTTGGGTTCTACTGATCAGTTTTTAGTTGACACAGGAGCTACTTGTAGTGCTTTGTCTAAAAACTTGGTTCCAAGGGCTTCCCTGTCTGGCGAAACGATAACATGTATAGGGTTCGATGGCACACCCTCTCCAAGCCCATTATCACAGCCTCTTGCATTTTGTATTGACAAATTTTTTAGTTTTTGTCCATTTTTGTTGTCGCCCCACACTCCAGACAATATTATGGGCATTGATTTGCTCAAATATTTTCGAGCAACGATACGCTGCGCTCCTGAAGGAGTGCGGGTTATTTTGAACGACAATTACCCAGATTCAGGCAGATTCTGTACTATGCAAGACATTGAAGCATTAGCCTCTTTCCCCCACACGTTATGGGCAACCTCAGATACGGATGTGGGACAGATGCTCATCCCGCCTATTCGAATTACTGTTAAGGAGGGAGTTTCTTTGCCACGTGTACCGCAGTACAAGATATCCAGGGAAGGTGAAATTGCCCTGACGCAAATCGTTCAGGATTTGATTATTGCAGGAGTAGTGGAGGAAGTTCCTTACAATGTCTATAACAGCCCTATTCTTCCGATCCTTAAGAAAGACACTGACTACAAAGTCTATCGATTTATTATTGACTTGAGAGAAATAAACAAAATTGTCATTCCCCAGTACCCGGTGGTGTCTGACATCACCACCTTACTTACTTTGGTCCCCCCCACAGCTACGACTTTCTCTGTTATTGATCTTAAAAACTCGTTCTTTTCCATTCCCATCCATCCCGATAGCAGATACCTATTTGGCTTCACGTTAAATAATAAATCGTATAGATTTTGTCGTGTTCCCCAAAGTTACACGGAAAGCCCTAGCATTTATAGACAGGCTTTGAAAAGACAGCTTGATTCCTTTGAATTGCGATCTGGAGTGGCCCTTATTCAATACGTTGATGACCTCTTATTGGCGGCAGACACCTATGCACAATGTGAGGAGAGTACTCTTGCTTTGCTCTCTTTTCTTGCTCAGAACAATCACAAAGTTTCTAGGAAGAAACTGCAATATTGTAGACCAAAGGTGACCTACCTCGGTCATCTTTTGTCTAAGGAGGGGCGTGCATTAACATCTGATCGAATTCAAGCGATTTTAGATACACCAGTTCCCCGCACTCAGAGAGATGTACGTGCCTTTATAGGTTTAACGTCTTTTTGTAGACAGTGGATAATGGGATTTTCGCACATTATAAAACCTTTGTTAGCGTTACTGTCCAAAACTACACGAATGCCCCTTGAATGGACAGATGAATGTCAAAATGCTTTTGAACAATTGAGACAGGCCCTTTGCTCTGCACCCGTGTTAGGTACACCAGATTACACTAAGATTTTCACGTTGTACGTGCACGAGAAAGATGGGTGCGCATTATCAGTGTTAGTGCAGACACACGGGGATAAGCAGAGACCATGTGCGTACTTTTCAGCCATTCTTGATCCTGTAGCACGAGGGTTACCTGGGTGTTTCCGAGCAGTTGCAGCAACAGCAGTAGCTATACGGCAGAGTGAGGGAATAGTTTTGTCACACAAACTGTGTTTGTTAGTTCCCCATGCAGTGGACACTCTGTTAAATCAAACGAAAACCCAGTATCTTACGAGCGCACGTTTAACAGGATATGAGCTCACACTTCTGGCGCCACATATCACACTGAAAAGATGCGCTACCCTGAACCCTGCCACTTTATTGCCATATCCGGTTGCTGAGGGCCAAGAGGAAGAGCACCATGACTGTGTTTTCCTGACCGAAGAACAAACAAAGGGTCGTGTCGACTTACGGGATACGCCACTTCCAGATGTGGATGGGGAACTGTGGGTGGATGGATCGTGTTTGAGGCTGCCAGATGGCACAACTTCTGCAGCATATGCGATCACGACACTTAAGACAGTGGTAGAAACAGCACGAATACCACAGAAATCTGCCCAAGCAGCGGAGCTAATAGCCTTGACAAGAGCCTGCGAATTGAGTGCTGGCTTATGTGTGAACATCTACACAGACAGCCGGTAAGCCTTCGGAGTAGCGCATGACTTCGGCCTACTCTGGAGAGAGCGTGGGTTTTTGACTTCGCATGGAGTACACATTATGCACGGAGAGCTAGTGCGTGATCTCCTAAACGCGTTACTTTGTCCAAAGAAAGTGGCAATAATTAAATGCAGTGCACATAAAAAGGTCACTGACAAAGTGGGACAAGGTAATGCTTTTGCAGACAGTATAGCAAGACAAACGGCTATGTCACGAATTACTCCCCCATGTATGTAGTGAAGTCGCAGGCCGAGCGATGGCATGATGCTAGAGAGGAGATACTAGATATTCAGAAATCAGCGACTGAAGCAGAACTTGTAGCTTGGGCAGCAGAGGGAGTACTAGATGACGAGGGCTGTTGGAGAAGCAAAGATATGGAACGATGGAAATTGCCTGCAGCTTACTTGCAAGCGATGGTCCAGATGACACATGGATTGGCACATGTTGGAGCTCTTGCAATTACTCGATTGCTAACGCGAGTTTGGGAGCATCCTGAGATTGCCAATATGGCCAAGAGAGTAGTGCAGACCTGTTTGATATGTTTACAGCACAATCCTGCAAAAGGGACGCATACACCGAAAGGAGGGTTTGTTCCACCTTCTGCACCATTCGAGGTACTACAAATGGATTACATCCAGCTTGAGCGTTGCAATAACCTTAAGTATGTCCTAGTGGTGGTGTGTGCCTTTAGCAAATGGGTTGAGGCCTTCCCCACGAAGGATAATACAGCTTTGACAACGGCTAAGGTTTTGCTCAAAGAGTACTTCCCTCGATATGGCGTTTGCAAATTTTTGTGGAGCGATAATGGTCCCCATTTTGTTGGGAAAATTGTGGAGTACGTGTTGAAGGGATTGGGGATTCAGCAAAAGTTTCATGCTGTGTTCCATCCTCAGTCCGCAGGTCTTGTTGAACGGTACAATGCTACTTTGAAACTAAAGTTGGCTAAGATTGTGGCATCCACGTCTTTGAAGTGGCCGGATTCCTTGCCTTTAGCATTACTCTCTATCAGATCAGTGCCCCATTCTCGAACTGGCCTCACACCTTATGAAGTGGTGTTTGGAAGGCCGATGAACATATGGGGAGTTCCTAAGCCTCGATTGTTACATGATGTGCCTTGTATAATGATGAACGATTATTTGGCACAATTAACAAATGATTTACTTTCTATTCATCAACAGGTTCGAGAAGCGCTCCCTGACAACTCCATTGGAGAGGCTCACAATCTTCGTCCTGGTGATTACGTTATGGTCCGCTCTTTTGAGAGGACAAACAGCTTAGAACCGAGGTGGCGTGGCCCCGGGCAGGTATTGCTCGCAACTCGAACGGCTGTGCGAGTGACCAACAGGAAGCGGTGGGTGCACTGTACTCACTGCCGCCGTGTCTCTCCGGACCTGGTGAATCCTACTGTGCTATCTGACTACAGAGATATCTTGGACGAGGAGAAGAGCCCAGCTGTAACGTCTGCTGAATCGGAGGGAGCCTTCCCGGACCACACTGTTTCTGGACGACAAAGATACAATCTGCGCCCACGATAAGAAAAATTTTTTTTGGGTGCGAGACTGGTTGAGTTACCGCTCCAGGTTTGTGAAACGGAAGCCGGGAATCTCAAGGGGGGGGATCAGTTCTGCCAAGGGTAGCGACACCCGTCTTGACCCCGGAGAAGAAAACAACGGCTACCTCGGAGCTCAGCACTCATATTTTTATTTTTTTTAGTTGTACATTTGAGACATTGTGAACTTTGTGAACTATGGCGTCTTCTGCAGCACGAGACAAAAGAATCCTTGGTGCTGTATTATTTGTGTTGACAATTGTGGTAATAGCTGTGATAGCCTGGGTAGTAGAACGTGTGGTACCTGTGCGAGAACATTTGCTGCCGACTACCCCGGCTCCATCTGAACATTTTCATTTCACCTTACCGTACCATGAAGAACGGCACTGACAGACTTACTTGAACAATAGCCTTATTCAAATTTTGCATCACACCCACAATATGACGAATACTTCTAACTGTTGGGTATGTGGGATGTTGCCTGGGCATCAGAAGAAAGGAGGCACACCGCTTATCCCACTTCCGTTTTCCCACAATGGGTCTTGTCATGCCTAGTACACTCTCCTGTTCACTTTGCGCTGGCCAACAAAAGGGGGGCTGCTTTTCCGTTTAAACAAAATATGTTTTAATGATAGAGACGGCTATCTACAAGCCGAAGGTACTAAGTTCAAATGGGAGGAGTACCGCCCGGATAACGTATCTGCACCTCGAGTTTACAGCAATCAGCGAAATGTTAATATGTCTACTTCTCATGTTATTAATGTTATTAATACAAAGGCCGATCTCTGTATACGTAATAAAGGTACAATCCCAGTTGGCAGAAGTGAATGTAACACCACACTTACATTTGATACCCCAAACGGCATCTCATTTGTGGCCTCCCGAGATACATACTTCATATGTGGCAATAAAGGTTATCATTGTCTCCCGTTAGGATGGTTAGGAACATGCTACATCTCTTTTGTATTGCCCCCTGTATTTATTGCCCCGCCAATGTATCATAACGATTACGTTTTGTACCACGACTTTGTACTGAACAGAGTCAAACGAGCAGTGGTCCTTGAAGACATAGACCAGACAGATACGGCACTGCAACAATATGTAGATTTCAATTTGGGTTTGTTTTCTTTTGTGGGAGCTGCTCTGAACAGTCGGAAAATACGACGACTAACTCGTGTTGTTGAAGCTGTTGCCAATGATACTGCTTTTGCTTTGGGGAACATAACTGAGGAGCTTCAGATTTCTAGAATTGTAACGCTTCAGAACCGAATGGTTCTAGATGTAGTTCTAGCCGATCGGGGGGGGGGGGGGGGGATGCCGCATTATCGGAAGTAGTTGCTGTGTTTACGTCCCTGATAATTCACCATCTGTATATGATGCCATATCTAAATTACATAAAATTGCTGCTGAGATACATCCGGACAATGGTACATGGACCTTTTCGGGGTGGTTCTGGTCAATGCTTAGTACGTGGGGCTGGAAGCTACTGACAATCTTATGTATAATAATTGGGATATTATTCTTCTTATGCTTATGTATCCAATGTGGTCCTACATTATGTTCTATGTGTTTATCTGCTTGCATTCCATCCAGACGAGCTTCTGCCCAAAATGAACAAATAATTCGTAAAGAAGTGGCCCAAATTATGTCTATTGATATAGAAGATGAGTATCCCGATTATGTCCATTATGAGGTAGCTTCAGCTAAACGCTAAAAGGGTCGTCTGTCGTAATTTGACAATGACTGGGTTAGCGTTAAGCTTCTGCTACACGTATTTTACTTATCTTGGCCTTAGTGTTAAACGCCATTTTTTATGTTACGGCGGCCATTTTAGAGAACGAGTTGCCTCGTGGTCAGCGTGCCCTTTAGTCCTTTGTCCGTACCACTGACCACTCGAGTTTGCCCAGCAACAGGCTATTATTAGTAACAGTCAAGCCCGCACATGCGCAGTTCCGACTGACCAGTCATCTCTTAGGAATATTCCGCCAAACTGACCAGTGGTATTGTAACTCCTCCCATGAGTTCGCTGTGTTCCAAAAATGACCATATATGTACCGAAAATTCTGTAACCACGTACCTCCCATCTTTTAATGTCTGTAAAACTGTATAAAAGAAGGACTTACACCGATGTTCGGGGTGATACTTGTTGCATTGCCGAAGGGTGCTGTAGGAATGTACCACCACCCCATGGGGTCTTAATAAACTTGTCTTTTGCATTTTCTAGTTTCCGTGCCAACAGTTCTTATGGTGTAGCGGGTATTCTGCGGAGTATGTAGGCCTGGACAGGGATAGGATCCTTTGGGAAGCTTGTCAGGCAGTGGCCCTGCCGCTCGTGCCCGCTAACATTATGATCTTCTCCACCTATACCAGGGTGGTTCAACAGTAGAGGAAGTCCTATGATGCGGTTAGACAGAGACTTTGTGCTAGGAATGTACAGCACATGCTCATATTCCCTTCCAAGCTCAAGGCGATCCACAATCCAGAACATACTTTTTTGAAACTCCCAAGGGAGCCTGGGACTGGGCAATCAAATGAAGGAATGTCTGCAGATTGACACCTTGCCAGCCGCCAAAATTGGCATGTTCCGAAGGAGAACATGATTCCAGAGAGAGGAAACACACCCACAGCCCATCAGGATCCTCTGATCCTGGCAAAGCATGCTGATGCAGCACTTATCTCCTTCTGGGGAGCCAGGGGAACACAGGGGCATATTACCAAGCAATAGCGATAATTATCGCTATTGCTTGGTTAGAGACAAAAATTTACCGCTGAGCTGCGGCGATTTTTTATCGCAGATAAACCTTGGTATTACCAATGTTTATCGCAAATGCGATAAAAATCGGCCGAAATGCATGAATATCGCTGAAAAGTCAGCGATATTCATGCATTACCGAGCTAATGCTCTTAGCCATGATATCCACCTCCCATTGGACAGCATGGCTAAGAACTGCTCAGGGCAGGTGTTAGCTTTAGGAGATATTTGCGCTTAGCGCGAATATCTCCAAAAGATGGTAATAGGAAATAGCGATGTTAGCGACTGTTTCCAGTTGCTAACATCTTGGCACGCCCACTTTGCATGTCATTAGTGATAAATATCACTGACATGCAAAGTGGGGCCCAAGATGGTCGCTATCTCCTACTAGCTGTCGCTAACTGGTGTTAGCGACAGCTAGGTAATAGGGAGATAATTTAAGCTCCGCTTTCTTGGCTTTTAAAGCCAAAAAAGCGGAGATAAACCCCCTTGATAATATGCCCCACAATTCAGGAATTGAGCTGCAACTCAGCACTGACTCTGTGGGTGGACCTCAGGGGGAGGCAGTGGGATAGAGTGGGGCCAGAGGGAGGCATCCACGGATTTTGTTGTTGTTGAATTGGTACCAAGACACCATTTGGATATTGATTAATAGATTTAGAAATTTCCTCCACAAGTAGAGGACTCACACTACAATTTTGCATGCAGTTGTTCTAATGGCTTGTGTCCTGGAAAATTTCAGGGCAAAATGCTTTAAGGGGAGAAGTTTGGGGAGGGTGAATTTAGGGGGTTGTTCTACATTGTTTTGTTTCTGTTTGTGTTATAGTTCTAGCCCGTTTCAAATTCACTCACAGGAAATCACACACAAACACACGTGGAGAAGTGTGGCTCACTGGTTAGAGGAGGCAGACCCTGATGAAGAGGTCAGACCCGGGACCAGGGTTCAATTCCCGACGCGGCAGGGTCTTGAGCTAAAAAATGTCCACGGACTCGATAATTCTCGCCTCGGTGCCTACTCGAATCATGGGTTCACACTCTACAACTCTGGGCAATAGCCTGCTTATTCTCCACTACGGCCCCACCGCGATGGGATGCCTGGTCTTCACCTTGGGGATGCCCAGTAGGGGTTATCTCGCAGAGAAAGCCAGGACGGGTTCCCAAAGCAAGCGCTAAGAGATCTGTGAGTGATTTGGCGCTATATAAAACGAAATTAACATAACACTACCAATGGTAATCATTGCATACATAGATAGTGGGTTTGCCCACACTAGCCCCCCTGCACTTCTTTCCTTATTTTTCCATAGGCTGACCTCTGGCAACCCAGATGGTGCATTTTAAGGTCATGTCATGGAACGCCAATGGCCTCCTCAACCGAGTCAAACAGATGGTCGTCCTATGTCATGCTAAGCAGTTCATGCCTGATGTACTGATGCTTCAAGAGGCACACTTGTTGGGCATCCATTGTTCCCTTCTGCAGCAATCTGGTATGACTGCCTATTTCACCCAGGTTTTGTACGGCGGTCCCAAAAAATGGCTTTCCTTCACAAGATATTCCCACTGCTGGTGACTTCCACCACCCTGGATGCTCAAGGCCAATTTGTAGGGGTCTTGGAAGGTCAGCAATGCAACTTTCTAAGCACCTACATACCACCCTAACTACCTACCCCAGCCCTGAAACTGATCAAAAAATGCCATTCTTGAGTCCTCTCACAGGATCACTATGTTACGGGGAGACTTTAATGCCTCCCCAACCCCACTAATGGTTTCTCCACCACACCCACAGTGAGCTGACTGACCTGAGCTAAACAACATCTGACCTGAATGGACTCCCTGGGGTTAAACAATGCTTCGAGAATATAGCACCCTAGGGACCAGGAGTATTTACACAACTCAGTAGCACTCCACACATTATCCCATACTGATCAACTGCTCCTTTCTAACACAAACCTCCTTCACTTAATAGGGGCCATGATCTTCCCACACGGAATCTCTGATTACTCACCTCGGTTGTCCACTCCGGGAAGACAGATGTCACCCTACTCCCAATCTGAAGTCTTAATGCCTAAAACCTAGTTGATACCCAATTTTCCAAGTACTTGTCAACTAAACCTCAAGCATATTTAGACCACAATAACAGCACAGTCTTGTCTTCCTCCTTGCCTTTGGTAACTGGAAAGGTCACTGTTAGGATTTTACCGTAAGGCTATCCTAGATGCCAAGAAGAAGTCAAACTCAGTCAGCTACCGACACTTCAGCACCAAATAGTGGATCTGGAGCCGTAAATCCTACTTGGTGCAATAGACAGCCTAAGCCTCCAACTCGAGATCTCAAGGGTGTCACTGAAACAGAAATCACTTGAAGAGGCCAGATGCTGCCCAAAGGCATCCATGCATTGTGTAAATGAATGGGGTGAACAAAAGTTGGAAACTACTATACTGTTTGGCCTCCAAAGACATGGCGTCCAGTATTTTTTGCAAAATTGTTGATTCATCTCAAATCTGCATTCAGACATCAGCATAGATCATGTTGGCCTTTTCAGACTACAGCCAGAAGATTTATGCTAACCAACCACAACCCCAAGAGGAGCAGGACTATCCAATCCTTAAGGCCATCCTCTATTGTGATTGTGACTGTCATTAGCACTTTGCTTCGACTTGTAGGAGCCCATTTGTTATGACCTTGACCTCTTTGTCCTATCAGTTTCCCTGTAGCATGTATGTAGGGGCTTATGCGGGATCGAGCACACATCCCAATGCCTCTCTGGCTGTTCATGGGACTGACAATGGGCTTAACAATGTTTTTAGCATGGTCCTTCTTCCCTGGGGCCCTAGGCCACTGAGTCATGAAACACGAAAGTGCAAACAGTAACATCCCCCAGAGCCTTCAGGCTGACTCATCATGCCTATGGGGAAATTTGGGTTGGCTCTTAGGCACATGACTATGCAGATATTTGGGCTGATTCATCTGGATTTGGGAACAGTAGTTATACTGCACCCAGACCATGAGGCAGTGCTTGGCTGAACCAGTGGTTGAATGGAATGGAACCTTTTCAGCAATCCCCCTCAATCAAACGTCCCCATGACCCAGTTGAGCTTCTTTTTCATTGTGGCTCTCCCGTGAATATGCAACGCTGCTGACATCTTCTCCCTGCAAATCCAGCAACACAGAAAAATGCATCTGTGCAATGCCGAACAGCTCTCCTGCTAATGTCCGATGCTGTGTAAATCTTCTCCACTGCAAATCCAGCAATGCAGGGAACACCATCCCTGTAACATCGCACCTAAAAGGAGAAAACATGGTTAAGTAACATCCTTATGGTTAGTGCACTAAATAAAAAGCGCATCAACCAAATACTTTTTTTGTGTTCCAGAAAATTAAAAAAACAGGACAACTATTAAACATTGAGACACTGTGGGTATTATTCAACGTACATATTGAGGCCTTGGTATTAGCACCCAGTGACATTCTTAGATGCCATCTTTAATTGTTTTGTAGTTTGTGAATCCAAAAGCATACTTTTGCATGCCTTGGGTTGCATTCAGTACTAAGGGACATACACCCTCACTACATTAATATATGCTGCCTGGCCAGGGAGAGGTGTGTATCAGGTGTGTTTTATACCATAGGATGAATGGGTAATTCATTTTACCCTCGAGTGTTTTTACTAAACAGGGACTCTCCACTTAGTGGGTCCTCGACTTCTCGCATCATTTGGCTCCTTGGAAGTGTGTCCGCATTATATCCTTTTTGTGTGTGAAATCCCTGACTCGTTGGGCCCATTGTGGGCAGGATTGTCAGAGCCGCAGAGGAGCGTGGGGCTGGAATCATGTGATGGAAGCGTAATTGGAAACTGAGGCGTTGGTTTCTGGTTTGGGGGAGGATTACTTGCCAGAGTTTTGTCTCTATTGTCCCTGCCTTGCCGTGTTGGTTTTCCATGCCTGTGTTGGAGTGGATTATTGAAGTCCTCATCTGCATTACTTGTAATATTGGCATACTCTTCATTTTCAAAGGCTTTAGTTATTTCCTGTCTATGTGGTGCTGCCTTCAGTTGCTGTTTGGTCCCACCTTCGGATTCATTCATCTCCAGGACTCTGAAGCCCATTCCATTTTGTTTCTCACGTTTGTCTCTTTCCAAAAACTTCCTCTAGTCAGTGCACTGTACCCTTCTTTCTCATTACCATTGTTTTTGGAATCGTTACCAGGATTTTTTGATTCGAGTCATTTCCTTTCTGCTGCCTTTCAAGTACTTTATCAAGATTTTTGTTTGTGTTGGGATATTCCTATCTCTTTACACACTTTTTTGTTACACTCCCTTTTAAAAAAGGACAAAAACTACTCCTGTTTAACATTTCTTATGGCATTAATAAGAATCATGATTGGATCCACTTCTATGGATTAACAGGAGCTGTTCCTTGTATTGCTCTTTATGACGATAGTGGTGCGTTATGAGTGGCTCAAAGTAATTGAGCATGTCTACATAATAATTTTAAACTTGGAATGAATGTGTTGCATACTCTTAGTGCCTTTTCATGTTTTAATCATTCTTTCTTTAAGGTGATACAATTGGACAAACTTCCCTGAAGCAAGGGATACTGGCCAGGGAGAGAACACCAATTTAGAGCACCTACATCGAGAGAACAAAACTTCTCATCATAATGAAATCATTCCCTTGTTTCCATATTTTCCCCCTTCCCCAGGTGGCTTACCGCCTATTCAGGCAGAAGCCCTAGTACTAAGACACGAGAACAGGGCACTGATAATGGAACGCTCTACACATGAAATAATGGGAGAATCCTGGGAGTGCACACCTGGTGCCATTCCTAAGACCCATCCATCCTTCTTGCAACCAGCCACCTTTCAGTTTGATAAGACTTAGGCAGGTAGTGGTAATCCACCCGTTAACCTTACAGTAGTTACCACGGTACTAGTCCCTTTAGCAACTCCAGAACGCTTCAGTGGTGACAGCAGTGAATATGAAATGTTCATGAATCAATGCCATCTTCATTTTCTCTGTAACACTTGGCATTTCCCAATGATGCTGCTAAAGTTGCCTTCACACTTTCCTACCTGGCAGGCACTTCTGCTAACTGGTCTATACCTCCTATAGACAACGATGATCCAGTCCTATACAACTTAGCTGCTTTTAAGGAACAAATGTGGCGTCTGGCCGATTTTTTGAAAATATATATCTTATTGTACCTGCCTAGTATCTGAAACACATTGGCCTCTGGTGAAAAGGACCTTCTTGTTTACCAGGGTATCTGAGACGAGCGAAAAGACATTTTGTCCCAGGTGATGGATCTCCCAGAAGTCTGCACTGAATGTATCGACTTAGTGGTGAAACTGGATCATCGGTTGCAAGAGCATAGGGGTGACAGAAATAAAACAAGCTTTTCACAGGTTTATCTGTTCAAAGGGGACAAGCGAGAGGAGGTTAGACCCAGTCCTCTACAGGAATTCATGCAAATAGGTTGCATCCGAGGTCCATTCACCAAATAAGAGATGTATAAAACAAGGTCCTTGCACCGTTGTCTATATTGTGGTAAGGGAGGCCATTGTGCCCGTGAATGTTCCTAAAAGCCCAAAGGTCTCCCTATGCAGAAAACTGTGGCTTTTGTTGAGCATTGTGACCTACCTCTTATAAGGGTGGAAGACTTACAGGATAAGCTAATCCCCTTTGATTCTGCTGTTTCAGTGTGCAGAGTACCCCATCATTTCAACATAACCATGACTACTGTTGTTACTAATACCAATCAGATAGTTCTTCCCATTTTGCTAGATTCAGGAGCAACTGGTAATTTTCATGGATATTGGATTGGCTAGTTATCTTGGAATTCCATATCTATCTACAGAAACAAGTACCGGAACCTGTTTGATTATGATGCAGACAGAGCCCCTTCCATCTGCAAAAACAGTAATTCTAAGTTAATCTGTTTTTTTAATTTAAAAGATGTGCCTACTTTCAAGCTATTCTCCGGATACCATGACTACAGCTACATAACCCCAAGAGAGATTGTGTTTTAAAAAAAGTTATTTTGGATGCTTCACATTGTTTGCAACATTGCTACCACGAGGCAGCAAAGTGTGCACTGCTTCCCCATTTGTTTGTGCTTCATGTGTTGCTCTGGAAACCTCAAGAATTCTGGCTACTTATCTACGGTATGCTGATAACTTTGCTAAATCCAAGGCCACTGTGTTACCCCCCTCCACCACAGTTGTGGCTGCATTATTGATCTTGAACCTGGTGTCACACTCCAGTGTAGTAGGATGTATGCCTTCTCAGAACCTGCGACCATACTTTTGAGGGACTACTTAGATTAGATGTTGTTCTATGGCTTTATCAGACATTCCTCTTCTCTTATGTCATCCCCTCTATTTTTTTTGCCATAAAAGGGGAGGGGGTTCAGCCTTTGTATCAATTACATGGCCTTGAATAAAGTGACAATCAAGAATAAATACCACCTACCTTTGATACCTGTTTTGTCAGACTTGTTATGGCATGGTGCAGTATCCATGAAGTTGGACCATTCATCTCATCCGAGTCCGCAAACAGAAGGAATGGAAGATAGCTGTCCAAACCACATTTCGGTTGCATAATTATGGTGTTATGCCATATGGGCTGCATAGCGCCTCTGCAGCTTTTCAATTTTTTTTATCAATGAGGTGCTTCTGGAGTTTTGGGGCATCTGAGTTATTGTCTATATTGATGATATCCTGCTATTTCCTAGGATCTGAAGGAACATGAGCACCATGCCAAATAAGCTTTACGAGAACTATGACAAAACCTGTTATTCAGGAAACTTTACAAATGCTTGTTCCAGGGCCCCAAGGTAGGCTTTCTAGGTTTTGTCATCTCATCTGCAGGAATCGAAATGGAGCAAAGAAGACTGAAGCCATCACATCATCGCCTACTCCTACCTGTGGTAGTGATGCACAGGCCATCATCGAATGCAATTTTAAGCTGAATCCAAGAGCAATGAGGAACTATAGATGAAAAAGAGGGTTTTCACTAGCGCTCAAGTTTGATGTGAATAATTGGATCAGCAGCTGTAACAGATTTATTTACACTGTTCTTGTGTGTTGTCTCATTTACATTTTATCTTCAATATATTGTGTTATTTCCTTTGATATTTATGTGGTATGCTGCTCCAAATTATCGTGGGAGGGGCTGTAATAGGTATGTTTTAGTGTAAAATGTTTTTAATCGAGACATGAACGTTTTTTATATATGTATTGAGAAAATAAGATGTTAAAAAGCTAGGTGTTTTCATGAGTTTTTTTACTAAGTAAAGCTTTATGTAAAATGTCTTTCTTGGTGGCACATGTTCTTAGTAATTGAATTCCGACTTAATCGATTGAGTGGTACAATTGAATGGTGGATTACACCTTTTTGGTGATATATTGATTCCAAAGGGTGCTCTCATTTATTACCTATTAGGGTTTGGCTGTTTCTACCTGCGTTTTAATATTCATTTCTTGGATATTATAACCCCTATCACAAGGTTTATAAAAATGGTGTTGCATGTCACTGGCCCACCAATGTTCCGAAAGCTCTAGATTTATTGATTAACAGGTTAATTACACCTCCTGTTCTCCTATATCCTGATCTTGCGTTACTTGTCTATGTTGAGGCATATGATTCCCAATACACAGTGGGTGGGGTTCTGTTCCAACGAGATGACACAACTGGTCTCATTCATCCCCTCATTTATTTTTCCAAGAAACTGTTAACTACAGTGCAAAACTACACAATAGCTGAAAGGGAGCTTCTAGTCATCAAGCTAGCAATTCAGAAATGGGGGCCTTTTTTATGGGTGGCTAGGCATTCTATCATTATTTACTCGGATCATAGGAACCTTGAGTTTTTTTGCTCAGCACGAGCATTTACCTCTGACAAATGAGATGGGTGTTCATTTTTAATGAGTATGACCTCGTAATCACCTACTAGCCCGCAGCATGCATGCATCTCATTTACATCAGTCCTCTAAATATGAAACTATACACATGCTTTCTAGGAATTGGGTTGTTGGTTTTTGTTCCAGTAATGAGGTTTTGGTTGAAGCCAAGAACATGCAATGGATTGCACCCTTTGGTTTTCCAATCCATCGTATACTGTTTAGGACGGGGTTTTGTACCACACCATTAAGATTTTCATTCTGCCTGAACTGACAGACTCTCTCCTAAAGTGGTGCCATTCCTTGGCCTTGATTGGTAATTCTGGCATAACAAATACCCGTGAAATATGCCTTTAATGGTTTTGGAGGAAGAAAATGGGGGAAGACATTTTGGTGTTTGTGAACTCTTGTCCCATATGTGTGACCAACAAAACCTCACACACTCCTACAGGCCTCTGGCACCCGCTTGTGATAGCTCCTTCTCCTTAGCATACCATAAGTATGAATTTCATCACAGATGTCCAGAAGGATGTAGGTTTCACTGCAATCGTTGTTGTCGAGGACTTATTCTCTAATATGGCCAATTTTTTTCCACTACGCAAAAACCCCAGGGCTAAAGAACTGGTACATACATTTAAACAACAAGTGTTGAGACTATATGGTATATCTACGACCATAGTGTCAGACTGAGGGGTGCAGTTAATGTCTCTGTTCCGGAAAGAACTGTGCAAGGCATTACTCATAGCGCTACGGAAGTCACCAGCCTACCACTAACAATCCAATGATGAAACAGAACCATTCCTCAGTTGTCTTATATCCACTCTAACCAGTAGTTGAGTTGAGGCTCAACCTGTGGCTGATTTAGCCTATAATAACAGCCTACACTCAGCCCTAGGCAAGCCACTTCTTTTTGTTCTATGGTTTTTCTTTCCAACATACTGCCCACACAACCCACTGATAAAGTACCAGCTGTATATCAACTGTGTTCCACCTTGAAAGAAATCTGGAGAACAGCTCAGGTACATAATAACAGCGGCACAAGACAGCATAAAGAATCAGGTAGATAAACATCGGCGGTAAGCCTTGTCATATGCCTCGTGTGATCTGATATGGTTGGCATGCAAGAATTTATAGTTGGAGGATTCCAAGAAACTTAAGCCTCTGTACATTGGGCCTTTTAAGACCTTTTCATAAACCTTATAGCCATGAAACTGGAATTACCTGCTGAATATCAAATCCATATCACATATGATATGATATAAATATTAAGTCCATCAAGTATTTCACACTGCCTTACTCAATTTATTTTCCCCTACAATGCAGGCTACCCTCCACCACCTCCCCGATACTCGATGGTCAGTAAGAGTGTGAGGTGAATCGTATACTTGATTTTAGGAGGCGCCAGGGTCTAAAGGTAGGCTTTATTTGGTGGACTACAAAGGCTATCCCCAGGAAGAACGTACTTGAGAAACAGCTCTTCATGTGCATTCTCCCTGTCTGGTATGTTTGTCACATGCTCGCACTCTGTCCAAACCATGACCAGTGAAGCTACCTTTGAGGGGGGTACTGTTACATCCCGTACTAAGAGGTATATGCTCACCCGAATGTTAAGACATGGTGTCTGGCCAGGGAGAGGAGTGTATAGGTATTTGTTGCTCCTAAAGATAAATGGGTAATTGCTTTCGCCCACCAGTGTTTTTACTAATCGGGGACTCACTGCTAGTCATCAGTGGGTCCTTGACTTCCTGCATCATCTGGCCCCTTGGATGTGTGCTTCCATTATGACCTTCTTCTGTGTGAAATCCCTGGCTCATTTGTCCCATTGTGGGCCGGATTGTCGCTCAGGAGAGTGGGGCGGGAATCACATGATGGAAGCGTCATTGGAAACAGAGAAGGGAAATACATAAGGTTTCCGTTACCAGATTGGGAGAGGATTGAACCCGACAGAGATTTCATCTATCTCTGTTCCCACAGTACCTTGTTTTCAGGTGAGTGGGACACTCAACACTTGTGGCTAGTGTTGAACAAACAAGGTGTACCTTAGTGTGTGATGTGAAAACACAATATGTATTCTGTCGGGAGTTCCGCAACTCCAAAGGTAACAGTTGATTAGTAAAAGTCTATGTAGCAATAGATTCATTATTGTGTAAGTGACAGTTAGTACACATGTCAAAGAAGGGAGGGAATATTTCACAATTACTCATTTGTTGAATAACATCTCTACTTTTATTTAGAGTACAGCTCACCATGCACTACATTAGGCACATATCACAATGACACTCTTCAGGACTGAGAAGGGACATACATACGATTCTAGGAGGAAGGTAGCTGAGCTCAAAGGGTCATATATCTCTCTGCTTCTTAATTTGTCCCAACCCTTATTTCTTTCTGGGTTAGCAGTTGATTCACTGTCACAATGTTATGACCAGACACCACACTAGGAGAGATATGTGGTCCAACATAATCTCTGTGGACAAGAAACAGGTGAGTGGCATGAATCCATTACACTTGATGAAAATATTGATGCTATCATCAACATGAAACTGGGAACCTGATGGGTTCCACCAGAATTCCACTGAAACTTCTGAGACCTGCTTGGTCCCTATCTCTTTGCTCTGTATGTGAAGTCGGTGGACATTAGGAGGTTCCATGTGGAACACGACTCAGTTACAATAATTGTCCTACTAAAGGTTGACCAACTATCGACCCGATGTTTATCTTATTATCAGATTTATTTGATTAACAGAGAGATCAAAATCTACCATAAAATACTAGAGAACAGGTTTCAAAAAGCTCTTCCTACTTGAATTCCCCTGAACCAGTGAGGCTTCAACCCTGCCTGAAGCACCAGGCATTGCATACGCCATGTCCAAACAGCCTTACCCTACGGCTCGATTGTGCAAGACCCTAGTGCCCTCCTATAAATGGCCTGCAAGAAGGCCTTGAATCCACTCAATTGGTCTTTCTTATCCAAAGTTCTGGAATGGATGAGGTTTGTCAAAAAATTCAGAACTTATGTACAGCTGCTATACAATGCCCCCACCACTCAGGTATGGCTAAATGGAGCAATGTCTGATTCCTTCCCAATCTGTAGAAGCAGCAGGCAGGTGTGGACTTTATCACCGCTTCTTTTTGCCCTTGTCATTGAGCCCTCGGCTCATCCACTGTGACTCACAGGTTCACGGTTGGCAGTGGAGCGAACAAGTGAAGTACAATATTGTCCTATATGCAGATGACATTATGCTCTTTCTGGCCAATCCACTCTTCTCAGGACCTGGTTCCCTGGAGATTTAAGGTTTATGCATATCTGCTTCCTGCCTCCGGGTGAACTGGCATAAGTCTCTCCTGGTCTCCATTCACAGCAACCAAACAACAATTAACTCTGAACATTCCATCCCTATTGGGAGGCTTAGATTTAAATACATGGGTGTGCATATAGCCATAACCCCTGACCTCGCTGTAGTCATAGGCTCTCCACGCTCATCACTAAAATGAAGCAAAACTTCTGGAGATTGGAACGACTTCCATTTAGCATACTGGGAAAGGTGGCTCTATTCAAGTTGATGACCCTGCCTAGATTCTTATACACCCTTCAACATTATCCATTCAACATCCCCAACCAATGTTTCTAGGACATCAGTGCCCTGACACAGGCCTTTCTATGAACTGGCCGACCACCTCTTATAGCATGGACAAATGTAGACAGTCTTTGAAAGGGTGCTATGGATTGAAGACATGAAACTCTGCTACTGGGCAGCCCAAATAATGGTAATTAATGAATAGATAACTAGACAGTTAGACTGAACTCTTCGATTTTTGGTTGGACACTATTATGGGACTGCTCTATGGTGCCCCAATCCATAGCCATCTCCCAGAGATAACTGTGATAGCCACTAAGACATGGCAAACTGCCTAACGTTTCTCAAGACGTTCACACAGCTGACCCCTTTGGGGGAGGGATGATGGTTGCACTACACTTCCTGCCTTGAAGGGTCCAGCATTGGGCAGAATTTGAATCACCACTCCAGGTGACATCTAATGGGGGAAAAACCTATACTATTTCCAAGATCCAAGAATAATTTTCCCAATCCCATACACAATTCGACAAATACTTGCAACTCCATCAAACCCTGTCTTGTCATATATAATCTCTGACTGTGCTGCCCTTAAAGAGTCCTCTTGAGGCTAACATTCTTAAGGCAGGGGTGCTATATCTCACATATACATATATCGCACATTGGTGCATAATGCACCAGAGGTGTTTTTTCCTTTTAAACAAAAGTGAGAGGGACAGATAGGACCTATAGAGGATGCAGATTGGTGGGAGACCCGGATTCCCCTCCTTCGTCTAGCTATCTACTCCAGGATGTGACTGATCCAGCTGCATTAGCTACATGATGCCTGCTTCACTCCTAAATGTCCGTGCAGAGCTGGGCGACTTTCAATGCCTACCTGCATTCAAAGTGCTCAAATATAGGCCAATTAATTCCATATGGGGTAGACTTGTCCCTGAATAATGGGCTTTTGGAAGGACATTGAGCCAATGTTGTCCCTAATTCTAGACAGTGCAGTGGACCTTTCCACAAGAGTGTGCTTACTTGTCATATTCGAGGATCCTGGTGGCCCCTTCTGTGAGTGGAAAATGGTGGGGGTGGCCACAATAGTCACCAAGTAGGACACTGCATGCAGATGGCGTTGGAAGAATGGCGGAGGGAGGTGGATTGGTATGTCAAGATGGAACAACCGATATACCACGTCAGGGGATGCCCATAGAAGCACACTAAAATCTGGGGTAAGTGGTGGTCCTACAATGGGTTGCAGAACATTGTATGAAGGACATGTGACCGCAGGGGGCAGTGAGATGGTGTGCCATTGCTTTTGATTTATTGCATTTGAAATGAATAGTGTTAATTGTCATTAATTAAAGCATTACAAATTGGTTTATCAAAAAAAAGAGGCCCAGTCCAGAGATCTGCCTCTAAGACTGCAGAACAAACAGCGTCGAAGTTCCAGACTGTAAGAAGTATCACTGACCAGTGAAAGCCCTCAGTCGAAACACAACACTAATTTTAGGCACTTCAGATTTAAAAAAGACAGCAGTGCAAAAACAGAACAAGAAATGGAATTCAGAGTTTTACAACAGCTGTGTGTGGCTATTGCTCAAAATTCATAACACCTTCTCAACAGTTAGGCATGTCCTTTTTATATTTACAATTAATTATTGTAGTGCTGTTTTAAGAGTCGGCCATCATTTTAGAATACAACAAGCCTACATTGAACATTGCAAATTCATTGTATTGTTATTACTAATATTCTAATTAATATTGTATTTCTTCTTCATAATAATAATAATAATAGTAATAAACAGAGTTTATAATAGTAGGAGCAGTGGTAAAACGACAATTAACGTTTATTACTAGTACTAATATAATTATTATTAGTGTAGCAGTTGTAGGAGTGGTACCACAAGTAGTGGTAGTGTTGTGGTTCATAAGCGCTAGAATCAAACATTGTTATAACTATTAAACAAGTCATACAGACAATGTGACAACTTTGTAATAAAACAGGAAAACAGGATTCATGAAATCCTAATGATAAAGACTAGGGGGCATATTATCAAGGGGGTTTATCTCTGCTTTTTTGGCTTTAAAAGCCAAGAAAGCGGAGATAAAATTTTCTCCCTATTACCTAGCTGTCGCTAACACCAGTTAGCGACAGCTAGTAGGAGATAGCGACCATCTTGGGCCCCGCTTTGCATGTCAGTGATATTTATCACTAATGGCATGCAAAGTGGTCGTGCCAAGATGTTAGCGACTGAAAACAGTCGCTAACATCGCTATCTCCTATTACCAACTTTTGGAGATATTCGCGCTAAGCGCGAATATCTCCAGAAGCTAACACCTGCCCTGAGCAGTTCTTAGCCATGTTATCCAATGGGAGGTGGATAACATGGCTAAGAGCATTAGCTCGGTAATGCATGAATATAGCTGACTTTTCAGCGATATTCATGCTTTGCGGCGATTTTTATCGCATTTGCGTTAAACCTTGGTAATCCCAAGGTTTATTTGCGGTAAAAATCGCCGCAGCTCAGCGGTAAGATTTTGTCTCTAACCAAGTAATAGCGATAATTATCGCTATTGCTTGGTAATATGCCCCTATATGACAAGCTAACTTTGCAAAAATTATCAGTATTTTGAGGTGCAAACATATTGTTGACCATTTCCTTTGGGTATGACTTTCTTCCAGTCTAGCACGGCCAGGTGACAGTGAGTGGTTCTTTTTGCATTTAAATTCAATTTTCCTCTAAATCTTGGAAATTATAAACCTCTGGTTCCCTGAAAAGAGTTTTGTCTGTCTGGTATTGACTTAGCGCAAATTCTGCTCTTTCATTTGTAGGAGTGAATCATAATCACGAGGAGTCCACACCCACTTATAATCCTTTGTCGTAGTAATCTAGGACAGTAGAAGAACATGAAGGGTAACATGAAAGGTGAAGTGTTAGGGATATTTTCAATGTAACCTGAAGAAATTAAAATTGAAACTAGATGTGTTTAGTTGAAAACCTTAACGTGTAGAATTCGTACCTGCTGCTGACAATTATTTACACATTTGATGTGCTTATGTAAGATTTCAATTTAGAATTGCTCAGTAAAAGTGTTCATTTTATATGTATTTTCGTGAGGCCTGTGTGCTATTCTCTAACGTTGACCAATTTCTGTAGGCCTGAAATGCATTTTCCATGGGAGCTCTCACATTAGATTTAATAGTCCAATTTCATGTGCATGTCAGATTTTTTTCTTTCTCACGTTTCTTTAGCAGGTGGAACATTCATTTTTATTAGCTAGATTAATGTCTTTATTTTAGGAGTTAGGCTTAGGGAGAAGAGGATACCTTGAACATGTATACTGATAATGGAGAGCTGATGTACTTTCTCATTGGAGCAAGCCTGGGGATCAAGGTCATCTCGTCAAGACCTGGGAGCCTCGTTGCCTAATGGAAAATCTCCTACGAGGAGGTTGCTTAACTGCATGGTTTGATGCAGCAATGCGGTATTGATGTATCAAAGTTAGGGAAAGTGTTAGAAATGGGATTTCTGGTTGGCTAAGGCTTGCGCCAAAGTGAGGCAGAAACCACCACTCTAGTCAGGGCAAGGGAGTTAAACGCCAAAGATAACCCCTGCTCACCCCCTTGGTTGCTTGGCACGAGAAGTAAGGCTTATCCCGGAGCCAATGTGTAAAGCATTTGTGCACGCACACAGCAACAACATCCCAGGCACACTACAAAAGGAACTCAACACAAGGTTATATAAAAATAGCCTTTGTATTCTTATAACACATTAGAATAGTAAACACATAAAATACACTGTGCCAACTGACACGTAGAATATTCACAAGGGATTATTTACACAGGACAAGGCCACATGGGCCACTGTCAGAATCAGCACATAGTAGAAATTGGTAAAAATAAAATAGGTCATAAACATACAACCAGTAGCCACTGGTAATCACTGTACTCCACCTCAATCTGTAACATAACCTACATTATGCACAGTCACATCAGGCGCGAATTACATCCTGGGCCAACCTCACCAGCATAAACACATTATGCAATCTCCTCACTAGACTAAACACATTAGACCCTACCTCCTAAGTATAATTTACATTAGGGGCGTACTTCACACAGGGAAACATAACCTCACTAACATAGCCACAGTTGAGAGTTATCATGCAGGGTGCGTAAAACATACTAAATGCATTACAGTCCTAGCAGCACATTGATTGAGCACATCAATCACATTAGGGCCTTGCACCCTATACCTCACCCACTCACTCTGGCCAACTGGACATCTCAAGAAGGGGCTCAAATGCCCTGTGTCTATAAGGTCAGGGCGCGCTGCCAAGGTAACGCCAGTCAGGGGTGCGCCATCTGTGCCAACCTAAACATTGCAGCTGCCCACTACTTGCTGGGCAGCTGAGAACCACAACATGGCCTAAACGCTGCAGCTGGCACTAAGTTCTGTGCAGCTGTGGAAGGCCTGGGACCTCTGTGCCACTTCTGTTCCCCTCAGGGACTCTTACTCAAATGGCGCCTAAACGGTGCAGCTGCCCACTACTTGCTGGGCAACTGTAGGAGGTAAACTGCAGCAGGGGGCTCTCAGTAGCCCTTTAAACAGACTGCGCCAAATGTTGGAGCCCTCTAGGCTCTGCAGGACAAACATGGGGAATGTTGGAGCCCTCTGGCTCTGAGATCAACGATGCTCCAGGAGCCCACTGATTCCTCAAATACTCACAGATGTACCCAAACGTTGGAGAGCACTGGCTCTAAAGACGTGGCCCCTCTTGGCCGTCCAAGAATAATTGCCCCTCGTTGGAGCCCGCAGGCACAGAAGACCACCGTGTCCCGGGAGCCATCTGGCTTTCAGAAATGACTAAACCTACAACTGGGGTAACCATGGGCCCCTCTGGCCCAGAAAACAATTCTCGCCACGTTGGAGCAGCCCACTGAGCACACGGAGCCACTTTGACTCCATCTCCTCCCCGGCACCACTACCACAGAGAGGCCCACACTTGCCGGGCTCTCCAGACGCAGGTGGCAGTCTCCGCTTGGCTGGGCAGCAGCGTCCCACTGCATTCCCTTCTCTTCCCCCGCGGTGGGGGCAGGCACCAGCCGTGTACCTTTGTGTCCCCTCCGCCTTTGCTCACCATAGCTGCGGGGCTCGCTGAGGCTCACGGGAGCCCCACACATCGCTTCCTGAATGAGGGTCTCTCTCCATCCCGAGGGCCCCGTATATCGGTCACATCAATTCACCCGGGCCCCCTCCTTGGACCCGGAACTTACTATCGGCAGGCGAGGAGGCGGGGTGGGCTCCCATCCTCCTCAGGACGCAGATTAGCTTCCTCTCTTGCCGCGACGTCACTTCCGCTTCCGTCCTGCGGCTCCACCCACAACCAGGTGGGCCATGGCGGCAATCTGGGCACCAAATGAGGGGTAGGCTCCCTCGGTACCAAGCACAAAGTCACAGGGTGGGTACGCATACAAACAACCAAAGAAGCGGGGTGGCACCTGCAATGATCAACAACATAAAGCAAGGTGGACTCCTGCTAAGACTCCCATAAGCGGGGTGAGCACCCGCTCGATCCCGGCAGTGGAGCGCTGCCAAGCAGACATGCTCCTACGCAGCTGGGCAAATCTAAAGCGCTCCTCCTTGCAATCAGAGCGCTGTCCTATAGGGAAAACAGAGCACTTCCAGGGCGCTAAACAACAGAGCACCATCTTGTCTGGGCAAGGGAGACAGCAAGGCAAAGGGTCCAAAACGGTCCTGGAGCATCAAGGATGGAGCAAGACAGCTCCCAGCACAGAAAGGTCCTCCAGGAACCCAGGGACAGGGCAGGGCCCAGGGAGGCAAGCCTTCCCCTGGGCCCCAGCAGCAGCACACCCCTGGTAGGTTCAAGTTGAAAACAAGAACATTTTACATGGGGACACAGCCCCTTTTTATACACACATTTCCTTTGTTTAACAGGGTGCAGGCAATGGGAGAACCAGCTACAACTGGTTCAGGGGAACTCCTGAGCACTTGGTTTTGCTCAGCCCCTCTCTCCCTTTCACTGGTCAGGCTAGGGACATGAGACGCACCACAGGGGGTGGAGCCAGCATTGTGGAGGGAAGGCACAGCCCTATTCAGGTCCCAGGTGCAACTCCTCCCTTACATCAACATGCAGATCTCTCCATTCACCACCGTGGCAGACCCATCCTGGCTCCTGGAGCCAAGCACACAAGCCAGCTCCTGTCACTCACAAGCCAGACAATCAATTCACATTGACTGCACACGGAAATACTAACTTCTAAAAGTGGCTCTTCTACACTAGACACATTAAATCTGCGCACACCGTCGCGCAGCATTTTATCTCACAAGTTTGCACATACCAAACTCGCCCCTGCACTCCCCACACATCAGGAATTACCATGGACACACATATCCCTCTGCATTCCTATGGGAGGGCAGGCCACTCTCACCACACATACACAGAGAGCGCACGCACTTTACACTGGACCACAGTGAAAAAGTGCACAGAGACATAAAATCACCAACACCAGGTTACAGAAGCAGGCTAGGAAAATGCAAAAAGTTTTGGGGTGAACCTGCCAAAAGGGCCAAGTCCAACAGAAAGTGTCTGGGGACTTCGCCTTCGGAGAAAGAGCATCTTGGAACGAGCTCAGTGGCTTTATGCTACTTGACCCATCTGATGTGAAGAGACTTCTTATGAAGACTTCACATGCTGACACCTTATTGGATCTTACTTTGGGAAATGCTATGTAGGGATGTGATGTTAGTGGTAGTGTAGGGAAAGATTAATACTTTAGGCCCTCAAACTTTCAATTAAGGAGAATCTCGATGTCTGCTCACTGATCATTTGTATCCTGATTCTCAAATTATTCATTCTGTCATGTTGCCCTGCCTTAACTTCATCCGTAGATTTGGCTTTGTATTAGGTCCAATGTACTGCTACACCCTCGCTTTGAGGTGACTGTATTTCCAGCTGGTCTTGGCTTTGTAGTAAATTAACTAAATCTAATTGGAAGTCCGTGATTCTTAGGAGTCATGGTAAATTGGTACTGAATGATTGATTGGCTAACGATTTTTCTCCCATCTACCCTTTCATGTTGTTAAAAAGAACCATCGAGACGAGGTTCCAGAGCAGATCTAGAACATGGATCGAGGCTCCTTCAGTCGGAAGCAGAGTAGGGTGGTTTTCACATGAAGCAGGAGAAGAATCTAGAATAGACCTAGACACCTAGAGCCCCAAAATAAAGCTCAATGATCAAAAGCAGATAACAACGGACTTTGGCAGAGACCGCAGTAGCTTGATGGTGCGTCAAAAACAGTGACAAATGGAGGAGTATTAATAGGGATGCGTTGTATGTTAGATACCCGGAGTGTGATGATTGGATGTTGTCTTGCGGAGTTTGTGTGAAAGTTGAGTGAATGTGGTTTTGGTCCGGATGTGGTCAAAGGATTGAGATTTGAGTTTGAGGTCCCAAAGTGGCCTACGATCCAGGGTTATATCAAATGGTGTAGAAGATACTGAGTTATTGTGATTGTCTGACTGCAGATTGGAGGAGTTGTCGTAAGAAGTCATCGGCAGTTCCACCTAAGAAAAGGAACTTTGTGTGAACAAGACATGTGGGAACTGTATGGTAAACTTTGTGTTAAGGAGTTGAATATATTTATTCAGGCAACTAGCACAGGACGAGGGTCGCTGTGTTGGAATGTTCTTAAGCATTGAATTCTATCGATCTCTTAGGAAGGCAGACAATTACGGAGTTGTGATTGTGTGAGTGAACGCAAACTGAGAAATTGTGAAGGAAGGTGAGCCGCTGCAAGGAGGAAAAAGGCGATGTCAGAGTGTGATTTGCTGCAATAGGTTGGTTGGTGTAATGCCGCTCTGGGATTGGTTGGTAGTCATCATGGAGTTGTGATAGAGAAAATTGTCTATCAAACGAAATTTTTTATCTAATCATGCAATGTTTTAGGGTGTTACGAGATCTGTTCAGGGGAGATCAGGGAGGTGTCACTCGAGTGGGTGAGGAAGCACCGCCTGAGGATACTCAAGTACACTATATGGAACTGGATGTAGGACTCCAACCTAAAGTTTCGCTTCAAAGCTAGCATATAATTCCTGAAAAAGAGGGGATTTTGTCATTTCCCCATTATGGCTCTTTCAACCTGGAGGTGTTGTATCAGTGGAGTGGAGTGATGTCTTCGCTACTGCCTCCACCTAGACCTACACAGTTTGAGGTATTAGACGCATGGATGCGAGCAGCACATGCAAAGAACGGGAAGAGATTTCATGGAAAGATGAAAAAGGCAATGAAGGCATATCAGGATGCCTGATGGGATAAACAACTTAAGACATGGAGAGTAGACACCATTGAGGGAGATAAGTTGTACCCAATGCTGGTGAGAAAGGGAATTACTCAGGTTAGGAATGGAGGAGAAAATGGAAATAATGAGAATGATATGGATGACAGTTTGTTAAACAGGTTATTGTCAGAGCGTCCTTCACCTTATAATCAGCAAGAAAGTGAGAACTGGCAAATGTAGCGTAAAAGGAAAGAGGGGTAACAACACAGACAGGCCCCAATGCATTGGTAATGGGAGAGATTTTAACAGGAGTAGAAGGAACAGGCATACCTGTCTAAGGAGGTGCAGAGTTGAGTGGAGTCAATGCTGCCTTGGGGTTGTCAGAAGCCCTTACGGTACCAGTATCCATTGGACCTGCAGTCTCTGTGTATGACCTGAGCTTAGATGAAAACTCTAGTAAGCAGCAGTCTGGTTTAGAGAAAGGATCAGCTTAGGGGGGAATGTGACCATGAGCGAAACTAATCAGTTTCTGGTGCCCCTGGAATCTAGTACGCTGTTGCCAGCAACTGCACATCCTTTGAGAGTATGCGTTGAGTCTAGTACCTTACGATCTGTGCCCTTAGCAAACTCAAATTCAGATTTGAGGATGTGGAAAGCTCCAGTCTGAGGACCCATGGCAAGGATATCAGAAGCAGGTACAGGTCAGAGAACCTCTGGAAATCAGCATGTCCTAGAGATCACAAATTTACAGATTTGGCAAAGAAATTGGAGCAGTGATAGAGAAGGACGGAATAGCACGTTGAGTCAGGGCATAATGAAGGCTGCAGTAAAGGCAAAGGTATTGGATGTAGTGAGGTTGAAGGCTGAGGTGGATGAAATAATCAGTGGGAACTTGCCTTTGAGGGGATAGACACTTACGAGCAGGATGGACTGTTGTTTGTGGCGAAGGATGTTACCCGTAAGGTGAGATAAGAACCTGAGAAAGTGACATTATTGGCTCACAAATATGATATAGACCTGTCTATAACAAAAATGCTACAAGGAAACTATAGGTTGAGCTACAGAGTTCAGGAATTGGAAGAGAAAAGAGTAACAGGTTTTAAAACGTACATATGAGAACTTATCATAGGGATGGATATGCGCATGCAGTATGCTTAACAAACGGGAGGGAAGATGGTCCAAGAAAAAGAGCATTAGGAAGGCGACAAGGAAAACGCAGCCTCCAGGAAGGGGATCAGCATGAGTTGAGGAATAACCATTGCAAGAAGTGTCCATTGGAGGGTATGTACAAGTCCCTTGGATCAGGGGTGATTTAGCAGTGTTCACAAATGATTTTCCTCGGCTGAGGGAGAAATCTGCTGAATGATACAAGCAAGTCAATCATTTTGTAAAGATCTCAAAGGTTTTATGGATTGATCTGAACATAATGTTTGACATTTTAGTTCCCATTGATTTATGGTCCACTTTTAAAGTTGTTATTGATTGGCCTTCAGCTGAACCAGACAGGGATCCTATAACTCATGGTCCTTCAACCTTGGTTCTGAAAAACTTTGAACATGGTTGCAATCCAAAATAGCGCAACAAGATATTGATTGGGTAAAATATATTGAACAACACAGGAACCCAAAGAATCAGTACATGCCTACTATGGACAGCTTTTGCAAGCCTTCAAGCAATACAGTGGGTTAGATACTATTGATCCAAAAGATATGGTAAATTTCAAATTCAAATTTGTGATAAGGTTAAGTCCAGACATTAGCGTCTTGATACAGCGACATTTGATCTGCTGGCAAAACAAGTCAGTGAACGAAATTCTATGGTATGCCAGGTACTGCAGTGATGAGGATTCCAAACACTGGAGAATTAAGGGTAAGCTGATGCTGGTCCAAATTATGAATGAGAAATGAGAAGATCGAGTGCAGACAAATGGGGGAACAATAGGTCGAAATCACAGAAATATACAAAGAGGGGTTCAAAATGCTCCAAACAATACTGGACAGGGAAGGGGAGAAGTGTCCCTATAGTCCCTAACACAGGTTTAGACATTGCCACACTAAAGAACATTTCTGCTTGTCATTATTGTCACAAAAGCTGGCCATTGGAAGCATGAGTGTTGATTAAAGCAGAAAATCAGATGCAAAAGGGAGAGTTAGTCCAAGTGCTGGATGTGATGAACTCAGTGACACTGCCCAGATCCTACAATGGGGGAAACCAGAACCAGTTAGTTCAAGTGCCATAACCTCCTAGAGTTCCACAGAGTAATTGAGAGTACTACCAAATACCCTTTATGGAAATTCTAGATGGATTCTACTGTACCCTTGGGGCAGTCTTTGAGGTAGACAAAAGTAGACCATATGTGGAGGCAGATGTAGGCGGTCATCCCATTATATTCTTGATTGATAATGTTGTTACCCATTCTACTGTAAGATCTGCAGTAGACCCAAACCTTCCCCTCTCGGGATAATCAATCCAAGTCGTAGGAGTTGCCCAAAAAAATGACAAACCCACTGACAGAAGAAATACCCATGAAAATACCAGTTTGCGGTGTGCAGTTTGAGTCCAGTCTATTTGTTAGCATGTGATCCCTAATGCAAACGTAACTGCCCTATCTATTGCATGCCAAAGGGAGTTGAATTGCAGACTAATGATGATGACATTGCCTTCAAATTGGAAAACCATAACCAGTGTGTAGACATGTTTCCCATACTGACAGTGGATGACATGGGATTTGAGAAACACTGTCTTTCCAGTGGTGTGGTACTTCAGAGGAGAAGAGATAGGATTGAACCGAGGAGTTGAGCCCGTTCATATACAGGTCAAGTCAAATGCAGAATTTCCAAGAATGCCCCAATACAACCTGGTGGCAGGAATTTTACCTTTGGTTGATTCCATGATTTCACAGGGTATCTTGAAGGAGATGCAATGCATCTTGGGATACAACATGTGGTATCGATGTATTAAAGTTAAGGAAAGTGTCTGGGGGACTTCTGCTTTGTCTTGAGAGATGGCATCTTAGAACGAGCTCAGTAGCTTCACGCTATTTGACCCATCTGATGAGAAGAGACTTCTTAAGAAGACTTCACAGGGTGACACCTTAATGGATCTATCCACAAACTTCCAAGGAAGGGTAATCTACACGTCTGCTCAGCCATCTTTTGTATCCTGATTCGCAAACTGTTTATTCTGTGCATGCTGCATCGCCTTAACGTCATCCGTAGATTTGGCTTTGTATTGGTTCTGATGTATTTCTACACCCTCACCTTGAGGTGCCTGTATTTCCAGCTGTTCTTGGCTTTGTAAAAAAATAGCTAAATCTAATTGGGAGTGTGTGATTCTTAGGAGTTGTGATAAATTGGAACTGAAATGATTGATTGATTAACAGTTTCTCTTCCCTCCACATTTTCATGCTGATAAAAAGAACCATCGACCCGAGGTTCAAGAGCAGATCTAGAACAGGTAACCCAGCTCCTTCAGTATCATTTTAGTTGTTAAAATGTGCTCTATTTTTCTAAACTGGTTTGGGATATTTCTTGCATTCGATTTCTGTTCAGTGTCTATACTTTACACATTGCCTCTAAGTTAAAGGGCAACTACTTTGTGTCAAGCTGCCGGAGGGTTAAGCACAGGTCATTTAGTGGCTTTTGTGGTTCACCCTGAAAATAACTGGGGTCATTGTGTGAGTGCGGTTTCCACTCCTCTCAATCAATAACCAATTTCATACAATTATACCTTTTAAATATAGTGTGGTTGCAAAGCTACCTATGATGTCTAGATCTTAACCCAGTCTGGAATGGGTTGGTGCTTTCAACCATTGCGCCAAGTATTTCTTATTGATTAAGTTGGCACTTATCTAGTTTGTAGAGTTAGGGTTGATACAATACAATTTACAGCCTACATTATTCATAGTGCTTATAGTGTAGAGTACTAAATGCAATTCGGACCCCATCCATCTACATCAAATCCAGCAGTACTCATTTGTACCAGATTCTTAGCGAAATCAATACTAGTTCTGACCCAATGTTGTCTGCAAATTCATTGATATTGAATTACAACTTCAGATGTTTTAATGTAGTTGCTGCAAAAATGAGTAGAGGCCCTCTCCAAAAAGTGTTTCCACAATCTGCAGATTGTGAACATTGCAAATGCCACACAATCTATTCGTATATGTAACAGAATCAATTCCTTTGGATTCATAAACATCTTCAACCAACAATTTTCATGGTGGAGCATCCGTACTGATTCTGCAGAGCATTCAAGCGAATGGCTTGAAAATTTTGGACCCTGAGAAATAAAAGGTGTTACCAGAGGGCAAAAAAATCACCTTAAATAAGCACCATGGCTTATGCCTTGTACCCACAAGCATTCTTTTTTTAACATTACTAACCAGACGTTCGTTATTACAACAATTGGTGAAACCCTCAAGAAGTCTTTGCATCATCAGCCTTGAGCAAATTAGAAAAATAGCATAATCAGCAAACAATAAGATTGGTATTTTTACGTTATTCAATTTAAGATGAACAAAAATTACATCTATCGAGAAGGTTCTAAATCAATAACGAATCAACTAAATCAAGCAGGGGCCAGCACACTATCTTGTCTAAAGTCAGCTGTTACGAGGATGGAATATTCCATATCTCCTTGCTTACTACCTTAAATCTCAGCAATGTTATCTTTATTGATTTTTAATTAAATCAATTGTGGCAGAATTGAAAAGAGTTGATGTGCTTCATCTGCCCCTGATAGGTAGGGTGAATGTTTTAAAAATGACTATGTTCCCTAAGGTTTTAGTATTTGTTTTGCGCAATACCACTTCTTATAGATGAGGGGTGATTAAATCGCTTCTATAGTATGATTCGTTATAAGGTGCTTGAAGGGGCCTGGGGGGTCTGGAAATTAGTGCAAAAGCTACTGGCAATACCTAAAATGAACCCTTACCTGCCCTTATGGAATTCTAGCCTATTGCCTCAGCTTACGAACGTTAGAAATTGTCGGCTTTGGAAGGATCGGGGAGTTAAGACATTAGGTGATGTTATGGAAGGGGATTCGATATTGGAGTTTGAAGCTATTCGACAGAAATATGGTATTCCCTCCAACCAATGGTTTAAATTTGCTCAGATATCACAAACATTGCTGGCCATCAGACCCCGCAACTCCAGGGGCACCGACAACGCGTTGTTGGAATACCTTTTAAAGGGGGGCAAAAGGATCAAAATGGTATATAACTTCCTGTTGGAAGGCACGCACGATGATCTGGAGAAGACTGAGGCTTCCTGGGCTGTAAAACTAGGGGACCCAGATGCTGACCTTGATAAAGCCCTACTCTTAAATAAAAAAGTATTTAGTTCTTCCAACATGCGGGCACAACATTTTGAGACACTCTTTAATCTATATTTTACACCAGCAAAAATGTTTGAGTGGGGTATAAGGGAAGATGACAGATGCCCCAGGTGTAATGATGGTCCCGCGGATTTATTGCATATGTTTTAACATTGGAAATTAAATATAATTTGCGGTGAAATTGTGAACTTCTGGGAGGGGCTGCTAGATGTTAAGAATATTCTATCCCATACCCTGATGCTATTAGATACCGATTGTATGCTGGGGTTAAAAAAAGAGGAGGAAGCTTTGGTTTTTATTTCTGTCGCGGTGCTCCGGATTCTTATATCTGCGGGCTGGAAGGACACCACAGCTCCCTCCTTTCAGATGTGGCTTTCCAGACTTCTTGGTATGCACAATATAGAATCCTGCTTGTATATTCACAAGGGTGTGAAAACTCTTGGAGCGGGTCTGAAAATTTGGGCCCGCTCAAACAATGGAGGGATTCTAGATTATGAAAGCGAAAGATGGTGTTATCTTAGCAGTAATGGAGGAATCATGTCCCCCTCTCTAAATGTTGTACTTGTCACTATGGTAAATATAAATGCTTCGTGTGTGTATATATATGCTGTATATTTTTTTTCTGTCAGGAATTGGTTTTATCTTTTGTATCTATCTATACTTGATCCGGGCTTTATATCATTTATGTAATGACACTGTTGCATTGAATAATGAATTATTACTGTTTGTACCAGAAATTCTCCACAAAAAAAAAGAAATTGAATTACAACTTCAGATGTTTTAATGTAGTTGCTGCAAAAATGAGTAGAAGCCCCCTCCAAAAAGTGTTTCCACAACCTGCAGATTGTGAACATTGCAAATGCCACACAATTAATTCTTATATGTAACAGAATCAATTTCTTTGGATTCATAAACATCTTCAACCAGAATGTTCATGGTGGAGCATCCATACTGATTCTCCAGGGCATTCAAGCGAACTGGCTTGCAAACTTTGGACCCTGAGAAATAAAATGTGTTACCAGAGAGCAAGAAATGCACCCTAAATAATCCCCATGGCTAATGCCTTGAACCCACAAGCATTCTTTTTTTAACATTACTAACCAGACATTCGTTACTACAACAATTGGTGAAACCCTCAAGAAGTATTTGCACCATCAGCTCTGAGAAAGTTAGAAAAATAGCATAATCAGCAAACATTAAGATTGGTATTTTTACGCTATTCAATTTGAGATAAACAAAAATTACATCTATTGAGAAGGTTCTAAATCAATAGGGAATCAACTAAATCAAGAAGGGGCCAGCACACTATCTTGTCTATAGTCAGCTGCTACGAGAATGCCACTCACTTGCCAAACAGAACGCTGTTGCCTGCTGTGCTCAGGACGCTTTGAAGGACCATTTTCCACAAACTCCCTTGCATCGCGGATTGCTGCCTCCCCTGCCGAGGACTCGCTGGTGGGAGCGAGCTCTGCAATCGGCAGAGCTAGCCTAGCGCTCC
Source organism: Lissotriton vulgaris (assembly GCF_964263255.1). Classification (NCBI taxonomy): domain Eukaryota; kingdom Metazoa; phylum Chordata; class Amphibia; order Caudata; family Salamandridae; genus Lissotriton; species Lissotriton vulgaris. The sequence goes on from NC_141695.1 coordinate 1,537,019,961, forward strand.
CGGCTTGAGACCCGAGGGTAGAGGCTTGGGCGAACTACCAGCAGCTAGCCGGGGGACTGCGAGGACCAGCATCCTCCACCTTCCTCAGCTGGTTCCTCTTCCCCCGGCGGCCACGCCCACGGACACGCCCACCGCCGACTGCCTTCAAAACCTTTCGTGACACCCGCTTCGCGGGTGCCACTCACTTGCCAAACAGAACGCTGTTGCCTGCTGTGCTCAGGACGCTTTGAAGGACCGTTTTCAACAAACTCCCTTGCATCGCGGATTGCTGCCTCCCCTGCCGAGGACTCGCTGGTGGGAGCGAGCTCTGCAATCGGCAGAGCTAGCCTAGCGCTCCCGGCTTGAGACCCGAGGGTAGAGGCTTGGGCGAACTACCAGCAGCTAGCCGGGGGACTGCGAGGACCAGCATCCTCCACCTTCCTCAGCTGGTTCCTCTTCCCCCGGCGGCCACGCCCACGGACACGCCCACCGCCGACTGCCTTCAAAACCTTTCGTGACACCCGCTTCGCGGGTGCCACTCACTTGCCAAACAGAACGCTGTTGCCTGCTGTGCTCAGGACGCTTTGAAGGACCGTTTTCCACAAACTCCCTTGCATCGCGGATTGCTGCCTCCCCTGCCGAGGACTCGCTGGTGGGAGCGAGCTCTGCAATCGGCAGAGCTAGCCTAGCGCTCCCGGCTTGAGACCCGAGGGTAGAGGCTTGGGCGAACTACCAGCAGCTAGCCGGGGGACTGCGAGGACCAGCATCATACACCTTCCTCAGCTGGTTCCTCTTCCCCCGGCGGCCACGCCCACGGACACGCCCACCACCGACAAGTACATTAACAACAGCATTTCAACAGCGACGCGGGACGCGGGCGGGTCACAGCCCGGGGCGAAGACTGGGCAAAGAGCGGGCCGTTTGAGGCCGTTCGAGAACGTGAGAGTCCGGTCCGGCCCACTCCCCTAAGCTCTACATCCTGGACATTCAAACACAGGTATCTATCACTTCTCTGAACCCTCCTATAGTCAACAATTGCCAACTAAAGTTTTTCCAATAAACTTGCAACGGAAAATGAATACGAGATCAAGTAAGCAAAAAAAAAAAAAAAAAAACGGGATAGGAGAAAAACTGCTAGGTCAAATGGACGATTTTCTTGCCAAAGCAAACTCATTCATTGATCAAAGCATAAGCCTGATTGAGGGGAGAGTCTCAACTGAACTTGCAATCGCACGCCAATCCTCAATGGGACCACTAGCAACTGCAAGAACCCCAGACATACAGTCAGCGCCAACACAAACAACGGTGGCTGCAAGCAGACTTAGTCTCCCAAACAATGTAGATCTTTCAGCTTCGCAACTCTCTGTAACTTTTTCAGAAAGCGACCTAGAAAAAACTCCAGAAATTTTCCCTGACCCTACTCCCGAAGAAGTAAGGCAAGCGAGAGGGAGGCAGAAGGGAGCCATAAAGAAAAGGAAGGAGAGGAAAAACCCGGACCACACTGAAAATACCAAAGTGACCGATCACATAGACCTGATTGGTGATACAAATTCAGCAGCATTACTCCATCATACCGCCCCCCTAAGTAACAATGTAATAACTATACATCAGCCACCACAGGATCTTCAAGATATCCCCATCTCAGACTCCCCAAGCCCACAACAAATAGGTAAAGAAAGAGAATCAGCAAGATTAATTAAGGAGATAGCTTCCCTCCTAAATTCTTACATCCGCCCTTTAGAGACCAGACTTAGCAACATTGAGGCCCAATTAACAAAAATTTCCGGCTCCCCTAAGTTAATACCCTCACAAGGTCTCCCAAAACTAGCCTCAAATTCCACGACCACTCTTCCTATACTTAAGAAACCTGTAACCTTACCTCCTCCGCAGCCCAAACAACAACCCACAGTAAAAGTCCCTACAGTAGCAAAGCCTTCCACTTCACAAAAACCCACCCCCAAGGCCCTGGCCATTCCCCCACAAACTAATTCCCTACCTAACACACCAGTAGTAAATACGCCAACTACAAACACACCGGCCCCCAAAACCCCTGCCACAAAAAACACAAACCCATCAAAAAACAAAGGAGCCCCGAGAGGGACTGCTGATCAAAGGCCCCCCTTAAACATGCCACCTGAGGCATGCCCATACGTGGTAGTCATGACGGGGGTCCCCGAACTTACAGGTGAGGGGACGGAACCCAACTGGTCACTGAAGAACAAAGTCCAGTATTGGCTGAACACAAACCGCCCTGTTCCGCCAACCTGGAAAAGCAGAATAGCATCAGTCTGCAGGACCTCGTGGGTGGGCCATAGGAAAAAAACTATCCGGGGAGACTGCATAGTGATCACTTTTGAGGACCCCAGTATAGCCGAGTATATCTGCTCATGGGAATATAATAACACCGCTGGGGGGATTGCTACAAGATCCTTGTCATATTTCTACCCAAAAAGATATAACAACAACTATATACACGAGACTGATAACATCTGGCGAAAACCAATTCCACAGCCGTGGGAGCTAGATGTCGCCGGACCAAAATTATTTCCGCGACACAGTGACCTTGATAACTCTTGGTGGTCAGTAAATCAGAACTACCAACAAAAAGAAGCCCCGTGGCAGACTATGGGTCCACAAAATAGACCTAGAAACTGGGAACAGTGGGAGAGACCGCCCTACCAACCATACAGACCCACCTACAGAGACACCATCTACGGGCAAAACTGGCCAGGCATACCGACTATGAATCGGTTCAGTGGCCTGGAAATGGTCGATTGACCAATAGTCAAATCCCCGGAGCCTTTAGATACAACCTCGGCCACATCCAACCTCACTCCAGACCCATTACAAACGAAAAACTCAGTCTTAGAAAAAGCACCCCCACAGCTTCCGGTGATTTTTTGGAATGTGGCGGGTCTCCGAAATAAAATAGAGGACGGTTTGGCCGCCGGTTTCCTGGAAGATGCTCAAATCATATGCTTAAAAGAAACCTGGCCCACGACGCCCCTACATCTTGTGGGATACAGGACATTTACATCCCCCGCCCTTCCAAGTATTTCAGGTAGATCTAAAGGGGGACTGGTAACCTACCTAGCAAATACAATCTCTGACATGAAGCTCACTAAGGTAGACCTATTATCAAACTTGTAATTGTAATTGTAAAAGTACTTGTAGAGCGCGATTGCTGCCCGAAAGCGTCCAAGCGCTGAGTAGAAGCAGGGAGTGCCTGGAGGGAATCTAGGGGGAGTCGGATTTAGCGAACAGCAGGGTCTTTAGACTTTTACGGAATGAGAGGAGGTCTGGGTTGGACCGAAGTGAGATGGGGAGAGCATTCCAGAGCTTGGCGGTGTTCAAGGAGAACATCCTGCCCCCAGACCTCGCTCGCTTCACTCTGGGAACAACAGCGAGGCACGCCTCTGTCGACCGGAGGTTCCTGTTAGGTTGGTAAGGAATGATAAGGTCAGTGTTAATGGCTGGGGCTGTTTTCCAGAAGGCGCGGTGCGCCAAGCACAGCGCCTTGAAGGTCACTCTCTGCCTCACTGGCAACCAGTGGAGAGTTTTCAGAGCGGGTCTGGCTGATTGAGTGCGCGAGAGTTCTAGCAAGGTGCGGGCTGCACAGTTTTGGACGACCTGTAGTTTCCGGAGGGTCATCTCTGGTGCCCCTAGATACAAGGCATTGTTAGAATCCAGGCGAGACTGGAGTAGGCCTTGTACCGCCACCTTTTTGGCCTCTAGGGGGAGTAGCGGGAGGACCTTCCTCAAGATTCTAAGCAGGCCAAAGCAAGTGGATGACAGTTTTTTGGCCTGAGTAGCAAAGGAGAGTTTGTTGTCAAGCCATATCCCCAAGCTTTTAACGCTGTCCTTAGGGGTGGGAGGGGGGCCCAAGGCACTGGGCCACAGTGAAGTAAATGGTACGGGAGAGGTGGGGCCTAGGAGCATAAGCTCCGTCTTATCACCGTTTAGTTTTAGGGAGGAGTTGGTCATCCATCCCTTGACATCCACTAGGCAGTTTAGGAGGTCAGCTGTGGAATGCCTACTGTTCTTCGTGGCCAACGAGACCACAAGCTGGGTGTCGTCGGCATATGACACAATTTTAATGCCATATGGTTCGACAACACCCGCCAGCGGCCTCATGTATACGTTGAACAGTACAGGGCTCAAAGAGGAGCCCTGTGGCACTCCACAGCTCAGGGGTTTACTCGAGGACACCATCTCTCCGTCGAAGATCTGGAACGACCTCCCAGACAGGAAGGACTCGAACCACCTTAAGGCGTCACCTGAGACTCCGATGTTATGGAGACGGTCCAGCAAGGTGGTGTAGCTGACCGTATCGAAGGCAGCACTTAGATCAAGGAGGATCACTGCCACTGATCCTCCCTGATCCAGTATCCTTCGAGTTTCTTCGGTGACGGCTAGCAAGGCGGTTTCAGTACCATGCTTTGGTCTGAACCCCGTCTGGGATGTGTGTAGTAGAGAGTGGTCCTCCAGGAACTGGACCAGCTGCATGTTTATGTGTTTCTCTAACACCTTGCTGGCCCAAGGAAGAAGAGAGATGGGACGGTAGCTGGAGTAGTCGTCTGGGTCCAGGCTGGGCTTCTTCAGCAGTGCCCTTACCATGGCCTGTTTCCAGGCTGTGGGGACTGAGCATGCGGATATAGAGGTATTTAGAAGATCCCGGATGACAGGCAAAGTGGCTGTACTTGCCTGCATTAGGATTTCTGGGGGAGCAGGATCACGGGGGGAGCCAGATTTTACTTGTCGTGCCACTTTGCTTAAAGTGTCAAGGTCCAGAGGAAGAAAGTGCTCAAGGGCAGGCTGATCTAGGTGCCGAGGTGATTTAGGGAGGGGAGGGTGAGATACTTCCAGATGCTCACCCTCAAAATTGGGAAAAAATTCACTATCACAATAATTAATTTATACAACAACCTAGACGATGATAACTTCTTGGACGTTCTTTCCCTAATCCAAGAATAAATAACTGAACACTGGCACCCCATCGAGAAAATGGAAAACGCCCATATAATCTGGGGAGGAGACTTCAACCTACATCCCTGCCCCAACAATGATACCTGTAGAATGGTGGACGAATATGAGAACTCACTCGTCCACTTTACCCATTCAGGAGTGGGGCTAGCCATGAATAAGATACTTTCAGATCTGGACCTGCAAATAATAAACCCCATCCAATAGCCAAATAACAAACTAGAACCCACCTACAGAGGAAGGGGCCATGAGACCACTGTTGACTACGTAATAGTCACAGAAGGCCTTAAAGAACAAATCAATAACTTTAAAATCCTGGAAAATACCCTCAGTGATCATTCTGCTTTAAGCCTAAACCTTCAAACAAATCAACCAAGAACACTGATGGCAACCATAGCAAATACCCTAACACAAAACAGGCTCGAACTGGGCAAAAATAACGGATATACCATAAAATGGGAAAAAGTGGATCCCAACAATCTCACAAATCGGTTAGTAAAATCCGTCTATAACAACATTTTGATCTGTCTTGATCCTCATGCAGAGCCAAACCAAATCTTGGAAAATTTCAATACGATAATAGAACAAGTCAAAAAACTGTTAACCAAAACACCTAATCAAAACAAACCAAGTTCCACAGGTTGGTTTAACCGTGACTGTACCAAGGCACAGACCAACCTGAGAAAAGCACTCGGAAACCCAAACAGAGATAAAACAAACATCCAAGCTCTTCGATGGGAGTACAACAATGCCAGAAAAGCAAGGAAAAAGGAACTGAAACAATCCTTGTGGAATGCTTTGCACAAAAGTGCACTTCTGAAAGATAGCCAGGCATTCTGGAAAATTGTTAAGTCGCCCTTGTTAACGGACTCCAACAGCCCAAAGATAGACGTGGCCATTGACGAGGAATCTTGGGTGAACCACTTTTCAAAAATGTTTGAACTAACATCAACAAGAGAGGAACACCACCCTAACATCCATCCAGTAGTATATCCAATACCAATGGACTTCGATCTGCAGGATCTTGAAATGGCGCTATCTTTGAGCAAGAGTGGTAAAGCACCCGGCCCCGACGGGGTCCCAGTCGATCTATTTAAACACCTTCCTGATCTCTGGGTACCAATACTCACAAGAGTATGCATGGCATCAGCGAAACTCGGCCTGTTAGAGTCATGGTCATCCTCCATCATGGTCCCAATCTTCAAGAAGGGGGACCGACAAGACACGAATTGCTATCGACCAATCTCGCTCCTCGACTCCCTGGGCAAAGTAGTCGGCAGAGTTCTTCTTGAAAAATTACAGCAATGGGCAGAAGACAAAAATATTCTCTCGGACTTACAGTTCGGATTCAGGGAGGGCTTTGGAACAGTTGAACAGGCCCTAAACCTAAGTTTGCTAGCATCAAAATACATCCATGCTAAACCAGGGTCCATCTACATGGTATACGTGGATTTGTCCTCCGCATTTGACTGTGTATCGCACGCGAAGCTCGGGTCACTGCTGAGCTCAATAGGGGTAGACCCTCCCCTTCTGGACTTTCTGAGGGAGCTATATAGTGAAGCCACGGCGAGAGTGAGATATGGGACAAAAGGAGAACTGACGGCACCGTTTAGGGTAGAGCGGGGAGTAAGGCAAGGCTGTGTCCTGGCCCCCTTCCTCTTCTCTTTGTACACCAACGGCCTAGAAGAGACCATGTTGGGAGGGGGGAGGGACCTGCCTAGAGTGAAACATCGCCCGATCCCCGCTCTGCTTTACGCGGATGACGCAGTCATTTTAGCACGTACCCCCATCGAACTCCAGAAATCTTTATCTAAATATGCGGACTTTATGGGTGCCTTGGACTTGCACATCAACGTCAAAAAAACTTTCGTCATGGTAGCTGGTGGACCGCGAAAAGCCACTAAGTCCATCTTTCTGAAAGATCAAAAAATCGAAAGGACCTCACAATACCCATATTTAGGCATTATGATCGATGACAGCCTAAACTGGAAAGCGGCGGTTGAGGCCAGGAGACATCTCTTCAAACGAGCCATTATGGCGCTGATGAAGTTCTCCAATAAACTTGGAAAAAGACCACCAGTAGAACTGCTACAGATTTATGCCGCAAAATGCCAAGCCATTGCACTATATGGTGCAGGGATTTGGGGACATACAGCCATTGGTTCTCTACAAAAAGAGGAGAATATCTTCATGAGATTCCTTTTGTCAACTCCAAGAGGCACCTCCACCTACGCCTCACACATGGAATTGGGAATCCCATACATCGAAGATTTAATAAAGATCCAACCTCTTTTACTTTGGAGGCGTGTTTGGTTGTCGGAAAAAAATAGCCTGACTAAAAATATTTTACTGGACACTATGGATTTGGACCATGCACACAAAATAGTCTGGCTTTCCTATGTAAGACACTTTTTTTCCGACCTAGGTCTACAAAAGTATTACCACACGCCTGAAAAACTGAAAGAAATATCCAAGAAAGAACTGAAATAAATAGCGCTGAGCCACTTGGAATCCCTGAGACTGACTTTGCTGACATCAAAAAAATCTGTCATTCATGCGATTATGATACAGCAGTCCCCAAAAATCCAGGTATACTTGACTTTGGAGCTTACAGCATATGACTAGGTGTGGGCGGAAAATCCGTTCCGCTCGCGGATTTTGCGGATTTTCGGGAAATCCGCAATCCGCGAGATTTGCGAATTTCCCGCAAAATCCGCAAATCCGCGAGCAGCGGATTTTGCTCGCACTGCTCGCACTGTTCGCGTGAGTTCGCGCCCCGCGAATAAGTGCAAAATTGCAGAAATACGATTTTAGCAAAACTGAAAGTAACTACTTACCAGGTTCAAAAGTTCAGGCACATCATTAGTAGCCATTTCCTGTAGTGCTTCCTGAGGGGCCCCTCCAGAGTTCAGTTGCCAGTTGAAACTATTATGTGACCCTGCTCTGAACCTCAGAATAGTTACACATATGCCACAAAGGTCCTGAATTACAGCTAAGGGAGACAAGCAGGAGCCAGGCTGGAAGTTAAAATCCATTAATCAGCCCCTAATTCATTATTGTCAGTTGGGGCAGGGCAGGTGTTGTAACTAATTTTGCAACAATGAAAGCACTTAGCAAGTGCAAAAGATCACTAATCAGGGCGCACTAAGGAAGCAGGTGCCAGCTAAAAAAATATTCTGTGACACATTAATCAGCCCCAAATTAATTCAGGTCACTTGAGGCAGGGAAGGTGTGCTTTGCTTTGCCGAAAATAATGTACACTGGACAACCAGAGGGTGTGATGATGAAACAGAGGGTGGCATGGGTGGGCCAGAGGGTGGCATGAGTAGTCAGAGAGTGGCAGTGGTGACAGAGAGTGGCAGTGATTAAGAAGAGTGTCCCAAACAGGCTGGACACGTAGAAACAACAAGTTCGCAAAACTTGCGACCCGACAGGTAAGTTCGCAAATTGCGAAATTGTAAAAACCCTCGCGAACTGGCAGAAACACGGGCGAACACAAAAAAAATAAAAAATCCGCAAATTCGCGGGAATTCGCGGATTTTGCGGATTGCGAATCCGCAAATCCGCTAAATTCGCGAACGCGAGATCCGCAAAATTCGCTCATGTCTACATATGACAAGATGCTCCTAACAAGGTTCAGAATGAATCTTTTCTACAGACTAGTGACATTTCCTGAAAAAAATAACTGGAACACACACATGGAACCGTGCCCATGCGATGACCTTTCCCAACAGTCCACCATGCACACAATATTGTTCTGCAAGTTTTTCCACACCAACCGAAAAATCTGGCTAATCCCTCTATTAAAAAGATGGGGCCACAGACAATGTCGTCCAGCCATGCTAGCACTTCAGACTTTGGACTCCGAAAGCACTTGTTATCACGTACTGAATTTTTTAAAGTGTATCATGAGGCACAGAAATAACCTGTGATATAGAGGACTAATTTGCACAGTATCTGTCCGTTCGTTCCTTTTCTTTTAACTGTATATTTTTTTAACAAAATCTTTCGTGTATTTTGTGTGTTATGATAACTTTTATGGTTTTGCACTGCTAAAAAACAGAATAAAGATTATTATTATTGTAAGGATTATACTGTGCTACGAGGATGGATTATGCCATGCCTCCTTGCTTACTACCTTAAATGTCAGCAATGTTATCTGTATTGATTTTTAATGGACACTGTAGTTCACAAGATCAAGTGTAGAATTTGAACGAAAGAAAGCTAAGAGTTGATGCATTTTCTTAAAGTTAGGTATTTTGAAATAGCAACAAATGTTGTGAAACAATGATTTACCAGTGTCTACCCCTCTGTGATAGCATGCTCGACAATACAAAAGAACACCACCACCCATGATCAACCATTCCTAAAATCAATTTAACCAACGTCTGTTGAAGAATGTGCCACTCAAATACAACAGAGATATAGGACAAAAGATGACAGGCATGATCCCCAACTTGTTCTTTATACCTGGGTGAAATATTAGTGCTAATTCATGAAGCTTTTAAATCTTCGCCTCTAGCAAAATAATTATTAATCAGACAAAAATGGAAAACCATAGCCCAAGCTCTTCCATAGAAATATCTGCTGTTATAAAATGTGAACCATGAGCGTGGACCACCATTGGGCCTTTACCGCCTCTTTTCTGTCTTAAATTCAGCCATACGTGGTAATGTCTTTATAGTCATCTCCACTACTTTGGCTCTACTGATATTTCATCTCCAATTCCATGATAAAAGGTGTAAAAGTGGCAAACATTGCTTGACATGTATATGTCTGGTGAGTTAAAAGTAGTAGTGCTAGTAGTTGAAGTAATAGTAGCACTAGTAGCAGTATGGTGATTCTTGTTAATATTACTAGTAGTAGGTGTAGTACAAGTAGTAGTAAAACTGTTAGCAGTTTTATGGTGATTGTTATGTTTGTTAGTAGTATTGATAGTAAAACTACTACTAGTAGGCGCAGTAATAATAGTCGTGGTAGTAGTAGTAATAGTAGTTGCAGCAGCAGAGGCAGCTGAAGTAGTAGTGTGAAGTGTACAAGAGCAGATTGGTCACATAAAAGTTTGGCCATATCAGGTCCATATTTAGCTTCATAGTTGACAACCAATTTTATTCCGGTATGCTTAGCGCTTGATCTAAGCTGATAGGTGTAGGGTTGACCCACTGGCACTCTTTTTGTGAAATTGGATTTATTTTAAATCATCAGACTTGGAGCATTAGTCCAAAAGAACTTCTGAAAAAAGACGTGGACACCGGCCCTTACTGTTATATAAATTAAGCACTGTGTAGGCTCTTCTTTTAAAAGACCTACTTTAATTGTATGGCATGGACTATAAATCTAGAATTGTACTTTTAGTTATCGATTGTTTAGTATTTCAACCAGCAAGACAGATTGAGAGGAAGGGGGATGATACAAGGTGAAATATAAAACACAGTCCAAGAGTCACAGAGCATGAGAAAAGAGATTTATTAGAAGAATGGCACCTAACGGCACGGGCACGACTACTACGAGTAATAACACAATGTACAGAGTGGTATGCTCTCAAGGCAGGCTCTGTGGTCGGCAATTTACATGAAAAGATGGTACTTGTCAGGTGGATACCCAGAATATCTTCACCAGCCCTCGCCTGGCAGGGAAGCCACTATTTTATCTTCTCTCTCCAAAGTATTGGGGAATTCTGTTCATCACTTTCTTCTTTCTTGTTCTGGCGCCATTAGTGACACACTTACAATTTCCTCTTGTCTTTGCAGGCATCAATGGAGAACAAAAGAAGACCCTGTGAAGTACAACAAGTGTCAGTATGAGGTCAAAATTCTGCAGAACCCATTTTTTTGCCTTTACTGTCTTAATGCCGTGATGACCTTCAACCATTTAACTCCCAAATACTTTTGTTTTAAATAAAAAGTGATAGGGGAGATGTACCCTCATAGTCAAACGGGCCAAAAGGGTAAAATGTTTACACATCCATTTTTTTACAATAATTGAAAGCAAGTTTCGTATCCCCCTGTGCCCTTCAAATTACTTGACACAGAGCTTTAAAGTTTTCCATGGTTAGGCGTGAGTAGCTCATCCAGTCCAGGTTTTTAGTTTTCTCGCAAATCCCAGAATCCATTGCGGAAACCTAGCATGGATGACGTACTCCACTATGGACCTGGGTTGAGAGCTCAGAGCCACTAAAAGCAGGGTCAGTAAATCCTCGAAGTAGTTTAAGGTTAATAGTCCACCGCAGCTCTGTACATTTGAGGACGTGTACTTACGTCGAGAGAGTGTGAGAAATTTGACAGCATTATGCTCTGCGTTTGTTCGCCTTTACTTTAATGCCCACGGGTCATGCCAGAACTGTCAGTCTTCAGTGTCGCAGGTAAACACCACCTCACTCAACCCTTCATTCAGCCACTTGTCGAACTCGTTTCATTGGCAAACGACAGTGGCTTGCATTGTTTACAGTGTGAGAGGTAAGATAGCACACTCAAATCCATTTTTACGGTGTTTTTAACGTGTGGAGTTCTGTTGTTACTGTTGCCACTGTGTGCAATGCAGTAGAAGGCATGACTAAAGATTATATATGGGGCGGACGTTTCGGTGATGCATGTCGAACAGAACAAACAAATCACACGGTGACCTTTTCTGAGCGCCTGTTCTTTACTTATTCTAGGGTGGGGGAGCACTGCTCTTATTTAGTATGAAAGAGAAAGACAAAATGGAAGACAAGGGGGCATATTATCAAGGGGGTTTATCTCCGCTTTTTTGGCTTTAAAAGCCAAGAAAGCGGAGATAAAATTATCTCCCTATTACCTAGCTGTCCCTAACACCAGTTAGCGACAGCTAGTAGGAGATAGCGACCATCTTGGGCCCCACTTTGCATGTCAGTGATACTTATCACTAATGACATGCAAAGTGGGTGTGCCAAGATGTTAGCGACTGGAAACAGTCGCTAACATTGCTATCTCCTATTACCAACTTTTGGAGATATTCGCGCTAAGCGCGAATATCTCCAAAAGCTAACACCTGCCCTGAGCAGTTCTTAGCCATGTTATCCAATGGGAGGTGGATAACATGGCTAAGAACATTAGCTCGGTAATGCATGAATATCGCTGACTTTTCAGGGATATTCATGCATTGCGGCCGATTTTTATCGCATTTGCGATAAACCTTGGTAATACAAAGGTTTATTTGCGATAAAAATCGCCGCAGCTTAACGGTAAATTTTTGTCTCTAACCAAGCAATAGCGATAATTATCGCTATTGCTTGGTAATATGCCCCAAGATTTGATATCTATTCAATTTGAACCATGTTTGTCTTGTGACACAATGCACTTTTTTTTATTTCCGTTACATTTCCTAGTTTTATATCATAAATTGATTTTAGAAAGAAATGTGGCAACTTATAAAATGTGATGGTTTAAAAATGAAGGTCCTCATTTAGAGTGTGAAGCCCAGGGAACACAAATCCTACAATTTCTGGAGGAACAGTTGGTTTGAATTTTCTATTTAGTAATATTCTGTTGGTCTTCCACCTAAATATTGAATCTGAATACTGTGCTGCCAGAATATTGTTGCCAGAATATTAAGGGCCGACATTTCAACAATATAAGTATGTAAGGTAAGTTTGTAATAGTGACATCATGAGTAATTTTTGGGCTCAGAGCAAGACATATTTTTGGGCCCCTTATTTGGAACAATTTCGAATTTGGTACCCATTTCTCTCATTTAGCTATTGTTATGCCAAACAATATTAAATATTATGTTAAACTTTCCGATATGGGGGCTAACAAAACCATCTGAAAGCTCAACATGACTTGTGCCCCTCAGCCAAAAAGTACCAAAAGAATGATTGAGCTAGCATTGCTAAAGCTATTTCATTTGGAGTTCGGCTCAAGATGTTTCTTTTGATTTGTAAAAACACATTTTACAATAAAATCAGTGCCTAACCAGCCTGTTCCACCCATTATAGGAAAACACCTGGTGACCTGTTGTACATTTAGTGGTCAAGTAAATAATATTAAAATATGACACACAGTACTTGAATTGTAGCTTTAGTTGGCACATGTTCCTAAACACAAATAAATCTTTGTTCACTACTGGCGTTTTTGGGGTATCAGTGAAAAGCAAAGCACTGCTCTGAGGATTTTCACCATTACATCAGGGAAATTCCAATAATGTCTACCCTTAATTCTCTTCCTGTGCCTTGTACCTCTTCTCCTGTTACTATCGGTACATATCGCTGTCTAGCCAGCTACCTCCGATTCTATGGAGTGTGAGAAGCAGGATGAGGGGGAGACAGGAAAGGGACATGAAGGGAAAAAGAAGGGAAATGGTAACAAACAGAACTGAAGTAGAGAGATATGTGAAGGAGTCACAGAAGTAAGGTAAAAAGAGCAGGGTAAAGTACCAAGATGGAAGGATTTAGAGAGACTGCATGGGGAAGGTGTAGGTAGAGGAAAAGGTAGGTGCAGAAAGAGAGGACGAGAGATAGGTCATCTTTTAGAATGAAGTAGTCTAGCAGAACAATAGATAGAGCTAGAGATACCGAGAGGAAATTTTAAGAGAGGGATACGATATACCAAGGACTGATTAGTGAGAGAGAGGTAAGGTAGAAAGAGAGGGGAGTTAAAGAGAAGTAAAGCCTGTGAGAGGGTGCGTGTGACAGATAGCGAGACTTGAGGTAGTGGATGAAAGATAGATGCAAGGCAGGCAGAGCAGTGAGGTAGAGAGCATTGCAAAATGAGAAGAGTTATGGAAAGACAGGTCAAATAAACATTGTACTGAATCATGGAGAGTGGATGAGTAAAAGGGGGTGAAGTGTGTCAAGAGATAAAGTGGAGAATAAAATGGTGTTAAATAGAGATATAGGTGAGCAGTGAAAAATAGGTGAGGTTGATACAGTGGTAGAGCAAGGTAGAAGGTGAGATAGTGGGAGCATTATAAAACAGAGAGAGAGGCAGAGAGACAGCAGAGGTAGAAATATGTGAAAAGGGTTAGGAAAAAAGATATAGGTGAGGTAGAAGAGGTGATCTGAAATGGAGATGGAGGCATGCAGACATATGTGTGTGATAAACAGAGGTAATGATAGAGAGAAAGAGGTAGAGAAACAGACGTGAGCCAGACGATAGAGAGAGAGACAGAGGTGTGATAAAGAGGTAAATGAGGCAGAGGAGAGATGGGGGAAGTAAGAAGATGGGGGCCCTGGGCAATTGACCACTTTGCCCACCCAGTAATGTGTCTATGTTTATAACTTCAAGGTACATAGATGTGGAGTTACGAATAGTACATTTTGGACACAGTACGTTGGCAGCACATTTATTTAGTCAGTATTTCAATATACAACCATCCCTTTTGCTCTTTCTCCAATTTTGTGTTTATTTTTTCTCCTCCCTAATAACGGATTTACTCCTATTATAGAAACCAGTAACTCGCCAGATAGATTAGGAAGGTGATTGGAAAAGTTTTTACACACTCCAAAATGTGTAGATTTGTTGGAGTCCACAAACATGCAGGTAGGTCAAGACTTGGAAATCATACATCCCATCAACAGGGCGAGATTCACTCACAATGATACCTCTGTGTAAATATTTCCTTTATTGGCTGCAAAACAAACTAGTAATTTATACAAAAAATTGCACTCACAAAAAATGTCTATATCCCCATGCAGGTTACAATTCCATATGCAAAAAAACCTTCAGCCTCATTAATGAAAACTGTTGCATCGCTGGGGAAAACAGTGATGCAACAGTTTTCACTTCATCCTCCTTGCAATAGGATGGGTGCGCCGTATTCAATGTATGGCGCTCCATGTCGCAAGGAGTTACAGATACGTCAGTATTTCGGACGTACCTGTAGGTGCAGTGATGATTCATTGCTGCAATAAAAAAGTGACAGAACTCCAGAAATGTGCCATTACACAGGGCAAGTACCATGTTAAATGTGCCTGCGTCAGTCTTATGCCTGCTGTGAAACAGGCGCAGTGGTGTCCTAGAAGTGGCGCAGTGAAATCTGATAGATTTAACTGCGCCAATTCTACCAGGCTTTTTATGGGGTAATGCCCACCTTTCATACAAGATACCTGACGCAGGCATAATGTAGCGCAGGGCTTTACAAAGTGATGCATCAGCTTAATTTGTAAATAGGATGCAACATGGCTCATTTTTTATGCACCGGTGCTTCACAAAAAGTGACGCAACAGTGGTGCAAAAGTGTTGCAAGGCCTCATTAATAAGGCCCTCAGAGAATAAGGAACAATGCCTCTGGTATGACAACATGAAAAAGCAACTGAGTATTTGCATAGTTGGCAATATTTGTGCCTGCAGAGAGATTATTGAGTTGGTTTTTCTTGGGAGTGTTCATTGTGCAACTATGAAAGCTCTGGAAGTTTCCAAGGAGTGCACATACAGACAGAGATAGAGTGAGGAACTCATAAATGTGTTTCCCTCAGAATAGCCAATCAGGCCTATGGCCACGCCATTGTGATACATGGTAATGTAGATGTTTTTGTGGGAGAATCCTCGTTTTGAGACAGATTGGAAAACCAGTGGGCAGAGTCACCGGTATCATTTTAGTCCCAGAAGGCCATCTTCATGAGGTGCACATTGCAGATGCACAGTTCAGAAGTCTGTGATAATAAGTTGAACCTCTGAATTGATGACGTCTAGTTAGACAGTGAGTGACAAGATGTTTTCGGTCACTACTTACAAGGCTACTTTAACTGGTATATGAGCTAGACGCCAGAGGGCTCCATTTACCAGAGCCCTAGCAGCACTTTTGAACTGCGAGAGTGTCACTTTTTTGATGCTCAAGTAGCACAATGTGCAGCAGAATATTTACACAGTCACACAGAGCCACTTTGCGTGGCTTTTCATGGCCTTGTAAATATGCGCCCCTTTCGTTCAGAACACTGCATAAAAGGGGCGTTTCATGAGTATTGCTGTGGATGTCTGTGTAACGCCAATGTAATCTGAAGCATTCCCAGATTCATGAGGAATTGTAAACTTGTGAATGCATCAAATTCTAATGCCACCCCAGGGGTGGCATTAGACAGGTGCAAAAAGGAGACAAATCCTTATTTCCCTTTGTTTTTTCCTCTTTCTATGAGTGCGGCATTCTATTGAGCAGGCTCATCAAGTACTGGTCTGACCACCATCACTGGGAATGCCTCCACATCCAGAGGTGGACCGCCCATTCAGTTACTAGGACTGCGATAACATTCTTCAGATTGCTCGCACCAAGGACCCATGGCAAGTAGAGAACAAGACAGTTATGATATTCTAGGACAATACAGCTGACGTCCAGATACATAGTGCCTTCTACTACTTGGTTAAACCCAAAACCCCACAACTGGGGTACAAATACTAGTTCATATTTCCTGCTATTCTCTGATTTGTAGATGGTAACCAGGTGCTTCTTATTCAATCTGCACATGAGGCATGCGACTGGCTGGAGCCCAAAGGGGTGTACACTTCATCGCACCTACAGGATGCGGAGGATAGATGGCATCCCGCTCGGAATTGACCGATCCAATCGTAAATACCGCTCCCCAACGACAGGGAATATTCCAATTACTCAATGGTACAGAAGCTACATTCCAGACTAGATATGATCTTCTCTCCTTTTCCGATGATAGCATTATGCACACAAGCGGAATTCTTTGGCAAGATCCGGTTGAACCACAATCCCTTATTGGTTTCACTGACGTGGGGTAGACTCAGACTGAGGATTCCCACTTGGTGCTTACACACTGATGCCTTGGCTGACATGGGATTCCGCTCTCATGTGACTGAGATCATTGAGGCTTGGTTCAAGGACACCAAGGGGACAGCATTGAATGCCTTGGCCGAATAAGATAAATTCAAAGTTGAGTTACGTGGCTTATGTATAAAGCCAGCGTATTTGGTGTGCAGTGTGCTGAATAAAGAGGTGAATGTGATGGAATGTCATTTGGGAGAGTTGAAGTGACCATCTCTGACAGACCCTGACTAGTTTCCAACTCTCTAGGTGTTGAGAAAGGGATACCGGCAATTGGTCAGTCTGTTGTTTAAATGTGATTTTAGGGAATACACACAGCAACAATATGAACACAGAGATAAGGTGAGTCACCTTCTGGCATTCCTGCTATCTTCATAATTCACCAGACTTCCAATCACTGTGATCCAACAGCAGTCAGAACGATTACTAAACACGCAGGACGATATCACTGGGAAATTTGAGAATTATTACCAGAGTCTATACAGAGAGCTATCTGAGATACATCCAGATGCTCTAACTGCATATTAGACGCATGTCCATACTTCTTCAGTTGACCACCTCTTGCACCAGAAATTAGATAGTCGACTCACACTGGGGGAGGTAAAGGAGGAGATAGCCCAGACTGCCAGAGGGAAGGTTTCAGGTACTGCCGGGTACCTGATTGCCCATTATAGTACTCGATTGGCCCGTGCCTCCTTCAGGTGTATGGATGTGTATTGGCTAGTGGGACCTTGCAGACTTCTATGAGGGAAGCAGGGATTGTAGTCCTTCCCAAACCTGGGCAACATCCCCCAAATGTAACATCCTGTCGACCCCTGTTTCTCCTGAATCGGGATTACAAGGTTTTTGAGAAGGTCCTGGCTAATTGTCTCACTACAACCGTCCACTCCTTAGTGCCCGCTGACCAAAACAGCTTAATACCCAGGCGCAGCACCTTCATGAACTTGCGCAGTCTATTCCATTTTATCGCTGGGGAAGATGCACGAACACAGAGGGTCAGGCCGCCTCACTTGACATAGAGAAGGCATTTGGCACCTTGGTTTGGCCTTACTTTTTGGCAGTTCTTGCATACAAGGGGTTTGGCCCTTCATTCTCAAGGTGGGTAGTGTTCCTGTACACCAATTTGACAGCCAGGGTGGGCACAGGGGACATAATATCTGCTTATCTTCCAATAGCTAGAGGCACACAACAAGGTTTCCTGCTCTCATCGATACTTTTCGCTTTGACTGTGAAGCCCTTGACGAGTGTGCTTCGTTATCGGGTAACACAGTGGGGTCTCGTTGTGCTTGGACACCTCCAAATAGTGTCCCTTTATGCAGCCGATGCATTGATTTATTTGAAAGCTGACCCGACAATACTACCAAAGATCATGGTTCTGATGAATCCTGTTTATTACCACTGCTGCCTATCCTCAAGGACTGTCAAAATACAATATCACATATGAAACTGTATTGGCGGATTGACTCGATTTATTATCTGGGAGTACAGGTGTATTATGACCCACATGATTTGTTAGAGCGAAACCTGTTGAAGGCGGCGACTACGATTCACCGCTTCTTCCCTTTTTGGACCAAACTACCCTTTTACCCCATGGCTGGTGTAGCCATTGCCAAAATGTTTGTCCTGCACAACTTCTCTATTTCTTTACAGGGCTACCATTGATTAGCCATAAGAACTTCTTCCTAGATCTAAGGAAGGTGTTGACGGAATTGATTTGAGGTGATAACAGGAGACAGGTTGCTCTACACAAACTAATTGCTCCATTGGATAAAGCTGGCCTCAGGCCCTGGATTACGAATCATACTATGCTGCAGCACAACTGCAGGTGCTGATGCAGTGGATTTAAGAATTGTCTCTCAAATCCTCTGGCATTTCGGATGAGTTGGCGGGGAGACCACTCTTGCATAGGCTCTTTGACACTCTCCCTCTCCGGAACACTGATAGTGTGCTGCTACGTATGGCGCTATACATCTGAAAACGATGTGTCAGAGATGGGCAGTGCTTTATGCTTTATGCACCTAGTCTACCTGTGTAGGCCATACCAGAATACACAGCCTTGAGGACCATGCATCAGGTCTGCGATTGGGAAGCAACAGTGATCACAACTTGGGCAGACATAGTGTCCAGGGTGGTATTTTATGCTTTTGATGTTTTGGTGTTAGATAATGGACTAGGTCCAGAGCAGTTCTTACTGTATTCAGCCGTGCATGATGTGATGCATAGGACGGGATCTGACCGGGAGCAACCCCCCACGAGGGGACCTATCGAAGCAGCCTTCACAGGTGGGGACACTACAAGGGCCAATCCACATTTATACTTTGTGTTACTGAGCAGAACAACTGCCAAACATGCACGCTTACAAGATTAAAGGAAGTTGGCACTCTGGATTGATATCAGACAAATAGTGGGATCAATGCTTGCAATCGGTCAAACAAGGGACATGAAACGAGCAGTTTCGTTTTATACAATTACATTTCCTGCAGTGTGCATATCTCACCCCACACTGAATTAGCAAGGTGTTCCCTAGTGCCCCTAACGTTATGTCTGAGCTGCAGATCCACTGACGTTAATAATAATAATTTGTTTTCGCTGGACCTGCTTACATACTTGCTTGATACAGGGCGTAAAACTAAGAAGAACTAAGGTCTGTTGAGATATCAGAACTTAGCACTCATCTTAGCTAAATAGTGATTACTATGACTTGGAAATCCACCATGGCGCCCCCACTGAAACGCTGACAAGCAGACATGCTTCGCTGGGCGCCTGCTGAGCTATCGGTGCACCAGCAATTGCCCATAAGGGAAGAGGGTCTAGATCCCCTGGAATGTTGTGTCAATTAGCTGGAACAGCTTGAGGCCGGTATGGACAACCTCCACCCCTGGAGCGCTTAGCCTTTAATCTGGGAGGTAATGTTTAGGAAGATTTTCCTCTCTTGGCAGTTTTCTGCTGTGCCCCTTACCTCGGTTGGCACACTAGATGACCAAGTGTTGGGCCCGCTTAACTGATGTCTTTGGGGGTATGGTGAGGGAGACTTCAACATCTGCTGTAAAGCATGGTACTGAATATTCATATATTCACTGAAACCGGTGTACTCTTCGGTGGGGCATGGATCATGCATACACACACACAGGTTGGGGTGGGGGATTATTTAATTGTTATGGTTACTTGATAAAGCTCTAGTTTGAATATGAATGCACTTGCAGCATCTGTTGCACTGTACAGGGACATGGCACATGTATACAAATGCTGTGCTCCAAACGCTCAAATGGCCAGTATTTTTATCTTTGCTGGATCGAGCATTTTGGCCCTTTCAACCATAGGATTTTGCCAGATGAGGGGGGAAATTCCCAATGTACATGTATCCAGTGGCTGATTGGTCACATGTACTGTCTATAACTTCCTTAATCTACAACACTGTGAGGTTAATGTAAGCCAAATATGCTCTTATCTGCCGATTGTATCAACAATATATAAAATGTAATAAAAATATTAAAAAAATATAATGTAGAAAGAATGTCCATCATATTAACACACTCCTTACATCATTTGAAGGTTTTGGTGCCCCGCTGCAAACCATACCTCATCTGGACCAAGGTAGGTGGCCTGCTACCAGTTACATAGACTGACGCAAGACACCTTGGTTATAATGGACTTCAGCTTGTCACTCTTAGCCCAAGTCAACCAAGTCTCAAGAAGCATGTCCTGCAACTTGTGAACCCTTCATCACAGCTTCTTGCACCTACATTTTCCACAGAATCTAGAGGCTGCCATTTGTTCATCATGCTTCATCTAGACAATGCTACTCAGGGGCACCCCACTCTTATGACTAAAAAGACTGTAAAGAATCCAGAATGCTTTGAGAATACAACTCTTACAGCTTCATGATCACATCTCTGCAAGGTCCAAACACTCCATTAGTTAACAATGACCATAATTTCTTCATGTGAGGCCTTCTGTATTGCCAAACCACAAAACGAATGGACAATCTCATATGTGGTGAACTAGAGGCTTAGGGCCTCAAGGATGAGCCAGCCACCAAAGCAATCCTGTTTCACAAAAAAAGGAAACCCAATTTAAACTAGGTTTTACAGTTTTATTTCCTCTTTGTCAGTTTGGTAATTTTTTGACAAACACAAAACGTTTGATGGGATCCCCTCACACAGCTACCAGGTGTCATTCTTCATCATAGGCCATCCCCACACTCTCCAAAACCACAGTTTGATGGAGAGTAGCCCTACACCCTGGAGTCGGGGAGAAACTTTTCTAACCTAGGATCCATAATATAAACGTTTCCTTTTTTGTGAGTCAGCACTTCTGTATTGCCCTTAGATCATCTATGACAAGAGCTCAACCTTCCTCAAAGTGGAAATGCAAAGATTCTCATGCAACTGAATCCTTCATTCTAAAGTTGTAGCTTTGCTGACTTTCCAGTCCTACAAAAAGTATAGGTATGGTATAGGCTCTTTATCGCAAACAGCTGAAGTATGATCTCTCCCCTGGCAAATACAAGAAACACTCAAGAGCAACTGCAAATCAGAAAAGCAGTGTAAAGGCCTAGGTTCTTCTCAATATATAATGACTTTCTACAGCAGACATGAGTCAGAACACAACCTCTCCAAGATGGCAGAAAGAAGATTGAACTGATAATTGTTAAAACTCAAGAGCCAACTCATATATACCTAGAAGACGTTAACAGCTAGGTAGCTGTCTATTACTTGTATTCCCTAGCCTCCGTACATAATTGTATCTCAAGGTTTGCAGCAGCACAATATGATTAGCAATTTTCAGTCATATACAACACCAAAACACTTCCCATGAGAGCCTCATACTTCCGAATGCTTCCAAACGCAGAAAAACATTTCTGCTCTCTGACTTAGAGGCACAGTAACGTACAATGCAATAAGTCCACAACTCTTGCAATCACACACAACACCACATTTCTCCCAGATAGGCTACGCTGAAAATCCACAAGCTGCCAGACAATCACACCGATGAACTAGCATTCCATCTATTTGTAACAAAGTTAAAAGCTTTGTTGTTGGGGCTTGATGATATAGAACAATACCTAATACTATACCATTCAAATATTCAGTGGTTCATTCTGTTGTGTGCTGCCTGTGAATTCGATGAATACATAATAATAATAATAATAATACTGATATTTATAAAGCGCGAACAGCTACCTCGCAAGGGGGTGTCCCGGTGCATGGGACAGAAGGAGCAGTTTTAGAATTCAATCTCAAATCTTGGTGGGAGGAGGAATCAAAATTCAAGATAAAATAAGAAAACCCATGATTTTCATCATTTTCATGATTACCTGATAAGTGATCATTACAGAAAGCACATTTTGGTTTGTATGCAGGTGTAGATCTAGGTACGTGTATGGAAAACTGCTCGATTGCATGTTCATTCATTTGAGTGCATGTGTTTTGTGCATGTGCGTGTGCGTGCGTTTAAAAAAAAGATTATGTGTGTGACTTTTGCTATCAGTGTACCTATGTTTGTTTACTTCTATATTTGGTTAGGTTAGCATATCAATGCTGACCACTGTCTTAGTGTGCATACGTACAAATGCTTTGACATGTGTGTGTATGTACATATATGTGGGAGGCGAATATATGCTAGATATTTTGCACTGAATTTGAGGTTCATGGTAACTCGGATTATTGTGACAATACCATAAACTGGGATTAACCTTGCTTGCATTATGTGTAATTCCAGTGGGCATATTTACAAGCCCCTTCACCACCGGAGCATCACTTTTTTGACGCTCCAGTGGCCTAGCGTCACTATCAATATTTTCAAGGTGGCTCTAAGCCATTAGCGTGGCTTAAGAGCACCTTGTAAATATGCCACTATTGCTGCAATCATCTGCAGCAAAGGGGCGTGCAATGGGTGTTTCTATAGGCGTTCCACTGCAACATCCATTGCTTTTTGACGCTGCCCCAGATTTACATGGAAGTGTAAATCTGTGGCAGTGCCACAATCTAACGTCATCCAAGAGCATGTGTTAGAATGGAGCATAAGGTGAAATGCTTTTTTTCTCCTCATTTTTGCTTTTTCTATGTATACTGCATTCTGCAGAACACTTAGAAGAAGAAAATCATCATTATTTAATGATTGTTTCTGTGCAGGAAGGGGTCCCTTCCTGCACATAAGCAGTCATTAAATAATTATGATTTACGAATTCTGTGTAGCACACATAAAAGTAACAAATCACCATTAGTGTTTTTTTATGTGCAGGAATGAACACCATTCTGTACATAAACAATCATTCCGTGCAACGCAGGAACCCTTGCATTATGGTGCTGTGTTGGCACTATGCAGGTTCGTTTGTGCCATTTTGTGAATAAGGCACATCCCTGCGTTTTATGTCGGGGCGTGGCGATGCCAAATTTGGCAAAGCTCTGTACTCGGATGACATTTTTTTATAAATATGCCCCAGGTGAGGGAATTGTGCGGTATTACTGAGGCACTTTGCACCCACATGTCCTAATAAGGACCTAAGTGTTGTATGATACAAAGGGATCAAAAAGAAGAGGGTAATGTGCATTGGTTGAGGTAATTTGCGTGCTACCTTTGCACTTCTGGTAAATGAGTTGCACAACAGCCATATATGGGTCAGAAGTTACTGTTAAAGTAATTTGAGCTTCTAGGCTCTACAGATTCATACTCACGAAACGAAGAGATATAAAAAAAATCATTATTTGCACAGTTTTCTTGAATTCGTCTTACATCATACATTTCCTTTTCAGCATTATCGAAATTTATGGACATCAGTGTGGGCAGTGGTACACCAGCTCCAAGCAGTTCTGAAAAAGTAGGGAAATATAACTTAAATGCATGTTGTCAAACTTCGCATCTTTTCCAGGATCTCTCCTGGACAGTTTCACATTTTTCAAAAACTCTTTGCTAAGTGAGTGCCCCTCACAACTTACCTCTTTGCCACTGTCTTTGGAGTAAATATTCTCCAGAGATACTGGAGTGTGGGACACCAGTGATGATGCACTAGAATGCCAGAATTTCTTGACAAGGTGGGGACATGGGTGGTCCTAGCCCCTAAACTGATCTCTGGTGGTCTAGGGAAGGTGAACTTGTTCCTGCCCCATGGATGCACTTACCCAGTCTCTGCATGCAAAAACTCGGAGATTGGAGGCCCTTTGTTAACAACAGTATTGTGGCTGCAAAGCCTGAGATTCAGGGAAAACGTAAGCTTTGTGATTGGGGAACAATAAGTGACAATGGTAAAAAGGGTACTTTGGGAGTTCAAGTTTTAGGTTTATTTACTCAACTCTTTTAGCGAAATCGGATGCAACAGCAAAAACTATAAAGTACACATTGCACAATAAATGTGGCATTGTATATAACAGCCCTGTAAAAAAGGATTAAAAATCTGAGAATTAATAAAAGCAGGTTCTGAACAATAACTGGAGAAATACAGAAATAAAAAAAAACTCAAGGTAAGAAAGTGGTGCAAGTATACAACCGCTCATTTCTATCATATCCTTTTTGTGGCTACAACGACTATTTATGGGTAAAGGTAGGAGGAAGGTTGAAGTACATGTAAAGCAAACATCAAGGTTGGAAGGAGCACTCGTTGTACACATACACAACGCATCAAGGCAAACCCTAAGTCCCGACTCTACTGTAGCCTGTGGACGACCTTGAAACTGTTGTGAAATAATGAAAGGGAGTCTGGGATGTAGGTTTAACATTTGCTCATGAGTTCCTTTCAGCTTTCCTGTCAACAAGCATGATTATGAATACGGGAAACAGCAATAACAACGCAGATTTTACCACGCAATACCATTACATTGCATGCGTTACAACGCATGTGATGTAACAACGCGTAGCCATACTATGCATACCATTACATCGCATGCGCTTTTTCAACGCGTGCGATGTAATGGCCATCCACGTCGTTGCGAGGAAACTGAGGCTGTTTCCAAACAACGATGTAAGCAGGCAGGAACAAGGCGCCGGTTCTCCAATCACTGTGCTTGTTTGGAGTGTTCCCTTGCCGACTGCAGTGACTGCGTTGTGCAATCCCCTGCAGCAACGACATGAATCGCAAGCAGCCAGGGGTTGTTGGGGGGAGTGGGGGATGCCTGGCTGTGGGGGGCGGGAGGGGCTTAGAATGCTGCAGCCATTACCGGAGGACACTGAGCCGTTGCACAGGGATGACACAGCTGTGGCTCTGCAGAGCTCTGAGGAATGACAGGAATTTAAATGAGTCTCCGCAGCAACTGACGTCGTCCTCCCTCCTCCACCATACTAACGCAGGAGAGAGGAACCACGCGGAGAGTGAGGTAAGGGGGATTGTGCTTGGGGTGGTGGTTACTTTTGTTGTAGTGTTGTAAAATTTGCGTGGTGTTGTGTAGTGTAGTGTTTTAGGGTTTAGGGTAGTGTTGTAGTGTTTGTGTAGTATAATGTTTTAGGGTTTAGGGTAGTGTTGTAGTGTTTGTGCAGTATAGTGTGTTAGGGTTTAGGGTAGTGTGGTAGTGTTTGTGTAGTGTAGTGTTTAAGGGTTTAGGGTAGTGTTAGCATGTTTGTGTAGTGTAGTGTAGTGTTTTAGGGTAGTGTCGGGGGGTCATGCAGGGTAGTGTTTCAGTGTAGGGTCCAGATGGGAAGGTAGAGGCAGGGTCGTGCTGGAGTTAGTGTTTTAGGGTTTAGGGTAGTGTTGTAGTGTTTGTGTACTGTAGTATTTGTGTAGTGTTTTAGGGTTTAGGGTAGTTGTTTGTGTAGTGTAGTGTTTTAGGGTTTAGGGTAGTGTTGTAGTGTAGTGTTTTAGGGTTTAGGGTAGTGGTGTAGTGTATGTGTAGTGTAGGGTTTTAGGGATTAGGGTAGTGTTGTAGTGTTTGTGTAGTGTAGTGTTTTAGGGTAGTGTTGGGGGTCATGAAGGGTAGTGTTTCAGTGTAGGGACCAGACTGGGGGTCGGGGTAGGGTCGTGCTGGGGGTAGTGTTTTAGGGTTTAGGGTAGTCTTGTAGTTTTTATGTAGTGTTTTAGGGTTTAGGGTAGTGTTGTAGTGTTTATGTAGAGTAGTGTGTTAGGGTTTAGGGTAGTGTTGTAGTGTAGTGTTTTAGGGGTTAGGATAGTGCTGTAGTGTTTGGGTAGCGTAGTGTTTTAGGGTAGTGTCGGGGGTCGTGCAGGGTAGTGTAGTGTTATTGTAGGGAGAGGACTGGGGTTCGGGGGATGGTTGTGCAGGGGTAAGGTAGAGTCACTTACCTTGCAAACTTTAATCACGAGTATAGTTTTACCACGCATGCCTTTGCATGGTAATGGCATGCTTGGTAAAAGTATAGTCATGGTAAAATTTTGTAATGTAATGGCATGTGGTTGTCATTGACATCGCGTAGTAATACCCGCGTTTTAATGGCACACGTGGTATTGGTATGCAATGTAATGACATACATTCGAAAACCCCCGGCATGCTGATTCAGTAGACTTGTTCTTACAATGTTACTCAAAGGCAAAGAGAGAGGTTAAAGAAAGCTGCCAGGACATCCAAGACTCCTTGTAGCACCGGGCTGACTGATGGGTCACTCCAGTACCACTGTGTACAACAAGAATGATCGTTGGATGTTGAGTACTATATTCGAATTGACCTTTTCTAGTACTTCTTTTACAACTTTCATATTAATTTACAAGACGAAACTGTTAGAGTTAATCAGTATACTTCAATGTAAGGATACGGATTGGGAGTGTATTTGTAATCGTTTGTATAAGCTAACAAATCAATGATCAATTCTTCTTTTATCATCATACAGCAAACAGAAAATAAGAATGTAATCACAACTATGAAATGTGCTACTCTAAGTTACTTTACATGATATAAGATGTATTCAGAATTCCTGCTAAGTGACCGATATAAAGAGGCCCCTCATTAAAGAGGCTACACAAACAGGGATGGACAAACACAGGGTGTGATCCAAGCTTCAGATCCATGTACCACATAACTATGGGGCATATTACCAACAACTAGCGATAATTATCGCTATGTTTGTTTAGCGGCGATATTTGTATCGCCGAGCTGCGGCGATTTTTATCTCTTAGGAACCTAGCTAATATCAAGATTTATCACCTAAGCGATAAAAATTGGCCGAAATCCATGAATATCGCTGAAAAGTCAGCGATATTCATGCATTACCGAGCTAATGCTCTTAGCCATGTAATCCACCTACCATTGGATAACATGGCTAAGAACTGCTCAGGGCAGGTGTTAGCTTTGGAGATATTCGCGCTTAGTGCGAATATCTCCAAAAGTTGGTAATAGGAGATAGCGATGTTAGCGACTGTTTCCAGTCGCTAACATCTTGGCACGCCCACTTTGCATGTCATTAGTGATAAATATCATTGACATGCAAAGCGGGGCCCAAGATGGTCGCTATCTCCTACTAGCTGTCGCTAACTGGTGTTAGCAACAGCTAGTTAATAGGGCTTTCTTGGCTTTTAAAGCCAAAAAAGCGGAGATAAACCCCCTTGATAATATGCCCCTATATTTATTGCCAGATTGGCTATTGTGTCAAACCCATGCCAATCTGGACCTGCTGCAATAGTAATTCATTAGCTTCAACTCTGCATTTGTCTCTTTACCGCAAGGTCCATTGGCATGCTTGAGTTGTGATGTATTCCTCTAGTAGTGTCATCAAATGTAGGCTCTAGTGTATGCTCCAAATAAATAGATGAAATTGCTTCATTTAGACAATCAAGTCCATAAAAATGCAAACAAAATAATGTTAAAAGGATGTACGGATCTGAGACATGATTCCTAATTAAAATATGATAAACATAGAAGCCTTAATATAATCACCAATATAAAGTGCAAGTGTCTGTTTTTTCAATGTTTATTTACACAATCCTAGTTGTTTCTTGATTAAGGGATGCTAAAAACAGATGATATGCTTACCAGTGTAAAGTGCAAGTGACTATTTAAAAAATAACTGTCAATCAAAAGTCAGCAAAAGATTTTTAAACCATTCCACAGATTTAGCCTGAAGTTTCTATAAGCTAAGAAAAAACATTTAATTACATTTAGCAACATCTATAGGATGAAAGAAAACCTGTGCAAGTGAGTCCTAGATATTTAAACTACAACAAGTGTATATAAAGTGCTATGCTTGAAAGGGTAAGGTGCTAAATCTGGTGCAGGATAGATGGTAAAAATCTGCATTTCGCTGTCTAAATGGTTGCTCTACATAATTAAAGGCAGGAGATTTTGGTAGATTAAACAAAGATATCTCTGAGGCGAGATGTACATCTGTGTCTTGTCTACCACCAATAATATTGTGCAAACAAGATTGCTAAATCATTTGCACTTAAAACATTCTTCAATCACAACAGAGCTAGGAGGGCAATTGTTGTAAAATAAGCACAGAGACCATGGAACTCCAACTCTAAATCTCTAAAACATGCATACTTGTGGGAAAAAGGTAGAGCGTACTACAGTAAACAGTTGCTGGTCATTATGTTCCTGGTGGGGACAGGCTAGTTAAGGTTTACCCATTAACCAACATCCAATGTTATTTCCAAGTAAAATTAGGATAAAGATGACAACTTTTCTCTGGCCGCCTGACCACTACATTCACACATACAGCCAGATTCATCAAAAGAAATTCGGCTCGCAAAGGGCCAGATTCTGAGAATCCGGCCCTTTGCGAGCGCTATTTGTGCATTTGGGATTCATCATCCCAAATGCAAAAATCGCAATTATAGAAATCGCTAAATTGCGATGAATTGCATTTAAGGAATCTCAATTTGAGATTCCTTAAATGCAATTCATGAACCATTTAAAAATTGTGAATTCGCAATCTGGGGCCGCTATTTACCGCGAAGTCTAACTACGTTGTAAATAGCGAAAACTTAGAAAAATGTTTTCTAAGTTGTATGTCACACACACACATGTCCTTTGGACATGTATATGTGCAACACCAGTGTACATTACCATTTCAGGGGTGCTATAGGGTGTCCTTTGGACACCCTGGCACCCTTGAAATTGCCTCCTTATTTGTGATTCGCTATTTGCTAATCGCAAATAGGGAATGACTCCCCATTCATTCCTATGGGCCTAAGGCCAATAGGAATGAATGGGGAGTCATTCCTTATTTGCGATTCGCAATTAGCGAATCGCAAATAAGGAAGCTGTAGGAATCGCAATAAATATTGTGATTTCTACATGAATCCCGTTTTGCGAGTCTTTAATAGCAATTCCTTAATAATCGCTATTAAGGACTCCCAAAACATGACAATGATGAATCTGCGGGATAGTCCTTTGTTCAACAAATTATGCCAACACTGAGGAGGGCTAGGTTCCTAACGATGTAGTGTAGCCGAGTTCCTTAATGGTTGGTCCACTCTGGCCTGCTATTACTTGTGGGTCTGCTCCACTCAGGAGAAAAACAACAACTTTCTGCCTCAGCCATGTCCCTTGATTAATCAAGGGACGTCAAAGAAGACCTCTCCATTCATTTATTAAGTGAGGAAAGAGGCAAGGAAGGTGTGACAGCGTCTCCTGAAAGATACTGCATAAACCACACTTGTTTGTAGGTGGTTGGAGTTCCCACTTTGGCAGTAGATCTGATGAGGAAAAGCATCCCATATGTAGCTGGCAAAACCTGGATTTGGTACTAGGCAGAACTTGGTTCAATGTTGTACTTTTGAATACCTCTTTGAGCGTAGCTATCGATAACATGATGAGCATGCATTCTTCCCTTGAAATTGTGTTGATCCATCATGATGGAGGCTATATGAACCTCATTAACTGCTAGTGAGGGAGATGTTGGTTCCACAGAGTGGCAGCCCCTTTTAGTGCCAGGGGTTTGGTGAGGGCATTTGACATGGGGTTATGGGCCTGTAAGCTACTTGAAGACATTGCTCCAGTACAAATTTGGGGGCAGATTTACAAGCCCCTTGCACCTCATTTACGCCGCCTTTGCCTTAGTCTTGTGATGCAGCAGCAGCGCAAATCCTGCTCCATGGTGCGGGGGCTCTTACAACGTGACGCATCTGGGAGATGTGTCACGTTGTAATGCCCTGCACCACATATAGGCGTTCCTGTGCGGGGGGGAAGGGGGCGGTCCGGTGCAGGAACGCCTCCTAAAAGTGGCAAAGTGAAATTTACAAGATTTCACTCAGTCACTTTTAGGCCCATGCTGCACCAAAACCCTGCACCTGCATGAAGAATGCGTAAGGATTGATGCAGCATTAACTAGATAGGGCCCCCAGAGCATTGCTGGAGCTGCGTCGCGCTTAAGACGCAACTCCAGCAATGCGTCACTTTTACGGCACAGATGCATCACTCATCTGTGCCGTTTTTGCACCATGGTGTGCCGCATTGTAAATGCGGCGCATTCATGATGGCGTAGCTGTGGCGCACAATAACTGGCGTATCCCTGCTGATTTGCAGGGATGCGCCAGTTATTGTAAATATGCCCCTAGATTTTTTAAGGCTCTCAATCAGAATCACTCAGAATCAGAATCAGAATCAGAAACAAGATTTATTCGATTTTAAGATTTAAAATCATAAAAGCATGCTTAAAAATACATCATCACATTAAAGGAAACAGAATTCATTTGTACATAATAATTACAGCCGATCTGTCAAACTTTATGAAAGTGCAAGTGCATAATTCCTTATTTAACCAGAATTAGTCAGTTACACAATAAGCGCTGCAGGCACACTTCAAATACATCTATTTAAAAGTTTAAAAGTTTCCTGATCCTCATCACACTTTTTAAATAGCCCGTAATTGATCCAATACAATAAAAATTGCTCAGCATCTGTAAGTGCAAAAAAGCTGGACAGCATTTCCTCCACCCTCCCTGTTTCAGTAGGGGTATTAACCATCTACGTCTTTCGCTGCTGTAAAACTTGCAAAATAAGGTCGTGTGTATGGTACTTTGCACAAAAATGTTATCACAAGGACAGCAGCAGAGTTCTTTTGACCATTTATTTGCGACTGGGAAGGAAGTCAAACGGTAGAAAGTGCCAAATCTAAATCTGGTCAGTAAATATCTGCCGTACCTATCCGTAACATGTATCAGATAGGCTTGAATATCATACGTAATGATGATTATTTTATGTAAAGCCACCGTCCGTTTAACCAACTCAAGGGTTTGACTAGTTTCTTCCAGATGCTTCATACAAAGCTTTTTAAACTCTTTTCGGCTAATAGACCTCATGGTATCAGGAGATGTGTAATAATCCGGACGGCCAATATCATGCAAACATTTTTGGATATAATTTAGCCGTGTAATTTTATGGGCATTTTCTAAGGTCATTACACCTTTTATTTTTTCTCTGTTTAGACCCGTGCTCTCTGTAGACCATATTCTGTGCCACAGCAATGGAGGTTGGGCCTGGATTAAATCAGATATGTAAGCCAACCCTAATTCAGCGTGACAGTTAAAAACTGGGGCACTTGTTGGGACTGATAAAACGAATCTTAAAAAGGAGTTTTCTATGCATTGAATTGAAGAACTATTTTGAAAACCCCAAACTCCAGCCCCATACACAGCTATACTTACGCACTTTGCCCAATAGATTTTTATTAGGATTTCTGGGGGCCTTTTCCCCAGCTTCTTTGAGAAGTTTACCAGAGCCGCAGTAGACTTCATAAAAAGTAAACTCCTAGCTTTAACTGCTGGGGTCCAGGAACCAGATCTATCGAATAAAATGCCCAAGTAGCTGAACAAGTTTGTTGTTTCCACCTTGTCTCCTCCTGCATGATAAGTTTTATTTGTTATCTTCCCTCCCACATGACATTACATAGCTTTTCTTAGCATTCAATTGTAAGCCCAGCTTATCCATAAAACAGGTATAGAAGGAGAGTGCCCTCTGTAAACCAGTCTGGGTACGGGCCATTTTTACCGCGTCATTGGCATATTATAAAGATGATATTGATTGTTTATTTGCTACCGGGGGGTCCCTGGTGTGTGAC
This sequence comes from Lissotriton vulgaris, assembly GCF_964263255.1. NCBI lineage: Eukaryota > Metazoa > Chordata > Amphibia > Caudata > Salamandridae > Lissotriton > Lissotriton vulgaris. The sequence goes on from NC_141695.1 coordinate 1,537,051,599, forward strand.
AGCAACTCCTGCTCCAGGGCATTGGTGTATAATGAGAACAGGAGAGGTGCCAAAACGCACCCCTGCCTCACACCTCGTTCTACCTTAAATGAAGCTGTGCACTCACCCTCTATTCCATAGCGGACTTTTGCTGTTGCTCCGGAGTATAACTCCTTTAAAAAACGAATTAAAATAGGATCATCCTTTAGTTCATTAGGAACCCCCCACAGTTTGTCATATATACCACAATCGAAGGCAGCTATGAGGTCTACGAAGGCCAAATAAATGTTTCCTTTTTTGGCTTGCGTGTATTTACCTATTAAAATACTAAGGTTTAAAATGTGCTCATTTGTTCCTACCCCCGTTTTAAAACCGTACTGAACATCACTTAAAATACCCTCATCATTGATCCATGTCTGTAATCTATCTAAGACTATCCTGCCTGCCACCTTCATTAAAGAGTCCAATAATGATATTGGTTGGTGCCACGCAGGATTTTCACGGTCACCTTTTTTAAAAATAGGGACGATGATTGACTCAGACCAGGTGTTTATAAAGCCTTTTGCGCAGCATCCTTGTAGGGCTCTAGTTAAGATTGGCCCCCAGACTTCTAAGTTGGATTTATATAAATCAATGGGTATCCCGTTGGGGCCAGCTGCCTTACCACTCTTGCTTTTGTTAACTGCAATCTTAGCATCATGAAGTGTTAGATTAAACTCAAGGGGCAACAAGGACTGGTCTTCCCCATCAGTGTCAAAAGTTTGGGTTGTAGGTCCGTTTCCCCTCTTTATTGAGTAGACACTACTAAAAAAGTCAACCCATACTCTTTCCTCAATGGCCACCTCGATTGAAGGTACGTCTATATTGTTATTGAGAAAAGGGGCGTTTACTGCCATCCAAAAAGTGCGGATATCTTTATGCTCAGCTGCTTCAGTAAGTTTCTTCCATGCCTTTTCTTTTAACTCAGCCATCCGATTTTTCCTTACTACGTTATATGTCTTCCTGCAGGTCCTAATCTCCTGGCTGTCTCTCACCTCTCTGTGCTGGGCTTTCTTTAGATCTGAATGGCTTTTGGTACACTCTTTATTAAACCAGCCCTTCCTAGGGTTACGCAGACCTTTGCCCTCAGAGGTTAATACAGTTTTAACCACCTCAGTAATGTTATTAAAGGAACTTAAGACTTCATCATGGGTGGGGTGGCCGATTAAGCAAATGGGAATTGGATCTAATGCTTTGCTAATGATGGCTTTATTTATCTCCATTGGGTCCCGACTTGCCCAGCGGATGGTGTATCCGTTTTTTCTGGCCAACTCATGTTGGTGCATATACTTCAGGAGACTAGCTTTTGTGGACGAGCTGTTGATCATTTTGTTTAAATTCCATCCTTATCCAAGCCAGTGATGTATTATGTGGCAGCCTAAACAGGGACCTAAAGATCCCTGGAAATGCCTTGGCGATGCATGCCAAATTGAGAATAAGTTTAACATTGGTTTATCTTCAAGATGGGTTCCAGAGTGGGGCTTTTTGTGGTTTTAGGTATTGTTTGAAAAACAAATTAAAGGGATCTGATTTTTAGCTTCAAAGAATTGCGATGTGTTAAGTAGGCTCCTTTGTCATCCAGCCAGCACCCAAGATATTTGCATTTGCTAGATTTGGTCAAACGGTATTCAAGTACAAAGCACCTATTCTTTTCATTTTTGCTGAATATTATGATATTTGTTTTTTTCAAGCATAAGGGAGCGTAGTTGTGGATTGATTCACCAGTTTTGGAGCATGGCTGACAACATAATCCAATTTGGGCACTAGATCACAAATATAAAAAGTAAAAGAGGACCCAGGGTAGTACGCACCCTTTGTTTGACAGCATCATGGGTCTTTATTTTTCTGGATATAAAATTTATATGTCCTAGTTTTACTCTGGCCCTCATATCAGAATATAACAGTTTAAAGCTGTACATGATTGGTGATGGTATTCGCCAGGCAGCAAGTTTGGACCAGAGTAACTGGCAATTAACTGCAATCATTATACAATTGAAAATTGTCATAAGGTATTCTGATGTTGACTTGATAGCAAGCTAAAGTTTGTTTCGATTCTTTCTACACTGTGGAAGGAACTGGTAACTCCTATTTTACTATATCCCAAAAGAGTTTCGAGGGAACCTTTGTCTCTTTAAAACACTTATGAATTGGCTTAATTCCTGAAGGAATCTTGAACAATCTAACAGAGGTTACCACTGAGAGCTTAAAGCTTAAATAATAAGTTTTTAATGTGAAGTGAAGTGAAGGGGTTTTGTAGAGCACGACTGCTGCCCGAAGGCGTCCAAGCGCTGATAATGGAAAAGAAAAAGATTCTGAGGGTGGGAGGGAGCAGGGGGGATTAATTTCTAAATAAGAGTGTTTTGAGTTCTTTGCGGAAGTGTAGAATGGTAGGTTTGGCTCTGAGTGGAAAGGGGAGCGAGTTCCAGAGTTTGGCAGCGTTCAGAGAAAAGGACCTGCCTCCTGCTCTAGCTTTTTTGATTCTTGGGACTACAGCGAGAAGTGCATTCATGGAGCGCAGGATTTTTCCGGGGCAGTAGAGGGAGAGAAGTGAATGGTTAATTTCCGGGCTTGCTCTGTGAAATGCTTGATGCGATATGCAGAGCGCCTTGAATTTTATTCTCTCTCTGACTGGGAGCCAGTGAAGAGATCTGATCCCTGCCTTGACTGACTCTCTGTGAGGGATCTGTAGGAGAGTGCGGGCGGCACAGTTCTGTGTTCTTTGCAGTTTTTCCAACACATACTCTGGGGCTCCTAAGTATAGAGCATTGTTGAAGTCCAGCCTAGATTGTACAAGGCCCTGAATGACCACTTGCCTGGCTTTGAAGGGTAGTAGTGGCAGGATTTTGTTCAACATTCGGATAATCCCGAAACAGGTTGCAGCTGTTTTGGTTGCTTGAGTGTTTAATGTGAGTTTGTTATCTAGCCAAACTCCTAGGCTTTTTATATTTTCCTTGGGAGTTGGTATTGGTCCCAAGCTTGAGGGCCACAGCTGGTGATAGGTGGTGGGGGGAGAGGGTCCGAGGATCATAATCTCGGTCTTATCACTGTTGAGTTTTAAGGATGACATTGTCATCCATCTTTTGACTTCCTCCATGCATGCTGCCAGATTGGGTTGGGGGAGCACGCTGCCTTTCTGTGTCGGGGAGACCACCAGCCGGGTGTCGTCCACGTACAATAGGATTTTGATACAGTATTTTTGGACGACACCCGCCAGTGGCCTCATGTACACGTTAAACAGCGTGGGGCTCAGTGAGGAGCCCTGAGGCACACCGCAGTCTAGGGGTAGGTTTTTAGAGTAAGAGTCGCCATCAAAGACCTGGAAGGTTCTGTTGCTGAGAACGAGCTCAGCCAGTCTAGGGCGGTTCCTGAAATGCCAAGATCAGAGAGTCGAGCTAGTAGAGTTTGACAAAGGCAATGAGTGGAAAACGTCTCATCCACCAGAAATAAGTCAGGTCACATTCTGGTCCACTCCAGTGAGTGAGAGCAAACATACACCAAGGAGTCTTGGTCTTGCACTAATAGAAGCAGTTCAGCCTTAACCGCCACATCAAGTCTCTTTTGGACAGAAACACAAAAGGCACCTGACTGTATTGAGTCTTTTGGCTGAATGAGAGTGGTTCAGCTTTAATCAAAATGCCAAGTGAGTATAGTACTAATGTCTGGGTATACATGTCTCACATGTTGTATTGCAATTCCAAAAAAGATCAGACTGGTGGAAAGCCTGCAAGACTCCGGCACTTAGGAACGCCCAGGCATTTTAGAGTGGTGCTAAATCTAACTCTTTATTTCATTTAAGGTTGAAAAAAATCCAACCACATAACACCTGACCTAACATCATGTAAATTGTCTCCCCATTGAAGCTCAAACTAATTATAAAATGGCTTGCATCAATCACAAAGTCCTACAAATGTTTTTCTCTCTTACCTAACGGAGAAAAAAATCTCTCATGGATATCAAGAACCAAAAAATTCCCAATTAATTCTACCTGAGCCTACTAAAGAAAAAAAATATATATATGAAGCGTTAATTCTTGGGCAGTGGCATAAACATTTAGATCTCACTTACTCTATACTATAGCACTATGTCATGCCTTTCTGCCTTCAAAAAACATCTCAGATTCTTCATGTTCAAAAATATTTTGATTTTATGTTTGAGGTTGCTAGGCAATTGGTTTAGGCCCCTGCTTATTCTATTCTAACTCAAGATATTACCTGCATTTTTACACGTACTGTACATCTTTACTCACTAAATTAATTTTTTATAGTGTTGATGTTAGGGTATTTTGTACAGCACTCTAATGGAATGGGACCAAGTTAGTGCTCTATAAACGGTATAAATTATGCATATATGCGGATTTTGTCTATACAGCTAAGGCATAAGTTAGTGTACAGTGATAGAGGTACAAGAATGTAAGTAAAAATAGACAGATTAAATTATTGCATCGTAACAATTTAGTCACCACAGAATAACTTCATTAAAAAAGACATTTTATATAAATCCACATTGTCTCACCATTGATAGTCAAAGTATATGTGTACATCACAGCTTTAACAAATCCCCCAGTCACTATGACCTGAAACAGAGCAAAACAGAACAGAAAATAAGCTTAACACTTTTTGCTTTGTTGACTAGCAGTTATAATTTGCTTCCATAATGTGCTTAATACTGTACCTTTGATGTTTCTATTCATAGCTACTGTAACCCTATTTATTATGATTAAGGCTCAATTTACAGACCTAAAAGGGACGATAGGCCAACATTACTCTTCTTCAATTCAAATTTGTGAATTTGAAGTCCATTTCCAGGTCTAGCTGCTGTGTGAGTTATTTTTATCTATTCTGAAAAAAACCTACTAAAAGAAGTATAGAGAGAGATTGGGCTATGAGTGAACTCTCTCCAGACCAGACATGGACTTTGACTTTTCTGCACTAGATATTGTTTTGACAGTCAATCAGTCCATAACATTCTGCAGGTGCATAGATTGTGCTATTGACTTTACATTATGTCTCCTAGGATGGCCCATTATGTAGTTGCTTATTGTGATTGTTGCAGCGCATGGGCACTGACAATCTGTTTTTTGCCCAGTAATGTGCCGTTACATATTGGTTGCCCTTCTCACAATGCTGGTGTACTCTCATGCTAGGCAGTATGCTTCAGCTAGGCATGCTCCCATTCCAGCCCATACGATACGTCTGTTCACTTTATACATGCAGCTGTCTCAGTTTTAGGTGAAGGAAGCACCTCACAGCAGAGGTGGTATATGTCATTGTTGACTAGTGTGATGTCAATGCCTCTCTCAGATACAGTTCCTAGCATGTGGAACTGGAACACTATTTCTGCTACAGTCCTTCTTTAATTTCCACTACTGCAAGATGCATTTTAGCATCTTCAGTTTCTTGAATAATTAAAAAAAAAGATGACACTTATTTTCATAATAGCTCTTCTTCAGTTTCTGTTACAGGACACGGTGATGTTCCTTCATTTCCTTTATATAGGATAATGTACCCCATGCTGTACTTTTTAAGGCTATTGCAAGTCACTGAGGCATGCCATGAACATATAGAGTAAAGAGGCTGAATGGCAAGCTCCTTTATAAGGAACTCTTATGTAACTTGCAAAATCCGTATCACGTACAGCAGGGGGGTACTTTATTTCTTATAATACATGGTCACACCATCACCTTTCACACAAACGAATTATATCCTTGGTGCATAGGTCATTCATAAAAAAGTGAGAGCATGTATGAAAACATGAAGAATATAAATCGCATATCTAGTGCAAAATTAAACTCATCAAAACATCATCAGAAATGTTTTGCAAAAATAAATTGGAATCAATTCAATGAAACTCAGGTTTAAAAAAGAAAAAAAAGTAGCAGTAGCTCAAAATGTGTAGAAACCCGCAGAGAGATTTAACCTTTTCTATAATTACCTAAGGAGTGCAAAGAATAAACATGGTGCCACCACAAATATCTACTTTCTGCTTGTGACTGTACAGCTAGAAAAACAGAGCAGAAGAAAGAAAAGAAAGTCGTTTTTCATTCTTTAAAAAGCTGCTTCAATTATGCTCTGTGACCTGACCCACCTCACCTGCTGACACTGGCAACATACACTGTAATGCTGGAACTCAACTGTAAAAACGTATTAAAGGTGAGTTCTACCATAATGTCTTTATATTAGGCAATAGAGTGCATCAACAAGTGCCCTATAATAAAGAAATAAGAGATTGCAGAAAACCAAGGATTGCAGAAAACCATGTAGTATAGTGGTATTAGGCTTGGTCACAGCGTCACATGCTCGGTGCTGTATGCTTAACAGTTGTTAATGCAAAGGACGTCAGCACTTTGAATCGTAAAACGCCAGAACTACAAGCTGTGTCTATGGTTGTTCTTGCTGTAGTTCAGTATTCAGATAAGTGTCTGGCTGGTAATGCAACATTATATTACAAAAGAGAACAGTGTATTGCAAAAAACAAAAACAAAATGTGGCAGTCTTAAAAACAGAGAAACATAAATATTTAATAATTGGCCATTTGATGTAGCTTGTGGAACTCTTTACGAATATAGCAAATATATAAACATTAAAAGATTGACTTTTATTTAGACTGCTGTCCTCTGTGAAGAAACAGAACTTGATGTAATACTTATGGGTTAGAGACAGTGGGCCCGATTCACAGAATGAACATAAAACTCAATCCTAAACTTACTACTGTTTTGGTATTCACAGATTGCACTTACTACTTTTGGTATTCAAAGAATGAACTTACTACTTTTGGCATTCACAGAATGCACGTACTACTTTTGGTATTCACAGAATGAACTTACTCATTTCGGTATTCACAGAAGTTAGGACTCCTAACTTTAGGACTCCTAAATGCCTTCTGTGAATACCGAAAGTCCTAAAATTACGATTTGTCTCAATTTAGTAGTAGTAAAGTTAGGACTCCTAACTTTACTACTACTAAATTGAGAAAAATCCTAATTTTAAGACTTTTGATATTCACAGAAGGCATTTAGGCATCCTAAAGTTAGTAGTCCTAACTTTACTACTACTAAATTGAGAAAAATCGTAATTTTAGGACTTTCGGTATTCACAGAAGGGATTTAGGAGTCCTAAAGTTAGGAGTCCTAACTTTACTACTACTAAATTGAGAAAAATCCTAATTTTAAGACTTTTGGTATTCACAGAAGGCATTTAGGAGTCCTAAAGTTAGGAGTCCTAACTTCTGTGAATACCGAAATGAGTAAATTCATTCTGTGAATACCAAAAGTAGTAGGTGTATTCTGTGAATGCCAAAAGTAGTAAGTTCATTCTGTGAATACCAAAAGTAGTAAGTGCAATCTGTGAATACCAAAACAGTAGTAAGTTTAGGATTGAGTCTTAAGTTCATTCTGTGAATCGGGCCCAGTGCTCTGTCTTTTCAGGCTACACGTCCAGAAGTGCCTAGTGTGTTTAGGGAGGAGATCCTACTCAAGTCAGATTACTTGTGGATCCTTTATTCCAAGTTAGTCTGTGAGGGAAGACACAAGCATCGTTGGATCTATTGAAAGCCATCAGAAAGCCCAAACTATTCTTTAGGGCATAAAAGCACACTCAAAGGTTTAAGTAGTAGTTTGGGGAGTTTCAAATCAGCTTTGATTTCGTTATGATAACGGTGGGACGTGGCCTGCATCACTGCTGCAAAGGCAATGTGACTGCTACAAAACCCAAATAATTGGGAAATGGAAAACACCGCAAAAAGTGCCTTCCTATTCCTTGGCAAACTCAACAATGTCTTAAAGCTTTCTCCTGATACCCAGTGAATGTTACCCAAAGGCTGGTCTCCAGTGGACAGTGCTGAGGCCATGATCCAGTGGAGTAGCTAGCTCTTGTCCCTGCGGCGGCTGCATGAAAGGGGGTGGGGGGGGGGGGGGGGTGGCAGCTGTGGCTCACAAAACTGGTGCCGCCCGGGGTGGACCGCACCCTCTGCCCCCCTGCAATTCCACTGCCACGATCAACTAGCACAGCTAACTGGAGTACAAAATCCTACATACAGTAGCTACTGAGATAGTTGGTGGGGACAGTGGATGCCTCCTTTTCATAAAGAATGTGGGGCATATTACCAAGCAATAGCGATAATTATCGCTTTTGCTTGGTTAGAGACAAAAATGTACCGCTGAGCTGCGGCGATTTTTATCGCAGATAAACCTTGGTATTACCAAGGTTTATCGCAAATGCGATAAAAATCGGCCGCAATGCATGAATATCGCTGAAAAGTCAGCGGTATTCATGCATTACCCAGCTAATGCTCTTAGCCATGTTATCCACCTCCCATTGGATAACATGGCTAAGAACTACTCAGGGCAGGTGTTAGCTTTTGGAGATATTCGCGCTTAGCGCGAATATCTCCAAAAGTTGGTAATAGGAGATAGCGATGTTAGCGACTGTTTCCAGTCGCTAACATCTTGGCATGCCCACTTTGCATGTCATTAGTGATAAATATCACTGACATGCAAAGTGGGGCCCAAGATGGTCGCTATCTTCTACTAGCTGTCGCTAACTGGTGTTAGCGACAGCTAGGTAATAGGGAGATAATTTTATCTCCGCTTTCTTGGCTTTTAAAGCCAAAAAAGCGGAGATAAACCCCTTTGATAATATGCCCCGTAAAGTGATCTGCCAACAGTGCCAATCAGAAATGATTATGATGCAAAAGTTCACACATGCACTCTTCTCACCATGCAACAAAGTCAACCGCCTTATTTAGACGTATGCAACTTTTCAGGTGAACTAAAAAATTTACTTACGTCAAAGGAACCAACAGCGGAAGATGCCACTGATAGACTAATCCTTTGAAAAGAAAGACACATGTTTATACATATCCCTTATCTTTAAAGAAATCACTTGTATATAGAGAAACTTTAAGCAAAATTCAAAATCTTATCTCAGGTAATCAGAATCAATATACATTGGAAAATGTTCAACTAAGCATACAAAAAATATGTTTGCATTAATTTCTGTGAATTCTTTTTTTTAATACCTTATGTAGCATTTTCCATCAAAAAACATGGACAACTTGACACATACAATGTTGCATCAAGGAACAAATGGGACCAAGTTGTTATATTACACGTATGTGTGCAGCACATAAAGAAAAACATCAAGACCCACCACTTCGTAAACTCACAAGAGGGCACAATCACATTGAGCAGTGAAATAGAGGGAAAGGCAAGCTCTATACAACATTGTCTGGACTGGTGGAACATGTGGAGGAAGTGGCTGAAGGGGGGGGAGAGTCCTGGTTCTGGGAATCCGACTCCAGAGAGAGCAAATAGGTCTGGAGTGGTTGCCAAATATCTTTCGGTCTGGCACTGGGAGATTGCAACATGGCATATACTTCACTTGTCGTGTCACAATACGTCATGCTATGTAGTCAAGCTCTCTCTTTGCCAGTAATGGTGACTTACAGTGAACCTACAGGCACTCTGTGGGATGTCTGCTACATTGCCCGAAAGCGCCGTCATAGGTGAAAGTTCAAGATTAGTTGAAATCATGCGAGAGAGGGTGTAAAACACTTAAATTCCAAAAAATGTAATAAGATGACGTATCCTTGTTGAATGGGGGAAATCTGCCACAGAAAATCTGCATTTGGAACATAAGGAGGACCTTGAAAGGTCATTTCTTGCAAGGGCAGAAGGGGTGGTGTAAGATCTATGCAAAAACTGAAAGTGAAGTATCTTGTGCCAATGGTTGGGGGGATGCCAGTTAAATTTCCGCATAGCAAAATACCCAGTCCGTCCCAGAGATAGGATTGCCTAGATCTTTCTCCCATTGCTCTAGAACTTTGTTGTCCTGGGGCATCTGAGGGTCATGCAAGCGTGATAGATCTTAGGAACGACATGCGACCCCTCTGTGTCCATTATTATCACTGTCAGGGGGCAAGGAATAAGTGGGGATGCGGGAGGGGAGCATCCTATGAAGCCGCCAAAATATGGATTTGTCCAAGTAAGTAGTTTCCGTGAATTTAGTGTTATCCTTATGGCAAAGCACATGGCAATCCAGGAATAAATCTCTCAATGTGTGAAGGTCATTATGTGGAAGAGTCTGCTAGACAAGTTTTTCGAGTGTTAAAGGCAGCCATGGATTTTGTAATAAAGGAAGCACAGTAGAGTGCTTCCTTTATTTACAACCGAGGATCAAATAAAGCTATTGCCCGGCCCAGCATGTAGTAGACAATGTCTAAATATCCGAAGCGTCCATCATAAGGCCCTGTGCCAATTAAGCTGATGAGGGGTAGTGCCTGTCAGGTCAAGCTTGGGTTTGGCATAAGGTAGGCGGCCATCTGGGTGATACCAGTGATATGCAAACTGACCCTGAGCCACAAGGAAGCATGTCTAGAAATCAGAACAGAAAAACCTCCCCAGTCATTGCGAAGAATAAGGGTATTCAAGAAATTCCTGGTCTGCAACTTGCCCACATCTATTTTAAAAGGAGACTAGTACTCATTTTCCTCATTTATTAGCAAAAAACATCTCTCATTTAGTGATTGGCCAAGCTAAAATTCTGGTAATTTGAGATTTCAATTACTGGGCTAGTGAAGAGATGGGTGGGCAAGAATCCTTGAATTTTACTGATTGTTAAGTGGCTTGAATTTTAAACAGCATGTGATGACTCCAACTCACATCAAATGGCATACCCTAGATCAGGTATGGACTATCAACCTCTTGGTGGCGAACTTGATGGTCACACCTTGTTTCTGGTCTAATTGTTCTCTAACTGATTTTACTTTTGGTGATCTGGCCACTCTTAGCCAATTCTGTGATTCTAGCTAGGAGTTGGACCCATGTCAACACAAACGTCTTTTGTAATTTACTGGCCTTGATCTTGGCTATAAAATAGACTAACATTGACCAAGAAGAGGACGATATTACATCATGGCTATCTAATACCAGCAATATACATACTCCCCTTCTAAAAGTCAGGCTTGTCAGGCATCGTGACACCCAGAAATGGTTCTCTGATGATCTTAAACTTGTTAAATTAGCTGTTTGCCGGAATGAAGGTAACTGGCAAATAAATTATTCAGTGGACAAAAAGGAAGTCTAATAGGCCCAGGCTAAATAATATACAAATTCTATTCTACAAGCCAAAGCTGTTATTTGTGATTTTTTTTTAACTCAAATAAGAAATCTATGGATATATTTGCTGCCATGTATTATGTATTAAACCCTGATAGAGTGACGTTAAAAATACCCTCTACTCAATCTTTTTGTGAAGCACTTTGTTGAAAAAATTAAAGTAATTAAAGACTGGGAATTAACAAGGATTGTTAGGAATCCTAAATCACTGGGCAAACTGACTGTTATCTGTCCTGCACAAGTGATAAAAGAAGTATTATCTCTTTTTGGTGACCACACTTTATCCTTACTCAATGAATCCATAATTCAAGGTATAGTTCCTTTAAGGAACCAAAAGTGTTCCCACTATTAATAAAAGCTGGTGATGACCCTCAAATTCTGAATAATTACTGACCCATCCTAGTGCTTCCCTACTTGGCTAAAGTTCAGGAAGCACATGTCCCCAAATGTCTTTGCACCTTTCTTGAGGAAATCCATTTTCTCGATTTCCATCAAGCAGACTTCCGCCTGGCCCATTCAACCAAAGCAGTGATCTTGTCTATGTTAGATGACCTGAGGGAAGAGGCTGAAAAAAGGTACCACAGAGATGCTCGGGCTTCTTGACCTTTCTGCGGCGTTTGACCCAGTAGACCATGAGCTTCAGGTGGAGCGTGTCGGAGCTATGAGTATACAGGGAACAGAGCTTGCCCAGGTTGTCTCTTTCAGTCAGTCCATTAGTCTCCCTTTGGTTCTTTTAAGATCTAACTGGCCTGCAGTGGGCCCCAGGGGTCGTCTTTTTCCCCTCATCAGTATTTACATGCCTTAGTGCTTACTCTGAGGTATATGAAGGTGGGAATTTTCAATAATGAAGATGATATGCAATTCCTTTTGCTATCAACAATGCGCTCTGACTCCAAAATGCTCTACCAAAATACTATGCTATTCATCCATGACTGATGAATGGCAATCAATTTAAACTAAACTTCAATAAAACAAAGGTTGTCTTGGCTGGAGGCACACAAGACTTATGGAACTCAAATTTTTGGTCAGCTGAAATGTTAACCCCACTCAGCCAGTTTTGATGTTCTTGTTGTCAAAAATCTTTCTATGAAGACTCAAATAGGGGCAGCAGTTTCATCTCCAGCTCAAGAAGATTAGGAAAAACTGCATATTTCTCACCCTTAAAGTCCTAAATCAGGTCAATCAGGTTGTCCTCACGTTAGTTCTTACGAACAGACTATGAAAATTAAGTCTACATTGGCCTCAGGGAACACCGGATCAAGAAATTTTAATTACTACAAAATCAGGCAGACAGGCTGATTTAGAGACAACCTAGGAGATGCCACAATACCCCTCTGATGAGGAAACGACATTGGTTGCCAGTGAAACAGCGTGTAGCTTTTAAGACTGGACGTATTGTCTTCAAATCCTTCCACAGCAACAGTCCTAAGTTTATCTCCCTTCAAATTTAAAAGTACATCCCCTCTCCTAACTTGACGACATCCCATTTTTACCTTCTGACTATCCCCACATACCCCACCCCCTTTTTAAGAAGAAGAGACTAGGAGGCTCTAGATTTTCTGTATCAGCCTGGAATATCTGGAATTCTCTTCCACCTAACATCAGAATGACTGCTGGTTATTTCAGATTTAAACAACTACTGAAAAAAAGCCTTTTATACATAAGCATACGGATGAGATACTGTGCTGCAAGTCTTGCTTCTATACTCAGCGGCAAGAAACTCACTAGTTAATGTGGGATATATAAATATTTTTAACATAACATAACAACTACGTAGTGTGAGAAAAAAGGAGTTTGTCAAGGTGATGGGCATATTAAAAAACAAGCATAAAAACGGAGGAGAACAACCATTTTTATAATAGCACTCTAGTCAGCCATGGATAAAGGAGGTCAAATCCTACTTTCAGTTTGGACCGTGAGCCCATATTGGCAGAGCCGTAGTTGAGGCAAATCATCTACTCATTGACCCGATGGAGAATTATGCCCAAATCTTTGGTCAAATCCTCACACCATTTGTGAGGATATTTACAGGGAGTTGGATTAGCGACATCTGTTAAAGGGAAAAGCTCTTATTTCACCCAGTTAAAATACAGACCTGAGAGACAAACACAGTGAATAAACTCCTGTACCAGGGTGGCCACATTGTCCAAGGGAAGCTTAATTAACAGCCGAATGTCATCTGCAAAAATGGATATGAGGAATGGGCCAGAGGAAAAATGAAGACAGCGGTGCATGTGATGTTCTTGAAGATGGCAGACCAGAGAGTCCATAGCTATGATGAATAGAAGAGGTGAAAGGGGGTACCCCTGCCTAATGTATCTAAAGATAGTAAAGCGCTCAGAAAAATAACCATTCACCCGAATGCAGGACATTAGGTGTGAATATAGTAAGGAAATGAGGTCAACAAATCCATGAGGGACAATGAATATCTGCAATCCCAGATGCAGGAAAGGCCATTCTAAAGAATCAAAAGCTTTCTCCACAACAAGAAGAGCGAAGGCAGCGGGCCCATCTGAGGTGACCCTATTCAGGATAAAGAACACTGCACGCAAGTTCAGTGAAGTAGACCTGTGTGGAACAAATCCGGTTTGGATGGATGAAATGATCTGTTCAAGCAGTATCCCCTCTTATATTGAAGCTCTGTTCTGCGCCAATGCTCCCAAAGTGTAATTATTGTTCTTAGCCCTCCAGTGGGCATCTGCATGTCACCGCCAGTCTCAAATAATTTCCTTCCCATCTGCTGCTCCGACACAGGTTATCTTGTGCAAGTGTGTGTACTGTGCCAGTCATGTCTCTGGACTCTGTTTCAGATGACAGCTCTGTCTCAGATGTGTGACCTGGTATACTGCTATACGTACCGGCAAGTGGTTTGAGACACACCGGTGGCAGCAGGTGAGCAGTGTGACCTGGGTGCCCAGGATTGTCTCTCCTTCTCTTTCCCCCTCTTCTCTCTCTCTCCCCCTCTCCCCTCTTCTCTTTCTCTCTCCCCCTCTTCTCTTTCTCTCCTCCTCGGCTGCGAGTGGAGGTCGAAGGAAAGGCATGGTTCTTTGACAAGGCATGGTTCTTTGACAACCCGGAGGTGGCCTCGGACTGGATTGACAGCAGACCCCCGGCTGAGACGGCGGAACAGGAACCTGATGGTGCAGAGTAGTGGCATGGGCATGATAATCGGCGGCAATGGAACTGTTTGATCTGCTGGGGGAATCGGATATGGGGCCGGTCTGGCGATTATTTCTCCTTATCCTCATAAAACTATACAATGGCTGCAATCAGATTCAGGGCACAAAACATTGTTTTCGGGGCTGGGGGTCGGAGCAATTGCTACCTCCTCTTACTATCTTTAGTTAGCAATTGGGGGGGATTTCGGCAACAGGCACACTGCGAGATGGGGCTGGGCGTTAGCCATATGCAGGGGTGCAGGGAGGGGGGTAGGAATGCGGGGTGGTTGGAGATCCTTTTGTATACAGTAATGTTTGCATTGTGGGGTTTTTCTTTGTTTTTTCCTTTATGCATTCGGTGTTAATGTTGTAGTTCGAAGATACACACAATGATCAGATGTCAAGTGTTAGACAGGGATCGGGATAAAAGTGCTGAGCTGGAATGTGAAGGGCCTGGGAGACAAGATCAAGAGAGGTATGGTTAATCAATTGGTGAGGAGCACTCCCCGGATGTAGTGTTATTGCCGGAGACGCATCAGGTAGGCAACCGCTGTATGGCTCTCCACAAAGGAGGGTATAAACTTGTGGCTCACGCTGGGTTTACTACAGGGTCCAGGGGGGTTGGAATCTTGTTTAAAAACTCCTTCCCATTGACGGTCCAAGCCATGTCGTCCGACCAGAGGGGACGTTATATCGGGGTTTCTGGACAATGGGGAGGGAGGACGGTCACCTTTTTGTTGATATATGTCCCGCCTGGCCTCCAATCGGATACTTTTTGAGATCTGGGGACAGTCTTTCTTACCTTTCTCTGGGCCTCCTGGTGCTGGGGGGTGACTTTAATGCGGTGCTCGATGGGGAGCTGGATAGACACCCTGCGAGAACACTCACACCGGCTCACATATGGTCGTCAGACTTTTTGGAGACGATGGGGCTTGTAGATAGCTGGCGGGTATGTAACCCGACACAGACACACTTCACTCATGTGTCCGCCATGCACCGCAGCATGGCCAGATTAGATTACATGTTGATACCGGTGCCGCAGGCAGCTACGGTCAAAGAGGCAAGGTAGGGGGCATTTCCGACCACTCTCTAATGTGGTTACGAGTGGAGCTTGGGCAGCCCGCAGTAGGTAGAGTCACGCCAATCAGTGCGTGGCACTTCAAGGACCCCAAAACTAAGAAAGAGGATATTATGATTTTGGGATGTTACTTCCAAGAAAACGTGGGCACGGTTGAGTCTGCGCAGTCCCTGTGGGAAGTGTATAAGACAGTGATACGCGGGGTTCTGTCCTTTGTGGCAGGGAAGAAAAAGAAGCTCCAGGCAGAGATTGAGAGAGCAGAAGCAGAAGTGATCAGGTAGAAAGGGAGAATGGCTGAGATGGTGGCTCAGATAGACCTACACTTTTTAAAACGATGACAGGATGATTATAAGGGCCTAGTCAGTGACAGTGCGATTGCTCAAAATAATGCCACCCGCATATACGAACATGGTGACAAGGCTGGTAAACTGATTGCATGGCTGGAGCGTGGGGAGTAGGCATTGCGACTGGTGCCTGAGATACAGGGGGCAGACACAGCCGTAGTTACAGACCCGCAAACAGTGGCAGATGTGTTTCCCGACTATTATAGAGAAGTATATACCTCAGTAGGGGGATATACAGAGTCGGAAAACAGCGACATGATCAGGGACATTTGTATGCCCGAGCTGTCGGAGGAGGATAAGGGATACCTGGACACCCCATTTACAGACGATGAGGTGGTGCAAGCCATTAGAAGGGTAAAATCAGGAAAGGCGGACATCCTAAATGGAATCCCTAGAGAACTGTATAAATTATATGCTCATAAACTCGCTCCGTGTGTTCGAAATATGTTCGCTGAAAGTAGAGAGAAGGGTCAACTCCCATATGATCAGCGGGTGGCAAATATAGTGGTGATTTACAAGGTAGGCAGACCCAAGACTCATTGCTCTTCATATAGGCCTATATCACTGCTTAATGCGATCCTAAAATACTGGCGAAGCTCCTATCGACTAGATTGGTCAAGGTAATTACTTCCTTGGTACACCCAGATCAGTCGGGTTTTATGCCGTGTCAGAACACAGCTCTCAATCTGTGGAGGTTGCATGGATTATTGGGTGGTTCCCTGAAGATCCATGAGCTGGTGGCGCTGGTGTCTTTGGATGCCACTATGGCATTTGACAGGGTTGAGTGGTCTTATCTGTTTGCGGTACTGATGAAGATGGGTTTTGGTCTGGAATTTGTTGGCTGGGTATGCTTACTATATGCTGATCCCTTGGCCAGAGTAGTAGTAAACAACTGCAGGTCGGCAGCATTTACCCCTTCTGAAGGGTATGACACAGGGGTGCCCCTTGTCCCCGCTTCTCTTCGCTTTAGCATTGGAGCCTCTGTTAGCATGGGTTAGATGGGACCGGACGATACATGGCCTCAGGTGGACCCCGGACTGGGAGGATAAAATTTCGCTTTATGCGGATGACATATTACTCTATCCCACTAATCCTAGGGAATACCTGATCGGAGTTCTAGATGTGCTGGCCATATATGGGAATTATTCTGGATTTGCGATCAATTGGTCAAAATCTGTGCTTTTCGTCCTTAGGGGCGATCAACCTGTGATTCCTCAGTCATGCCTTATACAAATTGAGCCAGTAGGGTTTAAATACCTAGGTATTTATATCACACTTGATGCGAAGTTAAGATACGCTAATAACCTGGGAATCTCCTTGAACCGGCTTAAAAGAGATGTGGAATGCTGGAAAGCCCTGCCGCTGTTCCTGTTGGGTAGGGCAATCTTGTTTAAGATGTTGGCTCTCCCCCGATTTGTATACGTACTCCAAAATGCAATGGACCCTGTACCGGCGTCCTAGTTCAAAGAAATAGAGGTCCTCTAGAGTAAACTACTGTGGGACGGTAGACCCCATATAGCATTTTTGAAAATGATCCTCCCCTGGTATGATGGAGGGATTAGACTGCCAGACCTGCGATAATATTATTAGGCGTCACAACTTGCGGCGGTGAATCACATAATATACGGACCCCCTAGAGATCCAGGCAACGCCATGGAACACAGCCTGTCCCCAGGTGGCGATTTCACCAGGGCGCTTTACGCCAGGCCTCGGCGGCCTCCCGTGACGGGTCCTACGGCACATGCAGTTCACATGTGGCATGCGGCCAATAGATATCTTTCCTGGGAGGGGAAGCTAACATTGGCCACTCCCCTATGGAATTCGGAGAAGCTTGGGAGGTTGTGGAAATCTAAAGGATTTGACAGGTGGGACCTCATCGGGATCACGCAGATTAAAGACGTGTGGAACGGGGACACGATACAGACATTCGACTCTCTCAAATAGCAATAAAGCATACACAATGGTGAATTCTATCGTTATCTCCAGGCTAGGCATGCTCTTCTCACACACATACCCGTTAGCACTATACTTTCAGAGTCCTCTCCCCTGGAGGACCGAGTGTTGGATGGATACCTTCCCGAGAAGGCTATCTCTTTAATATACAAAAAGCTAATCAATAATATGGAGGACCTGCTTGAGCCTATTAGGGCACAATGGAGTGCGGAGGGCATAGAGCTTGATGATGAGGATTGGATGGAGGTGGTCTCATCCCCTAGAGTAGTTGTGATCCAGATGAGACTTAGACTGGTGCTGCTAAAGATTTTGCATAGGTTGTACATTACTGGTCCCCGTCTGGTACAAATTGGTCGAATTGAGAGTGAGGAGTGCCGCAGGAGCTGTGGGGAGCTGGGGACCTTCATGCATATTTTGTGGCACTGTGTGGAACTACAGGAATATTGGAAGAAGATACACAAGAAGATGAGTGCTACCTTGGGAGTGGAGATACGACTGGAGGCCCGGAGGTGAATACTGAATGTGTGGAGACCCACTGACTTGAACACGTATGGGAAGCAATCGGTGACACTGGTGTGTATGGTAGCAAAGTGTGGGGGGCCAGTCAGTCACCCCGGGTAGCCAAATGGGCGAAGGACCTGCATTGGTGTATGTTTAGGGAGAAGTCAGTGTATGTGGCCAGGGGTTGCCCTGCGAAATGGGGAAAGGTGTGGGGAGCCTGGAATAGCTATTGAGGAGAGAACTGCGTGCCTCCAACAAGACAAGTAGAGGTGGAAGCGCCAGAATCCCTGTGATCCATACTCGTACATTTGCTTTATAATTTTGTTAAATGACATTGAATTCTTGACCAAGCTGTAACTATTACACACCCGATGTCTTTTCTTTTTCTTTGCTATTTTGTTAATAAAAAGATATACAAAAAAACAATCATTTATTAATGGTGCCTTTTTTACTGGCATCTTCTTTACTCTTGATGGACCCACTTTGCTAATGCATTCTTCCTGGGTTTCCGAATCAACTTTTTAAAATTGTTTATTCACCATATTGTCACATTTTTACCTGAGCACTGTGTTCTCACTTTCTAGAGCACAAATAACCTAGGGGCATATTATCAAGGGGGTTTATCTCCGCTTTTTTGGCTTTAAAAGCCAAGAAAGCGGAGATAAAATTATCTCCCTATTGCCTAGCTGTCGCTAACACCAGTTAGCGACAGCTAGTAGGAGATAGCGACCATCTTGGGCCCCACTTTGCATGTCAGTGATATTTATCACTAATGATATGCAAAGTGGGCGTGCCAAGATGTTAGCGACTGAAAACAGTTGCTAACATCGCTATCTCCTATTACCAACTTTTGGAGATATTCGCGCCAAACACGAATATCTCCAAAAGCTAATACCTGCCCTGAGCAGTTCTTAGCCATGTTATCAAATGGGAGGTGGATAACATGGCTAAGAGCATTAGCTCGTTAATGCATGAATATCGCTGACTTTTCAGCGATATTCATGCATTGCGGCAATTTTTATCACATTTGCGATAAACTTTGGTAATACCAAGGTTTATTTGCGGTAAAAATCGCCGCAGCGCTGCGGTAAATTTTCGTCTCTAACCAAGCAATAGCGATAATTATCGCTATTGCTTGGTAATATGCCCCCTAGTGAATAACAAAACTAACATGCCATGCTTCACCATGACTTAGCACCCTGAAGCGAGGCCCATATGTCAGGCTAGCAACCAGAAGTGGGTGGGGTTGTGGCCATGACAAGATCCACCCCATAAGGCCACCATTTCTCCAGATTTCCTTCATCCTTGACCTCAGGTGTCAGATAATGCTACCTAGGACTGTAACTTTTCTGCAGCAGGAAGAGGCCATGTCTGTCCTGAGGAATGTGTTCTCTTTCAGGTGTTGGAAGCAAGCTGCACACTACTGCTGGCTGACTGCTGTCTGAAGATACAAGGTGCTAAGAATCCTGAAACTATTTCGGAACTGTGATAAACGGAACACATTTACCACACTTGAAGAGTTTAATCTGCACCTAGAATTGGAAATCGGACAATGAGGGGGAAATTCCTTAGATCAGCGGAAGGATCCCAGGGGAGAGGAATAGGATAGCCGATCGAGGTGCACCTAGCCCACGCTCGTTTCACTAAACTGTGACCGCTCATTATTACTTGTGTAGTATTTGATGTGCACTGAAGTATTTTTCTTCTTTAAAATGAAAACATTGTGTTTTATAATAAGTTATTATGCTGCTGTGTGATTGTGGATTTCTCAATTTGAGCACCTCACACTAACTCAACAGGGAAACCTGTAACCACTACATCATTCCATAAAGGGTACTTCTGCAGTTCACTTCAACCATAGGCTCACTTCATATGACTGGAGGTGTCCTGCCCTTTCACAAGGAGCACATCCATCCACACACAATGCCGTTTCACTGTTTATTTTCTTTGCCTGGTCCATCCAAGCAAATCCTTGTTTTAGGCAGTGCTAAATGAAGGGTTGGAGATTAGGACAAGTGACACCGCAAGAATTCACTCGGCAAAATGTGCGAGTTAATAGTTACCAATGACAGAGATCAGCTGAGGGGTTGATGAAAATACTTACGTACAGCTTTTTCCAGCACTTGACTTCTGGCATGATCTTTTCTTATGGGAAGAACTAGCATGAAATAGTTTTACTAATTTGTTTCTGACTAAAAGCAGAGTTGTTAAATGCCATAGATCTAAAATGGGTGCAGTTTGATATTCTCAACATTGAGAGTGTACATTGGTGTAGCATGTTCAAGGTGAATATGTATGCTTGGACGCTGAAGTTGTGGTTTAGTCATAACCTCTTGAACAGCAGTTTCAATATTCGCCCATAGTGTAAAACTCAGTTTACAGTTCTTCTTGCAAAACAGTTTTTCAAGCAGTATCGGCAGGCATGGCTCGTGGGTGAAGAGGGTGCGGCATGGGGTCGTGCTGGGATGGGGGGGGGGGGGTTAATAATAATAATTATAAAAAATGTAACCTACCTTTATGCCGGGCCGAGTCCCCGTCTTCACTGCTCGTGCTCTTCTGCCTCTGACAGAAAGTAGGCAGCCTCCCTCCCCTCCCCTAAGCCAACCACAGTGCTCCAAAGGAGTGTTGTGATTGGTTAGGGCACCGCCCAGCCCAGGGCTGTAGGAAATGGCATGTTCTCCATGTAGACTGTAATGCAGCCTGCATGGAGAAGGGCAGATTGTGCATAACTGGTTTGAGCAGTCTGAGCGGGCCGACCAAACAGTCTTTGCACAATCAGGAGTGGGCTCACCACTCCTGCCCTCCCCTGGCAGCTTCACCCACCCGCCCGCCAGGAATGTGAAAATAAACATATAATGGTAATAACGAAAAGTTATTACCATTTTATGTTTTGGCTTTACCATGCTGTGGGAAAGCAGCGAGACAACGCTCCTCTGCCCTAGTGAAAGAGCCTCCCCTCTTTTCAAGGCTGCTAAGTTGTGCCCTCTATGGTACCTGATGTTGTTGAGCTGGGCTTCAAGCTCCGTTGTTTTAGACTGTCCGGGAAGACAATGTATGAAGTAACGTACTGTATGCAATTTGCCAGACAATAAACCAAAATAATCCATTATGTATTAAGATCCAACTTTACATGAAGCAATTTCTTGAATCATGTTTAAGGAGTAAGACTCACCCTCACAAATATTAGCACTAAGACTAAGGAAGAAGCAGGTGAAGGTAATGGGATTAAGGCCTGTATTATGTGTGGTGGTCAGATGTATTTCAGACCCTGCAATTACCTGGTGTGATAAAATCCATGTCCTTGGATACATTTAAAGGGAAAAAAGACCCATTAATTACCAGGGAAAGTAGACTGATGTGTTTCCAATTACATGAGAAATCTTTGCATAGATGGTATGTATCAGAGACAGGACAATCCAAGCATGTGAGAGCTTTTATACAAGCTCATTGTGGCACATTTGTGCTGCTGGTGAGTCACTTTTGTGACACTCCAAAGGAGCAGTGTGCAGACCCATATTTACAAGACCACGGAAAGCAACTTTGTGTGGCTTTTAATCACAGTGTATATATGGAGGAATGCAAAAGCATCAAAAGTTGCTGCCTTGCCACACTCTGCATCAAAGAGGCATTCCGTGGGTGTTGCAGTGGGTGTTCCCCGCAACACCCATGGAGTTTGATGCTGCCCCAGATTTACAATATCAAGTGAACTAGGGGCAACACAAAAGCCTTGCGCCTCCCTAGAGCATCTTAATGGGGAGAAATGTTTACATTTCTCCTAGTTGATTCCTCTTTTCACATGTGCTGCCTATTGCTGCATGCATAGTCCGAGGAAAATGCTTTGTGATTTTTTTCTGTGCCCAAAGTGCCCCTTCCTGCACAAACACAATCATGCCAACAATGCAGACACCACTGTCCGGGTGCCTCCATTAACGCTCGGCTGTAAGTTGTGGGCCGGTGCTAAATGAAAGGACATGAATGCACCGTATCTTGTAAATACTGTGCATTCCTGCTCTTTTGAATTGGCATAGGGCATCACAGCAAATTGATTTGTAGCGCTTCCCTACAGCTTTGTAAAACGCCACCATGGTTTCTAACACACCCTTATACAACCAAAGATATGGCTCTCTTCTCTATGATACTTCTAAGGAAAATTGTCTTTGTGTGTTTATATTCATGTAAATTAAATTATGCTGATTTAAACGGGACTTTCTCTCAATTAGTGTCTCAATCCACAGTTAACTTAGAGAGTTCTAGGTTTGCCACATACAGAAGATAATGGGTCCGATGTACGACCCATCACTTTGCAAGTCACAAATTGCAAAACATTTGCGACTCACAATTTGCGGCTCGTAAATTGGGATGCACAACAGTGTCTGAGACACTATTTGCGATTCCCAATGGGGTCGCAAATTGAATGCCTTATGCATATTAATGAGGACAGCGCAATTTGCGACCCCATTGGGAATGGCTGGCACTCCCAGGGATGGTGGCCTGCTGTGGTCAGTAGACCACCATGTCTGAGACTGCTTTTAAATAAAGCAGTTTTCTATTTTTTTTAAATGCAGCCCATTTTCCTTAAAGAAAAACGGGATACATCTAAAATATAGAAAATAATTTTAGAGCCACTCACAAAGAGGAAAGGGTCCCCTGGGGACCCCTTCCAGTTTGCGAGTGGTTTACCACCATTCTGTGAAGGGGGTAAACTGCAACTGTTTTGCGACCGCAATGGCAGTCGCAAAACAGTCATACATAGCTTCAGGAGTTGCTATTAGGAAGGGACGCCCTTCCTAATAGGGAGTCGCTAATCCTATTTTGCAAGTCGCAAATTGATTTTCGTCTCCTAAAATCAGATTAGTACATGGGCCACACGTTTTTTTGTGGTCGCAAACGGTCCTAAAACCTGTTTGCGGCCGCAAAAAACTTTAGTACATCTGCCTCAATATGATATAATTTTACCTAGTGGTTTACAGGCTCATTCTGCAACGCAAAAGACAGCAGTGTCGATGAAAAACGTATTCTCAAAAGTTTACATACCCTTCCAGCATCAATGACGGGTGGAGTGTCAGTCCTTCCACTGAAAACTGAGCTTGTATATCAAGCGGCTGTAATGAAAAAGAGACTGTCATTCGAAGGTTTGCACCTAGCTTCTAGTATTGCAACTTCTAGCATATTCCCTCTGTAGGGATGCTAGGAAGAGTATGGTGGGTGCTCTCTTTGCAAATTTCTCTATAGAAATACAGGACTGTTTTCCTATGAAGACAGGGCATTTAAGCTATATTGAGTGTTTGCTTATGCTGTGTTTAAAGATAAATTGAAGAAAAGTCATTTAGGCACTATTGGACTGTAATTCATTCCTCCATGGCAGCAAAGGGTGCACTCTGCTACCCTGGCAGACTATAGTCCACCATATTTAGAGATATCTGCCTATTGGCCTTCAGAGGATCCTGTGGAATTAGTGAAAGTTTGACACATGACTGCTATGTTTAAAGCAGTCTATAAGCAAACACTTTTGTGTTTTGATAAACATTCTCTGATAGTCGGAGTTTGTGTTGGAAAAACAAAATACTAGTGATCCCGACACTCTAGGAGCTTTCCCCTATGGTGTGTGGGGCATTTTTTGTTTTTTCTTTTCATGACTGCCAGACTCTTACTGGCAGTCCCGCACAAAAGTAAAGTACTTCTGATGTCTGTCCTAAATAAGGCAGACGGTATGAGATGATTACACCTAAGTCTCCATGTCCACTGGGCTATCGGTGGAAGACTCCCACCTGAGACATCAGCATGGGCTTTATCAGCAGGAAAATGACAGTCCACCCACTCTAAATTAAGTCCCTGTCCCATTTGAAGTATAATGCTCTCTCTGACAAACTTTAAATAAGTCCAGAACTCTCTGGCACCGTATTTTACATGAGTGGCTAACCTAGCAAGACTGTAGATATGAATTGAAATTTGCACCCTATGAGTTTACAATGCTCTGTCCAAAATGCCTTTGTAGTGTTTATATGATGGTCCAGTCTTATCACATTTCCATTCCTATTCCAAGTTTTGCATATTCAAGATTCAAATAGAAGAGCAATTCACAAAGTAGAACACCAACATTAAATCTACTAACCACCAACATAGATAATGATAATGTTTAAACTTACTGTACTAAGAACAAATAAGGATTGAAGGTTTGTTCCAGAAGTGGAGGCCAAAACCTCCATTGTAGGTTGAAGGACAAAAAGGGCTTTATCTGGATTCAAAATAACCTCTGCCGGCTTCTCAACCATGAGCTTTACTTCTAATGATGTGGTCTTTGGAGGTATCTGAAATGTTGATGAAACAAATGACTTGATTTAAAGTTGCAAGATAATGGAAAACTATCTAATTTCACAAGGAAAGTCTACATTTAGAATCTGCCCATAACATTTGTTGATCTGCGTCCTTCCATGGAGATGCTTCTTCTCTATTCTGTTGAGTAATTTGTAGTGTGAGTCAATGAAAAAAAAACTCAGGAAACTGCCCAACTGACAGAGTAGCTATACAATCTGGTAATCGGTTTATGGGATCTTACAAACTCTCTTCTCTTACATGTTACATCACTGCCAGTAATACCGCGTGACTTTATGGTAATTATAGATAAACTTTCCAACACCTGAGGTTGATAGAACAAATATCTATGAAGATGCAGAATTTACCAGCAGTAAGACTGGAAACACAAATTATTCTGCGTCTTTAATGTCACGCAGTAAAAGGTGACACACCACTATCATGAGCCATTATGGCTATATACAAAGCAGGTTCTAAGTATTCTCCCATATGTCTTAAACATAATTAAGCATAAGGAGCTTCAAAGAAGGTTGTACTGGAACTCAACATACTCCGTAGGTGCCTAGATTTGCATCAGAGCCATGTTTGCCTACTATCCTGTGCTGTACTAATATGTATTATTGAGCTGTTGACAATACTATTTATAAACTATTATGTGAGCAAACTTACCCCTGGAATCATCCCCACAAAAGCCTTTAACAGATCTTCTGGCACTGTGACCTACAGAAGAACAAATCACAGAGGCAGGTAAGGAAAAGGTATGAGCTAGAATGAGCTGAGAAAATAACCACCAGCTACTCTCGAAATAGCAATCAGATAAGTTCTTCAGAAAGCGTCAGTATTGGAAATTGCCCTTTTTCAGGGTTATCCCCTAACCTTTTGCTTCTTCCTCCTATCTTTCCTGAACTGTTTTTGTTAACTTTAGGACTCTGGGCACTTTCCCACTGCTAATCAGTGCTAAAGTTCACATGCTTTATGTGTAAATGATAATTATAATTAGTTATCAATGATTGGCATATTTGACTTACTGGTAAGTAACTAGTAAAGCACTCCGAGGGTGTCAGGGCCTGTAAATCAAATGCTAATTAGGTTTGTGTTTGCTTTAGTTATAAGTACCACTGTATATGTACCCCTACAGGAACGTTCTGATGAAGTAATAGAATCGGAATACTGTATCACTAGGTATTTTTGTCCGACAGAATCATTATTGATTGTTTTACTACCCGCCCAGGTTCTGAGGGTTACAGGGTCACCCCATTTCATGTAATAGTAGGCTTGCAGCACTGATTGTACCACCTACAGGGATACCCCCCTCAGACCTACCACTGTAGTGGCTGTGCACACAGTTGTAAACTGCCATGTTGACCTGGCAAGTGCACCAACATGCAAGGCCCTAACCTTCCCTTTTCCTACATGTAAGTTACCCCTCAGGTAGGCCCAAGGTACCCTTATGGGCAGGGTGCAGTATAGGTGAAAGGTAGGGCATGTACTGGTGTGTTCTACATAGCCTGATAGTGAAATACTGCCAACTTCATTTTTCACTATTGGAAGGCTGTCTGTCACATACGATAGCATGGGAGCTGCACTGCAACATCCTGCAAGTGTAACTGTTCATGGGTACACAATCGAGAAATCGAGTTTAGGCTGTCTGAACTCAGAATTTATTAATATATTTAGGTAAAGCTGATTTTTAAATTGCGTGCTTACCAAGGTCACTTTTAGAAAGTAGTCATTCTCTCGTTTAACAATTCTGTGTGCCTCGGCTGGTTTGTGTATTGGCTGTCTGTTTTTTGGAGTGACAGGAGCTGGGGATTTTCATTCACTGTAGACAGTCACAAGGGAGGTTGAGGTGTGTCCTGCCTTTCCTCTGTGACTCATAACTGGGCTGAATAGACCTTGACTCTGTTCAGAGTGGTGGGAGGAGTTTCACTTACAACTGAATAGGCTGTCTCTCCTTGGCACAATGCTGTCTCCACCTCCTTTGGTCATGCTGCACCAGAGAGGGCATAATTGGTTTGGACTGGGCTCTGATGCCCTTGCCACAGGGAGAACAAAGAGAAAATGGATTGTAAGTACTGTACCTTAAACCTCATGGACTTAGATCATTTCTTGACTCAAGAGGAACCTCTGCCTGGGAGAAGAGCTGGAGAGCTGTAAGAAGGAGTACTGCCCCCTTTGCTGTGCGTGCTTTGCTGGATTGGGCTGTAGTTGCTGCTTCTGCCAAGTAGAGGACAAAGACTGGCACTTTGCTGTGAACCTGCTTGAGGAAGAATCTCCAAGGGCTTGTGTGTGCTTGCCTCTTGTTCTGAAGTCACAGGGCCACAAAGAGTTCACCTGCAACACACTGACTAGCACCTGGACAATTCAGTGGACTCCTATTTTCAAAAGGGCAACAATTCCAGTTCCTGGGCGCTGAGAATTTTGTGGTTGGTGCTGCAAAGCAATAAGAACAACTCCAATGCCCTCAGCAGAGCCGCAACGTGCACCAAGCGCGGGGGCGCCACTTGTAAAGTGCATAATGCACCTCCCTGCCTGCACCACATCTCCGATGCCAGCTGACGCCTGCAGTTATCAGCCTTCCCAATGCCAACTGTTGCACCGACGCTGCCACCGCTAGTGCCATTATCACGGAGCCAATAACCGATGAGGATGACTTCACAAACTCTTCTACGTCACCAGAACCGATACCACACCGCTGAAGCCACCTAACTTTCTTGTCCTGGACTCGATACCTTGTCTCCCATGTGACAGAAGGGAAGTGGCTTTGCTTTGGCGTGACGCCACACTTCCATAAAACAATACATTGTCTGTTGACTTTATTTCCAAGGTACTATTGTTTGGAGGCCGCGTGACTCCATCTCCGGCCAACGCACCTGCGGTTGTTATTGTACTTTGGATTTGTGCCTGTCATGACGTCATAATATCTCCAGGTCCTATTTGTTCTACAATTCTATTTTTGCAAGTAACCATATTAAAAGTCATATGTTGATGCATGTATGTTGGATTTCTGTTGTTTTGGTCTTGTTTGCTTTAGATAAAGACACTTTATTTTTCTAAACTGGTGTGGTGTCCATTTGTGGTGCTTTCACTAGGTTACTGTGTGTTGGGGTACAAATACTTTACACATTGCCTTTGGGATAAGCCTGACTGCTTGTGAAAAGCTATCAAAAGGGTGAGCAGGGGTTATCAGAAGTGTGTAACTCCTTTATCCTGACTAGAACGAATGGTCCCTACTTGGACAAAGGTGCATACCTCAGCTAATTAGAGACCCCCATTTCTAACAGTCATAGTTAGAAACTGGGTTTCTGGTTGGTATGCACCCTGTTCAAGCAGGAACCACAATCCTAGTCATGGAATGTCACAAACACCCTAAATTAACCCCTGCTCACCCTCTGGTAGCTTGGCACAGAGTAGTCAGGCTTAACTTAAGAGGCAATGTGTAAAGTATTTTTGCAACACTTCAAACAGTAAAACAGTAAAAACACCACATAAAATGAATCCACTCAAAGTTAGAAAAATAAAACTTAATTTAATAAATACAACAAGAACAAAATAGAAAAAATCCAATAAGTACAGCTTGAGAATGAATAAACTGTAAAATAGCACTTAGAAGCAATAAGCGCTGAAATGGGATATCTGGTAGCGCTGGGCTGGGGCACGGTCAAAAGTTCAGGCCAACCTCAATGCAGCACAGTCCAGATACAAGGACCTACTTAGGCTTGCTGAACATAAGTATCTTGAGCCTGGTTTGCGATGACATTGAGAAAGATGCAGGGAGCAGCTGGGCGATGGGTCAGTTCTGATCCCACAACAGAGGGGGAAGAGTTGAGTTTCCTCACGCAAAGGCGGCGATGCATAGGTTCTGAGGGCCACCCGTTGGTCCCGGATGCAATGAAGCAGTTATGCATCTATAGCAGAGGATGTGTCAGCTCCAAGGGCAATGCACTGGTTCTGAAGGTGAAGCACCGGGTCGGCTTCACGCAGTGATGAAGATTCACGGGTTCTGATCCATGCTTAGGCGAAGATGTACTGGGTCCAGGAGCTGCAACAGCAAAGATTCACCAGTTCCTATAAGGACACATGAGTTGGCCTCACTTCCAAGAGTCCAGGACTGGGGTGTCACCACATAATCGGGCAGACTCACAAATGGCTGAGTCGAGGTGCAGCTGCAGGTAATTTGGAAGTCTTTCATGTCCCTGAGATTTCAATCAGGAGGCAAGCATACAAGCCATTGGAGAAACTCTAGGTTCAACTGGTGCAGATCCAGTCATGCTTACAGAGGCAGAGGAACAGCAGACTGGAGGGTAACACAACAACGCAGGAGTCCATCAAAGCAGCAGTCCAGCAGTGTGGCAGTTCTTCAGTAGCACAGCAGTTATTTCAGGCAAAGTCATACAGGTCCAGAAGTGTACTGAAGTGGTGGTGTCAGAGGTCTAGTAGTATACCCACTGGTGCCTTTGATTTGAAGTGGGTGAGATTACAAAAAAGGTTTTGAAGTACATAGAGGTCCTCCCTTCCTTTCTTGGCTCCAGACTAACTTGGTGGGGTATGCTTTGTGTGGGGACAGGACACAGTCTATTCAGGTGTGTGTGAGGCTGTGTCCAGCTCCTCCTTCCCATCCTGCCCAGTATGGCCCATCAGATGCCCACCATCAGAGGCCCACCTAAGCTCCTGTTATCTGTGACCGTCTAAAGGGCATGCACATAGCTCAATTCTCACTCAACCTAGATGTATATTCAAAGACAGGCAGCAGGTGCAGGAATTTTAGTTGCTGCCATTTATTTCCGCAGACTACCAGCCCACACATTTAGTCTTTGGGCCTGATGAATCATTTCTCCATGATTTACACTTTTAGAACGTATTTGTTTTGTAACATGTCAATTTTTCTGAGACATTTAAAGATACATAGCTCAAATAATTCTAATATACATTACACATACACTTAAACATACACTTGTAGAAGTAAAAAAAAGGGACAACAAAAACATGAATTCAGTGTGTTGCAATCAATTGTGAGAAATTACACCAGCATATCTTAAGACATATTACTAAAACAAGGAGCACTCTCTTAAGGCCCTTTAATTAGCTTGTTAAGGAGAGATGCTCTCCATGAGGGAGAAAATAAATATCTGTGGGAATATATCTGTGTATAAGGTCCATCTCCAGAGTCCGTAAATACACTAATATCCCCCTTTATAGATAAGAGGAAATGCTGGCGCGTTTCCAATCCCATGCTGTGTTAAGGGATTTCAAGCAAGGTGTAATCTGGAACAAATGGGATTTGATTCAGTGAAAATAAATAAATTAAACCCTTTCTCCAACTATTCATTTTGCCTATTCATGACATTCTGAATGTACCTGATTGTGTGGTTACAATCTTCCTCAGTGCGTGTTGGTTGGTTCATCAGTCAATCTTTTGAAATGTAAACAGAAACCTGAAATACGGACATTGATTTGCATGGTTAGGAAATATGTAAGTCCAAATACATTTACTTTTAAGCTGGTAAAGTGTTTTGATTTCATTAGATCATCTTACTTTTTAAAATGTTGCTAGTCCATTCAAAAGACAGTGGCGAGCTTGCATGTTTAACTCGGAGCTTGTGAAAGCATGAATCTCCCTCATTCAGCTTTTCTGTTTGCTTAATGTTTTGTGTCTGCAGAAGGAAATGGAGCCACATTGTATCACCAGGCGTTTCTACTTAATTTTGCTGAGCTTGTGTATTTAAATAGCAGACATGTTAGAAAACGATTTACTTAGTCCCAAGTGATTTCTAAGCAGCCTCGGTCAATTTCACTCCTGTACTGTTCAAGGCTATTACAAAAGAAAGCAGACCATCAGTTGTCTGTCATGCCAAGTCTTTAAAGAACAGGATTATTTATAACTTGTTGAAAAACTCCCATTGCTGCTTCTCCATGGTGTGCTCACTGGGACAGCTCTTCCTTAGTGTGCATTTTCCCTGTTGAATGTGCTGTTAGTTGATTAGCTTGAAGGATTATAGGAAATGCAGTTGTGTCATTTCTTGCTAGATACCTTTATTTATTGGTACATTGTATTTTCTAATAGTGTGTTTGCCTAATGCTTCTCATTTGGTAGAAAATGCTAATTGGTAGCTTGATTTAATTCCGACATTTCATTCAGACCTTCTACGATACAATTACATTTTAGAATTAAGTATGCCTCTCTTTTGAGCAATAGATTTTCAACATTGCCTACATGCTGCAGTTGTTTTAATCCCGATAGTACAGTCTATACTAAGTCTTTTTCAGAGTGATTTGTTTCAACAGTGTGACACCATCGGCGCAGTTAATACTTGTTTTTTAATTTAGGACTCTGATTGATTTGTTATTCCAATATACAGTTTTGAGCATGGACACTTAATTATGTAAACTGTATTTTTGGTTTGGCAGTTGGTAAATTCTTTATGAATCCATTTGATGGAATCATGCGTGAACTCATGACCCTCAATAGTGTTGCTGCATGCTGAACAGTTGCCACATTAATGGTGACCCTCAATTGGTTGCATGTTCCATTGCATCCTTAAATATTTTTTCTTTGTTGTTGGGGCAATATCATGCACTGGGACAGGAACAGACTAATTTGCATATAGCCAGGTTCTGAGCTGGGATGGTGCAGTGAGCTAAAAAACGTTGTTGGATCTAGCCCTGATCTCTTGACTGGTTGAGAGTATTCTGCTTAATTCAGAAACTCTGTCCATCACCACCCCTTGTTGTTAAATATGTTGGGTCAATATCAGCACGGATAATCCTTTGCCCTATGCTCTTGTTCTTTTTCATGGCGAACAGAGGTTGTTCCATCAGACATTCTAGTTGTGTGAGAAGATGCCAATTTTTTTAAATCATCTGACGAAATTTGTTTGTATGTGGGCCAAAAGTAGACAAACACACTAGTTTCTCTAAAGGTTTTTGTTTTTTTAAGAGAGCAAGACCTCCTGTGGTGTATACCAGGCCCTTTTGGGTGCAAGTTTGAGCATCTTTCTAAGATACCCTCTCTCCTTGAGTTGTTCACAAAGCCCTTCAGCATGTATCAGAAAATCTACCTTTTGTGCACAGTTGCTAAGGGTCCATAATATTTGGCCGTAAGGTAGGTTGTCTTTTAGGCTTCTTGGGTGGAAGCTTTGGTAATGGAGGATTGTATTCCTATCAGTGGATTTATGGTGTATGGTGGTAGTCAATTTCTGATCTAATGGTATGACTACTACATCAAGAAGGTTTAAACAAGTATTGATCTTTGTAGTGCTAAATTTAATGTCTTGGTGTGTCATATTAGGCCATTCATGGAAGTGGCAGAGTTGTTCCTCTGTCCCATTCCAAAGGCACCATACATCATCGATGTATCAATACCATTGTAAGATATGTTCTCTGCCCAGATTGTGATCAATGATCAACTTCTCCTCGAATAGGGCCATAAACAGCATGGCCATTTCTTGGGCAAAGGGGCATCCCATCGTGGTTCCTTTGGTCTGCATGAAGAATGTTTCATCAAATTTAAGATAATTTCTCTTTAAGGCAATTCCAGGAAGATCCAATATGAACTCATTTGGGACTCTGTGGGGCTTTTGTCGTGTTTCCAAAAAGTTCTCCATCGTTTGAGCACTTCCTCCTGTGGGATCGGAGTGTATAAAGAGATTACATCAAATGAAACCATCAACTCATAATGTGAGTCAAATGATTGAGAAATAATAAATGGTGTGCAGCACTCCTCTTAATACACAGTCAACAAAGTGTTGTCAATGTAATCAGTAGGTAACTGTTCTGGGTGCCTTCAGGTTCTAATCCCCTCTGACCCTCAGGGATTAAGTCGTGAAAAGTCATTGGTGCAGTGCCGACCCAACAGCACTGTGTCCAGCAGGTACTCCTAATGAGATACTGTCTCTAAATGTAATCAAATGGTAGTTCAATATAAACCAAATACTGTACTCAAACATTCGTAGGTTAGTGCTCCAAAAAGTAGTGTCTTTATTTCTCAAATATTCATTTCATTATCCTCGTTTTCATAAATCAGAAAAGCACTTCTGATAATCAATTAATGGGTAAACGTAAATATCGCTTCCTCATTTGATGCAACCTCAAATTGCAATCTCTGTATCCCTATGCATTTCGGGACTCGTACCCTTCATCAGGGGATAATCGTGCAATCTGTAAGTGAAAAGATATCTGTTGTAATGCGCTGATTCAGGGGTGGTATATCTTCCACTGTTAACAAATATACGTGATGAATAACGCTACTGACAGCGTGCAGACATGAACTGTTTATGTGAGTCAAAGAACGGTGAAATGTACTAAGTAAAACAAATGGAAGGGTGCTGTGATGATGAAACTAAAAGGAAACCAATTTTCATGACATTAAAACTGGGGTGCACAAGCTAGAAATGTGTTGCAACAGAGCGTATATCGCTAGACCAGAATGGTTAATGACGGTATTCTAGCAGGGTGTTCGACGATGTGTGATTCCGGTTACGATAAACAGATGGTGAACAAGGTGAAACTCGTGTGTTTCAAACCTTAAACCCAAATAGCTCCTGGAATCAAACGCGTCTACATATAATCTACATACGGATAATGTAACCAAAAATGAGTGTATCTGAGAGTCTTACCACATAGCGGTGGATAATGAAGTAGAGCCTCCGGTAAACCTTGGTCCTTGCGGAACAATCGGGTTAGTATGTGGTGCCTAAGCGCCTGGCTCTGGAGTGTTTACAAAGTTCATAGACCGCGAAAACGGGCTGTTAGGTATGGCGGCCATCTTGAAATGGTGCGGTGTGTTGTTACGGCCGATGTTAAACGAATATAAGTAATGTGTAAAACAAAATGTTATATGGAAATAAAAATAAAAGGTGTTGAAATATGAATGACAATAAGCGTTAAGGGAGTTCTGAAGATAATACCACTAAAATAGTGAAGAATCAAAAGTGGTAGTGATAAGTGTCGTTACCGTTGTGTGTCTAAATCTAATGTGGTTACAGTAGACTGACATGTAACTCAAGGTTAAAACAAAACATGATGTAAGTTCGCAATCATAGCACGTGGCATTGAAATAGTAGCAAGTTTCCAAAACAATGATACAAAAATATATATGATCAAGGGTATCATGAAAATAACAGATAACGTGGTGGAAAATTACATGATTACAAAAAACAACTGTATTCCATCCGATCATTCAAGCCTTTTGGCAGGTAAGCGTCCAATTTTTTTATCCAAACGATCTCACGTTGCAGTAATTTCATCCTGTTGTCTATGCCCTGTCTGAGCGGGACAACCTCCAAGACAAGAAATCTGATCTGACTGATGTTATGATTGTTGGTAATGAAATGTGCAGCAAGTGGTGATTTCATGATTTTATTTCAAATAGTACTTTTATGTTCTGTGAGTCAAGTTTTTATTTTTCTCTCTGTTTTCCCTACGTACAGAAGGCCGCACGAACATTTCAATAGGTAGACCAAATTTTTGGAGTCACAAGTCGCATTGGTAAATAATTTGATAGTCTTTCCTGATGAGGGATGGTTCAATGAATTGCCTTGAATTACACTATGGCAATGATTGCAGTTTAAGCATGGTTTAGTTCCTGTGTATCTTACACCGGTTGCTTTGGATGTCGTCTCCAACAGATCATTAAGATTTTTGGATCTCTGATAATCAAAAAGTGGCACCTGGTTAAAAATCCCATTAAAGTCTGGTTTGCATTGAATCATTTGCCAATTCTTTAAGATTATTTTCTTGATCTGTGAACTTTTAGATGAGAATTTTGAAACAAAGACGGGTCTGTCAGTTGGCTGTTGCCTATTGGGGGTGGACAACAGAGTTTGGCGATTGATACCGTTAGCCTGTTCTTTAGCAGAGCATAAGCCTCGAGTGGGGTAATTTCTGTCTTTGAACTTGGCAATCAGGTTTTGTTAGTTAATTTGAAATGTTTCTGATTGTGACGGATGCATTTTATCCTCAGTAATTCTGAGTAGGGGAAGTGTTTCTTCAGGGGAAGAGGGTGGCAACTGTCATAATGCAATTTATTATTTCTGTCAGTGGATTTGATGTGTAGATCGGTCTCTATTTTGTTGTTGTGGCACTTAACCAGTATGTCCAGGAAAGGTAAACTATGGGTACTCACAGAGTGTGTATATTTAATGTGATCATCTATGTTATTGATGTATGACATGAATTCAGTGATCCCTTCAGATATTCCATTCCAAATCAGGAAAATATAGTCTATGTACCTCCAGAATTTTAAAAATGTTTCGTTCCATCTGGGGTTGGTTAGAATGTGGTCTATTTCCAGTCTGTGCATAAAAAAGTTGGCATAGCTGGGGGCTGCACAATTTCCCATTGAGGTCCCCACTAATTGCAGGTAGAATTCTCTGTTCCAGGTAAGGTAGGTCTCATTAGGAATGCCTGCTGGGCACAGTGCTGTTGGGTCGGCACTGCACAGTCAAATGATTGGCCATCTATTTTGGTAATGAAATCAGTTGAATCTTTTAAATAAGATGTGTAGGACTTGGCCTTTTTGGCTAAAATTCCCTAAACTTTTTGCTTTCGCCCTAGACCGTTTTTCTGACATAGAGTAGCCAATTTAGATGCTTTGGGTACTTTGCCACTGCTGATCAGTGTCAAAGTACAAGAGTTCACTGTTTAAAATGTAATGATCATTAGGTGGCCATTATTGGTATGTTTGCCTCACTAGTAATAGTCCCTAGTAATAGTCCCTAGGGATGTTCAATGTGAGTGCAAGGGCTAGTAAGGCCAGGACGCGCAGAGAAGGGAACTCAGGCCTTCAGTGTAGGGTTTGCGTGCAGAATGCTGAGTTAGCATGTAGTCCTGACAAGTGCAACCACTTGTCAGCATGTTGGGCACCCCTGTTGTACATCCCAGGTGACCCCTGGGCAGGGTGCAGTGTAGGTAAAAGGCAGAACATATACTGAGGTGTGTGCTATGTTCTGATAGTGAAAAACTCTCCATTTTGTTTTTTACTACTGAAAGGCCATCCTGTCCATAGGGCAGAATGGGGGAGGCTGGATGTTGTGCTAGTTAGCCTAGTTTCCTGTCAGTTTATAATGGAGAGGTGAAGTTTAGTATGTATGAACTCACAGTGTTAAAACATATTTTTCTGTGAAGGTGGTTTTGTCACTGTGTGTTCATAAACCACTCTTTAAGAAAGTGGCTGTGTTTTGTGATCTAGGCATTTCTGTGTGTCTCTGCCAAAATGTGGATTGTCTGTCTGGATCTGAACGGTGAGAGGTGCTAGGAGAGGTCTTGACCCAGGGAGGGGTTGAGATGGCAGCAGGCTAGCATCTGGAGAGTAGGGGGAGGAGGAGCCCGGGAGATGAAACGGCTGGTGCTATAAACCAATTGGCCCATCTCCTGCTAAGTGATTAAGGCTCCAGACCCCCAGTATCGAAGGGAGAGAGGTGACACGGGGAGGGAGACACCCAGAACTTATTTAGGATGGGGTCAGGGACCCATGAGCAAATACAAACTTCAAAGACATTAAGGAGTATAACTAGGAGAGTTGAAAGCCCTGAAAGGGGGAATGAAACAGATATGGATTAAGACTGAAAAAGCTTGGACCCATTCTGAGGTCAAGAGGAACCTCTGTAAA
This sequence comes from Lissotriton vulgaris, assembly GCF_964263255.1. NCBI lineage: Eukaryota > Metazoa > Chordata > Amphibia > Caudata > Salamandridae > Lissotriton > Lissotriton vulgaris. Next base: position 1,537,087,684 of record NC_141695.1, read on the forward strand.
AGAAGCAGCAACTGCAGAGACTACTGTGGACCGACCAATCATTGCTTCTTGATCTGGGGCTGGTCTGCAGTTGGCTGTTCTAACTAAGAGAGAGGCTTTTGGGACTGTGCTTAGAGGTGCTGAGTCCCCCTGCTTGAAGAAGACTATGCATTGTGCTGTGTCTTGTAACCCCCAAGGGCCCGAGGTGAACTGGCTCCCTGTTTGGAAATACAGGATCATAAAAGTTTCCAGAGAAGTCCCAAGCAACACAGTGTGCACGTGCTTTTGCAGCTTGAGACCCTCAGACCCTCAGAAGTTGTGCTGTGTGATCATGGGCACGCAGGAGTCGGCTTAGTCTCAAACTCGCTGGGTGCGTGTCAAAGTGCAGGCCAAGGCGTTGGTGAGGAGTGCCTGGTCGTGATGTGCAAAGGGAGACGAGGTGAGGCTTGGACGTGCAGTGTGCGTGTTGTGGTGCAGCCCGAGTGTTGGTGAGGAGCACCTGGGCCTCCTGTGCACCAAAGGAAGAAGCGAGACTCAGACGCACTGGGTGCATGTCGGGGTGCAGCCAGGGCTCTGGTGAAGAGCGTTGGGGCATCATGTGCACCGACGGAAGAAGTGAGTGTCGGACGAGCTGAGTGCGTGTATTGCTGCAGCCTGTGTGTTGGTAAAGAGCACCTGGGACTCTTAGGCAGCAACAGAAGAAGTGAGTTACAGACGCGCTTGGTGCGTGTCGTGGTGCAGCCAGAGCATTGGTGAGGAGTGCCTGGACATCGTGTGCACTGCAAGAAGAGGTGAGACTCGGATGTGCAGAGGGCGTTGTTGTGAACGTATCTAGGACCCTAATTAAATATTCCTGATTCATGCCCTTATGTGGTTATAATAAATCATATCCTTATAAAGGCATAAGAATCACATCCATATTTATTCATAGCCAATGCAGTCCAAATATGGCAAGGCTACTTCCCTAGACTCCTAGAAAGTACAACGTGTTCTTTAAACAAACCAAACCTCCAGCAGCCCGGGAATTCCCCCTGCTTCTGTTTTGATTTGTCCTAGAACAGCTTCTGGAGTCCTGAAAGAACTGCCAGTTCTTAGTGACGTCTTATGTCCAACCTTACGTCAAACTCGGCACCTTCCAGGTATAAATATACCAGCACTTGCCTTAAGCAAACACATGGTGGTTTGGAGCAGATCGACTATCTACTTGCCCGAAGCCCTGCTGATGCGAGTGCCGAAGGAAGCCGACCCTCCTATTGATGCACTAAGAGAGACGCTGTTTTTTCTCCTGCCGAGATATCCAGCTCCAGTGTTTCCAGTCACCCTTGCGGGTTGCTGGGAGATCGAGTCCTGAGAAAGAGATACAAGACCTCCTTCATTCTATAACCAAGGTACGGAGCTGATTAGATCCTTAAAGAATTCTTGATTCAGATTCTTGGCAAAACAAACTTAACTTAAACTGCAGCTCACTTACTCCTTCCCACATACTAGGCTCAGGTTCGGTACACCGGGGTAGGCGTATTTTAGAAGCACCATTTGAGTACGTTTAGTCATCTTTTATCATTATATGTATTGCATATATTTTATCCGTTTTTAAGTATCATATGGCTCAGAAACCATATAAATGCTTTTACAGTATTATTTCATAATACTCTATTTACTGTACGCACTTTACTTTATGATAAGTATTGCAATTATGGCAATTCACTTCTCTTGCATGAGAAAGAAGACTGCTGAATAAATAACAACTTTTATTGAAAACGCCTGTCTCTCTATTTCTCTGCACTCTGGTGAAACTAAGCATGCACGATTGACTGAGTGAAATAGCTATGTATTGTTTGTCAGAAGCTAATCCCTTCTTGTCTAATCAGGAAAGTTAACTCCTTCCTGTTCATTCGAGAAAGATTCTAGTGACCTCTGAGCTAGATGGCACACACAATTAAGTCTAACATATTCAGTAGAGACCTAGTCGACCTCAGTCCTACGTCTAAACTATCGTTTATGTTATTCCAATGCGCAGAGCCTATTGGGAATATAGGAACTACACTACAACGTGTCATGGTGCAGCCAGGGCATGGGTAAAGAGCGCATGGACATCATGTGCACCGGGAGATAGGAGAGACTCGAACACACAGGGTGCATGTTGGGGTACAAGCGGAGCTTAGGTGAAGAGCACCAGATCATCGTGAGCACCAGAGAAGAGGCAAGTCTCAGAAGCGCGGTGTGCGTGTTGAAGTGCAACCTGAGGCGCTGGGGAGGAGTGCATGAGTAGGGGGTGCACCGAATTGGAAGTAAAGTCTCGACAGTGCTGAGGGCAGATCTCGCTGTGGACTGAGACCGCCAGAAGGAGGGCCAAGTGATTGGGCACTCCGAGTCACTCGCAGCAGCCCGGACTGGCAGCCACGGAAGAGCTGAGCCGCCGGCCCGAGCCCGCTGCACCCCGTGACTGAGTTCTGGATCAAGGTCCAAGTCACTAACGTCGGGTAGGAGACGCCCACTAGGTAATGTGGATCAACCCCTGAGGTGGGGTGTGGGCCAGTATGGACTCTCTCTCGGCCTCCCGTTTCAGTCAGCTGCGGGAACCGTTCCTTCGGCTCGGGTCCCTGCCCATGCTGACCCAAGGAGGGGCAGTGCTGGGGCCAGAGTGGGAAGCAGTACTTTTGTGTCATCATTTGATCCATAACAGCAGCACTGTTAACGGAGAATGTAAAACTGTTGTATTACACTTTGCATTATTGCTGCTAACAAACTATCGAACTGTTGTATGACACCTGACATCATTTGGGCCTGATGAACTACATGCTTGGTCCGCAACGCACTGCGTTATTTTTCCCTTGCATATTACCTGGTTGTAATGTGGCGCATTGCATTATTTCCTCCGTGCACAGCATCTGAGTATAATGTGGCACAGTGTATTATATCTTTATTGCACTGTACAGGATTGTAGCGTGACACATTGCTTTGTTTCATCCTGGTACAGGGCATGCTGGTGGTGATAAGCATTGCATTATTTCTTCAATTGCAAAGTACATGACTGTGGCTCTACGTATGCCATTGTTTCTCTGTTGCACAGTATAAGAGAATATTGTTACGCATTGCAGTATTTGTTTCCTTTTGCAACATGTGTGATTCTAGCAATACGACTGGCCTAACCTTTTGGAAATGGTTAGAAGTGAGATGAGCTGTTGGTTAGGAGCGGTGGTTGGGATTAGAACCTACCAACCCACCGGAAAGCGTACTACCCATGCTTATATGTTAATATTGTTATCGTGTAGTCGTATCGTATAATTGCTTATATAAGGATTATACTAATTTTATCAAAACTCCTGTGGAGTCTATTTTTGGTGACATCATGCTGTTACTGTGAGCGTGGTTGCACTTATTGAACGTTAGGGCCTTGGGGATAAACCTGGCTGCTCATGCCAAGCTACTAAGTGGTGAGCAGGGCTATCTCAGACAGTGTCCTTACGTTGAAGCGAGGTGTTGGGGACTCCCGCCTCCAGCATTTGGTAGCGTGGTAAGTGATAAGGACCCCCACTTCCAACAAGATGGTACTTCGTCCATGAGAGATTTCAAGAAGAGATCTACAAACTTAGCAATGAGCTCCAGCACAGAGTCGCAGCCCAATACAATCGGTCTTCCAAAGGGTCACGTTAAATTGTTATGAACTTTCGGGAGGAAATGAATTACTGGAATCCTTGGATATGTTTTGGTGAGGAACCCAAATTCCTGTGGGCCTAAGATGCATTGTTCCAATCCCCATTTGAGTTTGTTTTTGATTTCACCTTCTATTTGCTGTGTAGGGTCTTCTCTGAGTTGCCGATACCACTTCGTGTTCAGTATTTGGCTTTTTGCTTCAGTCAAATACATTTCTTTGGACCATAAAACTAGGGCCACGCCCTTATCAGCTGACTTTTTGACTATTTAGTCATCTTTCTGTAAATCCCTTATGGCTCCTTCTTGTTGTCTGGTGATACTTCTTTTTGTAAATGGTTTACTCTTTTCCAATTGTGAGATGGAGGACAAGATTGCCTGTTCAAATGCCATTATTTGTTTTGGAACCCTGAATGGTGGCGGATTAAAATTATACTTTTTTGTTAATCCTGAGGGTTCATTGTTGCCACAATTATGTTTTCCAAAAAATAATGCTTATAGTCAAATCAGCTGCAGAATTCCAGAGGTTCTATTTTCAATTTGGCATAATCTGTGCTTGTAGTTGGAACAAATTTGACACCTAATTCCAAGACAGGCATGACAAGTTCACAATTGTGTTTTTTTTTAGGTTTTGCAAAAGCTTCTGTGGGTCCTCATTTCCCTTGAACCTTACTCAGTTTCTTTGGTCTCCTTTCTCTAAAAAAGAACTTTGCATCTTCGAGGTACCTTCTCTTGGGTCTGGATCGCCTGACAAGTCCGAGGATGAAGATTCAGAGAATGTGAGAAATCTATTCGTTAATCGACCTTGGTACTGTGATAATGCCCTGCGTGAGTCCACTTGTGTAAAATAATCATCTTTCAGGTAAGGGTATACCATCTCGATGTTGAAAGATTTTGTGTCCTTTTCAAATTTTGCGGTTTTAAAAATTATAATATTGTCTTTGAAAGTTAAGATCTCCTTTTCAATCTTGTACATCCTGTATATTTACTTTGAAGTGTGCCTAGGTTTTGATGTCATTACAAACACAGATTATGCCAAGCTGAAAATAGAAGCTCTGAAATTCTGCCGCAAGATTTGACTCAAAGCATTCTTTTTTGGAAAAGAAAATTGTGACAACAATGAACGCTCTGGATCAACAAAAAAGTCACATTTTAATCCGCCAGCATACAGTGTTCCAAAACAAATATTGGCATTTGAACAGGCAATCTTGTCCTCCATCACACAATTTGAAAAGAGTAAACCATTTACAAAAAGAAATATCGCAAGGCAACAACAAGAAGCCATAATGGATTTACAGAAAGATGACTTAATAGTCATAAAGTCCTCTGACAAGGGCGGGCCCCAGTTTTATGGTCCAAAGAAATGTATTTGACTGAAGCAAAAAGCCAAATACAGAACATGGAGTGGTATCGACAACTCAGAGGAGACCCTACACTGCAAATAGAAGGTGAAATAAATAACAAACTCAAATGGGGATTGGAACAAAGCATCTTAGGCCCTAAGGAATTCAAGTTCCTCCTCAAAACGCATCCAAGGATTCCAGTAATTTATTTCCTCGCGAAAATTCATAAAAATTTAACGCAACCCCCTGGAAGACCAATTGTATCAGGCTGCGACTCTGTGCTGGAGCCGATTGCCAAGTATGTAGATATCTTCTTGAAACCTCGCATGGACCAAGTTCCATCTTATTTAAGAGATACAACTGATTTCATTGACAAAATAGATGATCAATCGTTTGACCCACATTATTAGTTGATGGTTTCATTTGATGTAATCTCTTTATACACTCAGATCCCTCAGGAGGAAGCATTTGAAACGATGGAGCACTTCTTGGAAACACAACCAAAACCCAACAGAGTTCCAACTGAGTTCATGTTGGATGTTGCTGGAATAGCCTTGAAGAGAAACTATTTTAAATTCGAGCAAACATTCTTCATGCAGACCAAAGGGACCACAATGGGATGTCCTTTTGCCCCATAAATGGCCATACTGTTTATGGCCCTATTTGAGGACAAGTGTATCATTAATCACAACCCGTAAAGTGAACATGTCTTACAATGGTACCAATACATCAATGATGTATGGTGCCTTTGGAATGGGACAGAGGGAAAACTCCTCCACTTCCATTAATGGCTTCTTATGAGACACCATGACATTAAATTAAGCATCACAAAGAGCAATACTTGTTTAACCTTTCTTCATGTAGAAGTCATACCATATAATCAGAAATTGACTCCCACCTTACACTGTAAATCCACTGACTGGAACACAATCCTCCATTACCAAAGCTTCCACCCAAGAAGACTAAAAGACAACCTACCTTACGGCCAACTATTACGGATCCACAGGAACTGTGCACGAAAGGAAGATGTTCTGAAACAAGCTGAAGTGCTTTGTGACCAACTCAAGGAGGGAGGGTAGTATAGAAAGATGCTCAAACACGCAATTAAAAGGATCTGGTATACACCATGGGAGAAATTATTCTCTAAAAAAGAAAAAAAAACTTAAGAAAAACTGGTGTGTGTGTCTACTTTTAGCACACATACAAACAAATTTTATTGGATGAATGTAAAAAACTGGCATCTTCTCACACAACTAGAATGCCCGATGGAACAAGCTCTGTTCGCCATGAAACAGAACAAGAGCATAGGGCAAAGGATTATCTATGCTGATATTGCCCCAACAACAAAGATGAAAGATTTAAGGATGCAATGGAACAAGCAACAAATTGAGGGTCACCATAAATGTGGCAACTGTTCAGCATGCAGCAACACTATAGAAGGCCATGACTTCACGCATGATTCCATCAAATGGATTCATAACAAATTTACCAACTGCAAAACCAAAAATACAGTTTACGCAATTAAGTGGCAATGCTCAAAACTATATATTGGGAAAACAAACCAACAAATTAATCAAAGGATTGTACAGCATTGCTTCCTAATTAAAAAACAAGTATTACCTGCGCAGATGGTGTCACACTTTGTTGAAAACCATCACTCCGAAAAAGATTTCGTATGGACGGAACTATCAGGATTAAAACAACCGCCACGTGGTGGCAATGTTGAAAATCTAAAATGAAAGTAAAACTAGTACTCTAATGACCAGGAACGTACCACCCAAAGCTTCTTCCTGCCAGCTACCAACCATTAATCTACCCCCGAAAGCACTACCATATGTGGTAGCTCTTACAGGAGTTCCAGTCTTAAGTGATGGGAAAAGAGAAAAGGAGATTGACCTAAAAAATAAGTGCATCCAATGGTTAAGCGTAAACAGACCCCTACCTCCAAATGTCTCAGGGGAAATACTGGCAGTTAGAAGAATAGACTGGATAGGAAGGGAACCTAAAAAAGTGTCAGGAGATGTTGTAATAATGAATTTTAGGGACACCTACGCTGTGGATTACATCTGTAATGCCCCCTTTCGTAGATCACATTCCCAAATATGCCCACTACACCTGTCATTCTTTTACCCTACTCCCAATTTGAGATTAATTTACCCTAATGGGACTCACTATAATAGGGGAATTTACCCACCATCAATTAGAATGCAATACAGGCCGACATTTGGGGAGGACTTGTTCCCACATAATTCTACACACCTCCTCCAACCCCATTGGAACAGGTTTAGTGTGCTGGAGGAGGTAGATTGACTCACATCAAAGGGAACCTCCCCACCACAAACCACCAATGAAGAGCCCATTAGGAGACGGGCTTTAGAGGAAAAGGTTACATTTACCTCCATCAGGGATGACTCAATATTTTACTCTTTGAGGAGGGAGGGGACCAGAGAAAAGGGGAACCTGGCTAACCCCCTTGTAAATGGAGGGGGGGATGCACAAGTTTCCGATAAAGCAGTGGAAGGTTGTTTAAAAATAATTTCCTGGAACATAGCCGGGCTAAAAAACATACTGCTCACACCAGAGTGGGATTCCTTCATGGCCGCTCACGATATCTGCCTGATGCAGGAGACCTGGGCAATGGAGGAGAGCAAAAGTCCGGCTTTTGCAACTTACGATATCCTTGCAGTATCTACAGGTAGAGGATGCCCTTCGGGCGGACTTTCAATATAGATAGGCACTCATTTGGGCATCCAGGCAAAACAAATGCAAACAAATTCCCTACACGTCCAGTGTGTCCTATTAACACCTCAAAGTAAACCACAGTAGCTATAATAAATATCTACTCAAGGCCAGTTAAGAAGGGGCAGGAATCAAACACAATCAAAGCACTCGATCATTTTATCAAGGGATTGGACCCCTCCATCGCAATAATTTTGGGTGGTGATTTTAACTGCCAGTTCGAGCCTCTGGGTAGTATGGAGTTCTGTGAACAAGATGAGGTAGACTCACTCTGGCATATCCCAGACCCCAAGATCATTCCAGGGAGGGCATGGACACCGTTGGTGCTCCAGATAAAATCTTTCTCCCTTGCAACGTCTCTGCGGGCGTGCAATGGGAGATTGGATCCCAACTGTCCAGGGCTAGTCACCTATAATAGGGCAAACCAAACCTCCATCATTGATTACATCATGATGGAGGCAAAATATTGGGATAGGCTGAAAGAATTCAGGGTTGTACCAAGGCATGATAGTGACCATAATGCCTTGATTTTAACCCTTAAGCCTGGGTCCTTTGGCCTAACAAATCCAAGCCCAAATCCTGCCATGGTGATGACACCCTCACGGTAACAAACGATAGGAAAAGGATTAAAAGGCCCCACTTTGCAAATTCCCCCACCAGGCTTGCAAAAATATACCAGATTGCAAATCCCCGCGAGATGGGCGAACCGGCCCATTGCCGGCAACCTGTAGAAATACATACGCAACTAGCCATGACACTAGGGGAGGTGCTCTACCCAGTAAATAGAAACAAACTAAGCACGCCTAGGTCACACCCCTGGTTCGATTGTACCTGTAAGAAAGTAAAGAGGGATCTCCTTGCAGCAATCAAATCCAAAGATAATTCAAAAATGAGGGCAACTAGACTGCTGTACAAAAAGCAGATCATCAGGGGCAAGAGAGAGTGGGAGGAAGCCAGGTGGGAAGAACTGAGACAAGCGCTCCTCTTAAAGGATGCCAAATCATTTTAGGCTATAATTAATGCTGGTACCAAAGGGGGGGGGGAGAGGTTGATTTCCCGAACATAGCTCCCTCAGTATGGGAGGCACACTTCGGAGCCCTTTATACAAGCCCCAAGACTGGCGCCTACGTGTATCAAAGGCAGGCCCAGATGCCAGGAGTAGATAGGACCCTTCGGACTTCCCCGGCCCTAGACCCCCTGCATGAGCATCGACTGCCGGGGGCCTCGGGCATGGTTCATCGGAGGGGCCCGCTAGATGATCAGGAGATGACTTCTTCTCAAAACCTTGAGAGTATTTCTCTCAAGGAAGTGGAGTCTGCTATTAAAAGACTGCTCCCAAACAAAGCCCCAGGTCTTGATAAATTGCCTGGCAACCTCTTTCGCTCCCAGCCCAAAATTTGGACTCCGTATCTTGTAGTTTTGTGTAATGCGATCCTCGGGGGTTCCAAGTTACCGGAAACCTGGGTGGGAGCTGAGATCGTCCCCATTTACAAGAAGGGCTGCCCATTATCTCCATCCAAATACAGGCCCATTAGTCTTTTAGACACTACGCAAAAACGAATGGGCCGGATCTTACTGGACAGAATATTGGGATGGATAGAGGAACATAAAATACTGACCACTCTCCAAGCCGGATTTAGATCTGGCATCTCGACCCTGGACCAGATTTTTAGGCTGCAGGTCCTTTTTTGGAAAACTGCAAGAGTAGAGGGTGGCAGCCTCTACCTTGTTTGTGTGGACCTGCGGGCCGCCTTCGACCTTGTGCCCAGGGAGGAATTATGGAGGGTACTGGAAGAACTAGGCCTCCCGTCCTACTTATTAGATGTCTTGATCCGTCTCCATGCGGGAAATTACGCCCAGGTGAGATGCGGAAGGAATGGAGAACTTTTGGCCCGCTTCCCATTAACCAGGGGTGTACGCCAGGGTTGCGCCCTGGCCCCTACACTCTTTAGCCTTCATGTTAACGGCTTGGTAGATGAATTAGATGGAGTCAGGGATAGCGATGCCCCGAGGTTGGCTACTGGACGGGTGCCCGCTCAGATGTTCGCGGATGACACCTTGTTGTTATCCCGAACATCAACGGGCATCCAGCGGGTTCTGGATGTGTTTGCAACCTTCTGTGCCTCGAGGGGATTGGAGGTAAAGTTGAATGAAACCAAGTTCATGGTTTTCAATCCCCCACAGCACACCCGCCCGAACCCTGTCTTGAATGGCACCCCGCTAGAGCGGGTGAAAACCTTTGTTTACCTCGGTATCACGCTAACTGTAGATTTTGACTGGGGTCACCAGGTGTCTAGATCCGCCCAGAGACTTTCACAGATTACAGGGGGTATTGGTATATTTCACAAAACATCACAATTTTAACCAGTTGCCTCTGTTCTTGAAACCTATAGAACTCAGACCAGGTCAGCAGCTATGTACGGTGCAGAACTCTGGGGACACAAGAACGCACTGAGTCTTCTAAAGGTGGAGCAGGCTTTTATGAGAAATCTGGTAGGCCCCCCTCGCACACCATTGCAGCTAGATATGGGCCTTGAGGCCATTAAAGATCTGATAGCTGCACGACCCCAGCTCTACTGGAGAAGGCTCTGGACTGTACCGGAGCTTGTTGATTACAGAGCGGAATTCTCTGCAGTCTGGGGGCAGGTCAAGAACAAAAACATACCCTGGCTATCTCACATCAAGGTTCTCTTTTACCAAATTGGCTTGCCTCAATTGTGGGAGTCCCCGGGGGAGAGCTGTCCAAGGTTACAGAGGTCAGAGCTGTGGGCTATTTTGAGAAACCGTAGCCTTAACATGGTACACTGCTCGACAACTCTGGGTAGGCTATCAACTGAATTTTTGCAGGTGAAAATTGCACCCAAGAGGGAGGAATTTCTAGATCTAGTGCAGCCCCCTCTTGCGAGAAAAATATATACCCAATTGAGACATGGCTGCTTGCCCATTAGGGTGCTGACCTCTAAATGGACTATCTCAAATGAGGGAACCTGCCCAGCCTGCAATAATAGCATGGAAGATATTGTGCATGTCCTGTTCTTCTGCCCGGCGTATAGCAAAATACGGAACTGCTGGTTGTCTCCACTGTGCAGAAACTTGGACTCAGACAATGCGCACAGGCTTGTAGAGTTTTAACATATGATACCTCCCCTCCTATTGTTTTCTCGGTTTCCCGCTTCCTATATGGTATGTGGCGCAGAAGGAGCACCTTTCTGACAAGGATCTAACTGGGGTAATTCCCCTTTTTTCTTTCTTTTTGATAACTTGTTGTTAAATAACTTTTTAACTGCTCGTATTTATGGATTTTATTATTGTGCTTGTTTGTATTTTATCTGCACTTTTATGGTCAAGGACCGAAATAAAGTTATCAAATGAAATAAATGAAAATCTATTGCTCAAAAAAGAGGCATACTTAATCCTAAAAATTAATTGTATCCAAAAAGATCTGAATAAAATGTCGGAATTAAATAAAGCTACCAATTAGCATTTTCTACAAAATGACAAGCATTAGGCAAACCCACCATTAGAAAATACAATGTGTCATTCATGAACCGAATAAAGATATCCATCAAGAAATGGCACAACTACATTTCCCATAATCCTTCAAAGTAAACAACTAACATACTTCCTGCCTTTCAAACAGAAAAGCACATTCAACAGGGAAAATGCACACGAAGAAAGAGCTGTCCATGTGAGCACACCAAGGAGAAGCAGCAATGTGAGTTTTTCAACAAGTTATGAATATTCCTGTTCGTTGAAGACTTGGCAAGACAGACAAATGATGGCCTGCTTTTTTTGGTAATGACCTTGAACAGCACATTAGTGAAATTGATAGTGGCTGCTTAGAAATCACTTGGGACTAAGTAAGTCGTTTTTCTAACATTTATGCTATTTAAATACACAAGCTCAGCAAAATAAAGAAGTAACACCCAGTGATACAGTGTGGCTCCATTTCCTTTTGCAGACACAAAACATTAAGCAAACAAAAAAGCCAAACGAGGAAGATTTATGCTTTCAGAAGCTTGGAGTTAATCATGCAGGCTCGCCACCTTCTTTTGAATGGACTAGAAGAATTTGTAAAAGTAAGCTCCTCTGATGAAATCAAAACACTCTACCAGCTTAAAAGTAAATGTATTTGAGCGTACATATTTCTTAAGCATGCAAATCAATGTCCATGTTTCAGGTTCCTGTTTAAATTTCAAAAGATTGACTGATGAGCAAACCAACAAGCACTGAGAAAGATTGTAACCGCACAATCAGGTACAATCAGAATTTCATAAATAGGCGAAAGAAATAGATGGAGAAAGGGTTTCATTCATTAATTTTTACTGAATCAAATCCTATTTATTTCAGATTACACCTTGCTCCTGCCCTGATGAAAATTCCTTAAAACAGCATGGGATTGGAAACACATCAGCATTTCCTCTTATCCATAAAGGGGTCTAATTAAATTATTTATGGACTCTGGAGAGGAACCTTATACACAGATACATCCCCACAGATATTTATGTTCTCCCTCATGGAGAGTATCAGCCAGATTCATGAAGGTAAAATCGGCTCGCAAATGGCCAGATTCTGTGAATATGGCCCTTTGCAAGCACTTTTATCGCATTTGGGATTCATCATCCCAAATGCAATATTCGCAAAATCTGAAATCGCTAAATTGTGAGGAATTGCATTTAAGGAATCTCTATTTGAGAGTCCTTAAATGCAATTCATGAACCATTTTAGAATTGCGAATTCGCAATTTTTGGCCGCTATTTACCGCGAAGTCTGACTTTGTAGTAAATAGCGAAAACTTTCTAAGTTGGATGTGTGTGTGTGTGCAACACCAGTGTAAATCACCATTTCAGGGGTGCTACAGGGTGTCCTTTGGACACCCTAGAGGGGTATAGGTGCCTTCAAGGGAATTTGTTTAAGCAACAATTGGTAATTCAAGTTTGGGGTACTGAAGCCAAATCCAAGAGAGTGCTGATCCCTTCGTGTCCTGCCTTTTTTGATCGCAGAGCAGCGCCTCGCGGCCCCCGCTCCGCGGGCGCCGCTCGTAGGCTAAGGACTCTGCCTGACACCTGTTCCTGGCTTTCCAAAAGTGCATAGGAGCACCAACGCGATTTTGCCGACTCGACATCTGGTCCCTAAGGCTTGAGGCGGGACTGCGAGGACCAGCGTGCAGCGCGGCACTGATTGGCCGCAGCTGGTCCTCTTCCCGCCCCTCCACCCATCAAAAACATCGTGGTGAGTGAGCAGCCTGGGTACTGAAGCCAAATCCCAGAGAGTGCTGATCCCTTCGTGTCCTGCCTTTTTTGATCGCAGAGCAGCGCCTCGCGGCCCCCGCTCCGCGGGAGCCGCTCGTAGGCTAAGGACTCTGCCTGACACCTGTTCCTGGCTTTCCAAAAGTGCATAGGAGCACCAACGCGATTTTGCCGACTCAACATCTGGTCCCTAAGGCTTGAGGCGGGACTGCGAGGACCAGCGTGCAGCGTGGCACTGATTGGCCGCAGCTGGTCCTCTTCCCGCCCCCTCCACCAGACCTTCCTAGATAACCTGCGGCAGCAACGCGCAAGCGGGACGCGCGCGGGGCAAACACCGGGGCGAAGACCGGGCAAAGAGCGGGCCGTTTGAGGCCGTTCGAGAACGGGAGAGTCCGGTCCGGCCCACCCCTTTAACAACTATACCCCGGTTCCCCCAACACAGGTATTTATAAACATCTTGACCTCCTCTACGATTTGCCAATCTAGTACCCTTTCAAGGGGAATACTCACTATAAAATAAACACGAGATCCACCAAGCAGAAAAAAACAAAAAAGAATGGAATAGGAGAACAATTACTAGGTCCAATGGATGATTTTTTGGCCAAAGCAAATACTTTCCTCGACCAGAGCATAAGTTTAATCGAGGGTAGAGTTTCTACCGAACTGGCAATCACACGTCGTTCCTCAATGGGACTACTTGCAACAGCAAAAACTCCTGAAATACAGCCAGTCCCAACACAAACGGCGGTGACCTCAAACAGACTTAGTCTGCCTAATAACGTCGATCTTTCAGCATCCCAATTATCTGTAACTTTCTCAGAAACTGATCTCGAAAAAACCCCTGATATCTTTCCCGACCCTACACCTGAAGAAACTAGGCTAATGAGAGGCAGGCGGGAGGGGGCCATAAAAAAACGGAATGCTAAGAGTAAACCAGCTCATACTGTAAACTCCATAACACCCAAGCATCCAATATTGGTCACCGATACAAACCCTTCAGCAACTCCCAACCACTCTGCTCCTCCAACTAACAACGTGGTAACAATTCATCACGTACCGCGTGACCTCCAAGACGCTTTAATGCCAGACTCGTTAAGTCCACAAAATATAGGAAGACAAAGAGAATCAGCAAGACTAATCACAGAGATAGCTTTTCTTTTAAATTCCCATACACGCCCACTAGAATCCAGACTCAGCAACATAGAGAGGCAGTTAACAAAAATCATTGGCTCTCTTAAACCTTCACCTCCATTACCTCCACAACCTCATACCAAGCCCCCTTCAAACCCAGGATCCACTCTCCCTGTTCCCAAGAAAACCGCAACCGTACCTCCCCCACAGTCCAAAAAACAAACCACATTAACCCTTCCAACTAACCCCACCATTGCACAAAAGCCAACTCCCACGTCCCTGGTAATCCCCCCACAAGTTAGTTCCCAATCAACACCAACAGCAAACCCTTCATCCATAAAAACACCCATTTCTAAAACCCCCGTCATCACAAACACTAAACCATTGCAAACAAAAAATGCCCCAAGAGGGACAACTGAACACATACCTACCCTAAACTTACCACCTGAGGCCACTCCATATGTGGTAGTTATGACGGGGGTCCCCGAACTCACAGGTGAGGGGACTGAACCCAACTGGTCATTAAAAAACAAGGTCCAGTACTGGTTGAATACAAACCGTCCCGTCCCGCCACCTTGGAAAAGTAAAATAGCATCAGTATCCCGGACCTCGTGGGTAGGCTACAGGAAAAAAACTATCAGGGGAGACTGCATAGTCATTACGTTTGAGGACCCCAGTATAGCTGATTATATATGCTCCTGGGAACGTAGCAACTCCTCTGGGGGGATTGTAACAAGACCCCTGTCCTATTTTTACCCAAAAAGGTTTAATAATAACAATCACCCACGTAATTTTGACAACATGTGGGGGAAGCCAATCCCGCAACCATGGGAGCTAGATATTGCCGCCCCTAATCCATCAATGCGATTTACTGATCCTACTAACTCCCGGTATCCATTTAATCCGAGTTATTAGCAGAGAGAAGCACCATGGCAGACCGTGGGCCCTCAAAGCAGATTTGGAAACTGGGAGCAATGGGAGAGACCACCCCATCAATCTTTTGGCCCTAACTACGAAGACATCAGTAATGGACAACACTGGCTAGGCTTCCCGACCACGAACAGGTTTAGCGGCCTGTAAATGGTCGATTGACAAACAACGAAATCCCCAGAGCCCTCATTAACAAAAGTGGCATCTTCACACCCAATCCCATTGTCTACTTTACCTATATCACACATAAACAACGACGTACAAGAATATGAACCTACCCAGATTTCTGTGGTGTTCTGGAATGTGGCCGGCCTCCGAAACAAGATTGAGGATGGTTCGGCAGCCGCATTCTTGAATGACTATCAAATCATCTGCATGCAAGAAACCTGGGCAACGGTTGCCCTTTACCTAGTGGGATACAAAACATTTATTTCTCCCGCCCTTCCCAGTACTTCAGGTAGACCTAAGGGGGGTTTGGTAATCTACATGGCTAATACAATTGTAGATACAAAGATCATCAAAACAGACCTCTTTTCGAACTTTCAGATCCTCACTTTCATCGTAGGGAAAAAAACTTGTATTTCAGTAGTAAACACATTCAATAACCTGGACCCTGATAACTTTGTGAGTGTTCTTGCTCTAATTCAAGATAAAATAACTGAACACTCTCACCTCAAACAGAAAGTGGACATTGCTCATGTAATCTGGGGTGGTGACTTCAATCTGCTTCCCTGCCCCAATATTGATACCTGTGGAATAGTAGACGAGTCTGACAACCCTTTAACCCACTTTACCCACTCAGGAGTGGGGCCTGCAATGAACAAAATACTTTTGGACCTGGACTTGCAAATTATGAATCCCATTCAACAAACAACCAACAAACTAGAACCCATGTATAGAGGAAGGGGCCACGAGACCACTGTGGACTACATATTAGTTACAGAAGGACTGAAAGCTCAAATCGGAACATTTAAAATCCTGGAAAACCGTCTCAGTGACCATTCCGCTCTAAGTCTAAGTCTTCAACTACACCATCCGAACTCTTTGATGGTAAGCATAGCCAACATTTGATCACAGAACAGGCTTGAACTGAACAAAATTAACGGCTTCACAATCAAATGGGAAAAAGTAGATCCCAATATTCTTACGAAGAGATTAGTTACTTCCGCCTATAAAAACATTTTGACTTGTCTTGATCCCCAAGCGGATGCGAATCAAATCCTGGAAAACTTCAACATCATAATAGAATTTGTCAAAATCCTGTTAACTAGAACTCCCAACCAAAACAAGAAAAACACCACAGGTTGGTTTAACCGAGACTGTACGAAAGCACAGACTAACTTGAGGAAAGCTCTTGGACAACCTAACAGAGATATAATAAAGATCCAAGGCCTTAGAAGAGAATATATCACCGCCAGGAAAACGAGGAAAAAGGAATTAAAAACATCCCTGTGGAAGGCCTTGCACGAGAGCGCACTCTCGAAGGATAGCCAGGCTGCTTTCTGGAAAATAGTCAAATCCCCTTCCTTAACTGATTCCAGTGGTCCAAAAATAGATGTGGCTATAGACGAGGCCACATGGATGAATCATTTCTCGAAAATCTTTCAATCAACACCCAATAGCGATTTGTACCAGTCTACTCATAATCCAGTCACCTTCCCGATTTTTCCTTGGAAGTTGACTTACAAGACTTTGAAACGGCGCTATCTTTAAGTAGGCCCGGAAAAGCCCCCGGCCCTGACGGGGTCCCTGTTGACCTATTCAAATTCCTTCCTGACCTCTGGACTCCAATAATCACGAGAGTCTGTATTGCAACTATGGAACTTGGATTGCTAGACTCATGGTCATCATCTATAATGGTCCCCATTTTCAAGAAGGGGGATCGACAAGATGTCAAGTGCTACCGCCCAATCTCGCTCCTTGACTCTCTGGGCAAAGTGGTTGGCAGAGTCCTCCTTGGTAAGTTACAACAGTGGGTTGCTGATAAAAACATTCTCTCCGACCTACAATTTGGCTTCAGGGAGGGCTTTGGAACCATCGAGCAAGCATTAAATCTTAGCCTGCTGACATCCAAATATACCCATGCCAAAACAGGTACTATTTTTATGACATATGTGGATTTGTCCTCCGCATTTGACTGTGTCTCGCACACTAAGCTCTGGTCGTTGCTGAGCGAGATGGGGGTAGATCCTCCTCTTTTGGATTTTCTAAGAGAACTCTACAGCGAAGCCACGGCGAGAGTGAGGTACGGGACAAGAGGAGAACTAACAGCACCATTTAAGGTAGAGCGGGGTGTGAGGCAAGGCTGTGTCCTCGCCCCCTTTCTTTTTTCACTATATACCAACGGCCTCGAAGAGTGTATGTTGAGAGGGGGGAGAGACCTCCCAAAAGTAAAAAGCCGTCTGATCCCCGCACTGCTCTACGCGGATGACGCTGTCATTTTAGCCCGAACTCCAAATGAATTGCAGAAATCATTAACTAAATATGCAGATTTTATGGCTGCCCTGGACCTTCATATAAACGTTAAAAAAACTTTTGTTATGGTGGTTGGTGGAACAAGAAAACCTGTAAAGTCCATCTTTCTGAAAAAACAAAAAATTGAAAGAACCTCGCAATACCCTTACTTAGGTATCATGATAGATGATGCTCTAAATTGGAAAGCGGCGGTAGAGGCTAGGAGACATCTTTTCAAACGAGCAATTATGGCACTAATGAAATTTTCAAATAAACTTGGAAAAAGACTGCCAGTGGAACTGCTACAAATATATGCTGCGAAATGCCAATCTATAGCATTATACGGTGCAGGGATCTGGGGGCATATAAATACTGGCCCCATTCAAAAAGAGGAAAATATCTTTACGAGATTCCTTCTATCAATCCCACGAGGCACCTCCACCTATGCTTCACATATAGAATTGGGAATCCCATTTATCGAAGATTTGATTAAAATCCAACCTCTTATGCTCTGGAGAAGAGTCTGGCTATCCGAGGAAAACAACCTGACAAAAAGCATCCTACGGGATATCATGGAGCTGGACCATGTCAAAAAAATACCCTGGCTCTCCTATATTAGACATTTCCTTTGCGATCTGGAGATTCAGAAATATTACTATAACCCAGAACAATTAAAGGAAATTTCTAAAAAAGAACTAAAGCAAATGGCACTGAGCCACTTGGATTCCCTGAGACTATCAACGCTGGCCACAAAAAAATCTGTTGCGCATGCAATCATCATACAGCAGTCTCCGAAAATTCAGCCATATCTCACACTAGAGATTACCACTAAGCATGGGCGAATTTTGCGAATCTCGCGTTCGCGAATTTTGCGGATTTGCGAACTCGCAATCCGCAAAATCCGTGAATTCTCGCGAATTTGCGGATTTCTTTTTTTTTGTGTTTGCGCGGGTTTCTGCCAGTTCGCGAGGGTTTTGTACAATGTCGCAAATTGCGAACTTACCTGTCGGGTCGCAAGTTTCGCGAACTTGTTGTTTCTACGTGTCCAGCCTGTTTGAGACACTCTTCTTCATCACTGCCACTCTCTGTCACCACTGCCACTCTCTGACTACTCATGCCACCCTCTGGCCCACCCATGCCACCCTCTGTTTCATCACAGCACCCTCTGGTTGTCCAGTCAGTGTACATTATTGTGGCAACGCAAGCACACCTTCCCTGCCTCAAGTGACCTGAATTAATTTGGGGCTGATTAATGTGTCACAGAATATTTTTTTAGCTGGCACCTGCTTCCTTAGTGCTTCCTGATCAGTGATCTTTTGCACTTGCTAAGTGCTTTCATTGTTGCAAAATTAGTTACAACACCTGCCCTGCCCCAACTGACAATAATGAATTAGGGGCTGATTAATGGATTTGAACTTCCAGCCTGGCTCCTGCTTGTCTCCCTTAGCTGTAATTCAGGACCTTTGTGGCATATGTGTAACTATTCTGAGGTTCAGAGCAGGGTCACATAATAGTTGCAACTGGCAACTGAACTCTGGAGGGGCCCCTCAGGAAGCACTACAGGAAATGGCTACTAATGATGAGCCTGAACTTTTGAACCTGGTAAGTAGTTTCAGTTTTGCTAAGATCGTATTTCTGCAATTTTGCACTTATTCGCGGGGCGCGAAGTTGTACTGGGAAGCCGCGAACTCACGCGAACAGTGCGAGCAGTGCGAGCAAAATCCGCTGCTCGCGGATTTGCGGATTTTGCGGGAGATTCGCGAATCTCGCGGATTGCGAATTTACCGAAAATCCGCAAAATCCGCGAGCGAAACGGATTTTCCGCCCATGCTTAATTACCACGTATGAAAGGATGCTCCTAACAAGGCTCAGATTGAACCTATTCTTCAGACTGGTGACTTTTCCAGAAAAAAATAACTGGAGCACTCAGATGACCTTGTGCCCTTGTGACGACCATTCCCAACAGTCCACCATTCATACCATACTTTTCTGCAAGTTCTACCATCCTTTCCGAAAGACTTGGCTTATTCCCTTATTAAAAAAATGGGGCTATAGACAATGTCGCCCAGCGATGCAAGCACTCCAATTCCTGGACTCTGAATGCACTGTGTACCATGTATTAAATTTTTTAAAATGCATCATGAGACACAGAAATAATTTGTAAACTGTAACTTACTATTGTTCGCTTTTCGTAATAAGACGACAAAACTGATCTTTTGATTTTAAATTTCAATCGTAATCTTTTTTTAAACTGAAAGTTTGTATAACTATGTTATCTTTTATGGTTTTTTCAACTGCAAAAACCGAATAAAGATTATTATTATATTATAATTCAAGTTTAACTGGGAAGGATAAATCAATAATCCTTGTAAGAATTCAATTCCACAAAATGAATTAATAATTATAGCAGAACACAATTCATCAAAACACAAAAAGAATACATGGATAACCAACACAAACAAAAAAGGTGTATAGGAAAATCGAATTTATCAAGTGGTAAGACAATTAGTTTCATATACAGATATAAATGATTTGAAATTGATTAGGTCTGCAGGTATACAAACAATATGTTACTAAGTAAATCAACAGAACCTAGAAACACCTAACCAAAAGCAAAATACGTAACATAAAGTAAGGATGAGGCGGAGGTCGACGTTTCGGTCTCCTAGAGAGTACTTTGTGAGACCATCTTCAGGACTGGTGTCAATTGGAAACTGTATAATAACCAAGTGTAATCTGAAACAAAAATGTTGGCAGTTACACAACAATATCTACTATTTTACATTTTATTCACAGTATTGACTAGACTTTTCCTATTATCACAGAACGGTCCACTTAAACTATTCATAGTGGACCGTTCTAAATAATAAAGCCGGCATATCTCTGTATATTCAGAGTGATGAATACTATGAATAGTATAAGTGGACCGTTCTAAACAACAAATTCTCAATAAGTTTTGTATATAACAAACTCTCAATATTTTTTGCACATAAGGCATTATATCTAAGTGTGCCAATCATGAAGAACGGCAATATTTATTGTTATCCTTTGAATAGATGAACTTGATGTAGATTCACTGTATGAGATTGATGTTCCCTCCAAGTCCTCTTGATGTCACCACAGTTAAATACTGGATTAATTAAATATATGCGACTGTGATAATAGGAAAAGTCTTGTAAATACTGTGAATACAAGCAGTTGCCTGAATGGAATAACAAACTCTGCATATATGAATTCTCTATGGTCTAACAACATGTCTTTTGTAAATAATTGTTTTTTGGTGTAGTATGTTTTTGTTATCAGTGTTATTTTTGTTTGGTCACTAAGGTGTTATAGATAAAATGTAAAATAGTAGATATTGTTGTGTAACTGCCAACATTTTTGTTTCAGATTACACTTGGTTATTATACAGTTTCCAATTGACACCAGTCCTGAAGATGGTCTCACAAACTACTCTCTAGGAGACCGAAACGTCGACCTCCGCCTCATCCTTACTTTATGTTACGTATTTTGCTTTTGGATAGGTTTTAGGTTCTGTTGAGTTACTTATTAACATATTGTTTGCATACCTGCAGACCTAATCAATTTCAAATCATTTATATCTGTATATGAAACTAATTGTTTTACCACTTGATTAATTCTATTTTCCTATACACCTTTTTTGTTTGTGTTTGTTATCCATGTATTCTTTTTGTGCTTTGATGAATTGTGTTCTGCTATAATTATTAATTCATTTTGTGGAATTGAATTCTTACAAGGATTATTGATTTATCCTTCCCAGTTAAACTTGAATTACCAATTGTTGCTTAAACAAATTCCCTTGCAGGATATACCCCTCTATTTAATCACCCAAGCCCTCAAGGGTATTCTGGGTTGCTCACTGTTTGATTCTCTACTTTGGACACCCTGGCACCCTTGAAATCGCTTCCTTATTTGCGATTCGCTAATTGCTAATCGCAAATAAGAATTGACATGAATGGGGAGTCATTCCTTATTTGCGATTAGCAATTAGCGAATCGCAAATAAGGAAGATGTAGAAATCACTATACATTTTGCAAATTCTACATGCATCCCGTTTTCCGAGTCTTTAATAGCGAATCCTTAACAATCGCTATTAAGGACTCGCAAAGGA
Organism: Lissotriton vulgaris; assembly: GCF_964263255.1. Lineage (NCBI taxonomy): Eukaryota > Metazoa > Chordata > Amphibia > Caudata > Salamandridae > Lissotriton > Lissotriton vulgaris. The sequence continues at coordinate 1,537,109,292 of NC_141695.1, forward strand.
GGAGCAAGATGAATCTGGGGGTATATCTCCATAACAAGCTAATTAAAGGGCCTTAAGAGAGTGCTCATTGTTTTAATAATGTGTTTCAAGACATGCTGGTGTAATTTCTCATAATTGATTGTAACACACTAAAATCATGTTTTTGGTATTGCCTTTTTTCACTTCTACAAGTGCCAGTTTAAGTGTATGTTTAAGGTATATTAGAATTTTTTGCGCTATGTATCTTTGAATGTCTCATACAAACTTGACATGTTACAAAAAAAATTGTTCTAAACGTGTAAATCATGGAGAAATGATCAATCAGGCCTAAAGACTAAGGGCCCGATGTAGGTAATTCTAAATTACCACTTCTAAAATACCGATTCATACCGATTCAGTATTTAAGAAGTGGTAAATTAGAAGGGGGGAAATGTAGGTATTTCAGATTCGGTAAATACCGAATTGTTAAGATTCGGTATTTACCAATTCTGTGAATACCGAATCGGTAAAGCCCATTGATTCCTATGGGCATTGCAGCCCATAGGAATCAATTGTCATTACCGAATCGTTATTTACCGATTCGGTAAATACCGATTTTTGCAAGGGTGCAGGGGGTGTCACTTTGACACCCTCTAGCACCCTGAATTCCGGCATGTGTGCCATGTGGCACACAGACATGCCCTAAGGGCATGTCTGTGTGCCACATGGCACCGGTGTGCATGGACACATGTGCATGCACACCTGTATTCGGTATTTTACCACCCAATAGGATTGGGTGGTAAAAAACCGATTCTTAAAGCCCTGTGGCACTCTGACTTGTGCCAGCTACATCTGCATTTACAGAATCGGTATTTTACCGAGTCTGTATTTACCGATTCGGTAATTTTACCGAATCGTTAAATACAGAATCGGTAAAATACCGATTCTGTAAATGCATGCCCTACATCTGGAAACCGTAATACCGGTCGGAAACGGCCGAATTCGGCCGTTTCCGACCGGTATTAGGGCACCTACATCGGGCCCAAAATGTATGGGCTGTTAGTCTGCTGAAATAAATGGCAGCAAATAAAATTGGTAGCTAGGTCTCTTTTTCTCTTATATTTCTAAAAGTGGCATTCTCCGGCTTGCAACTTAAAAACCAACTTCACCTTAAGGTGTGATTTTAAAGATGCAAGACCAGATACACTAAACTTAAAAGTCTAACACTTCACAATTGGGAATTATACTTAGAAGATGATGTACCAAGGTAATCTCAATGTTATCCAATGGGAGACAGTGGCGCCTCCTCCGCTAAGGCGGAGGAGCGTTCCCCCACTACTCTGCAACAGTAAAAGAAAGGCAAAAATAAAATAATAATAACATAATGTTATTATTTAATTTTGTCCTCCTGCTGTGGCAGCTTTGCAGGAGTAGGCAGGAATGCAGAGCATGGGAGGAGTGGTAGAACCCTCCTAAATGTGCAATGACTGTTTGGCCGACCCTCTCAGGCTGCCCAAAACAGTCATGCACACTTTCCCTGTTCTCCATGCAGGCTGCATTACAGCCTGCATGGAGAACATGCCCACATCTCCAGCCTCTGGCTGAGCACCATGTCACAGCACTCAGACCAATCACGATGCTGCATTGCAGCATTATGATTGGTATTGGGAGCCAGGCTGTGCTTCCTGCTCCTGGAGTCAGATGCAGGAGAACAGTAGCAGAGACGCAGGACCTGGCAGCAAGGTCAGTGTTTAGATTTTTTTTACATTGAGCCTCAGACTATAGTGCTTGAACCTGACTGCCTGGAAGCAATAGAACTGTTTGTAATGACATGAGCCCTATCGTGGGTTTCAGAGGTTTCCAAAAAAAAGTGCACTGTTTTGGGCCGGATTTACTAACATTCTGCACTGAGTTTGCATCACGAAAGAGACGCGTACCAATACAAAATGTTGTTTTACTAATTTACTTTCCAGTGCAAAACTTGTTTGCCCTGGAAAGTAGTTAGAAAGTAGTGCAAATCAGTGTGAAGAGCTGCTTTGCATAATTTAGTGTCAAGAGGGCATTCTATGGGTGGTAAGTGGGTATTCCAATACAACCACCAATGTTTTTTTACGCAAAACCCTATCTACTAACAATAGAAGACACGTTTTGCGTCATAAATTAATGCCACTTGAACTTGGGAATTAAAAGGAGAAATGTTTTAATTTCTCCTTTCTTTTCTGACTTTACGTGTGTGCTGCACTGTACAGTGCACAAACAAAGCAGGAAAAGTTTCAAAAGTTGTCTAGGCATAGTATTTTGTACTGAAAGGGAATCCTTACAGTACAAGACATATGCTAGACTTGTGCACACACCCTTGCACTACGGCACACTGTGTGCTATCATCACAACAGGTCAAAAAGCTGTGCTGCATTGGGTGACAGGGAAACAGCAGGAGTGTGCCATATCTTCAGACATATGGCACTCTCACTATTGCCAGCACCGCATTTTGCTGCCAAGTGCCATGCGCACAAGTTTGTGCCATAATGCAAGAGTGTGTGCGCCAGTCTCGCATGGGTGAGTACTGAAAGGGCTTACTTCCATTACAAAATACTATGCCTAGCCAACTTTTAAAACTTTTCCTACTTTGTATGTGTACTGTACAGTGCAGCACACATGCAAAGTCGCTGTTTTGCTGCCTTGAATATTCAGCCCTGCTGCTTCGCTCTGCATCGCACCTGCACCAAACACTACCAGAAGTGACTCCAAGGGCTAGTTTGATGAATTCCTGTTCAGAGCCACAGGGACATAAAAGTCTCCCACCATCTGGAATCAACACCTGACCCAGCCAGTCCTGAATCCCCAAGAGGTGCCCCAACAGGCCTGCACCATGTGTTGCTAAAGGAGACCAGATGGCCAAAACTCAGAACTGAGGACGTAGACAAATCTTTGCTAAAAATTGCTCTGAGAAGAAGGAGGCGACCGTGACCAACCTGCTTACCTATATGCTCAAGGTGCATCATCATTCAGATTGAATTTGCAGCTTCTCCTGCTACGTTCTTCTCTGCAGCAGCAAATCCTTTTCACCAGACCTTCACCAAAGGGATATTCGATATTGTGGGAGTGTCTGCGGCTACAGACCTCCATTTCAGCCGCTAAGTCTGAACGTATAAATCTTCACTGTGGCGTTGCCCAATGCCATCCAGCCACAAATCTCCCTCCTCAGACACTACATGCAGCCTTGCCCAGCTGAATTTTACCTTCTTGAACAATTTTACCTAGAATTTATTTTAAATCTGAAGGTAAACTCTGACTGGGCTCAATCTTGTATCTGAACCGCACGCCATCGTGGTCAGCCATATTTTTCAACTTTGACCACATCTCGTGTGACTAAATGTCCACGGTTGGCGCTTTCAAATTTTAGGCACTTGTTTTCACTAAAGACATTGTAACTCTATTGATCGGGCTTTTGTCATTATGATGTCAAATAATTTATAATAATGTACTCTATTTTTCTAAATTAGTTTGGGATTTCTCTATTGTTGTGTTTTCACATTACTGCTGTTTGTGTGCTGCATAAATACTTTATGCATTGCCTCTTAGTTAAGCCTGACAGCTACCCATGGTCAAGCACAGATAAATGTAGTGATTTTTGTGGTTCAACCAGCAAGGGATTGTAGAAGGTTCTTGACCAGGACTCACACCCCAGTCAAACAGCAACTTAATTTCTCAGACCTGTAGCCTTGTTTTTGTTTTTGCATTTCTTTGTCTTCAGTCTGATGGTGTCCTGGCTGTGGGTGGCAAGAAGCCCGGGAGATGGGAATGTTGTCAGCCAAGTAGGCAGAGGTGCCAGTTGGGATGGCTTTGTAGTCGGTGCAGTTGGTTTTGATGAAGGTGAGAAAGATGCTAGTGTAGTTTTATCAGGGTGTGGCTTGTTTACTCATATTTCCTCAAGCCCTTAGTGACATGTGCTTCTTCATGAAGCATGCCTACATGGGGATGGCAGGATGGAGTCTAGGATGATGTAGAGCAGGGTCATCTATCATCTAGATGCAAAAGGTATTTTTGTTGTAAACATGATAAAAGACCTTTAACATTAGTTACTTCATGCGACCAATCCACCCTCCACACAGCACAAACAACGTTTCTAATCTGGGAGAATATGTCTACAGCTAGCACTGACTGATATATCACTAAGAACGAGTAGTCCCAGTTAAGCTCCCGACAGCCTTTGAAAATAAATTGATACATACTAAATTAAAAGGTGCTTTAAGCATTAGCATTTGCAGTCTTACATTAATATTAAAGACCCCCTCTTCTTGCAGTGCACACATGATTCCATTTAAATAATCTACACTCATAGTGAGAGTTGTGGCATGCTGCTTCATTGGCAGATCTCGGTGGACTGATTTCTTAGCAGCATCTTTCTTCAATTCTGGATTGATCATAATCTGAAAAAAGACAAAATGTTGAAACGGTGAAGGGAGATATCATGATCTTTGTAAATCAATTACTAGATATACTTTAAAAATAGTTTATTTCACACAAGGTTAGGGGCAGTGAAAGACATGTGTCCTCAATATAGCTTATTCATAGTGCTAATTACCAAATGCCAGGATAAATCGGTCATGATATTAATGACTCGTATGAACAGGAGTTAAACAATGTATATGCTATTCATCACTTGCCTGTGGCTTTTTATCACATGTGCTATTTACCACATGTAATATTTACCACATCTGAAGAATAGCACTTATGGAGAATAGCATCCAATTACAAGTATAAGAGCCCATTGAACTCCAGTGGCGAATGCCAATGTGCTGGAATGGAAAAAAGCTCTAAACGAATACAACAAAAACAAGAACAACATAATAAGGAAAGAAAACTCAAAGTACATGCACTGTTAGAGTCATAAAAATATAATCACACCCACACACCTGCACACACATACATAAACAGCCATTGACAGGTGAAGCTCTCACAGGTTGATTGGAGCAGCTCACACTGCCCTTCCGCAGTAGTCCACCAGGATGCAGTACTGCAGGATCACTATATGATAATATGTCAGACCTATTTCTTGCTACAATAGACTATGTAGGATGTGAGTAGAAACTATCCCCTCAATCTACAACACCAAATGGGATGGCCACGCAGGATGAGACCAGACATAAAAGATTAAGGCCTGAGCCCATAAACAATAGTTAGTTTGACAGTTTCAGGCTTGAAATGGACACCATAAAAAACACATTTTCGTCATTAGGAACACATTGGAGCCCAAAATGGGGATTCACTGCTGCCCAACTTCCTGAACCAGCTAGCAGCACTAAACTTGTTTTTTTAGCAGCACTACACAGTGTATAATAGGATTGGTGTATGGCACTTCTCTATCAACTTTCAGCAGAATACTCTAAGTGATGGATGCTTTTCCGCGGTTGATTAGGCATCATGCTCAGTTCTTCTAGGAGACTCATATGGCCAATGCCAGTAAGCTAAAATCTCTTCTACCACAGGATTATGCTGCAATTGTAAAAAGAAGCACACTATAAATGTTCAAATGGTGTGTGATGTGGATCTTTGTATAATGAACTGCGTATTAGGTGCCCAGGATTAATCTTCAATACCATGATAGTGAGGGGAAGCAACTTTAGTCATACTTTGGTGCAACATCAGCCTCAACATACTGGGCAGAAATATTCGGCCAGCATCATCAAGGTAACAGTGCATTATGATTGTTGTAGTCCAATCTCAAAACGTCAGCAATACCATTATAGAGCTATAAGCCTCTTTTGCAGAAAATAAATGGATCAATGTGAATATGTGTAACAAATTATGTCGGTCACTCCTCGCATTGATGAAGATGTCTGACAGAGTACCCATGAATTGGTCCTTCATTTTCCTGCTGACATCTATGATGGAAGCGATTGGCAGGTTCTACTTGTGATGACGGAGTGCTATCAGGAGATATCAATGGACTATTTTTGTCTTATTTTAAGTTGGTTTGTCTGCCCAAAATGCATTTCTGCATTCTCAAACAGGAATGAGTTGTTTGTGTTCTTTGAAGTTGTCCAGAGGTCCTTCTGTGGGTTGTTCTGTTTTCTTGGAATTAATGTTTTCCATTCAGGAATTTTAAATGCGGGATGTTTTGTGCATGTGTTGTGTATCAGCTGCGGTATTCAACACGTCGTAAACAGTACACAGTCATGGGTATATTTACAAAGGTTTCTCTCTGTGTATGCATCACAAAAGTGATGCAAAACAATGTAAAATCTTATTTTACTTTCTAACTTTCCAACTCTAAACTTGTTTAGCACTGGGAATTCTCTCCAAAGTAGTGCAAAGCAGTGCATATTGCTGCTTTGCATGACTCATCGCGAAGAGGGCATACTATGAGTGGTGCATGGGCGTACCTGTGAAATCACTGAAGGTTTTTGACGCTAAGCCCTATTTACTTAACTTAAAAGTAGACAACGTTTAGCATCAGAAAATAGTTCCCATTTCAAATAGGCGCTTTGAAGGAGAAATGCTTTCATTTCACCTTTTTTTCTGACTTTTCACGTGTGCTGCACTGCACACCACACATACAGAGTGGCAAAATATTTAAAGTTTGTCTGAGCATAATATTTTGTACTGCAACCGTATCCTCCCAAAACAAAACCTAGGCTGTACTCACGGAGGCCCCCTTGTACTATTGTGCAAAGGTGGGTCTATGGAGAATGGCAGCGCATTTTTGCACCATCGCTCGGGAGAGGGGAGGAGACTGCTATATTTCTGTAAATTTGGCCTCTCCTCACGCAGCTCAGGACTTCATTTGTATTTGTATTTGTATTTGTACTTGTATTTTGTATGGAGTATTTCTAGAGCTCTAACTGTCGCTCCGGAAGGAGCATCCTGGCGCTAAGAACATGTGTGCAAGCCGAGTAGTAGGCTCTAGATGGCAGCCATTATGAAACTGTCTGATAGACTGAAGATCCAAGTTTTTAGATGTCTCCTAAAGGCATTTTCCTGGACAAGGAGTCTGAGGTTCAAGGTCATGGCGTTCCAGGCCTTAGAGGCCAGTACTGTAAGCGTCTTTCCACCTTTCGTTTTAAGCTTACATTTAGGGATATTAATTAGATTAGCCCCCGATGACCTCAGGCGTCTCAAGGGATCATAACGAGTGAAACATCTCGTAAGATATTTCGGGCCTGTCTTATTGAGGGATCTAAAGGCGGTTAACAGGATCTTAAAAAGAATCCTTTTATGTAGGGGCAGCCAGTGTAGGGTCTGAAGCGCTTTGGAGGCAGAAGATCTTCTAGGTAATTTCAGAACTAGTCTAGCTGCCGCATGTTGGACACTCTGTAATTTATTTAGCGTTGACTTTTTGACACCTGCCATTAGGCCGTTGCAGTAATCTAATCGCGAAAGTATCAGAGCCACTGCAACTGATTTTCGAGAGTCTATAGGCAGGAAGTCGAAGAACTTCTTGAGGGATTTGATAATGCTGAAACAGCATCCTGCTGCGTTCATTACATTTGCGGCTGCTGCACTAGTAAATCTGGGCTTTAGCATCTAACACATACAGTAAATACTGATTTCATAGTACAGAGTGAAAAATTGCAATCAGTGTTAACACATGTCATTCACTGAACCACATGGAATCGCTATTTACACAATGTGCAGGTTTGGCGGGTTTTTCCACCTAACTCATAATCAAGGTTATAGTCAGGTGGAAGGTTACTGCTTTGCCAGCTCCTATTGTCAAATGTATTGTAGCACCATTGCTGCCACTTGCTAAAAGGGATATTAGAATATAAATCTGAATTTAGTTAAATACATGGTGGGTATTATAACATACAGTAAAAGTATATGTGCTGATATTGGTGAACCCTTATGCAAAGGGCCACCATTATAAATTATTGATGCAGTTGTATTGTTATTTTAACTTGTGAGTTGTTTGATAACTTGCATGGCATTTTAATAGTCATCAATATGTTTTCTTGATTAGATCCAAAAGAAAGACTCAATGTAGAAACATTGAATTGGGATAACCATTTTAATCTTAGAATGGCAGTGAAAGAACTTCTGCCTTTAACACGTTTTCTTTCACCGGGCTACATGACTAAGCTGCAGTCACCCTAACAGAATATGCAAATAGTAAATAAATGAGACATGATTGCATGGTGATAGAGTTTTGATCAAAGAGTACCCCATTAGCAAGGACATGAATTGGGACAGTAATTGGGTGATTAGGTTACCCATAATCACATGCCTGTACACTAAGGGAATGAATCACAAAGGGATTTGCACAAGTAAGTTGCTCAAGTGAGTAAAAACAACTCTTTGTGAGGTCAAGTTGCGCACTCTTCTTGACAGAATCAGGATTGTTGGAATTGTACCCTCACAACATGTGTTTCTTTGTCTGCAAGGAAGATGGACTTTCCACGAGTATAAATAAAAATTAGCTACACTAACTTCCAAGTTGTTGTATATTCACATTTGTGTCTGTTTAAACTTTGAAGTTTAATTTGAAATATTCATGCTCCAAAATGTGACAGGACAATTTTTAGACAAAGGTAGAATAATAAGGAAATATCTAAAATAGGTATACAAGCCAGATGATAACTAGGGGACACATTGCTATTATACAAGATGGTGCAGCTGGTCGCCATTATGAAATTATTTGCATCCTGAGGACCTCTAGAGCAAAAGGTGCTGCAGTTTGAAAATTGAAGGCTTAATACCTGCAATGGGATGGATAACAGCTGCAGTGGTACAGTTTAACCCCTTTGCTGCGTCGAATGTTCAGCACCCAGTGCTGAACGTTCGAATAACGAGCGCTGGCCCGTCGGCCAAAGGTCGTGCGCAGCACTGGCAAGGTAGTGCTCGCGACGACCGTTGGACGACAGCAGCGCTTAAGGGGTTAACAGGAATACCAAAATTAGGCTGGCTTCCTGATAAGGGAGGGGGCACATGTCCTGTGGGTTACCTCGACTTGTGATAAACACAACACGTCTCTTACACCCCAATTGCTAAAACTAGAGCGATAATAGAAAACATGGCGGGTGGACAATATGCCAACTCTAAGCAATGACCAAGGCAAGCAAATGGTAATGCAGGGTAGCTGTGATATGGATTCTGATTTTAAGGTATGGATTTTTCATACCATTTACATTCAACAACCTAAAATGTTCCTTCAATTCTTCATTGCTGCAGAAAAATACTGAATTAATATTGTTTACCTTGTTTGGCTTTTGCTTAAGAGGGGAACTTTCATGGGAAATATCAGACACCAGTGCAACAGGTTGCACGTGACTTTACATGTTTGTGAATATCAAAGCAAGAAAGTTGAGCTTCAGCTTTGCTATGACAAAGATAGTTTTCATGTCTTGGATCCAGGTTAAGTCTTATTTTAAATAACCAAACAGTTCACATAGCGTTGTCACTACTCAGCTGGTCACTTTCGTTAAACGTCCTTTTGCAGCTTGTTGTTTGCCAGTAGCCAATCAGGAGGCCATCTAACTGACTATCAGAGTGGACTTTTTTTCCCTGGGTAGAAGGAGCAGGACCATCCTTCATGGTCCTGCTCAGGTCTGGCACATCTAGTCCTCTTCTGATATTCTATGGTCCAGAAAATGTTCTCAAGTTGCCACATATAAGTCTGGCACCAATTAGTGAGAGTGTGCCCTGGGCACACCCTAACCAATAGGGTAAACGTTCCCGGAGGCACCACCCCACTTTTTAGGCAGTCCCTTTTTGCCCTGCTGAAAACAATCACAAAGTGCCACTAACTCCTAAAATCCAATATGTGGACTCACTTCTCCCCTTGTGCAGAGTCTGTGTGCCCATCCAGAGGTGTGGCCAGAATAATGAGCAGACCCCTCCTCTGTAGTCACTAAAAACTGTTCTGGGTGTGGGTTTCATCCTAGTGGGTTTTGTCTCAGCCTGACTATGGGAATAACGTTTTGGAACTTCCCAGGTGTCACCTAAAATGTTCTTGTCACAGGGCAGAATACTTTGAAGTGAAGAGACCCACTCGATCTGGTCTTTTTGCCAGGGGAAGAACACCCCCTCTCCATTCCAAGGCCTTCGTCTCTGCTCTGGGAACAATTTTTCCATCTCTTTTTCACCTAATACAAGCTGGGCAGTTGCTGGAGAGCTAATGCAAATTAACTTCCAACCACTAGGCAGGTTAAAACATTTACTTAGATTTGCAACAAATTTCAGAAAAATCCAACTTCATCTTTAAATCGGATTGTTGTTAAATATAGAAATAAGTCTTTGAATTGAATCTGTAGCTGCTAAAGCCATTGCCCTTAGACCAGAAATACTGGACCTCTGACACCACCACTGCAGTAAACATCTCGACCTGTGGATACTCTGCCAGAAAGAAGGTCTGCTGTGCTGCTTAAAGGACTGTCACTCTGTTGGACTGTAACTCTGAAAGAGCTGCTGCCGTGTCATGCTGTGCTGACCTCCTGCCTGCTGCCCTCTTACCTGGAGAGGAATAACTGGACCTGGAACCCATTTTGAACCCAGGACCCAAGAGGGACTCATAAGGCTAGTCTGCTGACCTCCTGATCTGAGCCTCAGGGACATAACAGACTTTCCACAGCTCCTGAGCCCATCTTCAACACTCATGGTATTTTAACCATGATATTATGGTCTAACAATATTTTGGAGTTGATTATCAGACACCACTTCAGGGGGCAAACCCATCCAATTTTTTTTGTGGTTGGCTCAATCTATATACCCTAATGTGTTAAGCATAATAACTTAATTTCTATTCAGTTTGTAGCCATTGTAGGCTGTTTTCCACCACAGCACATAATCTATTTACCTTGGTCTTTGTTACTGGGCAGCTCATTAACAAACTATAAAAGTTGTGCTCTAATAGATACGTTTGGCTAGTCAGCTGACAGCTTCATGTTTGTAAAATCAGGAATTGCTTTTTGAAAACCATATACCTTGGTAAAAGGCCAACGCAGCCTTTAGCCATGGGCATGCCACATTCCTTATTTAAACAATGATTTGAAAAGTCCGACAATCTCTCTTGGAAAACTCGGGTGCAATGTAATGAGCTGTGCAGATGCTCATTTGTTTTTAAGCATCAATCATAGTTTTTTATTAATCTACATTTTCAAAATGGCTGTCAGGCAGACTAAATTAATAATAACATGGCAAAAAAGCCAAGATGGCCACAGGTGTGTCAGAACGCATATGTACACATGCACTATCAAAGCAGACATATTACAATGCACATAGGCAAAATATTTGCATCCTGAAGACCTACAGGCCCTCATTTACAGGAGGCCTGCACCGCTGAAGCGTTACTTTTTACGACATTCCAGTGGCGCCGGCCTCTCATTCATATCTATGAGGCAAAGCAAAGCTACCCTGCAACCTTTGCATAGCCTCATAGATTTTGAATAAAGCAAGGCAGCGCAAAGTGTCGCCTTGATTTACTCTACATCAATGAGGTGTTCCATGGGTTTTGTGTGGGTGTTCCAGGTCAATACCCATGGAATGTGACACTGCCCCAGATTTACATCATCAGTGATAAAATAAAAACGAGTGCCTCCCCAGAGCAGGCGTAACAAGGAGAAATGTTTATATTTCTCCTTGTTTTTTTCGCATTCTGCAGCACACATACAACAAGGACAATGCCTCATGTTATTGCTTTTGTGCAGGAATGTGCCCCTACCTACATAAAAATAATCATGCCAACAACACAGACATCCTTGCACCGTGATGCAAGGGTGCCTACATTGGTGATCAGCTGCAAATTATATGCCGGCTGAAAGGACATGTATGCACCATATCTTGTAAATACGGTGCATTCCTGCTCTTTCAAATTGGCATATGGCAGTGCAGCAAAATTACGTGTGATGTTGCCCTATGCCAATTCTTTGTAAATGAGGCCCAAAATGTTTACATAATGCTAGTGTCTTAGATTTTTTCCAATGCTTGGTCAATGGAAAGCCTAGGCAAAACATGTGAGTGCTCTGGATTAATTCTGATATGATAACTTTTGACTTTGAAGGTAAAGTAGCCACAAGGTCATGCATGGACGAGAATAAAGTGAGATAATAGTAGAATTCTAAAATCCCTCTAGTGCTGATAAAAAGTGGCTTTTAGCAGAAAATAGCTAGTCTTTATCAAATTGTTGATCTGAAAATGTTCACACAACATTTTGTAAGCACTATTGAGAGCATATTTTTAGTTTTATTCCATGAGGTTGCTTTTTATAAGTATTTGGTTCACATATATATTTAGTAGCAAGCAGTTTAAAGAGATTCAAGTTATTAACTTACATCAAAATCAACCTCAAGAAAATTCTCTGTCACTTCTGGGATTTTCGATATGTTGTACTGGACACTGCTAGATGTACCCACTTGGTAAGTAGCTACAAAAAAAAAACAGAAAAGATATATGCGAATGTTAAAGGGAAACAATAATATCTACCTTTATCATCTCTCATTTTCTCTTCATCCACCAAATTGTTGAAAGACCCTTCCTTGCCCAAATCTGTATCCATTTTTGTTCACATTATTGTGGTAGTTCACCACTCCTTTTGTTCTTCTCAATAATATGAAAATCATCACATTAGAGGTAACTGGATGTCTGACTTTTTTGAGCAAAAATACCTTTAAACTAAAATATCTTGTCCTAAAAAGTTTACAAAATTTGGTGCAGTTTTTCTATTAGTAACTCTAGTGAAGCACTATTCAGTATTCAATAATTCACCTAATCAATATTTCAGTAACAATATTCTGCAAAAAACATTAACAAAAAATGCGAGGATGACGGATGTAACGATGCAAGGTGCAAGAGTAAATGTCACACATCCAAGCTGGAGAAGCTACTTTAAGGGGGTGCTGTAACAGAGCCACACACTGTTAGAACAGATTAGACTGAAGGATACTTAATTAAAGAAAAAGAAAGAGCAGAAAACCAGAGGTCAGTGTAGTGCCCTTTCCAACCCGGTTACTCGCCAATGACTATGCCACACACACAGCTTAGTATTACACATCCCTATTCCTTTGGGTGTAACAGCAAACTCAACATCTAAATCTGCATTCAGTTCACTATGCTCCAATGCCTACATCACAGTTCTATGGAGCCCATCAGGAGCCACAAAGGCTCCATCATTATATGCTCACTCAACACTACATCTCCCCATTTGTTAAATAAAAAATATATATTTTTGTAATGTATACAGTTCGAGCTGTTCAATGAGGCATTGTGGTGTATGGATCACACGTTTGGACCATGTCTGCGGATAATTGGGACCAGCAGTAAAATGTCCATGACTGGCATTGGTGATGAAAAGACAGTAGCAGTCAGGGGTCCAGCACTTATCTTACCCAGTATTTGTCAAGACATAAGTGCCTGATGAGCAATGAGCCACACATCTGATATACAAGGACCCTTGTGTTATGGACTTCCCAGGATGCTGGGCAGTAGCCATGTGTCCTTTGGTTGGTCACAACATGAAAGGGTTCAGCATCAAAAGGAGCATTAGATTTAGTTTTCTATGCTGGCACTCAAGAGAACACGATCTCCTTTCGAGAAGGGGCTATCTCATGCATGTAAGTGCTTGTCTGCATAGGCTTTCACTTTCCGATTATGACCCAAGTCTTTCATGCCTGTTTCTTCCTCTCTGTATTTGCTCTCATGTTGATCCATTGAGGTAAATTGGTTGTCAAGGCTCTCCTGAACATCAAAGTTGCAGGGCTTTCACCTATAGTTTAGTGAGGGGTTAAGCAGTCAGCTCAAAGAGTGGAATTTAGAACAGCTTTGAGCTAGTCATAGTCATAGTCAAAACCACTTTATTCGATTGATAAAAATCATCAAAGTATGCTATACAAATTTTGTTTCTTTTAAAAATAGTATCAAAACTTAAAATTCCATTAAAAACAGTTAAAAAACAATTTCATCGTAAAGGTCAGTTAATCACTATCGATAAAATTATATTAACTAGTGTTCCATCTCCTGTTGTGCTACCTGTCTGATCCTCCTAGTTCTAATAGACGCGACAAGAAAGCTTGCAACACCAAACATGGTTACAGGGGATTCCATTAATTGTAAAAACAATAAAGCAGGTTTAGACTGTATGAATGCATCCTCATTCAATACTGGAAAGATAAACCTTTTTCTAGCTTCATGATACAGGGGACAAAAAAACATAAAATGCAAGGTATCTTGAGGGGAGAAATCATCACATTTACAGACAGCCATATTCTCAGGCCTACTCCAACCCTTTGAATCACCTAATACCAGCTTTGAGCTTTTCTAGTACAGCACACTGGACAGATTTCTTCAGGGGCTGCAGTACAATAATTTTGTTCACCAAATGCCACAAGCTTTGAGGGGCACTCATTCAGCTCACCCGCCTTTCGGCATACATTTTCACGTTTCCTCTTCTTCCCGGTAACTTTTCTTAAGCGCCCAAAGCGTTTCGAGGCAGGGACGCCTCTTCATCAGGGGATTTGCTTGATTTACACAAAGCGGCATGATATCAGCTTTTAAGCATGCCTTTAATTAATTAATGACCCCTCGTGGGTCACGCTCAGTGCGATTTTTAAACAAACGGCATGCGTGGACATGTGGTCCTAGGAGTTAACAATTAATTCCCTTGGTAGGTTCAGAGCAGCAATGTTAATGTTAAAAACTATATTTTCTTCCTCAGTAGGACACCAAGATGTTGAGGAGACAATGTTCCTAGTTGTCATGAAACTAGATACATTAAAATAGCTTTTTTTTAATGTACTGTAACTAAAAATGTTAATCACTCTGTTTTCACCAAACTGCTTAAATCGTTCTCATAATCCCCCACCCATTTACGTGGAATTTCAAGCTCAAAATAAGATTTGTACGAATTGAAATAAATATAGGTTTACATTAACCTCATAACCCCCAGACTAAACCCTCGAGAGCTGTACCTGCGTGTCATAACTGGCAACAAAATCGCGCCCTCCACTCACTTAAAAAACCTCCAACTTGCTCCTCGCCCTTCATTCTCCATCAAACTTGATCTAGGTGAAAACCCTGTATTTCAAACCGCCTTAGAGGTGTGGCTCACCCATGTTCCTCAAAGTCCGTTTTAACCATCAGCCTTAAAGCCGTACATGCCTCACCCCTCTACTGAACAATCCACCCCTCATTATCATTATGTGCAACTAGTCAATTTGTGTAAAAATGTAATTCCCTCTAGGTTCCATGTCCAAACCCTCCAACAGTTGAAGTGCAAACAAAATAAAGTAAACATATTAACATTTTAAACCTGCACCGGTGGCTTGATGTTCCGTTACTACGCCAAATGGCTTCCCATATATGAAATCATGATAGTGCTCAAAGGTCGGACTACAGCAAAGTTTTCTTTTTCTAGTTGATAGCATTTCCATTCAAAATAAAAAAAAACTATTACTGGCATGTTAAATCAGATGCTGAGGACTTTCTCTGCCAGGCTTGTGTTGCACCAAGATTGCACCAAGTCCCAGAGCATCCACCATTAGTTCAGTGCAAAATTCTGGATCAAAAGCATTCAATTTGGCGGCAACTGATATATCTATGTTTGTCTTTCTAAAGTCATGTTCACAGTCCATCCTCCAGCTGAACTTTGGCCCTGTCTTCGGCAATTCATGTAGAGGCGTACTATGGTGTCATAGTTGTATATGCAATGTGAACAATATCTGATCAGTCCCAAAAATGAGCACAGTTCAGATACATCTTTAGGAGTAACAATTACATTTAAAGACAGTGACTTCATTGAGTCAAGTCTCATTTATTCTTCTCAAGAAAATATATGGCAATAAAATTTTAGCTCAGATTTATTGATTTTGCATTTTTCTAAGTTAAGCGTTAGACCTGCTTGTACACGTTGCTGACCCACATCATTTAATCCTTGATCGTGGTCTTTTGATGTTTTTCTGAATAGCAGAATATCGTCACAGTAGCTCATAGAACTGTTTTTTCTGGGCCTATTACGTTTCTTTATAGTTTCCTGGTACCAGCTGAGCATATGCCAACATACAATGTTTTTTACCTAAATAATCCAAAATGTGTAGAAAATGTTGTTATGTAGCAGGACTGCATTGTTAATTTTAAATTGATTACGCCTTACATAAATTCAACTTTGAAAAAAATAGTAGGGCAAGGCAAACTTTTAAATGCTGGAACTGCAACCCACATCTGTAGCATAACTTATTTTATTTGCTCTGTACAGTTGTCTTTTCTGCACTGTTATCTTTTTTTGCCTTTGCAGCATTTGTTCCATGGTTTTGACTCTACTTTGTTCCATGTTGGAATAATGCTTTTGCGCGTGTGTCTCAGTTATAGTCATACATAAGATCTTTTTTAAATCTAAATTTTTTTCTGATTGCTTTTTTCAAAGTTTTACGGAACAACGTCCTGGAATTATCTTTAATCTTGTTGCTTCTTCTTTATTACATTTCCCAAACTCACAAAAAGACCCTAATTTCTTTAGTCTTGTTATGTATTCATCCATGGACTCTTCCTCTCTTTCAAAAGCTATGTTGAAACTATACCTTTAAAAGTATATATTTGTCTGCTGATCAAACCTGTCATTCAGACAATACATTAGACCTCTATATGTAGTTCTCTCCTGCTCAGGGAATGCTACTATTAAATCTTCAGCATCATCACAGACAAGATTAAGCAATAGATCTTTTGCTTGTTCATCTGAATATTTTTTAGATGTAACCTTTAAAAAATGCTCAAATCTCCTTTGCCATTTTCCATATTTGGCTAATTGTTTGCTGATCAGATATGTCAAGTGTCAAAGTTCTTTGAATAATTATACTTGTGAAACTTTCTATATTTTTCTCATTATACACTTCTGTATCCATATTTATTGTCACTTCACTGCTTGTCTGTTCACTTGACATTTTCTGCATTATTCTTGAAGATGTTCCAGATAAAACACCTGTTTTCCCAAAGCAAAAATAACATTTTATACTTTGCCTGTCTTAAAATGTTTGTCCATGGGCTCATTTCAGGTGTGCCTGACCTTAAAATGGTGCAGAGATTTATTTTGTCATGTTTTATAATAGCCTTTCCTCATATTTAAATATATATGTATGCATATGTTTGAGCAGCCCCGAGGATTCGCGTCGGAGGACGCGGGACGCGGAGCAGTTCCCGCCATCTACCAACGGTGAGTGTGTTTCAAAAGCAATGTCACCCGGTGATGAAGTGATTGAGCAGCTGTAGAAAAGCGAGACTCACGTACGCTCGCTAATATTGACTATCTTAGAAACAGAACCGTTATCAACATGGACAAAGATGAGATTGACAAACAGCGGGAAGAAGCCGCCTTGTCACTATTTGATGCCACAGACACATCTTCCAACCGTAACAAAGAACAGACGCAAAGTGATCATGGCAATCCACAAACGAAAGATTTAAAACAGTTGTTTAAGGAGCTGGTAAAATTGCGCAAAGCTGAGTGTACAAAATGGTGGGAACACAAATCCCTCAGCAAATATGAAGTCGGGTCCCACGAGGACTGAGGATTTTATTGGCCCCCAGTTTTGATAACCCGGACCCAGCCATGTTACGAGAATGGGGGGAGAGTAACTTGGCCGCATCCATGAATTTAGTTTGTATATTAATCAAATATGCTGTCAGTGATCGTGCAAAATTATTGGAACAGATTAAAACTTTGGAATTGGAAATTGGTGCTTGCCAAAACGCTGTGGAAATTAAGAAACTCACAGATAATATGAACGAGCAATTACACAAACATGAAGAAAAAATAAAAGCTTGCAAGGCATCCAAATTCATCCGTGATGCAGATGACTATCGACTTGGCAGGATTTTCACATTTTCCAGAAAATACAATTCAGCCAAAAGACAGGCATATACAAACAAGAAAAATGCCACTGCATCCAAATCCAATAATGCAACAGCAACTACTAGCACTGGCTTGACAGCATCTGGTGCCACTGATGCAGATGGAATGGCACTTCACACTGATTCATCGGTTACAAGCGCATCCAGTGTGGAATCTTTGTCATCTGGGTCCACTAGCTCTGATTTAAACTTAATGGGACTGGAAACACTAAATCTCCAGCAGGAAATGGATTTTGTAGTGGAGGAGAGGCTCCAAACCTTGAGATCGTGGCAACACAATCCACAAACAAACAAAAGAGGAACAAACGTAGGAAGGAACGACGGCGCAGAAGGAAACAGCGCCGGGGCACAGCAACAGCAAAAGAAAAAGAAAAAAACATGGGGGAAACGACGATAACAGACAATACTATCATTAACCTCTCCAATGTTGTTCTTAATAAAGCGGAGGAACAATTGCTTGCGCTGGGATTAAATTACTCCCCAATACAAAACTTCAACTAAACCATGACCAGAGTTGATCTCTTCTGTTTTATAAGAAAATTGAAACTAAAAAAACATTTTGCTTTACAATCAGCCAAAGACCTTGATATCCTGAATAACGATAGTAGAGTAAACGAATCCGATGGGCCATTGACATTACTAGCATCAGACACACATGCCTTCTTAGATGCCAATGATTTACTTAGCTCAAATGATAATGTGGAACTAAATCTCGAAGATTCAACTCAAAATCGTTTAAGACAAGTCCCTATTCCTCAAAAAGGAGCTGGTTTGAGTCCTTTTCACAGTAAATCGAAATTCGTTCCCATAATGCCCAAAGATGCGATTGACATTTTTCACGATTGCGTCACAAATGACATCAAGAAACTGTATACTCAAACTAATAACAAACGTCGCAAGAAGGAGACACACATAAAACTTGCTTATGACAAGCTGATGAAGAAACTAGGCAATAACCCTGACATAGTGATCAAGAAATCAGATAAGGGGGGCAATCTGGTGATTTGGCCAAAACAAGACTACATCGCTGAAGCCAAACGCCAACTTGAGGACCCAATCTGCTATGCTAAAAGTTCACAAAAAAAATATGAAAAAGCAACATCTAAGCTACATAAGTCCTTAGGCCAATGGAAAAGGGAAGGCTTAATATCATCTGAAGAGTACAAATTTATGTATGTTAATTTTCCCATCTTGCCTTCCCTTTACCTCATTCCGAAGGTACACAAGGCCATGCAACCAATACCGGGCAGGCCTATTGTGTCAGCGATTGGCAGTGCAGGTGAAAAAGTTGGAGAATATATAGACTTTTTCCTCCAAGACTTTGTAAAGCAACTCCCCAGTTTCTCTCGTGACACCAGTGATTTCATAACCAAAATAGCTGCAATTGTATGGGAGAGTGACATGTGGCTTATTTCGCTTGATGTTGAATCGCTGTACACCAGCATAGATCACGTGAAAGGTTTATCAGCCGTACACTACTACCTATCCAGTAGACCTATCCAGTATTATGAACACAATAAGGTGATTTTAGGTCTCATAGAATGGTGCCTCTATAATAACTTTTTTTCCTTTGGTAAGGAAATTTACAGGCAACTGAGAGGCGTGGCGATGGGGGCCTGCTTCTCCCCCAGCTATGCATGCTTGCACGTTGGCTGGTGGGAGGAGCAGGTCCTCATGGCACGCCACAAGGCGTGGATGGAGGGTCATGTCAGTTGCTTCTTGAGGTACATCGATGATGTTTTCATTATTTGGAAGGGTAGTAAAGAGGAAGCATTGTCTTTTATCCAAGATATTAATGACAATTCGCTAAACCTTAACTTCACAGCTCATATTCATAAAAATCGCATCCAATTTTTGGATGTTGAGGTGTATGTCTCCAATGGAACATTGAACACTACCCTTCATAGGAAACAGACTGCAGGCAACGCTACATTGCATGCAACCAGTATGCATCCAAGACATACAATTTCTGGAATCCCCTATGGGGAAATCCTCAGGTTGAAGAGGATTTGTAGTTCCCCTTCTGATTTTAATACCTGCTTGGAAGAACTTTTAAGCAGATTGAGAGCCAGAGGATATTCCGAGCGGATATTAAATGCAGCATTAACCAAATCCCTTTCAAGATCTAGGAAGAGCCTTTTTCCTGCTTCTACTCCAACAACTGAACTCCCTTTGGATGCAGAACCCCAATTAGATTGCCCGCGTCTAATCACAACTTATAGCAGGGAAGATAGAAAAATTAGGTCAATTCTTAACAAAAATTGGCCTATCATTTTGAGTGACCATATATTAAACACCAGATTACCTTCTTCCCCTACGGTAACCTTTAGACGGGCTAAAACTACGGGCAACTATTTGGACAAAGCAGCCCCTGAATTAAAAACTAAAGTTCCATGGCTGCGTCCTACCAGAGGATTCTTTAAATGCTCCAGCTGTAGGGCCTGTAAGTTCGGAGTCACTACCACTCACTATCTTACCCCGTTTAGCACAGTTGCCAAGACCATCAATGGCAACTATACTTGCAAGACCGACCATGCTGTGTATGTTCTGGCGTGCACCTGTGGGCTTAGATATGTGGGTAGCACTAAGCTCCAGGTGCACGTCCGAATATTACAGCATTTGCGGGCAATTCTTCATAGTGACCCAACCTACCCGGTCGCTCGACATTTCAAGCGGGTACATAACAAAGATTTAAACTGTCTCAGCTACTTTGTGATTGGGGCAGTACCCAGCTTGAGAAGAGGAGGTGACCGCGAGGCAGAGCTTAGGAAACTGGAATCCAGATTTATATTGGAACTCGATAGTCGTTGGCCCAATGGGCTTAACAATATTGAGGAAATGCATCATTTTTTGTAAATTGTCTTGTAAATACTGGTTACTTAAATTCTGTCTTCCTTTCCTAAATCAGTAACTATATACGTACTTCTAGCTAGGTTCCCTATTAGGAGTACCTTATGTTTTAGATATCTCCTGTTCCCATAGTTTGCTTTTACAACTAGTAATGTTTTGATCGACACTTTATTAGGTAAAATTATTGATAAGCATTTCTACTATATTCATACAATTACATTCCAGGACTCATTGAAAGAGTTTTATGGTGATTATTCTAAAGGCAATTTTATATTGTATAGTGAATTTAATATGAATGCAGAATTTGTAGATTTGTACATATATTTTGTTGAACAGAACCTATAAAGTATGTATATGGAGATGTACAGATTTGTGAATATGTATATAATGGGGGGTGTGTGTGTGTGTGTATATATATATTCTTGGGATTCGTTTGGTTTATTTCGTTTGTTACTGCAGTACGCTTTGTCTTTAGATTAGGGTGATTTATAGTTACATTTGGTTAGATGTGTGGTGTGTGTATATACATGAAATATGTTATTATTTATACATATTGTCATTTTTAGCTTCTTGAAAAATAACTTCACTCTCTACCTGGAACTCTTTAAAAAAACTTAAAATAGAAAATGATTGTTTGATGAATTTACTCATACAATATAAATGCATATTGAATGCTTGTGCATCACTGTTCTAATGGTAGTCTAGTATGTTCCCGCGATTTTTGCACTTTATTACATCTTTTTCACTTATGCACTTTTTTATATCAATGCACTTTAAAACTTTTGCTGCTAATATATAAATACTTGCATATTTGCACAGAATAAGTATACATGTCATTTGAATTTTAATCTGACAATGGCGAAATGTGTCTAAATGCATTAGATCAGCAATATCATAGTACTGTATTGAATCAATTCCTGGATTTAACCAGTAATAATTTCTTGTACATGTTATTAGCAAATGCAATAGAATACCAGCGATAGTGTTCTTTCACTGTTTATTGTATATCACGTGATAATGGTGGACGCCACCAGGGGGCGGTGTCAACATCACTGCAAACACATATAAAAAAGCATAATTATTCTAAACATGTTGCAGCGTGAACAAGGGCTTTCCGCCGAAACGCGTTGCTGGTTCTGTTCTGTTGAATAAAATACCATCTTGCTGACTCTGTTGGTCCGGTCCTCATTCTTTGCTGGCGTGGAGGCGGTGTCTGCGAGCGCAGAGCAAGCTGAGGAGGAACTCCCTTTTTTTATATATATATATATATATATATATATATATATATATATATATATATATATATATATATATATATATATATATTATATATATATATATATATGTATGTATGTATGTATGTATGTATGTATGTATGTATGTATGTATGTATATATATATTCACAGAAAAAACCATAGGTTATAGTGGATATATAGTTAGGAATTTGCATTTACAAAACCTTGAAAATTCAATGAAAAAACCATTGGTTTTAGGCCATATATAGTTAGGGATTTGCATTTACAAAACCTTATTTTACTCGCATAAAACCATTGAAATTCCATATATAGTTATAAGCGCTAACTATATATCGCGCACCCGCAATCCACTGCTGATGATGTCACATATTACATCATTCATGACATGGTTAGTGACATCACTGATGACATCACTGATGACATCTCAAATGACATCACTGATGACATCACTGATGACAACATCCAGTGACTGTATGTTTCTGTAAAGTTAAAATATGTCTTACATATTGAAGAATGAGTGGATGTATAAGTGTCTGGATGAAGGATTTAGTAGGTGCATGACTGACTGTATGAGTGAGTGATTAAATGTGTCTCACTGAGTGCATGGGTTAGTGACTAAACTGTCTTAATGTGTGCATCATTATGTCTGTTGTTCTGTAAACTGTTGCATGTGTTGATAAGTAGCTATATGAGTAACTATATGGGTTATTGATTGGTTGCCCAAGTATTTGTATGGGATACTGAGTGTGTGTGTGGGTGGCTGGGAGGTGTGTGACTCTGTGCATAGATGTGTGAGCAGTTGATTCACTAGATGTATGGTTTCAAAAGTGCATGTGGAAACAGCTGTATGGGCGGTTGACTGTGTGCATGAGTGTATTGGTGAGTGAATGGATATCTCAGTGCTACATGTCAAAGTAAGTACATATGTAAAACACAGTACATGTGAGAGTTGACATATATAAATAACTGTGCATAAGAGCCAGTGAATGTGTGAGTGGCTGTATGGATCATTGTGAACTTGTATCAGGGATTGTATAAGAGAGTAAATATGTGTTAGTATATGTTTGAATAAGTAAAGTTTGTATAACTGTATATTTGAGGAAATGGAGGTGTGATTGATTCTTTGCATGACTGACTAGGTGTGTGAGTAACTCCATGGATGAGTGACAGTCTGTGAGTGTCTGTTTACACTGATTGTATCTAAGGTTATATTAGAGTCTGAAGAGGTTCATCGTATTATCACATGAATGATATCATCAGTGATGTTATCAGTCATGTCAAATGAGATGTTTTCAGTGATGTCATCAGTGATGTCATTTGAGATGTCATCAGTGATGTCATCAGTGATGTCACTAACCATGTCATGAATGATGTAATATGTGACATCATCAGCAGTGGATTGCGGGTGCGCGATATATAGTTAGCGCTTATAACTATATATAGAATTTCAATGGTTTTATGCGAGTAAAATAAGGTTTTGTAAATGCAAATCCCTAACTATATATGGCCTAAAACCAATGGTTTTTTCATTGAATTTTCAAGGTTTTGTAAATGCAAATTCCTAACTATATATCCACTATAACCTATGTTTTTTTCTGTGAATTTCATTGGTTTTTTAATAGCAAATATGAAAAGCTTTAAAATGTCAAGTACGTGATAGATAAAAACATTTTTGTATTTATGCACGCTGATGTGCTTTGAACGCTGCACCCCCCCCTCCCCTCTTTTGTCTTAGTAGTACTCTCTCTTTGCAGATACTGAAGGGTAGTTAACGCAGGCCTTTACCCCCGTTGTAATCCGTCGTGCCTGCTTGTCTCTCCATTTGATTGATTGTTGTCCAAGCATTTACTGTTTTAGAATTGGTTCTCTTTGGATCATTCTCTATTTACAAACAAGCACAAAGTCGCAATACTCTGTTTAGTCTTTGCAGATAGTGAAAAATCGTGTAAAAAAATAAAAGTAATCGAGCAAAATCAGTAGGCCACTAATTGGATCTCTTTTTGACCTCGCTAAAATAGAAATATTAGGAACAACCCTTCATGAGAAATACGAAAATAGTGAGATGAACTGAGCTCCACACCATGAGGGCTGCAAGACAGCTCGGCTCCGTCACCCATCCCGCCCAAAATAACGACAAACCCTATGCAAATATTAAAAATATAGACAACACACCAGCAAAGAAACAGGGTAAAACATTTTATTAAAAAACTATTTACATAACGTTGGTTTATAAGATGATGTCAGTAGTGGACCGATGTGTGAATAGGTCGAAAGCAGCACAAGGCTCCAAGATCCGGATGGCAAGCTCCTGGATGTTGGGTGCCATAGTTCAAAGTTCTGACTTTGAGCCTTTTTCAATGCCTGTGCTTTGTTGAATCAAAATGGCGGCTTGACACAAAGCTGACTCAAGCGTTGCTACTGATGCTATGCAGACCAAAACTGGTTTTCAGTTTGTACATTTTTCTAGATTTTTCAATCCAAGTTTGGTTGACTTTGTAGAACGATGGCTTCAAATTTTCAACATACGGTGTGATGGCGCTGACTGGGAGGGGGCGCTTCGCTCCTGCCCCCTCCCCAAGTAAGATTTTCATACGTGAAAGTACGTTAATGGTTTTGGTCCCTGAGTTGCTTCGATGTCACTGCCATTCTCAAATGGCATAAGTTCTGGATGTTGGGTGCCATAGTTAAGAGTTCTGAGCAGCGCTTGTAACACTGTCTGAAGCTTATTTCCACCTACTGCAGCTTCACTATTCTCAAAGTAAGTGAGTGTCGTTTGTGGACCTGACTGCATTAGAAAACAATGTGATATGTTACCTTCCTAAACAGCTTGACGGAGGCCCCTGAGGGGCGGTGTGATGGCCATGGACTCGGAGAAGACACTTGGCTCCGACACCCTCCCCAAGTCTTATAGCACTGGTGTAGCCTGAGATCGCCCCCGACATAGGCGGCCGGCTCCCGGGGTCCGGCGGAACTTTTTGCCTTTTGATGACTCTTCAATTCTGAACCTTGTCCCATCCAGCTGAGTTGCGCCCACTCTTGCGGCTACAGCGTCTTGCCCACCATCCAGCTGAATTGCGCCCACTCTTGCGGTGCAGCGATAGGCGGCTGCCACAGGACTCTCAAAATGGCGGCCGGCTCTTCGGTTTTGGGCCTGGTCCACTAAAATGGCCCTGGGACACCTTTGCACTCGGACGCTTCCCTGATAGGGCTTGGGTCCCATTCTCGAAAACCGTCCCCTCAGCCGTGAAGATTCTACAAAAGTCTTGGGGGCCTCCGACTCCCGCAGGCTTCTGGTGGGGAGCGGCTGCCATGATTGCTCGTGGAATGGCCACGACGGAGCTACGAGATGGTAGTGGTCTCATGCTGACGCCAGCTTTAGTCTGAAACATCCAGAAACACTGTAGACTATCAATTCGATCAGTTCCGGTAGCGCCCCAACATGACCCGGAAGAGAAGAACTTGCCCTCCCCTCTTTGACTGATGGTTCTTGTTGCCTGTCCCCTCTGTTGTCATTTAACAGAACTTTTTGGACTGCTGAAAGGGGTTGTGTTCCGAACGCTGGTTGGTGGAGACATTTTGACTATATTCTTGACCTACGTTGTCGCGTAATGCGTTATATGACACGCCGCGTTACCGCACCCGGAAGTGATCCGAGGCGCGGCGCGCAGCGCGTAACGTAAGCATAACAAGTCATGTGACTTGTTAATAAAACTTTTCATTGGTTCATTTTACTTTTGTTAATTTAATGATGAAAAGCTTGGTCATATGACCTAAAAATTACGCTTTTTATTGTTTTCGAACAATATTTTTTTTTCAAACATATGTTATAATATTCCAGGCTAATGTACTTTCCAGGAAAATTTACAACTGTCTTGTAAGTAAAATATATTCCTTTTTCGAGAAAAAGGGCGTTTCTTCCTTCCATGACGGAGCCGTTGAGTAAAAGAGATTCGGCCTGCTGTCTTAGTCGCCGATACGCCTGATTATCAGATTCTTATCGATCACTTTATATTGCAGACATGAAAAACACAACTGCCCTTAAGCATTTATCTTTACTGCGTTCCTACATATTATACCTTTTATCCGTCATGTAATTGGACTGCTTTATTTCACTTGCCTTTACTGATTCGAAAACAGTGACTAAAAGTAAAAACTTTACCAATGTAAATACTACTACCGTGTTTTGTTTTAAAAACCTTTATTGTGAAAATGTCAGTATACAAATACGGGCCTATAACCACGTGGGCCGGCCACGGAGCAAACTGAAATCGTATATGATGAGGAGACATTTACACTGTAGAAGAACGTAACGAGCGGGCCATTAGGTTGCAAGAACAAAGGTGTCTAACAGTTGCGGAATCGGTGGACGTACATTTTGTAATTAAAATACGACAGGGCCACTTACAATAACATTTTCTAGATATACATTTGCGGGCAAGGAGTTACGAGTCCCATTTATACCGGCGCCATTTTGGGCGAGGCCGGGCAGGTCCAAGATATAGTCAAAATGTCTCCACCAACCATCGGCCAGACCAGAACCCCTTTCGGCCCTTTATGCTACAAGATGGTGTCTTCCATTCAGAAAATATTGTTGGCAGCATTTTGAAAGGAAACAGAAACAGCCGTTCTCCTAGTGAGTTTCACATTGTTACATTTAGGAAGAATGTTGAAGAGTAGTATGTGGAAAATCTGAAGCCATTTTTCTACAAACTCTCAATCAGACTTGGATGGAAAAAAAAAACCTGAAGAATGTACAAACTGAAAACCAATTTTTGTCTGTATAGCATCAACAGTAACGCTTGAGTCAGCTTTGTGTCAAGCCGCCATTTTCATTCAATCAATAGCGTCCCCCTGCACACATTCAGGGACCTGGTCGTGTCTTCAGATGAAACGGATTGTAGGAAAAGAAGCAGAAGGGAAAAGGCAAAAAGTTCCGCCGGACCTCGGGAGCCGGCCGCCTATGTCATGTGCCACCTTTGGCCACACCAGGGCAATAGTGAAGCTGCAGCAGGTGCAAATAAGCTTCAGACAGTCTTACAAGCACTGCTCAGAACTCTCAACTGAGGCACTCAACATCCAGGACTTGCCATTCGGATCTTGGCGCCTTGTGCTGGTTCCGACCTATTCACACATCGGTCCACTACTGACATCACCTCATAAGCCAATGGGGCACCCCACGCCGACTTTCGGCGCAGCATTGTAGGATGGCCACACCAGTGCGGCAACTTGCTGGACACAACATCGGGGCCATCCAGATCTCGGCGCGTTCGACTCACTGTACCGCAAGAGTGACCGCAACTCAGCTGGACACGCCATCTTTCGGCGCAGCATTGTAGGATGGCCACACCAGTGCGGCAATTTGCTGGACACCACCTCGGTGCCATCCGGATCTCGGCGCGTTCGAATCACTGTACCGCAACAGTGACCGCAACTCAGCTGGACACGCCGTCTTTCGGCGCAGCATTGTAGGATGGCCACACCAGTGCGGCAATTTGCTGGACACCACCTCGGTGCCATCCGGATCTCGGCGCGTTCGAGTCACTGTACCGCAACAGTGACCGCAACTCAGCTGGACACGCCGTCTTTCGGCGCAGCATTGTAGGATGGCCACACCAGTGCGGCAATTTGCTGGACACCACCTCGGTGCCATCCGGATCTCGGCGCGTTGTGCTGCCTTCGGCCTATTCGCACATCGGTCCGCTACTGACGCCGCCTCACGTGCCAACGGATTTTCTACGCTTTTTGTAGCCCTATGCCGCATAACAGGTCATGTGACTTGTTTATAAAACTTTTCATTGGTTCATTTTACTTTTGGTTTCCTAAAGATGGAAGGCTTGGTCATATGACCTAAAAATAACACTTTTCATTGGTTTAGAACATTTTTTTTTCCCAAACGATGAAAGCCCCACCTTGTTTCTGGATCATTCAGACTGAAGCTGGCGTCAGCATGAGAGCTTTATGTGCAAAAACTTCCTAGGCAATCTAATTAGCAGACTACAGATAAATGGACCAAGTAAGACTAGGAGAGGACAAACAATACAAGATAAAACATTAATAAAAAAAGATCATGATTTTAATTAACATATTAAAAATCATACAAAGAACGAATAGTTCTGCAGTATAAAATATAATGACAAATTACTATGAGTAATTTGTCATTATATTTTATACTGCAGACACTATGAAGTTTAAGTTGGTGTCTCTTTATTCATAAAGAGTGTATATTGAGTCATTTTATCTAATTGTGTGTCATATAATTTGAACTATTCGTTCTTTGTATGATTTTTAATATGTTAATTAAAATCATGATCTTTTTTTATTAATGTTTTATCTTGTATTGTTTGTCCTCTCCTAGTCTTACTTGGTCCATTTATCTGTAGTCTGCTAATTAGATTGCCTAGGAAGTTTTTGCACATAATACTTGTTATCCTGCCCTAGGAGTCTTTAACCATCACTACCCAGGGGGTCCTTGTTTGTTCACACATTGTCAGCATGAGAGCACCACCATCTCGTGGCTCCGTCGTGCTCATTCCGCGAGCAATCATGGCAGCCGCTCCCCACCGGAAGCCTGCGGGAGTCGGGGGCCCCCAAGACTTTTGTAGAATCTTCACGGCTGAGGGGACGCTTTTCGAGAATGGAGCCCAAGCCCTAGCAGGCAAGCGTCCGAGTTCCAAGGTGTCCCAGGGCCATTTCAGTGGAGCAGGCCCAAAACCGAGGAGCCGTCCGCCATTTTAAGAGCCATGTGGCAGCCGCCTATCGCTGCACTGCAAGAGTGGGAGCAACTGAACAACATGGTGAGCGAGACGCTGTAGCCGCAAGAGCGGGCGCAACTCAGCTAGATGGCCGCCACCTGGGGAGGCCCGTTCACGCCGCCTCCCCCCCCCCCCCCCCCCCGGGCCGCCGCACGCCAATTTTCGGAGCAGCATTGTAGGATACCAAAACCAGTGCGGCAGTTTACTGGACATCACCTGGGTGCCTGTCGTACATGTTGTGTCAGCCATGGGACACTGGACACAGTCCCATCAACATCTCAACGCGTTCTGCTGCCTTGGGACTATTCGCACAACAGACCGCTACTGACGAGGCCTCCCCACGCACCACCCGGGACGCCCCACGCTGTTTTTCTGTGCTGCATTGTAGGATCCCAAAACCAGTGCGGCACCCAGGCGACATCACCTGGGTGCCGTCCAGAACTCTGCACGTTGTGCTGCCTTGGGACTATTCGCACAAAAGACAGCTTCTAACCATTGTTGCTTTTTGAGTTGAAAAATGTTTAAATGTTTTTAGTTTTTGTTCCGTTCATTATAGTTAAAAGTTAATAAAGTTTTATAATCTTACTTTGTTGGAGTGTTATCTATTTTTTAAAAAACAGGTGAATAGGGCCTTGAATCGGGTTATTGTCATATGTGGGCTTTGGAAGTGTGCTGCTGCAGGATCGGACATTTCAAACTCAAATGCACGTTCTTTTTCTTACCTTTCCGAAGCATGGAGCGCAATAGCAGGCAGAGAAAGGGTGATGCACGTGTTGAACACTACCTGACCTGGCAAGTTGCTGGCAGTGCCCCCCCGCCCGCTCCTGAAAGAGGGCACACACACACCGCCGCCCCGAGTACTTCACAAATCTTTAAAAGACCATGCGCTTGTTCATGAGGCTTAAATGGTTTATCACCTCTTCTAGAACTCCTGCATCGACCCTCTGACGTTTCCTGGAAAAATTACCATGTAACACAATACCAAGCCCTGTCAGCTGAAACCCCCAAGGAATCGTGGGGCATATTATCAAGGGGGTTTATCTCCGCTTTTTTGGCTTTAAAAGCCATGAAAGCGGAGATAAAATGATCTCCCTATTACCAAGCTGTCGCTAACACCAGTTAGTGACAGCTAAAAGGAGATAGCGACCATCTTGGGCCCCGCTTTCCATGTCAGTGATACTTATCACTAATGACAAGCAAAGTGGCGTGCCAAGATGTTAGCGACTGGAAACAGTCCCTAACATCGCTTTCTCCTATTACCAACTTTTGGAGATATTCGCGCTAAGCGCGAATATCTCCAAAATCTAACACCTGCCCTGAGCAGTTCTTAGCCATGTTATCCAATGGGAGGTGGATAACATGGCTAAGAGCATTTGCTCGATAATACATGAATATCGCTGACTTTTCTGCGATAATAGCAAGGTTTATCTGCGATAAAAATCGCCGATGTGCGGCGATAATTCTTGTCTCTAAACAAGTTAGAGACAAAAATTATCGCTAGTTGTTCGTAATATGCCCCCGGGTTTTTGCTTGCAGAAATCGGGAGGCGGGAGACTAGCACTGAAATCAGTAGTCACACGCCTGAATCGGGAGGGTTGGCATGTCTGAATTCTCTACAGCTGGGGCCATAAACTACATCCGCAGGGGTAGGTGATAGCCTGGGACCAGCCTGGCATCTAAAATGGCTGCCGTGCACGACAAAATTGTGGCATTGGAAAAAAGGCAAGATGGCGTAGCCGCTGGAAGAGATGTATCAACATATATCAGCCTCCTCAGCCACCCTCAGGAAACATAGGGGATTAGGATACGTCTCCCGCACCCCCTTATACCTAGTAATTTAATTAACGAAGCACAAAATGGCGAATTCCCGTTTCGCTACCAGTTTGCGGCCCAGTTCGCGGCCCGTGAAGCGCTTCTACCGTGAAAAATCATTTTTTTTTTTTTCCCCACGGGACCCTTTAATAACCCCAACAACATTCCTAGGGGGTCAAGAGGGTGATACCTTGCCCCCTTTCATTAAATTCCCCCTTCGTTTTTCACCTCTTCTTCTCTCTCGATCCTACCGAGAGACAAGATGGCGGCCGCTCCGGACTGTCACGCAGCAAAAAAAAAAAAGCTCACGCACAGCCGCTGGAAGAGATGTATCAACATATATCAGCCTCCTCAGCCACCCTCAGGAAACATAGGGGATTAGGATACGTCTCCCGCACCCCCTTATACCTAGTAATTTAATTAACGAAGCACAAAATGGCGAATTCCCGTTTCGCTACCAGTTTGCGGCCCAGTTCGCGGCCCGTGAAGCGCTTCTACTGTGAAAAATCATTTTTTTTTTCTTTTCCCCACGGGACCCTTTAATAACCCCAACAACATTCCTAGGGGGTCAAGAGGGGGATACCTTGCCCCCTTTCATTAAATTCCCCCTTCGTTTTTCACCTCTTCTTCTCTCTCGATCCTACCGAGAGACAAGATGGCGGCCGCTCCGGACTGTTTAGAATGTTGACAGACACCGGAGAGCCAATCAGCTTTCTGCGCGCAAAGTTCCGAAACGCGAAAAGTAAGCGGACCGGATCGCTGCCTGGAGCGCTGTTACAGATATATATCTTGATTTAAACGTTAATTTCTCAAAATCCACTGAAGCACATATATTGAGACCTAGCAAAGGCACATCGGGCTAACAGTCCCTACAATTTTGCCAAGTTTCGTGCAAATCCATTCAGCCGTTCGAGCTAAAAGTGAGTCCAACCGCCCTATGGAAAAATGAATGGGAAAAACGCGTTTTGGGACCCCCCTTTTTTCTCGGCCCCCCCTTGACGAAACCCCACCAAATTTTCAGGGGCTGCTCAAAAACAAAATGTGCCATTTTCCTGAAAATTTCAGCCGATTCCGTCCACAAACGCCAAAGTTATTAGACATAGAATTTTCAAAAATCCCATAGGGAAAAAATCCTAACTATATATACCTACTGGCTATTGCCAGTAGGTAATATATATATATATATATATATATATATATATATATATATATATATATATATATATATATATATATATATATATATATTCATGATATTTGCACTTCAATGTTGGTTTTCAGGAGTGCCACATGTTTGCCTGCCCTAAAAATGGTATTCCTTGCATTGGGTAAGGTTGATTATTGTATTGTGCCTGTTTTAAAAATGAATCCTGGAACAACTATGCCATTGCGAATTAAGCGAATGTGTGGGGACGCGACTAGCGTCTTCTCAATTCAATAAGTGCTGACTTTTAAAGTATTGAGCATGCGCTTGTGACATGCTTAGTGTTTCTCTGGCCAATTCCTGATGGCATGCACAACACAGTCTTCTCCCTGTTACCAAATTTCAGTTTAAATACTCTGCAATATCTTGAGAGAGGGACGCCTTTCATTTGCTGCTGCTTATTGCGGGATGACCCCAGACTAAGCCTATCAATGCACGTCGCCTCCAGGGCCTCAACGCTTCCGACTTTTACCGGTGAGTGAATCCACCATGTAATTTTTAATAGATGGCGCATGGGAGTCTTCCACTCATTGCCATTGCAGCAGCACTCAGTTAAGACTCGCAGCCATATGGCCACTCTTTATATTTATTCTAAGTACAGGGCATTGATGCTCTTCTCTTGACAGACCCTATCAAACTGCCAGCTGTACATTCTAACTTCCCTCTTATGTTCTACTAGAATTCCTCTTCATATTCCATTACATCACAGCACATAATTACTATATCCACGCTGTCGAAGGTCAATGGGACTTTAAGAAATCCCTTTGACTTTTTAAAACAGTGGACTGTTGCTGTTTTTAGGCGCTAATGAGATTTGGATTGTTGCTAAATAAACAAGGTTGTTTGTTCATGTACTTGAAGTATGCCCTGTATAATTCAGTTTAATATGAACTATAAATGTAACTATTTGAATGTAGTAGGCATTGGAGGGTTGGGATACATACTGTATTCACCAACAACACTAAGGGGGTCATTATGATGGCGGATTCCCCGCATACTCCGGGCCGGCTGAAGCCACCGCCGGCCCGGAGTATGCGGGGAATCCGCCATGGAGGCCTGAAAGACCCACCGCCAAATTAGGATGGCTGGTGGGTCTCACAATCTGTCCTCCACTTTTCCGCCGCGGTCGGAAGGCAACCACGGCGGAAAAGCACTAACATGGCTGGCGGTGTCTATCAGACACCGCCAGCCATATTAGGATGTAGGGAAAGTAATGCTTTTCCGCGGCGGCTTTTCCGCCGTGGAAAAGCATACGGACATTCACTTTGGGGGCCCGTTGTGGGCCCCCTGGGTGAAGGTTGCGTGGGGGGTGCACATGGGGGGTACCTATGGTACCCCCCTGCCTTTGCGTGCACGAAGCGGCAGGCACCGCGCGGTGCCTGCCGCTTTGTGCATGCAAATGCACTGCTTTCATTTTTTACATTGCGGCGGGTGCTGCTTCAAGCAGCACCCGCCGCAATGTAAAACATACAGGATGTGACCGCCAGGGTGGCGGTCACATCCTAATTGCCATGGAGGGACCGCCGCTGCCCATGCTGACGGTCCCTCCTACTCAGGGGTGGCGGACGGACGCAAGTCCGTCCGCCATCCTAATCGACCCCATAGTATGTGATTCCTCATTCCGGAGTTATTTTTCTTTTTCATAGATTTACCCAGGCGCCTGAGGGATTATTAGGTTTCCCTATTGTGAGTATCTCATATCTGATTTACTTCACCCTTTCAATTGCCTTTACCATACTAGTATGTATTGTGTACATAATGAATCTGACATTGGGTAAGGTAACCAATGCTCATCTAAAGTGATGCAATACCCATGAGTCGAGTTTGCACTACATAAAACTGTAAAAAGAGTCTTGCCTCCATGGAAAGTAATCTTCTATGGGGTTGACTGGCTCTAGTCCAATGACACTGAAGTAAGAGTGGGGGATTCTGTTGGTTCACCGCTCCCCCCTCTTAGAACAATAGAGCCAGAAGTAAACAGTCAATAGCTGCTACTGAAGCCCTGGTACTGTGCAGGTGCTTCCCGACTGCTCCATGGTCTGTGAAGACTACAACTCCTACGCATCTCTATGCTATCCTACACTGTAGTGTTGAGGTGCAGTTATCACTGAAAACAAAGATACAATGAGTACAGAACCCCTTCCTCTGCATGTATGGTAAATCTGGATATTAAAGAGATGCTTCTAGAAGTCATCAAATACAAACCAAGAAGCACTTTTTTTTAATCAAGCATATAAAATATGACCAATCAAACCATGTACTTCTAGCTCTCAACATGTGGCCGGAGTCAATGCTAAGTGATTGCCACTTAATTGTCTGGCGAAAGGTGTGTTGTTCAGCCAGGTAATATAAAGGACTCTGAGTTAACAGTAAAAAAGATTCAGCAGCTAAGGGGTCAAAATGTCAATGTCTGGAACGATCCATTCTTTAAACACAGACCTTAATCTGGTGACAAAACATTTAAATTAGAGCAAAACTCACAAAATTATTCTGTCCCACTCTCAAATCATATTCTTAGTGTAACATCAATGCAGTCAACACAGAGGGGGGATTATGACGGTGGATGGATCGCCACCGCCAGGCCGGCATCTCAACCTGATTTACCTCTGCCATATTATTATGGCAGGGGATATCGTGGCGAATGCAAAGTGTGTCTGTCGCTTTTCCACCGGTCTGCATTGCCGGCCGGGCGGAGCTGGTGCACAATATGGTGGTGATGCCTAGAAGGCACCGCCATCCATATAAGGATGCATGTTCACAAAGGCTTTTCCATGGCGGCGATGTTGCCATGGAAAGGCTGGCGGGATGTGGTTTGGGGGCCCGTTGCAGGCCCCTAGGGGAGTTGGGGAGTGGGGGAGTGGGGGTTGCACTTGGGGATACCCATGGTACCCCACTCCATTCACATGCACAACATGTTTATTTGGCATTGCGGCGGGTGCTGATGTAAGCAGCAATTGCCGCAATGTCAAATATGCAGGATGCAACAGTGAGGGTGGTGGTCCCATCCTAATTAGAGGTGCCTGACTGACGCACGTCTGGCGGCTGGTCCCAGCAACACAAGGATGACGCCCGCCATCCTAATATGCCCCAGAGTCTCCTCAAAACTAGTCTGTGGAGACACCAGGATTTTTTTGAATTTCCACGCACGTGATAGTGATGCCCCAGTCACAGGCCCAATTCCTTCCAAAATCCACTATAGCTTTTCCTAGGTTCCATGATTTCTACATAGAATTCTGAAGCAACTACTGCCCAAGTTATATATTGCTTGCAGTCCAGGATACACACACATGGATATATAACTCCATCATACCAAAAGAAAATTAAAAATAAAAAACAATAAAATCATTGTATATTTAAGATTCTCAAAATGTTAAACCCGTCCTTTCATTCTTGTAAAACACTATTCTCGTAGAACCGATCACTAGTCTCATGCCATTACTTAAGTATCTCAGTGAGAGAGCAAACCCATCTGAATTATTTTTTTATTTTTTAACCTCTGCCATGTCGGTTCCTCCACTGATGGAGCACTGACTATCTTGCACGCATTCTAAGATACCTGCTAATTAGACGCAGAGATACTGATGCCTTTTTCACTGACATTTTTCACCTGCTTTCAAATGGAAAACCAGCTGTGGAAACGTGTTTGGGTTTACCAGGTACAGTTTTACCAGTTGCAGGCTGTATCTCCCAAAAAATAAAAAAAACACACAACTTATAATGAGGTCCCTAATCTCTTATATGTAACGAGATCCTCAATGTAGATGAATCTTATATGTATAAAAAAAAAGTGTGATTATTTTGAAGCAGAATTTATTATTCAGTTAGATTTACTGTAAAAGAAAGGTTGGACGACAGGCATATGCTTGGCGCATTTCATCTGCAAGAGACGATGTAGTTGCAAACACTCCCCATTTTAAAATCAAAACAGAGAAGCGTGCACCACTGTTAATGGAAGGAAACAACCTTGAATGGCATGCAAATACAACATTGAGTTGCCCAATACATATTTACAAGACTATACCACAAACAGACGTGTTTAGGAGATTTTGGTTATATGTATACTTTCTTTGAGGTCAAAATGAGTGTGATGTGGTATCCAATATCACAGAAATTATTGTCAACCTATGCCCATACATGGAAACACACTGACTCTTACCAGTTTCATTACACAACAGTTCATCCATAATGTGTAGAACTTTGTCAACTGGTGGGCACATCTGCAAGACACAGCATTCAAAGTAAAATAAGGAGAGTGCTTCATAGCACATATGTGTATGACAATGTCAATAAATGGCCTAGTACAGTAATGGGTACTTTAACGGTTAATACCTAACTGTTAAATCAATCTGATTGCACATTAATGTACAACTAGGTACAGAGCTGCAGCCACTGTATTGCTAAACATGTCCCTCTTCCTGAGCTTTCATGGCCACTCATCTCAGCACCAGCCTGGATATACAAATCTCTGTCAAATGGAGGTTCATTGGCTAAAAAACAGCTATCATGTCCGGCCAAGGAGCTCATATATGTTTTTTAAATTGTTTAATAATATGTTGCACTTCGTTCAAATTGCTGGACATTTCGAAACTGTGCTTTCCACATGTGATGGCATTTGGTTAATTTTATAGGTAAATGTCTAAACACTTTACTTTTGGAAAAAGAGCAATAATAGGGTGCTGAAAAAAAAACTCTATTAGGACAATGGCCAGGCAATGTTGCAAGATTTCTCTTGTGCAAACTTTTTTAAGCTGTGTGATAAATATCACATTTCCTAAAAGTTCACATCAAAAATAAGTTAGAAAAATGCACTGACCTTTCCTTCTATTGATGAGCTGCATGATAACAGTGGCTTAGCTGGACACTGTGCCACACGTTTCGGTCCCTGTGTTTTCTGCCTGCGGCAGCCACATGTATAAGCAGGGGGGGGGGTGGTGGTGATTCCCACGACGGCCGCAGGTAAGAAAAGCAGGGGGGTGGGTGAGGCTACCACTCCCAAAACTCGTATCTCCCGGTGAGAATCAACCCTAGCTACGCCACTGCATAGTAAACAACTGTTTCATAATTTTAATGCTTACAAAAAACTGTGGCAGCCCTCTAACCCAAACATTATGAACAGTGTGAAGGCTAAAGTGGTTCAGGATCCTAGTTCAAAACACAGCATAAGCAACTTCAAATGATTCAAAAAAATTCCATTCAGAAAAATCATGAAATAATTCAATACCCTTAAACAATTATCAAAATATATTTTTTTTTCATTAATGGAAAATTCAAATACACAATAATACAGAGGGTGCTCAAAAGGTTACACAAACATATATCAATAACAAAGTACAAACTAAAGTGTAAACACAAATAATAATTAACCCTGGGCAAAGCACTACGCTATGCTTGCGTAGTTTTCAAAGTTTGCGCTACTTCACACTACGCGAATTGCAAGTAGCAGAGTGCAAACACGCATAGCATAGCGTAGCGTAGCTTAGCGTAGCGTAGCGTAGTGCAGTGGTCATTTTTTGCTTGCTCCGGGTCCACAACGTCAAGTTGGTGACAACGAGCAAGCAAAATGACATCCCGGCAAGACTTTTTCCTCGTTCACGATCAACAACATCAGGTTGCTGATCATGAGCATGGAAAATAAACCTCCTGATGAGATTCTCAATGCAGGAAGGTCAGGTTTCTCATTGCGAGTGATCGCGTATGCTCGCGACAGCTCACGATGAGAAACTACCAGTCCGCGTTGAGAAAGCTGCTGCTCAAGCAAAAATCTACTCAAGCGGCAGTAAAAGACAGCTAGCACTGTGCACGATGTCGTTTCAATGATTGCACAGTGCGGACAAGCATCCAGCACTGTGCAATCATCGCAAACAGCGCCTTACACAGTTCGCATAGTGCTACGCGTAGCTCACGGCAAAGTGCCCTAGGGTCACAAAAACAAACAACACTCAATGCTTCTTCTTATTTTTGCCAAGGAAGGCGTCAATGGTGTTTCAACCATATTCAGTTTTTTCGGTCATCATCAGGACAAAACAATTGAGGAGCAACCATCAATTCTTCAAACTGAAAAGAGGGGAAAAGAGGGTAATTAAAGGTACTGAAAAAACAATTTTTTTGGTTGTAATCAATATACAGAGTATTATTCATGTTAATCTCACTTAGAAAGCCAAGGTCCAAGGAATTGAAAGGGATATCCTTCGCCAATTTACAAAGAACAAAAATTAATAAAAATAAATAATAATAATGTATCAAACCAGATTAAGAAAAAATTCTTTAACAACGGAGCACACCACATGCAAGTGAGTCTCCATGCATAATTATTAGACCATAGATTCCCAAGGCTGGCTCATACCAAACAGCAGGAAAGTACAATTAATGTACTGCAAGTCATTCAAAATATCTTTAAATATTATAGAAAGGGTGATCAATCGTCTGTTATATGTTATCCATGACCGAAAGGTAAGAACTATGTAAGCAATCTACAGATCATGTGAGAACTGGAGAAATTTGACGTGACTGGGCGAATCATAAAGTATAAAATTACATGGTCCCTCGGAGTCCATACCATATAAATGAAATTGCTGGCACCAATAAAGATAAATAATAAAAATGTGTCAGTGGTGCCGAAGTGATAAAAACAGCAAGAATGCAACATAAATACTCTGCTGCAGCAATTTAAAGGCTACTCGCAGAACAAAGGGTTCAGAATTACATTAAGAGAAAGTATTTACTCCTGAAGTCAGTGCATTCCAATTTGTTCGGAAGCCGCCATTCGGGCCACGCGTTTAAGACAGCAGTGCTCTCCATTAAAGATAAAAAACAGACTGAAGATAGAACCTTTGATCTGTGAAATTAAATAATAATACTTACATCTCTACACCACATGGTCCCGGAATCAAACGATATAAGTCGTTTTTTAACAAAGGGAAAAATATTTAGGAATCTAATGCAGGCCAAACTCCGCAAGGACATATAGCAGCAGTCATTGCTGTAGGCATGTTCACCGAGGAAGACAGTGCATTTGCAAGACCACTGGCAACAGTGTGAACCGCAAAGGGTCAAAAGGCTATATTTTCAAACCAATGAAAGAGTAGAAATTCAGAAAAAACACTTAAGTATATATTGTTTACAACCCAAAAATAAATCGGTAAAATTAGAACAAGCGTACCTTACAATCATTAAATAACTAAGATCAAAAAGCAATGTATGTATATTCAAGAAGAAATCGCAGTCATACTCAATGAGGACAGCATGAACAATATAATGTAAGCTTACATTGACAAAGCAGAATTACATTCTGCTATTGTGATTAAACCTCTCCTAATACTATCATATTTCAAGATCCAACGATACTCAGCTCAATTAAGTAACAGTTGCATATTGCCTCCTCTTACAGGATTTTTCACAAGTTCAATCATTTGCCATCTGATCTTATCCTAAATTAATGGGCTGGCTACTTTCAAATAGACTTGAGGACTGGGCTTTGGAAAAGAACATTTTATCCCATGCCAATATGGCTTTAGAAAAGGAAAGGGCACAGTGGATCAGTGCTTGAACGTGAATCTAATAATAGCCAAATATATGGAAGCTAAGAAGGGCCAACTATACCTTGCCTTCATGGATCTGTCGGCAGCCTTTGACTGCATGACACAGTCTAGGCTGTACCAAAGTGGATGATGGACAGAGCGCTCGAGCAAATCAAACACTCACCCCCAGTCGACTGATCTGGTTTGAATCCATCATCATTCTTTAGCTCACTCCACCACCCCAGTTCAGACATGGCCATATGCAAATCAGTCTGACCCTATGCCTCATGGGAACAGTCCAGCCCGAACTGCCAAGCCATGTCTTCCCTGGACCGATAACAAGCATCGTGGGACC
This sequence comes from Lissotriton vulgaris, assembly GCF_964263255.1. Taxonomy (NCBI): domain Eukaryota; kingdom Metazoa; phylum Chordata; class Amphibia; order Caudata; family Salamandridae; genus Lissotriton; species Lissotriton vulgaris. The sequence goes on from NC_141695.1 coordinate 1,537,148,829, forward strand.
AGTTTCAGGTTCATAACCCTCATCAGCCAGGGTATCTTGAATCCAGTGGAAAAGTGTGGGCATACTTTGTCAACTTAGGGTGAACAAAGCGATACCAAAGGGGAAGATGGATGGAGCGGCTGAGAAAATCAAACACTCACTCCCAGTCAAAAAATCTATTCGAGAGGCAGAAAAGTACAGCGCACACTTTGCAATATGCCATTTTCAATGACTGCACAGTGCCGGATGCTTGTACGCACTGTGCAATCCTTGAAAACGGCATCTTGAACAGTGCGAACATGCTACTACGCAATTCGCGTCGGACTACGTGTAGCTCACATAGTTTGAAGTGCACTTTGCGTAGCTACGCGTAGCGCTACTTCATGAACTACGTACTGGGGGTGAGTGTTTGATTTGCTCAAGCACTCTGTCCATCATCCCCTTTGGTACCGCTTTGTTCACCCTAAGTTGGCAGGGTATGCCCAGACGTGGATCCCTTGCTCACTTTGCCACTGGATTCAAGCTAGCCTAGCTGATAACGGCTGATTAGCCAGAAACCGGTCCCAGGATGCTTGGTTCCGGTCCAGGGAAGACGTGGCTTTCCAGTTCGGGCTGGACTGTTCCAATGAGAAATAAAGAGAGCAGAGTTCTCTTGGGGACAATTCCAACACATTGAAATCAAAAGTATTCACTGATATTTATCATTCAACATCCTCGAGTAACGGCGCAAGTTTGTGCAACTGATCTGGGTGGGTGGAATAAGGGCTAAGGAAACTCTAGTTCCCTATCCCCATGGCACTCGTAGTACAACATTGCACATGGCCGTTTAAAAATTGTGTGCACGGCTATCGGCAAAAGTGATAAGAAGGGGTTGGAAGAAAAGTTTGGTCGACTCGCTACTATTATTGGATCGAGGGGAGTGTCGACAAAACCTAGGACCGTCTAATCATAAATGTAGAGAAACATAGACGAGCACTATATTGAGGGTAAATATCGAGCCCCACTCTCGATAAAGAAATGGGTAATGCATGGATGCCCTTAGAGATGGGTGTATGTGTCCCATAGATACGCATAGCCATAACGCACTCGCATAAGAGATATTTGAATATTAATTCAGGAAGGTTATCCACATGCACTCAAAAAAACAGGGATGTATTGGTTACCTCCTTAGATTCAACCTGCAGTTCCAATCAATAGTGGCCCGACGATGAATTCATACATGTGGCTGTACTGAATAGATGAATATAGAGATCAGACAACCAATATCAGTGAGTGTGTGTAACAGACAGTTTGATCTCAATGGGTAACTAGAGAGATTGGGAAAATAAATAAATTACCCCATGTGTTCTCTTATATTTACAGTATAGGACCTCCAGGCCAGAGTATGTGAAAAAGGAGATTTTAGAAGCCGCTCCAATTGTAAACTTTTATTTGAAGAAGAAGGCAACACCTCTCTTGATGGTAGTAGGAGCTGCAGTGTAAATAAATTTAAACCTGAGAGGGGTCATAGACCAGGTTATATGTAACTGATCATCCTTATCTCCCAACTATAGAGATTGTACTCACAAGCGTTTGGAGCCCTATGGTGCCCCGCTACTCATATCTGATATTTACAAATCTCTGAGTCACCCCGGAAAATTGAGAGGTGGGTTATACTCTCTGTGTGACAGCATGCATGGGGTTGATTCCAAGTGGAAGGACGTATGCATGGTATTGTTAGAGATATGATGTTGGGCGAGTGGTTTTTGCAGCAGGGACCCTGTGGACAATTATGCCTTACAATATCATGTTAGACATATTGGTCTTTAATTAGATGTATTGCATAGTACTTATAAAATGTATCATTTCGTATATGTTTTTGAGTGTTTAGTCTTTGTCTAATAGATGAAAATAATTTGTACTCCCTTTTTGATATGCACTGGGTTGAGATAAAATTGAGCAAAGCGCGGCCTTGTAATGTGATTAATCGTTAGTTAGATATATTCCATTTGATAATATTGACAAATGTAATGTTTATATATATTTTTAATAGGATTTTTCGTGGCTTTTAACAAGAGAGACCGTTATATGTTCTTGTCTTGAAGAAGGTGGCCTGAATTAACAAATTTGCCACCGAAACGTGTCGACGCATCGTAGCCTCATACAGGGTTGCATCCAAAGATCTCATTTGTGTTCAATAGAGGATATGATTTATGGACACTCAAGAAATATTATAATGAATTCCATGTGGAGTAACTAATGAAGGATGTTTGTATTAGCATACACTGTACTTTTATGTCTCTCATTTATTTATTTCCTTTATTGTTTATAATATTGTGTTTTTATTTCATGTGTATACTGTGGAACTGCCCACAAAAAAGGTTTTAACTGTTTCCCTGGTGATACAAATCTTTTAATAAAATGTACTTCTTTTTTCTTATACACAAGTTGCTTGTGAGTATTGTATATCATAATTGACTCGTAGGGTCCTTGATTGTTTATCGATTTGGCGATTGGTGACTTTCTGGGTGATTGAATGAGTGAGCATAGGAAGTCCAGGTTGAATGATAAATATCAGTAAATACTCTTGATTTCAGTGTTTTGGAATTGTCCCCAAGAGAAATCTGTTCTCTTTATTTACATGTGGTACCCCTTCTCTTGGGCGTGGGGTCACTCCCCTTGTTTTTTTGACTGATTTTCATATGGCCATGTCTGAACTGGGGTGGTGGAGTGAGCTAAAGAATGATGATGGATTACACCCAGATCAGTTGACTAGGGGTGAGTGTTTGATTTGCTCAAGCGCTCCGTCCATCATCCTCTTTGGTATTACAGTCTAGGCTGTGGCAGATCATGGAGGCAATGGGGATTGATATACAGATTATTAATATAATCTGTGACCTGTACGCCGGAATTACTGCCTTTGTCCGCTTTGGAAAGGGAGACGAATGCACTAGAGACTTTAAAATCACTAGAGGTATGAGGCAGGGTTGAGCCCTTGTGCCCTTTTTATTTGCAATTTACAGAAGCGGTGTAGGATCTGCTTTGTTAGGGTCCACCCAAGATATGCCCTATATTAGTTCACTACAAGTACCAATACTCCTCTACGTGGACAATGCAGTGATTTTGGCACGTACTAGTAACGCGATGCGCCTACTCGTAATGGAATATATGAAATTTATGAATCATCTGGACAGGAAAATTAATTACTCTAAATCTTTTCTTCTTGTTGTAGGTCCAAAACAGCGGAAACAGCAACAAATGTATATTGAAGGGGGAACGCTAGGTGTTGTGGATTCTTAGGGATCATGTTTGACCGACATATTTATTTGTAAAGTATGGTTTCTAATAGGGGTTTACGGATGGAAACGAATATTGGGGCTCTCTTTAAATTCACAAAAAAATTGGGATCAAACCTATTGAAGTGGTAAAAAATGTTTATGAAGCAAAAACTGTATCTGTTGCCACTTATGGGGCAGCTGTATGGGGCATCTCAGACTCTTCCTAATTACAACTTATAGAAGATGCCTTTTTGCCACTGGATTCAAGCAAGCCTGGCTGAAGATGGCTGAAATGCCAGAAACCGGTCCTAGGAAGCTTGTTTCCGTTCCAGGGAAGGCATGGCTTGGCAATTCAGGCTGGACTGTTCCCATGAGGCACAGGGACTGACTGATTTGCATATGGCCATGTCTGAACTGGGGTGGCAGAGTGGGCTAAAGAACGGTGATGGATTAAACCCCGATCCGTTGACTAGGTGTGGGTGTTTGATTGGTTCAGATGCTCCGTCCTTCACCACCCCCTTTTTGTACCACTTTTTGAAAAACTTGGCCTCCCTGCCTCAGTCTTGCTCTAATTGTAACTGTCACACAGAGCTGAGAGTACCTTATATTAGTGATAAAATCTGTATTGCACCCATTCTGATGTGGCAAACTAGGTTTGGCGTAAGGAGACTCTTTCACTGACCAGGGGGTACTCAGTCTAAATATCGATCTACAGAAATATAGAGTCTGAAATATCGAAGGTAAAGAATATCGAGTTCAATAATATGGTTGGACAGAATATCGACCCTAAGGTAAGTAATATCTAATTTTTTTATATCGATGTAAGTAATATCGAAGTCAGTAATATTGATACCAAATATATCGATGTTACTAATTTCGATGTCGCTAATATTGATATTTGTATTATTGTTATGTATTTTATTATGTATTTAATATGTATGTGTTATATGTTTTTTGTTAAGTATTTTACTTGTTTTAAATTATATGTGCACTATTTTTATATATTAATAATGTTATTTTTAAGTCAATTTTATGTTTTAGTACTTGAGCCGGTTGTGGGTTTATAGGGGAATAGGGTGGGAAGTAATTTAATTGCAATTAAGTAATGATTTATTTGAATTTATTAGTATTGATAATTAATTCATTTTTAATTATTATTAATTGGCAATTAATTATTTTAATTGTTAATTTATTTTTTGAATCGGTAAATAATGTTTGTAATTGGTAATTAATGTTTGTAATTGGTAATTACGTTTTTTTAATTGGTAATTAATGTTTGTATTTGGTGATTAATTTTTTTAATTGCCATTTGTAATAAGGTAATTACTTTTTTAATTGGTAATTACTTTTTTAAATTGGTAAGTCATTTTTTTCATTGGAATTTATTTTTCATTTTTTTTAATAATTGGTAATTAATGTTTTATAAAAAGTATTTTGGGGTAAAAAAGTATTTTTTTTGTTTAAAGTCTTTTAATTGCTTATCAATTTTAATAATAAATATGTTTTTTGATTTGAAAAATATGTTATTGTTCAATATTTATTATTTGGTAAATAATATTAATTAATTATTATTTATTGGTATTTATTGCTAATTATTCAATTGTAATAATGTTTTTAATAATTATCAGTGGGTATTTGTAAATTATGTTGAGTTATTTAAAATTTTAATTATTAATTATTTTAAATACAAACATTATTTATAAGTATGTTATATTTAATTTCTATGCTATCCAACGCTTTCCCTACTGTTGCACTCACATGAGTGGGAATAGTAATTTTTACCCACCTGCTATCCAACACTTTCCCTACTGCTGCACCCTCTGGAGTGGGAATAGTAATTTTTACCACTACGCTATCCAACGCTTTCCCTACTGTTTCACTCTCTGGAGTTGGAAAAGTAATTTTACGTTCTACACTATCCAATATTTTCATTTCTGTCGTTTTTTGGGACATTATATAGTAGTTTATTTATTATCTATTTAATGTTTTTGTATTATTTTAGATAATGTAGTATTCAATTAATTTTAAATATTTTAAAAGTATATTTAATTGTTTTAATTTATTAAAATATTCATTTACTTTTTATTTATGGTAATATGTTATGTTTGTAGATGTATTTGTAATTTATAGCATTTATAATTAATGTATAAGTAATTAAAATAATTATTCAAAGTTCCTATTAAGTAAGTATATATTATATATTTTCTATGTAAATGTTTAATTAATGTTTTATTATTATATATGTATTATTTATTAATTTTAAACATTATTAAATATGTTAAACTATGTTTATTTTATGTATTAGTATTATTTACTTTATTTCACACATTTATTTTTAACAGAAAAAAAACATATTTTTAATTACGATATTTTTAACATTGATATTTTTGTTTCGATATGTTTTTACTTACCTTGTTGAAGATAGGATGTTGATATACTTGCCTTCGATAATCCAGCGTCGATGTTTCTGTAGGTCGAGATTCTGTAAATTGATATTCTGTCAGTGATTCGACCAGGAAAATCATAAATGATGTAGCCTCGTGGTGATTACATTCAAGGAAGTGGGACACTAGTGGGGCATTCGGAGTGCGACAACAGATGCAGCTCTTGTGTGTAGCACCTTCATCTTAACCTTCAGGGAAGTCTGGCCCACATAGATATCGTCACAGGAGCACCAGATAGCATAAACCATATGTTGTGGATTACAATTTGTATGGTCCCTAAAACGATGTGCAATATTAGCTTGTGAGAAAAGTTTTGTATTTGCCGTAGATTCACAGGCAATGCAATTACCGCATTTGTGATGTCCCACAATCTTAATGAGCCTCCATGCAGCAGCTAAATCAGGGGAGTTCACTCTTGGCATTGCCATACGTACCAAATGGTCTTTTACATTGCAAACGCTTTTGAATGAAAATAGTGGGAAATTATCAGAGATGCTGACAGACCTAACCAAAGGCCAATGTTTCACAAACGACGGTTTAACTGCTTTTTTAGGGCGTGATGTAAGTAAAAAATCCTGGTGGTTATACCATGCTCTTTTTTTTTGACCGCTTGATTAGGCGTAGGGGATACCCACGGGCCTCCAGTTTCTTGGCTAGAATATTAGCTTCACAAAAGTAATCATTTAGAAACGTACAATTTCCGCGATTCCGAAGAAACTGTCCAAAGGGAAAACCATCTTCCAAACCTTTGGGATGATTACTTTGGTTTTGAAGCAAAGTATTTCGGGCAGTCGGTTAAGTGTACAATTTAGTTGCCAGTTTTCCATTTTATGCCATAATGGTAAGGTCCAAAAAATCAATTGACTCCTTATCATAGTTGAAAGTAAACTTTAAGTCGCTTTAATAATTTTGCCAATAGCTTTATTTCTGCTCTTGTTTAAAGCTTGCTATGTGTGTTATATTCTGCAGCCCACGTAGAAAAAGGAATACACCTCAAAGGACTGTTGTTGTGCAGGAATGCCCTTTTTGCACACAAATAATCCTGCCTGCAAAGCAGTCACCCTTGCACCATTGACACAAGGGTTAATGTAGGACAAACAGCAACAGGCAGTGGCCCAGAACTGACTCCACATCCACAACTGATATCTCCCAAAGCCAAAATTATTGAGTCAAGCTATTTGAATTTGATAATGTGTGCAATCACTGTAGGCACCCTCTGCCCAATGATTGCCAACTCAAGTTTAGGTGGAAACAGGTAAACAAATCAAACAAAGGTGCACCACTTCTGCAATCCTAAATCTAACTCCAAATATATCCACAATGTTCCGGAAGTATTTGCAATTCTTGTCGTTATTGTTGCGATCTCAAAGTGTATCAAAAAGCCCAGCAAACGCGTCTCTTCAGGGCTGTAATGTGATAAAAGTATTCATATACATAAATACTAACAAGACAAGAACCTGAACAAAACAATTGTGACAAACCAATGCCAATAACCACAGTTCCTATGTCTACAGAATGCACAACAACATATAGTGCTAAAAAAGAAAAACAAATATGGGGATTTAGAGACATTGTGTAGGTATAGGAGAGTGTTAAGTAAGATGGGAAAACTCGAGCAACATATCCTCAACTGTGCTTGCTATATGTTACACATTCTATACATTTTGAATAAGCGAAACAAAACAGCACAATTAGTTAGTTTCTCCAAAGATTAACACTCAGCAATTTCTATGTGGAGAACAGCCCATTTTTCTCAGTGTTATTACTCCAGTGTTTATGTCCCAGTAAATGCCAATTAGTAGTGTTGAGCAAAATATTTGTGGGATAACAATCCAGTGGAGGGTAATAGAAAGCGCCAAGAGTAAAGAACAATATGCAATTACCATATAGCGTGGCAGGAGCCAACACACTTATAGTGGATACATACCACAAGAAAAATTCAAGATGTAACCGTCCTCATTTAAGAGAAAAATTTACTAGGTTCGTTCCTCTACGGTTGTTGAAAATATAATGTGGCTACATTAAAGAGGTCCATCCAATAAAGATAAGGGGAAAGACACGTACATTTCAAAAAGGAGTATGCACTGAGAGAAAGTATGTAATCGGATAGTACATACCCGATCGGCCTAAAGCTTGAAGAGACAATTGTAAAAGTTTCGAAGGCCCCTGCTTGTTAAGATTCGCCTCACAAGCACTATGTATCATTTAGCAACCTATGTATCCTTATTCTTATCGGTAAGTAAAAGAGGTGAAAGAATCCGCCCCTCATCCGACAATTTTAAATAGAGAGAGGAAAGGCTATCTATCCCTAATGTTCTAAAAGAGTTACGAGAGGACTTAACTCCTCCGCCCTTTCTCATGCAATCAGCAATATCTAAATAAATGTGGGGATGTTAACTCCTATAAAATGACCATCAGGGATCCGTCCCTCATCCAACACCTGTAAGTACAGAAAAGGAGAGCTATCTCTAATGTTATAAAGGGGTTTCCAGAAGGCTTGACTCGTCAGCCCTTATTGGTATGATTAGAAATACCTAAATAAAGCGCATGTACGCATGATAACGATTATAAAGCGACATTCAGGGTACGGGGTAATTCTATGTCATGCAGCATTATCCCTTTGAGAGTGTGTCATAGGGTATGGTTAGCTCAGAATAAGGTACGGGTGAGTATAGAAAAGAATATAAACAAAAGGTCCCTAATCATCAGGCACTGGGAGGCATTTGTATGCAAATACTAGCAAGCCCCTGGTTACGAGAGAGCGGAGCTCCAGCAATGTGTTGCGTTATTAATACTGTTTAAGAACATATGTCGAAGCAAAGAAAAATTATCTGAAATTCTAGTTGTGCCTAAAAAAAGAGAGGACAAAGGAAGGTTGCACAATTATCTAAAAAGCACATCTCATGATGATGGGGGGGGGGTATTAAAAAAAGAAACAACCTATGTCCACAAGCACATTGAGTGAGATGGTCACATCCCGTGTTACCAGACAAAGGTAATCGGGCAAAAGATATTGCCACATAGTTAGTGCGATTGGTGTGGACCGCTCCTCCTAGTAGCGTCACAAGTGATAATAGACCGCAATGAGCCTGTCTCCGATATTTATGAGTCCTCAAAGTTTCGTACTGTGCTTGGATATGACGTAATATAAAATTATGGAAATGTCCTGACTTTAAGCAAATGGAGGCTCGGGACTGCAGGGAACAGTCGGCCATGTTGACGCCTGTATCATAGGCATTGAACATTCTAAGGCAGCCATAAGTCCCCTATTTACTAATATTTGGGCTACAAATAAACAGATCCCGACCATCTCCCACCAAACGAACTTCCATATGAAATAGCATAGTTGGAGAATACAATTTGGCAATGTCAAAACCAAAAACTAAACAAATATGTATTTGTAGATCTGTGTTATGCCCTGTTCAGAACTATTTGTAAAATTTCATTTTCGTCCTATTAATATTCGCACGGTGCAGAGATGAATAAATAAATAAATAGAAAATACTCTGTGTTGTGGGAGTGAGTCAGTCCTCTTAAAGGCGTAGGACATTGAATATATTCATAGGGACAGATTTACGTTGCCTGACGCATCTCTGCAAATCGGCAGAGATGCGCCAGGAAAGATACGGCACGCAAGTTCATCCTTGCGCCACCCATGATGCGCCGCATTTACAATGCGGCGCACCATGGCGCAGGAATGAACAGATGCGTGTCGCATCTTGGGCGTAAAGTTGGCGAAGTGCTGAAGTTGTGTTGAGTGCGGCACGCAACTAAAGCACTTTTCCAACTTGCCCTATCTTTAACGTGGTGCGTCAAGCCTTACGCCTGCTTCAAGCAGGCGCAGGTTTTTGATCCATCAGCGTTGGGAAAGTGACTCAGTGAAATCTTGTAGATTTCACGGAGTCACTTTTCAGGGGCGTTCCTGCGACGGAACGCCCCCCCCCTCCCCCTGCACCGGAACGCCTACATGAAACCTGACGCAGTATTCATGTGGCGCAGGCCCTTACACCGTGACGCATCTCCATAGATGTGTCACGTTGTAAATGCCTCATAGGGATGTGCCACGTTTACGCCACCTTGCGTGACGCAACAGCGGCGTAAACGTGGCGCAAGGGGCTCGTAAATCTGCCCCATAGTGCTCAAGTTAACCACCGAGGCATCAGCAATGTGATAATCTATATTGAGAATGTGCAGACAAGCAGCCACGGCCCGTGGAGGGAGTTGCGGTGGGGCAGAAAGGCGGGGCGGGAGAGTGACAGGGTGGGGGGTACGAAAAAAACGGAATATGGATAATTGGAGGTAAGTAAACAATTTAATTAATACAACGAATTTCGTAGCGCGCACTGCATCGCATTTTGCAATGCAGAGCATGCTACGAAAATCGTTTTATTTATTCAATTGTTTACTTACCTCCAATTATCCATATTTCGGTTTTTCGCACCCCCACCCTGTCCCTCCCCCGCCCCACCTTTCTGCCTCACTGGAACTCCCTCCATGGGCCGCCGCTGCAGACAAGGAAATGTCGGGGAAGCGTGGGCCTCAAAGCCTTTAAACCAAACACGTAGGAGATAAAAATCATAATGTATTCGACGCAATTTTGAATCAGAGACCAAAGTAGTGGAAGGAGGTAAAAGCTAGAATAGAAGCTATTTAAGATGGAAAAAGGGAATGAAAGATCCATATTGACGGTTACATCCCATATTTGTATTTGGAAATAGCTATTTGTGTGAATTGTAGATACCAAATCCCGAGATGACTAATCTAGGTCATAAGTTAGTGAGCCAAGATGTATGGTCTGGCACCTGCTATTAGAACGTAATGGAAATCATTATCAGTGATGAGTTCCATTACTACAAAATATACATTGTGGAGACATCAAAATTATTGATCAAAAAATGAGATGGTTTTGCAAGGGAGGCATCTGCGTTTTTGGTCCTGGGCTAGACAGCCATCTGGGGAAACCTACCAAACCCACACATTTCTGAAAACTAGATACTAGGGAGAGTCCAGGCTGGTGTGACATACGTTGATCCCCCAACGTTTTCCCACCTAGAATCCCCTGCAAACCTCAAATTTACCTGACAAAAATCACTCTTCCCACACAGTTTTTGTCCTGGCAAAAATGTCCTACCACCTAGTTTTTCTCTTGGTCTCCCGAGTAAAATGATACCTTACTTGTGTGGCTGTCCAACGCAGAATCGGCCTAAAACGTATTTAAAAAAAAATAAAAAATAGCGCTTAGAATTCGCTGTCCTATACCCTTAATCCCTAGATTTTTTTATCCCTTCCCAGTCACAGGCCCTTGGCCCACCCACACAAGTGAGGTATCATTTTGATTGGGAGAACAAGGGGAACACTAGGTGGTAGGAAATTTGTGTCAGCCCAGTGATCCCACAACTTTCCCACACAGAAATGGGAGAACAATTTGATTTTTTCAGTTAAATTTGCGGTTTGCAGTGGATTCTGGGTAGGAAAATGTTGGGGGATCAACACAAACCACACCTCCCTGGACTCCCTGAAACCTGGTAAGAGCCACACAACACAACCCCTCCTAGAGTCCCCTTGGTGTCTAGTTTTTCAAAAATGTATAGGTTTGCCAGGTTTTCCTAGGTGCCAGCAGAGATAGGGTTCAAAATCTACAGCTAGGCACTTTGCAAAAAAAGGGTCAGTTTTCACTGTACAAATGTGGTGTGTCCACGTTGTGTTTTGGGCCATTTTCAACACAAGTGAGGTGCCATTTTTATTGGAAGACTTTGGGGAATGTGGTGTTGGTAGAATTTTGTGGATCCATGCAGATTCAGGACTTTTCATCACAGAAATGTGAGGAAAAAGTGTTTTTTTTTTTTTACAAAGTTTGAGGTTTGCAAGGGATTCTGGGTAGTAGAACCAGGCGAGAGCCACGCAAGTCACCCCATTCTAGATTCCACTGGGCGTCTAGTTTTACAAAATATATAAGTTTTTCTAGGTTTCCCTAGGCACCGGCAGAGCGAGGCTTCAAAATCCACAGCTATGAACTATGAAAGAAAGGGTCAGTTTTAACTGCAAAAATGAGGTGTGTCCACATTGCTTTTTGGCCATTTCCTGTTGTGTGCACTAGGCCTACCCACACAAGTGGGGTACCATTTTTATTGGGAGCCTTTGGGGATTGCAGTGTTGGTGAATTTTGTGGATCCACACTGATTCCAAAACTTTCCATCACAGAAATGTGAGGAAACGTTTTTTTTTTTACAAAGTTTGAGGTTTGCAAGGGATTCTGGGTAACAGAACCTAGTGAGAGCCTCTCAAGACACCCCATCCTGGGTTCCTCTGGGAGTTTAGCTTAAACATATGTATAGATTATCTAGTTTTCCCTAGGTGCTTGCTGAGCTAGAGTTCAAACTCCACAGCTAGGCGGTTTGCAAAAAAGGGTTTGTTTTCACTGTAAAGATGTGGAGTGCCCATGTTGAGTTTTGGGCTGTTTCCTGTCTTGGGCACTAGATCTACCTACACAAGTGAAGTACAATTGTTATTGGTAGACTTAGGGGTACACAGAATAGTAGACCCCCAAATAGCCAAAAATGGCTAAGCACAGGGGGGGAAAAGGTCTAGCACCCAAAGGGTTAACCTTACAGTTTTTAATTTCCTACGGCATTACACATAGCAATTGCCATGTGCTAACCTTTGAAGAAACTAACTAATTGTGCCGTTTTCTTTCACTTATTAAAAAAATGTATAAAATGTGTAACATAGAGCAATGACAGTAGAGTATATGTTGCGCGAGTTTTCCCATCTTACCTAACACTCCAGAAGTGTTATCATTCTCCTGTCCCTACACAATGGCACTTAACCCACATGTGTGGTTGTTTTGCACTTTATGTTGTTGTGTATTCCTGTTGACAGAGGAACTATGGTTAAATGTATTGGTTTGTTGCACGTGTTTTGTTCAGTTTCTTGTCTGCTAGTATTTGTATATATTTATAGTTTTATCACATTACCGCATTGAAGAAGTCCACATGTATTTGGACGAAACACGTTGGCTGATCCTTTTGATACACATTGACAATGCAACAATAAAGAGAAGAATTTCAACTACTGCCGGAACATTGTGGATGTAATTGGAGTTAGAATTAGGATTGTAGAAGTGGTGCACCTCAGTTTGCTTTTCTTTGGTGCTAGGGAGTCAAAAGTGTGCCAGTGCAAGGAGAGCTCAGGTATTCGTCACATAATTTTAAATATGGCACATTCCTGCCCTCTCCGTTTCACGCAGCACAGTGCAGCAAAGTATCTTGCTGTGCTGCGTTGCATGAAATATTGATATATCTGCCCCTAAATTGCAACAGAGATTCTTGGTATGGGAGGAAGTTCTTAATCTTGGTGGAAATAGTAGGAGGCCACTTCCATAGTGGCATTCAATCAGGTCAGAAATCTAGGAATTATTTTGGATGAGAAGTTGTCTTTTCATCCTCAGGTGAGTACATTAGTGGTATTGTGTTTTATTGCTCCTAGAACCCTTAGAAGAATTCCTGTGATATCTTCCTAGCTCGACTTTAGGAATGCAGTCTACTTGGGCATCATAAAACCCCTTAATAAGTGGTCCAGAATATGACAAAACACCCGTTATATGGGAACACATCTCAGGACATTGTGCCAAACTTTATTGGTTCCTACTCGAAGAATGTATATTATACAAGTGCCTATAAATATTGTATGAAGCCCCTGGGTCTTAATTTTTGCACCATCTTTACTCCAGATTCCGTTACCCTCAGTATATATGGTTGGCCATTCACATTCAGTCCGTTTGACTATACTTCAGAGTGGAAGGGTCAGTATTGGAGCCTGAAAATGTTTAGGCCTGGGTAGAACTCGGGGAGTTACTGAAAATCTTTGTGCAATTTGTTAGAGCTCTGAGTGCTGGCAAACGTACTTTTTGCCATTTTCAACGTTGGTTTTGCAGAAGCGACATCGTTTGATAATACAATTTTGTTGCAAGAAATTGAGGCACCTATTATGCAGTCTTTTCTTGCTTAAATTAAAGAGCAGCCAAGCAAGAACAACCTTTACCAGGAAAACGAAGAATACAATTACAGAATGACATCACAATGAGAACCGCAATTGGATATCGAGTACCCAATAATATTGTTGACTCTACCAACAAGTACTCTATTCTTGCTGCGCGCAGTCAAACTAAGTGCTTTATTTTCTCTTTCCAAATACGTTTTTTTATATTGATATTCTCTATTTTAGTTGTCTATGTATTAAACACTGTTTCATTTCACATTTCTGCTGTGTGGCGCATGAGCTCGTTCTGAGTTCCTCCTGCTTCCTATAACGGACGATCTCAATGTTAGGAACGTTTTCCTATCCGCTGCTAGCTGAATGCGACAGTCTAGCTTTTCTTCAGCCGCCTTTGCTGATCAGTTAAACAGCCGTTTTTCCTTCAATATTTTGGCCGGGACTGCCTCCTGCTGCGTTTCCTCTCACAGACCATTTCAGTCTCTATGTTAGATGTTTCTAAGTCTTTGGAGGCATCTTTTTCTAAAATGCTTGCTTCTTCTAAGGAAGTTTCCTCTGGTCATAGTAGGAAATGGGCAGCAACATCTATCTCCTTCAAAGGAATCTCAATAAAAATTAGTCCTCCCACCTGAGAGGTTTCAAAACAGGGGCCTTCCTCCTCCACTCTTGTTATTTCCCTTATAAGAGACACTGATGTGGATGATGATTTGACACAAATGACATTAGAAGGCCTGCTGACCCTTTGGTTTATGGGCCTCCGGAGAAAAGGCGTAACATTTCTCTGGTTAATGGTGGTGCATCTCACCCTGTGTCTCAAGAGTTGGTGGATCATGTCAGTGAACCTGTGTTTAAACCCTCATTAATTCACCATTCTAATTCAACAGAGTAGTTTCCTTCTGACCATATATGTTTCCTCTTATTTGCGCAATGCACTACATAAGTCAACTAGAAACAAACCTGAATCCTCCCTTTCTTCTCTACCTAATAACATAACTGAAACCCCTATTATTGATCCGAATATGCTCATGTTTTTTACCAAGTTTGGCAAGGATCCAAAAAAGGGAGTTGATCGAGCCTGGTCTACTTGCCTAGATTGAATGCTGGATTTGGTTGGTCCCCACACCAGAATTCTGGAGTTGGCTAAGGAGGCCAAGATGGAGGGTACTCTTATTGATCCCAATATCCTATCCAATTGGGCTCAATGGGCTATTTGTATTTTGGGTAATGCCAATGTCCATATATCCTTAAAAAGAAGTAAAAGCGGGCTATTGAAGATTGACCCTAAGTTGGTTTCGCTAGCCTCCAAGGAAGGTGGTCCCTCTACTAAAGGTCTGATATTTGGAGACTCTTTTATAAAAGACTTAGGCAAATGTGTCTCTTCCTTTGCCACCGTGGATAAGGCTCAAACATCTCTTAAAAAGATTTTTTCCTCTGCGGTTTTCACCAGGGCCGGTAAAGACCTGAGCCGTTTTGTGTCCCACTTCTCCAATAGAGGCTCCTTCATCCAGCAAATCCAACCTGATTCATACACAGGATATAAGCCTCAGTTCTATCCCAGCCATGCTAGAGACTTCCGCTCAACAGGCTTCAGAAACAAAGGAGAGCAATTTTCCAGTAAGTGTTTCCAATTTTGGCGTTCCTCCTGTGAGAGACAGACTTTTTCTGTTTCTCAATTCATGGCTTTCTCTTTTCACAGATGCCTGAGTTATCCAGTCAGTTCAAGGGTACTTCATAGAGTTTGAGCAAATCCCCATTCAGTATCATCTTCCTCTTTGTTTTTCCCAAGAACAAAACAGCCTCCTACGCAATATAATTCAGGGACATATGTACAAGCCCCTATCGCCACAGGAACAACACTTTTTAAGACGTTCTTATGGCGATAGGGTCATTGCCTTATGTACAAGGCAGCTTTGAGCTACTTAACGTGGTTTAATGCTGCCTTATACATAAGACATCCTTTCACGCTAACCAGTGGTTAGCATGAAAGGGGCGTGCAGAGAGTGCTGTGGTGGGCATTCCACCACAACACCCATTGTATTTGACGCTACCTCCTATGTACAAGGGTGGCATACATAGGGGGCAGCGCCTAAATAAAGACCAGGAAAACCCTGATCTTAAGTTGGCTAAACGAGGCGAAACACATTATTTCTCCTTGTTTTCGCCTTTTCCATTTGTGCTGCCTTGTGCAGCACACATGGAAAAATCAAAATACCATGGTTTGTTTTTTTACAGGTAGGTGTCCCTTCCTGTACATAAACAAACGTTTAGAAAAAGCAATTCTGTCACTTTCATGTGTGCTGCATAAAGTACACATAAAGCATAAACAAAACACATGAAATTGACAGAATTGCATTTTAGGAATATTTATGTGCAGGAAGGGACACCTTTCTACACATAAACAATCCCCCCCTGCATGCAGACACCCTTGCACTCTCGTGCAAGGGTGCGTTCATTGGTGCTAAGTTGTAAAACTTAGTGCCATCGCAGGGGGAAACGCAAGGCTGCACCATATTCTTGTAAATATGGTGCAGCCTTGTGTTCCGAAGTGGCGGAGCAGGTCGTTAAGCCAAGGAGGTAATGACACGCTCCGCCACTTCATTGTACATATCCCCCACAGTGCCTTCTCTCCAAACAGGCTATAGCAGAAATTTCCTTTTATCCTTCGGGATTTCTCAGCACCATCTTTCTGATGCAGAAAAAGAGCAAGAAGTTCTGGTTGGTCCTAAGTATAAGAAATTTCAACAACTTTGTAGTGTACCATCACTTCAAAATGGAGACCATATTATGTCTCATATATTCTCATCCAAAATGATTGTTTGGTCAGGCTAGATCTTCAGTACGCTTATCTCATTGTTCCTATTCATCCTTCTGACAAGAAATATCTCCAGTTTCAGGGGGAAAATTATTTTTATCATTACAATGTTCTTCCCTTCAGTCAGTCTTCAGCTCTGTGTTGTTTCACCAAAATTCTCCACCCAGTGGTAGCCTTTCTCAGACTCAGGATATTCGTCTGATCATTTATCTCAATGATATTCTCATCATGGCCCAGTACAAAAATCTTCTCCTTTCTCATCTACATCTTTGTTAAAATCTCCTGTTCTGTTTAGCTTTTCTGATCAATCTACAAAAGTTGGTTCTGTTCCCTTCTCAACAGCTGGAGTTTCTCGGTTTCCTCATCGACACTTCTCCATCTATTCTTCAACTTCCATCACACAGAGTGCCTTTTGTAAGAAAGGAACTCTGTCATTCCCTAACTCTTCCTTTTTTTCTCCCTCACGATATCTGGCCCGATTGCTAGGCCTTCTGACCTCTTCTATTCAAGCTTTCTTTCCGGGCCCTCTTCATTATCTGGCCCTTCTGCGATTAAAAATTCAGCTTTTATGCAAAGGTATTGCCTATTCAGATCCTGTTTCCCTAGATCAAGAGTACAATGAGGAGCTTATTTAGTTGCTCCAACACCTAGAAGCTTGGACCGGGAGAACAATTTGTTCTGCTGCCATAGATCTTGTATTAGAATCTAATGCAAGTCGGACATGTTAGGGCGCAAGATGTGGACAGTTCTCGACTGGAGGCTTACGGTGTCAGAAGGAGTCCTTCATGCACATAAAGAGTTTAGAGATGCTTTCAGGATCCTTTGCCATCCAGTCATTTACCAAAGTAAGAGTAAGTTGCACCATCCTTCTTCGCTTGGACAATCTGCCAGCTGTCGGATATATCAATCATCTCAAGCTCCAAAGTTCTGACAGATCTTGCAAAACATCTATGGGATTACTACCTTCAACACAATCTTTCAGTGCAAGCTGTTTACCTTTCGGGCAAGTTAAATGTAGTAGCAGACTGGTACCCCAGTCACCTTCAGGATTCCAGTGACTAGCAATTATATACTTCAGTGTACAATCAACTTTCTTCCATCTTCAGTAGAAGGTCTATAGATCTCTTTCGTCTCGCCTCAATTCCCAACTTGATTCTTTTTTCAGTTGGATACCAGATCTTCAGGCCTAGGCTATGGATGCTATTCTGCAATTTTAGTCTCAGACTCTTCTTTAACCTTTCCCTCCTATTCTACTTAGTGCGCAAGTTCTGGCTCAGGCAATCAGACAGCGATCTTCTCTAGCTCCAAAAACTCCTTTTTAGCAAGCCCAACCCTGGTATACCACTCTATTGGAGATCGCCTCGGATTATCCAGTCTGGATTCCTCCATTCCTTGAGTTAATACTGAACCCTTGTGGATTAATGTTAATTCCAGAACTTCCCATCACGTAACTGTTTTCAATGGCTTCTGGGTAAGAAAACCTGGAGGGAGGCACACAAGTCACTCCATCCTGGATTTTCCTACGTTTCTACTATTAAAAAATTTACAAGCTTTCCTAGGTGCCGGCTGAGCTAGGGCTCAAAATCTACATTGTGTTTTGGAGACATTCCTGACATGGGTACTAGCCCTACCCTAACAAGTGAGGTACCATTTTTATCAGGAGACTTAGGTGTTTGATAAGTGGTAGGAAAGTAGTTGCTCCCTGCAGATTCTAGAATTTCTATCACACAAATGTGAGGACAATTATAATTCTTAAGTCAAAGTTTGAGGTTTGCAGGGGTTTCTTGGTAGGAAAACCTGGTGGGTGCCACACACGGCACCCCCCTGGATTCTAATTGGTGACTAGTTTACATTTTTTTACAGGTTTGCTAGGTTTCCCTGGGTTGCGGCTGAGCTGGAGCCCAAATCCATAGCTAGGCACTTTGCAAAAAGGAGCAGTTTTCAGTAAAAAATGTGATGTGTCTATGTTGCGTTTCAGGGCCTTTCAAGTGAGGTCTCATTTTTATCAAAACACTTACGGGAATGTTAGGTGGTAGGAAAGTAATTGCTCCCTGCAGGTTCCAGAACTTTCCATCACAGAAATGTGAGCAAATTGTGTTTCATTAAATCAAAGTTTGAGGTTTTCGAGGGTTTCTGTGTAGGAAAACCTTGGGGGAGCCACACAAGTCACTCCACCCAGAATTCTCTTAGGTGTGTAGTTTTAAAAAATGTCCAGGTTTGCTAGGTTTTCCCAGATGCCAGCTGAGCTAGGGCCAAACATCCATAGCTAGGAACATTGCAAAAAATTATTCGCTTTGAGAGGAAAAATGTGACGTATCAATGATGAGTTTTGGGCAATCGCAGCCACTAGGTCTGCCCACACAATTGTGAAACCATTTCTAGAGGGAGACTTCGGGAATACAGAGTAGGCAAACAAGTGTTATTACCAGTTGTATTCATCTGCATTTGTGTCTTCCAAATGTAAGCCAGTGTGTAAGAAAGAAGACATTTTGAGAAATGCTCTCAAAGTATGGGTATCCATAAATTCAGAGATGTGCAAACAGCCACTGCTTATAAACTCCTTATGTAGTGTCCATTTTGAAAATCCATAAGTTTTTTTGATGCCTATTTTTCAATCTTTATATCTTACCATATGAATTGTTCTTTACCCGGTACAAAATGAAAAACCATTGCAAGTTGCAGCTCAGTTATTGGCTCTAGGTACCTCGAGTTCTTGGAAGACCCACAAGCCCTATATTTCCCTGCAACCAGAAACGTCTAGCATATGTAGTGGTATATTGCTTTTATAAACTAGCCATCATGATGAGAAGCTACAAATGAAAGCATTGCCACAAATGGGCGTTTTTTCATACTAAGTTTCAATATTTTTTTATTTCAACACTCGAGAGAGACTCTGACACTGGTTTCCTGTTCCTCGCTACTGGAGTAGCTTTAAAAGACCCCTGCTTTTCCTTGGACTCCTGGGCGGATTGAATAGCGTTTCTGGCTGCAGAGGAGGTGACAGGCGCGGCGAGCGGGACTGCGAGGACCAGCATACCTGCTAACATCACCAGCTGGTTCCTCTTCCCGCCCGAGCCGCGCCCCCTCCCAGTGCCACGCCTCCCGCCTGTGTGCTTATTATCTCGCGCGGGCGCCGCTCGAGAGAGACTCTGACACTGGTTTCCTGTTCCTCGCTACTGGAGTAGCTTTAAAAGACCCCTGCTTTTCCTTGGACTCCTGGGCGGATTGAATAGCGTTTCTGGCCGCAGAGGAGGTGAGAGGCGCGGCGAGCGGGACTGCGAGGACCAGCATACCTGCTAACATCACCAGCTGGTTCCTCTTCCCGCCCGAGCCGTGCCCCCTCCCAGTGCCACACCTCCCTGTCATTCATAAGCGTCCCTGGTTACGCGCACCGCGGGACGCGCGCGGGGCGGTGCTCGGGGCAAAGACCGGGCAAAGAGCGGGCCGTTTGAGGCTGTTTGAGACTGGACTGGGCCACAGCTCTTTGCCCTAAATTCTGACCCCTGATATACTGCTCAAAATCTTTCAAAAGACCACGCACAATGTCAACACGAGAATACAAGACTAGGGCAGCGAAGGGGAAGCTTAAAAACGGAACCTTGGACGATTTCATCTCCAAGACTAATATAGCCATAGACAAGGAAATCGACAAAATGCAGCGTAGGGTGTCCTGTGAACTAGAAGCAGCGAGAAGGTTATCCCAAGAACTGGCCATGGCTAAGAAATCCTCCCTAGGGCACTTTGCTTTTGCCAAATCGCCAGACCGCACAACTGAACCTACTCCCACTATGATTGTCACACAGGCCGAAATTCATCAGCCACTAGCACCTATGGCAAACATACCTAAGGCGGAGTCCCCACAAGTAATATCTCCCACTCAAATATCTTCAGCAAGCGGGGAGGCTGGGACTGACACATCCGGTGAGGGGGCCCCGTGGAAGACGGCCCCTACTACCAAAACCACGGAAAACATCGGGGGGATTCCGCATCCCAGTCAAAAGGGCCCTAACTTCAACCTTAAAAGAAAGCGCAACCAAACCTCTGCCTATTCAAGGAAAAAGGCCAAGGTAGCTAAAGCCCAACTACCCACCAAGGCACCGCCTCATACACCGCCTAAATCCCCTTCGAATCCAGAAATTGAACCCAGCGCCGCTGCAAAATCAAAGGATGAGAGTGACCTAAATAATTTGGTAATTGATAGTGAGGATGGCGGGGTCCCACTCTGCACAATAAAAGGGAAGGATGTGGAATTCCTGAAAATTGTGTGGGGAACACTCAAAAAACTTTTAACGCCTGTTGAAGCTAGACTAATACAAATAGAAACCCAGCTGTTAGAGATGGAAAAAAGTATCTTAAATCTAGCCACTCTCAGTATAACCGACAAAAACAAACCACCCTGCCCACTGGCCATTTCCAATAACACACCACTACCATCACATGTTGTCACACTATCATCTGCACCAAACCCTACAAAGGCCTTAAAAGCCAAACCCATTCCAAAACCTTGGCATAAGGGTGTCAATGATATTCCTGCCAATAACGTAGTGGCAGGCGTAAACCAGCAGGTGATCCCCCCTGCCCCTGCTACGACAATCAGGACAGCTACCACTAGCGAGCAAAATAACCCTCACTTAACAACATCAAGAGCAAAACCTAACATAAATCACTATAGGGGCTACGTAGATCTTCCCCCTGACGTTAGGCTATATGTAGTTGTGCTCACGGGGGTGCCAGAATTGTCATATCATCAGCAGGAAGATTTTGGGTCACTTAAAAACAAAGTCATACACTGGCTTAACACGTACAGGCCTATACCCAACCATCTGAGAAGCAAAATTCTCATGGTGCGCCGAGTACCCTGGATAGGTACCTCGCATAAGTCTTTTGATGGTGACTGTGTGATTGTTTCATTCGAAAATCCCAATACCGCACACCATATCTACACCTGGAATTATAACACCGCGAACTCACCTATAGCAACAAGACCCTTAACTTTCTTCTATCCTCCACTCCCTCATTATAACACAGGAGGAAACTGGAGTTGGATCCCAGAGAGGAAATGTATGCATGGTGGGAATTATAACCAATGGGCAAACACACATAGTGGGTGGTCAGGAGCCCCAGTCTACAATAGATTTGGGTGCCTTGAGAAAGTGGATTGACTCTCTCATAAGCTTATAATTAAACCACCACAAGCAGATTTATTTAACTGCTTTTCCCACCCTCTGGAACGATCTGCCTCCATTCCATCAATGTCACGGTCTGGAGACTTCACTCAATCTGCAGATGAGAATAGGCATGAAGAGGATCTTTCCGCTGACCATTTAGAAGGAACTACACATACCCTGATAACTAAACTTAACAAGTCACTCAGTGTTAATAGTGGTTTAACTACTAAGTATAATTCTCCTCTAGAGGAAATGTTTCAATTAACCCCAATGATAAAAGAATGCACGCCTCACAATTATTTGGACAGACATCTAAGGGCAAGTGGGGCTTCCCAGGGGAATAACGACACCGATCAGTTTGTGACCCCTGGCCGACTCTCTATTCTATCTTGGAACATCGTAGGGCTGTCCAACAAAATAGGCTCCTCTGAGTGGCTGGAACTAATAGAAGGCCACGATATATGTTTGTTCCAAGAAACATGGGCCAGGAAGAAGCATTCCCACACAGGATATGCTTCGTTCGAAACTCTGGCAAACTGGTGCGGGAAGGGTCGCCCATAGGGGGGGCTTTTGATCTGGGTGGCTTCTTATCTTGGTTGTAGGGCAACACTTCACGAAACCGACTCAGCTGATTTCCAGTGCGTTGTGCTGGAATGGGCACATGGCCCTAGCATAGCACTAATTAATGTATACGCTAGAGCGGTAGGGGTAGCAGGCACCTCGAGAACAATCAAAGATTTAGCATTATTCCTTGATTCTGCTAGACTAAGCTCCACAATCATCGTGGGGGGGGGACTTTAATACCCAATATGAGCCTCTCCCAGACCATCTAGTGGGTGTTACGAGTGATGAGGATGATCTTTGGGGGAACCCCCCATTGGCAGCTCCACTGGTAAAGGCTTGGACACCTATCGCCACCCAACTTACCTCCCTAACGCTTCGCCACTCACTGAGGGCATGTAATGGCCGAGTCGAAGGAGATATCCCACCAAAATGCACCTTCAACAGGCCAGGTTATGAGTCCAGAATAGACTATATCATAGTCTCGTTGAAGGATTGGGATAAAGTACAGGACTTTAGGATAGTCTTTAGGAATGATAGCGACCATTATGCTCTTTCATTAACATTTATGGCTCAGGGTCTCCCTATGGGTTCAGCAGAAGAAAATTCAGCCTCTTCAGCTGCTCTGGTTCTGCAAAGCAGTAGGCGCAGAATTAAGTGGCCAAAATTCATAATAAACCCAAATAATATTCAAAAACTGTATGTAGCGGTGGTCAACGCACTAGAACAAGTCGATGCCCTTACTTCGCACTCAGTCACTGCCACTGATCCTCCTGCTTTAGAAGTACTTGAGTCACCCAATAACAATGTAATTAATACTGGTGATTTCCCTGTGCTTGGGGTTATTCACTCTGAGTTATGTATCAACATGGCAGAAGTACTAAACCCTGTGTCTAGGCCTAAGAAACATAAGAAGAAAAGAGCCACATGGTTCAACGCTTCCTGTAGGAGAGCAAAAGCTACACTGCTAGAGTCACTCAAAAATAGGGAGAGCCTAAGCGAAATCAGGGCGAATCGACTTGCCTATAAATCCACCTTACACAATGCAAAAATAGAGTGGGATGAGGGAAACTGGTCTGATATGACAGCCGCACTTAACACTGGTGACAGTCGGAAGTTCTGGCAAATTGTTAAGCATGGATCAGCAGAACCCCTACCCGCAGTCGAAGCAAATATAGCACCTGTAGTTTGGGAGGAACATTTTAAAAATCTGTATAGTTCAAATAAACCTGAACGCCCAGAGACTCCTTTAGAACATATATTGGATCAACAAACCGAAAACGCGGTACCCATGGATGAATTCACCTTGGAAGAGGTTACTATGGCGATCCTGGGGCTGGCGCCCGAAAAGGCGCCAGGCCTCGATAGGCTTCTGGGTGATTTATATAAACACGAAGTAAAAATTTGGGCCCCGTACCTCAAGGTGCTGTTTAACGCTATCCTGAATGGTATGATGATCCCCTCCACTTGGTTGGGGGCAGAGATCGTACCTATTTTTAAAAAGGGTTCCCCTCTGCTCCCGGTCAATTACAGGCCAATAAGCCCGATAGACGTTTCACAAAAGCTATTCGCCAGGCTATTGTTGGACCGTCTATCAGAGTGGATGACGGAACACGACATACTGAGTCCCCTTCAGGCAGGTTTCAGAGAGAAAGTTTCAACGACGGACCAGGTCTTCCGTCTTGCCCTCATCCATTGGAAAACGGTACAGTTGGGGGGTGGCAGCCTCTATACTGTATTCGTGGACCTGAGGGCAGCGTTCGACCTGGTCCCCAGTAAAAAACTATGGGATGTGCTAGCCAGATTGGGTGTCCCGAAGGGCCTGCTGGAGATGATTGTTCATCTCCACACTGACAATTTTGCACAAGTAAGATGTGGCAAGGATGACGCCTTGTCAAATAGGTTCCCCGTTGACAGAGGGGTAAGGCAGGGCTGCGTACTAGCACCAACCCTGTTCTGCCTCTACGTCAACGGGGTTATCTCTTACCTCAATGCGGTGGCCAATTCTGACGCTCCCAAGCTAGCAGGATCCAGAGTACCGGCGATTATGTACGCCGATGATACCTTGTTGCTCTCTAAGTCCATGTTGGGTATCCAGAGAGTACTCGATGGTTTTGTGGGTTTCTGTGGGGAATACGGTCTAGAAATTAACACCTCGAAGACCAAATTTATGGTGTTTAATACCCCCCCCCAAATTCCGATCCTCCCCAACTGTTGAACATAAGAGACTGGAAAGGGTGAGGACCTTCGAGTACCTAGGAATTATCCTAAATGAAAGAATGACCTGGTGCACCCATCAAGAGAAGGCACTCCTTAAACTGACTCAGTATTCGGGCGGCATCACGAAGCTTCTGTGTAATAACAAGTCATCCATCCGGCCTGTGGGCCCACCACTGCAGATCTACAGGGCACAGGCAAGGGGGGCTGCTATGTATGGGTGCGAGCTCTGGGGCCATGTACCCTCCCAGGATCTGCTAAAAGAGGAGAACAAGTTTATCCGAAGGATTGTAGCCCTTCCCCCCAGCACTCCCCTTGTTCCTTTAAGGATGGATCTGGGGATGCGACCCCTTAACGAAGAACTGGCCTTCCGACCACTAGCATATTGGCTCAGGATATGGTCTGTCCCGGAACTAAAGAGCTACAGACAAGGACTTCAGGAGGTACTTGCAATCCCTAACGCAGGAGAAATTAAATGGCTGAAATTTATAAAAACAGAGCTGGAAGGCCTGGGCCTTTTGAAATTGTGGACCGACCCTATAACCGCCTGCCCACTGCTTCCCAAAAAGTTATTGGCCAAAACATACTATGATTGCAAACTAACGGCATTGTACCGCCACCAAAACAATGGGACATTAATCGATTCATTTCTTTGGACTAAGGACACTTATATTTTTGAGCCAGTATTAGACAATCTTTATCCCTCCCTGCTCAGGAAGCTGTATTTGCAATGGAGACATGGGTCTCTCCCAGTACGAGTATTCACAAACAAGTGGAATGAACATGTAAACAGTATATGCCCTGCTTGTAAATTGGCTGATGAGACTGAGCTCCATATAATTTTTTTTTGCACTGTTTATCAGGCGTCTCGTAGGAAATGGATTATTCCTCTGTGCAGAAACTTGAGATTTACTGAATGCTCAACCGCTTTTAGAGTTCTTAAAACTAACTTATCCAATCACATTGTATTCACAGTAGCCAAGTACCTTGGTGCTGTTTGGTCTCTTAGGAGTAAATGTATCAAGGTTGCTTAGCAAGCAAACAATTATATTGCAATGTGATGTAACTTTATGCAAAGGACTTGCCGTATCTGCTAAATTATTATATTTTAAAATGTTTTATAATGTATAAATGTCTTTTATGGTAAACATTTTTGCCGAAATAAAGAATAATAAAGTAAAGTAAATTTCAACACTCAGGGGGGCCATATATACATTGCCACTGTGGCACTTTTACACCACTGGCTTAAAGATCGGGCAGCGCCGAAACAAACACCTTCCCAAAGCAGGATTAACAAGGAGAAATATTTAAATTTCTCCTTGTTTTTTCTGTTTTCATACGTGCTGCATTCAGCAGCATACATAGACGAGAAAAATGCCTCCTTTAATTGCTTTTGTGCAGGACGGTGTCCCTTCATGCACAAAAACAATCATGCCCACAACAGCACAGATACCCTTGCACCTTGGTGTAAGGGTGCCTATTTTGGTGCTCACTTGCAGTTTGTGCACCAGGAGAAAGGACAGGAATGCACTGTTTCTTGTATAAATGGCACATTCCTTCCCTTTTTTGACTTAGAGCAGTACAGCTAGAAGGCTTGCAGCACTTCCCTACCCCAAAATATTCTTAAAATGCCCCTTAGTTTTTGGGAAAAATGTTGAAGGATCTACACCCATGACCCCTTGGGAATGTAGAATCTTGTCTATTGTTTTTAGAAATGTACAGCTTTCATGGATCCCCCATGGTGTACCACCTGTTTCCACCACAAACTGAAAAGAGGTTGAAAGCTCCAACATTTGGACAAAATGGGCTATCTCAGTAAAATGCCAAAACTGTGGAAAAAATGTGGTTTTCTTAGCCAACTTTACATGTCCCTGAAAGCTAAGAAGATGGCAATTTTAGCACGACATAACTTTCATTTATGCTATTTGCAGGAAAACAAACACTTTCTTCTGCAGAACTTTTTCCAATGTTACTGTCAAAAAACAAAATGTAGCTATGTTTTGCTAATTTCTCGGTGCCATCCAGGGGAATCCATAAACCCTGGGTACATTCAGAATCCCCAGAATGTTGGAAAAAAGAGCGCAAATTTGGGGTAGAGACAGTGGGCCTTATTTATAAAAAAATTACAAAGTGTGGCGCTGCAAGCCATTTCGCTTCGCCAAGCTGCGTCATTTGAAAAGCATAGGGATGCATTGTATTAACCACAATACAACGCATCTGTGTGGTTTTTGCTTGCGCACAATTGGCTGCCATGCTCCAGTGCAGGCACCCTTGTGTTATGTTGAAAGGGTGCCTGCATTGCGGGAATGATTGTTATTGTGCAGAAATACAATTGTTGATGGCATTTTCCTCTTTCTATGCATGCTGCAGAATCTAGCACACATAGAAAGAAGACAAAACAAGGAGAAAAAAAGTATTTCTCCTTGTTGCTCCACTCTTACTCCTCCCCTGGGGAGGCATAAAGGCATAGGACGTATTCCTAGGTTTACAAAACTGTGTTAATCTGAGAATGCGGCAGGTTCCATGAATGTTGCATGGGAACTTCCACAGTAAGACATATGGAACGGCCCTTCCACGCAGAGTAACGTGTGAAAGGGGTCCATATTTGCAAGGCCATAAAAAGTCAAGCAGGGTGACTTTACATGGCCTTGTAAAAATGGGCAGGCACACTCTACTGTCAGTGAGTCGAAAAAAATGGCGCACCGGCGGTACTATGGCTTTGTAAATAAGGTCCTTTATGTGGAAAAAAGTTATGGAGGCCTAAGAGGGAACTATCCCAAATAGTCAGAAAAACCAATCAGGGCGGGGCTAGCAGATAAAGTGATAAAGAAGGTTTCAAATAACAATGGGGCATATTACCAAGCAATAGCGATAATTATCGCTATTGCTTGGTTAGAGACAAAAATTTACCGCTGGGCTGCGGCGATTTTTACTGCAAATAAACCTTGGTATTACCAAGGTTTATCGCAAATGCGATGAAAATCGCCGCAATGCATGAATATCGCTGAAAAGTCAGCGATATTCATGCATTACTGAGCTAATGCTCTTAGCCATGTTATCCACCTCCAATTGGATAACATGGCTAAGAACTGCTCAGGGCAGGTGTTAGCTTTTGGAGATATTCACGCTTAGCGCGAATATCTCCAAAAGTTGGTAATAGGAGATAGCGATGTTAGCGACTGTTTTCAGTCTCTAACATCTTGGCACGCCTACTTTGCATATCATTAGTGATAAATATCACTGACATGCAAAGTGGGGCACAAGATGGTCGCTATCTCCTACTAGCTGTCGCTAACTGGTGTTAGCGACAGCTAGGTAATAGGGAGATAATTTTATCTCCGCTTTCTTGGCTTTTAAAGCCAAAAAAGCGGAGATAAACCCCCTTGATAATATGCCCCAATTTACCTAATTAATATCCATAAAGCACGGCGATCTGTGACCCCTGTCAATTGGCCATTTTGTGTTGTGACCTAATACTATAGAGGTCACATTACAAACTGAAAGGCAGTTTGCAAGCAACGTTCCTTTTTGCACATCAGACCCAAAATCTTGAAACGGCAATAGCGCACAGAAAATTCTACTCAGCTCTAAAAGTGGTTTAGTTTAGACTTACCAGGCCTGGCAACATTTTCTTAAGAGTTTTATCCACAAAATTCTCCATAACACTTGGAAGCACTCTTTGAAAAAGAAGAAAAGGAAATTGAAAGCACTTAAACTAAGCTCTGTGGCAATCAAATGCAACATATTTAGACTCTATAAAATCCAGTACATCATTCCCCAACAAAATTTGGCTCTAATTTAATGTAGCTTATCCCTAGCACTAAGCTTTGGCGCTTGAACCAAAGCGCAACAAATACAGTAGCAATACATTTTCTCACACAAAAGCTACTTTGTGGGAGGTTCACAAAATCTCCATGCAATGCAGCGCAGCCCCCAGCGAGGCTGCACCGCATCGTATAACAGGGAGGGAGCAGAAGAACACTAGGGGGCATATTATCAAGGGGGTTTATCTCCGCTTTTTTGGCTTTAAAAGCCAAGAAAGCGGAGATAAAATTATCTCCCTATTACCTAGCTGTCGCTAACACCAGTTAGCGACAGCTAGTAGGAGATAGCGACCATCTTGGGCCCCACTTTGCCTGTCAGTGATATTTATCACTAATGATATGCAAAGTAGGCGTGCCAAGATGTTAGAGACTGAAAACAGTCGCTAACATCGCTATCTCCTATTACCAACTTTTGGAGATATTCGCGCTAAGCGTGAATATCTCCAAAAGCTAACACCTGCCCTGAGCAGTTCTTAGCCATGTTATCCAATGGGAGGTGGATAACATGGCTAAGAGCATTAGCTCGGTAATGCATGAATATCGCTGACTTTTCAGCGATATTCATGCATTGCGGCGATTTTTATCGCATTTGCGATAAACCTTGGTAATACCAAGGTTTATTTGCAGTAAAAATTGCCGCAGCCCAGCGGTAAATTTTTTTTTCTAACCAAGCAATAGCGATAATTATCGCTATTGCTTGGTAATATGCCCCTAGGTTCTAAGATTTGGCTCTTTCCTCCCCTTTCGCTTGTGCCGGTGCTGATTTCAGCTGCTGTGAGCAACGCACACACCTTAGCGCAGTAGCGCTAGGGTGTCTGCATGAGTGTAGAATAGGTTTTGTACAGGAAGGGTACACTTCCTGTACAAAATACTGTGCTAGGCACGATGCAAAGCTTTTCCTGCTTTGCATATGTGCTGCAAAGTGCTGCACGCATGCAAAGTCGGAAAAGGAAGGAGAAATTAAAGCATTTCTCCTTCCTTGCGCCTAGTTGAAAAGGGTTCAGTTTTCTCACACTAAACCCAATCTACTGTTTTTAGTAAATTGGGTTTAGTGTGAGAAACCTTGGGTGGTTGCATGGGAACACCCATGCACCACCCTTGGTACACCCCCATGGCGAAAAGTAATGCGAAGCGGCGGAATGCGCTGCTTCACATTACTTTTACGTAATTTTCAGCACTAAGCACGTTTAGCGCTGGAATGGTAGTTAGGAAAAAAAGATTTTTCTCCGTTTTGCATCACTTTTGTGACGCAAACAAAGCGCAAAATCTTAGTAAATCTCCCCCTTTGTGTCAAAAGTTGAAACAGTACTGATGTCAAAACCCTCTTTTGTTGTGTAGGGCTGCTAATTTATGCAATGGGGCAGTAGCAGGGACAGCCCAGCTCGAACGCCCTAGGGTTTTCATAAACTTCGAACAGCTACAATCGGTGATCAATTTTTTCTGTGAAATCCAAACATCTAATAAAACTAGCCATAAATTGTACAGCTTTATATTAGCCAGTTCTCATCATGTAGGAATATGTACTCGAGCATGAACTCTGAGAGCAATTTCTACAAAAAACATAGGGGCATATGTACAAGCCCCTATTGCCCACTACAACGTCACGTTTTGTGATGTTCCTGTGGCGATAGGGGCCTTGCCTAATGTACAAGGATGTGTTAAGCCACTTAACATGGCTTAACGCTGCCTTGTACATAAGGCAGCCTTTCACGCTATGATTAGCATGAAAGGAGTGGGCAGTGGGTGTTGTGGTGGGCGTTCCACCGCCACACCCATTATATTTGGCATTGCCTCGTATGTACAAGAGAGGCATAAATAGGAGACAGCGCCAAAATGAAGACCAGGAAAACCATGGTCTTAAGTTGGCAAAATGAGAAATGCATTATTTCTACTCGTTTTTGTTTTTTCCATGTGTGCTGCCTTGTGAAGCAGCACACATAAAAGTTACAAAATGGCATTTTACGATTGTTTATGTGCAGGAAGAGACACCTTCCTACACATAAACAATCCTCCCCTGCACATAGGCACCCTTGCACTATAGTGCAAGGGTGCCTGCGTTGGCACTAAGTTGCTAAACCTAGCGCCATTGCAGGGGGAAACGCAAGGCTGCACCTCATTCTTGTAAATATGGTGCAGCCTTGCATTTCAGAAGTGGCGGTGGGTGTCGTTAACTCAAAGAGGCTAACGACAGGCTCCGCCACTTCCTTGTACATATGACCCATAACTTCCTAGCCTTTTCACGTAGAGCCGCCTTTTCTCCCGAAATGCAGCAAAGCTGTGGAATGCCCTACCGCTATCACTTCGCTTAGAACCCAGCCTGCTGGTGTTCCGAAAACAGCTAAAAACAGCATTGTTTCCTAGGCCATAAACTAGCCTTCTCCATCTTTCAGTTTCTGCATCACCCTTCTATTTAACATCAAGCGCTGGGATGCTTCCGAGTAGCCATGCGCTATATAAGAGCCTTTCAATTTCAATTTCAATTTCAATGCATTGAAGAACATTAAACTAGTACGTTTGGTTGCAGTGCCCCTGGTGATGTCATTGAAAGGCAACTCTTTGTAAGTATAGCTCTGAACAATTGCTCCTCCCTTGTAAAATATACAACAGCTTAAACCATGGAAACATCATAATGGTGCTGTATATGTCTACAACTCAAAACTAAGACTGACCTGTGGTAAGTCACCTTATTAATTTGCCATTCCGTTTGGTTCAGGTCAATTAATTTATTCTACATCACTGCCTAATGTTGTTATGATTCATTATGACTCAACACAGTAAAGTTTGGCCTGTATCAGAAAATGACTTTAAAAAACTAGAATTTCAGTGGTTCTTTGTAAAGTCAATGTTTCATTTATGGTGTTGGGTTAGCCATCCAGTGATGTACCATTAAGGCACTATGGCAAAGAAAGATTTAGGAGCCCATTAGGATCGCGGATGGACTTGCGTCCGTCCGCGACCCCAGAGTAGGAGGGAACCTCCGCATGGCATGCGGAGTTCCCTCCTGTGCAATTAGGATGTGACCGCCACCCTGGCGGTCACATCCTCTATTTTTAAAATTGCGGCGGGTGCGGCTTCAAGCTGCACCCGCAGCAATGTTAAAAATGCACGCATTGCATTTGTATGTAGAAAGTGGCAGGCACCGCGCGGTGCCTGCCGCTTTCTGCATACAAATGCAGGGGGGTACCCCCCATGTGCACTCTCCCCCCACCCCTTCACCTAGGGGGCCCGCAACGGGCCCCCACAGTGAAGTTACACATGCTTTTTCACGGCGGAAAAGCCGTCGCGGAAAAGCATGTATCAGAGCCCATCCTAATCTGGCTGACGGTGTCTGAAAGACACCGTCACCATATTAGTGCTTTTCCGCCGCGGTTGTAAGCCAGCCGCGGCGGAAAACCTGCGGACGGAAACCAGGACCCACCAGCCATCCTAATGTTGCGGTGGGTCTTTGGTGGGTCCGCTGCGGATTTTCCGCATCCTCCGGGCCGGCGGTGGCTTCCGCCGGCCCAGAGGATGCGGAAAATCCGCAATCCTAATAAGCCCCTTATTTAGAAAAATACTCCTGATATTTTTCATTTTTGAGGAATTGTTACTCACAAGGAAAGCTGTGCAAAGCTCATATACTTGCCAATTCCTTACATTTGCAAAGCTGTGAATGTCTCACAATTACGCTGGTGGAAAAACAGCTGACCACTACCTTTACGTTTTTTAACCATGCCTGGTGCCTACACGTCACTTATCGCAGGTATAAAAAATACAGTTTTCAAAAAACACTCACCCTTTTGGAAGGTTTGTCTTCACATCTAAGATTTCAGTCTTGCATTCTTCAGCACTGAATTTAGGACAAGCTGGAGGCTTGTGTGTCAAGGTGATTTTTGTTATAATTTTGACCTCCATCTTCATTTCAGTTTTTCCGCCAACAATGCTACAGACCGAACAATTGATCAGAATTAAATATTCAACAACTGTTCTGAGCAGGAAAAGAAATGCTCTACATTTAAATGATGTAATGGCACAAATTTGTCTTAGTACGCCTAAATTAGCATATTTTAAAAATGATCTTATCAATGCAAATGGCCATTGTCCTTGAGATATGCCCATTCATTTGAGTTTTACCAACTTACCTCTTTCCGCTCACAGCCGACTTTGTTGTTACAAACATCTCCATTCCATATCCGGGAAGGAATGTGAGCGAGATACCAGTGAATGCAAAACTCTCAATTTTCATTCTGAAAGAGGGACACAAAAACTTAAAATGGACTGCGGCTAAATTATAAAGGTTGCTTTAGTCAGCTGGTCAGTACCAGGAAGTACACTTAGGCCTTTGATATGCTTGCCATTGAGGGGTAGACAACATTTTTTGCACCTGATAAATATCAATAATTCAGAGATCCGAAATTAATGGGCTGATGAATGTCGTCTATTACAAGTTAAGCCCTGCATATTGGAGCATGACATGCTGATTTTGTCACGTTATGCATCAATATCCACGTATCTGAACATTTACTGGGTCTTTTACACTTTACATTTATGCGGGTTAGTTCATCTGAAATGTATTGAAGAATTAGCATGATGGTGTGATCTTTATCATCCACTTAAAATTACGATCTTTCTGCCAAGAAGTATTTCAACAGACATTACATAATTAATGGTTTACTCCAGTCAAGAGAGAAGTCATGACCTACCAGTTTACCAAGCTTTGACAAAGACAATAGGTTTGGCTTTTCTATAGTGCTTACTCAATGAGGTATAACATATAGGGTACACGGTCGTACACAGAACAGGCACAGAAATATGAAGACCATTGCATCTAATGCTCTTCCTGGACATGGTCTCTTTCCTATCATTGCCAATGCCTCCTTCACACATGCACACATGACATCTTCCCAGAAGCTATCAAGACAGGACAGACCCATCCAGTCCTAAAGAAACCTACACTAGACCTTGATGACATCACCAAGTACCAGCCCATCACTCACCAACCATTCATCAGCAAGAAAATTACAAAAGCAGTATGTGTTGAACTCCAAGAACACATCCATGTTAATAATCTCCTGCAGGACTAACAGTCTGGCTTCAGATCACACTAAAGCACTGCATCCTTACTCATTGTATTATGTCCTTTTGACTGCAGGTGAAGAGGATCTCTGCTTCCTGATATCACTGTTCTTTTTAACTGCCATCAACACAGTTGACCATCACACCCTCATAGCCAACTTTGAGTCTTGAATTGGATTCAACTGCAATGTCCTTCACTGTTTCACTACCTTTACAACTGACACCATTTTGTTCACATGGGCACTAGGTCCAGACACAAAACTCCACTTGCACAGTTTGTTTAATTAGGGCACTCCACGCTCCATGGAAGAATGCAGAGTTTGAGAATTCTGCCTTTGGAGCGAAGTAGAGTTTTTTTCTATTTGTGCCTTCAACTGTTGTTTTGGCACTCAGCCGTGAGAGCCAAGATACTCTCAGGTCGCTTGCAGGTGCATGCAAGACTTATCACACCGCAAGCAAGCTCCCACAAGAGGTTGCAAACCCTCGCACGGCTTACGGCCACAACAGCGCCTATCCAGTGCTGATCGCAAATGGAGCGATCAAGCAGATTTTGTGCCCGAAATGCAGCTGAGAGGCTTTTAGAGTGGATTTCGTACTTTGAACTGGCCGTTGGAGTTTTTTTGTTGTGCACGAAGCCTTTACATTAACTTTTTTTTTCAAACTGAAAGGAAGTGCCCCAGAGATTCTAACTTCCTTTTCCTGTCCAGCAGGCTCTTCCCAGTGCTTTGTCGCTCTCCTGGTCACTTTTCATTGACATTTGGAGGTGGAAGGATCACTCTCCTAGTCTGCTGCATATATATCATTGGATGTGAGGACTTTGTATTTGATATAAGTTGAAAAACTGAAGTATAAGGCTGTTGTTTGTTTGATTGGGAGTATGCACGCATGCACCTGTTTTTATTTGTACTTTTATTCTATTTTTCAAATTTATTGTGGTGAGTGGCCTGCAGTTTTAATTAGAGGCATAGTTATTTCTTTGCATGAAATTTATCTTCTTTTGTAAAAGAAAAATGGTGCAGACAGTCTGGCACTTTGCCATAGGTTTTCATGAATGGTTGAGATATCAGTTTAACAAATTTTAATGTTTGAGGATATTTTCACTCATTTATAAAAAAGACAATATTTTTATTTTTGATTTTATGTATTTTAATTTTAAATGTTTAGTTGTATTTTTTTCATTTTTTTAAAATAAGTATAATTTCATTCCCCCCACTATTTTCCTAACATCCAGCATCAACCCCATGTCCGTTATAGGTGCACAACAGAACTCATTGTCTATGTATTATTCCATTGTCACCTGGACCTTCCTGAGTGCACATCCCAACTTGATGCACATAATGGAAACAGTTACATCTGGATGGTGTAATTGTTCTTTGTTATTCTGAGTTTAAATCATGAAAGTTTTATTGGTGTGGTTTTATGAATGTATAGTTTCGAATACTTTTCGGTTTTTCAAGTGTAAAAACCATAAAAGCAACAGTACCATAATTAAAAATACACAGTTAAAACATAGTCTATAGTCATCAGCACAGACCATTATAAAAAGAGCATTCCACTTAAAAGGGTATAAAATATAAGCAAACAGCCGTTGGGGAACTATGATAGTGTGAGTATTTTACAGGTCAGATAGTTCTCCCTGCTATTTCTAAATTTTAGGGCTGATTTAAAAAAAACAATCAAATATAAGGTGCTTTCAGGATTCAACATTTGCAGGTAGCAAAGGGCTGGACGAACCTGGGTAAAATTCTGTTTTTTTTAAAAGGGGCTTTAAAAATAACCTACGGGGTACATTATAGAGGGAACAGACAAATAAAATGTGCACCAAATCCTGCGGAGACACATTGTCGCAGCCGCAGGATGGATAACACTGCGGATCCCTCGGAACAGCTAATAAAAGGTGGAAATAGTCCAGCCAGAACCTTGTTAACAGGAACCGCTCATGTCCTGATAAAGACCATGA
Source organism: Lissotriton vulgaris (assembly GCF_964263255.1). Classification (NCBI taxonomy): domain Eukaryota; kingdom Metazoa; phylum Chordata; class Amphibia; order Caudata; family Salamandridae; genus Lissotriton; species Lissotriton vulgaris. The sequence goes on from NC_141695.1 coordinate 1,537,184,098, forward strand.
TAAATAGGGCCCAAGTGATGGCGTGGTTTTAAGCATCACATAATTGCGGATGCTGGATTTTGCCATTTCCACCCCCTCTCGATGAAGTTTTTTCATTAGTGTAAAAGATTTTTTCACAATTTCCACGTCTGTGATAGCAATCGAGTCTGGATTTAAAAAGAGGTTTGGGCGCCTCAGTGCAACAAAACAGCCTTTTAGGTATTTTAGCCATGGGATGTTGAGCATGTGGTCCAGGGACAGTACTTCTTTTAATAGCAGGTGGATTAAGACCAGGTCTTTATTTAGCCAGCACTTTAGCCAAAATACTAATGGCCGTAGTGCTATGATATCATCAATAAAGGGTGTACCGGTTTCCTCCTGAACTATTAAGTTAGAGGATCCTTTTGGTACCCCCAAGAGCTGTTTTAGAAAATTGTTTTCAACCACCCCAATGCCCTCTGCTGCCATGTACCCCCAAAGTTCGCTACTATAACTTCCTGGAGCCACACTTTTTGCCGGGTAAATCTTTAGTAATGCTGCAACTGGGTGCTTACCCATTTTCTTCTCAAAATTAAATATAACGGTGTTTGCCCGAGTTACCTTCCCTATTTGCCTTTGCAGTAATGTTCTCCATTTTACCTGGTGGTCAAATAGAACTCCCAGGTAAGAGAATGTTGTAGTCATGGGAACCTTTTCTGTATTTACCACAAAAGGGTACGATTTCTTGGTGCGCAGCCCCACCTGCATAATAAAGACTTTGTGATATTAATGGCTAAGTCAAGAGCAGCCATAAAACTACAGAAGGTATTCAATAGAGACTGCAAACCTCAGGCAGTTCTAGCCAAGAAGACGGCGTCGTCTGCATATAGCAGAATGAGCAGACCTCTGCACATAACATAGGGGAAGTCAACTCCAGTATTAACCAGGCACTCGTCCAGCTCATTAATATATAAATTAAAAAGAAAGGGGGCCAAAATACAGCCCTGCCTTTCACCCCTGTGAACAATAAAATCCCTGGATACCCTAAGGTCCTGCGAAAATCTAACATTAGCCTTTGTGTCCCTGTGCAGGTCCCTCAGAAGGTTAACCAAGGTGGCCTCCACCCCCACGGCGTCCATGGACTCCCACAGTTTCCCCCGGTTGACACAGTAAAACACGGAGGAAAGGTCCATGAACGCCATGTAGATGGTGCCCTGTCGGGCTATGGTGTACTTCCCGAGGACCATGTACAGATTAATGCATTGTGCCAGAGTGGAATGACCTGGCCGAAATACTGTATTGGATTTTGGAAATAACCCTGTTTTCATCGGCCCAAGATGTTAGTCTGTTCAGTATTACTCCCCCCACGGAGTCGATGAGGGAAATCGGCCTAAAACAGGTGGTACTATTACGGTCTCCCTTCTTAACCCCTTCGCTGCTCATGACGAGCTGAGCTCGTTATGAGGCACGGTTGAGCTGTGCTTATGACGAGCTGAGCTCGTCATGAACAATGGGGTTCTGCTAGAATCAGCACAGGAGGGGAAAACCACTAGCAGCCAAGGTGTTAAACACTGGCACAATTGTAGAGGTTCCCCATGACCATGGGCAGCCAAATGCTGCCGCTGCATTGAACACAGATATAAGAACCGGCGCCCATAAAGACACTTTTGATTTAAAAAGATCTGGGGGCATGCTGTCCGGTCCCGGCACTTTATTATTTTTCAGCCCTAAAATACCTCTTTCAACCTTTTTCATGGTGAAGTGAGGTAAGGATACGCCATGCCGACCGCTATGTAATTCTGACTGGGGTATATTACTCTTAAAGATGGAGCTGAAGTGTGACACCCAATCGTCTTCAGTAATATTAGTACCAACTTCATGCTCCCCTTCCCTATCAAACAGTGGTCTGTTAATGATACCCCAAAATCTCTCACTGTTGCATAATGTGTTGGGATCTAAATGTTCTTGCCAGATCTTATCCTTTAGATCAGCTTTATGTTTTACTAGAGTCTTTTTATAAGTCAGACGAAGGGACCGAATCAGTAAAGGGTCTCTGGGACTAATTTTCAATGCAGCCTTTAACTCTCTTGCTGCTTTCGTGAAAGTATGGTCGAACCATTTAGGGTCCCTAGATGATGGACCAGATATAGGGACGGTTAACATAGACCCTACTTTTGTGACAATCCCCTCAAAGGCTTGGAAGATATCCAGGGGGAGGGATGTTGGGGACACACACAGTTTTAATTCGGGGGCACATGATTTATGGATACTTTCATAAAGTGAATCCGAATTCACCTTAAGTCGACGCCTTCCGTCCGTGGGTTTCAAAACACCCTGGGATATCGACTTTTCCTGTAGGTTCAGTAGATTCCCACCCAGGTAAACACAGACTGGATTATGATCGCTGTAGATACTTTCCTGTATTTTAAAGCCCAATATGATGGATTGTAGGCCATTAGAGTACAAAATATAATCTATAAAGGACCCCCCGGTATGGCCTTTAAATGTGGGGACGGGCTGGTTACTACAAACGTACACCACAGACAGGGCAGATGCCAGATCACATTCATTTAATAAATGGTTCAGCATATCTCATCAACCTGAGTGTTCAAAGTGAAGGGCCTCCAGCCTATCACATCCCAATTATCCCATAGCAGAGAATATTGGGTTCCCACATGGGTGCACATTGAAGTACCGGTTAGCATGATATGGTGGGAATTAGTTCCTCAATTCTGTCTGACAAAATCGCCCAATTGGGCAATCTTACATTCCCCTCTAGCATTTACTGCATTATAGAAATTATTCATGATCAGCATTACATTCCCTCTTTTTAGGGTGACTGCTTGAATATCAGTGTTGTTGGAGAATATTGGTTCAACTACACAGTTCACGGCTAAGGAAATATATAAAGCCAAACCTCTTTTAGCCCTGCCACTGCGTGACAATAAGGCCAGTACAAAAAAGGCTTTGTAGCCTTCTAAAAAAATATTGCATTCCACCATCCAAGACTCCTGCAAACTGATCACCGGAAATGCCCTTATAAACTCTACCCACTTTGGGTCTTGAACCTTCCCCACCAGCCCCGCGATGTTCCAGGAGATGACAATATAAACCAGTTGTCTTGATGAAGCCACCGAAGAGGCCGCTTTCAAACCCTCTGGACAACCAGCTTGGCACCCCTCGTCCAAAATCTGTCCGCGAGGTCCCCCGCTGTATACTGACATTGGGGAGATGACAGCGGATCATTGGAATCTATATGTACCTTTAGTCAGTCGCAGTTTTAACGATGAGCGGGCTGCGAATCTGTTTGGCGCTAGTCAGAAGAATAGGGGATACCGTTCCCCCCAGGTGCTATCTGCTACAATACGGGGGTCAGGTGGTTAAATCTATTAGATCTGATGTCAGATTCAGATCTACCTGGCTGCCAACTAGTATGCGAGATAGGGTTGATACTATTTGGTGGAGCTGGTTGATAGAAGAAACCCAGGGGGAGGATCGGTATTCCAGGGCCTGTGTTAAATTTTCTTGCTTGGGTCTCTCTGAATAATCTCTCAACGATCGAACGATCACTCAAGTTCACAATTATACAATCAACCCCACCTAACTTTCTTGAATTCCCCACCCATTCCACTCGCCGCGCCATGATGATATTGGGCCATATGTATCATAGTTCCGTTTTGCGAATTCTACATAGCGAAGTTTAAGGAATCGCTATTTAGAAATCGCAAAATGGTATGTATGAAAAAAATCGCTTTTTTTTGCGATTCCTTAATCTTCCTTATTTGCGAATTCGCAAGTTGCGAATTCGCAAATAAGGAATAATTACCCATTCATTCCTATGGGCCAGGAGGCCCATAGGAATGAATGTGAAATGCATTTCATTTTGCGAATCGCAATTTGTGAATTCGCAGAATGAGATTGATTTCAAGGGTGCAGGGGTGTCTCAAGGACACCCTGCTGCACCCCTGAAATCAGCATGTGTGTGCATATGGCGCACATACATGCCCTATGGGCATGTATGTGCGTCACATGCAACATTAAAAAATGCCAATTAGTGTAGTGCTGGCCTAGCATTGATGACTTATGCTGATGATTCGCAGATTGTTTTTTCGTTATCTAAATCTGATCCTCTATCTCCATCTGTTCTTAAACTAGGCCTCCATGAAGTCTTCAGCTGGATGTCTAAAAACCAGCTGAAGCTCAATGGGGAGAAAACAGAGATCCTCCTTCTTGGTAAAAACAGAGATCTCTGGAATGACTCTCACTGGCTGTCTTCCCTGGGTGTTGTTCCTACCCCAGCTACCCAGGTTAGAAACCTGGGGGTCTACATCGATGATTCCGTATCGATGAGGCAACAGGTTAGTAGAGTAACTGGCACTTGCTTTGTCATCCTCAAGTGGTTGCGTAAGATCCTATGGATGCTGCCTCCTGCGACCCAGAAGACCGTGGTCAATGCACTAATTACATCCCGTCTTGACTACGGTAACATCCTTTACCTGGGTTCGAACCAAGCTGTCGTGAGACGTCTTCAACTGGTCCAAAACTCCGCGGCCAGGTTGTTGTGTAAAATCCCCAGAACAGCGAGGATTTCTAAGCATCTTAGGGATCTGCATTGGCTCAGGGTGGAAAACCGGGTTAGGTTTAAAGCCCTGAGTTATATGTTTAGAATTAAAGCGGGTACTGCTCCCAAGTACCTACAGGAGTTGGTTAGGCCGTACCTCCCTAAACGCAAACTCCGTTTCCTCAATGCAGCAAAATTCACAGTGCCTAGATTTAAACTGACTAGAGTTGGAGGAAGGTCCTTTTCCTATCTGGGCCCGACCCTTTGGAACTCCATCCCCCTCTGCATCCGGAAGGAAGATAACTTCGCCGCGTTTAAGAAAAGCATTAAGACATGGCTTTTCGATAAGTAGGGGGCCTTCTGTCCTCTGCCTTCTGTGTACAGCTCTGTCTCCATAAGTCCCGGCGCCGGGAAACCCTTTGTAGGTATCTGTGCGCCTTATAAATGTAATAAATAAATAAATAAATAAATAAATATTTTGAAACAATATCACAATTTACCACCAACTGAACGTTGGTGGTAAATTGTGATTTCCTAAGCTGAATTCGCTACAGTAAAATGCTTCATACATAGCATTTAAGGAATCGCAACATTGTGATTCCTTAAATGCTAAAGCAAAAATTGAATCGCAAGTATTTGCGATTCCTTAAGATGCGATTTTTTGATACATTTCTATTAATGCAAAACAGCCTATTGTGATTCGCAAAGGCCGAATACGGTGAATTTCGGCCTTTGCAAATCAAAAAAAGATTGATACATATGGCCCATTATCTCCTATTTCAGGGCCTGCCGATGTATTACTAGAAAGCCAGTGAGTCACCTTGGTCTTAAGCTGATAGAAAACTTCTGTGGAGCCATGGGGATGGCGTGGCACATTGCTTAAAATGACCACCAGTGGTGTAGATTGGGGGGGCAGATCTATTACTAAAGAGTTCAAGCTGCTAATGGTTGTCTCCCCCCGATTCCCACCCCTGTTATGCCCTGGGCCCTGCAATATATAATTATGCTGTGCCATTAAGGGTGGCCTATTAGTTGCCGTATCCTCAGTAATGCCCCTTGCCACGCTCTCTGAAGATCTAGTACCCAGGCAACTCCCCAAATGGTCCCTATTGTTGGATGGAACATCACGATTAAAGTCACCAGGTGCTTGTACAGGGCCTACTGAAGGAGTCGGCTTAGTTGGCATGATATTTGCAATAACAGGAGGACGAGAGGAAATCTGATTCATAGCAGCTAGCCTGTGCTCTATATCAGACAGCTTAGACATTATTGATACCAACCTTTCCTCCAACACAGCACTCAACACTAATTTAATAGTTTCCAACAAGTGCTTCCCACCCCCGGTTGCACCCCCTAATACTGGAGGCGGTACCTGCGATTCATTAGGTTTAAATATTTTTGCTTGACCCACAATAGCCTTACACTTCCTCTTGACGCTACCTGCGGGAAGACCATCCTCCCTTAGAGGTGGTGGTGGGAGTGGGCTGGAGCCATGGAGAGCCTCTGGTGACACTGCACAGATCTTCCGACCCGGCCCACCCTCCCCCATAGTTGCGGCGTTTACAGGGCCTTTTTTGTTGACAATCGTTATTACAGGGGACAAATGCTTCAGTGGTGCCACACCCTTATCAACAGGTATGTCATTGGGTAAGTCTATGACCAATATTTCGTTGACTGTGCCCGTACAATGTCGGGAGCCCTCTATTCCTTCTATCGTGATGTTAGGGGTATTAATAGGGCTCTCCCGAAGATGTTGGAGAGAATCCACCAGTGATCTGGAAAGACGCCTATTCACCAGTTCAATTTCCTTATCGATGACTGAGGCTGATCTCGATAGAAAAGCATCCATGGTTATAACTGTAGATTTTGCGGCTGCTATTACCCCTATCGGAGCTGTCTGTAACGTCCTTCTGACCATGGTTGCTGACCTTCAAAAAAATGGGATGGCCTCACTTCGTGTCAGTTAACAACCTAACTGTGGCAATCAATCAATCTGCACAATTCAGTGGCAATCAGCATGTAACATTAGTAACATTAGATACACAAATGAATATTAACCAACCATCCGGAAGTTCGTGTCCAAGAGATAAATAACGTGGCCCAGCCCGGCCTCTTCCGGACGCTGACTGACGTGGGACGGGCCAAGGCAACGCCGGGGAGCGTCCTGCGCTGCGGGAGGTGCTAATTTCTTTTAAGTGCCTCCGGGCGCTATGGGATGACGCGAAGAAAGGGCGCCACACAAGAATGCCGGGAACTGAAGTCCCCTAATCGCCCAAGACTACCTCCAGCTGCGGCGTGAATAGCAAGGAACTGAGCCGCTCCGGTGGCTGGGAGGTGCACTGAAGACTGCAGGCAGGTAGGTGCGTAGTGGCAGTCACAACAGGGTTCACCCCATCTTATGGGAGTAAACGTGTCTCAGGGAACTCCGAGAAAGGGGTAGCCCTTTAGTCAAACTCTGTTATGTTCCACCATCAGGCCAATGTGTGTTGGAAAGTCATCAAGGGTCCTGCCCCGCAGTGTAACCTGTTCGGGTCGGGTTCCCAGACAGGAATTTATAGTTACACAGTATTGCTAATTATTTAAAATAACTTAAGTAAACACACTTAATGACATTGTTTGTTTGTACTACTAAATAAACTGCAACAATGACACGTTTCACTGATGTTCTTCTTGCATGTTTGCATTTAGGTGCACAGGAGAAGCGACATCACCCCCAGTACTACCAGACAGATGGTCTGTACACAACATGATGCGTGAATGACTATGCAACACAGACATCTCTTCAGCTTGTAAAGCTAAGTGCCACTTAAGACTGACAGTTTCAAGGTGGTCACAAAGAAATGTGCTGCCACGAAAGTGGCTAATGGGGAAGAGAAGAAACAGATTTTCACCATTGGTGTGCCGACCAGAACATTTTACGGCAAACTTGTGCTTGAGGAACTGGCCTCATGCGATCAAGCTGATAGCAGCACTACTGCATCAACAGCACCCCCCCAACCTTTACCCAAGACCCGGTCTATCAGTAAAGCAGCCACTGCAATCATGTTGATACCAACAAGTAGTGATGTTAAATTGGATTTGTCTCTTTTACAAAATAGTGCATATTCATTTCAGGAAAACAGAGCAAAGTGGTCAGCAGCCACAGCCAGCAATACTACATTTAACTGAAGTTCGAGGAGAACAGGAAGTTGAGCTTCCATCTGAGCAATAACGTTCTCTTTTAGGATCATTGGCTCCCAGATCCACAGTAAGAAAAAGGAAGGGTACTACTCCACCACTTCTGATGATGATGAAAGGGACATGGAGTCGACCCTGGCAGAGTCCAGGAGACAACAGGAGAAGCAAGGGAAAAGAATAGTTCCTAAAAGACTTAGACTTATGGAACGGGATGATGAGAAGGATGACGATGACAAGACAGTCATGGTGGAAGGTGACACAGAAGAGTCTGACACTGCTATTCAACCTGCTCCAAGGAATGTGGCACAGATAGCACTGCCACCAGCTCATGCAGGGAACCAGATGGGTGATGTTAAAAATACCTACAGGTATACCCAAACCATACTTTTTTCGTAGGGTACCTGGGGTATGAGATAAAATCGTGAACCAATTGGGGTTTATTCTGAACACAATTGATTCAGGTATACCCTCTTTAAAAGTACCAACATGTTTCGTCCCTCAATGTGAGCCCTCGCGGGTATGGGGCCTTCTTCAGGGCTGGAATATCTACTCCTAGGTGTCCCTGCTCTATACTCAGCACACTTTACATGCAAAATGAGGCCTAGTGCACTCACCTTTGTTCCCTAGGTTCCAGTAGTATTTCTAAAAGAAAAGGAGACATAAGGAGGAAAGGAGGAACAAGTGGGACATTTCTCCTTGTTTAACTGTAGACTGGTTGCTTTCATTGTGACTATCTCCATCTGTGTACCCGATTGTAGCACTCTATGATTTAATATATCCTGTGTTCCTTAATTATATCTGTCCAGATACCTCAGTGTTATATCTATGAAATAGTGATCTCTATATCTTCGTTCAATGATTTGAAAAGCAGGGTGTTTTATGACACTGAACCAACTTTTTGTGAGCTAAAAATGCATATATCTTGCAACAAAACATCGAAAACTTTGCTTTTACACCCATCACATGCTATGTAGTGAAAGAACACAAATCTGATGTATTAGTGTCTTTGATGTTATCGCATGCACGCTAGTGAAAGCGAATATTTTTTTTACATGCTTACCTACTGGGATTTGCTCATTTGCACCATGCGGATTGGGGCATATGGTGCCGTCTTTTAGTCACACACCGTGGAAAACAATGGAATACATATCATGTAGTATGGCTAAATGGTGGAGCTTATTCCCCATTATTGAACCCTAGCATGTTTGTCCAAAAACGAACATCCTCTCTTTTAAATCCTAGGGACCAAGATGTGTTCCAGATCTAACTGAATATTAAAAACATAGGAGTTACTCCTAATCAGAATCATTACAAAAGGTGAGAACATATAAAAATACCTTGTAGGTTAAACTGAGAGACCCTTTAATCATAGGTGTGTTTTAAATATTATGCACATCAAGAAGGGTGGTGCTATTATATGAGGCGAGAGAGAGATCAAATCCTCACTGAACCCCGACATATATAAAAAAGGATTACCTCAAACTCAGCCAAATTTGGCAAAAGGTAATTAGAGATTTTTTTATAAACAACAGTAGTATATTACAATAGGAGATGCCTTTAAATGATGGGTGGTGAGATGATATGTTATAATTTTCCATATTATATAGGGAAGAGAGAGACGTAATCCTCACTGAATTCCCGACATATACCAAAAAAGATCACCTTAAATTCAACAAACTTTGACTAAAGGTAATTAGAGCTGGTATTAGCATAAACAACTCAGTAAATAGTAGTACATCATAGTATGATATGCCTTCAAATGATGGGTGCTTTTTATCATTGTAGTTATCATTGGAGCAATATCGATTTACTCCCTTTGATCTGGAGACACAACCAGCTGAGTGCAGTTGCACCGGTGAGACTAAATAGAGAATAGAGATGAAGTAGGTTGGATGACAAGTGGTGTTGAATAAATAGTTGGTGAGGAGAATGATGTGGTCTGTCTAAAGGTCTCCCGATGGGGATGATTGGAGCGCTTAAAGGTCTAAATTTTGTGTAATCTGTTTACATTGTATGTAATGCATTATTGTAGTGAACAGGACAATATGAGTTTGCTCATGACAATCCATTTTTTAAGTGATATGTATATATATATTTTTCGTTTTTATATAGGTGTAATTATTGATCGATAGGAGATCCATTGTGTAGGGAGAAAATAGCTTTGTCCTGAAGAAGGTGGTCCAATTGTACTTATACCACCTAAGCACATCAACACCCAGTGCTGGTTGGTGTTAAATTTGGAAAAGTCAGCAATCAAACTGAGACAGGGGATGTACACCTATGCTTTGTGCTATCTATATTGTGTCCAAATTAACATGTATAAGACAAATTCAGTTGTCTAAATGAATTCTCCTTCTTAGTTATGAAGGAAAAAAAATGTTTAATCCAGGAATCAATATGTTTTAAAGTTTTTATGAAAATTACTCATGGAAATACAAAAGGTGTATATTTTTCGTATAGAATAGAAGGAAGGGATTTTTTTATATACATATCTACGTGTGTGATTATAAGTGCTTTAAACATCCTGAGTGGAAAGCAGAGTGTGTGGAGTATGAATGTGGTCATACAACCAGTTTAATTAATCTCTGGTAGTTCTTACCAAAGGGAACACTTTTTTTAACCTTTAAGTTACTGGGAGTGCTATCCCTTTGGGTCTTTGATCCCCTCTCCTTGGTTTTAAGGTTCATAAATATGTGCCTTGATCTCTTGTGTGACACAGAAGCCTTCTCACGTTAGGGATCATGATCTTGAAAGTAATTGATCAAGGAATAAATACTCCCCAATTACCCAGTGACCTCAGAACAAATAATAAAAAAAAATACGACTGCTGCAAAAACTTGATCCACTACCAACATAACCAATACATCCGGAAAAACAAAACAAAACTCAAAAATAACACCAGTATATGATCAACCCAGCATCTCATCCTTCAAATGTGCATGAGAGCCTGTGGCTATCGCCAACAGAGAACCACCTGCCTTCTCAAGTTCTCCATGAGAACACGCAAGAAATAATAAAGTCCAAGAGCAGCATTGCCACAGTCATTCATCTAACTGTTGACTATCTGAAACGGTGTGAAGAACCATCATAGCAGCTTAAGGGTGCTAACCGTGATTTGCAAAGCACTAAGAAAGATGTTACACTGTCCAAGTCAAGGAGTAGCACGGTTCTCTACATGCTCTCTTGATCTCCCCTTGTAAAAAAACTGTACCTGTTTCTTTGACCTCTGGGTGACTTTGGTTGCCACTTAGATGTTCCTGTCTGTGGTTTGAGGGCAAGACCTCTGTGAATGATTTGAATGCTTAACATTTTTTAAATGTGATTTGAGCCAGGTCCTAAATAAATAGCAAATAATCATCCTGAGAAGTAATGACGGCAATCATCCTTACCTCCCTTGCGAAGATTAAATGAAAGTTTTACAAAAATATCTGAGTGGCCTGCAATGACCTGATATTCTAGGACCACTCAAAAGGCCCCTTCATTGCCGACTAAGGGCCTGATTTAGATTTAAGCTAACCAGTTACTCCGCTCAAATCATGACGGATATCCCGTCCACCAAAATATAAATCCCATAGGAAATTCTGTGATTTATATTTAGGCCGATGGGATAGCCAACACTGTTGTGACGGAATAACCCATCTGCAAACATCTAAATAAGGCCCTATGTCTCTGTCCTTGAGATTGAGCATTTTGGAAAACTGAAATTTAACATTTTCAAGGGTGTTCAAGCACTTATCCTCTTCAGTGTAAATTCAAATTACATTGTCACACTTTGCATTGTTTTCAAGGTCCTAACACTTCAAGTGCAGTGAATCTACCTCAAATATTGTATCATGAACCTTTTATCAAAGTCTGCAGCAGCTTCCCTTTGACATAATTTCTTATCATTGTGAAGGCGTCAGCAAGACTGTTTTGTACCTCCACAATGTCTGTTTTTGGAAAATTAGACATTTATTACATATGGATGCCTTGAAGAGATGTTCAGAGAATGTTCATCATGAGTGGAACATTGTCATGCTTAGTTACCATGATCAAAAAGACCATTTGTTTCAAGGTAGGGGCTGTACCTACAGTTGGGACATTGTCCAGTAGCTACTGCCTTTGTCCATCCAGATGCTGCACAGTTACTATAACAGTTGAAGTGCATGCATTTCTGAGATATTAGCTAATGATTACCAACATGAAATTTCAAATAAATACTCAGTTCAAGCAGCAGGCTGGGCTATCACATTTATCCTTCCGTTCCGTATTGACTGAATCACAATATAACACTACTTAGTTCATCAGGATGTTTTGCTTCAAATCCAGAACACTCTGTAGATATGTACATAGGCTTCCACAATGATTGCCTAAATAATAAGTGTTCGTCCGGTCTACTGCGCCTAAATTTTGACCCTATTCAGTTGTATTAGAGACCCTGTATGCATCCCTGATCCAATACTGATTTGGAACATAGCCGGGATATGAAATATTGAAGAAGGCAATCACTGCTCTGGCTCAATAAACAAAATCTGCACATGCCCACACAGCCGTGACTGCTTTTCGGGATCCTTTATAAAGTCTGTCTTTTCTGACAAAGCCCTGCATCTCCTTGCTTGCCACCAAGACTGACCATAACAAGGTGAGACTGCCACGCTTTGTGACTGCTCAGGTATCACCACTGGGCAGGAGTTGTATTAGATTCCGTTTTACCTGAATAAGCAAAAAGTTCTGTGACTCTGTCAAATCTACTGACAAGCTCATCCATGTTGATCCCCGGTCCCACATAGAGAATGGGCTTAGCCAACTCCAGGCTAGGGAAAAAGTCTCAGCATGGGATGAACAGGGAGATGATTGCCAGACACATGCACCTCTCCTTAGAAAAAAACTACTACACAGTGTGTAATGCTGTGTGTATGGAGGTTGTGCAGTGAGATCAAAAACTGCCTCACCTCGCCATCATCATCAGCAACAGAACAACTGGAGGGTTAAAAAACATGCAAGATTAGTTCCTTTAACTCTGAGAATGAATACTTTATGTTGCATCAATGTGTTGAGGGGAGCAAAGCAAGCATCAGATCTTATGAGCCAGAAAGAAATATGTCTGTCTGTGTGCTGTCCATGCCACATCGCTCATATTTTGCTTTAGAACAATCGAAAAATAGTCAGTCATTTACTAACAGGACAGTCACTGCTCCTCATGGTTTCCTCTGTTTTGGCAAGTATGGGGATATATCTAGGAGATATTTGAAATAATATTTGTGAGTACCTGGGTCCTAATTGTAATTTACAGATAGTGATGGCACTTATGACCTGGCTTAAATAATGTGGAACGCTAACTTCGTGTTTTCTCTTTCTGTCTTTCTTTCCCATGGAAGGTATTTCTTATGACAAATGAGAAAGGAGAGTTCTGATCAGTGCTTTTATTAGTTAACAGCTTCACTTTTTTCTCTAAGCAGATGCCAGCTGGTGACCTAGTGCTGGGCTCCCTGCAACGGGATTGTGGATGGAGGATAGTGCTCCATTGACTTTTTCTTCTGTATTCCCGCCTTCTTCACTAGGGTTGTCATGGGGCACACAACAAATCAACGATGAAGCTTCCTCGGGCACCTCCTAAGAGTGGATCAAGCAGGGCACTGGCTGCAGTGACATGTAATATATACACAGTACATTTGAGGAACTTCTGGCCATGATAGATGCCTCTGAGAAGTACTTATAGAGTAAGATCGACTCTTTCTCTATGGAACTTGGCCTTATCTGAGAAGACTCTCTAAAGATTTCTGAAGGGCTCACTACTGTTGAGGGCACTGTGCAATCTCAACTCCTGCTGTCCAACCTACGGACCTCTGCATCATGGCTCTGGAGGCCCAGAAGTGGTGCCATGACAATGTCCACATCGTAGAGCTGCTGAAGTGAACTGAGGGCTTATCTGGAAGCTTGGCTGCAAGAGGTGTGGGCAGTCTAGGCAGAGGTCAAGGAGACTTCTTCATGGACCCATCTGCAGCATGGGATTGGATAAGGCAACATGACAAGGCTGCTGCACAGCCTGATTCACATGAGCTGTGGCAGCCCCCACCACAGAGGCAAGGATATCGGTGCATGGGAACATCCCGCTCTTCTAAATCATGGGTGGTGTTGGTAAAGTCAAGAGCAGTGAAAAATGCAGCCTCTTTGGGAGCCAGTGAGACTCTTCTCGATGAGCGTCTCCGGATTACAATGTCTCTACTTTCTGACTCTAAGGTCTCAGTTGTACCATACTGGAGAATATATTACTGGGGGGTCACCCCAGACATGGTGGTGTAAAAAAGTGCCCCTTTTTGAAATGGTAACTCCCACTTTTTGCCTTGTATGTGATGCACTTTTTGACAGAAATGCACTGGGTTCCTGCAATCCAGTTTCCCAGTGCCAAATCTCTTCCCCTAAAACTGTACAATTGTTTCCCCAATTGGCAGTACTTTTAGCACCCCTTGTAATTCCTAGTAAATGGCACCCTTTGGTAACTAGGACAAGGAGGTTAAAGAGGGTCTCTAAAGCTTGCAGCATATATAGTCTCACCCTAAGGGTCCCCTTCACAACAACATGCAAACTGCCATTGCAGGCTGCATGCCTTGGTGCAGACAAAAGTGAAGATGAGGCATGGCACACATCCTGTGAGCCATGCCTATAAAGCACTGCATGCAGTATAGGTAAGTCACCATTACAGCAGGCCCTACAGTCCTAAGGCAGGATGTACTATACCACATGTGTGAACATATCTGCCTGAGCAGGTACGCCCCTGTGATGTCTAAGTCAATTCTTAGATATTACAAATAAACTTCGAAACCATTTTGAGTACAAGTGCTGTACACTGGTATTTACGAGTCCCCCAGCTACATGATGGCTTCACAGAAATTAGAGATGTTTGGCATCAAACATCTCATATTAATAATTCCCTCACTTATTCTAGTGAAGGATTTATTAATACATGCACCCAGAGGGCACCTTAGAGGGGCCCCCGAAAACCTACCGACTACTATAGTACATGCTGGCTGTTTGGTGCAGACCGGCTTGCTACCACAGATAGGTTTCTGACCCTCTGCAGGCAAGAACCCACACTATCTGAGAGCAGAAACAATGTCTGCTCCAGCCTGAGATTTGTCACCTCCTCCAAGAAGGATGGCTAAGTGACCAGCATCTGAAAGAAGGAGGCTTCAACGGCCTCTGACACCTTTGTTATGCGACCCAAGGCTACCTCCGAGAGGAAATGCCACCCCCTGCCCAAGCCCATTTGGCACCAGGGCAGGTGAGAAAACAAGCTAGTCAGGAGGCGTGTTCCCTTCTCAGGCTAGAACCACCCCTAAGGTGGGCTACCTGATGTGAATACAACTTTTAGAAATCCACCATCTTATTTTTAGCTGAATTAGTGTCAGGGTTATGCCCACTTCTCATGGGAAGTGGTCATATAGAGGGTATAGACACCCTAAAGGTAAGTAGCCCATTGGCTACTACCTGTAACTCCCCTTAACACCTCTAAATTTAATATTTAGGGGGCACCCCTGATACCAGGAACTCAGATTCAATGAATTAAGAAGAGAGGACAAAGAAGAGCCATGAAAAAAGTAAGAACTGAAGATTACTGTTAACTTTTAGCGCCAAACCCTGCCTGCCTGGACACGTCTTGACAATCGTGACCAGCGACTTGTCCTGCAGTCGACCAGCTTTGAAGAACCCCAGAAGACAGCCAGTCCTTCACAAATTGCCAGCAATCTCCTTTGGGGAAGAGGAGCCACTCCTCTGCAGGCCGCAGGCACCTAAAATGCAAAATTCAGTTTACTTAGTTGCCGCTCCCCGGCTAGCCCGACAAAACAGATTCCCAGGAAGACCTGAAGGTCAGATGTGTCCCCCCACCAAGTGAGAGGACACCTGGACAAACTGGAGCTGCACAGTACCAAATTCTCAGGGTACAGGACCCCTTGCAACATACAGAGCCTGCAAGAGCTCAACCTGGATTCCTACAGCACTGAGACTGAGCAGCCGTCAAGGGACATCAGCACCACAGAAGCCCACTTCCAGAGTGGCCCAGCTGACCTGATTTTACACTCTCATCTGGCGAGACCGACAACTGCAAGGCCCTTGTAAGCACAGAGTCCAGCCAACCTTTTTATTCTACATCTTAGCCCCCCAGCCTGGGTACCGATGAACCAGCTGTGCCCCCTAATCCCCAGGGCCCTTGTGACCCAAGCCCCCTGTTAGGTGCTCCCAGACACATCCCCCAAATCCCTGTTGGCAGCCTGTTTTTAGGTAGCGCTCCTTCCTTCCACTGGCATAGCACACACTGCAAATGACCTGACCAGCACCTCTATACCTGGATGCCCCAGAACAGGTAACTGGTGGTACTTTGGACCTGGGCCTCCTACGACCTGGACCTGGACCTGGACCTGGGCCTCATACGACCCTAAGTCCTAAAGGAGATCCAGATTAACCGATTGGAATTAACTGTATGCAACATATGCCTTTTTGAAGCGTTGCTGTGTGAAGACGCGTTAAAGTGAACTATTTACTTACCTGTCAAAAATCATACTTAAACAAGTACTTACTTGATAGCAAAGTTCTTGGTATCATAATGTATATAAAAATACAAGTTATGTGTTGGTTTTATTCTTGAGTGTGTGTCTCACTTATTGTCTCTGTAAGTACAACAAATGCTTAGCATTACCCTCTGATAAGCCTAAGATGCTTCCCCACACTACCAGAAAGGGGAGCATTTAGGGCCATATTTACTGCAAATGCTGCACTGATTGAGAAGGAGAGATCAAGAGTGCATCATATTTACAGAAATATGGCACTCTCCTCCCTACTTCCTAGCGCCGGTGCAGGAATGTGCGTCCATGGCCGGCCACATCGGTGGGGGAGGAGTGGGAGGCCATGAAGATTGTGATTCGGGGATATTGCATCTCTAACAAAGTGGGTGTACAGGCCCAGTTGCACTCCGATATCAATGGGCAGAAAGCAGTGCTTGATGGTCTCCCTATTGAGCTGGGGGAAACCCCATATGGTTGAAAGCACATACTGGAGAAAAGAGAGAAACAGTTTGCCCTGGTTGATTGCCTGCACCACTTTGATTACAGGGCGTATGTGGGCAGTGCATATATTGAGTGTGATAAATTGGGTACAATTGTAGCATGGATCCTATGGGGCAAGGGTTGTGGGCCCCCCACCCTCCAAGTTCAGGATGTTTCAGGACACAATGTCTTTACCCAGGCGAATATTAATACAGCTTTTCTTAACTTCTGAACTCGGGTTGGTGAGGTGGTAATGTTAGATTACATAGCAGCTTCCTCCCCAGTATCCCTTGTTTCCACTGTGGGAGATCGATTGGTTGCAGACATTACTGAGTAAAAAGTACATAGCCCTTAAGGAGATGGTGAGGGGGAAGGTACCCAAATTGGATGGGTTGCTGATAGAATTTTATGCTGTTTATGCTCAGATCTTGTTGCTAGACTTTTAGCTTTATTTGTTGACTCCCGGAAATGCTACGTGAGGCGGCTATTGTGCCCCTTTTAAAGAAAGAGAAAGATCCGCTCCACCACGACTTTTTATTACCCCCTCTCAATGCTCGATGCTGATTACAAGATGTTGAGTAAATGTAGTGGAGACCCGTCTTCTTCCCATATGTGCAGACCGGTTAACCCTGACCAGCCTGACTTAATACCCAATTGTAGCACCATGCTCAGTATCCGTCAATTGCTCCTGGCTTTGGACTAGCGAGAGAAATTACCGGCAACTGTGCTGATTATTTCAGTGGATATTAGCAGGCCTGAGCGGTGAACTCCGCTCTGTTCGTGGAGTTTGCAGAATTTTCTGAAATCTCTACTCCGCGGAGTTCGTGGAGTGCCGAAAACTCTTCTAGGCATTAAATGCGGTAGAGCTTTTTCCACACATATGTTCGTGAATGGTAAGTAGAGAACATGTAGCGAAACTCAGTGAACTACGCCCGGGCTTAGATATTAGGAAACTTTTGATTCCTTCTGTATGGTGTTTCTATTTGCAACCTATTTAGTATGTGTTAGTACTGACAGTCTTAGGGTGGTCTACTCCCAACTTTTTCCATGCCTCCCTCCATTTTCCGATTTCTTTTGGCTGGTTTTAGGACTCTGTGCACTTTACTACTGCTGGCCAGTGATAAAGTGCTTTCAGTCCCTCCCCTAAACAATGTAATATTGGCTTAACCTTAATTGGCATACTTAATTTACTTAAAGGCCCCTACTAAAGTGCACTGCATATGCCCAGGGTCTTGAAATTAAATGATACTAGTGGGCCTGCAACAGTCATTATGCCACTCACTTTATTAGCCCTCTAAAACTCTAACCATGGGTCAGGCCTGCCATTGTAGAGCCTGTTTGTGCATTTTAGCCCTGCCACTTCAGTCTGGCCAGATAAACCTCTTGACAGGCCCAACACAACCCTTTGTATACATATAGAACACCTCTAAGGTAGGCCCTATATAACCCACAGGGCAGGGTGACATGTATTTAAAAGGCAAAACATGTACTTTAAACTTTTTTTCTCTTGGTAGTAAAAAACCTCCCAATTTCCATTTTCCCTACTGCTATGACTATCTCTCCCTTATAATAAAATTGGGATTACCTTATTACATCTTTTAAGTCTAATTCCTAATTGTGAAGCGATAGTCTTTTCAAATTTGGTGTCACTGAACTCACAATACAATATCGCTGCTTATGGTGGAGTTGGATTTTAAGTTAAAGTTTATCAAATGCTACTGTTAGAAAGTTGGCATTTTCTTACTCTTGCCATTGAGTGCCTTCTGCCTGTCTTTTATTTAACATCTATTGTGGGTGACAGCTGGGCTTTGTGCATTCCCTCTAGACACCCACACACAAAGGGAGCTTAAGTGTCACTGATAGGCCATCTAAATCCTGATGGGCCATCCTGTGCAGGATGGGCTGACACTTACACCTGAATAAGCCTTGCCCTGTCCCCACATATAGAGGCTGCTAACACCAATATAGTGAGTCTTGAGCAAGGTCAGGAAGTAAGGACCTCTGTGCACCTCAAATCTTTCTTTGGATTCTCCCCACTTCATAGGAACAACTGGGTATAATTACTGGATCGCTAACACCATAACTTCAGTACACCTCTGGACCTGTGGCCACTCTGCCAGAAAGATGAACTGCTGCCAATGACTGTTAATCTGCCAGGCTGCTGCTTTGCAGGACTCTTACCTTGCTGTCCTTTTGACCAACTGAGCTGCCTTCTCCCCACTGTTTTCCTGCCTGGGTGAGAAGGGCTGGACCTCCATCACTTGAACCTAGAGTGAGTGGAATGGCTTGCTGGCTTGCCTCCAGTTCTAAGTCTCAGTGACATCAAACGCTTCAACTAGCCACATCTGCATGTGGACTGTACAAAGCTGTGAGTCTGCTCTGTCAAGTGGTGCCACACCAGTCCTGGACAATTGGAAGTTAGGCCTAAGGTACTTCTACATCCAGAACTCACGCATCCTCATCAAACCTGGGCATCTTTGTATTTGCATGAGTCTGACTTAGCGCATCCTCATCGTTACTTGGAGCAGACCCAATGCTTTTGGAATTAATGCATCGCCCACTGCCGAAGCAGCAGTCATGTATCACATTCAGAAAAAGCACCATGCGGTTGAAAGCGATGCTTCACAACAGTTGCATGAAGAAAATCAACATAACTAATTTATTGCGTTGCTCGACACCAATGCATCACTTTGGCTTCACATCCAATCTTTGTCTAAAATGACGCATCTCAGATCAAGGTACTTTGGTTCAGCTGACCCAAGTGCGTCCCTGTATCTGGCCTGCACTCCACTGCTGTTTGCCTAAACTGTTGGCTGTGCCCCGGTCCAGTGTAATCAGGTATCCCGTTCAATCTCGTATTGCTTCTAAGTGCTATTTAGCATTTATTCTTTGTGTAATTCATATCTCAACATCTGCTTGTTGGATTTTTGTTGTTTTGGTCGTATCACAATCTATTCTAACCTGCTTTGGAGTCTTTTTGTTGTGTTTTCAATGTGTTATTATTTGAAGTGTTGAGCGAATACTTTACACATTGACTGCTCTATGCCAAGCTACCAGAGGGGGGTGCACATGATACTTTTGGGTGTGTTGTAAGTAAGAGTTGGCGGAACTTGCAGAGTTTTACTCTGTGGAATTCAGTGGAGTTACATAAAAACTCTGTGAGATTCTGTGGAGTTCTGCCCACCTCTAGTTTTAAGTAGAGTGTGTGCAGCGGTGACAGAGGAGCAAACCATTGGAGGCACCAAAGAGCCTGAGGTTTCCAATCAAGGTAGTCCCTGAACTTGCCGTGGGATGGGAAGTGGTACAGGCAGAGGGATGCCGATCAGCCCCTAGAAACCGGCGGTGTGTGGAACAGGAAAAACAAAAGAATGAGAGACTTCTATACATGCAAACTATCTCTAGCTTCAGAACATTCCAACGAATACATGCCCTTAGTGTGGTTTTAAATTAGTACATCGATGCACAGTCATATTAAATTAAAATGCAGTTTCACATACAATATAATGAATTATTTCTTTATGCGTAAAAGGCCATACATCTTGAAAGTTGGTGCCCACAAAGGTCGGTAAGACAGCAGAATTCACCCTTTGCTGTCCGAGGATATGAGCTAGGCTCCTCAAACTGAATTTGGTTAGAGTGAAAGCAAAGGAATTCTGATTTTTTTGTGATCCATTCCAGGGAAACTGGAGGTAAAGCCTATATTTGGGAATATTCTGCCTTATTTATGATGTGTTCTTATGTGTGAATGTAAACAGGTGGGGCTTTCTGGGCTTTAACAAGCAGTCATAAGGAAGATTTTTCCCTCCCTATCAGTGGCCTAAAGGTTGTCAAGAGTAAATATAAGAAGAATTGGTAACAGGAGGTTCACAGCCCTCCAACCCGTACTCTCTTTTTATCCAGGCAGATCCAGTCCCTGTCGCTGAATCTGGTCAGACTAGCTCACCAACAGGCCCCCGTTGATGGGGGTTTCTGCTATATTCCTGCAGCTTGCGGCTCTTTTTTCCCGCAGGGTCAAAAGTTGTCAAGAGCTACTCTGCTGGCTTAGTCTAGTCCCTTCACAGGACACCACATGCCGTTTATTAAGCAGAGGAGGATAATACACACACTATGAAGACCACTATAGGCACATGTACAGACAGCACGCGCTATGGTGTGAACCTGTTGGTTATGGCACAGCAGCAACCAACTACTAGATCCAAGGCCCTGCCCTCCAACTATAGGCAGCAGCAATTACAGCATAAGATGGACTTATTGGCCTTGTCTACGGCCCCCCCTCAACATGACTCCTGGCAGGGGGCCACCTTAAAAGATACAGCTCGAGTAAGATGTAGGCAGAACATAACTCCAGTGCTGAGTAATTTCGCTAGCAGAGCGGAGAAACAGAATTTATTAGTTATTCTGTGTTACTCTTGTAATGCTGAATTACTATCTTCCTCCAATTATGCTGGCGTAATTAAAAATTCCACCCAACCCTAGTTGGGACTTACCCTGACTAGGATTGTGGTTCCTGCTTGGAAAGGGTGTATACCTCTGCCAGCCAGAAACCCAATTTCTAACACTTGTGATCAGTGGTGAGGATAGTGCTAGTGCACTGCCATAGAGTGAAAAGGTGTACATTACCCATTCACATCCAAGACATTTCGGATTGTTCCAATTTTTCACTGTTCTCCATTTTTTATATTTTCTCTATATCATGTCTCTGCCTCCTGGTTCAACATCTAGGGCCATGGAATTTGAGCTGACCAACTTAGACAACTACAAAGTGGTCCTTTTGTAGACTTTTGCAAGTCCAGGGTGCCACCATAAAGGTGGAATTTCAAAAGGAGCTGAGTGACTGATTGATTGATTGATTGAGTGACTGGGCAGAAGCCAACTCAGAAAGAGAGTGGTGGAATGGTGGAGCATGGGAATGGCTCTTCTGAATAACCTTCTGCATTGACAAAGTGTGAAATCCCTGAATGTGTGCTCCCTGTGTGAGCAGGAAGGAATGTCTCATCCTATGGTCTATCTCTAGAGGAGCTGAGGGAGATGAATGAAGAGAGAAAATTCAAACTGCAGATGGCAGAGTTAATAATGGAGCCTGATGGGGAAAAGGCTGAAAGGGTGGCCAAACAGGCTGAGCGAGCCTGGGAAGAAAACAAGGCTGAAAGGGCCTTGGAGTAGGAAAAGTTGTTGGCTCGTGATAGAAGCTAATACGAGCTGCATATCTAGGCCACACAGGTGGAGTCCAGCAGTTATAGTGGTGGCATACATGCAGTACCTGATGGAAACAAGAGGGTTTGTATACACAAAGATTTGGTGCCCAGTTATGAGGTGGGAGATTACATTGATAAGTGGTTATATGCTGAGATTGCACTGAAGGTACACACAGTTCCTGAGGAGCACTTGGGGGGTAGTCTGTGGAAGCACATGCCAACACTAGGGAGGGTCACACTTCTTACATTAGAGGTTGGGGACCAAACCACATACACCCCTATGAAGATCATTTTGATTGCCAAATCTGGGCAGACTCCCAGATAGTATTGCCATAGATTCAAGAATAGACAGAAGCTTTCCAACTAATCCTTGATAGATGTTTTTGACTGCTGAGGTAAGGTATTGAGTGGCTGAGTGAGAGCAGCAAGGTTTCTGAGTTTAATGAGTTGTAACATTTAATCATGAGAGAGCAAATGCTCAGTGTCTGTTTTTCCAAGTTAAACCGGCACCTAGTTGACAGTAAGCTGACTGATCCCTGGATGCTTGCTGAGGAAGCGTACCTCTGGGATAGCACCAGAGTGTCCAAGAAAGTATCTGGGGGACACCCAAAAAGATGGACATGGTTCCCAACAGAAGTAGGAGAGGGGAAAAGAACTTAAAAACAAGGAGATTTCAAAAGGTCCCCAAATTAATTCCCAAGGGAGTAGTGGTAACCAGTCCAAGTCTGATCCTAGAAAGGACGGGTTGATTGACCATAACACAGGGAGGTTTGTAACCCAATGTGCAGAGTGATAGAAATATGGGCACGCCAATGGCAACTCCAAATGTCCCAAGAGGGCACAGACATCCACTGGTGGGCAGATATCAGAGTTATTGAGTATAATGCTCTGGGAGGAGGTAGTACCAGTTAATTTTGTGGGCCAGGCAGAGATGACCCTAGTTTTCCTGGGTGGTAGAGAAATGATGTCAAAAGCCCACATTCCTTCAAATATTTCGGAGTAGGCAGTGGGTCACCATTAATGGGCAACATGTGGAGGCTCTGCAAGACCAGGTGCCAGCATGACAACTGTCAAGTGTCAGCTGGTGTCTGTGGAGCAAGTCCTATATAACACATTCCACCAAGTCGTAGTTGCAGACAATTGTGAAAGCCATCTACTGTTGGCTCTGGTTCCCTTTGAGTGGAGGTGTGGGGTCTTGGGGCCATAATATCAAGGACCGGTGTTAAAATTATCACCATTTTATTGGAAGGAAACTGCTGATAAAACGGCGATAATGGGCTTGATAATACGCCCTTGTTAATTCTCATAGAAGCCCATGTTAACATCAGAACATGAGCTTCTATGGGAATTAACAAGGGCGTATTATCAAGCCCATTATCAACATTTTTTCTGCATTTTCCTGCCGATAAAACAGCGATAATGTTGACACCGGTCCTTGATAATATGCCCCTTAGTTTCTCTGACAGATGCTGTGAGCTGTCCTGCTATTCTTGTTGATTGTTTGCTAGGCAACAACCTGGAGTCCACTGCCTGGAGGGAAGCAGAGGTCAGGTTTCACTTGGAGATGATGGGATTACCTGAATGGGTCTGTATGATCACATGCGCCATGGCTGCCAGTAACTGGAGTGAAGGATGCCTGGAGCCTGAAACAATGGCCTAGACAGCTGCCAAGGAGATGGACAAGAGCCATGGGAAACCGATCCTTGAAGTCCCCACAGTGGAGGCTGACAGGGTCCCTGAGGAGGGGGTCCCAGAATTAATCAGGGAAAACACTGCTGCTCTAAGTGACTGATGTGAGCTTGCCAGCTGGCAGGTTGAGGGTGGACACACCAGATAGGAATTCTGCCAAGCGCAGAGGGAGTATCTCACTTTTGGGTGTGTGAGGCACCAGGCATCAGCCCATGCAGCAGGTGCAGCCTCTGGGTATTACCTAATCTACTGGGAGAACAACATCCTTTATAGAGACCCTTAGGTTCCTGGTGCTTGTGCAGCCCATTTGCTGGTGGGTCGGGCCTTCCTACTGGTTTTGGCTCCTGATATACCCCTGGCAGGACATTTTAGGCAAGACAAGACCTTTACTAAGCTTTTCTCACACTTCTATTGGCCACAAATGAAAGGGTGGGCATCAATGTCATTGGAACCTTGGAACCCAAGACAGCCCTAGGCAACTAGGCAACAGGTTTGTTCTGGTCTTATTAGACCATGCCACCAGCCACCCAGAGGCCATCCCTCTGAGGTCAGTGACATCACCTGTGCTGGCTACAGCTCTGATGGGGATCTTTATCTGTGTTGAGTTCCCCAAGCTGTAGTGTCTAACAGAGGCACTAATTTCATGTCCGCATACATACAATTCATGTGGAATGAGTGTGGTGTACCTTATAAGTTCGCCAACCTTATCACCCCAAATCAATGGTCTTATGGAGAGATTCAACAAGACCTTGAAAGGATTGATTATGGTCCTGCCTGAGCCCATGAGGCATAAGTGGAACGTCCTCCTTCCACCCCTTCTCTTCACCTACAAGGAGGTGCCACAGAAAGGAGTAGGGTTCAGCCCCTTCAAATTTCTAGAACACCATGTTATGAGACCTCTGAGCCTTGTCACGAAGGGTTGGGAGTAAGTTCCCAGGGAAATCTACCAAGATATGGTCAGCTGCATGCTGACCCTCCGCCACTAGATGCACCACTTCTGGAAAAAGTAACTTAGAAACCAGCCAAGAAGTCATGAAGTCCACACTGGTGGAATTTCAGCTCGGACATAAAGCATGGGTCATGGAACCAGTAGAGCCCAGGGCTCTCCAGGACCGCTGGACTCACCCATAAGAAATTAAGGAGCATAATAGGGAGGCCATCTCTTGGTGGCTATCCAGACTCCTCAGAACGTCTTAAGGGTGCTCCGTGTCAACAGACTAAAGCCTCACTCTGAGAGTTCCGGTGTGAAGTGAGCGTTCTCGTTGTGAGAGATGAGGGAGTGGAAGAGGAGAGTGAAACTCGTTCTTACCTCTTCCATGCACAGGAGCACAATGGGTTATCAAAGGGTGTCAAAACCCAGACCCCAAAACAGCAAAGGGACTGTTACCAGTTGCTGGGGCAGTTTGACTCACTGTTGGCACTCACCCCTGGACTCACATATCTGTATGTCCATGATGTTGACACTCAGGACAGCATCCCTGTAATGAACATTTACAGGTAGTCAGACAGGATGAGGGCTATAATCAAGGAGGAAGTCTCCAAGATGTTAGCATTAGGGGTGATTAAGCCAGAAAAAAGTCTATGATAAAGCCCTTTTGTGTTGGTACCAACAGATGCTGCACCGGGCACAACACGAGAAATCCGGTTCTAAATAGACTATAGAGTACTCAACTCAGTCACCAAGACTGGTACACCCCAACCTGAGCTGATTAACTCATTGACAGGCTGGGCACTGCAAAGTTCCTCAGTACCTTTGATTTGGCATCAGGGCACTGGCAGATCACTCTGACTGAGGGGGCCACAGAGAGGTCTGCATTATCAACACTAGAGGGCCACTTCCAGTTTTGGGTGATTCCCTTTGGATTGAAAAATGACCCTCCTACCTTCCAACGTTTGGTTAACTGGGTCCGGGCTGGTAAGGAGGCTTACTGTGCTGCTTACCCAGATGGCATTGTGGTTTCCAGTTCCAGAAGGGAGGAAGAACTGCATCATCTCCACGAGGCACCAGGCAGGCCTGTCCATCAAGGCAAGTAAGTTTCAGACTGGGCAGGATTCCGTGGTGTATTTGGGACACCTAGTAGGTGGAGGAAAGGTGTAGCCCCTCCAGGCCAAGTTTGAAACCATCATGGCCGGGCGGCCACCTAAAACCTAAACAAGAGTGAGAGCCTTCCTATGCCTCACTGCCTATTATAAAAGATGTATTAAGGGTTATGGCACCATTGTTGCCCCCCCGCCTTAACTGAGTTAATTTCTAAGAAGCTACCCAGACTGGAGTGCTGGACAGAGGCTTGTCAGAAAGCCTTTGATTTTCTCAAGGAAGCCATGTGCACAGCACCTGTACACAGGACCCTGACTTCTCCAAGTAAGTCATCTTTCAAATGGACACCACAGAGCGTGGCATAGGGCAGTCTTAGTATGGCTGATTGAGGAGAACCTAGACCAACTGGTGGCCTTCAACAGTAGGAGGTTATTTCCACGGGAACAGAGGTGGAGTGACATTGAAAGAGAAGTTTTTAATGTGGGCTGGGCACTGATGAAGTTAAAGCCATACCTGATAGGGATGCACTTTCTGTTTCAGGCAGACCACAGACCCCTTAGATGGCTCATGCAGATGAGGGTGAAAATCTCTGTGAAGAGAACTCCCAAGGAGATGTGTCGCTCTCCCCACGTTCAGCTGAGTGGACAGATGAAGGACCTGACAGCGTTAGGGAGGTCTTTCCCCAACTTTTTACCTGCCGCCTCCATTTCCAGTCTCTTTTTTGCTGCTTTTAGGATTCTGTGGAATTTAGCATTGCTGACCAGTGCTAAAGTGCCTGCACTCCCTCTCTTAAACATGGTAACATTAGCTTAACCCCAACAGTAGATTTAATTTACTAATAAGTCCCTTCTAAAGTGCATTACATGTGCCTAGGGTCTGTAAATTCAATGCTACTAGTCTACATGCAACACTGATTGTGCCACCCACTTTTGTAGCCTTTTAACCATGGGACAGAATAGCCATTACAGAGCCTGTATGTGCAGTTTAACACTGCCACTTCGACATGGCAAGATGAACCTCTATCCAGGCCCACAACTGCTGTTTTTATATATGTACAACACCCCTAAGGTAGACTCTTTATGACCAACAGAGCAACGTATTTAAAAGGCAGGACATGTACTTTTAAGTTTTACATGTCTTGGTAGTGAAAACCTCCCATTTGCATTTTTCACTACTGCAAGGCCTAGCTCTCCATTAGGATAACATTTGGGTTATCTTATTTCCTCTTTTAAGTGTAATTCCCAATTGTGAAGAGACAGACTTTTCAAGTTAGGTGTCTCTGAAATCACAATTTAAATGGTAAAGTTTAACTTTAAGTTATAGTTGAGCAAATGCCACTTTTAGAAAGTTGGTATTTAGTTACTTTAGCCATTGTGTACCTGTTGCATGTCTCTAAATGAACATCTAGGTTGGGTGATAGCTGCGCTTTGTTCATTCCCTCTAGATAGCCACAGACACAGGGAGCTTAAGTGTGACTGAATGGCCATCTACATCCCGATGGGCCATCCTGGGCAGGATGGGAAGGTAGCTGACACTTACACCTGAATAGGCTCTGTCCTCTCCCCACACAAAAGGCTGCATACCACCCTATAGGTACTATGAAGCCAGGACAGGAATGAAGGACCTTGGTGCACTCAAAGCTTCTTTGAAGTTTCTCCCACTTCAAATGCACACCTGGGTATAAGTACTGGTCCTCTGACACCAGGAATTCAGTACACTTCATGACCGGTGACCACTCTTCCAGGAAGAAAAGCTGCTGCGCTGCAGGAAAGACTGCCACTCTGCTGGACTTCTGCTTCTCTGGATTCTTGCCTTGCTGTGCCCTTGCCTCACTGAGCTGCCCACTCTCCTGCCTGAGTGAGAAGGACTGGACATGCATAATTTGAACCCAGTGTGACTCCAAGGGTTTGCTGGCTAGCCTCCGGTTGTAAGTCCCAGGGATATCAAAAACACCAACTACCTGCATCTGCATCTGTACTCTATAAGCTGTGAGTCTGCTCTGTCAAGTGGTGCCACCCCAGTCCTGGAACCTTGGAAGTGAGGCATCCTGATTGGAATGGGGGCATTTTTGCCTTTGCGTGAGTAAGAACCTGCTCAATCTCATAGGTGTGTGGGGTGGACACTGTTCATTGCCTTTGGAACCAGCCCATCGCCTTCACAATCGACGTACCGCTAACTGTGGGAGATGCAGCTGCGCATCACATTCAGAACCAGTGACCTGCAGTTGGAACCCAATGCATCACCAGTTACATGAAGAAAATCAATGCATCTTGTCCACCGCGTGACTCAACACTGACGCATCACTTTAGCTGCACCTCATATCTTCGTGTATAATGAAGCCTCCCAGATCAAGATACTATGGTTCAGCAGACCCAAGGGATCCCCATATTTGGTCCACACTCCATCGTGGTTGGCTTGAACTTTTGACTTTGCCCCGGTCTGAGAACAGATAACTCATGAAAACACTTATTGCTTCTAAGTGCTATTTTGTATTTATTTAAACAAATTTATATCTCAACTTCTACGTGTTGGATTTTTGTCATTTTGGTTTTGTTTTATTTATAGAATCATAATCTATTTTTCTAATCTGCCCTGTGGAGTCTTTTTGTGGTGTTTTCATTCTGTTGCTGTTTAAAGTGTTGCACAAATACTGCTCACATTGCCTCTTAAGTTAAGCCTGACTACTCTGTGCCAAGCTACTAGTGGTTGAACACAGGATAATTTAATGTGTGTTGAGACTTACCCTGCCATGATTGTGGTTTCTGCTTGGACTGGGTGCATACCTCTGAAATCAGAAACCCAATTTCCGACAGAACTAGCTTAGGGTTGCCATTTGTTAAATGGATGAATCTCTTATGAACTAATCCATTGGCTAGGATTCACACTGGCTTGCTAGTATCAGAAGCCTTCATTGAGGAATGTGCCATCAGACATGGATGCACTTGTCCTCGCTGTTATGTGCTTTGGCCAAGAAGCCCTGTGTTTGCACTCTCTGATTGGGACTATACTTCTGGGGTCTGCATCTTGCTTCTGATTGTACGTATCTATCCTTGTACTGGGATGATGATATGCTCCTGTAATTGAGTGGTGAAGACTCTGATCTTTGGAGAGATGTGTCTGTGTTTATGGACTTTGGCCACTGCTTGGGTCTGGAGGTCAATTGGGACAAGCCCTATGTTTACCCCCCTCCGGGATGATTTTGCAAATGGCGGATTTATCCCTATTGCCCCAACACTGTGGTGGCAGTTGCACACTATCTGCTATTTAGGGGTAGTTGTCTATCACTCATCAGACTTATTGTACAAAGGGAATTAAAGCTGTGCCATAACCAGTCTTTGACACTTTGACCCTCTGTATCCTTCTGGACCACAGTACCGCTGTTGGTGAGTGGTCCAGTGGCTGTCTCAAAATTAGTTGTACTTCCCCCTCCTTTATTTATTTGCCGCTCTGCCCCAGAAGTTCTTTTGGGAACTTGATGGTATACTACTCACATTTTACTGGGGCACTTTGCAATGCTGTGTGTCACTCTGGATGTTGTGCTGGTAACAGAGGGTAGCCAAGTAGCTCCCAATTTCAAGCTTTATTACTTAGCATTTCAGCTGCAGTGGGTTATACAGTCGAGGTCCTATCAGTGGGATGGTACAGGTATGCGTGAGGGGGGCTTGCCTTCCAAAGGGATGTTGACTAGTGTTTTGATGAGGCCGGCAACTGCTTCTAAGGTGCAGAATATGAATGTTTTGATTAGAATGGCATGCTTTATTTGGGCTAGGGCACCCAATAGGATGCATAGCTCAACATCATACACGTGCGAGGCTCCACTGCTGGTTTCTCAGTAATGGTAGATAGTCGGAGCTCTATAGGTGGATGGCAGCTGGGGTCACTGTATAGGGTGAACTATTTGTGGGGTTGAAGCATGCACCTTCTCAGAACTCCAAAAGTCTTTTGGCCTACCCATGGGATATTTTTTACTACACTGAGCCTTTGTCCAAGGGATATGTGAGCAGAGGTGTTGCAAAGTTGTGGAGCCACCAGAACATAACTGGTTGTGCCATCGTTTCCTCATTATGTGTTGAACTAAGGAAGTCACCTTTCTCTAAGGGACTCATCTGAAAGAAGTGTAGCCAGGCCTGGCGTGACTTCACTTGCACTGGGAGGAGGCCTTGCGGAAACCCTTGTGGTATTTGGCTTGCAGGAGAGTGCTTGAGTTTTCCCCTTGTGTGTCTAGAAATGCTGGCTTTAAGTTTATCCAGTTTATCCAGTTTTATTACTTACACTGAGCTTACCTTATCCCTCGGCAAATTCATGCTATTTTTCCAGCTGTGACGTCGGCCTGCCCTAGATGCTATACAGAAGATGCAGGCTTTTTACATATGGAATGGAACTGCCCGCTGCTGCTGCCATATTGAACCACTGTACTTCAGGTGGTTCATCGAGCTACCAATTGGGAGTTCGTGCCTAGTCCCCAGCTGTGCCTCTTGGGCCTTTATGAATGACATGGCTTTGATTTTTGCCCACAGACCACTAGCTATGAGCTGGTAATCATCTTGTGGCCCAGATGTGTATATTAGGGGGTTGGAACTGGTGAAATATGTGGACAAAGAGAGGGAGGCGATTCAAAGAGATGAGGCTAGCGGAATTTGGAAAGTTTTGATTCAGCCACCATGGGATGCAGTAATGTTGGCCTATCCTTGTCTGGACCACACAGGTAATATCGTGGCAGACATGTCTCACTCGAGTACCCCCTCACCTATTACCACACAGCGGAAAAAGCTCTGCACTTTGGAGGATCCCGCTTAGGTACTTTTGGGGTTAGAGTGTGATTGGCTTGTGCTTTTTTGTGAGTATAGCTCTGGTGTTGTATGAACAAGCTCCCAAATTCATTGAATCTTATGTTAAATATTAGCCAGCCACTGTGGGCAGAGCTTAGCCACGGGGGCCACTCCACTTGTTCCTTCCTTTTACCATTGATTTGCTGTACACCGTGCTACCAGCTCCAGCAATCATTATGCACTGTGCCCTTTGCCTGGCATCTCCACTGCTTTGTAATCTGTTTTATTGGTTTAAAATACTAATAAAAGGTATTTACAAAAAATAAAGTCAACTGAAGTACTTTACGGGTGAAAGAGAGTCAAAGTTTAAAAAGACAGGATTTTAGCTTTTTCTTTAAGGATTGTTAGGACCTAGTATTGACTTTAAGATCCTAACTGAGGAAGGTCCAATGCTTGGGGACAAGTGGAAGAAAGAACAGCCACCATGGCGTTTGTATGAAGTCTGAGGAATGAGAATCAGAATGTGCATGTACTGTGTGGAGAAAGTGGACAGGGGATAGGGCAACATTTTCTGTCTGATAAGGTGACCATTTTACCAAGGGTTTTGTGGATCATGCATAAAGATTGCAAGTTTGAATTTATCCTGACTGTGAAACAGTGAAGAGTGGGAAGATGAGAATGTACCAATCACCACTCTGGCAGATTTGGTAATAGGTGTACGAATGTATTGTGCTATAGGTAAAGAGGGATACATCACCAGTGATCAAAGATTGTGCTACTATTTAACAGGAGAAAACGACAAGAAGGACGATTCTTTTCTTGAATGTTCTTAGGAATGTAAACAAGGTAGCAACTACCTGGTTGAACTTGTTAGGAAATGTCGGGTTATATTTATTTTACAATGGCGATCAAAGTAGGAGCATTTCCAAGATCTGGGGTCACAAAGCTGGTGGACAAATGATTGACTGCTTGCAGAATATCAGAAACTCTGTAATACCACTGCTATGCTTAGGACAGTTATGCTCATCCATTTGACCACAGTGAAATGCATGTTTTGTTTGGAAAGTCTGGTCTTCTTAGCTGTAACAAAGACTTGGGTGCTGATAATATATGACACAATTTGAAAACCAAATAATCATAATAAAGCTGGCAGAGAAGTGACATAGATTTTGAATAAAAAAGGACCTGGGGAACAGTGTAAGGGTACCCTGAAAGGATTACTAATAGTCTTGGAGGTGAAAGAAAACAGAGAAATAGACTGAGGTTGATTAGGTAGAAGGTGTTGGATCCAGTTGCAGGAGTTCCCGCAGATCCCAATGCTGTAAAGATGGGACAGGGATAATGTGAGTTATTGCTCAACTGCGTCAAACAGATGGAACAGGGCCATGGTTGCTGTTCCTCCCTGGTTGTGGATATTCTTGAGAATTTCAGAGACACACCATAGAAAAGATTTAGTGATATGCAGAGTGTAGAAGCCAGATTGGGAATGGTCAAATATACAACTGGTCTCCATATAGAGAGAAAACAATTATTTCACGTGCTTTTCCAGAATATTGGCAGTGAAGGGCAAAAAAGAAATGGAATGGTAGTTATTCCGATTTGAGGTATCTATCATATGTTTTTTAGGTAGTTGCTTGAAAAATGCTGGTTGACATATATCTTGAACTGTTCGTACATCCTAGGACATGTCATATATATGTTTAGTAGAGCAGAATCAATCATATGTTGGCTATTAGAGAATGATTGAAGCAAACAAGGGTCAGAAAATCATACTGATTTGATGTGTGCCATGGCATATATTGTGTTTTCCAAAGAAATACAAGTACATTTAGCAAGTTTAGAGCTAAATGTGGACTCTTAGGTAGTAGAATTACTTTTTGTAACATGTATGGAGGATCAGTTAGAAAATGCACTTATATTTTAGAAATGTATTATGCAGGCTTTGGGAGAGATTAGAGCATAGATCTTTGAATGCAGTGATGGTATAACCTTTGGCAGGCTAATGTTTATCGTAAAAGTTTCACTGGGCTGATTTTCCAAGGATACAAAAGAATATACATATAATATGATGGATGTTGTACATATTATACACTGATATTTCTTGATGGCTGTTGTGTATATGTCTTTCAAGTTAGGATCATAATCGGGTCTCCAGGGGGCATATTACCAAGCAATAGCGATAATTATCGCTATTGCTTGGTTAGAGACAAAAATTTACTGCTGCGCTGCGGCGATTTTTACCGCAAATAAACCTTGGTTTTACCAAGGTTTATCGCAAATGCAATAAAAATCGCTGCAATGCATGAATATCGCTGAAAAGTCACCGATATTCATGCATTACCGAGCTAATGCTCTTAGCCATGTTATCCACCTCCCATTGGATAACATGGCTAAAAACTGCTCAGGGCAGGTGTTAGCTTTTTGAGATATTCGCGCTTCCAAAAGTTGGTAATAGGAGATAGCGATGTTAACAACTGTTTTCAGTCGCTAACATCTTGGCACGCCCACTTTGCATATCATTAGTGATAAATATCACTGACATGCAAAGTGGGGCCCAAGATGGTCGTTATCTCCTACTAGCTGTCGCTAACTGGTGTTAGTGACAGCTAGGTAATAGGGAGATAATTTTATCTCTGCTTTCTTGGCTTTTAAAGCCAAAAAAGCAGAGATAAACCCCCTTGATAATATGCCCGCAGATTCTTTCCAACAATTCAGCAATGCATTGTGAAGGTTATTATTATACTAGGAGGGAGGGGGAGTATGGTGAGTGAGTGAGTGAGTGAGTGAGTGAGTGAGTGAGTGAGTGAGTGAGTGAGTGAGTGAGTGAGTGAGTGAGTGAGTGAGCGAGTAAGTGAGTGAATGAGTGAATCGCAACATTTAAAAAAGGCTAATGTATTAAGGGTTGAGGTGATCCAGATATTTTAAATTAAAACTAGCCTTGGCTATGTCATGGGACTGGGAAAAAGAATGTAATATAGTACATAATTAGGACTAAATGAATTGATTTTGGAAAGGTTTCAGTAGTATAAGTAATATGAGGGTAAAGAAGGGAAATATAACACGCATTAAAAATGTATTAGGTTTTGCCTATGTGATTATTACATTTTTTTAGTACGTTTTAAGTTGGTGAGCAGTTGCAATACAAGCTACCGAAACTTAGTAAAACTGTTATGACTTTTTTCAGAAAGGCTACATATTGTGAAGTATTTGGTGGGAGCAGTGGGCAGAAAACACATAAAAGCTTGGCTTATTTTACTTTGAAACAGCCATCAGAGGTACCTGCAACTCTATGTAGAAATAGGAGTTAGGGGACCCCATCTAGGACAGGGGCTTAGAGTGCTCCTGGGAAGAGGGCTAACGCTATACATAAGAAGAACAGGATAGAGAAATATTCAGAATTGTGGGGCATATTATCAAGGGGATTTATCTCCGCTTTTTTGGCTTTAAAAGACAAGAAAGCGGAGATAAAATTATCTCCCTATTACCTAGCTGTCGCTAACACCAGTTAGCGACAGCTAGTAGGAGATAGCGACCATCTTGGGCCCCACTTTGCATGTCAGAGAAATTTATCACTAATGACATGCAAAGTGGGCGTGCCAAGATGTTAGCGACTGGAAACAGTCGCTAACCTCGCTATCTCCTATTACCAACTTTTGGAGATATTCGCGCTAAGCGCGAAGATCTCCAAAAGCTAACACCTGCCCTGAGCAGTTCTTAGCCATGTTATCCAATGGGAGGTGGATAACATGGCTAAGAGCATTAGCTCGGTAATGCATGAATATCGCTGACTTTTCAGCGATATTCATGCATTGCGGACGATTTTTATCACATTTGAGATAAACCTTGGTAATATCAAGGTTTATCTGCGATAAAAATCGCCGCAGGTGGGCGATACATTTTTGTCTCTAACCAAGCAATAGCGATAATTATCGCTATTGCTTGGTAATATGCCCCTGTGTGCTTGTTCAAAAAGGTTTTAAGGTGATGGGCATAGTGATTAAGATATTGGGAAATGATCTACCTCATGGACTGTATGATATGCAGCTGGGAGATGTGCTTGCATTCAAGGGCAGTAGAGGTGGAGCTCTCAACGAGCTTTCTGCCCCCGGGTTGGGTTCTCTCCATTCAGCTGCTAGGATCTCAGCACTCACGGGCTAAAAAGAATGCCTGCAGGCACCGGAATCTCCAGAAAGCTGATGCTATTAACAGACCAGTTGCAGACAATTTGCTTCATCTTCCCCCGCTGACCCAGTTGGGAGCGAGCTGATTGATGCCCTGCTGGTAGTGCCCTGCGGTAGCGCCGGTACCTGGAGGTGTAGGCTGAGAGGTGCCAGCCTCAATGAAACACCCATTCTAACCTCAAGGCTGTACTGCCCTCTCTCTGCAGTGGTAAGAGCATGGGACCTCTAGCAAGGAGGACAACAACAAAAAAACCTGCACCCACAGAAAATAAAAATAAAACATGCTAACAGAGCCATCCCACAGGTGTGTTCTTAAACGGATACTCAAAATAAAAATAAAGAATTTACTTCGAACCATGGTCTTGTTGGTATGGCTGTATTATCATTTTTTTTTGTACAAAACTGGCTCTCACATACAACATCGATCTGAGAGAGCTTCTACATGCGGCATCTGAGTATAACAAAGAGCTTTGACTTGAAACATATGGAAGTGGGAAATTTCTGATGTGCAATATTGTTTTGCTCTTTATTAAAGCACTCTGGTAATAAAAATGCATAAATAAATAAACTTTAAGGCTTTGCAGAGGGCGGGATTTAGTGCTGAAAGCGAGGCTTGGAGCACGATGCATTATAAGCCTCATGCAATAATAAATTAAAGAAAATGAAAATGGAGCCGATATGCATTCTTAAAATGCGTGCAGCCAGGGGAGAATGATTATGTAAATGAGCTGTACAAGGGAGATTAGGTTAACAAGGACAGTGCATGAGCTGTGCAGGGAAAACATTAAAAAAACAATGCCCCTAAAGCGGATGGAAACAGTACTTCAACACCGGGAAACTGATAAAAGAAGCATTCGAGAGGAACAACACAAGGAAACAGGAAACAGTGTGCTACCCTCATCCTCCTGGACCTATCAGCTGCCTTCGACACGGTCTGCCACTGTACCCTATCAGTGCTCCTCCATGAGGTCGGAATTCAAGAGAAGGCCTTGGCCTGCACCACATCCTTCCTCTCCGGCAGAACCCAGAGTGTCCGCCTGCCCCTCTTCCGCTCAAGAACTACTGAGATCATCTGCGGCGTCCCACAGGGATCGTCCCTCAGCCCAACGCTGTTCAATATCTACATGGCTCCACTCGCCCGCGTCGCGCGACAACCCAGCCTCAACATCATCTCCTACGCAGACGACACCAGCTGATCATATCCCTCACCGAAGACCCCAACACCACCAAAGCCAACCTCCACAGAGGAATGAAGGCCGTCGCCGACTGGATGAAGGACAGCAGACTGAAGCTGAATTCAGACAAAACAGAGGTCCTCATCCTCAGACCCACCCCATAAGCCTTGGATGACTCCTGGTGGCCCACATCGCTAGGCACACCCCCGGAACCCACCGACCACGCACGCAACCTGGGTTTCATCCTTGACTCCTCCCTCTCCATGACCACGCAAGTCAACGCCATCTCCGCGCCCTGCTTCATCACTCTCCAAATGCTCCGCAGGATTTTCAAGTGGATCCCTCCCGACATGGGAAAAACCGTCACCCAGGCCCTCATCACCAACAGACTCGACTATGGAAACGCCCTCTACTCAGGAACAACAGCCAAGCTCCTGAGACGACTACAACGAATCCAGAACGCCTCAGCACGACTAATCCTCTGCGTCCCCCGACGCAGCCACATCGCACCCCACCTGAGAGGCCTGCACTGGCTCCCAGTCAACAAAAGGATCACCTTCAAACTCCTCATCCACACACACAAAGCACTACACAACACGGGACCATCATACCTCAACAACCGACTCAGCTTCCACACCCCCACCCGCAACCTCTGCTTTGCCACCCTCGCCCTCGCCACAGTTCCCTGTATCCGGAAAACTACTGCCGGCGGCAGATCATTCTCCTACCTCGCTGCCGAGACCTGGAACGATCTCCCTGCCAGCCTACGACAGACCCAGGACCTGCTGGCCTTCAGAAGACTTCTCAAGACCTGGCTCTTCGATCAGTAGCAGCCCCCCTCCAGCCCCCCCAGCGCCTTGAGACCCTCACAGGTATGTAGCGTGCTTTATAAATGCATGAATGATTGATTGACCCACACCAACTGTGCTTCTGCCTGCCTTCCTGGAGACACAGCAGACAGACGAGGCCTCATCTGGGTCACATTGGGGCAGCTATGCACTGGGAATATGGCTTGTTCAGCCCGATAGAGGACTCGACTGCATGAGAGCAGCATTCTAGGGCACCCTTATGCACCAACATGGTACCTAGGGCTGCCATGACTAGGTGAGAAATACAAAAGGTCTCCATGGACCTTCAATTACTCAGATGACCACAGCAAGTTGTTGGACAAGGTCAGATGCCACAATGAGGCCTTGGAGAAAGCCAAAGATGCAGAGGGCCGCAGCAGGAGAAACAACAACAGAATGGTAGGATTACAGGGATGGGCAGAAGGATCTGACATATTCAGCTACCTGGAAACCTGGCTCTCCTCTGAAATAGAACCTCCCTAAATTATTCACCCATAAGTGGGCTCATCGGGTGGCAGCCACATGTCCCCCATGGGCAGGTGACCTGAGAACCTTCACAAGTACATAACTTCAGAGTGGCAGTTTTCCCAAACTACACACTGGAAGTGTAGGGCAAAAGGGTGTCTTTCTTTGCAGTCAAAAGGGAGTTACGTTATGTTGAAGTTATGAACATGCTGCTATTCCCTACCAGATTAAAAGTGGTTGTAAAAGACATGTTGCTATTCTTTGACCATTCCAAATCCACATGTGACTGGCTGGAAACATATAGACTGGGTACAGGTGATGTACAAAGGGTCAGACCCCCACCACCAAAGAAACTGAAGCAGCAATGATGTAACCCGGCAGGGCCCGCAAAACAGCAGGTAGAATAATAGAGTGCTGCAACAGTGGAATCTGCAAACGCATTCCAAATCTTGGAGACACAGGACTTAAATGCGCACTCCTTGGAGGCGTCATGGAGTGACTCAGACTCTGATACCTTGCAGGAGGCAATCCAGTTGACACCGAGGGTGGCAGATAGCCTATAAGCCATGGACCTGACCAGTTTTGAGGTGACCTGATGGCACAGTGGTGACACTAATGGACTAGTACTGAAAGTGTTTGCCCACTTCCAGGAGGGCAAGGTGTAGCCCCTGTGACACTTGTTTAAATCCAGGTGATGGCCGGAGAGGTCCTACCCCTGAAAATTATGCACACACTCCTCCCTTAGTTCTTCCATTCACAATTATGACTTGGAAGAAAATACACTATTACCTATGCAGTCTCTTGTTGTTGGACAGAGGGGTGTTGCTTTTCTGTCCTGGGTAGAGGGAGTTGGGGATTATTGTTTTGTTGTTACCTGGCCTGGACACTACCCAAACCATTACTCAGTTATCACCTCACTTGACTGGCTGATGGCCCTCTGGTTGCCTATACATGCAACAACACAATGCTACAGGGGCCTGGAACAAGCTCCTTTCATAGTCAGACCCAAGGATGACACACCTAACTTACCATGACACATCACACAAACAATTACTTGTTCCTCATTTGGAAAGTGAGGGGTATGTGCAAACCGACAAAGTCCTGACATACCTTAAATGATGGGGGGTTGGCATGAGATGCACCTGGTGACCACTGAGGTCACAAATTTGAAGAATAGATGGAAGGGGCAGGTCTGTGCTGTGGACTCCTCCTACACCAAGGGTTCACTAATATGGATAAAGGAGCCAATGTACAAGCACGTAGACAAAGCGGGATGATATATGAACTTACAGGAAAAAACTCAATGGGTTCCTTATAATATTGGGAAACATTTATGCACCTAACACAGTGCAAAGAGCGCTTTTCACCTCCATAGCAGAAGCTTTATTAACTGCCCTGGATACTCAGGGTAGACTATAATTCTGTGGTGAAGTCTATACTGATAGCTCGACCCCACCTTTTCCTGATCACCCACCTTTAGGTTAACCCATGACTTTGAAATCTGAATGGTGCACTGTGGACTATGAGATGATTTGAGACTGCACAATGGGGGTCAACAGGACTGCTCTTTCTTTCAATTTTTTCCCCCTCATATTACCTCTTACAAGCTAGTGCCCTCCTAATCGCCGCTGACCCATGTGCTTGTATCCGGGGTCTATTCACAATCAATGTTTGCGCCGAGTAATCTCTGGGGTCTCACTCCACAAGCTGACCAGGAGGTTTGATCATAGTACGTCTTGCTGTTCTGTTAGTGTACAGTAAATTCCATATTTACACCTGTTCAGCCTTCTTTTTATTCAAATTCAGCTTATGATCCAGATCCTTAAAGTATCATAAAGAATTTCATCACTCACTCTATTCTAGAATTGTGGCATGACACCAACTCTTGCAAATCTCTCTTCTTGCCAAGAGGACTAAGTAGAATATGAATTCTTTTTTGAGCCTAGAAAGACACAACAAACCAGATCCAGGCTGTACACCAAACATAATTAAAGTGGGTCTTACCTTTATTCCACACCCAAGATGCCAGATATTGTCATACCCACTTTCCCCCACAATTTCTCTAGTGCCAGACAATTGGCAAACACATGAATATCCCCTGCTTCTCAGCCTCTGCATCTTTTACAATTAGCTTCTCCAATGCCTCTTATTTTAGCCAAGTTTGCCAGCGACCAGTAAATTCTGTGCAGGGTAAAGAAGTGATTATTTCTTAAAGCAGGGGACTTAATTACAGCATAAATTGTGCTTAAGGATACTTGTCACAATTCCTCCAGCTCTTCAGTTAGCGAGTCACCTTCCCACACCAGATACAGGGCCTCATGTTCTCTTCTGCTGCTTCAACCAGGTAGTCATACCAAAGAGCCAACTCCTTCTTTCTTGACCTCAAATCCTGTAGGTTCTTCTCCATGGGATTTTCTCCTTGGGTTAACAACTGCGGCTCCCTGGCGCATGAGGATACACGATAGAACTTATACCATTGGAGCCTGCCATTGGTTCAATTTCTCCATGGACCCCGTGATCAGCACATGCCTCTCTCCATCATCTCCCTTGAGCCTGTTATTTCACAGTTTTTCAGCGGTATTGTCAGACAATCCAGTAAACACTCTGGAGTTCCAGGAGAGTCCCATACTGGTGCCCACTCTCTATAATAAGAGATATTCCTACCACATTTTCACTGCAGACTTCAGAACATTCAGCCTGCATTTCCTAAATACTTTCGGAGCCCCGAATTTGTATAGGAAGCTCACGTCAAATGTATTAACCAGCATGGCTCAGTACATACAGCCCACAAGGGTGTTTTCTGGCAGGAACATTCTACTATTCTTCATCTGGTATGCCCAGCAGTAAAGTTGAAAGTCAGGGAGCCCTAGCCCACCTCTTTCTAGACTTCTTCCTAGCTTTTCCATGATACCTTTACCCCAGTTCCAGTCGAAATAAAGGAGATGATTATTCTACCTTGTATTCTTGAGAGGGTTTTCTAATCAAATCCTAATGGAAAATTATCAAATAAACAGGAGGACGTGGGTAAAATAGACATCTTAACCAAGTTGACCCGACCATACAGGGCGAAAGGGAGATTATGCCACTTCTTTAGGATCTTTCCTACTTCCTTGAACACGTTCTCTAAATTCACCCTGGGGATCTCCTCTAGATCCTGCAAAATTGTTATTTCCAGGAATCTCAATTCCTTTGAAACTCTTATGCCACCATCATCCTGGTTCCATACCATCACCTCTGTTTTGCTGCCGTTTATCTCATAGCCTGTCGGCCTCCCAAACGTGTTCATCTCTACCATCAAATTCAGAAGAGCTTGGCTTATATCTCCAGGTACAAAATCAGGTCATCAGCGGATAGGGCGATCTTCCTAGCAAAAACTCCCATACTGAAAGTACTAAATTTGCTGGTCTGTCTTAAGTTTTGTGCCAGGGGTTCAATATAAAGATAGAAAAGGATAGCTGACAGAGTGCAGCTCTGTCTAGTCACTCTCCCGATCTTTACCTCAGCTGTATGGCACCCATTAACCAAAATTTGTGCTTGAGGTGCCTTGTATATGACGCACATGAGATTCCTAACTGCCTCGCCAATACCAAACACCTCTAATGTGTCTCTCAGATATTTCCAATTTACACGGTCACAAGCCTTATCGGATTCGAGGGTTTCCATTGTGAGGGGAGCTCCCTGGGTTGAAGCTAGATCTGTTGATCCTATTAGACTGTGTGTAAGTTCCCTCATCTGTCTTCCTGGAAGAAAGCTGTTCTGCTCTTCATTAATCAGGACCTCAGGTGTCTTACTTAAACCAGATGCCAGTATTCTAGTAAATATTTTAAAGTTGGAATTTAGCAGCAAAATTGGCCGATATGAGTGATATTGCACGGGATCCATATCTGGGTTTGAAATAAGCGAAATGACTGCCTCATTCTAGAACTCAGGCATAGGGGAGTCTCTACTCAGCACATCATTGAATAATTCAAGCTAAACAGGGATTAGTTCCTCAGAAAGTCTGATCTAAATTTCATTTGGGATTGCATCTGGACCCGCTGCTTTCCCTTTTTTGAGCTTTTGAACTGCTGTGAGGATTTTATTCCCTGTTATTTCCTGATTTAAATACTCCTGGTCATCACTACTCAGCTTTGTAAATTGTTTCTCTAGGAGCCATTGATCTACCTCAACCTCATCCACCTCAAGGTCTTCTGAATGTAAGCCCTGATATTTTAAAAAAAAAGCTTGTTCTATCCCAACCACATCCTCTACCACTCTGTTATATTTATCTACCTTTATTCTCCTCATATAGTTGCAAGACTTGTCCATTTTGGTTTTCATAGCCAACAGTTTCCCACATTTCTTCTAACCCTGGGCAGAGTTTGCGGAGTTGCAGTATGTGAAGTGCAAAAAAAACTTGCATTACGCGGAGCTCCACAAGTGGCAGTGTACGGTAGAAAAATGTTGTTCGCTGTGATTGCACAGTGCTGGATGCTTGTCTGCACTGTGCAATCATTGCGAACAGCACCATGCACAGCGCAAGCTTACCTTTTCGGCCGCTCGAGTAGATTTTTACTCGAGCTGCAGCTTTCTCAACGGGAACGGGCATTTTTTCCACGCGATCCCTCGCGAGCATACGCAACCACTTGCAATGAGAAATGTGACCCCATGTTGAGAAATCGCGCTGGGAGGTTTATTTTCCACGCTCTTGATGTTGGCGATTGCGAGCGAGGGAAAATCTTGCCAGGAGGTGGATTTTCCTCACTTGCGCTCACCAACTTGATGCTGCTGAAAGCGTGCAACGAAAAAATCTCTGCTCCTCTGAGCAAAGTGGAGTTTTTGGGAACTCCACGTAGCACGGACTGCTGGAAACTCTGCAAACTCCCCAAGCGGAGCTAAGTTCAGCGCCCAAGGTTAATATTTTCCCCCGCTCATATTCCCTCAATTTACTTGCAACCCATTGCTGTTGTAGTATGTCCTCCAGTTTCACTTTAAACTGATGTTTTAAATGTTCAACTTTTTCCTCTAAGCTCTTCCTTACATTCCCCTAAACGTGTCTTCCTCTTCCTCTAAGTTCTTCCTTATATTCCCCTGAGCGTGTCCTGACTTTAAGTTATCTTCAGCCACTGCCACTTTATTTTCTAACAGGGAGATTTGCTTTCTTTCTTCTCCTACCCAGGCCAGAAGAGCTCTTTAAGTATCCCTCTAGCCAGGACCTGAACGCATCCCACTCCACATCAATAGGGGCTTAGATTGAATTCCACCTGAAGAAGTCAATTGCTTCCTTCTGTATTGCGTTCATAACTCTTGCTTCCAGAAGAAGCCTTCTTTTTAAAGCCCATCTTCTTATTACAGGACATGAGAGTACTTTTAATTTTAAACATGGTCAGACACATGGATGGACTGATATTCAACATCCATAAATCTTTCTGCTTCCATGGCCTCCTGAAAATAACTATCTAACCTAGAATAGTGATGATTTTCTTACTATGTAATAAATAGTTTCTAGTCTTGC
Source organism: Lissotriton vulgaris (assembly GCF_964263255.1). NCBI lineage: Eukaryota > Metazoa > Chordata > Amphibia > Caudata > Salamandridae > Lissotriton > Lissotriton vulgaris. Next base: position 1,537,226,668 of record NC_141695.1, read on the forward strand.
CATTTACCTTTTGATACACAAAACATAGATTCCGATTGTCTTACAAGGACAAAAAATAAACCCTGACTTTTAGTGAATTGATTTGAGATCAGGCTGCTGAACTATCTAGGTATTATTTAATAAAACATTAAAATCACCTCCTAGGATCAATGGGGCCTCAGAGTCTAAAAGGTAGGTAAACAGATCCTTCAATAATGTAACATGATCCACATTCTGGCCATAATAAGAGTCTGCCTAGCATTGATCGCCCCAACCACACAGCACCCTCCTTCATCCGCATTATATGCCTCTATAGCTCTACTTCAGAGTTTATTATTATTCTTATAGCAACTCTTTGTGTACAGTGACTACCACCTTCTCTATCCACCCTTGTTTGTGAAAAGACCTATACTTTCTGTAACAAATGAGTCTCCTGTAGCATATTAACCTTAGCATGACTTTCTTTCAAGTATTGTAGGACTAAATGTTGTATTCTTCTAACTCTTAATCCTTTCACATTCAAGCTCAGAATATTGAGGAACTCACCCCGCGATCTCTCTTCCTCCCCATTACCCCTTCTCAAATATCCCCAAGCTAACTATGATCCAATCTAATCTATATAAGGACTTTTTCTTTCTTTTTCTCCCTATGCTCCCCACCATGTGTGCCTCCCCCCAGGAACACTCCCACTCCTTCATCTTGACATGCAAAGCCAACTTGTTTTACCAACCATGACTCCAGTATTAATAGTCCAGTGATAAACTACTCATAATTTCTCATTAAGTAATGTGCTTACTTATCCCTTGCTGCATTCTGGGCTATAAAATGTCCACGTCCTCAGGTGTGAGGAAGTTATGCATCTTATGGGCCAACATGACTTTCAAGGTTGCTAGGAACCTTAAATGCACTTGTGCCTCCATTTCTCTAAGGGACTCTATTCGTTTATCCATCTCCCACAGTCTATCCTTAGTGGTGCAAGGAATGTCTGACCTGTTTTCAAAGGTATGATCCTGGACCTGCAGTAACTTCTCCTTTAATGCTGCACCCAGAATGTTTTCTTTGGTTGTATAAGACAGAAAGATAATTACACTTTTCCTGGGCATCTTCCACCCGGGATCCAGTTTAAAGGGATCTCAGTGCACTCTTAATCTCTGTCCCCAAGTTTACATCAGAACCCACCTGAGGGAAAGCTTTGGTCTGATGATCTACTGCGAATACCTTGACTCTGCCCCTTCGAACCTACCTTAACCTCTAGAATCCTAATGTTGTTCTCCAGCCTCTCTAGTTTTTTGCTACGTCCTTCTCTCTTTGTTTTAACCTTTCTACCTCTCAGGAGTTATCACTCACAGTTAACCCAAGTTCCTAAATTTAGTCTTGTAGGGCTTCTGTGCCTTGTGTAAGGATTGCCTATTTTACTCTAGATTCCAACACGTTCCCTGCATCACTTTCTGATTAGCTTCTGATGTTAAAAATCGCTCTTTTATCTCTTTTGAAAGTTGGCTTATCATGCCTTGGACCATCTCTAAACCAGCCATTTCACTCCCTACTCTTCCAGGAGATTGATCTAGTGGGTGACTGAGTTTACATAGCTCACACCCGCTGCCTTGCTTTCTACACTAGTCCCCACCTCATTACTTAATGGTGTGAATCTAGTTACGGTAGGTATATGCGGATGCATTATGTGATTGTCCTCTTCCCTTAATATGACCTTCTCCTTACACATCGCTTTCTGTACTACTCCTGAGAATTCCGTATTAGACATGGTATATACTTTAAAATAAGATCTCAGTGAGGAAGTGACTCTAGGACCTTTTATCGTACGCTTCCTTCTTTTCTCCTTTAACGCAGTGTTTTTCTTTTAAGTGGTTCTGTTAAGGGGACTCTTAGCTTTCCATTGGGTGGACTCTAATAGCTGCTTGCCCATACCTCCATTAGGGACAGTCTCTAGTTCTTTTGAAAAGAAGGTGCATGGTCTAAGGTTGTATCTTTTTCCCAAAACCTGCTCCTTACTAGCCCACGACACTGCTTCCAGCTTTCTTTTTGCTTTTGTCTAAGCCGCCCCCTTTGACCACTTTACCCTCTGAGGAGGGATTTCATGGTTCCATTTGATCAGGGGTTGCTATATTTCTTCAGCATTCTCTCTTCCCCCAAATTGGTATACTCAACTGGGAGGCTGCAGAGCGGCCTCACATTTCACTGCACCACTATTGTCTTTCTGCTCTTTTCCAAAACGCCTCGTTAGATGCAGAGCAACTGCTGCCTTGGCCCAGACTAGCGTTGCTAGTACTGGTTCTGCATCCAGTGCCCCCGGATAGGTTCCATGTTGGATAAGAGTGCACTTAGCCACTCTGATGCTTCAGAGCGCACTCGCTGCCGTGAATCAGTAAAGACCAGAACAGCCTTACATCAGCGAGTCGACCTTAACAGACCATAAGGCACTGGTGCGACCACTCGATCAGGCTCCAGAATAGCAGGCAGGTAAGCATGAAAAAACTGGCCCACACATTTGCTCCACACTCTCCTGGACTCTAGTGGAGCCCCGTGTGAAGCCCCTGGCCAGCCCTGCTAGCTGGCCGCCATGTTCCCCATTACTCTTTCTATTCTGTAGTCCATGACTTATACGTCCGGCTTGACAAAATATTGGAAAGCCACGGAATCACTAACGTGATCAATTACTATACCGACCTCTATGCTACACACATGAAAGCCTCGGACCAAGATAATACCTCTTTCCTGAACAGATCAGGCTTGTCACAACTACCAAAGACTAATTGAAAGGCATTGGGTTGGCCCATAACAGAGAATGAAATAAAAGCGGGGCTGTAAGACTGGTGAGTTATTTAAACAAAACAAGGGAACCCAGGGCGCAATATGCTAAGGACCTTGGGTAGGTACTTAATTTTTAAAGACAGTGGTCCTTGGACAAGAGGAAGATTATAGGAAAATGAATATAGACCAAATGGAACTATATTTTTATAAGAAGTGTCCAGCCGGACAATTTATTATCTTGATAGAAATAATCTCAAAACGATAGAACACAAAGTGTGATAGAAGTGGGACATAAACATCAGAAGATTTTTGTGTCATTGGAGAGATAGACCTGCAGAGCCACCCACACTCCGTGGTCTTGTCAATTGACTTACAAAAAGCCTTCAACATAATACAGTGGGACTATCTGCAGGCAGTAATATGACTCATGTCCCTGGGTGCAGGTTGGGAAATCTGTGTGCTGCTCATCTATGAGGACTCATGAGCTAGGGTCTGAACAAGAGGCTGTATATCTTGTCATTTGGGGTCCACAGGGGGATGAGACAGGGGTGTCCATTGTCCCCCAGGCTGTTTATGTTCGTACTGGAGCTGTGTGCTTGTATAGCCCAGGAGGAGAGATGTGGTAAAGAGATCTGACTACAAGATCTAGAGCACTACATATCGCTCTATGCCTACAATATGCTGCTTTAAGGTGAACACAAGTTTACCATTGTGTGTGGGTCTCTCTGAATACCTCAGTAAAGTTTCAGGACTATGCACACATTTGTCCAAATCATGCACATTCTCGCTGGCCCTGCACTGCCTGTAGGCCCCACCGGAGGTCAGCCAAGCAGGCCTCGATGAGAACTAGGGACTTTCAGTATCTCAGAGTGTAGTTTACCAAGAATATAGGGGAATGTTTGAAAGAGTCATGGCAGCAAAGAGATTCTGAGTTCCCCGTCCAGGATACGTCGCACAGCAGAGGCAATGCAAGGTCCAGTGAAGGAGATGTATTACACTGCATTGGTTCTGGGGAGCTGTGGAGTGCATGGTAATGTCCAGGTGTAGAGATGCCTTGCACAGAGGCTGTTCCAATGGGCTGCATTGGGCGAGGTGACGTTTTTGCGAGAATGCGTTCGCTCTGATATATCGAAGCTAGGCGATGCAAAGTTATTGCGACAGGTAATCCACTCAGCAAAAGTAATGCATTGGTTCGGCTGTATCCACAGATGGCCAGGCAGAGCACCGTCTGGCTCACATCCAAAGGTCCAGGACTGGGATGGCATAACTTAGGAGGGCAGGACTCATATATGGCAGACAGAAGGTGTTGGGTTCAAGGTTGTTGGTACCCTCTTATGTCTCTGAGGCTTCTAAGTAGGAGGCCAGTCAACTAGACTCTGGAGTCACTCTGGGGTCCTGGGTTCAGAGATTTAAGTCAAGTCCTTCTCACCCGGGCAGGAAGTCAGCAGGGCAGCAGGTTAGCACAGCAGACCAGCAGTCTTACAGAACAGAATTTCAGCAGAGTGGCAGTTCTTTCAACAGCACAGCAGTCCTTCTTCCTGGCAGAGTCCAGAAATCCAGATGTGTACTGAGGAGTTGGGGTCTGAGGTCCAACATTTTCTTAGGTATGTACTTTGAAGTGGTGGAAGCTTCTAAACGTTTCCACTCCCCTACGGTATCTGGCACACCCTTCCTTTCTGTTCTGGCCCTAGTTAGTCTGGAAACAGAAACTACCAGCGTCAAACCCTTTGGGAGATTGCTCAGGCAGAGCCTTTGAGATATGTGAGTGTGGTAGGTGACAGCTCCTCCCCCTCTTTAACTCAGAATGGTCCATCCTGCCAACACCCATATTTCCTTGGCCTCACTGTCTGCCAGCAATACACAGAGACCAACTGCCAGCTACTCCTAGTCATGTAACCCACAATCAGACTGCAACCATCAAATGGCTAGGACAAGTTAATGCCAATTTTCAAAAAGTAACAAAATGGTCCCATTGGACAATGTAAAAACACAGAATATACTAAATTAATTCACATATCCTGATCCTACACAAGTGATGAAAGACTTCCAAACCTAAGGAATGGGGTCAATATCCTTTCTGGGAAGAAAGAGTACAGATATATTACATCGAACAAAAAGACACACTTGTATGCATACAATTCAAATTGTATTGAAAATCAACTGTGTATATACATTATTTACATTTATTGGTTGCTTCGTTACTGTGGAAGAGTGCATACGTGATAGAAGAAAAAGGGTGAATCAAAACATAAGCAATTAGATTTGAATCAGCAGTGGTCACAGGCCACTGCAGTAAGCCTGTCTGTTAATATGTCAAACAATTGCATCCATAACATGAAGGTAATTGCATGTCAACATTGCCTTTCTGTGGATATTTGTATTCAGTCCAGGCTGAGGAATGAAGATTGTCAATCATTTAACCTGAAGCTGGGGAGGGATCAATTAGAACCTTAAAAGCAGATCTTCATCGGGTCAGGGTAACCAACAAAGAAGGGGAAGCAATCTGTGTGGGAAGTGGGTACATATCATTAAAATCAAAGCAATGAAATTGAATGTAATAATGATAAGGACCCTTTCACTTGTGTGCAAACTCTCACCTGGAGTTATGCAAGGTCTCATCAGAGATTTGACCGCTAATTCAAAGCATTAGCGAAGGTCAACTGGCTCTTCATCTGTGGGGAACATCCTCCTTAAACTATAAATGCAACTTGAAACCACTATTAATTATGGAACCCAAACCAGACTGTAGTAGTTTCTTATAAGCATGTTGTTCTTACATACTCTTAGTCCTATGATGTCACTGTAATGGCAATAGAATGTTACTGTTTGAATCCAGGAGATTGTCAGTTCCTGGAAGCTATGGAGATGAGTAGTCAATAAAGTATATGCTCTTACACTTACCTTCTCTGGTGTAATCACTACAAATTTGGCAACGAGGTTAACTGTTCCTCTCTCCACCCACATGTGCAATGGCTGTTTCCTGTTTCTCCTGTCTCCTAGAACCATTCCTGCAGTCTGCTGTCCGGAGAAGTTCCAGCATCCATCATGTCCATCCATTGTAGAGGTCAACTTTAACAATTTTTTGTTATCTGTCTTGTCTTCTTGCTTTGGATTTCCTAATTTTTAATTTGTGGATGAACTGTTTTTATCTTCAAGTTCGACATCTCTGCTGGCTCTTCTCTGGATGTTGTGACTTTGGGAATTTTGTTGGTTGGTGCTCTAGTGTTACTAGCTGTGCTGCGCTGTCCACAGTGAGTTCTCTACGATCTGAAAAAGGATTTCTAGTATTACTCTGGATTTTCTTTATCGAAGGCTGTTCCCACAGTTCCCATTCTGAGAGAGCTTTCTTTCACTGGAGTAATTTTCCTACTGATGACGCAGTGGAATCCCGGGCAGGAGTTGGTGAGACTGTGTTCTATTCCTAACGGAGAGGTTCCTGCATCACCGTTGCCTGGGAAGTCAGCGCATCATTGACTTCGTGAGGGAGCAGCATCTTAACGTGTCTGCGTTCTTCCTAACTGCAACGCGTCATCGTTGCCTAGGAAGCCAACGGGTCATAAACGTTGTGACGGAAAAGCGTCTTGAGGAGTCTGTGTTCTTTCTGACTGTAACACGTTATCGTTGCCTGGTAAATAAGCATGGGCGAATTTTGCGAATCTCGCGTTCGCGAATTTTGCAGATTTGCGAACTCGCAATCCGCAAAATCCGCGAATTAGCAGATTTTTTTTTTTTTGTGTCCGCGCAGGTTTCTGCCAGGTCGCGAGGGTTTTTGTACAATTTCGCAAACGCGAACTTACCTGTCGGGTCGCAAGTTTTGCGAACTTGTTGTTTCTACGTGTCCAGCCTGTTTGGGACACTCTTCTTCATCACTGCCACCCTCTGTCACCACATGCCACCCTCAGGCTCACCCATGCCACCCTCTGTTTCATCACAGCACCCTCTGGTTGTCCAGTGTACATTATTGTGGCAAAGCAAAGCACACCTTCCCTGCCTCAAGTGACCTGAAATAATTTGGGGCTGATTAATGTGTCACAGAATATTTTTTTAGCTGGCACCTGCTTCCTTAGTGCTTCCTGATTAGTGATCTTTTGCACTTGCTAAGTGCTTTCATTGTTGCAAAATTAGTTACAACACCTGCCCTGCCCCAACTGACAATAATGAATTAGGGGCTGATTAATGTGTCACTGGATTTGAACTTCCAGCCTGGCTCCTGCTTGTCTCCCTTAGCTGTAATTCAGGACCTTTGTGGCATATGTGTAACTATTCTGAGGGTCAGAGCAGGGTCACATAATAGTTGCAAGTAGGCAACTGAACTCTGGAGGGGCCCCTCAGGAAGCACTACAGGAAATGGCTACTAATGATGAGCTTGAACTTTTGAACCTGGTAAGTAGTTTCAGTTTTGCTGAGATCGTATTTCTGCAATTTAGCGCTTATTCGCGGGGCGCGAAGTTGAACTGGGAAGCCGCGAACTCACGCGAACAGTGCGAGCAAGCCATAAAATCCGCTGCTCGCGGATTTGCGGATTTTGCGGGAAATTCGCGAATCTCGCAGATTGCGAATTTACCGAAAATCCGCAAAATCCGCGAGCGGAACGGATTTTCCGCCCATACTTACTAGTAAACCAAAGTGTCACTGAATGAGGTTTGTCACTGGTTGCTAGGAGAACAATTTGTCAGCTCTGAGGATTTTCTTGTGATGGAGCAGCGTGTTTACGAGTCTGTGTAGCGCAGTGACATTTAGTTCTTCCTGTCACTTTGGCTACGAAGAACAGGAGGAGCGTGACAAACAGTCCGTGCTGAGGATTTCTTCATGAAGGAGCAGCATCTTTATGAGTCTGTGCGTCAAATATTTGAGAGTGGCCCTTCGCTACACGGGTGCACGTCAACATTGTGCCAGTGATCAGCACGTGTCCCTTATCTACGGGGCAGTGTTACAGGTTTGGTTTTTCTCTGTGGGGAACCGCAGAGTGTTTTCATATTTCAACAGCACAGTATTCTCCCACAGTAGGAAGTGTTTCACTATAAGACTTATAAGTGCTTCACAGTCTTCTCTATTTGGAACAGTAGAGGAACAGGTGTATAACAGTGACTTTGGTACCAAAGTGCTGGGAGACATCAGTGAAAGTGGAATAGGAAATGTTGTTATCTACTCTTTAGTTATTGTCATAACTAATAAAAACATTTCCACAGGTAGTCTTCTATATCTAGTTTTTGTTATTGCCATGCGGAATGTTTAACCGCCTCCTCCATTTTTACAGCTTCCAGGTGATCCACCAGTTAGGTGTAAAGTATTGTATAGAGATTCTAAGAAATATTTAGGCTCTATGGGGGGTTTGAGGTTCAGTGCGGAAAGGAAACCTTTCAAACTGGAACACAATCTAGGGTTTGAGGGTCAAGCTGTTTTAGAACATCGTCCTCCTTTAATTGTAGTTCCAGGAGAAGAGGAATTGAATCTTTATGATCAAGCTGTCAGCATGCTTGAGAAACAGTTTGACACTGAAAGCAGCATAGTTGTTGCTAGCACACTTTTTTTTTACTAGAAAGCAGGAGTGTGAGGAGAGCATTGTGTCATATGTAGCTGTTTTGCGCATTCTCGCTTCAGAATGCGAGTTTGAACATTGTACATCCCAGCTGATACGTGACCAGATTGTTGTACATTACTGGGAGAAAAAAGTTGAAGAAAAATTACTTACTTTAAAAAAATCCATCTTTAGATGAGACGATTGCTTTTGTCAAGAGTATTGAACTTTCTCAAAAAGCATCCAAAGAAATAAAGCTGAAAAGAATGCTGTAGCTGCAATTAAAGATCATAAGTATTCCAGTGAAAAAAGTCAGATAGACAAAGCTAAGCTGCAATCTGAACAAATATATAACAGATTTGTGTCTAATAAGGCTGAGAAGAAGTCTAATTCAAGGAATGTATGCAATATGTATTGGTTTCCTCCGCATTTTCCCAATTCAAAGGTGTGTCCGGCTAAGAATGCTTCATGTCGCAGATGTGGGGAAAAAAGGTGATTCTGCTAAAATGTGTGGTTTTCGGGGGAGTATAATTGTTGTATATTCTGAGGAATCTACGAGTGATTCTAATAGTGAGGTTGTACATTCTCTTACTGATTTTGTAGTGCTTGTTAAGGATGATTCTGAAGATTGTGTTGATCCCATTGTAGATGTTTCGTTTGATGGGAAGTGCCTACACCTACTAGTGGATTTGGGAGCGTGGATAACTATGATTACGGATGAACTATTTGAAAGTACTTGGGGTAACAGATCTCTTATACCTCTTGACAGTAGCCCAGACTCTTACGAAGGGAGGAAAGTTGATTTGACAGGTTTCTTTGAGACTTCTTTAGTTTTTAAAGACAGGCACATCCGAGGGAAGGTTTATGTGGCCTAAAAGGGTCCCAACATCTTGGGTTGGTACCACCAGGGGTTGTTCGGAATGACTCTTTGGCCTTACACCTCTGAACAGGTTTCTGTGGTGGGCGAACATACCAAAGGAGGAAGTTTAGATTCTTTGTCCATGAAGTTTCCAAAAGTCTTTGGAGATAAACTTGGGTATGTTAGATGCTTCAAACATTTTAATAAGGTCAAGCAGGGGGCTCTTCCAATTAAACACAAACTACGTAATGTACCCTTCAGTATCAGAGATGATCTTGCCGTAAAACTAACAAAAATGTCTGAGAGTGGAGTTATTGAACCCATAGAGTCTTCTCTTTGGTTAAGTCCTTTGGTGGTCGCAAGAAAATAAAAAATGGTAATCTCAGGGTATGTATTGATTTGAGCAGTCTCAATTGAGAAATTTGGATTGACTCGCACCCTCTTCCCCGTGATGATGACATACTTTCCAAATTTGGTGGTGCTAAGATTTAGGCTAAAATTGATTTAGCGTCAGCGTACCATCAGGTAGAGCTTGACCCTTCTTCCAAGCATTTAACCACTTTTGTTTCACCAGTTGGCACTTCCCAATTTAGAAGGATGCCTCAGTTTTCTAGCGTGTGATGGAGAAGGTGTTGGAGGGTGTGTCTGATATGGTTGTGTTCCAAGATGATATTTTGGTGGCTGGAAAGGACAACGAGTCACATGACAGAAATCTTGCTAATGTTTTGGGAAGATTGGAAGGTAATGGAATAGTTGCTAACAAACTCATTTGTGTTTTTGGTGTTGATTCTATCGAATATCTGAGACATTGTATCTCTGGAGATGGTATTGTGCCGACGGAAGGTCTCATTGAAGCTATTTCAAATGCTCCTTGTCCCACTTCAAAGGAACAGGTATTTTCTTTTTTAGGTTTGTATGAATTTTACACGAAGTTCATTGCTAATTTTGATGCTAAGATGGTCCACATGAGGGAGCTCCTCAAGAAGAAATCAATCTTTTTCTGGGATGATTTTTGTCAGGGAGAGTTTGTGCCGATCGAAAAAGAGTTAGCCTCGTCTAACAGTCTCTGTCCGTTTGATCCCCTTTTTCCATGTACGGTGTCTGTGGATGCCAAGTTTGATGGTCTTAGTGGTATGATTTCTCAGGTCAAACATGGAAAGAAGTTCACTTTGCGTTTTGCTTCACGGGCATTACATCCAAGTAAGAAACATTACTCGGTGATTGAACGAGAATTGCTTGTATTCTGCTGGGCTGTTGAACGATTCAAGTGTTTTTTATGGGGGAAAACCTTTACTCTTCTCATTGACCACAAACACCTCATCCCTATTTTAGAGGGTAAGCTTGTTAAAGACGATACGCCCAGAATTGCTAGGTTGAGCTCCAAATTATTGAAATACAATTTTGGGGTGGCTCATATTCCCGGTGGGTGGAACACACAAGCTGATTATCTATCTAGGTCTCCTCTACCTTTAGGTAAATTTGAACATGACAATGATGCTAATGAAGACTGTTTGATTGCTGCAGTTGATGTTGGTGGAGTGAGTTGAGTCACTGAACGTGATTGGTTTTGTGCCATGGAGTTAGATCCTCTGCTTAAGAGGGTGAAAGAGTTCATTGTTAAAGATTGGCCTAAGGAAAAGCATTTGGACAATGATTTACATGCTTTTGCCAAAGTATCCGATGAGCTTACATTGGAGGGTGGAGAGATAATCATGCGCGGACATAAATTTGTTCCTCCTGAATTTCTTAGAGCTCGCATCATTGACTATGGTCATGAGAGACACCTTGGGCAGACGAATACTAAGAAAAGGATTTGCAGTGTGTACTGGTGGCCGTCCATGGACCGTCAAATCCATGATGTGACGGAGATGTGTCCTACATGTTCTACAAGTGATAAGGTTGTAAAAATTGTTTCCCCTCCAGTACAACTAGTTGAGGCAGCTGATCGTCCATGGTTGCGGTTGGCTATTGACTTTGTGGGACCTTTCAATGTGCTGGGATAAAAATACATGTTTGCTCTGATGGTCGCTGATTATTTTAGCAAGTGGTGGGAGGTTCATTTTATGACTGATCCCGACTCACAGGAGGTTATAAGGTTCCTCCAGAGATTGTTTGCCTGAGAGGGTTTCCGCAAAGAGATCATATCTGACAATGGGGTACAAGTTACTTCTAAGGAGATGTCTCTTTTTCTATCTCAGTCTGGCATCACCCACTGGCGTGTGGCTTCACCCACAGGCCAATTGTTTCATTGAGCACAACAACCGCATTCTTGTGGAGTGTGTTCAGTGGGCTGTTTCCTCTTGCATTGATATCAAAGAAGCTGTCCAGAGTATTTTGTGGGCAAACCGCACTACCCCCAGTTCCACCACAGCTTTTAGTCCTTTTGCTTTACTCAGAGGTAGAGAAGGTTCGTTTCACATGTGTCCTGCTTGAATTAAAAAGTGGGGTTTGGTGTCAAAGTGCCGGGAGACACAGGGAGGCAAAGACATGCAATCTTTTCCTACAGTCCCGACACAGCATGTTGTTCCTGGTGTGTCTAATTTTAAATATTCGGTCCCTGTGGGGGATTGGGTCAAGATCAAGTCTGCTCTAAATGTTCCTAAGGGGCTTTCTAAGTTTGGTCCCCCTGTCAGGGTGGATGCCACCTTTCGTTTTGCTGTTAGAGTCAATAAGAAAAATTGGTGGAATCTTTCTAGGATATATAAGATTCCAATGAAGGTGGTTAGACAATTGAGCTTTGAAACAAACAACACAGTCCAGTATGAATCTGTTCCTAAAAGAGCTAATGTACATGAGAATATGCCTCAGTCTTCTCAGGAGGGGATGTCCTCCTTGAGATATATTCCTCCTCAGAGGAGTGGGAGGGCGAGTGTTCTGCCAAAACGTTTAAACCTTTAAACCCATAATGTCCTTTTTTGTGCTTATTCCGTTTATCTATTGCAGTAATATTTGCCTATATATTTATATTGTATTTAGTTTTCTCTATCTTTGCTCTGCATTTACATTTGTTCTTTTCCCTTTTCTCCTCTATCTCCTTTTTTGTTTATTTATGTAAAGAGAGGGGATATTGTAGTAGGTTCTTATAAGCATTTTGTTCCTACATACTCATACAGCCTGATTCATGAAGTAAAATTGCGCCCGCAATCGCTGCGAAAATGCAATTGCGGGTGCAATTTCCGTAATCGGCATTCAACATCAAAATTGCGAACTCGCAAACACATAATAGCGAATTCGCTATTATATTCGCAGAATCCCGGTAAGAGAGCATTAGCGAATCGGAAAAAGCGACAAACCACGTACTCTGCGAAATAAATAGCGAATTCGCTATACAATCGCAATCGGTATTCATGAAAAATCACAAATAGCGAAAAACCCAAAAATCGCAGTTTGCGCCGCGCAAATTAAGGACAACTCAAAGAAGGTGGTAACCATAAAAGCCATGCAAAAATTACATTTAAAAAACCTTTGGCCAATCACCAACAGGTTCGGGCCTGACCAATCACACATAAGGACAATCAGCAACAGCAGCAGCATTAGGAGTTCCACAATGCCAGGAATGTACATTGTGGTGAGGCGTCCAAGGCTACAGCGATTAGCACGGAGGAGACGCAGGATCCAGGACAGGATTTTCCGCCAGCGGGTCACCTTGCTGGGCCAAACCAGAGAGCAGATATATGCAAAATACAGGCTGAATGGGGAAATGATAATGCAACTAATACAGGACCTTGACCCCCTGATGCAGCACCCAACAAGCCGTACCAATGCGGTGCCTACACATGTGCAGGTATTGTGTAGCCTGCACCTCCTGGCCTCCGGGAGTTTCCAGGGGATAGTAGCGGCTGCTGGGGGGATATCCCAGCCCACCATGTCACGCTGCCTCCACACTTTTGTTGACGCCATGCTCACCCAGCTACACCGTCACTTCAAATTTCCCGCCAGCCAACAGGAATTGGACATGACTAAGCTACAATTCTACAATGTAGCCCATTTTCCACATGTACTCGGATGCATAGACTGTACCCACGTCGCCATCTGCCCACCAGCTGCCACGGAGTATATGTTCCGCAATAGAAAGTCCTACCACTCCCTCAACATCCAGATGGTCTACAATGCTAAGACATACATCACTGACATTGTCGCACAGTACCCAGGGAGTAGCCATGACTCCTTCATATTCCGGCACAGCGGCCTCCACACACGACTGGTCAGGGGAGAGTTTGGGGAAGGACACCTACTTGGTAAGTACACTTTGTCGACAATGTCACATTGCTAAGAAGTAACAGCGCAGCACAGGCAATCACCATTGCACACATACGGACAAGGAATTGCATAGAAAGGACATTTGGCCTGCTCAAGAGCAGGTTCCCCATACTGCACAAGACAGGTGGGGCCATGTATTACAGTCCTGCAGTGTGCTGCCGCATTGTGGCTGTCTGCGCAATACTACATAACATTGCAACCAAGCGCTGGATACCTGTCGACATCTCTGGCAGTGAATCTGAAGGGGACAACCAGCCACCTGCACATGCGCGCCATGCACGCGGGGAGAACCCAGCTGAAGGCCACAGACGTCGCAACCACATCACAGTGAACAGTTTCTAGTGCACCCTCTTCCCTCACCCCACAAATCACTAATGCATGCAAAATGTAATAATGACACAATGCTAATGTGTGTTGCAAAATAAATGTATTTGTTTAAATCACAAAAAAGGTACCAGTTCAACTATCTTCCACTAACAGTATTACTGCATACTGCAGTGTCAAAGGACAGGGCAGGCTTATAGTCAGCCTGTGCCTGTTATTGTCAAATGTACTCAAGTGCGCCTCCTGCGCGTTCCGCCCAAGCGCCTCTGAGGCGCATCCTCTTCCGGGGCATCTGGACCTGGCGTGGGCCTGGTGCTGCGGCTGAGTGGCGGGACTTGTGAGGCAGAGTGGCTGCTGATGCTGGATGCCCCCTCACTAACATCATCACCCCCAACAGTGGCAGGTAGAGCAGGAGGGTGTAGTGCCGTAGCCGCCGTGGTCAGGTGCTCCAGGACCCTGGTCATGTCCTCACAGCACTGGCCGAGTTGGTGCTGCTGTGCTAGTGACCGCCGCGACAACTGTGAAGTTGCATTGGCTGCAACATAATTGGACCTGCTGTAGGAGGCCAGCCGGCTCATGACCTGATGGTGGCGTCGGCGTGCTGCACTGTGCTGTGTAGTCATCGCAGCAGTGTTGGCCTCCATGGCTGCAGTCATTCGGGCCATTGCCTCCCCCACACCTGCCATGGCTGCAGTCATGTTGTCCATGCGGTCCCCCATACCTGCCATGGCCGCCGTCATGCGGTCCATGCGGTCAGCGACTCCCGCCACATTGCGCCCAATCTTATGGAGCTGGAGCTGAATGGCACCTTGCTGCCGTGCCTGGCGCTGATGGATTCTCAACATGCGTCTTTCGACGCTCATACGCGTCCATTGCCCCTCCTGCTGCTTGCTGCAGTGGTGTGCTGGCGAGACCTGCCACGCCTGCTCTGCTGGCCTGACACTGTGGCTGGCCGCTGTGTTGCAACTGTCGCGGGCCCAGATGTTGTCGCGCCAGCTGCTGGTGGTGTCACAGCAGGCGTTGCTGGTGCGGCAGGGACTGGAGGCACACTAGTTCCGGGCCTGGCTGCGGCTCTAGGTGGTGCGCCAGATGCAGGGGGCTCAATAGTCGCAGGCCTGGCTGTGGCTGTAGGTGGTGCGCCAGATTCAGGGGGCACAATAGTCGCTGGCCTGGCTGTGGCTGTAGGTGGTGCGCCAGACGCATGGGGAACACTGCTGGTGGACCTGGATGCTGGTGTTGTTGCAGCGGCAGGGGCTGGTGCCTGTGTTTGTGGTGGCACCTACTACTCCTGGGCCTCCTCATCAATTTGCAGCCTTTCACTGTCGCTGCTTTCAGCGCCACCTGTGAGGGTAAGTGGACGATCATTAGTTGCATGTATCTGTCAGACGTGCAGTTGCTACATGCATGCTGGGTGACATTCCCTGAATGGCTGTGGCTTTGCGTACTTTGGAACCTGTCTGGCTGCATTGTGGTACTACTACATTGTGGCCACACTACATCTCCCACAATGCTTCAGGGCATTCCCTGATGTGCAACAATGGCATGACTATGGGACATTATGGGAGCCTATTTGGTCATGGACATTCATAGGGGACAGGGTCGCAGTCGCATGCCACTTACCTTGGGTGTCTTGGGTGGTGTGGGATGAGTCCAGACGTGTGAAGCCAATGCACGCCTCCCTCTCAAGGGTGTCTTCCACCTGGTCCTCCATGGGTGTGTTGGGAGGGACTGTAGGTCCGCCACCTCCAGTGCCCGATGACTCTCCAAGGCGCTCCGCCACCTTCTCTTTGGCACGACCTCGGAGGTCGTACCATCGTCTTTTCAGTTCCTCTAGTGACCTATCGGCCACACCCACGGAGTTGACAGTGGAGGCAATTCCCTGCCAGATCCTCCTTTTTTCTTGCTCCGGGACCCTCCTGGAGTCTTTACCAAAGAGTTTGTCGTGGTTGGCCACCACCCCTTCCATCAAATGTTCGAGCTCCTGCTCAGAAAATTTGAGCTTCCTCTTCCGCCCTGTGGTGTTGCTGGGGCCAGGAACAGGTTCCTCTGACATGGCAGCAATGTAGTTGCAGAGTACAAATCACCAGAATAGCAGCAGCTCTCCCACTTGCTCCCTCGAGGTCTGCCTCACTGTGGTGAATGAGGGTGGGAACTGGCTGCTTCCTGGTTTTGATGTCATCACTGTGCTTGAAATGCGACTTCCCGTTTTCCCGATCTCGCGATTTTGCGATCTCGCAAATAGAGATATCGCTATTTGTGAGTTCGCAATCCCGGCGCGGGTAGCCGGAAATAGCGATTTTTCTGCGAATGTCGGTAATCGCAAACGGAATTTGCGCCCGCGTGCGAATTGCATTTTTTTATCGCTAATCTTCATGAATTCAGATTTGCGATTTCTCAATAGCGAATCGCAATTTTTCGCTATTTGAGAATCGCAAATCCCGTTTTTCATGAATCAGGCGGTTAGTCCTATGATGTCACTGTCATGGCAATAGAATGTTACTGGTCGAATCCAGGAGATTGTCAGTTCCTGGAAGCTGTGGAGATGAGCAGTCAATAAAGTATGTGCTCTTACACTTACCTTCTCTGGTGTAATCACTACACAGACCCTTGGAAGTGCCCCAAAGTCATCAAATAAAGGTTCACCTGGAGCAGCAAACGTTGCAAGTGAGGAAGTGGCCTCACGGAAAAAATCTAAACATGGTCAGCGCTAAAATAAAAGATTGAAAGAAGCGCAGAATATATGCTAATGTGCTCCTACCCAGAACGTTGGTAAAGAGTGTAAAACAAAAGAGAAGGCACTCACCCGGAAAACAGAATACATCTCCATACATCGGGGTGGGAGTGCCCTTTATGTCTTAATAAGCAATTTGGATCTGAAAGATGCCAGAGTAAGTCTATCAAGATGGGTAAAAGCGAAACATCGAATGAAAAGTTAGGTAACTGCCCAGAGGCAATTCGAAGCTGTTTACCCAGCATGATACAAAGTATCACTGACTCTGTCTCATCAGCGTCAGAGAGAGAGAGAGAGAGAGAGAGAGAGAGAGAGAGAGAGAGAGAGAGAGAGAAGTGTATGCCAATGGCTGTGGGTCCACAGTATGGATGCCAAAAAGCCGCACTTGGAGTAAGGCTGTATTCTCGCCTAGTTGGTGCCCCATTCCTGCCCAATCAGTTCAGCACCATGGATGACAATAGTTTTGGAGTCTATGCCATTTTTCTTTTTATATTTGTAAAGGACAAACCATACAGAATGAACCCCTGTGGGCTGCAATCAATGTTATGCACGTCAGTTTATGGATTTGTGGTATTTATATATCTTGCACTGATTGGATTAGGGTGTTCATAACTGCAATTTATATGAATTCGTTTTTTTGTATATTTTTAACTGAACAATATACCAAATGTCTCAGGAGCATTTTAGAAGGTTCTATAAGGTACAGCAGTTAGCCGATACAAAGGCTTCAACAGAGCATTTAAAAGTCATGCTTAAACAAGACAGATTTATCCTAGAATCGCCCAGGTATAGAGGACTGCAAAATACCCCATATAGGTCATGAGCACATGCAACATGAACATTGGTATTACTTATGGTCTAGTGCAGTCAAAGGGACACTTTCATGTGGAGCCCACCCTGTATCATCTACAAAATCCTCAATATTCCGACTGTATGATCATAACACCCTCACCGGAGGAAGGAGTCATGAGTACACATTGTGTGTAGTAAATGCACCTACCACAGAGTCTCAACCATTGCTCAGGGTGGCCACTTGTCTCGAGAATCCCTCCAATTCCTGCTTATCTATATGTTAAAACACCAAATTGTGATTCTACAGAATCACAATTTAGGTTTTCAATTCAGTATTTGGAATGGGCATGGTTATGGAATCCCTTCCAAATATCGACTTCTGTCTAAATGTATTGATGTTTTGTGACTGAATTCATGTTGCAAAACATTATTATTTTTCGACCTCCTCAAAAAAGATGTTAAGCTATTCTCAAACAGGAAGGGGTCCCCAAGAGACCTCTCCCATTTCGTGAATGTTGAAAAACCCAGGGGCACATTATCAAAGCAGGCAACAAAATGAACGCTGTTTTAGCTGCAGTTTTAATGGGCTTTATAATATGCTCCATGGAATTCCAATTGTAGCCCATGTTAAATGTGAAGGACATCTAACATGGACTTCAATTGGAATTCCATAGAGCATATGATCAAGCCCATTATTGCTGTTTTGGCAGCAGTTTTCTGCCGCTAAAACTGCAATAATTTTATCGCCTGTCTTGATAATATGCCCCCCAATTCTTAAGAGTATGCAGTGGTCCTGTCTGCCACTGCCTTCTCTTCTAAAATGAAACCTGCACTGCTCATTTGTTTTTTACATATTCCATTTACCTTTAAGGAAAAGAGGTTGCATTTTGTTTTTATGATTGTTTTATGTAAAAGCAATCACAGTCATGGTGGTCGGCTGATCCCAGCAGGCCAGCATCCTTGTGATGGCTTCAATACCTATTGGGTCTCAAACTGTGACCTTCCTCATTGACATTCACAAGGGAGGTCAATTTTTGACCCACTAGGAATCTCTTATTTCAATTAAAAACCTTCATACATTAGGAATTAGGAATTGGATTTCCAAATTGTTATTCTGTAAAAACTTCAATTTAGAATTGCAATTCCCAATGTTTGTACATCTGGCCCTAAGACAGCTGTGGAAACACAAAGCATTTACAGTGTCTTAAAAAAAGTATTTGTCAAAAATGTTATTTCTCAGAATAACCATCATTCATTTAACAAGTGTCTATTGGGTTGTAAAGTGGTAAAAACATATACATTTCGAAAAGTCTGACCACAACTTTGGATTTAGAAAATGTAATTAGTCAATAATTGTTGGAAATTGTGTTTTTAGCAGAGAGGGTTGGAAACCCGTCTAAGAAATGAAACACAATCCTTTTCTGGTTGAACCACAAAAGTGACTAAATAAACGTACGCTCATGTTGCTTGTCAAAAAATCAGTTAGGCATAACTTTGAGGCAATTCAGCACTCAAACAGCACTCAAATGGTAATAAAGTCAAAACACAACATTAGAAAAACCCCAAACCAATTTAAAAAGACAGATTTAATTTTAATAAATAATGTAACATCAAACCACAAAAATACATTCAGTAGGACTGGCCAGCAGAAGGGCTCAGGCAGGTTTAGGAAGGTCCATTTGCTGCTGGTCAAATGGGCAGTTCCATGGAAACCTCTGGAATCCTTGCCGTGTCTCTCTAACTCAAACAGGAGGTCAGCCAACAGACCCTTGTAGTCCCTTCTGGGAAGCCTATGCTCAAGGCAAGCTGGTCTGGTTTCCGTCTAAAGGCCGCAGGTTGGTCCTTCTTTTTTTGCAGGAAACACAGTGCACTTCACATATTTACAACATTTCTTTTCCTCCGACGCTAGTGCGCCTGTCTCGCATTGCACGTATTATGTACACAGCCAATAAGCCCACAACCCGGAGGTCGGGCGGCATCCATCAGTGGATCCCCCTCCTTGACATCCTTTATATATGGAGTTCTGTAGACTCGGAGTTCCCAATCCCGCTTTTAACATTTTCGCCCCCCCACCCCTGTCGCCACCTATTCCTCAACCCCCTGCGCCTCAACTTCCCCTACCCCTCCTACCTGCCCCCCCCCCGAGTGCCTTCCCCCTGTGCCTGAGCTCTGCAGTGGTATACATGTTTGTGTACTATCAGGAGTGATTAGTGTCCTATTGGGAATGTGCTCCTGGTGTGTGTCGGGGGGCTACCTCGCTCGATTCAGAGAGGCTTTCCTCCTCCTCCACCGTGCTATCTCGCAAAGCTTGCACCAGCAACTCCCATTCCATGGCCGCCTCCATTGCTTTGTCGTCCGACCTGCGGCGGGCTAACTAGTATCTGAGTGTACTTTCACTCGCTGCCCACTTAAGCATCTCGTTAGTCCACCTTCTAAACAGCAGGCAGTTTTTCAATTTCCAGTTTCTAGTCAGTTCTCTTTTAGCTAAAATCAAGCCCATATCTACAAATTTGCTTGAGATCCTGTTTTTGGGTGTATGCGGAAACCAGTGCAACACGCCTACCGCCTTGGTGACTTGTAACTCCCTTTTGGTCACAGTGTTCAATGACTCAACAATCTCCCTCCAATAATCTCGTAGGTGTGGGCAGTCCCAGAGCATATGTCCCAGGTCTGCTCCTACCGTGGTACACTTGGGGCATGCCGCGTCCTCCACCCCAAAGTACTTCCCAATCTTTCTAGGTGTAAGATAAGCTCTATGCAGTATGTAGAAATGTATTAACTGAAAACGAGCGTTCCTTGTGCTTTTCCTCGCCCGCCTCGCTATCTGCGCCCATGTTGTATCGGGGATCTCTGTCTGCAACTCTAGCTCCTAGGCATCCTTCAGTGTAAAAAGGGGTTGCAGCGTCTTGCGCAACATCCGTGAATAGAGGCATGTCACCACTTTATACGTGCCGGCCGCCATCATTGTATATTGGCAAGCCGTGGATGCCATGGGCTCTTGGATCCCTTCCCCCCAGTGTACCTGCATCGCTCGCGTTACAGCTGCATGCATTAAGAAGTCCCCCCTCGGGAGGTCAAAGCGATCCTGCAGAGTCTGGTAGGGGATTAGTTCACCATTCTCATACAGATCTCCTAGCATTTGCAGCCCTGCATCCTCCCATCCCTGCAACCTTGACCAGTCTCCGCCGTGTGGAAGTGCCATCACCATGCCCAGGGGTATTTCAGGTGCGTACATGTGTCGTACCCCCGCCCGCTTCTGTGCACGGTTCCAGCAGAGTGTGTACGTCTGCTCTTCCAGCGATAGATCCCTAAGGTACAGCTTCTGCTGCAGGGTTATGAATGCCAGCACATGCCGAGGGGTACCTCTCTCTCTCTCTTGCTCTGGCCCTCTGTACACCCGCGCCACCTCCTGCGTGAAGATCTGCAGTTGAGCTGCCAAATAATATAGCTCGAAATCAGGGACCGCTAGACCTCCCTCATCCTTCGGCCGGAGCAGCATGGTCAGAGCTATTCTGCGCCTGCCCGTGCCCCAGAGGAAGGAAATCAGTAAAGACTTCAATTGCTGGAAGACCGATCTGGGTATCCAGATAGGCAACGTGTGGAAGTAGTAAAGGAGACGCAGCAAGGCTATCATTTTCACCAGGGATATACGTCCCGTCACCGACAGGGGGAGAGTAGCCAAAAAGGTCATACTGCCCCGCAGCGCTCGTATACATCAGCCCACATTGCCCTCGAGCAGGTCCGCAGCTTTATGATATATGTGCACCCCCAGATATTTCAGACAGTCAGGCTCCCATGCAAGCAACGGGCAGGTAGTGGGTCGCGGTTCCCCGTGATGCAGTGGAAACAAGCATGATTTAGACCAGTTAACCTTTAGCCCAGATAGCTTGCCAAAGAACACCAGGAGTCTCTCTGCTCCCTCCAACACCTCCTGCGCATTCACTAGGTATAACAAGAGGTCGTCCGCATACAATGAAATAATTTGCGGGCTTCCCCGATAAGTCAAGCCCCTATAAAAGTGTCCCTTCCTGGCTTCCGCCGCAAAGGGTTCGATCGCTAGTGCAAACAACAGGGGAGATAGTGAGCATTCCTGTCTAGTGCGGCATTGCACCGGGTACTGGTGCGACACAAGGGAGCCCACCCGCACACGTGCCATTGCAGAGGCGTATAACACTCTCGTCCAACATATATAGCCGCCTCCGAGACCGAAGTGCTGCATAACTCTGTACAGCTATTCCCACTCCAAACTGTCGAATGCTTCTTCTATATCAATCGACAGTACTACAGGCATTTGTGTGTCTGGCCACGGCTCTCCCAGAAGGCGCACCAGTCGGCGTATGTTAACAGTTGTGTTTCGGGCGAGAATAAACTCAGATTGGTCACTGTGGACCAGTTCCAACATGTGCTGCAGTAATCTGGTCGCCATTATGGTGCTCAGAATTTTGTAGTCCGTCGTCAGCATGGACAGCGGCCTATAGGATACTTGCTCTCCCTGCCTTGTTTTAATAATGGTATCATTAGAGCTTCACACATGGATTCAGGCAGTCTACCCCGAGATTTAGCCTTGTTGTACACCACCTGGAGCCGCAGAGCCAATTGGTCTATGTATTTGCTGTAAAATTCTATAGGCAGCCCATCCAAACCTGGTGTCTTGTTGCGAGCCATCTTCTTCACTGCGCTACTAATCTCTCCCAGTTCTATATTCTTGCCCAGGGTCTCCGCCTGCTCTTGTTCTAATTGTGGCAACTGCAGCCCCTCTAGAAAGGCAACAATATCATTCTCCTGCCCTTCTAGCGCGCTCTCGTAGAGCATTTCGTAGTACGACCGGAAGCACTCTAGTATCTTCATCTGGGTGTGGTGTACAAGGCCACCTTCCCCCTCAATGGCTAAGATTGGGTGGCTGCGTCTCATGGGGTTAGCCAGCCAGGTAAGTAGCGTCCCCGCCTTGTCCCCCTCCGCATGCTCCTTTGTCAAATAAGTCTTATGGTCAAAGCAGCGGAGCCGTTCCATTTCCACAGCCACCGCCTCCTTGGCTGTGCATACTGTCCCCTGCAACTCTGGGTGATTAGGGCGCGCTTTTTCAGCCTCACGCAGAGTTCTCTCCGCCTTCTCCAGATCATCCAGCAATGACCTGCGCGCTCCAGTGTATTTCCCAATACAGTGGCTTCTAATAACAATCTTAAAGGCATCCCACTCCTTCGCTCTGGATGTCGCGGTGCCCTCGTTCTGCTCAAGGTAATGTGTTATCCTATCCCCCAGTGCTTCTCTAAATAACAAGTCATCTAGTGTATCCGGTCTCAGTTGCCACATCGGGACACGGGAGGTCTCAGTCATCCAATTAAGGGTGAGCAGTAAGGGATTGTGATCAGATAGCGTGCAAGATAAGTATTCTGAGTTTGTCACCGCTGTAAGCACCTGTGGGGAGCATAAGAAGGTATCTAAGCGAACATGGAGGTCATGCAAACTAGAATAATAGGAGTAATCCCTCGTCATCGGGTGTTGCATCCCGCCAGACGTCCTGTAACTCCCAGCTCTCCTGCCATTCAAGTCTACGCTTTGCCAGACGGTGCACTGGGGACATCCCCAGAGGTGGATGGGATCTGTCCAATACAATGTCCGTCACTGAGTTAAAGCCCCTCCCAATTACGACGGGGCCCGCCAAAAACCCCGCCAGTGCTCCGGAAAGTTTAGTGAAGAAAGATAATTGGTCGGTATTAGGCGCATACACGGTGCATAACACTATATCCTTACCCTTTAGTTTCCCTTCCACTGCTACAAACCTGCCCTCTGGATCTATTGTGTGCCTAATCACCTGGAAAGGGGTCCCCGCCGGTATCCAGACCAACACGCCTCTGGCAAATGCGGAGTATGTAGTATTAAACAGTTGTCCCCTCCATCTCCTTTGCAGCGCAATACCCTCTTGCTTTGTCAAATGTGTTTCCTGCAGCAGCGCAATCTGCACTCCTCTTCGAACTAAGTATGCATGTAATTTGTGCCTCCTTGCCATCGTATGCAGACCCTTCACATTCCAGGTAACACATTTAACAGTTCCAGGACTAGCCATAGTCCCATGTTGTGCGGTGAAATCCAGTAGTGGTGCGCATCCAGGCACATAAGGTCGCACTCTCCCCCCCAACCCCAACACAGCAAACCCCCTCTCCCCTACCATCCCGCCTCGAGCACCCCCAACTACTCTCGGCTCCCTCCCCCCAGAACAGGACCCAGCTTGGCGAGATCAGCTCCCATCCAAACCTAGTGAGGGCTAAGGTATCCCCCCAACAACCCGACTATACCGTAGTCTGCACCACAGTGGCCTTAGGGGCCTGAAAGGCATAGCTCGGTTCCGAAGGTGGTCAACTCAGTCCCATCCCCCCACCCCACAATCCCCCCCATTCAAGTCAAAACATCCATCCTACTTTATTGTGTCCTTCACCATCTGTCGGCCCCGGCGCTCTCCAGGCACCTTCCGGAGTTAGCATGAGTCGTCTCCATTATCATTCATCAATTAGCCCTCCCGACGTGTGTGGCGTTACCTCTGGGCCCTTGACACCATTTAGGTGTGATTGGTCCGTTTCGGAGCCAGTGACATGGTCCTCTGCTTCCGAGCTCCCACATGATCTAGTCCTCACAGTTCCCGAAATGTCGATTTCTGCTTGTAACGCCGCTTTCCTCTCGCCTTCTGTCTGTGATTCCGTCGGTTTTTGTGATCTTTGCCGGCGCTTCCGGAGCCTTTGCAATTTCCGAGTAGGTTGTTGAGTTCGCTCTTCTTCAGCTCTGTATCTCGCTCTGTCCGTACCAGCCTTATATGTGTCCCACCATGCCCAGGCATCCGCCGAGGTATGGAAGAAGATCGTTTTGTCGTCCACCACCACTCTGAGTTTGGCTGGGAAAAGGACGAATATGTTATGCCTTCTGCCCAGAGTTCTCTCTTGAGTGATAAAAAAGAGGTCTGCAGCTTCTGAGTCTCAAATTTATAATCAGGGAAAAGCGTTACTCTACTATTGTCTATCTGGAAGGGGCCCACGTCCCTGGCCCTCTGCGGCAGCCAGTCCCAGTCCTTGTAGTGTAGCAGTTTTATCATCACTGGACGGGGCTGTTGACCCGGTCTTGGGGGTCGGGCCGGGACCCTGTGCACTCGCTCCAACATAAAGAAAGGCGATAGACCCTTCGGCGCCACTTCCGTCTTCAGCCAGTGCTCCAGGTATCCCACCATGTCATCCCCTTCCTTTTGTTCCGGAAGGCCCACCAAGCGCACGTTGTTGCGCCTGCCACGGTTTTCTGCATCCTCCGCTCTCCTCTCCAAGGGTTGTATGCGGTCATGCGCGTCCACCAGCAGCCCTTCCATAGATTTGTGTTTGGGCAATGTCTCCTTGAGGGTGTGTTCTGTACTTTTAACTCTATCTTTCAGTTTATCATGGTTGGCACGTAGAAGCCCCAGTCCCGTTGCCACCTGGGTGATATCTTGCTGCAGCGCCTCTTTCGTGGCTTGGATCACTTCCAGGATACAAGTTTGTAACTGCTGCAGGTCAGCTGCGGCCTGTGTTGGTCCATCCGCCGTTCCCGAGCCCCTGGCCTCCGCTACTCTCCCCTTAGGCTTTCCCATTTGAACTGCTGGGAAGGGGGGGACTTCCTTCCCACTGTCATCTGGGTAGGAGGGGCAGGCGAGTCCGCTCTTCAGGTGCCGTGGGCGGCAAGCACTCGGCCTCCAGGCACCCCCAATGCTCCCCTGGTCACGGCTCACCAGCGTCCAGCCGCGTCAGGTAGCGGTGTTGTCCGATCAGTGTAGCTTTGCTGTACTTTTCCAGCCGCCAACGGGAGCGGGTCAGCTCTACTCCAAAGCCGCTAAGCCCCTTCAAAGTCAGTCAATCCTGAGTTGCCAGTATCACCTCTAGTATCTCCTGCTAGTGGTTGCCCTTTCAGGATGCCCTTGATTCTTCGTGCATTGTCCGCTCCCGCTAAGGCTGTCACAGCGGTCAAGCCCTCACTCCGATTCACCCCCTAGCGTGCCGCCGCCATCTAGGGTCTCCTGCTCATCCGCTGTACAGTCCCAACCAACAGCCTGCCACACTCACCTCCGCTCAGTGCTGCCGACACCTCCCTGCACGCGCTTCTCTCGGTTGCCGATTGCGAGGACAGCCACCATCTTGGTCTCCGCGGTCTTTGTCCGTACGGGATCCGGTCCACCCCTGCTATGGGACCGATGAACTCCACTGTTCACAGCATGGAGGGAAGCCCAGACGAATTCAGGCGGCACCACTGCTGTCTCAGGCAGTCGCTAAAGGAGCACCACACTCATTCGGTCTTCATCGTTTCCGGCTCCGAGCTCTGGCCGCCATATTGCCTCAGCAGGCCCGGCATCTCTTTGTTCCTCTTCTGAGCCAGCAGGCACTGGAGAAGCCTTAAACCTTGTGCCTGGGGGTCTGCCGCCGTTCTGGTGTCCTTCGCCGGCCAGATAATGTCTGTCACAATGGATTTCGCGCAGTTTTTCAGGATAAAAGCAAGGATCGGGTGCGGAGCTCCGGGCTCACGCCGCCTGTCCCCTCGGCATCCAAGCCACGCCCCCGTTGGTCCTTCTTCTGAATCTTTTGCAGGTCCAGGAGTGTTCTGAAGAGAGGTTTTGAAGGTGTCACATTTATATCTAATAGCCTTTGTATGGGGCGATATCCGTGCCCTACTCCCAAACTGTTTCTGGTCAGTTCATCCCCTTTGCCTGTGTTTGGCTCCAAACTCTATAGTAACAAAGGAAGGTGCAGGTCATGTGCCGTTGTGTGGGCTGCAGGCAGGGTATTTTGAAGTGTAATCAGGGCAGGGGGCACTTCCTCCCTAGCCATCCTGTGCAGAAGACCCACTTCCTCCACATCTAGGCCTCCTTTGCTTCCATGTCTGGAAGGAATACACAACTCAGAACAGGAGAGCTATTCACTGGCAGAAAAGCACATTTAGTTTAATCAGGAAAATTGCAGCTTTCTAAAAAGAGGCATTTTCAAAGTAATAATTGAAAATATCAATTTACCAACAAAGATGATTTTAACTTACAATTCATTTGAGTGGAAGGAGCATTTCTCTATCTCTTCTCAAGCTCAAATTGTCATGTATTCAGTTTAATAAGGTATTCCAGAGTTAGCCTATAGTAGAGGCAGCTTTACATCAGTGAAACATGACTTTGGGAGTTTTCCGATATCAGGGCATATAAAACTTGTCCTAATCTTTACATACTAGTCTCCCTCCCCTATGGGTGCTCAGGGCCTACATAAGGAGTGACATAGAAAAATGCTTAGTTTGCAAGTCAAAATGACACCTTAAAACTGCTCTCCAGGTTGCATTGGCAGGCCTGAGTCATGCTACTTCTGTGGGAGTCATAATGAGTGTTGCATCCCGATTGTAGCATTTAATTGACAGGCCCTGGGTACATTTAGTACCATAAACAAATTGAATGTACCAAGCATGTGCAGTCAATTTTACCATGTTTTAAGGGAGAGCTCAAGCATTTCACCCCTGGTTTGTAGGAATAGTGTTTGGCAATTGAAAGTAAAAATCTGGGGTACCCTGTAGAAAGGGCTGGGTGAATCAAAGAGTGCTAAAAGTAACTTGCCAAAACACCAATAAAATTGAGAACTATACATAATAAACTGAAATAATATTGGGCACTGGTTTCAAATGTAGATATATCAAATTAATGAAAGTAGATGAAAGTAATATAATTCGAACAATTGTACAGGTATTTCATCAGGTTGCTAAGACATACCAGTGACAGAGATTTTATGACAATAAACTTTAAATCTGGCTTACTGAATTTAAACATTGAGGGGCAGATTTACCATTTATTAACACAGCATAATGGAGCAGCCACAAATGCTGTGCTGCATGAGGAGAGAGCAGGAGAGCGCCTAATTAAACGAAATATGGCACTCTCCTCCTCTCTACCTAGCGCTGGCGCTGAATCAACTTCCATGCACCATGGAGACACTTTTGTTCCATAATGCAAGGGTATCTCTGTGAGTCTAGCATATATTTTGTACTAGAAGAGTATCCGTCCACTTCAAAATACAGTGCTTAGACTAACGTTAACCGTTTTCATTCTTTGTATGTGTGCTGTACAGCGCAGCACAGGTATAAAGTCGGAAAAAGAAGGAGGAATGAAAGCATTTCTCCTTTATTGTGCCTACTTCAAAAGGACACAGTTTTCTGGCGCTATACCCTGTCTATTTTATTCAAGAAATATGGTTTAGCTTCAGAAACCATGGGTGGTTGCATAGAAATGCCCATGTTTCACTCATGATACACCCCCTTGGCGCTAAGTAATGCAAAGGAGTTCCATGTGCTGGTTTGCGTTACTTTCATGGTATCTCCAGCGCTAAACACATTTAGGGTTGGAAAGCAAATCAGAAAAAAAATATTTTGTGCCGAATTGTGTCACTTTCATGACGCAAACATGGCATAAAATCTTAGTAAATCTCTCCCTTGCGCCTACCATAAATCATTTTGTACTGAATTGGTAGCTTAGTGGACTAATTTGTCTACTGTAGAGGCCTGTGTTTGACCTCATGGTCACAAATTCAAATTGTGGCTTGTCCATTCGGCCTTTCATCCTTCTGAGATTGATAAAATGAGTACCATTGAGTTGGGAAACAATAAACATCTGTTATTCAACACCAAGATACTCTTTGGTGAGTGTGCGCTTTTCAAATACTTATGTTATGAATAAAGCTTTATATCAAAGTAGCTTATATATTTGTCTTACTTAATACAAATCCATATCTGTTTGATGGAGCGTGGCCTTATTTTGTCATATCACGCACAGGCTTGATTCACAAAGGTAAATGTATCCTTTTGTGATCATTTGCTAGTCACAAAGGAATTTGCGAGTTGTATCTTTATGAGTGTGAAGTCTCCGCACAATCATAGACCTATGGCTTTGGTAAAAATATTTACTTGCTTTTGCACAAGGCCTAGCTTTTATTTGGGGAGACTCTGCACCCATAAAGATACTACTCGTAAATCCCTTTGTGAACAGCAAACAATTGTAAACTTACACAAAAGTGTAAGTTTACTTTTGTGAATAAGAACCGTAGTCTAGCAATCTGAAAGGTGACAACATGAAGAGCTAAGTCCTCGGACGTGGTAGTTGGTAATTAAAAGAAAGATTTTCCTTAAGCACAATACTCTGAACATCTAACTATTTTAACTGAGTAGGACAGAAAGTTGACCTCTTATGCTTTGTAACTCCCCTTGATCAAACAACCATGTCTAGCTTCATGGGGCTAACGTGATGGGTGAGGTGGAGTACAGTGCAACACTCTTTGTTTGAAATTAAAAAAAAAAACACTTGTTTTTAAACTCTAGTGTGTAATGTAAGATGATATGAATGATTAACATTGCAAAGTTTGATGGAAACCAGATGAACTGTGGTGTGCATTTATAATACAAAACTTAATTCATTTAAAAACAATTTAATTTATGATTTGAAACTCAACTGAGGTCCACGTACAGTGAGATGATATGACAATGAACATTAATAAACTTTTAAAAAGCATTAAAAAAAGTAACAACATTTATATAAATAGCCTAATTTTGAGGAAAAAAGAGAAATTGTTGAGCAAATGCTTCTGTCTTAACATAATTCTTTAAAATCATTGGCCTCAGGATGTATTGACATGGAAGTGTCAGTGTTGGGCAAACAAATAGTACATGATTAAAATCCTGAGTACCCATATTGCACAAATTACACCCTTTCTCTTTGTCTTTGGAGTTTGACCAGTTCACAGTTAACACATGTAAAGGAAGTAAGTTCAAACATAATGTACAAAAATGACAAAGACCAACCTCTAGATTCCAAAACATGAACTGCTGAGCTTACTGTAACTGACAGAAGGAGGTTACCACCTTCCACTGTTTCTTTGATTCTTTTAAATGTTTTAAAAAGGTTTTAGGTTGAATATGAGAAAAAGAGGCCAGTGAAGCTTGCTTTAATTCAAATTTGTTTGACGAGAAATCAAGGTCTCTAAAAATGTATATTTTCCTGATTCTATGGCAAAATTTCAGAGCTCAGAAAGCACCTCAATGAATCCTTTTTGCTCCCCATAAGCTGAAAACCCCACTAAACTACACAAGCCAATCCTTGCACATAGCAACTTGTTAAGTCAAATTCCAGTCTTAAAGCGGGAACCAGGAAAGATGAGCTAAAATGACACAATTTGTCCATCCATTTTCTCTAGGAGATCCCACTCCAACAAATTAATTGATTTAATGACATATAATAGTGTTAGGGGTTCTTGCGCCTCATATGCAGATAGCAAATGCAGGAAGAGTCTCTTAGCCCACTGACATGCAATGAGGCCTGGAAGGAACAGTAAATGGTGTGATCTTTTTTGCTTGCACTGTTCCACAAATAGGGATATGCTTTTACAACCACCAGCATCTCCGCACGCAAAACCCAGATATAGTTACAGGTCTTCCAAACGTTCTACCTTTAAAAATCATTACCTTAATTTTTGATAGATTCATTTTCTAAAAATGAAGATTACAAACTGCTGTAAAGAGGTCAACCTATTCTTCAAAAGCTTAAAAGTGAAATCATGTATAACAATATTCTCCAATAAATCAGGCATGGAAAAGGACTGCCACCAATACTAGAGACACCCCCTTACTGTTTACTAAACTTTCATAAAAGGTCTGAGACATGCAGTGAAAAAAGTAGTGTAGCCAACAAGCAACCCTGTTTCAATCCATTTTTATTTGGAAGTGAAAGAAGTGTTTTAGGTATACCTAACTTCATTAGTGTTTTCCATAATATTGTGTGATCGACCCTATCAAAAGGGATGGAGTAGGCCATGAATGCAGCATATTCATTAAGGCCACAATTAGAAACATATGTTTCTACTATCAGCTTCAACATAAAAATATTATTGAGCGTACAATACTTCTTCATAAAGCCATCTTGTTCTGTAAGAAGAATCATTTTCTCTTCAACCCACTCAGAAGGGTATTCCAAGGTGCTCTTAGAAAATAATGTACCTACTGCATCAAATAGGGCAATTTGGCGGTTATTACAGGGTAGATTTGTAGGGCCGTTTTTGTGTAGTGTTATTAGGATACTTCGAGACCAAGAAGGAGGGGTTATTCCATGTTGATGGCTATGTGCAAAAAGAGGTGTGAGGAATGTGGCCCATAGAGATGCTTACCCCTTATTCACTGTGATGGGAATCTCATCTGGACCCATTGCCCAGGTAGAACATATTGTCTTAATTATTACCTCAGTCTCTTTTGTAGAAGGAGCACCACGTACTGAAGGAGAGAATCAAAAATTAAATAAAGGACTAGAAGATAACTCTGTACCAGCATTACATAAATATAGTTTGGTTCAATAAACTTTGTCCGGTTAACAAATACCATAAAAGCAGACATATCTATACTACTATTATAAAGAGAGAACACAAACCTTTGAGCCAGGTAAACTACAAAAGTAATGCATCAATCACTACACCCAATACACCATTTGAAAGGGGAGATGTGGCAGAAGGACATACGCTATAGATATGTACACCATATACATTAAAAAAGCAAAAACGCCAAAAGTGGTAAAGTAGTCCTTTGGGGGCGTGGTCGTGGCCGTGGGCGTCTCAAACAACAAATGTGGGCCTTAACAGGGCCGTGCCAAGTGCAAATAACAAACATAGGCCAAGCTACTTCACAACACACTTACATATGCACACATAGAGCGGAAATGCGCTTTCACTGAATTTAGAACGCACAAAATGCAGACATAGAGAGGAAATGCGCTTTCAATCAATTTCTAACAAACATTTGCAAATCCCAACACATACAGTGGAAATGCGCTTTCAATGAATTTAAATTCACACATACAGAGCGGTAACACCAATATACAAAAACAGCAGAGGTGCGAGCTATAAGAAATATACACACATTCGTTGTAGTTACCCAGACAACATTGACGCCTTCGCATTAAAAACCGGACGGGCCTTCCATCGACGAGGAGTGTCAAATGCCGCCACACAGGGGGCAGGATTAATCGCATACTACACCAATCACAACGCACTAAAGAAAACACACACACAACTTCGGCTTACCAAAAAAAAAGTCTTTAACCATTGGCCATTGACCAACGACGTCACAGGGGGGTAAACACGCACAAAAAAAGCCGACATTTCTTAACAGAGAAACGCAATCGACTGCGCATTCACAAAACTTTCCTCACATCTTGCGGACAAGATAAAACGCTTACAATAAGACATACGAATAACAAAAATAACACAACCGCCCATAATCACTCGAGCACTGCCAGAACTTCACCACACAATTGACAAAACAAAAGGGAAACTTCTTTGAAGGGATACAAAAACGAACACACGGAAAGAGTCTTCGAAAGAAAAAAAAACATTAAACAGGTGACACGACACTTTCCTTACAACTTGCAGACAACATAAAACACGGAAAACAATACATACGAATTAAAAAAATAACACAAGTGGGCCAAATCAGTTGAACAGGGCCAGGACTTGTACAGACAACTCTTCTGCGGGGCGGGCGGGGGCCCTGAAGCAGCCTTTTGCTCCCGGACAACGTCGGGACAGGCTGCTAGTAATAAAATAAAATTACACTTAAAAATACACACATATCTAAAAAAGTCAATAAAAGCAAATACAATTCATGTCATGTACAAATACCAAAGGGTAATTATTTGACTGGTCGCCTTCTCTTAATCCTGAGGGCACCCACCCAAAAACTTGCAATACTGAAGCATATTAACGGCCTAGTCAATATTTGCAGGTAAACCAAAGCTGGCCTGATGTAACCAAAACACTGTTCTTTTAACAATGGCGATATATTTGATCTATGTAAGTCCTGAGAATGATCACAAATCATGGTGAGATGCACTGTATCTTGTGGGGAGAATTTATCAAAGAAGCAAGATCCAATTTCCTCTACCTTTTGTCTCCCCTGCGGTACCGCCAATAACCAGTGTAAATGAATCAATCTGAATCTTGTCAGCAAAAAACAATGGTGGGGAGATGTAACTATAACTAGATAAGGCTCCTCTGTCAGAAAAGCTGTTAAAAATATATATGATCGTACTGTGGGTTTGGTGAGTTTATATGCCTCTCTTTCTGAATACTTGAACCAAAGGAAATGCTCTTTCACCCCCGTCAAATCCCTCTTGGTGATACTATTAGGGTTTTCAAATATGTCAGTGCGTCCCAGTTTGCCATTGCGACCTTGATATATTTAATGAATGGGAAATTTAGAGCCCTGTCTCATGAGAGGCAGTCATTTATCACAGCCTGTTCAAGGGCTAGAGCAATGATACTCCAAATCCGTATTCATCTTAACAATAGCGCGGATGCTAGCTGGTCTGCAATATACCCAAGACCCAGCTCCTCATGTATAATATACTAGCAGCCCGTCCCGACGTTGTCCGGGAGCAAAAGGCTGCTTCAGGGCCCCCGCCCGCCCCGCAGAAGAGTTGTCTGCACAAGTCCTGGCCCTGTTCAACTGATTTGGCCCACTTGTGTTATTTTTTTAATTCGTATGTATTGTTTTCCGTGTTTTATGTTGTCTGCAAGTTGTAAGGAAAGTGTTGTGTCACCTGTTTAATGTTTTTTTTTCTTTCAAAGACTCTTTCCGTGTGTTCATTTTTGTATCCCTTCAAAGAAGTTTCCCTTTTGTTTTGTCAATTGTGTGGTGAAGTTCTGGCAGTGCTCGAGTGATTATGGGCGGTTGTGTTATTTTTGTTATTCGTATGTCTTATTGTAAGCATTTTATCTTGTCCGCAAGATGTGAGGAAAGTTTTGTGAATGCGCAGTCGATTGCGTTTCTCCGTTAAGAAATGTCGGCTTTTTTTGTGCGTGTTTACCCCCCTGTGACGTCGTTGGTCAATGGCCAATGGTTAAAGACTTTTTTTTTGGTAAGCCGAAGTTGTGTGTGTGTTTTCTTTAGTGCGTTGTGATTGGTGTAGTATGCGATTAATCCTGCCCCCTGTGTGGCGGCATTTGACACTCCTCGTCGATGGAAGGCCCGTCCGGTTTTTAATGCGAAGGCGTCAATGTTGTCTGGGTAACTACAACGAATGTGTGTATATTTCTTATAGCTCGCACCTCTGCTGTTTTTGTATATTGGTGTTACCGCTCTGTATGTGTGAATTTAAATTCATTGAAAGCGCATTCCACTGTATGTGTTGGGATTTGCAAATGTTTGTTAGAAATTTATTGAAAGCGCATTTCCGCTCTATGTCTGCATTTTGTGCGTTCTAAATTCAGTGAAAGCGCATTTCCGCTCTATGTGTGCATATGTAAGTGTGTTGTGAAGTAGCTTGGCCTATGTTTGTTATTTGC
The DNA here is from genome assembly GCF_964263255.1 of Lissotriton vulgaris. NCBI lineage: Eukaryota > Metazoa > Chordata > Amphibia > Caudata > Salamandridae > Lissotriton > Lissotriton vulgaris. The sequence continues at coordinate 1,537,260,249 of NC_141695.1, forward strand.
ACTTGGCACGGCCCTGTTAAGGCCCACATTTGTTGTTTGAGACTCCCACGGCCACGACCACGCCCCCAAAGGACTACTTTACCACTTTTGGCATTTTTGCTTTTTTAATGTATATGGTGTACATATCTATAACCTATGTCCTTCTGCCACATCTCCCCTTTCAAATGGTGTATTGGGTGTAGTGATTGATGCATTACTTTTGTAGTTTACCTGGCTCAAAGGTTTGTGTTCTCTCTTTATAATAGTAGTATAGATTAGGGTACAGACTGTGGGACATCTAACAATCAAGTAAGAAATTTTATTTTTGTAGTCTGGAGATCCCTCATATCCATATTGTCCCAAATATCACAACCATCATGAGCCATTGTAATACACCTCGCCTGGTAGACCTGAACAACTGCCTGTACTGGCTTTGCACCCAGCCTTTTAGCGAACTCAAAAATTTCAACTGCAACCCTTGAGAAGGCATTCCTTTTAACCTTCCTTTGAGGGAATGATGAACCTCGACCATCAAAGAGGATCCCCACATATACCCTAGAGTGCTCAGTAATACCTCCAAAACATTTTTATTTTGTCTTTTCCTAGGCCCAATCACCATAACGTGGGATTTGGAGAAATGAGTACTAAGATCCAAGGAGCTCATGAACGTCACAAAGGAGTTTACCAAGTGTTTAAACCCTATCACTGTCCTAGATATTTACAGTGTAGTCCACATAGAGAAGGGTGGGCATGAGCTGGGAGACCAATGGAAGTCTTTGTAAACTGCACACAATGTCTGACCCAAATTATCTATACTACTATTATAAAGAGAGAACACAAACCTTTGAGCCAGGTAAACTACAAAAGTAATGCATCAATCACTACACCCAATACACCATTTGAAAGGGGAGATGTGGCAGAAGGACATAGGCTATAGATATGTACACCATATACATTAAAAAAGCAAAAACGCCAAAAGTGGTAAAGTAGTCCTTTGGGGGTGTGGTCGTGGCCGTGGGCGTCTCAAACAACAAATGTGGGCCTTAACAGGGCCGTGCCAAGTGCAAATAACAAACATAGGCCAAGCTACTTCACAACACACTTACATATGCACACATAGAGCGGAAATGCGCTTTCACTGAATTTATAACGCACAAAATGCAGACATAGAGCGGAAATGCGCTTTCAATGAATTTCTAACAAACATTTGCAAATCCCAACACATACAGTGGAAATGCGCTTTCAATGAATTTAACTTCACACATACAGCACGGTAACACCAATATACAAAAACAGCAGAGGTGCGCGCTATAAGAAATATACACACATTCGTTGTAGTTACCCAGACAACATTGACGTCTTCGCATTAAAAACCGGGCGGGCCTTCCATCGACGAGGAGTGTCAAATGACGCCACAGAGGGGGCAGGATTAATCGCATACTACACCAATCACAACACACTAAAGAAAACACACACACACAACTTCGGCTTACCAAAAAAAAAGTCTTTAACCATTGGCCATTGACCAACGACGTCACAGGGGGTAAACACGAACAAAAAAAGCCGACATTTCTTAACGGAGAAACGCAATTGACTGCGCATTCACAAGACTTTCCTCACATCTTGCGGACAAGTGACAACTGCCCATAATCACTCGAGCACTGCCAGGACTTCACCACACAATTGACAAAACAAAAGGGAAACTTCTTTAAAGGGATACAAAAACGAACACACGGAAAGAGTCTTCGAAAGAAAAAAAAACATTAAACAGGTGACACAACACTTTCCTCACATCTTGCAGACAACATAAAACACGGAAAACAATACATACGAATTAAAAAAATAACACAAGTGGGCCAAATCAGTTGAACAGGGCCAGGACTTGCAAAGACAACTCTTCTGCGGGGCGGGCGAGGGCCCTGAAGCAGCCTTTTGCTCCCGGACAACGTCGGGACGGGCTGCTAGTGTATGTATAAAGTAAATGAAAAAAGAGCCAATATGCATTATTGTCTTAATCCCCTTTTAATCTTTATGTGATCAGACAGCCTCTCATCTTGGTTATTCCTTATTGAGGTACCAAGACCCAAATGCAATTGGTGCATGAAATATCATTCATCTAAGTAAACGCTCAATTCAGCTTTCATTATTAGAATTTGAAGGAATTTAATTCTAGTGGCACAACAATTAGAGATAAGTTTGCAAAAAGGTTCAACATATTTGTGTGAAGAAGCTTTTTTTAACTGAAACCATTAATAAACGTCCTTCTCCTTCTTGAGGGACAACTTTAGTTGCCTCCTTCTTCTTTTCCAGAGATTGATTAATTTACATAGTGACACATGTACAAAGTTTCTGCCTGTCGCAAACAGCCCAGTTTGCAGAATTGGGCCGTTTGCAACCACAAGAAAGCCTTTTCACATGTACCAAACCCTATTTTGCAATTCGGCAACCTATTACCGAATGGCAAAATGGGTTAGCTAGTCAGTATTAGGATGGCATGTTAAGGGTGCTCCTTCCGAGTAGCATCTCGTAGGGGTATGTGTGAATGTTTTGCAATCAGAATGCGGTCGCAAAACATTCACATTTTACCATATACTTAAAGTTGGTGGTATTCCATTCCGTGGAGACTGCTTCCTCTGTGTGGATGGATGCAAAAAGTTTTTTAAGAGCAGGCAGTGGTCCCATTTAACGAAAACATTTCATGTTTGTTTTTGAAACGCATCCGATATTTCTTTCAGGAAAATGGGCTGCATTTTTAAAAAACATTGCTTTATTTAAGAGCAAACACAGATATTGGGGTATTCTGCCCAAGCAGGCCGCCATCTCTGTGTGTATTTTTTAGCAATGCCCAAAGGGTTGCAAATTGCCACTTACCTCATGAATTTTAATTGGGTGGGTCAACTGGGACACACTGGGAATCCCAAACAATTTTAAACACACTATAGTACATAGATGTTTGTGATTTCCTAATGGGTAATTGCAAACAAATTGCTATTAGGAAATTTCAAACGGCAATCTTTGTACATGTGGCCCATAGTTCTGCTGAGAAAAAAATGAATTGAATCCTCACTAGTCCTATTTATTCCCTATTTAAGTGAATGACAGGATTGAAATGTGACCCACTCAAAGAAATGCAGGGGCATATCATCAAGAACGGCGTTAAAATTATCGCCAGTTTAGCAGCAGAAAACAGCACCTAAAACAGCGATAATGGGCTTGACATTAGGCCCTGGAGAATTCCAATAGAAGCCCTTGTTCACATCAGAACATAGACTTCTATTGGAATTCTCAAGGGCATATTATCAAGCCCATTATCGCTGTTTTAGGTGCAGTTTTCTGCCGCTAAACCGGCGATAATTTTTAACTCTGTTCTTGATAATATGCCCCCAGATTGTTTCATTTACATATAGCTATCAAGAACTTCATAACATTTCCAATCTTGAGAAGTGGCTCTGTAAATAGTGTGACTCTACTATTAATGCTGACAAAGAGTCTTTCAATTTACCAGTTGACCTGGTATTCCATTGAGTTCTACCATTTGATCTGTTAAATCTTACTGTTGTATCTTTGAAAGTCTAAGGCCCTACTTGCTTCATTACTAAATCAATCATGAAAAAATAGTTTTTTGATTACTATAGAGGGTTATCATAAACATTCATGTCTGAGATCATACTAAATCTAGTAAACGGGCAGATTACATGGGAGATGATTGAACAGCTGAAAGAGGAATTATGGTTGAAATTTGCAGGAGTAATGCTATTTAATCTTCAATTCACCATTACAAATTCTTTATGCCCTAAAAATTCCAGCACCAATTGAACTCTTTTATTTATTATACAATTAGGGGAAGGGTGGTATTGGAGGTGCAATTTTCAGAGCTTCTTCTTTGGCTTCATTTGCAAATAACCTTGAGGCATAGTTGGAAATGTTAGCATTAAGATCACCTACCAATGCTATGTATTCACAGTCCTCTCTCTGAGTAATTCTAGAGACACACACGAACATATCAGTTACCAGTTGACCATATATAGGATCATGGAGGATTTATGCATTTACCACCAATATTGATTAATTGATATCCTGCCCACCCTTAAAAAATATTTTTACTGACTGAATTAATTTTGAGACATGTACAAATTCATTAAATGCCCAGCTATAGTTATTACTAAATAGTATTGCAACTCCCCTTTTTGTGTATACCCTCCTATAAAGCTTTGCAGGACAACTTGCAACAAAGTAACCTTCTAACACAATATCATTAGTTAGCTAGGTTTCTTGAATACATATTATGTCAGCCGGCAGACTATTCAGAAAAGTAATTTTGTTAATATTAGTCAACAGCCCAGCAGCATTCATAGAGCCCACTTTAAGGCTTTTTCTAGGTGCACCTATTGCAGTATAGAACAGTTGAACTTTTGGAGCTAAGGACACCTGCTACCCAACTCCAACTCCAGTACTCTTTGTCTGGGCAGTCTCCCTCCCTTTCCTACAGTACAGGGAAACCCCCTGCTGCTGCCCTTTCTAAATGAGACCTGCAAAATATTTAACAATTCTTTTGACAAAAATTCTTAGGGTGGTAAGCCAGGGGGTAATTTGCATCACCTATGGTTTTTAGTGAGAAAACCCTGGTATCCCTCTCATCCTGTCAGGGTATTACATCAATGCCATGACTGCATAATTTGTCACTATTCAGTAATATTAGATTGGATAATACTTTTGAGTTAAAGGTTACTCCAGTAGTGCAATTTATTCCTAGTTTCATGACTTGGACAAGGGAAATGTCATTACTTTAAACCATTTGAAGCTTCATTATGTCAGCAAAACAGCCCAATAGAAATGCTCTGCTCAAGAATTTTTTTTTGATCATAAATGGCAATAAATTCCAACATCAAAGGAACATTTACAATGTTACATAAGATGGTATCCCCCATTGACCCCACCTTATCTCATTTGTAAATAACCGTATCCTCCACATTAGAAGAAAAGATGTTACCCTGAGGGTTCAGGGAAAAAGCAGTAACCTTTTGTGGGGGTGCATAATTGGAGTACCAATAGTATCCTCTGCTCATGGGTTAGACAGTAAACCAGGAGACAATTGTGGGTGAGATGTTACTACCCTTTCCTAGTCATTCTCACAACTCTCCACTGGCACGACCAAATCAGAGTTAAGTCAAGATATTTTTGCACAGTTTTTACAAATTCAATGCTGTTTCTTCCTCCTTGTGGCTTTTTGTTTATTGCCTTCCTTGCTCTTGTTGGTAGTCTTTCCAGCTGGACTTAGTGATGCAGGAACTTCTTTTCTTTGGAAGATTGGAAAATGATTATTCATGTTACAGTTGCTTGCGGGTGGGAATGCAGAGTTAATTCTCCCATTAATTTTGGTTCAAACTGATTTTTCGGTAAAAAATCTGCAAATTTTCTGGTGGAATCTTAGGTTTAATATTTATTTTCCTACATTGTGGAGAGCTTGCTGGCATTCCTGAATATCTGCAGCAATGATCAGATAAATGGAACTCACTAGGAAAAACTTGATGGGTGCCATTTTGAAGAAACATAGCAACATCACAGAATAAAATGATGGATGGAGTGTTGAAACTTTTCAAACACTCACCCCGTCACTGATCAATCCATCGCTATTTTGCTCTTCACCCCAGTTTGGTCTGAGACATGTGCAAATCAGTCTTGACCCTGCTTCCGATAGGAACAGTCCAGTCGGAACTGACAAGCCAGGTCCTCCGGGACCGGGAGCATGCATCCTGGGACCGGTTTTGTGGTGTCACACCTCATCAGCCAGGTTAGCTTGAAAACAGTGGTGCAACAAACAAGGTACCTACGTCTGGGCATACCTTTAGCCACTTAGCGGCACACAAAGCAACATCACAAATTAAATGATGGACAGAGTGTAGAAACTTTTCAAACACCCACACCCAGTCACAGATCTGGGTTTAATCTATTGTTGTTTTGCTCGAAATGTCACCCCAGTTTGAACCCAACCATGTGCAAATCAATCTTGACCATTCTACCCATGGGAACACTTCAGTCTGAATTGCAAGGCCAGGTCCTCCCTGGACCAGGAACAAGCAGTGAATGCTTGACATTGTTCAGCATTCTGTCCATCAATTGTTCGTTTTGCATTTGTCGACCTGAGTTGGGTGAGTATGCCCAGGCATGTGTCCTGTGCTCGTTATGCCACTGAAGTAAAGCTAGCCTGGCTGATGGGTCTAATACCCCAAAACCAGTTCCAGGATGCTTGTTACTAGTACAGGGAGGGCCTGGCCTGGCAGTTCAGGCTGGGCTGTTCCAATGGAGATCACAGTCAAGACTGCTTTCCACATGGCTGGGTCCAGACTGGAATGGTATGGTGACCCAAAAGATTATGGATTTCGACTCAGATCTCTGTACTTCAGGTAAATGATTGACACTGTACAGCATTCCCTTCATCAGTTGCTCTTTTTCCATTTGTCACCTGAGTGGGACGGGTATGCCCAGACGTGGGTCCCATGTTCTCCATGCCACTGGAGTCCAGCTTCTCTGGCTAATGAGGAGTGTAACCCTGAAACTGGTCCCAGGGTCCTGAGTTCCAGTCCAGTGAGGACCTGGCCTGGCAGTTCAGGATCGACAGTTCCCATGGAGAGCAAGGTCAAGACTACTCTCCACATGGCTGGATCCAAACTGGAATTGCATGGAGAGCAATAAAACAATGGATTGATGCCCAGATCTCTGGACTTGGGATGAATGTTTGACATTGTACACCATTCCGTCGATCAATTGTTCTTTTTGCAATAAATCCTTTCTAGGCATTACTGTGGAAGGATTTGTTTCTGAGGGGATAGTATTTAGGGGCATATTACAAAGCAATAGCGATAATTATCGCTATTGCTTGGTTAGAGACAGAAATTTACAGCTGAGCTGCGGCGATTTTTACCGCAAATAAACCTTGGTATTACCAAGGTTTAACGCAAATGCGATAAAAATCGCCGCAAAGCATGAATATCGCTGAAAAGTCAGCGATATTCATGCATTACCGAGCTAATGCTAGCCATGTTATCCACCTCCCATTGGATAACATGGCTAAGAACTGCTCAGGGCAGGTGTTAGCTTTTGGAGATATTCGCGCTTAGCGCGAATATCTCCAAAAGTTGGTAATAGGAGATAGCGATGTTAGCGACTGTTTTCAGTCGCTAACATCTTGGCACGCCCACTTTGCATGTCATTAGTGATAAATGTCACTGACATGCAAAGTGGGGCCCAAGATGGTCGCTAACTCCTACTAGCTGTCGCTAACTGGTGTTAGCGACAGCTAGGTAATAGGGAGATCATTTTATCTCCACTTTCTTGGCTTTTAAAGCCAAAGAAGCGGAGATAAACGCCTTTGATAATATGCCCCATTGTTTTTTGTATGCCCTTACATAAACCAGTCTTGCAGAATGAAGTTTGTGAGCCGTTATTGTTTTTATTTCAAGGAGAATTTCTCCTCTATATGGACCCTTAGGTGAAAAATGCATGATACACTGACTGGCAGGCCCAGATCAAAGAAGCCTCGAGTGCTAAAGAAAAATCACAGATTCAAATTTAAAACTCTCACAGAAATGGGTAACACCTGGATTATATTTGAGGGAAGTTTACAAGATATCAAGTTCAGAGGTTCCCCAAAAGTCAAAAGTCAGGGCTCCATTAACTGTAGACAGATTACCCAACGCTAGTGAATCCACACGCTACACTCAGACCACCAGCCAAGCCTGACTTTTCTCACCAAGCACACAGCCTCTACCCACACCATGGATCATCCCTTTTCCAAGCAAAATCCACATCCATTCTCAATCACCTTCAAATTTACCCGGTCTAGCCAGTAGCCTCCTCTTCTTAAATAACAGGCTGCTTGGTGTGTAAAGGGGCTGCGGGAGGGTAGGACTGCTCACAAGGGAAGGGGAGGAATCTGACGGTAACGAAAGGGTGTCTGGTAATGCAGAAGACTGATGTGCCGCACTGGACCCAGGACACTTCCATGGGGTTACGGAGCAACTGATAGTCAAATGGAAGCTAAATGGTGGGTTAAGCAGTAGGCTTCCTGTCTTCCTGGCCTCCTGGTTTCCAGGTATGTATATAGGTGCAGGAAGGTATGCCGAAGGAGAGCAGCAAAAGCCTTTCTACCCTGGCTCCCTGATGCCCTCCTGCAGTTGCATCTTCTTCACGTTGGTTCCTCTTGCCGCCCACCTCTCAGCGCAACCGCTCACACATTTCTTGTTGCCAAGGAGGATTTCATGGTGCTTCAGCACCAATGCTCTTTAACTCTAGACTCTTGTTAGGCACAGCCTCTCCTTCGACTTTGATATTGGCTTTCCGTACTCCAAGACATCTGTAGCCATGGGTGCAGTAGCAATATCTTTCCTCACCTCCTGCTCTCCTGCCCTCAATGCTCCAAGGCGCAGCGTCTCATCTTGCTCGAAACACACACCCTCACTGCTGACTCCTTCTTCGTCTTGCATCTTGCACCAATTTCAATGAGCTCTAATTTCTGGTGTACTTGGTTTTGGACATCTTTGCTTTGAGCTGGTTCTCAGTGCTGTTTAGGCCTCGCAGAAGCTGGGGCTATGAAATGAAGGACAAAACTCGAATAAAAAAATATAAGATTGATGCAGTCATAGAAAGGAGTGGCAACATCGTTTGAGATACCTCTCGTTACATATAAAATAAAACATGTCATCTATCCCTAACCATTACAAATACACTGATATACTGTCATTTCAGACAGTGCTATCACTTGTTAGGGTCTGCCTTCTGCTCTTTAGCTGAAAATCGTCCTCCTACCTGGGAGTGTTGGAATATAAACAAGTTGAGTTATCTTGCAGGTCTACAATGTATAGGAAATATGTAGAAACATGGCATCCTTGTGGCAGAATAAACCCCCAGTGAAGCTGAATATATTTTGCCATATTTTAACAAGAATGGGATGAAAGCCTTGACCAGCAGGTTAGTCGTTATCTCATCTCACTAGAAAAAGAAATAGGCTGTCCTTTTCAATCAGAGCCACTCGCAAGCAGTGAATACAAGAGGTCTCATTCGCTTTCCTCTCTTCACCTGAATGGCTCTACTAAGACTCCTAGTACTGATCTTGAGCCAGGGCATACCCTGGGAACTGATGTCAGAGATTTGTCAGAGATTTGAGGGGTCAGCAACTGGAATATAAAGTGGACTGGTTTCCGCTTCCAAAGTGGTGGTTTTTGCTTTTTGAGTGTCACTCTCTGGACCTGGCTCCTCAATAGTCACAACATAGCACACTCTGTAGAGCTTACCAGCCCACTCTTTGAAAGGGGTAGGAAACCCTACATTCTAAATTTGGTGAAACAATTTTTTGGCTAATTTGTTAATCCACCTGAACCCACTTGCATAACAAAAATACAATGTTTCCACTAGTTTAGTCAGTTTCCATGATATAATAAGTGATTATGTTCAACTCACATGAAGACTCTCATTAAGAGCCTTACCAGTAAATTTTGACATGTCAACTAGCTCCTGTTACTGCACTTCTACCAATTCTGATTTAAGCATGAGAGAAACATCGGCAAGTCAAACCTGACAATATTTATCTGGGAAATAATGCCCAGTATTTATCAAAACATGTGTATTTTGAAACGTTAAGTGCCAAAGCCCCTTGCTACTCCTCCAAAACTCATAGGGGTGTATTCACAAGAACGTGGGATAATTACTGCAAAATTAGTTTAACTCAGGAAAATAACACTGTTAACGTTGTATTCTCAACACGGCAGTATCATGTGATAGGCTCACGATAATGCCTCAAATGTTTGCGATAAAGTCAATGCAACACTGCAAAAACGCGAAACACTAATGCAAAAAATGTTGCGATGAGGCCAATCGCGATACAAAAATCTGCAAAAAACAGCGACAGGCTTGCAACTCCCATGTGCCATATGGGAATATGCACTATAAAAGCAACAAAAAGAGCACACCAAAACCAAATCAAGCTGAGTAGCACCATGGATGCAACCGGACCGAGTGCAGAGGCCAACACGAACCCCACAAGCCCCACAGACCACCAGCAAGGAACCTCCGGTCGGGGAAGGTCAAGTTGTTGTAAATAAAACAGCGATAAAGTTAAGCATTAGCTGAAGTTATGATGATGAGCCATTTGTCGGGTTTTCCGCTCTAACTCTCGTACTGGTCAGACTCCATTTTGTTTTCTTGTCCTCCATCTTGTATGCTACATACTGCCATGTGCCCGCCATGTGATGAGTCCTACCTCTTCGCTGATCACCCTTAGGATCTGCCCAGCAACAGTCTATAAATAGACTGCTTTTTGCATCTAGCGCATGCTCAGTGGAAATCACATCTGTCTTTCATCAGCGTAGATAGGAATGTGCTTTTTGCGGGCTTCGAGAACCGTTAACTCCGCCCATGTATTGATCATGTTCAGAAATGTCCATATACGGCAGTAAATCATGCTCTGTGTTGTACCCGCCCATCTATGAACCCCTTCTTTGTGTATAAAAGGGGGCTATGTACTTGAGTTCTTTGTGCTACTCTGTACAATGCTGTAGAGTGTTGTGTAGGCTGTAGGACCACCTTTAAAGGTTTATTAAATTATGTTTTGTATTTCCAGTTTCCTTGCCAACTTCTTTCCATAGTCTGAGGACTTCGTGCACTGAAGGGCAAACCCTTTGCACTGATGGGCCTTGCTGAGGCCTGCACTCATCAATTGGCGTCCAACGTGGGGCTCATCGATGACTTGGATGCTCGAAGGATTGGTCGTGACGAAGGATTGGAACCTTGCCGGGGACGTGATCACTGCCAGCGGCGCCTTTAGTCCTGGCATCCCTAGGTATTCTTCCTTCCCTTCCGATCTGATCATCTGGGTGGCGCCGGTCCTCGACTGAGACCTCTTCTGTCGGTTTGCTGTGCAGTGGCCGTTTGGGCGAATTTGGAACTTGGCAGTTGGAATCTGGACAATCTTGATTGGTAAGAACCGTTGTACGGTACTTGCTGCAAGCCTTTTGTAGTCTGGATTGGCAAGGCAGATTTAGGATACGCTTGCTGTGACTAATTTGTTTGGAGTGACTAGTCATATGTTTGGTTTGGATTTGGGATATATGCGTTGCAACCCATATTGGCAGGCAATGTGGAGATATTTCTCCTGACCTTTAGATTCGAGCGGCGCAACGTTTTAAGTGCCCTTTTAATTATAATATTGCATATTTTGCACTATTTTTGACATGCCTGTTTTTAGCGCACTCCTTAAGTGGTGCTGCTGTTTTGGAAGTGACCGGTTAAGACTTGAGGAATCATAGCCGGCTCCCCCGGAAGGGACGCCGAATAGGGATATGTATGTGAAATTTGGTCTTTCCCCTATAATGTACAGCACATTATGGAGGAAATGCACGAAAAAGGATCCTGAGTTACGTTGGCCTCTGTATGGATCGTTTGATTTGCGCAAGATTGAGTATGTGGAGCAGTGTATGTGCAAGAGACGAGTGAGGCAAGACATGTTTGAATGTGTGCGTATGTGGGTGAAATAAGTGCGTGAGTGTGAGAAACGTGAGAAAGCGCTGATTGAGAAGGAACAACGAAAGAGTGAACCTGAGAGAGCGCAAGAATTGAGAAAGTGTGAAGCAAAGGAATTGGAAGAAAAGCAGGAAAAAGTACGCAGATTGCAGATATCTGGCCAGTATGCTGTTCGTCAGCCTCTTTATCCTGTCCTTAATAAACATGATGATGATTTTTCGTTATTAGATCGCTCTCCGCCTCCGTATGATGGTCCGTCCGCTCAAAGAGGAGGAGATCAGGAATCTGGATCACCTCCAAAAAAGGTGGATACGTGGTCCATGTTATCGGCCGATCGTATGGCTGACCTCCGAAAATTGCTTATCGGGTTAACAAGGCTACTGTTTCTCTTCCTGAGATTCTTTCTGATGAAGATTTTACATCTTTTCGGAAGTATTCCGATGTTCTTGAACCTAATGATGTGGTAGCTGATCCTAAAGAATTGCGTAAAGGCCTTCTTCCTTCTCAGGTGCCTGGTGCGGTCCGACAGCTGTTTGCGTTGCGGGATGAGATGTTTCGGCTACGGGATGAGGCGCGAAAAAGAAAGGCGGAAGAGGAGAAAACGAATCCGAGCGGCGGCGGGAAGTAGTCATACATCTTTCATTCAGATAAGATCGATGCAGTGCATGTTAAGCCTATGCGAGAGGCAGCGCCATTGTACGTTCCTCCTAAAGGAGCGGGTACTTGTTCGGATAGAGGTTCTCCTGATGCAAAAGGGTATTTTATCTATAATTGGGTTTATACTCCTTGAAATAGAGCAGATGTTATGGCATTAAAAGCTGCATTACCTGATCCACGAAAGAATCCTGCCGCCTTTTATGAGGAAGTTGAGGGGGCCCTAAATTCTTGTACTATGACCCTGGCCGATATCGACTTATTTTTTGGGCTTATATTACCCCCAGATATGTGGAGATCTGTGCGGAAAGTAGACGATCTTGTACTCTTTAAGGCCAAATAAATGGATCTTGAAGATGAGGATAGAGGCAGGAAGCCTGCGCAAAAACAACCCCAGTTGATTTTAGATCTTCCTTCTGCCATTTTTACTAAGCTTAAATGATTATCCCCCCTAAAAAAATTGATTGGACTATGTTAGCATTGTGTAAACAAAAGGTAGATGAATCGGTCTCAGATTTCTTTACACGATTTGAGGAAACTTTTCATGATTTCAGCGGTCAGTCGCTTACGGATGACACAAGCCAACATCTTTTTGTTGATAAGTATGTTTCAAATTTATTGCCAGGAGTGGCAGCTTGGTTGAAAGCGAGTGAAAGCTCCTGGACGACTTTGTCTCCGGCATCCCTCCTGACGATGGCTCAGTATTATGAGCGTCAGGAATTAGAAGCGAAGGGTAATGAAGAAAAGAAGCCTAAGGATTTAAAAACGAAGGTTATGTTAGCGCAAGTATATGGGCCGCCACGTTGAGGTACTGATAGGGGTGGTCAAGGTTTTTTTGGGTTTTCTTTTTATCGTTTGGATTTGGCGAGCGATCAATGTGCATATTGCAGGCAGAGGGGCCATTGGGCGAAGGAGTGTCCATTGTTGCGCGCACAGCGACAAGAGCGTGGTCGAGGACCGATGAGAAATAGAGGGGGGTTTTCAGGCCCCAGGGGCAACACGAATGATTGTGCTAGGTTTGATTCTAGTATGCGACCGCAAGATGGGTCTAATGTTTTTGATCGACGGAATCAATGTCAAATGTCTGAGTATGTACGTCCTGAATGTCATGATTCACAGTATGCAAAGGATTGCGTAGGATGAGGTAAGGATTCAGTCAGTGCCAGTAGATGAGAGGGGTCCTTATGTTACAGCACATGTTTTGGGTTCTACTGATTAGTTCCTGGTTGATACAGGAGCTACTGTCTAAAGAATTGGTTCCGAGGGCTCCCCTGTCTGGCTTAACAATTACATCTATAGGGTTCAATGGAACGCCTTCTCTTAGCCCACTATCACAACCTCTTGCACTTCACGTAGATAAGTTTGTTGCACCATGTCCATTTTTGCTCTCCCCAAACACACCTGATAACATTGTGGGGTTGGATATGCTCAAGCATTTTCGGGCCACAATACGATGCTCCCCTGAAGGAGTACGTGTTATTTTGAACGACAACTATCCTGCAATGGAGAGAGTGTGTACGATTAAAGAAGATACTGCATTGGCCTCTTTGCCTCGTACCCTGTGGGCTACTTCGGATACAGATGTGGAACAGATGGTCATTCCCCCGGTGCACATTAGTGTAAAGGAGGGAGCTGTGTTACCGCGCCTGCCTCAGTATCGTATCTCACAGGAAGGGGAGGATGCGCTTATACAGATTGTGCAGGACCTCATTAAGGTGGGGGTTGTAGAAGAAGTTCCATACAATGTGTGTAACAGTCCCATTCTACCGATTTTGAAGAAAGACACTGACACTAGGATCTATCGATTTATTATCGATTTACGGGAGGTGAATAAGATAGTGATACCTCAATACCCATTGGTTTCTGACATTACGACACTTCTTACTCTGGTTCCGCCAACTGCAACAGCGTTCTCTGTTATAGACTTGAAGAACGCTTTCTTTTCGATCCCTATTCATCCTGACAGCCGATATCTCTTCGGATTCACTTTGAATAATCGATCGTATAGATTTTGTAGAGTTCGTCAAGGCTATACTGAGAGTCCCAGTATTTATAGCCAAGTGCTGAAACGACAATTGGATTCTTTCGTTTTACCTGAAGGTGTAGCACTTATACAATATGTCGATGACATCTTGTTGGCAGCCGATACCCCTGAGCAATGTGAGGAGTGTACCTTGTCCTTGCTTGCTTTCCTATCATCACACAATCACAAAGTATCAAAGAAGAAGTTGCAATATTGTAGACCAAAGGTGACCTACTTAGGTCACCTTTTGTCTAAGAAGGGGCATGCACTTACACCAGATCGTATTGAAGTAATTTTGGATACACCAACACCCTCTACGCAGAAAGACGTTCAAGCTTTCTTGGGTCTTACTTCCTTTTGTAGACTTTGGATACTGGGTTTTTCACATATAGTTAAACCACTGTTAGCGCTTTTGACAAAGGATACTCCAGTTCCCCTTCCCTGGACAAATGAGTGTGAGAATGCTTTTCAGCAATTACGACAGGCCCTTTGTTCAGCACCAGTGTTAGGCACCCCTGATTACACAAAGCCTTTTACATTGTATGTACATGAAAGAGATGGATGTGCATTATCAGTTTTAGTGCAGATACACGGTGATAAACAGCGCCCTTGTGCATACTTCTCGGCAGTACTTCATCCTGTTGCTCGAGCGTTGCCTGGTTGTTTTCGCTCGGTTGCAGCGACAGCTGTGTCAATACGTCAGAGTGAAGGGATTGTGATACCTCATTAACTGATGGTGTTGGTCCCCCATGCTGTTGATGCCCTTTTGAATCAGACAAAGACACAGCACTTAACTAGTGCTCGTCTAACAGGATATGAGCTAACGTTGTTGGCTCCTCATATTACACTGAAGAGATGTGCAACACTAAACCCAGCCACGTTGTGCCATTTCAGGTGACTCAGCCTGAGGCGCAAGAAACACATGACTGTGTCTTTGTGACATAGGAACAGACAAAGGGTCATACTGATTTTCGAGATATGCCCTTTACAGATGTGGATGGAAAGCTGTGGGTGGATGGGTCTTGCTTGAAGTTACCAGATGGTACTACCTCAGCAGCATATGCAATTACTACGCTACACACAATAGTGGAGACAGCACGCATACCGCAGAAATCAGCTCAGGCAGCGGAACTGATAGCATTGATACGAGCATGTGAGCTTAGTGCAGGGTTATGTGTGAATGTTTATACGGATAGCCGCTATGCTTTTGGAGTAGCACATGATTTGGGCTGCTCTGGAAGGAAAGGGGCTTTTTGACATCACATGGAGCACAGATAATGTACGGAGAATTAGTACATAATTTTTTGACTGCATTGACGTATCCAAAGAAGGTAGCTATAGTGAAATGTAGCGCACACAAGAAAGTAACAGATAAAGTGGTAGAAGGAAATGCTTTTGTAGATCGAGTAGCACGTGAAACTGCAATGCAGCCTGACTCCACTCCAATGTACGTTGTGAAGTCACAAGCTGTACAATGCTGTAGAGTGTTGTGTAGGCTGTAGGACCACCTTTAAAGGATTATTAAAAATTAAACTATGTTTTGTATTTCCAGTTTCCTTGCCAACTTCTTTTCATAGTCTGAGGACTTCGTGCACAGAAGGGCGAACCCTTTGCACTGACGGGCCTTGCTGAGGCCAGTACTCATCAAAGGAGAAGAGGAAGAGGAAGACAGGTGCAGTCCGCAGGAACACCAGATCACGTCACGGAGGTGACAGAACACTACCATCAACTGAACGCCAATTTGACAAATGTGAAAGCAGTCAGAGTGTCGAGAAGGTCAATGGAGGAGGCTAAGAGGCGCTGGCATGCTGTGAAAAGCCAAACCAAGCACAAACCCACTGCCAACAGGAAGGCAGCAACGGTGACAGGAGGTGGGAGTCCTGCACCACAGGAGGAGCTGGGGGAAATGGATCCCACAGTCATCAGTGTGGAGATGGTGCAAGGAGTTGGGAGTACGGACCTGACACAACATCAACAGGGTGAGTCCCAAGTAGGGCCTGGGGGGACGGGGGGATGATGAGCACAATGGCACATGTGCACAACAATGTGTAGCACACTGCACACACAGATTGACCCAGGATCATGTCCCTGATCCCTGTGGCACACTGCAGCACACACACATAGCAATCACAGCACATCCCACGAAAATGTGGTACAAAGTGCAACACCGACACTGCAGAACAGAGGGCACAACTGGGTCTGCTCATGCACAGAAACAGGCCAATCACATCTAACATAGCATGAAACTGTGAGATTGAAATGTACGTATACAACCTCACATCCATCATGTAGTCCAAATGTCCATTGTCCTGCATCAAATATCCAGCACCGTCCAAACAGTCACAATGTACATTGTCATACAGTCTGCATGTAAACTGGAACAATGCTCCACCATACATGTCAACACAGTGTCAAGATGGATCTCCTCTTCACATTGCAGAGGGACAAACAACACCTCCAGCAGAGCAGACCAGACAACACATCAGTGAGGCTGGAGAGGACCACCACACCTTCGACAACAACACCCTACAACAGCTCATTGACATATTAGGCAACACACCCCCAGGAGCAAGGCTGCCAAGCTACATAGAGGAGACCCCAGCCCCTGCGCAGACCACACAGTAGGAAGCACCCACCACCACAGCTGGCTCCCAACACCTCACCGAGACACACATGGCATACCAATGCCAGGTGTCAGAATGCCAAAACGAAGTGGCCGAACATGTGCGGTGGGGTCAGAGCTCATGGAAGCCAAACAAGATCACATATGTTGGTGTCTAAGTCCCATCAGGGACCACCTACACCCCACAAAGAAGTCCCACACTGCGACAGAGAAACATGCATTTGAATATTTCCTGTAATGACCCACTCCCAGACCCCTGGAATTAATATTCACACATGCACGCTGGACTTCCGTACGACGGCCCAGTCCACTCCTCTTACGTATTGAGTGGGTGACAACAAAGCTACTTGTTCTAGGTCTTACCCGCTGCCACAGGTGACATGGTTGCGTCCGCGGTACACAGCCCAATGTAATGCTGTAGGGCCCGGGCCCTCATGCATACATTATGACCACACGGACACGCAGGTAGTTTTTGGAACCAGCTACAGGCACGGGCGCCCGGCCCTTTAATTGGCAGGGTCACATGTACAGTGACGCCTGTGCTGAATGTATGTGGGATGAGTGTAAACTAGCTCACAAGGAGTGGCTGGTACTGGCAACAACTTGAACAGTGAGCACTATTAAAACGGAAACAGAAAACACCAGCATTACAGAGACAACTGCGAGGCATCATGGTGGTAGCCGGAGCAAGTACAGAGGTCTCCCTATATGCAAACAGAAGTGTCCGTGAGTTGCAGTGCACTGAGGTTGGGGCACTAGAGCTGAGCACGCTCATGTGTAGAAAATGTCTAGGATTGTGTTCCTTCAAGACTCAATCCCAAATGTGTGACCTACTCAACCAAGTGTAGGCAGTGGTCAGCAGGGGCCCTCATCTACGTGTCATTGGCTTGCGATGCACAGAGTTAGTGACACCAGGGCAGTTGTTGGTAGTGTTCCATCATGTCTGTAATGATGATTCTTTCTTCCTCCTGACTTACACGTGTCTCCCTTTCACACCTCTCCTTCCGTACAAATATATGAACTCTGCCATGAAGAAATGAAGACTCAATTCTAAATGTGTGACCTACTCAAGCACAGTGTGGCCGGAGTGCAGCAGTCCGCCTGGGCCCACACACATGTGTGGTTGTAATGCTATACACAGACTTGGTGGCACCACATCGAAGGGAGAATAGTGATATTAACTCTGCCATAAAAAATTTACTCTGCCATAGTATAATTAAGACTCAGTTCCAAATGTGTGACCTACTAGTCCGCTGTGTATGCCGGTGGAGTACGTTAAAGGTATGTAAGCAACCCACCATTGAGTCCAAAGACCTATGCAATTCTTTGGCCGGATTTTTTCAGGAGAAAATAGAAAAGATAGAAAAAATCTATTGCAATTTTCCTCAAGCCAACTTGGCAGTTCCATCCCGTTCTTCAAATCCAACCGCAGCCATGGCAAGGGTCGACTGCTCTCTCAAAAGTTTTAGACCCATCTCCGGAACGGAAGTCATGCTCCTAGGGAAAGCCGCAGCTGTATGGATGGATGACTGGTGGCCGTTACAACTAGGCCCGTCACCAATGCCCAAGCAATGTGTTAACAACTTGGGCATAATATTAAACCATACCCTATCCATGCAAGATCATGTAGTTTCAGTTTCGGGTGCCTGTTACTATAGGCTCAGGCTACTTCGAAAAATCTTACCTTTCATCCCCTTTCATCCCCATGGACCATCGCAAAACCCTGACCCAAGCCTTAGTTATGAGCTGCATGGATTACGGGAATGCCTTATTGGCAGAGGTTGGAACTACCTCTCTGACGAAATTACAGGTAATCCAAAACACGGCTGCCAGGCTGGTCCTCAACATGCCGGCAGGCTCCTCCTCTCACCCTTTATTGAGAAAATTACACTGGCTGCCGATAAAACAGAGAGCCTTCTTTAAAATCTGCTGTCTAACTTTCTGCGCTCTTCAGGGTCAGGGCCCCCTGTATCTCCAAAAGAAACTAAAAAAATACACCCCAAACCGTCTTTTGAGATCCAGCACGCTGCAGCTGCTCCAGGTGCCCAGTATTAGATGCCATAGGTTTGGGGGAATGGCCTTTTCCTATCTTGCCCCCAAATATTGGAATAGTCTCCCAGCATACTTGCGAGTAATTTCCTCATACCTGGTCTTTAGAAAACAGTTAAAGGCATTCTTGTTCTAAGTCTCTCCACCCCTGTGCTGTCCACCTATCGGGTTACTCTGAGTAAAGCGCCGAGATGCCCCCCGGTGATTCGAGCGCTATATAAAAGAGTATAACATAACATAACATAACAAGAAAGGAGTACTGCGGGCCTTGCTCGCGGAGACCGTGATGGTCTGAGGAGGCTGCCAGGGTCACTGGCCTCTGGCTTGGAGCTTGCTCAGGCATGTGGTGGGCCCTTTTTGACACACACCTGTGTTGGCAGGTGAGCATTGAGGCCTAGGTGCGCAGGGGCGGGCAAGACGGATTTGGGGACCAACTGCCTGGGCCGCAGCAGGCGCACAGGATCACAGGCAACACCACTCACTGCGACAGCGTAGGCCTCATGGTGGGGTGAGAGGCGCCGCCCAGGCAGAGACATTGGGCATTCTGGAAGAGAACCACGCCCGGAGTTACGTGCTTTTTATTCACACCTCTACACTGGCCTAGCGTACTCCGGGCCAGCCCACTTCACTCACGCTTAAGGGGGGGACGTAACAAGCTACATTCCTGCGATCTTTCCTACTGGCTGAGGTGATATGGTTGCGTCCACTGTCCACTACGCTCCATACACCAGCGGTGTATGTCAACATGGATATGTGTGTGATCTGCATATTGCAGTACGGCCAGCACATCCACGCCACACTTGGCACTCTGTACATTCTCATTCATGGGTCACTTGCCTCCTTCGCACATGCCTGATTCCCGCCTCTCCCCACAATCTGCTATTGTGTGGCTGAGATGCCATGCCATTGATGGCTTATGTACATGGCTGGTCTAGGTTCCCACAGTAAGTTGTGCTGTAGTGTCTGGTGGGTGGGCATGCTGTTTGGCATGTTGTATGTGAGTTTGTAACGTGTGCACTCCCAGTGTCGTGAGTTGCATGATTGTGGAGTTGAGGTGTGTGGTGTGTTCATTTGGTACTTTCCAATGAGCAGTGCATTTCCATGGGTGCCATTCTGGTAGCGCTGGTTGATGATGGACTGTGGGTAGATGTAGGAATCATGCACACTGCCTGGGTAGTTGGCGATGACATTGGTGGAGATTCCAAGGTGGTCCACTATTGCCTGCACATTTATGGAATGTGTGTGCTTTCTGTTGCGGTTATTGTGTGCAGTGTTGCCAAGGGGGCACAAGTAGGTCATGCGTGCAGTCAATTGCCCCCTAACACGTGCTGCAAGCCAGCTATAGCATAGACTCTCCAGGTCTCTAGGTCTCCAGCAGTTTTTGCGCAGTGTGGGGAAAGTAAAGGTAGTGGGGTACCAAGCTGATTAAGTCATTCAAGACTGTTGTGAGGAACTTGGTTTGGGCTGGCTGTAAGACTCCGCTGACTCTTCCAGTTGTTGGTTGGAAGGTACCACATGCCAACAAGTGCAGCACGGCCAGCAGCTTTGTCTGAGGTGGGATGTTGGTTGTCCACTGTGTTGGTACCGTCAGCCTGTGGGCAATGTGGATCAGGATGTGGAGGATGGTTATTCTTTTGTGCCTGTAGTTGGCAATGACATGCTCTGATGTTGGGTCTGTGAAGTTGATGCGTTTTCTGAAGATCGGTGTCTTTGTCTGCGCTGCCTGTGTGGTGATCCGGAAGGGGGGTGGGGGTCCGGGATGGGGGTGTACTGAGGGTGGTGGCCATGGGTGTTGTGGCCCTGTTGGGGGTCCGGGGTGCATGATCGTTGGCTACATGGCATCTTTTGCCCTTCAGGTGTGTCTCTGGGCAGAGCTCCCTTTTCTGTTGCAGGCTGTCCTCCGTCTTTACACCACGTCACAGCAGGTGTTAATTGCCTGCTGCTAATGCGCCTTATCGCCTGTTTTGGGTTCTTATCGCCGATCTGGCTAGTTGTAGAGAATGTTGCAGAGTGGTGTTGTCGCGGCTTTTTGCACTGGAATGCCTACTCTGCATCCCATTAGTGATAGTTGCCGGTGTAATCTGTGGCAATGTTTTTTGCGGCTGCTATCGCAGGTAAACTGATGATATGGGCTGTTAGCACCAGCTTGTGAATGGGGAGATAAATTTATCACAAATTTGACTGCGATAAAGTGCCTATGACCCAGAGATAAATCCTTGAGAATATGCCCTGTAAATGGGTAATTATTGCAACTGATAAATTCTAACTAGTCGAGGTCAGATTATAACAGGAGCGATAAATGTCACATTAACTTATGGGACACTCCTAATGAGTATCTAACTAGTGCACTTTATAAACTATTCACTCACTCAAATCACTGCCTCACACTCATTCTAATTAAGGCCTGTTGGCTCTCTCTGATCTGTTCTGCAGACCACACATTTCAGCTTTTGGATGTGAAATGGCAGTGAATTTTATTGCCACTGAAACAAAAACAAAAATGCAACATGTTCGTTACAGAGTTTTAACAAGTGTAACAATATGGCCTTAGTACAAATATTTTCTTGCTTTTGTAGAGACTAAATCCTAAAATGCTGCTTCCTATGAGGTTTGCACTCACTTGGATATTCCCTTCATTGGAGATGAACCTTTTTTGCTGATTTTTTTCAGAACTGATGGGTCATTGGCTGCGCTGTGTAGGAGATCCATCCCCAACAAAGTGTCTGTAACCACTGAAAGAGAATAGAGATGTCACGGTGTGATCAGTTGTGGAGTAGCAGATGTATCCCATTCAACTCTGTAGAAATGCATTCAGGAGCTGTCATTATCTACATTAATGAATCATTATAACATAAACACTAAATTGACATCATAGGATTTCCATGATGATGGCACCTCCATTAACCAAAACAAATGGACAATACTGGCTCTGTCTCTTATATGATTTTGTGAGGCCTCATCTGCAGAATTTGGTGTACTTCCCAAAACCATTTTGTCCAGCACATAAGGGTTGGGAGGGAAACCATAACCCATTTTGTGTTACTGTCTTTTGCAGGAGCTTCCTTTATGTCTGTTCTCTCCAGAAACCGTTCCTTATACCTTGTTAGTCTACACTCTCCCTGACGGTTGTATGACGTTACAACGCGAAATATTACAACGCACTCTGTTACAACGCATTTTTTACAACGCAGGATCCATTACATCGCATGGCTTTACAACGCATGACATTACATAGCAGATATTATTACAACGCATGCCATTACAATGTAAGTATAGGTAAGTATATCACTTTTAAAAAAAATGAAATTAATTTAAATGTAATTAATTAAAGAAATTAAACTATTTTTAAATAATTATTTTTTACAAATATAATTTTAAGTTTATTTTAAAAAGAACTAATAATAACAAAGAACTATTTTAAAAAAATAATAAAATTATTAAAATAAATTTTTAAACTTAAATTAAAAGATTTATTTTAAAACTAAACCCTAAAAATACCCCTGTACCCCAAAACCCAAACCCAGCCCTGAAACCTAAAAATACCCCAGTACCCCAAAACCCAAACCCAGTCCTAAAACCTAAAAATACCCCAGTACCCCAAAACCCAAACCCAGCCCTGAAACCTAAAAATACCCCTGTACCCCAAAACCCAAACCCTGCCCTAAAACCTAAAAATACCCCTGTACCCCAAAACCTAAACCCAGCCCTGAAACCTAAAAATACCCCTGTACCCCAAAACCCAAACCCAGCCCTGAAACCTAAAAATACCCCTGTACCCCAAAACACAAACCCAGCCCTAAAACCTAAAAATACCCCTGTACCCCAAAACCCAAACCCAACCCTGAAACCTAAAAATACCCCTGTACCCCAAAACCCAATCCCAGCCCTAAAACCTAAAAATACCCCTGTACCCCAAAACTCAAACCCAGCCCTGAAACCTAAAAATACCCAAACACCCCAAAACATATACCTCAGTACCCCAAAACATATACTCCTATACTCATACTTATTTTTTAAAATTACTTAAATTAATATATTTAATGTATAATATAAAAAAAACATAAATTAATATATTTATTTATTATTAATAATAATTAAATTAATTAAATAATAATAAATAAAATAAAAAATTATATACTTACCTATACTTACGTTGTAATAACATGCGCTGTAATAGCATCTGCTATGTAATGTCATGGTTTGTAAAGGCATGCGATGTAATGGATCCAGCGTTGTAAAAGTTGCATTGTAACAGAAGTGCGTTGTAAAAGTTGCGATGTAACAGTTGTTTCCCCTCCCTGACATATACACCTCTCCTTTACACCACTCACATATTCCCTTCTCCACTCCCTCTTCTTCTCGCAACACTTCCTTACAATTTCCTGTCAATACACTGCTCTCTGCTTCTCCCTTTCTCACTAATCCCTCAATGCATCTTCTATCTCTTTTCCCTTACTGCATTGAACCTACGGACTGCCCACATTTCCTCTATGCAGTAACTGACCCCTCTGCACTACAACCGCTTCCTATCTCCCCCTTTCCAATACCCATCACCTTTCCACTCTGCTCTGAGAGATTTGCCCTTTCTATTTAAATCTTATCTGTTCCCTTCACCTGCACCTATCACGTCAATGCCCCAAATGGTGTTTCAATACAGCTCCTCTCTTCCCTGCATTTCTTACTCCTCTTTAGCTGGCTGCATCATAGTGCTTTCTTTCTTTTACACCTTTGGCCATATTGTATAGTGCAACATGGCTGAAAGTTAGAAAAAAGCTGTGATGCGCAGCTGCATCATAGCTAGTATTTTAAATATCTTTCAGACATGTTGTACAGCAGCTGCTGTACAAAATGGCTGAAAGTTCAAAAAAGTGCTATGACGTGGCCTGGGTTGACCATGTTGTAGCTCTTTTATTTTCATTACTTTCAGCCATGTTGCACAGCAGCATATTATCAATGAAACACGATAAATATCGCATTTCCTGCTTTACGCGATTCTGTTTAACACCATGCATCACAGGATTTAATTGCCGTTATCATCAAAGCATATCTTCATGGCGAAAAAATCCTGCGATAGCTGCGTCAAACTGAATCACGGAAATCGGGAAATGTGATAATTATTGCTTTTCATTGATAATATGCCCCGTTGCCTCAGCCGTACAATCCACCTGCCATTATAAGTATGACAAAGTTAGTTTCCAACCAGGCGTAACAAGCCCGCGATAACCGTGGTTAGCGCAGTTTATTTAATAACATCACAGGTTTGCTTGAGGCTTCCTAATAGTGCGCTGCCATGTTAGTGCTGATTTCCACGGAGTAATGTCAGTGAATGCCTACTTTGCACGTCAATAGCGATGTTCATCGCTGACATGCAAAGTGGCGTTTGAAGGGCTGCTTACTCAAGGAAACACGCGTTAGCATGTCCTTGATGATTGGGCGTTAGAAAAATTGCCGCTTTTGATGATATGCCCCCTCACTCTGGAATTCTCTTCCCCTCCAGATACGAACTGAACCCAACTACCGTAGGTTTCGCAGACAGGTAAAAACTTGGTTATTTAACATCTAACAGTTTTCTTCTGCCTCTCCCTTCTCATCTTTTTGGTTTCAGCGCCGGGAAACCTACGGGTAGCTGAGCGCTTTACAAACTTAACTATAATAATAATAATAATATGCCCCTCAATCTCCCCATGCTTAACAACAATGAATGTGTGTCCGTATGTAACGTAACTGGCGCTCATGTAAAGTGCTCTGATACCGCCGGGTCTAGTTAGCGCTATATAAAAGTCCCCCATCAATAATGGACCCTCAGGCTAACTCTACAGTACATCTCAGGACTTGTGGAAGATTTAGCAGCACTGCTGTGCTGCTCTGAAAGAAGGACTGCTACTTTGTTGCCCTGCTGCCTTGCTGTCCTGCTGCCTGAGTGTAAGGACTGGACCTGCATCTTAATCTCAAGACCAAAACAGTGGCTCCAAGGGTTAGTTGCCTGGCCTACAGATCAGAGCCCCAGGGACAGAAAAGGGTCCAACCAGCTGAACCCATCACCTTGGCACTAAAATGGACACTGATTCTTGCCCTACCCTAGACCCTGGACCCTTGGAAGTGGTCCTGAGGTGCTCTGATAGCCCATCAGTGGTCCTGTAAGCAGAACTGATGCCGCACAACAGATCCCCTCACAGCCGCTCCGGAACAGCTGCAGTATGACGCATTCCCCACAAAGGACCCCACATTGTAGCCCCCAGGGTCCTTGGAACCACTGCTACACAACGCATATTCTGTGCAGGTCATCGCATCGCAAGCCCCTCATCAATGGCAACCTCGCTAATGATGCAGGGCTTGGCATTGCAGCCCCAAAGCTTCTGAACCACAGGTGAGTGATGTGTCTCTGATATATGACTCAGCTTCTCAAGTCCCTTGCCAATGGCTTCCTGGATAATGACGCAGTACTCTGCCAATAACCACAGTTGATGCTTTATGCTCCTAGGTTCTATTTTCTCTTAAATCTTTAAAACAACATATCTCCATTTCTTCTGATTGGATTTCTAGTATGTGTTTTCACGGTGTTACTGTTTGTAGTGCTACATAAATACTCTAAGTTAAGCCTGACTGCTTTTGTGCCAAGCTACCAGAGGGTTAAGCACAGGGTAATTTGTGATTTGCTTGTGTTTCACCCTGATAGGAACTGCGGTTGCTGTTTGACTAGGGGTTCCCCTTCCTCAACAAGTAACCCTAATTCCAACATTCCAGTGCATGTGTGCTGTCAGCAGGCTGGACCTAAAAAGGAACACCATCTGAGGGTCACTAAATTTATGGCACACTGTGAACCAAAATAATTTTATGCATTGAAAAAGCTTCATAGAGTGAAACACCAATTAACTTAACATACAATTTCAAGAAACCACATGCCTTGTTGGGTTAAGTGAGAAGAGAACATTCGTAAAAGGATACCTTTATGTGTAATGGGAGACAGGAAGGGGTCTCTAAGGGGCATATTTACAAGCCCCATGCACCGCTTTTGCGCCTCCGTTGCGTCACTTTTGTGACGCAGCGGCGGCGCAAAGGATCTGGGAGATGCGCCATGTTGTTAAGCTCTGCGCCAGAAGGAGGCGTTCCTGTGCAGGGGGGGGGGGGCGTTCCGGCGCAGTAACTCCTCCTGAAAGTGGCTGAGTGAAATCTACAAGATTTCACTCAGTCATTTTGGGGCCCATGCTGCGTCAAAACCCTGCGCCTGCTTGAAGCAGGCGTAAGGATTGACGCAGCATTGGAAGAATAGGGCCTCCCGAGCATTGCTGGAGCTGGGTCGTGCTTGCGACGCAACTCCAGCAATGCAACACTTTTACGGCAAAGATGCGTGACGCATCTGTGCCATTTTTGCCCCATGGTGCACCGCATTGTAAATGCAGCGCAACCATGTTAGCGTATCCATGGCGCACAATAAGTGGCGCATTCCTGGTGATATGCAGGGGTGCGCCACTTATTGTAAATATGCCCCTAATTGTTCAAAAACTGGGTAAGTCACCTCTTTTAAAAAAGAGCTAGAGCTGTTCATGAAGACGGTAGCAACTTCCACCCTGTGACTATCATTCTATAATCTTGAAAGCTGTGTGCTGCACCAATAGAAACAGGTAATTCTAGATTATATTCCGTTCCATGTTGTATAGTTAAACCTTATAGCTAGATAAAGCAGTGAAACCTTTTTGCTACAATTAGTAGATGATGAACCACAGAGATTTTTCATAACTGTTACTCACACGAACTTATCAACTTCATTTAATATGGTCACCGACTAAATTCTACAAAAAAATCTCCAATTTCAAATGGATTTGAATAGTATCCTAAAATGATTCTCCTCATTTTTAGAGACCTGCTATCAACAAAGGAAATAACAATTTGCTATCAGGATCTCTCTATGACAAAAACAAGGCCATGGCTCAATTTGTTTTCCCCGCTTCTTCATTCTTTGCATTGAATTGTTTTTATGCCTCTCAACACACTGTAACATATCTCATCAATTGTATGCTTGCTGATAATATATAGCAAAACATGGAACGTTCTATTCTCTATGACAATTTCTATGCAATTTTATTCTAGAATTTGTACTTTCACCATTAAAAACTGAACTCTCACTCATTTTCCCAAATTTTCACTCCATCACATTCAGTCTTCACTAGACTCCATTTCGATTCCTGATTGTTGCCATATAATCATTGAAAGTACCTGCTATTTGAAATTAACACGTTAAACACTACAACCTCATTTTAATACACCAGTGATAAGTGCTCACAATCAGCTGAAAATATTTCAAAATATTTAATCATGCATTGCTGTTTTATTTTACATCTGGAGTGCAGTCCTTACTCTGGTAAAAGTTGGAGTATGGCAAACCTCTATATTCAGTGATTGAATTTTTCAACTCTGAAAATAACCCTACATTCTGCATAAGGCTGGCGTCTATAGACAAATGCTCTGACTATATGACATCTGTTTTGTTACACTGCAATGGCGAACCAAAAAGATAGAATCTTATTCCCTATAAGACACTCCATTCGGGGGCAGAAACCTGTTGAGTACATAAATTGATGCTCTCGGATCTTCAAAGAATAAAGAATATTTTCACGGATGTATGACGTTACATTGCGGTCAGCTACATCGCACGCTATAACATCGCTTCTATTACATCCCTTCCTCCATGACATCGCGATCAACGACATCGCATCCCTTTGCAACGCGATTGCATTGCTTCCCATTGGCTCGAAAATCACCCCGCAGTACATTACGTCGCAGGTCAAAACAACACGGGCCCTTATTTATGAAAGACTTGCGCCGCCGATGCGTCACTTTTTCCCATGTTAAAAGTGACGCACCGGCGGCGCAAGTCCTTCATAAATAAGGCCCACGGGGCCTTATTTATGAAGGCCTTGCGCCACCAGTGCGTCACTTTTAAAATGGGAAAAAGTGACGCATCGGTGGCGCAAGGCCTTCATAAATAAGGCCCACGGTTTTTAGTGTTTGCCACGCGAACCTGCATCTACCCCTGACCCCCTCCCCCCCTCCTGTCCCCCTCGACAGCAAATCTTCTACTTTTATTACTTTGTTTGTGTGGTGTGTATTTATTTTGTTAATTACAAATAATGGAAGTCTATTATTATGAAGATTAAAAAACAGATTAAATATAAAAATTAGCGACATGTAAAGTCATATGGTTTTCAATTCAGAAAAATACTATAGCCATTATTAAAAATACTATAGCCATTACTAAAAATACTATAGCCATTGTTCATTACATATTTCAATCTGTGCTGTAAATGACTTGATATGAGGGGTTGCTAGGAGGCTCGAACCTTGTCTGACACACCAAAGTCGGCATAGCTTTCAGTCAAACCACATCCTCTTCCTGTTATTGACGCGGTAAACGACATGGATTAAATATGAAAATGTGCGCTGTGCTCTGTTACTGTACACAAAAAAGATGGAATATGACAATTTGCGCTGTGACTGTACACAATAAATATGAAAATATGTGCTGTTAAATTTGGCATCCCTTGCTGTTACACAATAAATATGCAAATATGCCGACCTCGCCGTTACCACTGCTGCTTACGCCGTTACCACTACTGGATTCCAGTATGGAGATTAAAAAACAGATTAATTATGAAAATCTGCGACATGGATTAAATATGAAAATGTGCGCTGTTCGCTGTTACGGTACATGCGCTGTTACATTGACATCCCTTGCTGTTACACAATAAATATGCAAATATGCCGGCATCACCGTTATCACTGCTGCTTACGCCGTTACACTACTGCATTTCAGTATGGAGATTAAAAAACAGATTAATTATGAAAATCTGCGACATGGATTAAATATGAAAATGTGCGCTGTGCGCTGTTACTGTACATGCGCTGTTACATTTGGCATCCCTTGCTGTTACACAATAAATATGCAAATATGCCGACATCGCCGTTACCAATGCTGCTTACGCCGTTACCACTACTGCTGCTTACGCCGTTACCACTACTGCTGCTTACGCCGTTACAACTGCTGCTTACATTTGGCATCCCTTGCGATGTAATCGCGAACGATGTATATGTTATTGCGATCTATTACCATGCGTCCGGGTGACATGCGTTGTGATGCCGCTCACGATGTAATAGTCGCATTGCAATGGCAGCGCAATGCAATATATTTGTTGTAACAGGTGTTTCCCCCGTCCAGCATACCCTTTGGTTTTGCTTTGTTCGCCCTAAGTTGGCAGGTTATGCCCTGATACGGGTTCCTTGCTCACTTTGCCACTGGATTCAAGCTAGCCTGGCTGATGACGGCTGATTAGCCAGAAACTGGTCCCAGGATGCTTGTTTCTCATCCAGGGAAGTCATGGCTTGGCAGTTCGTGCTGGACTGTCCCCATGAGGCACAGGGTCAGTTTGATTTGCATATGGCAATGTCTGAACTGGGGTGACGGAGTGAGCTAAAGAATGATGATGGATTAAACTCGGATCGGTTGACTGGGGTGAGTGCTTGCTATGTTCTATCAATGTGAAGGAAGTGAATAATGTATTGTTTTTTTGTTTATTGGTGAAGGTTTTATATCTAAATGTGGTGGAAAAGGCTCTCTTTGCAAATGGCAAAGGGGGAGCACTATGTGCTTTTAAAATACCCCTCACACATTAAGAATCGCTTAGTGTCATGCTTCATCATAGGGGTCTTCCCGTCCCTCTACGGGGCGGGGCGTGCTGCGACCTACGAACTATGCAGGAGCACTTAGTTTTTGACAATAGGCTATGTGTGATGTGTAGGACAGTGAAAAGTGATTAGGATAAAGTGTAGGGACCTATATAAGTGAAAGGTAAAAAATTAAAAATTCCCTGGCTAGTAGAAAAAATTTATTTAATGACTTCTCTGGCTGGGAACAGTAAAAAAGGGGTTTTAAGCAGGGCGAATTATGCTATCTACTTGGTCGACATGACATGTTTCGTAAGCAGTCCCCTCCTGCTTACTCCTCAGGACCTCTGTTGGTCCCTACTAACAGTACTCAATTCTAATTAAATGTAGTATGACTAAAATCCTAAAACCTAGTAGCAAAAATCGGCTACTTGGTTTTGCTTCTGGGCTTGAGTGGGCCCTCTGTGAAGCGGAAAAGAAGGGAAAAAGAAAAGACCTATTGTGGTCCAGTTATTTCACATATAGTTTGCCCCATGAGCCTGCGTCTTAGTTTTTTGTCAGGCGGTATAGTGACCGCTGGCAAAAGTCTGCCTTAATCTTACACCTCAGCCGCTCCGTGGGATCCAGTAGCAAAGTGAGCAAACCGGTCCTCGGAAGCTTGTTTCCGGTCCAGGGAAGGCATGGCTTGGCAGTTCGGGCTGGACTGTTCCCATGAGGCACAGGGTCAGACTGATTTGCATATGGCCATGTCTGAACTGGGGTGGCAGAGTGGGCCAAATAACGGTGATGGATTGAACCCAGATCTGTTGACTGGGTGTGAGTGTTTGATTGGTTTAGATGCTCCGTCCATCACCACCCCCTTTTGTACCGCTTTGTTCGCCATAATTGGCAGGGTATGCTCATACGTGAGTCCCTTGCTCACTTTGCCACTGTATTCAAGCAAGCTGGGCTGAAGATGGCTGAAATGCCAGAAACCGGTCCTTGGAGGCTTGTTTCCAGTCCAGGGAAGGACTGGCTTGGTAGTTCGGGCTGGACTGTTCCCATGAGGCCCAGGGTCAGACTGATTTGCATTTGGCCATGTCTGAACTGGGGTGGCAGAGTGGGCTAAATAACGATGATGGATTAAACCAAGATCTGTTGACTGGGTGTGAGTGTTTGATTGGTTCAGATGCTCCGTCCATCGGCACACCCTTTTGTACCGCTTTGTTCGCCATAAGTTGGCAGGGTATCCTCAGACGTGAGTCCCTTGCTCACTTTGCCACTGGATTCAAGCAAGCCGGGCTGAAGATGGCTGAAATGCCAGAAAGCGGTCCTCGGAAGCTTGTTTCCGGTCCAGGGAAGGCATGGCTTGGCAGTTCGTGCTGGACTGTTCCCGTGAGGTACAGGGTCAGTTTGTTTTGCATATGGCCCTATCTGAACTGGGGTGACGGAGTGAGCTAAAGAATGATGATGGATTAAACTCAGATCAGTTAACTGGGTGAGTGCTTGCTATGTTCAACACACCGTCCATCATCCCCTTTGGTCTTGCTTTGTTCGCCCTAAGTTAACAGGGTATGCCCATGTAGTGTAGTTCCTATTTTCCCAATAGGCTCTGCGCATTGGAATAACATAAACAGCAGTATAGACGTAGGACTGAGGTCATGTAGGTCTCTACTGACTATGTTAAACTTAATTTAGGTTTGCGCCAGCTAGCACAGAGGTCACCGGAAACTATCTTGAATGAATAGGGAGGGACAAGCTCCCCTGGCTCAGACAAGAAGGGGTTCAGTTTCCGACAACCGCATAAACATGACAACTTTGCTCCCTCCATCAGTATAAGAGTATATCTCTAGAGTCGTGTGAAAATAATAGACAGCTTTTCACTCAGTCAGCAGTGCTTACTTAGTTTCACCAGAATGCAGAGAAATAGAGAGACAGGCGTTTTCAATAAAAAGGTGTTATTTATTGAGAAGTCTTCCTTCTCATGCAAGAGAAATGAATTGCCACAATTGCAATACTTAAAGTAAAGTAAAGTGCGTACAGTAAAAGTAGTATTAGGAAATAATACTGTAAAAGCATTGATATGGTTTCTTAGCCATATGTTGCTTTAAAATGGATAAAATATATACATACATAAATACATTGACTAACGTACTCAACTGGTGCTTCTAACTAAGCCTACCCCGGTGTACCTGACCTAAGCCTAAAACTTGGGACGGGATGAGTAAGTAGCAGTTTAAGTTAAATTGGTTAAGAATATTTTGCCAAGAATCTTCATCAAGAATTCTCTTAAGGGTTTAGTCAGCTCCGTACCTTGGTAATAGAATGTGGGAGGTCTGGTATCTCTTTCCTCAGGACTCGATATCCCTGCAACCCGCAAGGGTAGACTGGAAACACCGGAGCTGGATTTTCTCGGCTGGAGAAAATGACAGCGTCTTTCTCAGTTCGTCAAACGGGAGGGGCAGCTTCCGTGGGCTCTTGCATCAGCTGGGCTCTCGGGCAAGTAGATGGCCGCTCTGCTCCAAACCACTGTGTGTTTGCTTAAGGCAACTGTTGGTATTTTATACCTGAAAGGTGCCGGGTTTGACTTAAGGTTGGACATAAGACGCCACTAAGAGCTAACAGTTCTTGCAGGAGTTCTTGTTCAAATCAAAACAAAAGCAGGGGGAATTTCCCGGGCTGCTGGAGGCTTGGTTTGTTTAAAGAACGCGTTGTGCTTTCTAGGAGTCTATGGGAGTAGCCGTGCTGTGCTTTGGACTGCATGGGCTAATACTGAATATGGATCTGATTCTTATGCCTTTATCAGGATATTATTGATTATAACCGCACAAGGGCATAAATCAGGAATATCGAATTAGGGTCCTAGATATAAACACAACACCCACTTCACGGATTGATTTCCATCCTTGCTAAAAACTAAGCAATAGTAAGCATTCAACTATGCATGTGTGTTTACCGGCCCACCCCAAAATACATATTTCGCATTTGAAATGGTATAATGTAAATACACGAAATGTAGTGATAGTACTGTACGCTTATCAAGCACAGTCATCATTCAGATAAATGCCTATATATATCAGCTGAATGAATTGCGAAAATTACACATGAAATGGCTCTAAATACAGAAAAGGTCAAGACCATTTCATCACATATTTATACAAATTGCTATATATGTGCTAGAGGCTGAGGTAAAATATTGTCTCTAGTATCCTAAAAATAGAAGCTCTGTTCTCTAAGAATAGTTCTACTTTAAGCAGAGTACCATGTGCCCAAAAAAAGTAAATATTTTGAAAAATGGGCAAAAATAATTTCGCTTTCAGGGGAAATTAGTTCCAAATATTTTCTGTAGCTTTGTTTATCAAAAAGAAAAAACTGTAGGCCGAATTCAGAGTCCAGGGAACGCTGTGTGCTCATTGTTTTTATTAAGAGTTATTCTCGTTGATTGGAGAGAACATTATTTCAGACAGACCAGCAAAAAATTGGTCTACCACATCAGGTGAACGTTCGACCAAGTTCGAAAATACTGCAACTGTGCAGTTCTCTGCGTGATTGCTATCATCGATGGTTGGATCAGCAATGCTCACAGAAGGCTGTACCTGTTTGGTGCTGCTTTCCTCTCGTACTTAACCGCCACCTATTCGTAGTGGTGAAGTCTCAACGAATGCCGTCATCAGAATCGGTAGCCGCTGGGGACAACACGATGCATGAGTCGTTACAGGACCTAGCAAAGTATAGATATCTATTGGTACTGCTGATTGTAGTGTAAGACAGAGGTCCAACAAGCATTCTTCTCCGCATAGCAGACATCGAAGCACAGGTATGATGCAATCTTGCCAGATCGGTCTGAATGAAAGAAACCAGGTTGTACTCAGATCTCTTAGCCGGGCTAAGCCGAGGACCTTAGTGATACGGTCTCGGTATCGTATTGCTAGGATCGTTTCTTCCATCGTCGCTAGAGTCTTGTCTGTTTTCTTGGCTTGCCATATCGGTGCAGAAGAAGCAAAAATAATATTCCTGCCACCAGTCCCAAGATCAAGGGTAGGCCGCCAAAAACAGAATGGAAAAATTCGGGAAGATGCCCAGAACTGTTTCAAAAGGGTGTTAACAGTCCCGAAAAAATTGTCTTAAATACATGTGCGATGCCACTGGTATCAGACATGTTTAAGATTTGGCTTAGTATTTCTATGAAATGCACAGGGCAATTTGTCGATAAAAGGGAATGTATCTCTGCGAATGACCTTGCCACTTGCAGATCATACATTTCTTTTGATGACGTTAACGGCACAGTTGTCTGTATAAGAAAAGACTTCATTCTGCTTAAAGTATCAATTCGAATAGAAGAGATATTCAACCGAGGCCATAATGCAGCCCCTATATCAGGATTGCTGTGTGGATACAATACTTGCATACAGCAAATGGCCCTGAGAGTTACAATTATCAGATAGGCTCTTCCTGGCAGCATGCCACAACAGCTGTGGTAACTTACTAAAACGTAACTGCCGTTAGAAAGTGGTCTAAAAAATGGCTCTATCTGTTTTGCAGGCGTGCCATGCAGGTGACATGAAAGGTTATTTGAAGACCCTTCGCAAGCTCCACGCGAATTAATACCTTGGCACAGAAGTGTACTGCTTAGTGATTTTTTACAATTTGTACCACTAAGAAATACCTCCTTGTTCCCTTCACTATAACATTTGTGTGTATAAGGTAAATCCCAGGTTGATTTGATGTATTCTTTACCCAACCTTTCATACTGGCCTACAGGTATATACTCTTGCCAGTATTTAAACTGGAAAGTTGTTATCGGAATTGTAATCGTTCCATGTATTATCCATTCAATGACAGGTCTTTCTGACATTATCAATGGTAATCTCTTGAGTTTTTCAATGCTCAGAATCGTATAGTCTGCTCCTTTTTGTGCCAAACTGATTTGTTTATCAGTAAGGTTAAAGATACCGAATAATGACGTTGTGTTGATTAAACGCCATGGTACGTAGCCTGAACGCAGATTTTGCAACGTCCAACCAAGCTGAACAATAGAACGTATTTGAGACTGACCATGTTGTAACATTAGTAAGTCCTGCTCTATTATATCAAAAGCAGATGACACAATGCTGTCCAGTGAATATATTCTGGAGGACAGAGTCGTTAACCCATTGTCCACAAGAGAAAGTGATTTTTCCAAATTTATACGATAAATTTCTCGTATTTTTTCTGCTGTCTTAATTTGCATTACTTTCCATGCTTCGTTGTACGCAGCGTATATACCGGCCACTATGAAACGTTTTTGACGCTGTTTGCGTGGTCCCATTAGGAAATCACACAAGTCAGCATCGTCTTTAAGTAATGTTAAGTGTTGCTTAATTTCAGCCAGTGTGGATTTCTCTAGCCACTCAAGGCATACACTGTATGTTGTAACTATCCCTGGATGTTGTCTCTGGGAGTATTTAAGGTCTGGTCTGGTCATTTTGAACCCCTGTGTTTTGTTCAGGAATCTATCTTGACAGTTATTCGTGTCTGTTGGCCAGATCAACCACTTTTTCCAATCAGGATGTGTTCTGTTTTGGTGTAAAATATGGGATACGTCTATCTCCACATCTGTAGTGCTGTCACTATCAGTTATGGGTTTCGGAATAGACGGTTTATTTAAATCTTTTATCTTAGCTAGGCCAAGACAAGTAGTTTGTTGAATTGTGTCATTCAAGAATATTATTTGTTCTGGGATCATGCAGGCCCCAAATAGTGCTTCTAGGCCTTGTACTTGCCAATCTTTGGAACCCCAGATCGTTTTGTTTCAATGGTGTTTTTCCAAAATTCGAACCCTAATGTAGACATTTTGTCATGAATTATTTTAGAATACATCAGTTTAGTATTTGTCAACATTGTTTTCATTCCTGTCCTATTTAACATTTTGAAATAAAACGTTTCTGGATCACTGTTAATAAACCCTGAGAAGTACTGGAATTTCTCAAAAAATGTTTTCAAACTGCCTTTTGGTAGATTTAGGCAGTGTTCCCACTGGTTATAAGATAAAACATTTCTAGGCTGAGCAGTTTTAAGCAAAAAGTGATCACCATAATGGTTGTAACAATATAACTCTTCATATTTCGATGAACCCTGCAAGTAATCATGTTCTGTAAACTTGGCTGACATTACTAAATCTGACATAATATTATTAATGTTTTCAAACTCCCAATCATCAGAGAAAGTACTTGGAGTCAGAAAGTCACTTAATGAAACCTTGAACTGATGTGGATACTTCAAGAGCTCAACCGGGCCAAAAATGTCATAATCAGTTCTGTCCCATGCTACCCCACCGGGCAGTAGTTTGGCTGAGATGTTCTCAAATGGCAGTTCTCTTTTCTCGATATGAGAGGATGTGTGAGGCTTTAGGACCAAGTTGATGTTCTGACTTGCTGTGTCCATTGCACTATATTTTCCATCAATGAATTTCCCCAACCAGAGAATCATGATGAGCCAAAGCAAGAGAGTAAGTACACCTAACAAAATTCAAACTTCAATCCATGGTGATATCAGATATGTTTCTTTTAGTTGGTGGAAAAGTTCAGTTACTTTGTATTTGAAAGTTTTTGTTGGAGGCGTTTCTTCATGCTCGCTTGGATCTTCTGAGAAATCGTCGAAGTTAATGAAGTAGCCAGATGCAGTTCTGTCAATTGTTGGGATTTTTCCCGGATTTTCATTTGCTTTTGCATTTTTCTTTGTTTCATTAGAATAGTCAGAAGCTACATCATTGTAGACTGTTGTTTCTTGACGAACTGTCGTTATTTGTGTTTCAAGAGGCACTAGTTCCATGGCATTATTGCATAGTCCTTTGTTATTCACTGCAAGTTTATCAAATTTGATTAGTCTCTCAGCATGAGCCTCTTGGATTTGTAGCAAATTTCGGTATTCTGCTATTTCTTGGGAGTCCTCTGGGCCTACTACTTATTATTGGCCACATGATTTTGGTTTTACCAGGTCGATGGATACAACTCTGTTCTCCCTTTTACCAGCAAGGGGCGGTATACAACTGATCTTGTTCCGTTGATAGCTAAGACAGGTACAGCTTTTCTGTAAGAAGGCCCAAATTCCTTCTTTACCGCGATCTTTTCTCTGACCAGATCCCCAATCTTTGGAATCCAGACAGGTCTTGCTGGGACAGGTGGTTTTTCTTGAAATGAATGAAATGAAATGAAAAGAGATTTATAAAGCGCATGGCTGCCCTTGAGCGTCCCAGCGCTCTTCAGTGGCTGTCGGCTGTAGTTTCAACTTTGTGTTACTCAGGTTTTTTCTTGTTTCATTTAAATCCTGTAAAACAGCCAAACAATCTTTGATATCAAAGGATTTTTCTTTTACCACTGAAGTATGACTATCAAGATCCTGAATAAGCATTCTAGTCCCGAACAATAGTTCGTATGGAGTGAGACCTTTTAGAGAATTTCTTGGCAGATTATTAAGACTATGTTGGACACTTGTTAAATGTTTGACCCACCCATCACCCGAACCTAATACCCTCACCGTTATAGATTGCTTTATGTCCCGTTTTTTTCTTTCCACAACCGCATTTCACTCAGGATGGAAGGGAGAAGAGTACCGCAATGCGATGCCCATGCTGTTAATGGCCTCTTTGTAAGCTCGAGAGCTAAACGCAGGACCCTGATCAGAATGTAGCATGCCAATTGCGTATTTGCCGATAAAGACTCACAAATCTTTTATAACAGTTCTGGCGTCAGCCAAATGCTGCTGGTCTACATAATCAAGTTAATTTGTCTTATTAATTATTGGGACGCATTTCTCTGGTTGGATTTCTGTATCATAGAATGCCTGAAGCTTTCTAACAAAGATGTCCGGGCAGTATCCTGGTCCGGTTCACAGCTGCGATCTCTGTTGCAGTCTGGACAATCCATTGCAAATTTGTAAATTTGCAAGGTCATTCCCGGCCACCAGTACTCTGATTGTAATTCTATTAAAGATTCCAAGATCTGTTGGTGCCTCGGACCTAGTCCCATGTGTGCGTCTTCAATCAGGAAGACTCTCCTGTTCGTGTTTGGAATTACTCTATCCCCCACTCCAGGGATTTGAGCAAAAGGAACGGAGTTTGCATCAATTATGTATGTATTACTGAGTGGATAGTTGAGAGGTAATGCTGCATAATCGCCTTTTAGTGAGGCTTTTACTGCCAGCTTGGTTTCCCCATCTATGTGTTTTTCTGAACGCTTTTCAGTGGCTACGGAAGACGGTTGAACCACTTCCGCTGTGGCTGTGTTAGCCAATAAATTCCCTGCAACGTGAACGCCATCACGTTGATGACTCAGTGCTTGTATCACGTGAGTCCTCTGTAGTTCTTTCCTTAAAAGAACTACTTGTTCCGAAAGCGATTTATGC
This sequence comes from Lissotriton vulgaris, assembly GCF_964263255.1. Taxonomy (NCBI): domain Eukaryota; kingdom Metazoa; phylum Chordata; class Amphibia; order Caudata; family Salamandridae; genus Lissotriton; species Lissotriton vulgaris. The sequence goes on from NC_141695.1 coordinate 1,537,298,111, forward strand.
TTTATTGTGCCACCTGTGTCATCTTTGTAACCATTTTTGATCCATGTCTGCATGTCACTGTTGTATGATTTGACTCAGAAATACGAATTGTACGCTATTAGTGTGGGGAATTCGCGATCAGCATTTTCAAGCGCCATCTTTAAAGATCTTATTTCAGCTCGTTCAGCTGAACACTTTCTGATTGATTCAGTTTTGGTAATCATTGGTCTAAATTTACAAGAGCGCCAGCGACCTTTAACAATCGCGCATGCTGATTTGTTTGATTTATCCACTACATTGGTGTGTTTTGCAAATCTGTCCATGTAGATTACACAAGTGTACTTTTCTAGAAGCAGAATTTCGATTGGCAGAGGATATTCTTGTTTGTATTCTAGATCATCTAGTTTCTTCAGCTTCGGGTCAAAATAGTATTTTACGTCTTCTGCAGCAAGATAATTTTACCATTGTATCCATTCTGGATCTAAAGCCACAGCATTTAAACTGCGTGTAATCGTTAATGCCTCAAGGGCTGATTCTGCCGTAAAAACAGTTATCCTTCTGCCTTGGGCTTGGGCTCTTTCTTTTGCTACAGCAGTTTGAACCGCTAACAGAATTTTTTCTGTACAACTGGATTTTATTTCAGTTTTAGTGTACAAATGTGATTTGTAAGCTATAGGTACAGTTTCTCCCTCATTAGAGGTCAGGTATGTGAATCCGCATCTTCCTGGGATGACTCGGATTACAAGATTGCGTGTGTTTTCACGTGTTTGCAATTTTGTTTTAGTTAACATGTCTGTTTGTAGTGATCTCAAAATCTCTGTGTGTTTCTGAGTCCAATTTATTGGTTTGAAATCAGGTCCTATTAATTCATAGAGAGGTTTAACTCTCTCTGCATAATTTAGAATGTATGTTTTTCCGAAATTTAGGAAACCTAATATTGATTGTAAATTCTTCAGCGTTTTTGGTGCTTGGAGCACAGCACATTTCTCTAAGAAATTGTCTGCCAGGCTTTTGCCTTCACTTGATAACTCATATCCTAAAAATAGGACCGTAAGATGGGCAATTCGTGACTTTTTAAAGTTGAATTTGTAACCCTCTGAAGCGAACCCAAGTATTATGGTGTTCACTCTTTTCAAGTGAGTCTCCAGGTCATCATCTGTGAGATAGATGTTATCGACATAGGATAATGCCTCATCGTCGTATATTTGTAGTAACTCTGTTACCCTTGCTGAGAATAATCCTGGGCTATTCTTGAATCCATGTGGGAGTCTACAGAAGTGTTTCTGTGACCCCATTATTGAGAAGGCGGTCAAGTACCTGCTTTCAGGTGCAATGTTTTAACAAAAGAATCCATTAGAGATGTCTAATGTTGTTTTACATTTTTTGCGTACTATGTTATTCATTAGTGCAGCACTGTGTGAGTTTTGTACTGCAAATGTTTTACAACAGGAGTTAAGGTGTCTGTAGTCCAAAACTAGATGATATGAATCGTCTGGCTTGGAGGCAGGAAACAAAGGATTGTTCATTTGAGAGGTGCATGTGTCGATCACCCCTTGATATTCCAGTTGATCTAGGATCTACCTGACTTGCTTTTTAGCTTCTTGTTTAACTGGGTACTACCTTTGTGCAGTGGGCTGATTTTTTAACTGGATTTTGTGGTGAGGTGAATCCTCATCCCATCCTACATGATTTTTGTATAAAGCAGGAGCTTGGGCCACTGCCCATTTTCTTGCCAATGTGTATTTTTTATGAATCGGGATAGGATTCGAGAAGGCAGGCATAATCATTTCTTCGCCATGATGGCACCCCCACACAAACTCTGGTTGCCAGTCTTTCTCAGCTAACAGAATGTCAGAGCCTTTTGAAAGTTTTTCCCAAAAAAGACATTTTATTTTCCTAGTTTTATCTCCCTCTATATGTAATGTTATTTCATATAGCTTATGGGGCACACTAACTCGTGTGTCTGCAGTTTCCACTTGAAATTACTAATTTGTGTCCACTGTCTCCAGAAGATTCATCAGGATCTTGTGAGCTATGGTCACTTCTGCTCCGCTGTCTAGCATTGTCTGGGCCCACTCTCCGTTTTTCAGCTGTGTCCTCAGTATCCTCGGCATGTTTAATCTTAATACTTGCTACCTTCTTTCTGGGAAATTGTATTTTTTTACTTTGATGAGCAGGTTCCTTGTCTTTGGACTTGACGTGCTCTTCTCTGTGTTCTGATCGTCCTCTTCTTTCCGTTTCCTGTGAGGAAGATCGAGAAAGATTGAGTGAGAAGGATCGAGAGGGACGTGTATCAACAGCTTGATATCTGTCTGGTTTTCTTATTTTATCCTTATCTCTAAGGTTATATCTTTTTTCAGAGGGCTCCCTTTGGGGAGACTTGTCTTCTCGGCTTGGAGATCTCTCTCTACGCTGAGGAGATCTTTCTCTGGACTGTAAATGCTTTTCCCTGGGAGTGGATTGTTTATTACCATCCCAACTCTTTTTTGGAGTTTTTAAATTATTTTTAATAAATGTTTTTTCAACATTTTCAGTTAGTTGGGGTTTTACCGGTTTCCCACCCAAACTATCTCTTCCTAGCTCTTCATAGGATTTTTCTATGATTCTGGCAAGTTCAAATGGTTGGTCTGTTATATCTGTTTCCTTAAATTTTTGGTGGATCGCCACAGTTGCTGCTTCTCCTTTTATATTGGCTAATAATATAGCCGAGACCTGCTTGAAGTCTTTCAGTAATTTCATACCCAGGGTTAAAGCAGGTTCTGGACCGTATTCATTTTGAATCTCTCTTAATACATCTGGTATGACCGCCATAGACGGGACACAATGTGTTTTTGTGTAGATCGAAGCAAAGACTGTGCCCCAAGTTTTACAGTCTTCCACATGTGGTGCGATCCCCATTGGGAGACAGATAGTCAGAATTCTGTGTTTCTCAGTAGGAGTAGTATCTAGAAATACTGCCTCTATTTGAGTAATTTTTTGTGCTAACCAGAATGGAATTTGTTCCTGTTTTATGGGTACTTTACCAAGACATGATTGTATGTTCTGTGGTGTGATTTTGTTTGTGTTCCCCTGGTGAGGGGTCAGCTGTGGAACATTAATTGTCGGCTGGACTGTTGAAGTCTGCATGACATATTGGACGAATTGTCTTTGTATTTTAATTAAGAGTTTTAGCTGAGCTAAAAGTTCAGGAACTGACATTTTATCAATGTCTGGATGTGGTGTGTAGCTGGCTAGAACCAGCCACGTTGCTCCTGGTCTACCTAGTGGACCGAGCCTGGTGACGTGAAAATTACGTTTTAGGGCGCCATTAAACCAGAGCAGTTGCTCTTGGTAATTTAGTGGGATTTCCACGTCCTCGAAAGGAGTGTATATATCCAGAGGTTCCTCTATTGTGTAATAGTGGAATTCTTTTGTTATAGCGTTTGCTGCTGGAAAATGTATCCATGAATAGAATACCTCTGTCTGCCGATATTCATGTGCCCCTACCATGAATATGACTGTACCACCTCGTGGTGTCAGTCCGTTTTATATAAGTTTAAGAGTTATAGTTCTCCTTACATTGACCGGAATGAGTATAACACTCGGGTCATTTTCTTGGAGGGTTGTGTCTCCCTCTAAGAGTTGAGCTGCTAAGGTTTCTCTTTCTCTTTCTGACATTTTTACTGACAGAAAGCTTTTTGTTGCAGATTGATTTTCAAGGAAACAAAGATTAGGTGCACAATATTTTGGAACACTGTATCCTTCAACGTTGATCAAACTAAAAACTAATACATAGTATTCTCATCCTACTAAGTTCCGGCGGATATTAACCTTTCACCCACTCCAGACGTCTATTGGAGTTTTACGGGAAAAAGGGGTCTGTGTGAAAAAGCACGACTGAGTTACTCTAGTGTCTTGCGTCAGATTATCGCCTTGCCCCACGTTGGGCGCCATGTAGTGTAGTTCCTATTTCCCCAATAGGCTCTGCGCATTGGAATAACATAAACAGCAGTGTAGACGTAGGACTGAGGTCATCTAGGTCTCTACTGACTATGTTAAACTTAATTTAGGTTTGCGCCAGCTAGCTCAGAGGTCACTGGAAACGTTCTTGATGAATAGGGAGGGACAAGCTCCCCTGGCTCAGACAAGAAGGGATTCAGTTTCCGACAACCGCATAAACATGACAACTTTGCTCCCTCAGAATAAGAGTATATCTCTAGAGTCATGTGAAAACAATAGACAGCTATTTCACTCAGTCAGCAGTGCATACTTAGTTTCACCAGAATGCAGAGGAATAGAGAGACGGGCGTTTTCAATAAAAAGGTGTTATTTATTGAGCAGTCTTCCTTCTCATGCAAGAGAAATTAATTGCCACAATTGCAATACTTAAAGTAAAGTGCGTACAGTAAAAGTAGTATTAGGAAATAATACTGTAAAAGCATTGATATGGTTTCTTAGCCATATGTTACTTTAAAATTGATAAAATATATACATACATAAATACATTGACTAACGTACTCAACTGGTGCTTCTTACTAAGCCTACCCCGGTGTACCTGACCTAAGCCTAATACTTGGGAAGGGATGAGTAAGTACCAGTTTAAGTTAAGTTGGTTAAGATTATTTTCCAAGAATCTGCATCAAGAATTCTCTTAAGGGTTTAGTCAGCTCCGTACCTTGGTAATAGAATGTGGGAGGTCTGGTATCTCTTTCCTCAGGACACGTTATCCCAGCTTCTCGCAAGGGTAGGCTGGAAACACCGGAGCTGGATTTTCTCGGCTGGAGAAAAAGACAGCATCTCTCTCAGTGCGTCAAATGGGAGGGGCGGCTTCCGTGGGCTCTCGCATCAGCTGGGCTCTCGGGAAAGTAGATGGCCGCTCTGCTCCAAATCACCGTGTTTTTGCTTAAGGCAACTGTTGGTATTTTATACCTGGAAGGTGCCGGGTTTGACGTAAGGTTAGACATAAGACGCCACTAAGAACTAACAGTTCTTGCTGCACTCCAGGAGTTCTTGTTCAAATCAAAACAAAAGCAGGGGGAATTTCCCGGGCTGCTGGAGGCTTGGTTTGAATAAAGAGCGCGTTGTGCTTTCTAGGAGTCGATGGGAGTAGCCGTGCTCTGCTTTGGACTGCATGGGCTATTACTGAATATGGATCTGATTCTTATGCCTTTATCAGGATATTATTGATTATAACCTCACAAGGGCATAAATCGGGAATATCGAATTAGGGTCCTAGATATAAACACAACAACCAGACGTGGGTCCCTTGCTCACTTTGCCACTGGATTCAAGCTAGCCTGGCTGATGACGGCTGATTAGCTGAAACTGGTCCCAGGATGCTTCTTTCTCATCCAGGGAAGACATGGCTTGGCAGTTCGTGCTGGACTGTTCCCATGAGGCACAGGGTCAGTTTGTTTTGCATATGGCCCATTCTGAACTGGGGTGACGGAGTGAGCTAAAGAATGATGATGGATTAAACTCAGATCAGTTGCCTAGGTGAGTGCTTGCTATGTTCAACACACCGTCCATCATCCCCTTTGGTCTTGCTTTGTTCGCCCTAAGTTGGCAGGGTATGCCCTGACGTGGGTCCCTTGCTCACTTTGCCACTGGATTCAAGCTAGCCTGGCTGATGACGGCTGATTAGCTGGAAACCGGTCCCAGGATGCTTGTTTGCGGTGAAGGGAAGACATGACTTGGCAGTTCGTGCTGGACTGTTCCCATGAGGCACAGGGTCAGTTTATTTTGCATATGGCCCTGTCTGAACTGGGGTGACGGAGTGAGCTAAAGAATGATGATGGATTAAACTCATATCAGTTGACTGGGTGAGTGCTTTCTATGTTCAACACACCAACCATAATCCCCTTTAGTCTTGCTTTGTTCGCCCTAAGTTGACAGAGTATGCCCAGACGTGGGTCCCTTGCTTACTTTGCCACTGGATTCAAGCTAGCCTGGGAGATGATGGCTGATTAGCTGGAAACCGGTACCAGGATGCTTCTTTGCAGTCAAGGGAAGACGTGGCTTGGCAGTTCGTGCTGGTCTGTTCTCATGAGGCACAGGGTCAGACTGATTTGCATATGGCCATGTCTGAACAGGGGTGGCTGCATGAGCTAAAGAATGATGATGGATTTAACACAGGTCAGTTGACTGGGGGTGAGTGCTTGCAATGTTCAATGCTCCTTCCAGCATACCCTTTGGTTTTGCTTTGTTCGCCCTAAGTTTGCAGGGTATGCCTAGACGTGGGTTCCTTGCTCACTTTGCCACTGGATTCAAGCTAGCCTGGCTGATGACGGCTGATTAGCCAGAAACTGGTCCCAGGATGCTTGTTTCTCATCCAGGGAAGTCATGGCTTGGCAGTTCGTGCTGGACTGTCCCCATGAGGCACAGGGTCAGTTTGATTTGCATATGACAATGTCTGAACTGGGGTGACGGAGTGAGCTAAAGAATGATGATGGATTAAACTCAGTTCGGTTGACTGGGGTGAGTGCTTGCTATGTTCTATCAATGTGAAGGAAGTGAATAATGTATTGTTTTTTTAATTTTTGGTGAAGGTTTTATATCTAAATGTGGTGGAAAAGGCTCTCTTTGCAAATGGCAAAGGGGGAGCACTATGTGCTTTTAAAATACCCCTCACACACTAAGAATCGCTTAGTGTCATGCTTCATCATAGGGGTCTTCCGGGCCCTCTACGGGGCGGGGCGTGCTGCGACCTACGAACTACGCAGGAGCACTTAGTTTTTGACAATAGGCTATGTGTGATGTGTAGGACAGTGAAAAGTGATTAGGATAAAGTGTAAGGACCTATATAAGTGAAAGGTAAAAAATTTAAAATTCCCTGGCTAGTAGAAAAAATTAATGTAATGACTTCTCTGGCTGGGAACAGTAAAAAAGGGGTTTTAAGCAGGGCGAATTACGCTATCTACTTGGTCGACATGACATGTTTCGTAAGCAGTCCCCTCCTGCTTACTCCTCAGGACCTCTGTTGGTCCCTACTAACAGTACTCAATTCTAATTAAATGTAGTATGACTAAAATCCTAAAACCTAGTAGCAAAAATCGGCTACTTGGTTTTGCTTCTGGGCTTGAGTGGGCCCCCTGTGAAGCGGAAAAGAAGGGAAAAAGAAAAAACCTATTGTGGTCCAGTTATTTCACATATAGTTTGCCCCATGAGCCTGCATCTTAGGGTTTTGTCAGGCGGTATAGTGACCGCTGGCAAAAGTCTGCCTTAATCTTACCCCTCAGCCGCTCCGTGGGATCCAGTAGCAAAGTGAGCAAACCGGTCCTCGGAAGCTTGTTTCCGGTCCATGGAAGGCATGGCTTGGCAGTTCGGGCTGGACTGTTCCCATGAGGCACAGGGTCAGACTGATTTGCATATGGCCATGTCTGAACTGGGGTGGCAGAGTGGGACAAATAACGGTGATGGATTGAACCCAGATCTGTTGACTGGGTGTGAGTGTTTGATTGGTTCAGATGCTCCGTCCATCACCACCCCCTTTTGTACCGCTTTGTTCGCCATAATTGGCAGGGTATGCTCATACGTGAGTCCCTTGCTCACTTTCAGACTGTATTCAAGCAAACTGGGCTGAAAACGGCTGAAATGCCAGAAACCGGTCCTTGGAAGCTTGTTTCCAGTCCAGGGAAGGACTGGCTTGGTAGTTTGGGCTAGACTGTTCCCATGAGGCACAGGGTCAGACTGATTTGCATTTGGCCATGTCTGAACTGGGGTGGCAGAGTGGGCTAAATAACGGTGATGGATTAAACCGAGATCTGTTGACTGGGTGTGAGTGTTTGATTAGTTCAGATGCTCCGTCCATCGGCACACCCTTTTGTACCGCTTTGTTCGCTATAAGTTGGCAGGGTATCCTCAGACGTGAGTCCCTTGCTCACTTTGTCACTGGATTCAAGCAAGCCGGGCTGAAGATGGCTGAAATGCCAGAAAGCGGTCCTCGGAAGCTTGTTTACGGTCCAGGGAAGGCATGGCTTGGCAGTTCGGGCTGGACTGTTCCCATGAGGCACAGGGTCGGACTGATTTGCATATGGCCATGTCTGAACTGGGGTGGCAGAGTGGACTAAAGAACGGTGATGGATTAAACCGAGATCTGTTGACTGGGTGTGAGTATTTGATTGGTTCAAATGCAACGTCCATAGGCACACCAGTTTGTACCGCTTTGTTCATCATAAGTTGGCAGGGTATGCTCAGACGTGAGTCCCTTGCTCACTTTGCCACTGGATTCAAGCAAGCCCGGCTGAAGACGGCTGAAATGCCAGAAACCGGTACTCGGAAGCTAGTTTCCAGTCCAGGGAAGGCATGGCTTGGCAGTTCGGGCTGGACGGTTCCCATGAGGCACAGGGTCAGACTGATTTGCATATGGCCATGTCTGTACTGGGGTGGCAGAGTGGGCTAAAGAACGGTGATGGATTAAACCGAGATCTGTTGACTGGTTGTGAGTGTTTGATTGGTTCAGATGCTTTGTCCATCGGCACACCCTTTTGTACCGCTTTGTTTGCCATAAGTTGGCAGGGTATGCTCAGACGTGAGTCCCTTGCTCACTTTGCCACTGGATTCAAGCAAGCCGGGCTGAAGACGGATGAAATACCAGAAACCGATCCTCGGAAGCTTGTTTCCAGTCCAGGGAAGGCATGGCTTGGCAGTTCCGGCTGGACTGTTCCCATGAGGCACAGGGTCAGTCTGATTTGCATATGGTAATGTCTGAACTGGGGTGGCAGAGTGGGCTAAAGAACGGTGATAAATTAAACCCAGATCTGTTGACTGGGTGTGAGTGCTTGATTGGTTCAGATGCCCCGTCCATCACCACCCCCTTTTGTACCGCTTTGTTCACCATAAGTTGGCAGGGTATGCTCAGATGTGAGTCCCTTGCTCACTTTGCCACTGGATTCAAGCAAGCCGGGCTGAATACAGCTAAAATGCCAGAAACCAGTCCTCGGAAGCTTGTTTCCGGTCCAGGGAAGGCATGGCTTGGCAGTTCGGGCTGGACTGATCCCATGAGGCACAGGGTCAGACTGATTTGCCTATGGCCCTGTCTGAACTGGGGTGGCATAGTGGGCTAAAGAACGGTAATGGATTAAACCCAGATCTGTTGACTGGGTGTGAGTGTTTGATTGGTTCAGATGCTCCGTCCATCGGTACACCCTTTTGTACCGCTTTGTTCGCCATAAGTTGGCAGGGTATGCTCAGACGTGAGTCCCTTGCTCATTTTGCAACTGGATTCACGCAAGCCGGGCTGAAGATGGCTGAAATGCCAGAAATCGGTCCTCAGAAGCTTGTTTCCAGTCCAGGGAAGGAATGGCTTGGCAGTTCGGGCTGGACTGTTCCCATGAGGCACAGGGTCAGACTGATTTGCATATGGCCGTGTCTGAACTGGGGTGGCAGAGTGGGCTAAAGAACGGTGATGGATTAAACCCAGATCTGTTGACTGGGTGTGAGTGTTTGATTGGTTCAGATAATCCGTCCATCACCACCCCCTTTTGTAAAGCTTTGTTCACCATAAGTTGGCAGGGTATGCTCAGACGTGAGTCCCTTGCTCACTTTGCCACTGGATTCAAGCAAGCCGGGCTGGAGATGGCTGAAATGCCAGAAAGCGGTCCTCGGAAACTTGTTTCCGGTCCAGGGAAGGCATGGCTTGGCAGTTCAGGCTGGACTGTTCCTATGAGGCACAGGGTCAGACTGATTTGCATATGGCCATGTCTGAACTGGGGTGGCAGAGTGGCATTAAGAACGGTGATGGATTAAACCGAGATCTGTTGACTGGGTGTGAAAGTTTGATTGGTTCAAATGCTCCGTCCAGCGGCACACCAGTTTGTACCGCTTTGTTCGCCATAAGTTGGCAGGGTATGCTCAGACGTGAGTCCCTTGCTCACTTTGCCACTGGATTCAAGCAAGCCGGGCTGAAGACGGCTGAAATGCCAGAAACCGGTCCTCGGAAGCTTGTTTCCAGTCCAGGGAAGGCATGGCTTGGCAGTTCGGGCTGGACTGTTCCCATGAGGCACAGGGTCAGACTGATTTGCATATGGCCATGTCCGAACTGGGGTGGCAGAGTGGGCTAAAGAACGGTGATGGATTAAACCCAGATCTGTTGACTAGATGTCAGTGTTTGATTGGTTCAGATGCTCCGTCCATCACCACCCCCTTTTGTACCGCTTTGTTCGCGATAAGTTGGCAGGGTATGCTCAGACGTGAGTCCCTTGCTCACTTTGTCACTGGATTAAAGCAAGCCTGGCTGAAGACGGCTGAAATGCCAGAAACCGGTCCTCAGAAGCTTGTGTCGGGTCCAGGGAAGGCATGGCTTGGCAGTTCGGGTTGGACTGTTCCCATGAGGCACAGGGTCAGACTGATTTGCATATGGTCATGTCTGAACTGGGGTGGCAGAGTGGGCTAAAGAACGGTGATGAATTAAACCCAGATCTGTTGACTGGGTGTGAGTGTTTGATTGGTTCAGATGCCCCATCCATCACCACCCCCTTTTGTACCGCTTTGTTCACCATAAGTTGGCAGGGTATGCTCAGACGTGAGTCCCTTGCTCACTTTGCCGTTGGATTCAAGCAAGCCGGGCTGAAGACGGCTGGAATGCCAGAGACCGGTCCTCTGAAGCTTGTTTCCGGTCAAGGGAAGGCATGGCTTGGCAGTTCGGGCTGGACTGTTCCTATGAGGCACAGGGTCAGACTGATTTGCATATGGCCATGTCTGAACTGGGGTGGCAGAATTGGCTAAAAAACGGTAATGGATTAAACCCAGATCTGTTGACTGGGTGTGAGTGTTTGATTGGTTCAGAGGCTCCATCCATCGGCACACCCTTTTGTACCGCTTTGTTCACCATAAGTTGGCAGGGTATGCTCAGACGTGAGTCCCTTGCTCATTTTGCAACTGGATTCACGCAAGCCGGGCTGAAGACGGCTGAAATGCCAGAAATCGGTCCTCGGAAGCTTGTTTCCAGTCCAGGGAAGGCATGGCTTGGCAGTTCGGGCTGGACTGTTCCCATGAGGCACAGGGTCAGACTGATTTGCATATGGCCATGTCTGAACTGGGGTGGCAGAGTGGGCTAAAGACTGGTGATGGATTGAACCCAGATCTGTTGACTGGGTGTGAGTGTTAGATTGGTTCAGATGCTCCGTCCATCACCACCACCTTTTGTACCGCTATATCATAGAACAGCTATAAGGAGATGGTTCCGAAAACTGCGGAAGGGCTCAGCTCATGCTAGAGCACCCTCTCACATAAATCCAAGCACTCTTCCTTCAGGATTGTTAAGGCCTGCCATAGGAGTGACTTATAGGTATATATGTTTCTATATATAAGGGTCGATATAGGTATACTATATCTAAGTAAGGGGTGATTACACCACCTTACCAAAGCTGAGTGATCAGCCTGTGGTGTCAGTTTGGATGGCCAGCCAGGGGTGGCATAATACATGCTGCAGCCCCTGGTAGGCCTTAGATGCACTTATGCCCTGGTTACCTATGGTACTCTATACAGGGGCTCACAAAGGTGACCCAATTCCCAATTAGGTATGTACCTAAAGTACATGGGGCCTCATTCATGAGGCTGTGCGTCACTTTTACGCCGCTGGTGCGTCACTTTTTGTGACGCACCAGTGGCATAAAAAATGCACCTTGTTGCGACAGATTTACAAAGTGACGCGTCTAGGTAGATGCGTCACTTTGTAAACCTCTGCGCCACATTATACCAGCACCAGGTATATTGTATGCATGGGGCTTGCCCATGTGAAAGGACGCATTGCTGGAGTTGCGTCACTTTTGTGACACACTCCAGCAATGGGTCACTTTTGCGCTTACAGATACGTCAGATATACTGACGTATCTGTAACTCCTTGCGACATGATGCGTCATACATTAAATATGACGCTTCAGGAATGTCGCAAGGAGTGCGGACTGAGAAGTGACGCATCGCTGCTTTCACGCAGCGATGCATCATTTTTCATAAATGAGGCCCATAGTATCAATTTATAGAGAGAGCAGCTGGGCTGTGGGTCTTATTAGCAGGCCCACAGCCACACTAAAGTCGAAAAACCAGAGAATCACAGCAAAAAGTGGGGGTGACCATAGGAAGCAGACCCTACTCTCCTACACTCCTGATAGAGTATTTTTCCATTTACAGTGCTAACTAGACACCCACGCTCCTGGAAGTTTACAATGCAGAATATGACAATGGGCACTTTCCTGATGCACTCCACACAGCGCTTATAGTAGTTCTCCTGAAGCCGGACTGCGTTCCCATAGATGTGCAATAGTACAGACCACTCTCAATGCTGAATCTAGATTGCAAGATTTTGGGGAAGGTCCTAGCGAGCAGATTGCTTCCACTACTCTGCTCCTAAGTCCATGAAGATCAAAATGGCTTTATTCTGGGGCGAAGTACCTTTATTAAAAAAAAATTGGATTACTATGACTACTATGGGCTGCGCTTAACACCACTGGTATTCCAGTGGGGATGTTGCTTCACATTGAATAGACCTCCAACACCTAAGGGTGAGATTACCTGCACACAATGCTTGAGGCAATGCAGGTAGGGCCAGGCTATGTGAGGTATCTTCAAACCCTCTAGGGTGCCCCAGCGCTAGAGTCAAGACTGGCCAGTACATCTCAGATACATTTTTTATCTGCCAGAGCACCCAACAGGGCTGCCCTTTGTCTCGTCTACTCTTTGCCCTGGCTTTGGAGACTTTAGCCTGTCGGCTACGCATACAGGTGGAGGAATGGAGGATTGGAGCTCAGGGTGTTTGCCACATGATCTCATCTACGTGGATGATGCACTGATTTAATTGCAGGACCTAGAATCTGCTTTGCGAGGGGTGATAGCACTGTTGGAGTAGATTAGGGCAATGTCCGGTCTTAGAGTAAACTGAATCAAATCCTGAATCTTTACCCTCCATCCCATTCCAGAGAAGTGTGTTCTCCCCTGGTCATGCCTCTATAGCAGTGCAATACATTTAAATATCCAGGCATAAGGGTATATTACTCAGATGCCAACCTGGTGGAAGGAAATCTATATAGGGCCTTTTGTTTGGTGCTTGGATCATTGTAATTGTAGAAATCTCCCCCATTATTGACAATGGGTCGGTTGACATTCTCCAAGCTGCTGGTATTGCCACGGCTTCTGTACTACATTTCAGCTCTACTTATTGTGCCCCCCTTGCATTTTTTCACCGATCTCACGCCTTTACTGGTGGAACTTATTTTGGGCAAGGGTCGGTGCAGAGTAGCTTTAGGCAAACTGTACAGACCCATGTTGGATGTGGGACTAAGTACACCTAACGTTGAATTATATTTTGCAGATGTCCGACTACAATGTGGAATGCACATGACTGGTTTGGTCGACCCCAGAGGTCCGACCAAACAGTCAGGGCCCACAATATTGGGCAAGCCACTTCTCCCCAACCCATTCAAGCGGCCCGCCCTCCAACAACCAGGCATACCCTCCTGCCCACCCCTAACTAGGCATACCCTCCCTCCCACCCCCAACCAGGCATACCATTCTGCTTTCTCGCAGTTCGAGAAACAGAAACATAAAATGGTATTTAGAATACCGTTTTATGTTTCTGCTTCTCGCACTACGAGAAAGCAGTGGGGGGATGCTCCTCTGCCCTAATGGATGAGCCGGCCCTGTATTAGAGGCCCTCAATAGAGCCTGATCTGGACAGGGTATTACATTATTGGTCATATATTTGAAGAACTTTGAGGCAAAAGTGCTTCGGGCAAAGGATGACATAAGACCTTTATAGGTATGACACAGCCCAGTCTAACACAAAAAATGGTAATGCATACATGCATGGAGAGCAATGGGAGGGGTCCACTAAACGTTATATATTTGTTTAACACAGAAATGTTTCTTGATATTGAGCCTTGATTGAATACCTCCCACCATGAGAACTTGTTTGCAGCAGGACCTCTTCATGGAGCTGGTCAGTTAGGGAGGTGAGGAGTGGTGTTTACTATTGTTGGAGCAAACTGACTGTATTACTGACTGTATTGAAAGCAGGTTGGGGTTGCTCCTATACTGACTTATCTGTGTTGATAATGCCAATAATGAAATACAAAAAAAAATGCATACACATTATTTTGTCATTATTTTGCCTCCAGAAAGAAAAGCTGCAAGGGATCTTACCGTAATTGTTTTAAATGTAAATAGAAGAGAACAACTAGTTTTGATACACCATTTTGTGTGTGTCCATTTCTATAACACTACACAGAGATAAATCTAAAGAAATCACTACCACAAAAGTAGGAACTATAGAACTCTACTGAAGTAAATGGATCCCAATAATGAAGCAGAGCATGTTTGGCATGACCACCGTGGATGTCCTCCCAAAGGTAAACTGTTCGCACACTCAAATCTGGAAGGTGTGGGATAAAGTGCTATGGATCAGAAGCAGCACCACAAGGCAGCTGGTTTTGTGCTACTCCTCCTGGGTTATGGCTACATGCCAGGTTTACCTTCTTGAATATTTAATAATGCCTTGAGGCTAGTCGGGTAGCTGTAGTTTGAATTGTCTATTTAAAAGAAGGCCTGTAATGACTATTGTTGAGGTTTCCACCCAGATTTGGTACACAGAGCATGTGTGGCACACCAATAATGCTTATTAGACAACACAACCCTCATTCCTCAATCATGATCTATACATATTGATCACTCTGTCTCTTTTAAGCAAGTACTAGATAATTACTGTGCCGCTTTGCTGCTTACCTTACTTCTCTCCTACAAGAAAGATGACTCAGTTTCACAACACCAATCTGACGCCACCAAGCATCTAATTAAAACCATGCCACATTTCACAAATCATTGAATAGACCATCACACCACTATCACAATGGCCTATATATCACTAGTTTAAAATCACAGAGGAATGTTAAAGCAGTCAGGGGATAATTGGATAATGAGGGAGACTAACAAAAAGAAGAGAACATAGAAAGAGAAAGCAGATTGGACCACACCATCTACAACAGAGATGGGAAAATGAGAGCCAGGCGGCGATAAAACACAGATGGGGCACAGATACAGACACAGGATAAGTGGGGGCACAGGACTAGGTGGAATACTGTTTAAGATACCAGAAAAACATTGAGAACCCTACCCAAACTAGATAATCCACCCAATGCATAGCCAAAAGAAAAGATCAGGCACTAGTAATGCATCAGCTCTAGACTCAGTCAAAAAACTTCAAAAGGGTTACAAGAAGTGTATGTGACCTTTGAATCACCAGAACAGTCACCACCTACACACAGGAAAAGCAAATTGCAGTTGATGCAGCATAGGGTCATGCAAAATACCAAGTGATTGGCTCCACTTCCACAGCAGTCTCAAGTTAGACAGAGAGTCACAAAACCTGCAGCTACACTTTGATAGGCCAATCAGAGTCAAATTCTACATATGTCAACTTATCATTGGTGTGGATGGCAGCCCACATTAACCGCCTTCTTGGACCTCATTTACACCCCATGTTCAATGCACATTATAATTACCCATTTGGCAAATGCATGTACACTTGAATCCCGCTATTATTCCCTGCCCCGCAAGAATGCCCACAACCCCAGACAAGCTGTTCATAGTAGCACTAACAACCCAAGTAATTGTTGAACTTGCACTAAATAAAGAAAAGTGACATTACGTTAGAAAATTCAAGACTGGATTTTTGCTGGATGAAGAACAACTGCAAATATGCAAGAAGGTGCCAATTCGCTCCAGTGGTGCAGATTGGTACAGGCCTAACAAATGCATCACCTGGAAATACTTTTTTATCAGGCTGATATAGAACATGGTAGCCTGAAGCACACAAGCATGTCAGTAAATATTGCCCGGACTAATGCGTCATAAACAAGGGCCCATATAACACGACCATTAGGACCTGTATATCAGAATAACAAACACACATTATTGGATTAGGGACTGCAAGCACAAACTAAAAAGTGACCTTGCAGTATTGAACCCTTGTATTCCTATGTAACAATACCCACAAGTGTTTATTATTATGGAGGAGTAAATCCCGAGACAGGGGTGCACTAAGCGTGGTTAAACTTGCGAGGTAACGAATAGCTCAGATAGGTAACGTTTTTGGAATTTACAAATGTCGTTCTGACTCTTTCCCATCCTAGATATTTACTCCAGTCATTTTCTCCAGTCAAGGGCTGAAATAAATTGCTTTCTATGGGGGCAAATTAATCAGAACTTCCCCAACCTTCTAGTGGGTGAAGGAAAAAGAAAATTGTGATGAAAGAAGGAACAAGTGGCACTTTATAAATGCCAGATTTTCCACATGGAAAGCTGTGACTTGTGTAGCAGCATTCGAAGTTCACTTGTGGAAACTTTTGTGAATTTATCAACATTATCAATCTAAACCCTTGAAACGTAGTTGACCTACAGATGTTGATTGATATTTTTCATGTGGACTTAGATGTTTAAGAAACTTGCCAGGTTACCGAAGTATTGGTGCAGGTCGATATATAGTCACATCTCACACCCTCTTATTGTTAAAAAGTTAATAGCCGGTAATTGTATATTGAAAATAATGGACCAGGCATTGAAAACTATTTTAGATCTATATATATATATATTACCTACTGGCAGTCACCAGTAGGTAGTTATAGTTAGGATCTATTTTCCATGGGCAATCTGCAACATTCTATTTGCAATAACGTTTGCGCTGGTTGACGAATCTTCGCGAAATTTCTGATAGGAATTACACTAAATTTGGCAAAAAGGTAGCCCTTGGTTCAGAGTTGTGCCTTTTGTTAAATGGTGTAAATTTGTTCAGTAGTTTTTTAGATATTAAAGGAAAAATATATATAAGTATCTGGGCGGAGCCGAACCACACATCTCATCGTGAGTTCTGATTGGCTGTCAGAACTTCATCCAAGAAATGTTGGCAGCCATCTTGGGACCAATATACATGATAGCACCTCATTAAAAAGGATTGCAGTTAATAGTAGGTTTTAAGACTTTAGTTACATTATAAATCATATCTTGATGGTGCCATACTCATTTTAGGAATTGTGGTATGTTCTAAGGTGATTTTACCATGTGATAAAGACTTCTTCTGGGATTTCATGAATCCTGTTTGAGAGAAAACTATTTTCTCATGCTTTTCCCACAGAGGTTTGGAAGGTGATCTATAAGCGAAACTGAGAGCATATTTTCTGTAAATTCACATTATCTTTCTCAGTAATGTGAGAATGAAGTCTGACATTCTCAATAAAACATGTACATCCAACAAGGGCAGAGACTGTCAGTTGATTCCTTTGTGTTGCACTGCAGATTCCCAGAGTGTTCTAAAGAACAATTAGAGCGCTAACAGTCCTACTTATGACAAACGTATGGCACACCTGAAGCCATCTTGATTGGAATAAAGTGGTAACTGTTAAAACATTTAATTTAAAAAGGAACAAAATGAGGGGGGTCATTTTGCCATAAAAAGTAAGATTAGTGCTGCAGAAGGAAAAATGAGGCACATTTTGAGTGAGTTCTCAATTCCTCTTTTATTTTATTAAAAAATTATTCTTACATGCAGACTGAAACATGCACTTTCAATACCAGAGGCAAACTTCCCTGGTGAGCAGTAGCTCTACTACAGCGATCTAATAAGCAACTAGAGTGCTAACATTCTGAATTTATGGCAAACGTGTGACACATCTGAATGCCTTCTTGATGGAATCAAAGTAAAAAACTGAAAGTATTTCCAACTGAGGAGACTGTAGTAAATGAGGAAATTAGGAAACTTCATAAGAAATAAGTCTCCCAAGATGGCCACCAGAGACAAAAGAGCCCAAATGTAGCACAAATATCACCCAGATGTAGCCCAAGTATAGCCCAATTACAGAATGTCCCATAGTGTTCTAAAGAACAACTAGAGCGCTAACTGTCTTACTTATGACAAAAATATGGCACACCTGAAGCCATCTTAATTGGAATAAAGTGGTAACACTCAAAACATTTAATTTGCAAAGAAACAAAATAAGGGGGTTCATTTTGCCATAGAAATTATGATTAGTGCTTAAAAAAGAAAAAATTAGGGCACATTTTGAGTGACTTCCTAAATCCTCTTCTATTTCCTAAAGAAATTCTGGCATGCAGACTGAAATATGCACTTTCAATACCTGCAGCAGACTTCCCTGTTGAGCAGTAGATTTACTACATTGATCTAATGAGCAAGCAGAGTGCTAACATTCCGACTTTATGGCAAATGTGTGACACATCTGTATGCCTTCTTGATGGAACCAAAGTAAACAAGCATTGAAAATGCAATAGGTCTCGCCCTCGTTTAAGTTAAAGCAATTCTGTTTGTAATTAGGTGGCTTTTCAGCTTTGCTTTTATTAGTGTTTTTCAAACTTTCATGTACATAACATGCATATGTATGCATATATATGTATATTTATGCATGCATTTATATATGTATTTATATAGATATGCAGATTATATATGTGTTTATATAAGTATGTATATATATATACATATATATAAATGCATATGCATATATATATGCTAAATGTGTGCGTGTAACGAGAGGTAGAGAGAGGTAGAGAGGTAGAGGTGTAGAGATAGAGA
Source organism: Lissotriton vulgaris (assembly GCF_964263255.1). Lineage (NCBI taxonomy): Eukaryota > Metazoa > Chordata > Amphibia > Caudata > Salamandridae > Lissotriton > Lissotriton vulgaris. The sequence goes on from NC_141695.1 coordinate 1,537,316,637, forward strand.
GGTAGAGGTAGAGAGGAAGAGAGTAGTAGGGAGAGAGGTAGAGGGGTAGAGAGTAGAGGATGAGTAATAGAGCGTAGAGAGTGAGTAGTAGAGAGTAGTAGAGAGAGTAGCAGAGAGTGAGTAGTAGAGAGTAGTAGAGAGAGTAGTAGAGAGTGAGTAGTAGACAGTGAATAGTAGAGATTAGTAGAGAGTACTAGAGAGTGAGTATAAGAGTGAGTAGTAGAGAGGAGTAAAAAGTGAGTGTCAGAGAGTAGTAGAGAGTGAGTAGTAGAGTAGTAGAGAGTGAGTAATAGAGACTGAGTAGTAGAAAGTGAGTAGTAGAGAGTAGTAGAGTGAGTAGTAGAGAGTGAGTAGCAGAGAGAGTAGTAGAGAGTGAGTAGTAGAGAGTGAGTAGTAGAGAGTGAGCAGTAGAGAGTGAGTAGTAGAGTGAGTAGTAGGATGAGTAGTAGAGAGTGAGTATTATAGAGTGAGTAGTTGAAAAAGAGTAGTAGAGAGTGAGTAGTAGAGAGAGAGTAGTAGAGAATAGTACAGAGAGTAGTAGAGAGAGAGTAGTAGAGAGTGAGTAGTAGAGAGAGAGTAGTAGAGAGTAGCAGAGTAGCAGAGAGTGAGTAGTAGAGAGTAGTAGAGAGTGAGGATTAGAGAGTTGTAGAGAGTGAGTAGTAGAGTGAGTAGTAGAGAGTAGTAGAGAGTGAGTAGTAGTGATCAAGTAGTATAAAGTGTGTAGGAGAGAGGGAGTAGTAGAGAAAAGTAGAGAGTTAGTAGAGAGTGAGTAGCAGAAAGAGAGTAGTGAAGAGTGAGTAGTAGAGAGTAGTAGAGAGAGTAGTAGAGAGTAGTAGAGAGTAGTAGAGAGAGTAGAGTAGTAGAGAGTAGTAGAGAGAGAGTAGTAGGGAGTAGTAGGGGGTAGTAGAGTAGTAGATAGTGAGTAGTAGAAAGTGAGTAGTAGAGAGTAGTGGAGTAGTAGAGAGTGAGTAGTAAAGAGTAGTAGAGAGTGAGTAGTAGAGAGTTGTAGAGAGTGAGTAGTAGAGTGAGTAATAGAGAGTAGTAGAGAGCAAGTAATAGAGAGCGAGTAGTAGAAAGTGTGCAGTAGAGAGTGAGTAGTAGAGAGGAGTAGAGAGAGTAGTAGAGAGTGAGTAGCAGAGAGAGTAGTGGAGAATAGTAGTGTACTAAAGAGTGAGTAGTGGAGTGAGTAGTAGAGAGTAGTAGAGAGTGAGTAGTAGAGAGAGCGTAGTAGAGAGTGAGTAGTAGAGATTAGTAGAGTGAGTAGTAGAGAGTGACCAGTAGAGAGAGAGTAGTAGAGAGTGAGTAGTAGTTTAGTAGAGAGTCAGTGGTAAAGAGCAGTAGAGTGAGTAGTAGAGAGTGAGTAGTAGATAGAGTAGTAGCGAGTGAATAGTAGGGAGTGAGTAGCAGAGAGAAAGTAGTAGAGAGTGAGTAGTAGAGAGTAGTAGAGTGAGTAGTGGAGAGGAAGTAGTAGAGTGAGTAGTAGAGAGTAGAAGCGAGTGAGTAGTAGAGAGTGAGTAGTAGAGAGTAGTAGTAGAGAGTAGAAGAAAATAGTAGAGAGTGAGTAGTAGAGAGTAGTAGTGAGTGAGTAGTAGAGAGTGAGTAGTAGAGAGTGAGTAGTACAGAGTGAGTAGTAGAAAGAGAGTAGTAGAGAGTAGAAGGGAGTGGTTGGTAGATAGTGAGTAGTAGAGAGTGAGTAGTAGAGAATGAGTAGTAGAGAGTGAGTAGTAGAGAGAATTATAACGTGAGTAGTAGAGAGAGAGAGTAGTAGAGAGTGAGTAGTAGAGAGTAGTAGAGTGAGTAGTAGAGAGTGAGTAGTTGAGAGAGAGTAGTAGAGAGAAGTAGAGAGTGAGTAGTAGAGTAGTAGAGAGTGAGTGGTAGAGAGTAGTAGAGAGTAGTAGAGTGAGTAGTAGAGAGTAGTAGATAATGAGTGGTAGATAGAGTACTAGAGAGTAGTAGAGAGTGAGTAGTAGAGAGTGAGTAGTAGAGAGAGTAGTACAGAGTAGTAGAGTAGTAGAGAGTGAGTAGTAGAGAGCGAGTAGTAGAGAGTGAGTAGTAGAGAGTAGTAGACAGCCAGTAGTAGACAGTGAGTAGTAGAGAGTAAGCAGTAGAGAGTGAGTAGTAGAGAGTGAATAGTAGGGAGTGAGTAGTAGAGAGAGTGTAGTAGAGAGTGAGTAGTAGAGAGTAAAATAGAGAGAGTAGTAGAGAGTGAGTAGTAGAGAGTAGTAGAGAATAGTAGAGTGAGTAGTAGAGAAAAGTAGCAAGTGAGAAGTAGAGAGTGAGTAATTTAAAGTAAATGAACACAATGAGGGGGTTCATTTTGCTATAGAAATTATGATTAGTGCTTAAAAAAGAAAAATTAGGGCACATTTTGAGTGACTTCCTAAATTCTCTTCTATTTCCTAAAGAAATTCTGGCATGCAGACTGAAATATGCACTTTCAATACCTGCAGCAGACTTCCCTGGTGAGCAGTAGATTTACTACATTGATCTAATGAGCAAGCAGAGTGCTAACATTCCGACTTTATGGCAAATGTGTGACACTTCTGAATGCCTTCTTGATGGAACCAAAGTAAACAAGCATTGAAATTGCAATAGGTCTCGCCTTCGTTTAAGATAAAGCAATTCTGTTTGTTTGTGATTAGGTGGCTTTTTAGCTTTGCTTTCATTAGTATTTTTCAAACTTTCATGTACATAACATGCATATGTATGCATATATGTATATGTATGCATGCATTCATATTTGAATTTATATAGATATGCAGATTATATTTATGTTTATGTATATATATACACATAAATATATAAATGCATATGCATATATATGCATGTATATGTGCGCATATGTGTGTGTGTGTAGAGAGAGGTAGAGAGGTAGAGGTGTAGAGGTGTAGAGGTAGAGAGGTAGAGGTAGAGAGGTAGAGAGTAGTAGAGAAAGAGGTAGAGAGTAGAGAGTGAGTAATAGAGAGTAGTAGAGAATAGAAGAGAGTAGTGGAGAGAGTCAGCCAGTGTCAGCCAATCAGTGTCAGTCAGTGCCAGTTTCGGTCAGTGTCAGTGTCAGTCAATCAGTGTCAGTCAGTGTCAATCAGTCAATGTCAGTCAGCCAGTGTAAGTCAGTCAGTGTAAGCTAGAGCAGCTCTGCTGACCTGGTTCTCTGGCACTAAAGCAGCTCTGCTCACCTGGCTCTCTGGCTCTAAAGCAGCTCTGCTCACCTGGTTCTCTGGCTCAAGAGCAGCTCTGCGGATATAGTTTTTAGGCTTCAGAGCAGCTCTGCTGATCTGGTTCTCTGGCTCTAAAACAGCTCTGCTGACTTGGTTCTATGGCTCTAAAGCAGTTCTGATGACCTGGTTCTCTCCCTCTAAAGAATCTCTGCTGACCTGGTTTCTCTGGCTCTAGAGCAGCTCTGCTGACCTGGTTCTCTTGCTCTGAAGCAGGTCTGCTGACCTGGTTCAATCCATCTAAAGCATCTCTGCTGACCTGGTTCTCTGGCTCTAAAGCAGCTCTGCTGACCTGGTTCTCTGGCTCTAGAGAAGCTCTGCTGACTTGGTTCTCTATCTCTAAAGCAGCTCTGCTGACCAGGTTCTTAGGCTCTAGAGCAGCTCTGCTGACCTGGTTCTTAGGCTCTAGAGCAGCTCTGCTGACCTGGTGTTTAGGTTCTAGAGCAGCTCTGCTGATCTGGTTCTCTGGCTCTAAAGCGGCCTTATTGACCTGGTTCTATGGCTCTAAACCAGTTCTGCTGACCTGGTTCACTGGCTCTAGAGCAGCTCTGCTGACCTGGTTCTCTGGCTCCAAAGCAGCTCTGCTGACCTGGTTTTATGGCTCTAAAGCAGCTCTGCTGACCAGGTTCTCTAGCTATAGAGCAGCTCTGCTGACCTGGTCTCTGGCTCTAGAACAGCTCTGCTGACCTGGTTCTTAGGCTCTAGAGCAGCTCTGCTGACCTGGTTCTCTGGCTCTAAAGCATCCTTATTGACCTGGTTCTATGGCTCTAAATCAGTTCTGCTGACCTGGTTCTCTGGCTATAGAGCAGCTCTGCTGGCCTGGTTCTCTGGCTCTAAAGCAGATCAGCTGGCCTGGTTCTTAGGCTTTAAAGCAGCTCTGGTGACCTGGTTCTTAGGCTCTAGAGCAGATCTGCTGACCTGGTTCTTAGGCTGTAGAGCAGCTCTGCTGACCTGGTTTTTAGGCTATAGAGCAGCTCTGCTGACCTGGTTCTCTGGCTCTAAAGCAGCCTTATTGACCTGGTTCTATGGCTCTAAAGCAGCTCTGCTGACCTAGTTCTCTGGCTATAGAGCAGCTCTGCTGATCTAGTTCATAGGCCTGGAGGCCCATAGGAATGAATAGCAATTACCGCATCGGTAAATACCGATTTGGTAAAATAGGGAAAGGGTCGAAGGTGGCAGGGTGTCACTTTGACACCCTGTTGCACCCCTGAATAGTGCTTGTGTGCACATGTGGCGCAGATACATGCCCTAAGGGCATGTATGTCTGTCACATGGCACAGTTGAAAATGCACAAATTTGCCTTTTCAAAGGTATTCGTTATTTACCACCAACTAATAGTTGGTGGTAAATAACGAATCCTTAAAGAACAGGAGCCCTCTTTAAAGTGCTTCCTACATGTCATTTACCAATTTGGTAAATACCGAATCGGTAAATGATGATTCGGTAAATACCGAATTGGTAAATACCGATTCGTTATTTACCGAATCCTCCCCTACATACCAAATGGCTCAATACCGGTCGGTAAACCTGAAATTTTCCGAATTTCGGGTTTACCGACCGGTATTGGGCCACCAACATCTGGCCCCTAGTTCTCTGGCTCTAAAGGCTCTGACCATCCAAATGTTTAGCTTGTTTTGATATGTACTACTGTCAAGGTAAGATTAAATAATCCAAACACTATCAATGCAAAACTACTTTCAGATGTGCACTATATATATAAACCTCTAACCAGCTACTTAGTTAAGTACTACCCATGCAACCTAGGAATCATCCTGTCTGTCCCATGCACTTCTCCAATCACCCATCCAGCATTATCTATGTATCCTATCACTCCACAATACCTAAGCACATATACATTAAACATGTACTCTCTTTGCAGCACTGAAATTATTCTAGTTACTAGCCATGTACCTAAGGAATGACCAAGCCAGTAAAACTAGTACAGCTACAATATTTTGTGCACTATGCATGCAGACCGCTAATCAGCTACATAGCATTGATACAGTCTGTTAAATACTCAGTAACTTTTCAGTCTAGGAATCCTTCTGTCTGTCCCAAGCACTTCTCCATTCAACCATCCAGCACTATCTACGTATCCTATCACTATGCCAATAGTAAGCACTAATAAATTGAACATGTACTCTCTTTGCAGCACTGAAATTACTCCAGTTATTAGTCATATACTTAAGGAATGGCCCTAGCCACTAACACAAGTGCAGGTACAATATGTTGTACACTATGCATGCAGATCTCTAACCAACTACATACTATTGATACCCTCTTCTAAATACCCAGTTATACCTATGCAGTCTAGGAATCCTTCTGTTTTGTCCCATGCACTTCTCCATTCCTATCACTCCACCAACTCCTAAGCACTTATAAATTCAGCACACACTTTCACACTTACACACTTTCTTTGCAACACTGAAATTATTCCAGTTATTAGTCGTATACTTAAGGAATGGCGTAGTCACTAACACAAGTGCAGGTACAATATTTTGTACACTATGCATGCACACTCCTAACCAGCTACAAACTATTGATACGCTCTTCTAAATACCCAGTTAGTACCAATGCAGTGTAGGAATCCTCCTGTCTGTCCCATTCATTTCTCCAATCACCCATCCAGCACTATCTACTTATCATATTACTCTACCAATACCTAAGTACTTATAAATTACTGTTTGTAATACTGTAATTTTTCTAGTTACTAGTCATGAACTTATGGAATGCTTAGCTACTAACAGAAGTACAGCTATAATATTCTGTGCACTATCCAAGCAGACCTCTAACTAGCTACATACTATTGATACACTCTTCTAAATACCAAGTTAGTACTCATGCAGTGTAGGAATCGTCCAATCTGTCCCATCCACTTCTTTAATCACTTATCTGCTTATCCTATCACTCCATCAATACGTAAGCACTTATAAATTAAGTGTTCACTCTGTTTGCAGCACTGTCATCATTCCAGTTACTTTTGGTATTCTTATAAAATGACATCGGCACCAACACAAGTACACATAAAATATTCTATGCATAATCCCTACAAATCTCTGAGCAGATACATACTATTGGTCCACTCCATTAAATACTGAAGTAGTACCCATGCAGCATAGGATACCTCCTGTCACTCATGCAATTCTTCAATAACCCATCCAGCACAATGTTCTTATTGTATCAGTCTGCCATTACCTAAGCACACATGGGGCAGATTTACAAGCACCCTGCGCCAAATGTACGTCACTTTGTGTAATGTAGTGATGGCGCCAGGCACTCCTTCATATTTACAGAGATCTGGGCCTAAATCCATGGTTTTTTTGCACTCCACACCACCCCAGTTCAGACATGGCCATATGCAAATCAGCCTTGACCCTGTGCCTCTTGGGAACAGTCCAGCCGAACTGCCAAGCCATGTCTTCCCTGGACCGGAATCAAACATCCTAGGACTGGTTTCTGGCTATCAGCCGTCTTCAGCCAGGATAGCTTGACTCCAGTGGAGTTGCACCATATTCATCTACATATGTCACATTCCTGTGCTTCAGAAGTGCCACAGTGCAGTGCAGCTAAAGAGCTTGCAGTAGCACACAGCAGTACTTCCTCATAAATCTTCACCTATAAATTCACCATACACTACTAATGCATTCTTTCAGTCAATCATGATTTATACATATATTCAACCAAACTTTCACACATTACCTTACAATTACAGTTCTTTCTTTAACCAGATAAGGTAGTTCTGATAAGAACTTTTTTCTTCTTTTTTCTTTTGTATTTATTTTTATTTTGAACAATTTTGAATTTTTATGGGTGTTTTTTCCAAAAAATTAACAAAAAAAGAAAAAAGAACAAACAATACAGGAAACTCTTGGAGTTACTTATCATCCCAAAAACAAAAAAAAACAAAAATTAGCAACACTGGTTGTGTCGCGCAGTGCAAACTGCATCCCCCGACTGCTCCCCGAAGCATATGTTTCTTACATTTCACACAGTGTTCCTTGAACAAGACGAATTCTGGCCTACTGTAAGTATGGGCGAAATTTGTGAATTCGCGTTCCGCAAATTTGCGTGAAATCGAATTCGCAATCCGCAAAATCCGCGAATTCGTGCGAATTTGCGGGTATTTTTTTGCGTGTTCGCAGGACTTTTTGTGTGTTCGCGGGCCGCTTGCATGGCGAAGTTACCCATGAGGCCGTATATGGGCACAGCACCCTCTGGTTCACCACTGCCACCCTCTGGTTCACCCCTGCCACCCTCTGGTTCACCCCTTCCACCCTCTGGTTCACCACTGTCACCCTCTGGTTCAGCACTGTCACAGTCTTGTTCAGCACTGCCACCCTCTGGTTCACCACTGCCACCCTCTGGTTCACCCCTGCCACCCTCTGGTTCACCACTGCCACCCTCTGGTTCATCACAGCACCCTTTGGTTCACCCCTTCCACCCTCTGGTACAGCACTGTCACCCTCTGGTTCACCACTGCCACCCTCCGGTTCACAACTGCCACCCTCTGGTTCATCACAGCACACCTGGTTCACCCCTGCCACCCTCTGGTACAGCACTGTCACCCTCTGGTTCACCACTGCCACCCTCTGGTTCACGACTGCCACCATCTGTTTCATCACAGTACCTCTGGTTCACCACTGCCACCCTCTGGTTCACCACTGCCACCCTCTGGTTAACCACTGTCACCCTCTGGTTCAGCACAGCCACCCTCTGATTCACCACTGCCACCCTCTGGTTCACCCCTGCCACCCTCTGGTTCACCACTGCCACCCTCTGGTTCATCACAGCACCCTCTGTCTCACCCCTTCCACCCTCTGGTACAGCACTGTCACCCTCTGGTTCACCACTGCCACCCTCTGGTTCACAACTGCCACCCTCTGGTTCATCACAGAACCTCTGGTTAACCACTGCCACCCTCTGGTTAACCACTGTCACCCTCTAGTTCACCACTGCCACCCTCTGGTTCACCACTGCCACCCTCTAGTTCATCGCTGCCACCCTCTGGATCATCACTCCCACCCTCTGGTTCACCCCTGCCACCCTCTGGTTCACCCCTTCCACCCTCTGGTTCACCACTGTCACCCTCTGGTTCAGCACTGTCACAGTCTTGTTCAGCACTACCACCCTCTGGTTCACCACTGCCACCCTCTGGTTCACCCCTGCCACCCTCTGGTTCACCACTGCCACCCTCTGGTTCATCACAGCACCCTCTGGTTCACAACTTTCACCCTCTGGTACAGCACTGTCACCCTCTGGTTCACCACTGCCACCCTCCGGTTCACAACTTTCACCCTCTGGTTCATCACAGCACACCTGGTTCACCCCTGCCACCATCTGTTTCATCACAGCACCTCTGGTTCACCACTGCCACCCTCTGGTTCACCACTGCCACCCTCTGGTTAACCACTGTCACCCTCTGGTTCAGCCCAGCCACCCTCTGATTCACCACTGCCACCCTCTGGTTCACCCCTGCCACCCTCTGGTTCACCACTGCCACCCTCTGGTTCATCACAGCACCCTCTGTCTCACCCCTGCCACCCTCTGGTACAGCACTGCCACCCTCTGGTTCATCACAGCACCTCTGGTTCACCACTGCCACACTCTGGTTAACCACTGTCACCCTCTAGTTCAGCACTACCACCCTCTTGTTCACCACTGCGACTCTCTGGTTCACCACTGCGACTCTCCGGTTCACCATTGCCACCCTCTAGTTCACCCATGCCACCCTCTGGTTCACCACTGCCACCCTCTGGTTCACCCCTGCCACCATCTGGTTCATCACTGCCACCCTCTGGTTCACCCCTGCCACCCTCTGGTTCAGCACTGCCACTCTCTGGTTCAGCACTGTCACCCTCTGGTTCACCCCTGCCACCCTCGGGTTCATCACTGTCACCCTCTGGTTCATCAATGCCACCCTCTGGTTCACCACTCCCACCCTCTACCGAGACCTTTTCTGACGCAGCGGGAGCACAAAAGATGCACCATGGTGCTGGGTATTAACAACGTGACGCATCTGAGAGATGCGTCACGTTGTAAAGCCCTGCGCCATCAGGAGGCGTTCCGGCGCAGGGGAGGGCATTCCTGCGCAGGAACGCCTCCTAAAAGTGGCTAAGTGAAATCTACAAGAATTCACTCAGTCACTTTTAGGCCAATGCTGCGTCAAAACCCTGTGACTGCTTGAAGCAGGTGCAAGGCTTGAAGCAGCATTGGAGAGATAGGGCCCCCCAAAGCATTGCGCGACGCAGCTCCAGCAATGCGCTGCTTTTACGGCACAGATGCGTGACGTATCTGTGCCGTTTCTGCCACATGGTGCACCACATTGTAAATGCAGCGCATCATGGGTGGCGGAGCTGCGGCGCACAATAACTGGCGCAACCCTGGGGATTAGCCAGTTATTGTAAATCTGCCCTTATACATTTAGCCAACGAGGGAGCACTTACTGATTAGACAGTAGAACGTACTCCAGTTGAGTAGAGGTATTACACAAAAAGGTGGCATCTTCGTGGACAAACACGCAGGGCGGGATTCCTTCTGCCCCGTTAGACTCGTTTTTTGTGCCCTTCTGCCCTCTGTTACACTCGTTTTTCCCTTGTTTTTCTGCCCTTCTGCCCTCTGTTAGACTCGTTTTTTCCTTGTTTTTCTGCCCTTCTGCCCCCTGTTATACTCGTTTTTTGTGCCTTTCTGCCCTCTGTTAGACTCAGTTTTCCCTTGTCTTTCTGCCCTTCTGCCCTCTGTTAGACTCGTTTTTTGTGCCCTTCTGCCCTCTGTTATTCCCTTGTTTTTGTGCCTTTCTGCCCTTTGGTAGACTCATTTTTTGTGTCCTTCTGCCCTCTGTTAGACTTGTTTTTGTGCCTTTCTGCCCTGTTAGACTTGTTTTTTGTGCCCTTCTGCTCTCTGTTAGACTTGTTTTTTTTTACCTTCTGTGCTCTGTTAGACTGTTTTTTGTGCCCTTCTTCCCTCGGTTAGACTTGTTTTTCCCTTGTTTTTCTGCTTCTGCCCTTTGTTAGACTGCTTTTTGTGCCTTTCTTCCCTCTGCATCACCACATCATCCCTCAGCGCTACCCCAGCATCACTCAGCACCACCACATTATCACTTAGCACCACCACATTATCACTCAGCACCACCACAGCACCACTCAGCACCACCACAGCATCACTCAGCGCCACCACAGCATCCCTCAGTGCCACCACATTATCACTCAGCACCACCACAGCACCACTCAGCACCACAACAGCATCACTCAGCACCACCACAGCACCAATCAGCACCACCACAGCACCAAGCAGCACCGCCACAGCACCACTCAGCGCCACCACAGCATCACTCAGCACCACCACAGCATCACTCAGCACCACCACATTATCAATCAGCACCACCACAGCACCACTCAGCACCACCACAGCATCACTCAGCACCACCACCACAGCATCACTCAGCACCACCACAGCATCACTCAGCACCACTACAGCCCCACTCAGCACCACCCCAGCATCCCTCAGCACCATCCCAGTATCACTCAGCACCACCACCGCACCACTCAGCATCACCACAGCACCACTCAGCACCACCACAGCACCACTTAGCGCCACCCCAGCATCAATCTGCGCAACCATTCAACAACAACTGGTTCAAATATGTTCTCTCAATGTTTCAAACTTTATTACAAATGTCACAAAAAGATGTTAATATTTCACTTCTGTTCTTGGATTTTCGTCACAATAAAATACACTGAACATAATCTTCACAAAAGTTATTTACAAAAGTTTAAGCTATTGCCATTATAAATTAAAATTACTTTTATTTAAGTATTAATTATTTAAAAAAATTAAAAGCCATTGTAATTTGTAATATCAATACAGCTAAGTCACGTAAATACAAAACATGTTGCATTACAAATGCTATAGGTGTCACATTTGCGAAAGTTATAACTATTGGCATTGTAAATGACAAAGCTATTCATTTAGCTATTTTCAACACCAACACATAAATAAAAAAAAATGTAATTTACAAGACCAATAGCTCAAAGTTTCCTAATGCGAGACCTACTGCATTGCAAATGCTTGTTTTTATATCTGTCAGTGCTTTCTGTTGAGGTTTAATTTTCGTGACAGGCACCTCATCGCCTACTTGTAGCTATTCTCTGACCCTGCTTCAAGGGTCAGAGCAGGGTCAGAGAATAGTTGCAAGTAGGCAACGAGGTGCCAGGAAGCACTTACAGGCTTACAGCAACAGGTGCCCAAGTTGAAGTTAATTTCTTTGTAACCCTTTTGTAAAAGGTTACAAAAAATTAGCTTGAACTTTTGCACCTGCTGCTGTAACCCTGTAAGTGCTTGGCTGAAAATTCGTCCCTGCTGATTCACGGATTTTACGGATCGCAAAATCGCGGAAAATCCGCAAAGTCCGCGAGCGGAACGAATTTTCAGCCCATGCTCAGCCTACTGTCCATTGCAGGTGTTCTGGAGGATGCTCTAGACATACTTGCCAGAGCAGGTGAGGGGTTCAAAGCAGCTCTCCTCATTTCCTCCCGAGCAAGATTAAGAGGATGTGTGGTCCGGAGATACTTGTACAAAGAAGTAGTGCCACAAGAGTATTTTTATTCACTGCCTCTTTACAGGACTCGGTCACAAATTATGCACGTCACCTTTCTCGCATTTACTTTCGTCTCTCCAGGAGGAAAAGTGAAGAATTTCCACACAACAGATTCCGGCCTCTGTGGAAGTGGTGCTTCCTCCAAGAATTCTTCTTCAGAAGATACTTCCACCTGCTGCTGTCCAGATGCCATTTTGTTTGATATTTTTGAAAAACACCAAATAAAACAAGCTAAAAGGGTTCTTGTAGGAAAAGAGATGTCTCTCTAAAGATGCTCCAACAAGAATGATTAAAATGGGTGGGGTCCTTCAATAGTTACCGTGGGAAATTTTATGAACCAATGAAATCTTTTTTTTAGGTTACATGGGACCCGCGCACTCTGCGCTCAAGATGCATGCACCCGACTTCGCGAAAATATACAAAAAAATAATATAGGTTTATCATAATTACAAATATGTTATTTTTATGAATATCTTAGATAATTTCTTGCCCTAATATGTATATTAAAGACAGATATATATCATTTTAGAACATTCATTTTTTTGTGGGAGTCACGCACCCAGTGCACCCCAGCACATATATGATGTCACACAGGACACGCCACCGCGCAAGCATCTAGTACCGTAAGGTGCATGTGTTGCAAATGTGCAGGAGCAAGAGTCGAGGACTGGTCGCATACCAATCGCGCACATCACTTAATATTAAATGTATTTGATGTAACTGAAAAACAAGCAGCCGTCGCACACCATATGCGGATCCTTCACGACTTTACTAAAATGGCGGCTACAATCCGCGCACTCACCATGATGTGTAAGCTTAGGATGCGTGACTCGGATTTTTTTTAAAGAAAATTATATAAATATATTAAAATGAAAAATGAAAACAAAAAAGTAATCAATATTTCAGTTTGAATTTAAAAAAAAATGTGTGCAATTTTCAGAAAAATATATAATGTTATTTAATGAATAAAATATTTGTAAATTAACAGTTAAAAAACTGAAGAAAATAGGTACAAAATAATGGGTATAGCTACTATCACATTTAAAAATTAGCATTTAAAAAGCTTTGAAATTCAATGAAAAAAACATAGGTTTCAGATGCATTATAATTAGAAATTAGCATTTAAAAAAACCTTAAAAATTCACAGAAAAAACAATAGCTTTCAGGGGTGTTATCATTAGCTGGTCATTTCACTCGTACAAAACCATCGAAATTCCTCCGTTATAGTTAGTTCTGCTAACTATAACTCATGCGCCCGCAATGCACTGCTAATGATGTCACATATTGCATCATTATTAAAGACATAGTCAGTGACATCACTGATGACATCACTGATGACATAATCCACATGGCAATCTGATACACCTCATCATACACTATTATAACTTTTCATCACTCACTGTAAAATACAGAGTATCATATTTTAAATCATTGACACACCAATACCAGTTACTACATACCACTCACTGATTCCTAAGTCTACATACACAACTACCCATTTAACAACAGAATCATTTATACATGCAGTCACTAATTAATAGATGCACTAAATAGACATTGACACATCAGCAGTCATCTTAGTCGGTTATGCAGTCATCCTACTCACTCATGAAAAAAATTAATTACACTTACATTTACTCACTTAAACAATTACCCAACAACACCTCATTTATTCAAACACATAGTAACTCATTGTTTATATGTTAAAAAATCACCATTACAATTATACACTCATTCATATAGTTACTCTCACAATCACTGATTCTTACTTATACTTATTTATATACACCAACTCTCACATACAATGCCTTTTATTTTTTCACTTTGTTTAAGATGTACAACTCAAACATATATTCACTCACCAACACACAAATAAATACAATCAGTCACCCAAATACCTGTTTCCACATGCACTCTTAAACCTATACACTTAGTCAATCAACCATTCACACATCTATGCCTAAAGTTACACACACCCGATCCAACCACACACAAACTCAGTGTCCCATACAAATACTCACCCAACTAATCAATAACTAATATACACACTCATGTAGTTAGTGAGCAACTGATGCAGCATGTTATACAACAACAGAGACAGTGATGCACACATTCACACAGTTTAGTTACTAATCTATGTATTAAGTGAGACACTTTTAATTACTCACTTAAACAGACAGTCAGACAGCTACTAAATCCTCCATCCAGGCAGTTATATATCCACACAATCTTCAATGCAGATTTTTATATATATAATACATATTTAAATTTCAAATTAAACCACATTCACTAGATGATGTCATCAGTGATGTCACTGGCCATGTCATGAATGATGCAATATGTGACATCATCAGCAGTGCATTGCGGTCGCACGAGTTATAGTTAGCAGAACTAACTATAACAAAGGAATTTCTATAGTTTTGTACGAGTGAAATGGCCAGCTAACTATAACACCCCTGAAACCTATGTTTTTTTCTGTGAATATATATATATATATATATATATATATATATATATATATATATATATATATATATATATATATATATATATATATATATGTATATCTATCTCTCCATATATATATATGATGTGATGGAGGAAATAAACGCCCCTTAGAAAAAACTCTATCCTGTGTGGCGGTCCGTTCATGGAAACATTGTTGAAAATATTTGCTGTAGCAATATCTCGTGGACAGGATTTGGTGTCTATGTTTATATACTTATATATATATATAAATAGACATCTTCCAAAAATACATTCTACGTGCGCAAAGCATGTGGCACACTCATGAGTTGATTTAAAGTTTTATTACATCCAAGCCATCATAGGTGACAAACGCATTTCGGCCTTTCCTTCCTTTGTCAATGTCATACATATATATAATAGGCTAGCGGGAGGTGGAAGTTGTATTGGAATCTTATAGCATTTGCCATTATCTGTGTTTTAGAAATTGGGATAACAATGTGATAATGACCATGGATTCTTACAAGTGAGGTCTATCAGATCTCCGTTTCAGGCGAAGAAGATTTAGAGAGAGGCTAGGTTGTGCACCAATTTCCCACATAGATCGCCCAATGAGTAATCAGTTAAGCACCCTAAACATTCTGGGGCTTATTTATAATCCTCTTGCGCCATTTTTGCGTCATTTTTAAATAAGCCCCTCTGACTCCATCAGTGAGAAATATCTCAATGGTGGTATCATTAGCAAGCTCTGGGAGGGTGTCTCTCAGGCCTGAAGGGCAGAGCAGCAAAGAGGATACTGGGCTTCACAGCGTGATGAGGACAGGCTGCCTTCTCAACATTTTTGCTTTTATCTAATGTTTTCTCCACAAAGTGCATCAGTAATGCTTTACTTACGATTCACTAAGGCGCACTCGTCAATCCGCAGTATAACTCCAGAATCCATCCCTCCAGATGACGCAATTAGAGCCGCCAGGACCAGCGAAGCCAAGAAAACCTGGACCATCTTCCTCCAAGATCTGATAAATAGATTTCCAGTAAGAGCTCAGCAATGCAAGGACATATCAGACACTCTGCAGTAACCTAAACTTGGTATAGTGCACTGGAGCAGCATGTAAGCAGGTCATCACCCCTGAAATTCCTTCAATCATTCCTATGTTTTGGCTTCGATTTCACTGAGCTAGGAGGGTCTAGATTCTGAAATAAAATGCAATAACTGATATCAATCTTGAAATGAATGCAGCTTTGGCCTAAGCAGGGGACCGGAGATGGCCAAATTCCACAACTAAAAAGCATAATTGCTCACATATGTGCTCTTTAGTCTTTCCTCTTTTTCTTTTATCTCTTACTACCCTGCCTCTTGTTATATTTGCCTTTCTTTCTTTCTTTCTTTCTTTCTTTCTTTCTTTCTTTCTTTCTTTCTTTCTTTCTTTCTTTCTTTCTTTCTTTCTTTCTTCCTTCCTTCCTTTCTTTTCTCGTTTCCTGTTTCCTCACCTTCTAATATTTATTGAAGGACAAGATGTTCAGCACATTCGAATTCATGCATTTACCTGAAATAGCTGCAGAGCTGGTTCGTCTTATATACCAATGGCGCTTCTGAGTGAAAGAGGAAACACTAGGGTATTTAGATCGAAAATTCGGCTGTGTGGTTTAGAAAAAATCTACGTAGTTTTTTTTTTACATTCTTTTCATGCAGTTTATAATCCTTTATCAAGTGAACGTGTTTGTTTGGAACCTATCCTCCTCTGTGTGCCGGATTAGAGGTCACGACACTAGAGCATTGTTTCTGTGGGCATCAACCCAGTCAGGGGAAAAAAAAATAAGATGCAGTGCCTGATGCATTTTTATTGGCGTCGTTTGTCTCCGACACCCCGTCATAAAGAGTAATACTTCTGTATGCTAGCGCCTTGACACCTTCGGGTAATTGTACCGCACTTTATACATTTTTTTTTCATTTCATCGCATTCATTATTATATTCCCGTGTAAACACTCTCAGAACGTTTTTGATACATGTTGAGACTTCGTTCATAACTGCTGTGGTTCTGAAATTTAAATATGCCTTTTAATTTTCTCGAGCTATTATTACTTAGCTTTTGAGTGTTCCACAAAAACAGATTTACTAACGGACCTGCTTAGGGTTTGGCAGACGGAGTAAAGGGTGGCGGAGGGCTCTTTGCTTGCTACTCTGCCTTTACTCTGCCCGCAGAATTTAAGGGGCATATTTACAAGGGCTTTTTTGACTTACAAAGCCAAAAAAGCAGAGATAAAACCAGCGACCTATTTACAAGAGGGTGCTAACATGCATAATCGCATGTTAGCACCCTTTTCCCCAACGACTCCCTTTGCATCGCCAATGAGATGCAAAGTGGGCGTTAGTGGGCGTACCCCAGATGGACTACCTTGTAAATATCGCTGATGTTTACATGGCGATATTTAAAAGGCAGCCCACATGATTTTAGCACACATTAGATTTTGGCGGAAACGTCCGTTTTCAGCGAAATCTAACGTCTGCTAAAATCTTAACTTAGAAATGCGTAATGTTTGGATGCGCACAGGCTTGTCTTGTGTTCTGGATTGACTTTGAAGTCTGCACCTGAGGAATCACTCTCTGCCTCTTGGAGTGTGAAAGTTAAAGATCAGATCAAGCATCCTCTAAACTTAGAGGATGACCCGCTGGGCACAACCGTGATCGCTAATCAACGATTATATCATTATCTGTCAGATAAATATCCAAATAAGTACTCCTTAAGTTGAATTAAACTGTAAATTTATTCAGAGATATTTCATATGCTTCTTCTTCTGTGCATTGAATCTCTTCTTCATACATTTATGTACAATATTTATATGGCATTCCCAATGTATTTCATGCACAGATGTGCACTTCTTCAGGGGAATCTCTAAATCAAAAAACCAATGACTCTCATGAGGATAATATACAGTACTTTGTTCGAGGTTAATAACGTGACCAGATTTAGTCTGTGACATACTTTTGGCATGCAGCGTCTGTGGGCTTGCCAGTAATTAGCGAGTGATGCGAGAGATTGTGCACTAAAAGATCAATTCATGTTAATACAATTGTAAGGCTGACCTTAGATCGATCTAAAAAAGTTATTGTCTTTAAATGTGAAGGTTGTGAAGAAATAGTAATATTCGTGAGTTGTGCAAAAATTATCATTACTAACAGGTCACGTGATGGCGGGTCTACCGTGTTGTGAGCGCGAGAGTGATCCGACCAAATACTAGTAATAAAGTGCACAAGGTGAAAAGAATTCCGTGTATTGGTGTTGTCAAATAAAAATGAATGGGGGGTAACAGCGCTTCTTACCTGCCGTTCAATGTTGTATAGCACATGTGCTGTTAGTCTGGGGCATTCGTGTCGGGATCGTGAATCAACCAATATGCACGTTAGTGTGATTGTTTGGAACTAGAAATAGGACTCTTCTCTTCCGGTTCCTCAAACCGGCGCCATCTTGGAATGGTGTAGGTATAGCTGTGAGTGTGTTCAGTTAGTAAGCGACTATGATGTCCTATGTGACGCCTAAGGTGCTGAAAGCCTAATCAATCAACGTACTTAAATGCGTTAATAATGCGCTATTATGTCCTTGTTAGAGGAGGACCAAAATGTATATAAAGTTAGTTAAAATTCCAAATGAACAGTCAAAATACAAAACGAAATGAGAACAAAAATAAAAACCAATGAAAAATCTTTTTGAAACCATGGTTATCAATGGAGTGTTCCAAATCATGAAAAATATTCATCTGAGTGAATGGTCAGTCTTGGGTGGTATATACCAGTCTTTATAGATAGCAGGTGAATTCCAAGCGGTCTTTGAGTCCGTTCGGTTTCATCAAGTTTAATAAATAAATCCAATGATTTTCTCTCTGTAGTAAGGTTCTGTTGATATCTCTACCGGGAAGTCTCTCTATCACTTCCAGCACAGCAAATTTAAGTTGAGATATGTTATGATGTCTTTCATTGAAATGTGTAGCAACAGTGGACTTGGTAATATTGTTTCTTATATTGCTTTTGTGTTCTGATACACGTGTCTTGATTTTCCTGGTTTGTTTTGCACACGTACACTAGTCCGCTTGGACATTTTAATCAGTAAATCACATTGGTTGAATCACATGTGGCTGTGGTTTTAAATTTAATTGGTGTTCCTCTCATGCGGTGTGTGATGGTATTCCCTCCTATGATGTTATTACAGTTTTTTGATTTAGAGATTCCCCTGAAGAAGTGCACATCTGTGCATGAAATACATTGGGAATGCCATATAAATATTGTACATAAATTTATGAAGAAGAGATTCAATGCACAGAAGAAGAAGCATAAGATATATCTCTGAATAAATTTACAGTTTAATTCAACTTAAGGAGTACTTATTTGGATATTTATCTGACGGATAATGATATAATCACTGATTAGCGATCACTGTTGTGCCCAGAGTGTCATCCTCTAAGTTTAGAGGATGCTTGATCGGAAAATCCTAACTTAGCCATCCCTTACATAGGGGGTGGATTATGCTGATACGACCCTGTGGGTCGTATCAGCAAGGTTATCGCCCTTTTGCATGGAGCAGCGATGTTCCCTGCAAAAGGGCGATGACCCCCCTTTCTCTGGAATTTTTATAGCCCTGGAGTAATGCGTTGTTAATTATGTGCTACCAGGGCGATAAAAACCAGAGATGGACAGCGATATTAAAACTATCACTCAGCACGGCCAGCTATGATTATCGCTGGCTGTTGTTAATATGCGCCAAAGTTATGCCGAAAATTGCGAGAATAATTTGGATATCTGAGCGAGAAGAGCACAAGCACAACTGTCTCAGAAGCACAGAAACCTGTAGTATGCCTCAAATGTTTTTAATCCCATACGTGTATGTGTATGTCTGAAAATGACTGTATTCGTGCCTGCTATCTATTCAGAAATGTAGGTATAATTCTTTAACACCTTGGGTGACTGTACACCATAACTGGTGTGGTGAATGGAAGAGGTGTGACAGAACGTCACTCGGGGAGGCCTATATATGCAGACAGGGGTTAACAACATACATTACGACACACCACAGTACTGCAGTAAGGGCCAAGACCTCGAGCGATCATGTGCTCGTTTCATGCTGCAGCATTGTAGTGTGTGGGCCGGGTGGCTCCGACACTACAACTGGTTGCAATTACACAACTGTGAATCCCATGCAGTGGATGAGATGTGGGTCTAACATGACATGTTTTGCCTTGTGAGTTCGTGAACACCCATAAACAAGTTATATTGTGGGCATTCATAAAGTGCTCGCCAACACTTTCTTATTTATTTATTGAAAGTGTTTTATAAATCCCAAACATGACCAACACGGTATCAGAGCACTGTACAAGGAGAGCTGATGAGGGTTGTATTACATTAAAGACCATAGTCACTTATATTCTGTACATAGAGTTCGAAGAGCCATGTATAATGGTCCTATAGAATATTGCATAAAGATCAATGACAGTTCCACTAGAGTTGTCATGTGTAGGATTCGAAGTGCTGGCAAAAACAATAGACTACAGTATCTAATCCGGTGAATGCTGGTTTCAGACGATTTCTCTTATGCCACATGTTTTTCTAGTAGTAGGTATTAACGTCCTTCTTGAACATCCTGAATGAGGTCATTGTTCTTGCTGAGGGTGGGAGTTCCATCATTTTGGAGCATACCCGGAAAACAGTCAGATATAGGTTCATCAGGAAAATATGGGTGGCAAGGGAAATGGAACAGCTTGAACCCTTTTGGGGCTGGAGGAGAAAGGGTTATTTCCATTTTGACAAATATTTTCCCCAGGGAGAACAAATTTAAAAAAAATTGCAACTGCAGATCAGCACGTTCATTTTCAGGTAAGTAATTGTCTTGCATGTACAGATTTGTAAAGGAAAAATGCTAATGCATGAACAAGTTACACTCCCTTTTGAGGAGAATGCCTGGAAAGGTGGACCTGGTGCTGTTTTCGTGCGTACTACTAGAAAGTTTTGTAAATTATAAAACATTTTAACAGTACATTCAAGCCGCGGTTTGTAAATTATAAAAAAGTGTAAAGCACATTCAACTGGAAGTTTGTAGTTTATAAAACAACTGTACTCAACATCCCTTGAAGTGCCACTATTAAAATCTACTGAATGATTAGCCAGACGTTGCTGCTTGTATGGACATCCCCTCTTCTAATTGAATTAAAGCATATCCTAATTGGTGAAGCTTGCAAGAGATAACATCGGATGTATGACGTTACAACGCAGGCTATTACAACGTCTGCCTTTACAACGTGGTTTTCACATCGCAATCCATTACAACGCATAGCGCTTTGGGGTGCTGGATAGTGAAAAGTTTAACTTACTATTCCAACACCAGTCCCCGTGGACACTAGGGAAGGTGTTGGATAGTAAATTAAACGTATTCGCTATTCTAGAGCGCCCCCAGTGCAATGCGTTGTAATGGTTTGCATTGTAATGACCGCGTTGTAATGGTAGTGTGTTGTAAATGTTTCGTTGTAAAGGTTGTTCACCGATAACATCTTATCTATTACAAAACCAAATTTACCTGACAGATCTCGAGTCACCACTATAAAGGTCAATAGAACTATCTGGTCTTTTCTGCTTTTAATACCAGTTGTCATGGGGCGTGGCTTGAGTGCCGAAGGGGATGGCAGGTGGTTGATCTTGACCGAGATCGAGATAACCCACGAGCCACGGCTGACAGATTGCTTTGCGGGGGCTCTCAGCTACATATTTTGCCAGGGGGGTGCCTTCTGATCCGGAGGTCAATCCTTTCAGGCCACAGTGGCGGCGTGCTTCCTGAGTGGTCCGCGGCCGCCATATTGTCCTTACCGCGGCTCCCCCTCAGTGCGGCAGCTATCGCTCGAAAGGTATGCCACTTTGTCTATAATGTATACAACATTTACAATCTTTGTGAGGATGACTGGGGCCAGTTAATTTTTAAGAATATACACTTTTATGCTCTTGGAATTCACCTTTGCTTTGCAGCGCGCTTCGTGTATAGAACGCAACCACCATTTTGGGTCCTCCACAATACCTTCACCTGAGTGACAGTTCTCTTCATAGCTGTTCTGCCTGAGGAAATTATTTACTTCCTCCAAAAAGGATCAGAGTTTATAATATAAAACCAAGGCAATTCTTTTCTACCTGGTTTCACTTTTATGCAAACTATTACCTGGATGTACTGTGATTATTTGGTCAATAGCATCTCCTATGTCTGCTCGCATCATAATGTCCTATGGATAATACTGCTTTCTACATGAAATGACTCTATGTGCAAAATCCTGCAATAATTATTAGTAAACTGCATCTAAGGTATTAAGACCTCTGATATGTTATGACTCAGTGTAACTACGCCGGTTATATTCCTATTTTGAAGTTCTCTAATTTGAACTCAAAGTCCATGAAGGTGTGCTCTTCTTTTATAAATTTACCTTGAATCTGTTCTATTTATGTGCCGCATCACAGTCTTCACATGTTCACATGCTTGTTCAACTGAATCGCTATACCCTTTGAGTTATGTTTTTCATCTGCTTTTCTACGAGGGACATCTTTTTGTGACGCATTTTGGATGGTCATACAACACAGGTCACATCTGCCTAATTAGCCTCATTGGGTGGCTTACGCACTTTTCTTCACTTGGTGTTTCCTTTTAGGCAGATGGACTGAGTCAGGTTCTTCATGTTCTGAGTGTTTTATTGATTGATTGGAGGATAATTTCCGGTGCAGGGTGACAACAATCTCACTCTTGTTGTCTCGAAACAAGGAACATAATCTTGATGGCTGCTGTTGGATTAATACACTGATCTCTACGTAGCCTATTTTTGTTGTCCTCAATCTTTAAACAAATACACCTACATGGAACCTTCTTCTTCTTTGTGTCAGAAAAATATCTCAGCAAATATGTCTTCCTCATAAAGATCCTAATCTGGCCGCTCCTCCTAAACGCCATAAGAAGGAGCCTAACTCACCTACCAAGTGGCCACTACCCATATCGATGGAAGACTTTATGGAAGAGATAAAGATACTCAATCCTTTTGTCATGGACACTAATGCCACCCTTCAGAAAGTGGACGAGAAGTGGTCTTACTTGGATTCAAGAGTGTCTGCCGTAGAACAAAGCATTAGTGAGACTCAGGATGTGATACCTCAAGTTGCGGCTCTGTCTAAAGAAATAGCTCTCCTCAGGATGCAAACAGAAGACTTAGAAAATCGCAACAGATGCAATACCCTTCGTATTTATGGCATTCCGGAGGGAAAGGAGGGGTTCGACATGTTGGCCTTCATAAAAACTTTAATTCCCAAAATTGTTGGTCTTAAAGATGGTACAACTCTAACTTCTCAGCGCGCCCATCGTATCAACCCCTAAACTGGAAGTTTATCTTCTTCATCATCAACAAGCCGTGCTAGAGGGATAATTGGCCTGTTTCTGGAATGCACTGAGCTGTTGATGTTCCTTACAGCAGCAAAATCCAGAAGCAAATGTTGTGGTATGGTCAAAAAGTTTTCTTCTCTCAAGATGTGGCCAGTGCCACTGCAGCTCGTCGCAAGGAATTCCTTTCACTTCGCCCAGCTCTTCTATCCATGAATGCCAGATATGGTCTAGTTCGTCCTGGCTTCTTCAAGGTTACCTGTAAAGAGAGGTCCTACTCCTTTGATCGTCCTGAAAACTTGAGACAATTTATCTCTCACGATAAAGGGGGCGTGATGGATTTTGGAGGGTCTTGAGCCGCCTTGTTGATCTTCTCTTGTGATCTGTTTTTAAGTTCAATGTTTCTCTTCTAATGTTCTGATGTTATTTATCTTTTATGATGTTGTCGTTTATGTTTCACTGCTGTTTTCTCTGGATTATTAAGGCCTGCTAATTTTTTCCATGGCCATTACATATTTTGATTTTTCCTTTGTCTTTCCTTGCAGCTGTTATTTATCCTGTGCCGATCCATTCCTCAGATGTATCCCTCCTTCCTGCCCATTCATCCCATTCCCTAGGCTCACTGTTACTTCCTGTGTCTGTTAAGTGTTCAGTCTCTATTTGCGAACTTGGTGATTGTTCCATTTAAATTTATGTAGTTGGTCTCCCTCGATGTATTATTGTATATTAGATTTCTTCTTCTCTAATTATTTTTTCTATCTAGTGGATTGATTTGATCTTGGTTTCCGAGGCGATTTTGCCTTCCTTCCTCTCTTGCAGCTCCCTGCCCCAGATGTCATTTCCTTTACTCTGTACATCTATTCTGTACTTCTTTACTGAAGTCTTTCGGCTTCAAGTCAACTGTTCTTTTACTATCTTCTATTCCCCATACCCTTTAATTCTTACCTCTCTCCTCTTTGTTTTTTTTCTCTCTTCTTTCTTTCTTTCATTCTCCCCTTCTTACCCTCTGTATTTCCTTGTTTTTCCTCGCAAGTCTTCTCTTTATTTGATCATTTGCTTGTATCTACACTGTTTTTCACTCTCTCTCCTCCCTTTAAAATCATCCTTTTGTACCTTTTTCCTTTTGCATGCATTAATTATACTGTTTTTGATTCCCTTTACAGTGACTTTATACTTTTGCTAAATCGCATGATGTTTTTGTCAGTACTAATGTTTTTCTTTGCCTTACAATGAATGAAAATGTTTGGATTGTCTCATGGAATGTAAAGGGATTGCGTAACCCAGTTAAAAAACAACGGGTACTTACTTACACATCTTTCTAAGCTCCAATGTAAAATAGTAATGCTACAAGAAACGCATCTCAATGAGAATGATGTTAACTCCCTTAAAAATAATCGGTGGGCCATGTTTATAGTTCTCCATCTAAAGACAGAAAAAATGGAATACTAATAATATTTCATAAATCCATATACCTCACGATAGATAAAGTGGAAAAGGACGATGCTGGTCGTTGGCTTCTTCTTCATACTAGTATTAACGGATCTCATGTTTCTTTGCTTAACATTTATGGCCCCACAGGCATTGATTCACACTTCTGGCAATCCATGTCCCAGAACTGCATGTTCTGACTCTAATCTCATAGTGGGTAGTAATTGTAATCAAGTTATGAATCCTTTTACAGATAGGAAATCCTCCTCTAGGTATGTTCCAAAGAGAATGCAGAAAACATTTGCTAAGACCATTAGTACAGGGGGCTTAGTAGATGCATGGTGAATATATAACCCCAATAGCTTAGAATATACTTTTTGAAAAAAGACATATCTCTTTAGATAATAAATCTGCTTTGTCCTTGTAAAAAAAGATAAGTCCCCTGGCCCTGACAGTCTCACTGCTGAGTTCTATATTTGCTTTTCTTCTGTTCTTTTGCCCCATCTTTTATCGCTTTTCTAACATTTTGTCCTTAATGGTGAGGATTGAGGCTCTTTTCTTGAAGCTATGATTTGTCTCATTCCCAAAAAACATAAAGACCCATCCTGATGTGCCAATTACTGTCCTATATCTTTGATTAATCTTGATTGCAAATTCTTTCCCAAGGTATTAGCCCTTCATATCAATCAGGTCCTTCCTGATCTAATTGGTTTCGAACAAACGGGGTTTGTTAGGGGAAGGAATATTTCTGATAATTCTAGAACTTTTCTCAATATTATTCATCTTGCTTCTAAGAGCTCTTTCTCTATAGCGGCCATACCCCTGGATGCCGAAAAAGCCTTGAATTGCGTTCATTGGCTATTCATGATACGTTCGCTTAAATGGCATGGTTATGGTCCTTCTATTTTATCCCTTATAAATTTTTGATACTCTTCCCTGTCCACTTAAGTTTTTGTTAATGGTTCTCAATCTTCTTACTCTCTTCTACTAAGGGGTACTGGTGAAGTATGTCCTCTCTCCCGTTACCTTTTTATCCTTTTTCTCGAGCCCTTGCTCCATTCTCTGTGACACTCCCCCACTTTCTGAGGCTTTTCACACAAATCTGTTGAAATTAAATGTACTGCTTATGCAGATGATGTTATGTTATATGTTACCGATACCACAGTCTCTATGCCTGCTTTTACTGAGCTTATTTCTTCCTACACAGCCCTGTCAGGTTACAAATTGATTTTTTCCAAATCTGGAGTACTTCCCTTAAACAAGTATTGTTTACGGAGTATGTTTGACGGTATTGATTTTAAATGGAATACTAATAATATTACTTGCTTAGGGATTAAATATTCTTCAACTCTTACAAAAATGATCCAGTTTAATTTGGAAGAGGTTGTATCAATAGTAAGTAATATGGCAGATAGATGGTCTCCCCTTTCTTTTTTTTCTGTCATGGTGGGGTAGATTGAATTCCATCGAAATTATGATGCTACCCGTTGTTAACTTTTATTTATCCATGTTACCAATTAAAACAACACTGAAGTATTTTAAAACCCTTAGTGGAATTCTGAGTAAATTTCTTTGGAATGGTAGGAAGGCCCGCATATCTCTAGCGCTTCTCTCTGTTCCTAAAGACCGGGTGGTGTCCATTTTCCCATTTCTCGACAATATCATTCCTCTTTCCTAATTCGCCAAATGTTACCATGCATATCTACTTTGAGAGGAACTTTCACCTCTGTATGGCACAGGTTGGAGGAATCTTTGATCTCTCCTTTCCCTTTTTACCTCTTAGCTAATTTTACCCATCTCCTTCGGTCTTTTAATTATCTAATGATTTCAAAATTCATTTCAACCTTTCACCCTATTAAATGTAAATCTTATAGTCCTTTAAAGATATTTTTGAACTCTCCTCTTTGGCATAACAAAACTATCAAAATCTCCAATCGTACTATTTTTTAGAAAACATGGGCTACCAAAGGGATCCCTCAGGTTAATCAATTAATACAGGGCTCTCGTTTTTTGTCCCCACAAGAAGTTCAGTCTACATTTGACCTACCTATCTCCTCGTTTTCGAGATACAACTCTCTACAATTAGTCTTGATGGATCAGCTTTCTTTACTTTCAATTTCCCATCCTCCTTCTCTAGATACTCTGATCAAACCTTTACCCACTTCCCCTTTTATTAGAGCCTCTCATGTTTACAAATACCTGCATTTTTCCTCTCTCAATTGCCCTATAAGTAAAATTAAGCTCTTATGGGAAGCTGATTTACAACATGCTCTTTCTGTTCAAACATAGAACTCCATTTGGACACCCATACACCACAATTCATGTAATTCGAGCACTACTCAGACCATTTACTATTTTTATCATAGACTATTTTTAACTCCATTATCACTCTCCAAGTATGGTTCAGACTTATCCCCGAATTGTTGGGTATGTCCCACTACTCCTGTTTAATTCATGCATTCATTTTTTCTTTGCCCCAAGATTGCTCGTTTTTGGACTAAGGTATGTGAAGATATCCTCTATTTGCACTATCACATTTCCCTTTGACATATACTCCATTATTTTGGGAAGTAACTATACTGATTGGTTTGGTTCTTGAAAGGTGGGCCTATTTGTGGATTTGTTATTTGCTATTGCCTTGCAGGTAATTACTTCTAACTGGAAGGATGCTTCTGAAGTTTCCTTTTCCGTCTGGTGCAATCTTCTTTGCTATCACCACAGACTGGGCATTCAACCGACCTTTGGGGGCACTTTGGAGTACACCTTCCTATCGGCTGGCAGTGTGTGTGGTTCCCCGCCGCCGCAGGCAAAACGCGGCCGCCGGGTAGAACTACACTACCCAGGATCCCCTGGGACGCCGACCTCCGTGATCCCCGGACTTCCGCGCCTGGAGGCGCTTAAATTCCAGCTGCCCCTCCGGTGGAGCGGGGCATTCAACCGACCTTTGGGGGCACTTTGGAGTACACCTTCCTATCGGCTGGCAGTGTGTGTGGTTCCCCGCCGCCGCAGGCAAAACGCGGCCGCCGGGTAGAACTACACTACCCAGGATCCCCTGGGACGCCGACCTCCGTGATCCCCGGACTTCCGCGCCTGGAGGCGCTTAAATTCCAGCTGCCCCTCCGGTGGAGCGGGGCATTCAACCGACCTTTGGGGGCACTTTGGAGTACACCTTCCTATCGGCTGGCAGTGTGTGTGGTTCCCCGCCGCCACAGGCAAAACGCGGCCGCCGGGTAGAACTACACTACCCAGGATCCCCTGGGACGCCGACCTCCGTGATCCCCGGACTTCCGCGCCTGGAGGCGCTTAAATTCCAGCTGCCCCTCCGGTGGAGCGGGGCATTCAACCGACCTTTAGGGGCACTTTGGAGTACACCTTCCTATCGGCTGGCAGTGTGTGTGGTTCCCCGCCGCCGCAGGCAAAACGCGGCCGCCGGGTAGAACTACACTACCCAGGATCCCCTGGGACGCCGACCTCCGTGATCCCCGGACTTCCGCGCCTGGAGGCGCTTAAATTCCAGCTGCCCCTCCGGTGGAGCGGGGCATTCAACCGACCTTTAGGGGCACTTTGGAGTACACCTTCCTATCGGCTGGCAGTGTGTGTGGTTCCCCGCCGCCGCAGGCAAAACGCGGCCGCCGGGTAGAACTACACTACCCAGGATCCCCTGGGACGCCGACCTCCGTGATCCCCGGACTTCCGCGCCTGGAGGCGCTTAAATTCCAGCTGCCCCTCCCGCGTCGCGGGAGCGCGCGGGGCCGCGCCGGGCTAAGCCCGGGCAAAGGGCGGGCCCTCTGTGGCCCTCAGAGGCACGAGGAGGACGGGACAGGGCCACCCCCTTTATATTCACCCATTCGATACAACTTGAAGGTACTGTTCATTGGTCCATTGGCCATTCCTCATTTGGGAACTGTGGGTACTACTATCATTTCCGGGACTATTCTGTTTGCTATGTGTCATTGAAACCTGTATCTGTAGTCCTGCGTAACAACCCAAATCGCAGAACAGGGGTTTGTATCTGTCAGCATGCCCCCAAGAGGCTCCCGCAGCAAAACTGCTGCTGCTGTGACTGGCCCCATCGACCTTTTTATATCTAAGGCCAATGATGCCATCAATCAGGGCATTAACCTACTAGAACGCAGGGTATCACAAGACCTGGCGCATGCCAAACGTTCTTCGCTTGGCCTTATTGCTACCGCCACCACACCTGCACAAGCTATGCCTAACAATATTAGACCCCTACTTGATGTCTGTGCTGACATACACACCATTCCCAGTGAGGTTAACCTCTCAGCCTCCATTCCCCTGCTAGACACAGACACCGACACTAGCACCGATCTGGAAAAAACGCCTGACTTACTAATTAACCCCTCTCCCAAAGTAAAATCTGCTGATAACATCAGGCATGCTAGAGGCAGGCGAGAGGGGGCAGTTCAAAAACTGAAGTTACACGCACCCAAGCCCCGGGTCACTACGATCAGGAAATATGGCCGGGCACAAAGGAAACCTGGGAAAAATACCAACTCTGTCCCTGACAATAATCATAATGCGACTAAGGTTATGGTAATATCCCAGAGGGATGATAGTGAAACTGTTCAACAGGGTAGAACAACGAACACTAACGGAAACATAGACAAGGCATATGACCCCCTGTTGGAAAAACTGGGGGATTTATTAAGCATTTATCTATCCCCAATCGAAAATAGGCTTGCTCGATTAGAAAAACAGCTAGATGAATTGATCAACCCTCTTAAGACTTTCCTAAAGGGAGGTCCTGCAATTAGCACAAAAAATAGTAACCCCACCAATATAGCAGGCCCTAAAACAACTATTTTACAATTGCCCCCAGCTGCCCCAAATAATGTAGATAAAGTCGTACCTGTTGCGCCGGCCAATGGCCCAATTACCAAACAAAAAACAGCAACACCACACACTAACAGCAAATCCACAGATAAAAGGAAGGATCCTGGCATCAATACCACCACGAATACTACACTCCCAATTGCGAGTACCACAGGCCACCCTTCAGTTTCAACAAGCAATCCTATCTTGACCCAACCCATCCCAAAAACATCCAGACAAGTTCCTGCACGCATTAATCTTCCTCCGGAATGCGGTGCATATGTATTAGTGTTAGTAAACGTTACCAAACTAAGAGAGGATCAGGACGAAAATCCCACATCACTCAAAAATAAAACCCTGCACTGGCTAATTACTAACTGTAACTACCCGATTGATGGTGCAAGGGAGATTATTAACACACAGAGGGTGGGTTGGATTGGACCACTTAGGAAAAAATTTGAGGGCGACTGTGTCACTATTAGTTTTAGAAAACCACATTGGGCAGAGAAAACATTAGCCAACGCCCCTTTACCATCGCCATGGGAATTTAACACCACGCTCCTTCCCTTAGGATATTTTTACCGACACCTGATACCCCCAGAACAAGCCACGGTTAACTATCCCGACAATTTTCCCACTAATTCATATCCAGAGATGAATTTTGGTGCAAGGGTCAAATCACCCCTTTTTGCCCAAAACCAGAACTTACATGCCGCCTTTCCCAACAACCTCAATTGGCACCCACAACCTCCTATGCCAATCCCTACCCCCAACCATCCGCAGTACTTTCAAGCCCCAACTATGCACCAGAGCAAACACAGGGATAGGTCCTACTCAATCCCCAACCCATTCCAGTTTGCACAGATGACACAAGCTAGGCCAATGTACAATGTCCCAACTTTCAATCGGTTCGACTACCTATCATCATTAGACGAACAGGATTGACTGAGCACACCCCTTAACAAAGAATTACGCAACAACGCTAAAGCCTGTAACCAAGAGGATGCCACAATTATAAATTCACCTGCATCGCTCCATGTTAAAACAGCAGTTCCAGAAATCATATTGTCGGATAGTATTCCGGCCATTGTAAACGAACCAACTATCTATGATAATGGGAATACTAGGCGCACATTTATTAACCAGGGGTTCAAACACGGCCTATCAATTCTAAGCTGGAATGTCGCAGGTTTAGAATCTAAGCTCTCTGACCCTGCTTGGACCGAACTAATTAATGACATAGATATACTTATGTTCCAAGAGACTTGGGCTGTTGATAACCTGTATATTGAAGGCTACCACTGTTTCAGCCTGACATCTACAAAACCTAGCTTTGGCCGAGCGGTGGGTGGACTCTTCATGGGGATTAGAATTTTGGCAGGCGGTATAATTAATGTTTTGAAGTCAGACAACCTTGCCAATTCCAACATTCAAATTCTGGAATATAAATTGAAATCAAAGACCACAATTTATTTAATTAATTTTTACAACAATGATTTTAATGGTGTACCGAACAAAAATTGTGCTGCTTTATCTAAGGTTTTAAACATGATTGATTGTTCTTTGTCAGTAGACACTAAGACTAGTATTCTGATCGGGGGAGATTTTAATGTGAAACTTATAGATAACTATGGATCCACTAATTCTGATCACTGTAATGACCGCAGGGGTTTGGAACTGATTAGCATACTCTCTGATTTTAATCTTGCTGATGTAATGAGTGTAGGGTATGATATGAATTTTCCCTATGCCCCTACGTTTAAGGGCAGGGATAACGGTTCAATCATCGATTACATTTTTACATCACCTGTGCTAACGGACTGTTTAATCAAATCTACTGTGGTGCAAACGTCCTTCAGCGATCATAATCCTTTGTTTGCTATTTTTAACCTCGCACCCAGTCCGATTTTTATGAATTTAAATGGAGCAAGGGATATCACACCCTCAATTGACGGCCTTCGCCTTAAATGGAGAGGAATTGATTGTGGGGCCATTATAGATACGATCCGGGAGGCACATCCGGATTTATTGAAATGCCTCTCCTCCCCAAGTACAAATAATGAAGAACTGATTATTAATTTTGAAGCTTTATGCACCAATATAAAAAATCTTCTGTCAGTCCCACTCTCTACTGACCACAAAGAGCCACGGTGGTTTGATACATCTTGCTCCGTGGCCAATAGAGAGTTAAGAAAGGCCCTCTCTGCCAATCCCAGGTGTAAGGACGTTGTTCGAGCTGCCAGGAAAAACTATAAAGACAAAACATCAAAAAGGAAGGCTGATTTGCTCTCCGATCACTGGGATAAGCTGGTTATCAGCGCCAATCTGGGTGGCAGCGGCCCATTTTGGTCGGCAGTTAGGAGAACGAGGGAAATGGGCAAAGAGCTTACAAAAATTAGCTGCAACATAACCAGCTCAGCCTGGGAGACCCATTTTTCTAATATTTATGCCGCCCCCGCTGATGAGCAACCTCTCCCTAACCTGAACCAAACAGCAGGCTTAGAGATCTCGGACCTAGAAGTCAGGAAAGCTATCAAAGAGAGCCTAGGTAACAAGGCGCCCGGGCCGGACGGCCTCCCTATCGACATCATCAAATTTAACGTTGATCTCTGGACACCAATACTTTTAAACATTTTTAACAGTCTTCCACATGTAGCCATGCCTGCCACCTGGGCTACTAGTATTATTGTCCCCATCTATAAAAAGGGAGACAGATCTGACCCAGTAAACTATCGTCCCATCTCCCTCCTGGATAATACTCTAAAAATACTAGGACGAATAATTTATAACAGGGTACTGGAATGGGCGTCTGATTCTGACTTTTTAGACCCCTGCCAGATGGGGTTTAGGAGCGGGGTAGGAACAGTCGAGCAATGCCTAAACTTAAAATTGATAATAGATAAATACTGCATTGCTCGCTCATCCCCCGTTTACCTGGCTTTTATGGATCTTTCATCCGCATTCGATCTAGTGAATAGATCCAAGCTATGGTTAACCCTCCTGTCAAACGGTCTCGATGCCACTCTTGTTAGATTCTTAGCCTACCTCCATACTGACTTGAAAGCTCGGGTACGTATTGGGATGGGCGGAGAGGTATCGGGAGCCATCAAGATAGGGAGGGGGGTGAGACAGGGGTGTGTTTTAGCACCCCTGCTGTTTATTATCTATATTAATGGCCTGTCCAACTGTTTAAAGAAAGCTACCCCTGATGTCCCAATCATTTTAGGAAATCCCTTGCCCGTACTTTTATATGCAGACGACGCTGTCCTTATGGCACGTACACCTAACGCTCTACGTCTGCTTGTACATAGTTTTGTAAATTTTATGGAGGGACTGGATTTGAAAGTTAATTTTAAAAAGTCTTTTATCATGCCCTGTGGGCCGGGCAAAAGGAAACTCGGTACTATTCAAATTGGAACAGACAAACTTGAATCTGTCCATAAGTTCCCTTATCTGGGGTTGGTTTTCGCTGCGAACGGCTCCTGGAGTGGGCATGTGGCCCACGCCACGAGCAAGTTCTCGAAAGCCAACAACTCTGTCCTGAGTCTCCCCCGCCCTAAGAAAATCGGTGCCACTAAAGCTATTGTTAAAATTTTTAAACTACAGTGTTCCCCTGTTGCCACGTATGGAGCCGAAGTTTGGGGATCGGCCAGCAGCATTGGTATTCAAAGAGAGGAAAACCGTTTTTGCAGGAAATTGCTGGGAGCACCAATTTCCTCTTCCAATTTCATCTGTCATAATGAACTTAACCTCCCTTTTATAAACGACTTTATTAAAGCAAGACCAGCACTCTTCTGGATCAGAATCTGGAAGAATGAGGCTGCTGCCCTTACGCAAAACATCATTAGGGACTGCCTTAATAGCGAAAATGGCATGCAGATCCCCTGGTTTAAAGAAGTTTTTAAAATATTTAATGAAATTGGTAGAGGTACTTTGTTTACTGAGCCAACGGCTATTGAACCAAAGGACAAATATGAGGTCCAAAAGGCACTCTATGCACTTTACCGTAATGAACGGCTTGGAATTGAATTACAGAAATCAGGGGTCAAAAAATACATTGGCAATGGTCTCTGTATGCAAATCATGTCACCCTACCTATCATTGCCTATGTCAAATTGGGAACGATCTCTACTGTTTCGTCTAAGGGCAGGAACTGTGAAATTTTTGCTCTCATTTCCTCTGGGGCATCAACACCATACTGACCTTACCCCCTGCCCCTGTGACGGTACAAGCACTCAAGACGATTTGCACTTTCTGTTTTTCTGTAAATTTTATGCGAGATATACCAAATGGCTTTTAATCCCGTATTTTAGAAAACTTAGACTTCTCACACTTCAGGAATCTTATATGCTGCTGCTCACCTTGGACAATGATGAATTGACATTTCGCACTAGCACTTTTCTAAGACTAGCCATACGCGCACGCAAGACTATGGAAAGTCCTTGAAATCAGATTCAGTCAAAAATACTACTGCTAAAACCTTATAAGTTTATGAAATTTATTGTCTAACCGCTGTATGAATTGCTTTGTCACTATGAAATGTAAATTATTTAACTGTTTTGTATTATGTGTATGTATATGTTCTTTGATGTGTTCGGTACTTTTATGAATTTTAACAAATTCAAATAAAGGTCTTTTGAAACTTGAAACTTGACTGGACAGAGATTCTTGCAAAACTTCTCAACAACTTATTCGTAAAGAAGCCCTCTGGTCTCCGCTCACCAATTACCTATCTGCTTCTGCACTACTTAATCAAGATAGCTCCTTTGTTTTTCAACCACAGTGAGTACCTTTTTCTTTTCTTCCTCTTTTATATGTCACATGTACAGTTATCATTCTGTTTTTTTTGATACAATACGATTATTTTAATATTAATGTCTCAACACAATATTAGATAAAGATACTGCAAAGTCTTCATTCTCTTTTCTCTCTTCTTTCTCTTTCTCTTTCTTTGTTCTTCCCCCTTCTCTGTTCTCTTTCTCTTCTTCTTTTTGTGTTATTTATTCCATCAAATCATTTATGCAGTTTCCTAATCTATTGCTATTCTTTTTAGAAGTTTAGTTGTGTAGTGTACCTATGTTTCTTATTACTTCAAAAAAGTACTTTAAACACAAAAAGTGTGGGAATTTTGAAGTAGAAGAACAGGTATTTTGAGCAGGCTGTTTACATAGTAATATACTTTTACTTTGCCTGGCCAGGGCACATCTAGACAATTCACACAAATAATGACCTGTTCTTTGCAGTTTGGATCACAGCTATCAGTAGTAAGTGTGCCACTAATGATCTTCTAAAACACTCCCTAGTTGGGAACCATTGAATCATGGAAATTAACACTTCCTGAAATATTGTACACACAAAGAGCTAAGTGTTCAGGCACATGTGAATCAAATTATGCATGGACACTTTAGTAATTGGAATAAGAAAGAAGGGTAAAATCCAACGACAATTGGCAAACATTTTTTTAAAATCTGTCAAATTAAATACACAGGACCTTCTTTTTGAGGTTTTGACATAGGGCAGCCCCGCAAGGAATCTTGTTGTGCTGCCCTATGTCAAAACAAAAGGGCAGGAATGTGCTGTATCTATGAGATACAGTGTATTCCTGTCTTTATCCCTTGTGCTGGCACACCCTGTTGCAAAGGTGCCTGCATTGGGGGGCTAATTGATTTTGCACAGCAAGAGACACCTTCCTGCACAAAATCAATCAATTCAGGAGATTTCATTTTTATGTGTGCTGTAGAAGGATGCACATATAGAAAAAGGAAAAAAGGTGAAGAAATTAAAACATTCCTCCTTGTTGCACCTCCTTAATGCCACCCCTAGGGTGATATTAGATTCTGATGCATGCACAGATTTACTATGTCTCATAAATCTGGAATTGTCTCAGATTCCATAGGTGTTGCATGGGAACACCCACAGCAACACCCATGGAACGCCCCTTTCACACAGTGTTCTGTGTGAAAGAGGCACATTTTTACAAGGCCATGAAAAGCCGTCAACAGTGGCCTTGATTTGCAATATTTAGACTTGCACAGGGAGCCAAGTATCATATGACTGTTGCCGTTCATGGTTATATGAAATACATGTACTCATTTGCTTTTCATGACTGCTGAGTTGGCGCTGTGTCAGTGTTCTGTTTTCCATGTTCACCCCTTTTTCAGATGTACTAAGGGACATTTCCATTTGCTCCATGAAACCATGCTTAGTACCAGTAGTTCATTAGAATGTCAAGACATCGACATGGTGGAGTGGATGGCACCACCTCTGTCAGATAAGATGAGCCAACTAGTGGCTATACGATCTTCATGTTCTCCTGGTATAATCCTATATTCTTTTCACAACCATACACTGTTTTTGTCACATGTTGGGTGGCAGAGTTTGGGACAACTGTTTGGAAGGTAGAGCTTAGTTTCCACTTCTCAAATTCTATAACATGATCATCTCCTTCTTCCAGAGCATTGAAAATAGTGTAAGGTCCTTCTGTGAGCATGGTAGTGGTGGGGGTATTTCTTTGTGGCAATGAGGTTACAGAGCCAGGGTTATGCCACCTTTGTCAAGTCTTTGCCCTTTTTTGAGATTGCTTTCAAACTGTCTGTAGTAGCACAAGCAGTTCTAGGTGTGAGCTGCAGGGCAGGAAAACCTTAGAAGCCAGGATGGCAATTACTGTTTGAAGCTCAGTATGGCTGAGTACATCTCCTCAGGACAGTCTTCTCAGGTACTCAACATCCTGCCACACATCCAAGGCCCTTTAGTCTCCATTTCTAGAAGGAGTACAAATTCTCCATAGGATAGTCATTCACAGGTATGTGACCCTGGACATTAGTAGAAAGGGGCAATTGCTTTAAGGAGAAAATCTAAACTTTCTAAAATATACAAAAAGTGGTAGGGGAACTGCTTTAATTAATTTCAGTCATTGGCAATTACTTGGGGTCGCCTCTCAGCCCATTGTTATTTTGCAAACCATGCCACCTCAGTTTGGGCCCAGCTATTTGCAAATCAATCTTGACCCTGCTCCAATCGGAACAGTTTAGCCCAAACTGCCAAGCCAGGTTCTCCCTCTACCTTACAACTTCCACTCCCAAAAATACTATACAAACAAATACATCTCAAGAAACAAATACACCAGCACCTCTTTTCACTACTCCTCAAAAACAAAACATATCACGCACACTAGCACAACAAAATCTCTCAAGCACAACACATCATAATACTTACCCTCACAAAATACAAACACCCACCTTTCCAACTACACAAAGGAACAAACTCCATTGCAAAGCTTTCTCTCTTCCACCACACCTAACACACACACAGCAACACAGCACTCTCTTCCAACCATCT
Organism: Lissotriton vulgaris; assembly: GCF_964263255.1. Lineage (NCBI taxonomy): Eukaryota > Metazoa > Chordata > Amphibia > Caudata > Salamandridae > Lissotriton > Lissotriton vulgaris. The sequence goes on from NC_141695.1 coordinate 1,537,352,901, forward strand.
CTCATCCATTGGACAATTTAGAACCTTACTACATGACCCACATGCTACACCACCACCACTGACTCATTCACCTTCAGCCATAAACACACGCAAACAATATAAGCAATGTACCACACCTCACAACTTCGCTTCTCCAGGTCTACTGCACAACAATGTTACACTATGAAAACAACAGAGCGTACCAACAAACTCGTAAACACCATCTCCACCACCTATGCATGCAGACCCATTAAAATGCCTTCTTAGCCTGCTGGATGAGGACCACATTACAGAACAGCTACACGATTGCTATCTTAATAAAGCTAATACCAGCACTAAAAACTCACCTGCTACAAACCCTCACAATACTGAACACTCTTCCTCAAAACAAAGTCTCACTATCACCAAAGCACATTCTCTAAACCTAATAAATGTTTGATCGCTCTCTAAAAACAAATATCACATATATGACCTTCTCACTGATGCAAAACTAGACATACTATTCATAACTGAATCATGGCTGGGAGATGATATGGCTCCAGTCCTGCATGATTCCATACCTTTAGGCTATCAAACGATCACCCAAAATCGTATAGGAAAAAAAGGAGGTGATCTAGCTGTTGTGATCATGCAAACATTTCATGTCACTAAAGTAGACGACATCTCCATAAAGATTTGTGAGGCTCTTCTCACCAGATGCTATTCTACACCATCTTCCTCCTGTCACTTCCTGCTCCCTTACAGACCTTCATCTAAGAAGGTGACATCCCCTGACGCACTTCTAGTCACAGTTCAAACCTGATAACAATACACTCCAACCTATGCGTTCTGGGTGACCTCAACATTTGATTTGACAAACCCAATATGACCCATCAAAAAACAATATTCACTGACCAATACACACTGAACCTGCATCAGATTGTCCACAAACCCACACACATCGCTTGACATATCCTAGACATTTTTGCTAATACAAACTAGTTACCTTTCAAACTATAACTCCAGTCACATGGTCAGACCACCATTTGCTTGCTTTCCAACATAAAACAACACTAAGCAACTCACCTAAAACACCCTTAAATGCATCCACCTATCGATTGTGGAACAAACTCAATTTGGAACTCTTGGAAACAAAACTAACATCCAGTACAGATCTGGAAATAATAAATTCTGCTAAAAAAGTATATGAATGGCTACAGGAAGCTTTTGACATCCTTATACCTCTCAAAACCATACCACACAGAGCAAAAAAAAAAGCGCCTTCGAGAAATATAGAGATAAAAGACACAAAACAACAAATTATAAAGCTCCAACATACCTGGCTCAAAACAAATGCCAAACAAGACAAACTTCACCTACAGAAAATTAACAGATTATAAAAGTCAGCTATTAAAAAAGCTAAGAAAAGGTGTTATTTAGACAGAATTCAAAACGCTAAAGGTGCAAATAAAGAATTCTATAAAGTATAAATATTCAATGAATTTCGTAAATCAAATTGTCTAGAAGGAACTCATCCTGTTACTCAAGATTTCACAAACCGGCAAAAAAAGCAGACACGTTGGACTCATACTTAAAACAGAGACAAATCTGCAGCACTAACCCTTTTACAAAACAATAATCCCAAAATACTCTAACCCAGGTTCCCTGTTCTTCCAACACGTCTCACACAATGAATTCATGGACCTGATAAAAGCAAGCAGGCCTGCCGGAAGCCCTTCTGACCCGTGTCCACAGCAAACTTTAAAGACAATTATTTTAACAACGTCTGCTGCCACTACAGTCAGAAGAATCATCAATGATTCCTTAACTACCAGAATATTTCCGGAAGAACTAAAAAAGTCATACATTCGCCCTTCACTGAAGAAGAAAAAATTTGAATCAGCTGAACCCTGACTACTACAGATCCATTACAAATGGACCTTTTCTGGGCAAACTGATAGAAAGAGCAGCATTTACCCAGATGTCACAATTCATTGAAGATAACGCTATACTTTCAGACTTCCATACAGGATTATTTCTGTTCAGGAAGAGGCACAAAATCTGCACTCCTTGTCATCTGGGATTACCTGAAGAACACAGTGGACCGCAACGGGGTTGCTGCGCTACTCCACTTGGACCTCACGGCTGGCTTTGACAAGCTTGATCATGACATTCTGAAATGAAGACTCTATGAAGGCAGCATAGAGGGGACTGCTCTAGACTGGATCTCATCCTACCTTCGAAACAGAACTAATGTCATCCATACCCCGTCTTTCTTGTCCAAACCATACTCCACAAAAGCAGGGGCCCTTCAAGGCTCTATCATCTTGCCCATGCTTTTCAACATCTACATGAAGTCATTATCGGCACTGATCAATCAATTTCACCACACGTGCTATAACTGTGCAGATGACACACAATTACTCTTTCAATTGAAATGCCCCAAAGACATTGGAAACTCGCCAATATTCAGTTGTCTAGAGCAGTGGATCAGTGGATGACTTGGACCCATCTCAAATTGAATGCTTGCAAAACGGATATACTCATGATTGGCAATTGGAAACATTATGACCCACATGCCACCTGGCCTGATGAACTGGGATCACCGCCTAAAGTATTGAAGGAAGTAGGAAACCTCAGAATGACCATGGACTCAAAGCTATCAATGAATGCCCAAGTGGACAATCAAGCAAGATCAAACTTTGTCCCTTTAAAAATGCTGTGACAAGTTTTCCCCCATTTAAGATTTCCACCCAAGGTTCAAGCTACCATCTCCCTTGTTCTGTCCAAACTCATTTACGAAAATAGCCTCTAACACGGATCACCTTAAACAACCATGAAGAGACTACAATGGATTCAGAACTCGGCTGTCAGACTACTCTTGCATATCAAACTGCAAGACCACATCTCACCTGCCTTGAAAGCCCTCCATTAGTTACCAGTTGCCAGAAGATCCATGTTCAAGCTGTTTTGTATCACCCACATTGCAATACATGGAATTGGACCATTCTTCATCAGTAATAAAATCATCAAACATATTCAACAAAGGAACCTCCGCTCTAAAGTTGCACCTTGCCTCCAAATCATAAGCTACAAGAACAAACCATGGGTGGCACATTCTTCTCTGTTCAAGCAGCCAAACTAAAGAATTCTTTACCCCCAGCATAAGATCCACGGACTACCACCTTATTTTCAGAAAACTACTCAAGAATTGGCTCTTCCCCACATAAGCACCATACGGAAACAGAAATTTAGCATATCTCTCTGTATATAAGCATTTATTTTACTATAGTTGTACCTATTTTTGTGTATTGCTTTGTATGAACATGTGGAATAATTATGTTGTTATAAAATATATACAAATACATGTTTAAAGTACAATAACACTTGTAAAGCACAGTTTATCTAATGCATCTTTTTACTTCTTTTATTCATCTATATACCTTCCATGTACTTGGATCTATATATTTATTACTTTTCTCCTAAAAAAGCATATTAAATGCACTACCCTTTGTCTCATCCTATACCTCTATTAATGTCTATAGTCTACATATACCTACCTCCTTTATGGATCTATAAACGATCCATCTACTTATGGATATATATATTTATCACTTTATTCCACTTCAGCATATCCAATGCACTATCCTATTCCTCACCCTATATTTCTCTCAATATATCTTCTACCCCAACTTTCTGACTCATCTCACACTTCTTTCTACAACTTTTTCCAACGCACTACCCTAGTTCTCACCCTATACCTCTATCAATATATCCTCAACATCCACTCTCTCATTCATCCCGAACCTCAAACCACTACTATGATCCTCAAAATAACCCTTTCTCGACTCGCCAGTACTCTACTACTTCCTGCATCGTCTGACACCTCTTTTACTATACAGATCCCCAAAAACAAGCCTTTCTAAACTCTTCCCTCTGACTCTTGCCCTCTACATCCCCGTTTTCCTCAACCCAAAGCCCCTTCCTACTGCTCTGACCTCCCAAAAAAAAGTCCAAATCCTTCACTCTTCTATTTCTCCATTATCCTTGCCAATCAAAATAACAGACTAACATGTTCACTACTCAAATTTCATATTTCACTATGCTAATTCACCACAAATCCTTTATGGGTTCCAGAGTAGAGTGCTACTCACCAAAAATGTGCTTCAACACATCATCAGAGGTAGCAAGCACTATATAAATACAAACCTTTTTCCCTCTTCTGTCCCTCCGCTACCATTCTCTATACAAATAACTGAAAAACATGTCTACCACTCAAATTACTTTGGTATTCCACTATACTAATTTAACACTAATCCTTTATGGGTTCCAAAATAGCGTGCTACTCGCCGAAAAAGCGCTTCAACACCCAATCAGGGGTAACAAGCGCTATGTAAATGCATCTATCCCTCAGCTATCCTTCTCACTCCAAATAACTGAGAAATATACACCACTGAAAATACTTTCATTTTTCACTATACCAATTCACCACTAATCCTTTATGGGTTTCCGGAGTAGCGTGCTACTCACCAAAAAAAAAAGAGCGCTTGAACACCCCATCACAGGTAACAAGCACTCTATAAATACAAACCTTTTTTCGCTCTTCTTCTCTTCCGCTCTCTTTCTGAATCTAAATATTTTACTAACCTATCCACCACTTTCATATTTCACTATACTAATTCAATACTAATACTTTATGGGTTCCGAAGTACCGTGCTACTTGCCAAAATACACTTTGACACTTCGTCAGTGGTAGTAAGCGCTATATAAATGCAATTACAATACAATACAATACAATACAACATGTTCCTATTGTACAAATTCACTGGACTTCATAAATTCAGAAGGTATGGATACACTAAGGTGGAGGCCCGGTCAATTTTTTACCTCTGTACTTAGTTGTTTTTCTTGAGCTTTTTCTTGCAAGGCTCCTCATCAGGCTGGGTTTCGACTCGTTGATGGTTGCTTGATGGTTGCTTGGTTCATCCGGAAAGTCTTAAGGCTTGGAGCTTTCATCAGGATGAACCTGAAAACCAGACCGGTTCCCAGTTTGAAGTTGTAGGATTGACGCTCGGCAGCTTGATGCTCATCGACGGGTCGGCCACTTTTTGGAGCTTTTTGACATATATTCTCCAAACTTCTCCAAACTTCTGGATCTCCTTCCAGAAGGCCCTTTTGGTATTGAAATGTGCTCACAACAAAACTACAAGGGTCTAGAAGCTCTGAGATGGTATTTGTGATGTTGGGAGTAAGTTTCTCAAAATGCACCTGGCCAGCTCCTTAAAGGTCCTATGGATGCCTTCCAGTTGGGATCTTCCTGATGGAGATGGTGCAGTTGGACTCTTTTAACCTGTTGCTTTCAGGGAGTCCACTCCTTTACTCCTTGAAGCAAGGCAACGTTCTTAGGGCTGCAGTTCCAAGTGTGCAGAAGGTGCAGGCATTCACAGAGCAATCCTTTGGGGTGCTGGTCACGGTTCCAGCAGGCCAGTTCTTCTACATTTTGTAGTTTCAGACAGGGATCTTGTGTAGATCTTTTGTACCTGTTGCTTTCAGGGAGTCCTATCATTAATCCTTCTGAAGTCAGGCAAAGTCCTCTTTGGGGAACCCCAAGGTGTGCAGCGGGTACAGTCCCTATGAGTTAGTCCTCTTGGGTGCAGACTAGGAATTCAGCAGGGCAGTCATTCTTCTTTTGATTAGTCCAGACAGGAATTTAAGTTGTTGGACAACACTCCCATATGTATTCACAGTTGCTTATAACAAACAGGGGGGGGGGTACCCCAGACCAATGGGGTGCAGGTTGTCAGCCTCAGTTATGAACACTGCCTCTAAAGTGTGTTATATTCTTGAACCAGAAAGCACTATTCTTCCAAAATGGAGAAACTCTCTCCTGGAGGTTAAGATCTGGCTAAGCATTCCCACTGGCATGGCTAAGTTTCCCTAACACTTCCCTTCCAGCCTCTCTGCTAATCTAATTACTAGGGTCCCTGTTTGGCTGAAGATGCATGGTGAGAGGGTGTGCCTGTGCTGCCCTAAACTGTCATTCCCTCTTTGAAGACCAGTTTGGCTATTCCACCCTTATCAAGCCTTTTTCTCTGTAGCTTGCAGTTCTCTTACCAGTGGAATTTCTTTGTCTCTAGTCAGGTCACTGCAAACTTCAGTAGGACAGCTTGGCTCGGCCTGGCAGAGGTTGACCAATCAGGGAAGGTCTGCTGGAAGGCCTGATTTTGGGTTACATAAAAGAAAGTTCTATAACTTACTTTCTGTGATAGATATAAAAATTTAACAGCTGCAAATTGGTGGATTTATTCTATCATTTTGATACTTTGAAATATATTGTTAGATCCTTTCTTCCAATAGTTACACTTTAATAATGTATAACCACGTTACCCTATGAAGCCATTGAACTAAAATGGGGAAAAACAACATTTGTCTTTCTTCACCTCACCAGGGCATGAAAACCATCTTTTGTCATGTCACTGCTTATAGTTACAATGCAGCCCACCCCTGGGGCACCTAGGGGAGACCTGAGGAGTGATCTATTTGTAGAGAGGAGGTACGTTTAGACATTAAAAGTACATTTAATTCCAAAGTCGAATTTGCATATAATGTATGTTTAAAAGCGACAAAGTTGTGAACGCATACTCAATAAATGAGATTAAAAATATAGATTACTAAAATAAATAATTAAATATATTAGTTGAGCTTTCTTCAGTAGAAAATTAGAAAAATTTAAAATGTTGGCCCACTCAAGAGCCTACAAACCGTATCTGGCTGCTATCAACTTGTACCTGGATCACTGAAAATCTTTCTGCTTTTATCACTCATCTCCTTCCTGAATGCGCATCTGTATTAGATGTCCAGAAACATTTCTTCCTGTTCATATTCCAGTCAAAACTTCCACACTTGCTACAAATGGCTAGGGGTGCGTGAAGTTTGCATAATTTTCTTTTGAGTAATTGCCCAAAATTTTGTAAGAATTAAACAAAACACAAACCAGCATTCATCGCTACATATTTGTGTAAAATGCATCTTTGCATCTATTTTGGAAGTAACAATACATTTTGCACTAAAAAAGGCACAATAAGCACAAATCCTGCAAATGACAGTCCTTGCTCCCGTGCTCCCAGAAAATAATTTTTACCCAAACGGTTTGTAATTACGCAACATGATCTTAGAAATAACCATGAGGCATATTAACGAGAACCTCGTTAATATTATTGCTGTTTTAGCGGCAGGAAACTGCCTCTAAAATGGTGATAATGGGCTTGCCAATATGCGTTACAGAATTCCAATAGAAGCCCAGGTTAGATGTCCTGCGCGTCTAACTTGGGCTTCTATTGGAATTCTACAACGGATATTAGCAAGCCCATTATCGCCGGAATAGCGGCAGTTTCCTGCCGCTAAAACTGCGATAATTTAAACTAGGTTCTTGCTAATATGCCCCCTATATGTTACACCAGGGAAACGAAAATTTCTCTCAAGCCTAGAAATTACTTTTCATTCTACTTCTTCCTAGAAGATTGCTTGTTATCACTTACGCCTTTTCCTTTATCCTCCTTACCGCTTTCTTTGTATCTGCTATGTCTGCTCTTCTATTCCACATGTTTCAGTCCTATTCGTCCAAAGCTTTTTAACACCAATCCTTCACCACTGGTGTTTTTAATCTTCTTTTTTTCTGATCTTTAAGCACTTCCAATTATTTTCCTAACTCTATCATATACCTATTTTATCATATTTTGTCAAAAGTCATAAATTGTCTTTCTGCAAACAGATAGCATCTTGTTCACCATCACAAATATGACCTTTGGTTCAGTACAAGAAGAAACTTGCAGAAACCACACTACCACTCTTAATTGTGTAGCCATTTTCCTTGCTACTGATGTCCACAACCACTTGAAAGCCAATCCCATTCTCCTGGACATTTTGGTTACATCAGATATTTTAAATCATTGCAACCCAAAGTTGACAATATCATCCTTAAATTTTCCTCCGAAGCTCTTTTCAAACTACAAAGTGTCCCACGGGTTGACCCTCTTTACTTCTACAAAAATTGTGTATAGGTTACCGTAAGCTATCCTCTGAATACTAAACTCCACCATTCCTCATCTGCTTTAAATTCAGAGGATCATTCCAAATGGAACAATATTTGCGATATGGCCAGATAATGGTAGTTTTTTACCGAAACAGGATCACAAGTGGCCCTGCATTTCAATGCAACAATGGCCCTGCAAAAATCAGGTGGAAGGCTCCCGGAAAACAGGGAAGAGTTTGGGAAGAAGATGCAGAAATTGATGCAGTTACATCAATTTCCTTGTATTCCTCATTCCAGATGTTGAAACTAATAATGTCCCAGTGCCTGATATCAGTAACTTTGTGTGCAGCATTACTACACCTTAATACAGGGCTGCATGTAATCGGCTTGCTAATATCCTCAGGCACTCATTAATAGCTATGAACTTTGGCACCGTCATTGACAATCAAACAACACTGTCCAACTAAACTTCTCTACTACTCTACCTACAGAAGCTTCTCAAAATACCTAACATACATCCTTATTCATTAAATTTGCTCATTTATTATACAGATTTATTGTGCCAGAAAAGTCTCTCAGGTGCTCACAGATCCAAATGTTGTCTATGAGGGAGGCAAGATGAAGAGGATGCAAATAAACATTGAAGATCAGTTACAAGTCCAAGGTGAATATTCTGGTGGATCGAAGGAATAAAAACCCTCATGGGATAGCTAAGATTTGTAACACAGCTGAAGAATAATATTGTTTTTTAAAATAGTGTTGGCTTAGAATGTTTATAAGATGTTGAAGACACTCATGTTCTTGACATCGAACATAAGTCACTTCACAAGTTTGCATTGTGGAACCTGATTTGTTCTCCTTGATTGCTGGTACCGCTGCTTATTGACTTATGCTTGAATACCTCATTCTCATTTCACCAACCCTCAATTTTAAAAATACACTGGTCTTGAAAGTGGTACTCCTTCTACTTAGAAAAAGTGTTTAACTTCTACCAGTGGCCTTTCCTTCATCCCGGGATCCACTTTACCTCTCCTTAATGACACAAAGCTGGCTGACTTTATGAAATATTCACTTTATTTCAGTTTCTACTATCTGACTCACTACACTTTCATTTGATACCCCTTGCTATCCTCTTGATGTTCAATCACAGCAACATGGGCCTGTTGTCCAACCCCCTTGTAGTACCTCAAGGTTGCAGTAACTAGAATGCCATTGCAGATATACCACCAAATTCCTAGTCAAACAGCCACTTAAACATCACCTCTTATGTTGTTCAGATCCACTTTGGCACACAAATAGAGTGCAGCCTTCAGAGCATTTTCAACAGTCCCAAGAAAGGATGTATGGCGTTACAACACTTACTTTTACAACGCATACCTTTACAGTACATTTTTTACAACGCAACATCCATTACAACACATTCCATTACAACGCATGCCATTACAACAAATTTTTAAAAACTACCTTTACAACGCATTCCATTATATCGCATACTACCTTTACAATGCATACCATTACAACGCATAACATTACATTGCATGTAAGGTAAGTATTGGATAGTGTAGGGGTAAAAATTACTATTCTAGCTCCAGGGGGGTGCAACAGTAGGGTAAGTGTTGGATAGTGTAGGGGTAAAAATTACTATTCTAAGTCCAGGGAGTGCATTAGTAGGGTAAGTGTTGGATAGTGTAGGGGTAAAAATTACTATTCTAACTCCAGGGGGTGCAACAGTAGGGTAAGTGTTGAATAGTGTAGGGGTAAAAATTACTATTCTAACTCCAGGGGGTGCATTAGTAGGGTAAGTGTTGAATAGTGTAGGGGTAACAATTACTATTCCAACTCCAGGAGGTGCAACAATAGGGTAAGTGTTGGATAGTGTAAGGGTACTATGTGTTGTAATACTATGCTTTGTAATGGTATGCATTATAATGACTGCATTGTAATGGCATGCGTTGTAGTGGTATGCGTTGTAGTGTCATGCGTTTTAATGGTTGCGTTGTAATGGCATGCGCTGTAATTGATGTTGCATTGTAAAAGTTTCGTTGTAATGGTAGTGTGTTGTAAAAGTTGCGTTGTAAAGGTTGTTTCCCCCCAAGAAATATACTGTACTATCATCTTATTTGGAATTTTCATTCACATGTGTTATTCTGCACATTTTCATTCTTATTGTCTGTAAAATATCATGCTGAGATGCCTCAATGCCAAACAAATGCAATTTGAATGTGCTGAAAACAAGCCTTCGGGTTTTGGAAATCTCCCATTTTGAATTCACTTTTTCCTAAGCCTGTGCGATAAATATAAATACTCTAAATCCAGGCCTGTCAAGGCCAATCATCTAACTTATTAGTTAAGCTTATATTTATATTGCTCTCAATCTTATTGTATAAAACAGGAAATTATTTAAGCTTGGCCACGTCTCAAGTGCCCATTATACCACAAGGCTTTCTTTATGTTTGTAATGTGATCATAATCGTGTTCTAGTTCTTTCTGACAACACACAAGCACAAATGTACCAAACAATAATAGAAGTGATGTAACGGAATTGATTCCTCCACGGCAGCCATAATCGTGCATAAACAAGACGGTGAGGCAATTCTAGCACACTTTCTGAAGCCTCATATTTACCTATTTGTCCTTTCTAGAGCACTACAGGCTCAGAGCTTTAATACTGCTACCCCTTTGTAGGCAGTCATGAACCAAACTAAGACATTGGTTTCTGTGAACTCAATCACATTGAGGGACTGAATATCCAGTGCAATATGATACCATTGTGATCTTTGGCTCTGTAAGAGGTCCACAGTGTGACACACTGTTGCTTGTCCCAAGATCAGCTGCTGGGCTATTCTTGCACTTGTTTGTTATCCCCTCTCCGCACTATAGCCAGCCACGCTCATGAGTTTGGCAGCAAAACCCACCAAACGTGGGCACTTGGTAAATACTGATTCCATGGGGTTCAGTAAATAGCAAATGTTAAATAAAACTGCTTATGACGTTTTACAATGTACTGTGGAATCAGTATGGTGGGTGGAATTTGTGTAATCCTGTTACTCAAATCTCGCGCGATGGTAAAAAATCTCCACGAACACGCAGAATTTCCGCGAACACGCCGAATTGCTTGTTTGCGATGCTTTTTTCCTGTTCACAATTGCTATTTGCCTGCTTGGGGGGAAATATCTTGCGAACACACATTTTAGAACGCAAACAAGGAAAAAAATTTGCGAAGTCGCAGAATGCAGAATTTTGGGCAATTTTGCGTTCTCCGCGGAACGCAAAATTACCCAAATTCCGCAACTGAAATGGAATTTACCGCCCAGGCCTACGGCATGTGCTAAATACTGAATGTGTGCTATTTACAGTATTATAATAATAATAATAATGATAGGTAGATGATAAAGCGATTGGTTACTCCATTCGGAGTATTTCTGCGCTAAGAATTCATTCTCAGCGAGGAACCTAAAGAAGCCCTTGATATGTTGTCCAATAGCCCTAGATTTCCCTGAAAAATAATTTCATAAGTTTCTTCCGAAAGACTGATTTGAAGCATCCCTGTCTCAGATCCTGGGGCAAGGTGTTCCACATTTTGGAAGCTAAAAAGCTGAAGGAACAATATTTTATGCGTGCTCTTTTCACGTTTGGAACCACAGTGAGTGCCACTCCCATCGACCCGACCTAAGACCTCTGTTCGGGAAGTAAGGTTTCTCCAGAGGTAATAAGTAGCGGGTAATTTATAATTCCACATTTTTGGGCAGAAGCACATGACTTTGAAGGACGCTGTCTTCCTTAGAGGGAGCCAGTGTAACTTAGCAAGGGCTGGACCCATGGAAGAGTGCCTTGGGACATTCAGCAATAAATGTGCTTCCGCATTCTGCATCCCCTATAGCTTTTTCAGCCGGCCTTGTGTGGCACCACGATATAACACATTACAATAGTCCAGCCTGGACATGACCAGAATCTGGACTACTGCTTTTCTGGTGACTTCAAAGAGAAAACTCATGATCTTATTCAATGTTTTAGGGAGGCCAAAACTTTTCCCCGAGAGGCTAGCAATCTGGCTGTCAAATGATAGTTTAGCATCAAACCAAATGCTGACGTTCTTCAGTTTCGGCTTAGGAGCTGGTAATCGTCCAAAAACATCTGGCCACCAAGCAGTAGACCATATAGATGATTGTTTGCCTAGGATGAGAACCTCAGTTTTACCTACATTAAGCTTGAGACAGCTATGGTCCATCCACCCCGCTAGTTCAATCAAGCAGAATGTAAGCTGCCTCACAGAGGCTCCTTTATCTTGAGATAGTGTAATAATGAGCTGAGTACCATCAGCATGTTAAAGCTGTGACGCTTGAAGACCTCTGCTAAGGGGCGCATGTAGATATTAAATATTGTAGGGCCCAATGCAGAGCCCTGTGTCACCCCCTGCCGCAGGATCAAGACCTCAGGGGAAAGAGGTTGTTGAACAACCTCTATGATGCAGTTCTAAAGGAAAGAAGCCAGCCATCTCAGGGTCACGTCCCCGACATAGCATTTCTAAAGCCGTTCCAACAGAAGGCCATGGAATACAGTGTCAAACGCTGCACGCAAGTCCAGCGTTATCAGCGCCACAGTTTTGCCCCCATAAACTATGAGTTTAAGGGACTCGAAGGCAAGGAGGAGCGCAGATTCCACACGGTGCTGTTCACAGAACCCCAGATTGGGTGTCCTAAAGAAGGTCCTTAGCCCCAATGAAGCTCATCAGTTGTTTGTTTATATATTTCTCAACTACTTTGGAGAAAAATTGAAGCAAGGAGATCTGCCTGAAATGTTCCAGTTTAGCCAGATCTAAGGTTGTTTTTCTAAAGAGAGGCACAATAGTGGCATGTTTCCAGCTCAAGGTTATCTGGCCAACCATAAGCGAATTACTAAGCAGGTCACACAGTCCAGGTAGAATTGCCTCCATTCCAGGTGCCAAGATCCTGGGTGGGGCAGGATCAGCTTGTGACCCAGATTTCACCTTAAACAGTAGATCACGCAACTGTTCTAAGGATAGGGTATCAAAGGTGGAAAGCCCATTCTTATTGCTAGATTCTTTAAACCAGATTTCAAGGTATGGAGGTTCCCTTGATGACTCTTGGAAAGTTTAATAGATTTTAGAAACTTTATCAGAGAAGAAATGGGTAATCGAACTGCAACTCTTTAGTGACAGGACAATCTGCACAGAGACACGCTCCAAAGAAAACAGAGATTGCACGATGGAGAAAAGCTCTCATGGAGAATTGTGTGCTACCTCAATCTTTTGTGCATAGTACCCGCTGTGCACAATTCTAATCAGCTTGTGATAGTCCTTCAGTACCTTATAGTAGTTGTGGCCCCACAGTTTCTCCACCAAAGACGCTCAAAGCGTTTCCAAGACTTCTTGTGTAACAGTAGTTCCGTGTTAAACCACTCAGCCAACGGTTTAGAGCAAGTAACTAAAAGGTTCGTCCTAGGCACAATCAATCTGATAAACGTCACCAGTTATACATTTGTAAATTTGCTGTGCACTTACTCAAGATTGGACGGTTAGCAGTCAGACCTTCAGAAAAGGCAACAGGAGTGACTGTCGTCCATTTCCACAATTCACATTGCTTCACTCCCTTCAAGATAGGTAGAGAGATATTTGGGGAAATCTGAAAAGGGGTAATATAGTGCTCAGCGAATACCCCAGAAATGGGCAAATCCACCCACACCTCTGATGAATTAGAAAAGATGGGAACTAATGTGTGTCCTAAGCTACGCGTAGTTGTGCTTACCGGGTGTATGCGCTGGGGCGGTTTCAAATCCTCAATAAGAGTAGAGGCCAAACAATTGTTTGCCTCTTCAAAGTGAAGATTATGATCACCTAGCACTAGAAATGTAGTATATCATAATGAAAGAGTGGCAGAATGTCTGGTAAGCCAGTGATAAAATTAGATCTCAGACAGGGCAGACAGTAGGTCAAGAGCCCGCTACTATACAGTTAATCAGATAGAAATAGTACGTCTGGCTGTCTGTTAAAAGTGCACAGATCTCCAGCTTACTTTTAGGTAGGGAGTGGCAATTCAGCGGGAAGCACCATGCTATATGAGGACAATACTGATGGTTACTTCCCTTAGTATGTGTTAGGTTTCACACCCGATAAACAGCGCATGTGCAAAACATCAGAAAGTGTCCATTTTCAGAAACTGGAAGTTCTTGGAGTGCGAAAATAAATGCTTATAGACTAGAAACAACCAGAGTAGCACACTAAAGGACCCTCAAAGTACACCAACAAATCTATCTAGTCTGGCAGTGCGCATGCATTCATTTTGTGTGGGCAAAGCACCTTGAAACAGGACAAATAGATATATTGCAATCCTTTGATGTCACTTTATGGATCACAGCAGGAAAAGGAAGTACACGTTTACAAATCCTAATCTGAAGGTCCTGGACAAGGAGGTATTTAGATATCCTGACCATCTAATGTGTCATCTCAAGATAAAAATGCCACAAAAAAACAAAACAAAAAAAGAGCATGCCTGTTGAAAAGATAATAGAAAAAATCAATTTGATATCAACATATCCCCATGATGCTGAGAACATTAAAACAGGTTCCAGACCATGAAAAGCCAGGGTGTTAAGCAAGTAGCCAAGCACAAGCACTAAAATATTGCAACTGGCAGTAGTTCTCCACCTCAGCTCTATATCAAGCCATGAGGAGAAAAATGTATGACCATCTTTAACATGTCTGAGGTGGAAGGCATAAAAAAAGGTCTTGAGGTCCCAGAAATCTAAGGTAAGAGACAGAAGATTTGCAATGGAAGTACATGTAGTTGTTAAAAAGTTGACTTGAGTGGTCCTTATCATTTGATACACTTTGTTCACATTGATCCACATGTGTGCTACTGTAGGCGCTAACAGCTCTCTAATAGTATTGCCCGCCCTAATTGAGACTGGACTAAAACAATTTGAATGCATTGCAATCTTGATGAAGAAGAGTTGACTTGTCAGTCCTGTACGTTGCCGAAGACGTGTCACCAAAGAATTACTAATGTTGCTTCTGCACAGGATCATGGCATTGTACTTTGATCCAGGAAATTTAACACAACAGCTCAGTTTACACAGGTCCACACCACCCACTATTTGCATGTTTATAGTCTGCTCAATGTACAGTTGCTGCACTCATGTTCCAGTCTATATGACGTTACCAGGTGTACATGAATGCTGCAACATAGATTTTTGCTCTGCTAGCATTGGCTGCATGTCCAAGGGCAACTGTATATGCAAACCATCCATCATTTATCAGAGTATTTTGCTTACGGTTGATTGAGAAATGCCATGCACCATTTGGGTCCTGTTGAAAAGAATTCTAGCACTGCTAGCATTTGCAGAAAGGGGGTATGGCAGTGGATTCCTATGGAGGGTTCCCGGTAAAGATAATGTGTTTTGTATGATGTCCATATTAAGCCTGATAACCTCTGGATCTAAAGCTGGCTCGATCATGGGTTCTAGCCTTACTGTTTAAATAATGGATTTCATCTTGCATAGCTGAGCTATTTGCATGCTTTATTATTGCAGTAGATCAATCTGGCATATCGTGCTATAGTGGTCAGGCAGTGTAGCATTTATGGGGGTGTACAACAGAATTGAAGTGTGAGCTTCTGCAATCAACTTGTAAGTGCTCCTACTGTCCATGACTGTTTATGTAAGTCTGGCCCTTGTGTGCAGGTATGTGCTTATGTCTTTCAGCTCAAATTGTGCATGTACTGTGTGTTTTGCAATATTATGTGGTTTTAGGTTTTTCGCATTGTTTTACAGCTTTTATTTCATTCCCTGCACTCTCATTAATTTGCACAACCTGCTTTTGAAAAAAGGGATTTTAAGGTGATAATTTCCACGGGGTTCCAATAGCCTCTCATTCATGTAATGGGGCGTTACTTACCCCATGCATTATTTTTTGCTTGTGGTAAATATCATGGGCCTCATTTATGAAAAGTGACGCATCGCTGCGTGAAAACAGCGATGCGTCACTTTTCATTGCACCCTCCTTGCGACACCAATGATGCGTCATATTTACATTATGACGCATCATTGCGCAAGGAGTTACAGATACGTCAGTATTTCTGACGTATCTGTAACCGCAAAAGTGACGCATTGCTGGAGTGTGTCACAAAAGTGACGCAACTCCAGTGATGCGTCCTTTCATATGGGGCAAGCCCCATGTGAAAGGGCCTGCGTCAGTCTTACGCCTGCTGTGAGGCAGGCGCAAGATTTCGACGCAACGGCGTCCTAGAAATGACGCAGTAAAATCTCATAGATTTCACTGTGTCACTTCTACGACCCTTCCTTGTGTCAATACGCCCCCCTTGCATACATTATACCTGGCGCAGGTATAATGTGGCGCAGGGGTTTACAAAGTGACGCATCTACCTAGATGCGTCACTTTGTAAATATGGCGCAACAAGGCGCATTTTTTACGCCACTGGTGCGTCACAAAAAGTGACGCAACGGCGGCGTAAAAATGACGCAAGGGCTCATAAATGAGGCCCCATTTGTTAAAAAGCGCATGAGGACCATAGACATGCAGTATTTAACACGTGATAATTATAACAAGCCATATCTAACTTGTGATCAGATGATTTAATGCATTCGCATGCCATTTACCCTGCATACGGTAATTACCACTATGCCTAACTCATAATCAGGGCCTATACAACACAGTAGAGAACATACGGTTATTCCAATCCTGAATCCTCCAGATTTCTGTCTCTTTGGCTGGGGCCCTGCAATCCTTGTCAGCAATGGAGTATCTGCTTTACCTCTGGTACATTGTTGGTTTCTTTAATGTGGCAATGTCTTTAGAGTTCTTGTTGCTTGGCATTTGATACATGTAGACAACTGATTTTAGGCCTTGATTTTGAGTGCGAAGTATTTGGATGAGGCATTTTCCACACTCAGAAAATGCCTCTACCCGCTGCTGATCAGGATGTGGTGTTTACTGTACCTAGTAAATACCAAGGGCCTCTTTTATTAAAAGTGACGCATCGCTGCGTGAAAACAGCGATGCTTCACTTTTCACTGCGCCCTCCTTGCAACACCAATGATGCGTCATATTTACAGTATGACGCATCATGGCCCAAGGAGTTACAGATACGTCAGTATTTTTGACGTTTCTGTATGGTGCAAAAGTGACGCATTGCTGGAGTGTGTCACAAAAGTGACCCAACTCCGGCAATGTGTCCTTTCACATCGGGCAAGCCCCATGTGAAATTGCCTGCATCAGTGTTACGCCTGATGTGAGGCAGGCGTAAGAAATTGACGCATTTGTGTCCTAGAAGTGGCGCAGCGAAATCTTATAGATTTCACTGCGTCACTTCTATGACCCTTTCTTGCATCAAAACGCCCCCCCTGCATGCATTATACCTGGCGTAGGTATAACGTAGTGCAGGGGTTTACAAAGTGACGCATCTACCTAGAGACGTCACTTTGTAAATATGGTGCAACAAGGCACATTTTTTACGCTGCTGGTGCGTCACAAAAAGTGACGCACCGGCGGCGTAAAAGTGACGCACGGCCTCATAAATGAGGCCCCAAGACCGCTGCATGAGGTAATTACCGGGTATGGTACATTCGTCCTATCTAAAGTTTAAACATGGATAATTGAGAATACTTATCACATCAAATTCAGTATGTATTAGTATTTTCTGGGCAATGTTGCAGAATGTTTGTTAATTACAATAACACTCAGAATTCCAAATTGTGCATTAACTGAAGTTACAACACATACAGGTACTCAACATCCTATTTTTGATTGGGGTCTTATTCTTACAACTTCAAACTAAAAACGTGGAGTCTGAGAGGCATATTAGCAACAAATAGCAATATTTATCGCTAAATGCGCTTTACGCTTTTTTTTATCGCTGTATATCGCCGGATATTATCGCAGAGACAACATGCTATTAGCACCGTTTATCTCTAATGCAGTAAAATATCCGGCGATAGCAGCTCAATGCGTGAATATCGCTGGAAATACAACGATATTCAGGCATTAATGCTAATGGGGACTTAACCTGAATATTCACCTCCCATTGGATATACAGGTTAAGTCATGGTCTGAGCAGGTGTTAGGTTCTGATAATCGCACTTAGAGCGCCTTTTTTAATCGCACAGCCTGCCCTGCTAACAGGCGATAGCTGTCTTAGCGCCTGCTTTCGGTTGCTAACTGGTTGGGTACACCGACTTTGCAAGTCATTAGCGATAAATATCGCTGACATGCAAAGTGGGTCCCAAAGCCGTCACTATCACCTAAAAAAGCTGTTGCTAACTGCTGTTAGCGACAGCTTGCTAATAGGGCCATAAAATTATTGCCGCTTTAGCGGGAAAAAGTCCTGTTAAAGCAGAGATAGTGCCCTTTCTAAAATGCCCCTGAGTTTTGAAAGATTAACAAAACAAAGTTGTTCTGTTCAGCGCCTAGGTATGGTTGCTCAGTGTGCAGTGATGTGTTACAGCAATCCTTTTTATTGGTTGACATATCCATCAGGAGTGCTTCTAAACTGCTCCAGCTGAAGAAGTAGCTGAAGACACTCTCAGAATGTAGCTGTCCCTCCAAGCACTGAATGGTTGTATCATTGTCTTTGACCCCGCATTGCTCTGGACTGCCTTTCTGCTAAGTTTGCACTTTCATCAATATATATTCATAAATATATACAGAAATTCATGCATACAGTCATTGCAAAACAAAGGGGACTTTGGCCTCCGTAGATTACTTTTCTTCATTTTGTCTTCCTGTTGACAATTGTCTGCCTCTGCTTGTGATCTTTGAATTTTAGAAGAAGTTCGAAAGCATGGTTTGGTCCTTATTATCTGAAATTTGAAAAAAAACTCAGTTTATAAAGTGATCCTCTATGCTTGGGTAAGAATGATCTCTGTGTACTCTGGTGGCTCAGTGGACTAATGAATCAAATCCAGTGCTCTATGCCTCACCTCATGGTCACAGGTTTGAATACCAATGGGCCTACTGATCCTTTAATCCTTATAAAATGAGTACTGTTGAAAAAGAATAAACCTCTGTTATAGAAGCACCAAGATGCTACACATTTTGGGGCAGGTATGCCATATTTTAGTGCAGCTCAGCAACCAAAGTTGCTCTGTTGTGTTAAATCAAAGAGTGAGAAGAAAAAGAGGCATATTCTCTACTAAGCTGTTGTGCTGTTTTCTCCCCTCCTCAGTGCTGGTGCACTATAGGCTGCCATGTGCTTATGCAGTATATTACAAGGGTGTGTGCATTCTGTCAAGCATACTTTTTGCACTATATGAGAACCCTTCCAGCACAAAAACTATGCTTTATTACTTTTCCCGCTTTGTATGTGTATTACAGTGCAACATAAATGTAAAGTTGGAAAGTGTGGGGACTTTTAAAAGGTGCTCTGCTGTTACTTCAGTCTCAAACAGGTATTATATTTTGGTGCAAATCCCTCTCTGCAAACATTTGCATCAAAACATGTTGTGGCTGCATGGGAATGCTCAAGTACCACCCATGGTACAGAAAGTAGCCCAACGTAGCACATAGCACCACCTTGCAATATTTTGGCCAACTTTCCAACACAAATCATGATTTGCATTGGAAAGTAAATGCCAACACAACTCGTTGTGGTCGGGTTGCCTACGTTTGTCACAAAGACTCAGCATGAAGTTTTTGTAAATCTGGGCCATTGTCTTAAGTCTTTAGAATGTATGGGCGGAGATTATTTAATTATTTTCTCAAGGTGAATGGTCAAGTTTGCCTTTATAATTTCTCACATCACACTCTTAAAAAGGAGCTTGCTCTCATTGCTTTGCTATGTTATGTTATACAGATTTGTAGACACACTATGACAAGGAAGGTTATTCTGGCACTTAGCAGGTGTAACTCTCTAGCCACAACTAGGGCCTCTTTTACAATATTTGGCGCAAGGCACCATGGCTATGAGATATGGTGCATTCTCACCCTCTTTCACAGTGCTGGTGCTAAAAAGGCTGCCATGCACTAATGCAGGTGGTGCTTGTGTTGTAGGGATGATTGTTTTTGTGCAGTAAGGGACACCTTCCTGCACACAAGCAATCAATTTAGGCGAGTTACTATTTCTTTGTGTGAGCACACATAGAAAGAGGAATAAATGAGGAGAAATTATGCTATTTTTTCTTGTAGCACTTCCTATATGCAGCCCCTGGGGAGGTGTAGGCTTTTGACACATTCCCAGGTTTACAGCATAGTGTAACTCTGGGAATGTGTCAAATGCATGGGTGATATGTGAGAACACCCACTGTAACTTTCATGGTACGCCTCCCGGTGGCAGTGTGAAGCAACGCAGTGATTTGCGCTGCGTTGCCTTACACTATATGTATGAGGCCATGAAAAGTGACGCAAGATGGCTTTTCCATGTCCTCATGGATATGGCTGAGCCTTGTATGCCACCGGAACGTCCAAAACAGTGATGTTCTGGTAAGGCACAGGGCTTGAAAATGTTGCAGAAGGCTTCACTGCCAGATCTGGATTTATGTATTCGTTGGATTTGAGGAAGGAGGAATAAGGACAAGCTGAGGTGTGTCAAAACAGGAAACATCCATTACAACACAGTCATTACATTGCACTGCTTTTACAAAGCAGCTGCTACAATGTAACTGCCCTTACATCACAAGCCATTACAATGCATACAATTACAACACATGCCTTTACAATGCGTTTTATGGTAAGTAATGGAGATTTTTTACTTTTAAGGTGGGTATGGGTTTTGGGATAGATGGGAATGGTAATTTCTACCCCTACACTATCCAACATTTTCCCTACTCTTGCACTCACCGGAGTGGGAATAGTAATTTTTACCCCCACACTATCCTACACTTACCCTACTGTCACGCTCACTGGAGTTGGAAAATAATTTTTTACCCCTACACTATACAACACTTATTCTACTGTTACCCTAAAAGTATTATGCATTGTAATGTTATGCGTCATAATAGTATGCATTGTAATGGTAGGTTTTAAAAATCTGTTATAATGGCATGCGTTGTAAAATCATGTGATGTAATGGTAGTTGCGATGTAAAAACTACGTTGTAAAAGCATGTGTTGTAATTGTTTGCATTGTAACGTCATATATTTGTGAAAACAGATGCGATTATTGTGGTTTGCTGTGTCAGTTTTATGTAGTGCTTTGAATGTGTGGTTGAGGCGTTTGAATTGTGCTAGTTTGGGAATTGGGAGCCAGAGAAGCTTCTTCATTTGTAGTGTGATGTGAGTGAGGCATGGGAGGTTGAGAGTGATTCTGCCCACCGAGTTATGAATAGTCTGCAGCCTTCTGGTGAGTTTTTGTTGATCCCAGCATAGGAAGTGTACCCATAGTATGGTTGCTTGTTACCAGGGCATGCATGCCAGTTTTCTGGGTGCTGATTGGGAGTCATTTGAAACTTTTCCTCAACATATTCAGGGTATGGAAGCATCAGGCAGCCACAGCATTGTCATGAGCAGTCAACTCGAGCTTGCTGTAGAAGATGATCCCAGTGTTTTTGGTGTTGTTTTTCCGTGCTATGTTGGCCACAAGGTAGAGTCTTACTGTGATTTGCTCTACCCAAAGATCAGCTTTAGACAGTTGGGCTTGATCAAGTGCATGTTTTCAGCCATGCAGGCATTAAAATTGATCTGGGTGTCTTGTCTGTGAGGGAGAGAATACGTTTCGTGGGCATAGGAGAGGACGTTAATGTAGTGAGAGGAATGAGGTTGTACGCTAATGGCATCACATGAGTTTTGAAGATGGTCGGGGTCAGGGAGGATCTTTAGGGAACTCTGCAGAGGAGGTCACTAGAGACTGAGGTGTATGGTTCCAGACAGACTGACTAGGTTCTTCCAGTTAAGGAGGAACAGATCCATTTGAGAGAATGTCCTTGGATTCAAACGCAGTGTAGGTATTGGGCAGGAGACTGTGTCAATTACTGCAGGGAGTTCCAGGTGGATGAGGGCCGCCAGTTTATCCTCGTCCAGACTTTGTAGCAGTGATGAGGGCAGTTCACGTGCTGTGGTTGGGCCTGAAAATAGACTAAGTGCATTTGGGGGGTTAATGGTCATTGAGGTGTTCAGTGAGGTGCCTGGTAATGATTTTTTCAAAGACCTTGGCCGGGAATAGTAAAAGGGAAATTGACCACTGGTTGAAGAGCATTGAAGGATACTCAGAGGGTTTCATTAGCAACGGGAGGACAGTTGGGTAATCCCAACCATCTGGGAAGGTTACGGAGAAAGTGGAGGCTTCAGAATAGGTGTGAGCATGACACTGATGGGTTGCAGTCCCCTGGAGTAAGCATGGTGGGGGCAGGAGAACGATGGAGCGCCTAGTATATGGACCTCATGGTTTCAGCAGTTTACTCTTGCGTGATGATAGGCCATGTGGTTAGTATTGGTTTCTTGGACAAGATCGGGAGGTGTTTGGCAAGGCCTTTTTGGTCAGGCTGATGCCCAGGTTTCTGTAAACATGGTGTTATGTTGCTGAAATTTTGAGATAGATTGTTGCAGAGTTCCTGTGAGAGGGTGATCAAGGAGGAGGCAGTTGATGGTGAGGTGACATTTTTCACAATAGAGAAGTTTTCTTAGCTTTTGTTTCTGCTGACATTGATGAGGTCCGCTAGTGTTAACCTTAACTCACCTGAAATCCAGGTTGTTCAAATTGAGAGATGAAACTCTAATTCTCTTCCGCCCCTGAAAACCTATACTAGCCCAACTGGATGTACAACTCAGTTTGGCAAGAATAGATTCCCTGGGAAAGGGGGAAAAATCGGACAAAATAATAAACAAAAAATAAACACTCCTCCTGTTATGGCTCACGTGGATTAGACGTCACTCCTTTCTAGCTTAAAAGCCTTCAGCAAGTCTTGCTTCTAGGAGTTGACAAGTACATCTAAAACATAAGCGAATACGTTATCACACTTCTCTTATAAAATCCATGTCTTGTCTTTTTCTCCATATGTTTATAACATTAATCAAGAAGATACCTTTGTGTAAAACATGATTCTGACTCACCATAAGGAGTTTTTATGACAAAATGCTATTATCCTTATCTTTAAATCTGTGAAAATAAAATGACAACAATCAGTGACGTGCACTGTTATTCCAGTGCACTATATAGTATGATCTTTGCACTAAGTTACTAAATAATAACTTCCAAAAACATATGAATAGTATTCACAGTGTTCACCGAGTCTTAATATGCTCTCAATAAAGTTCTTTTTCTCCTCTTGTGTTTTCTTGTTATGCTCAGATTTTTGATCGTGGTGACAGATGAGTCCCGGATTATGTCCAGGGATTCAAAGATAAGTTATCGGAAGTTTCATTAAGCACTAATATCTGTTCTTTCAGTTTTGTAGCTCCTTCGGCGGACTGTATTAAACCGTGTGAGTGCCTCACACAACTTACAGCCGCGCTCTTTTTAGCTATTTAACCAGAAACCTGAGTACATTGTTTTATCTTTGTTCTACTACCTGTATGATACTGTGCAATTTTTAACTTGCTACGACCTTTCCTTACCTGCCATTGTTCCTTGGGCCGACCCCGGTCCTCCAAGGCTGATGTGCCATTTGAGCAGAGGGCGACCCTGTAATATCTGCTCACTTCCTGGAGGCCGCGGTCTAGTCGTCCTCCGGAAATACACTATATAAATCTATGTCAGTGCAGGTGCGTAGTGGACTTTATTAAACCCTGCGAGCGCCTCACACCACTTACAGCCCCGCTCTTTTCTGCTTTTTAACCAGAAACCTGAGTATATTGTTTTATCTTTGTTCTTCTACCTGTATGATACTGTGCAATTTTTACTTGCTACGACCTTTCCTTACCTGCCATTGTTCCTTGGGCCGACCCCGGTCCTCCACGGCTGATGTGCCGTTTGAGCGGGGGGCGACCCTGTAATCTCTGCTCACTTCCGGGAGGACGCGGTCTAGTCGTCCTCTGGAAATACACTATATAAATCTATGTCAGTGCGGGCGCGTAGCGGACGCGTGCAGCGGGCGAGCCGCTGGCGTGCCGAAGGCACCCAAAGGAGGGCCCGTCTGCGCCCATCCGCGCCTGTCCCGTGCCCAGTGCCCTAAACGCTGGTCGGATGGTTTCCCAACCGGTCAGGTACTCTGCACAGGAGCTACATTCCTTCAATATTACAAAGGCCAATTGTTGCGTGGTAGGGCCGGGGGATAGCATTACCTGTGGGGCATGTAGGTTCTCACTTCCACAACAGAAGAAATTGCCGCCCTTAATTTTCTCAAAATGTCATCACTTGTGATGCGAATACTTTCCATGAGAAGCTCTAACTTCAGGAGGGTCTTGTCAATGCTAGGTCCCTGGGAAAGCATAAATATGAAACAGCTTTCACTATAGAAAACCTGGGGTTGGACATTTTCTTTATAACTGAAACCTGGGCAGATTCTGCCTCAGATCCGGATTTTGTTACTGCTACCCTGGTGGGTTTTAAAGCAATTAGAGTAGACAGACCTTTGAAAAGAGGTGGTGGAGTGGCGATTATTTTTAGGGAACATTTCGTAATTACATTCCGCCCTGTCTCCACTCCCTTCTACGAGGCTTTGCAATTTAGGTTTGAACTTGGGTCGAAATTGACATTCAAACGTATATTACTGTATCGCCCACCAGGGACGAGAATTTATTTTTTTAGCAAATTTGGATACCTAGCTTAAATCGACTCTTTTAAGTAATGATTTACCATTCTTGGAGATTTTAACTTCCATTTGGAAGATACAGGCAATAGAGAGACAGCCATGCTTCTAGGTGCTATGGGACTGGTTCAATTAGTGGAATCACCCACGCACTAGTCTGGCCATACGCTGGATGGCATCTTTTTATCAGTTAATGGACTCACAGTGAAAGACATTTTCACCTTGTCTTGGTCGGACCATTCTCTTATTAAGTTTAATCTTCCGGGCAGGACGGGTGGGCAGGCAATTACGAAGAAGTCACTGGTATCTTCCTGCAAAGCATGGAACAAAGTGGATAAAACTGTCTTTTGCACTCATTTGCAAGCTTCACGTCCTCAACTTCAGGACCAGTTGGATGTAGCTTTACAGTAACTGGATATCGGAGGCAGTGAGCGCTACAGTCCCTATAAAAAAACTGTCTGGCAATAGGACTACCCCGTCGGCTCCTTGGTTCTCAAATTTACTTTGCAAGGAAAAGCTAAATTGTCGTCATTCAGAATGTCGCTGGCAAATAAATTACTACACATCAGATAAACAAGCACATAAAACAGCTTTAGCGAATTATAAAAAATTACTTATTGCAGAAAAGAGGAATTACTTTACTCAACAGATAGAGTTGGCTAATCACTCCTCTAAGGAACTGTTTTGGTCATTAATAAACTCACGCTGCCTACTAATACCGAAATAAAGGGTAGTCAAAAATTTTGTGACGACATTGCGACAACCTTAAAGCTTTTAGGAATAAACCAGGATCTTGTGATGGGTGCCCACCCTAAACCTGTGGCAAAAGCAAAAAACTTAGGGGTAGTGATTGACAATAGATTATCGTTTTGTCAACAGACTAATGCCATTGTTTCTGCCTCCTATTTTCTTATAAAGAAAATTCGGAAGATTCTTCTCTACATTCCGGCAGACACTAAAAAACTGTTGTCACATCTCTCATTCAATCCAAATTGGACTACTGTAATGGGCTGTATCTAAACGCCCAGAAGCAGTGTCTAAATGCTCCAGATGGTACAAAACTCAGCAGCACGTCTTTTGCTCAATCTTCCTAGGCATAAGTCAGTCTTAAGTGAAATTTGCAATCTTCACTGGTTGCCGGTTCCTCATCGCATAAAATTTAAGGCGCTGTGTCTTGCCTACAAGGCTTTAAATCATACCGGCCCTGCGTTTTTACAGGATCATTTGGCTTGGTACCAACCTATCAGACCTTTGCGGTCAACTGGTGCTAAGCTTTTCCTAGTGCCTAGAATTCGGACCTTATGTTGGGGTGGCCTTGCCTTCTATTACGGGACAGCCAAACTTTGGAACCTGCTTCAATTTGACCTCAGGAACGCCAGTTCCCTAACTGGCTTTAGGAAAAATCTGAAAACCTGCCTGTTCCAGTGCTAGATGCATAGCAGGCTTAATGTGGTCCTCAGCGCTAAGACACCATTTGGTATTTGTGCGCTTTTTATAAATTTTATTAAACATAACATAACATAACTTCGTTATTACAAAAGTCTTGATTCTGTAAGTAATGTTCGGAAAACCCTGCCAAAGCTGAATCACCACCGAAACACTTCTCGCGCTGGGAAGGTGCCTTGAAGACTGCAGAGGAACACATGGGACAGGAGCTGTTCTGGAAATCAGGTGAGGAAGAGGATTCAACGAGCACAAGCGAGTTCTGTTGTAATGGCGGGTCTTTTATACTGTTTCTTTGGGTGGGGTTCTCCAGTTAGGGTGTGGTTAGAAAAATATGGAAAGCATGCTTCAACTGCCATTAAGGCAATGTGCTGAGTATGCAAACGAGCCCATGAGCTCAAACTGAATATCCAGTTTCTTCCTGCATCAGGTTGTACACTTGAGTATGCAAATGAGCCCCTGAGCCCAAACCGAACATCAGTTTATTCCTGCATCAGGGTGTACAAAATAATGTCACCTAGGCCTATGCCTGTATAAAAAGAGCCAACCCGAAAACTCCTCATAGTAAAATACAAAACAAGGAACACCATTCATGACAAAGTAAAAACTAAAAACACACAGGGCCAATCCTCATTACACAGCATGGGGCTGGGCTATGTTCTTAGTACAAACCCTAACAGCTAGAGCGGCGTATTTGGTGATCCGGATCATTTGGTGGGAGTATCTTAGGGCAGATTTGAACATGCTCTTGTCTACATTGTCCTGGCTTATTCTCCATTTGTGCTTCAGTGGTGCGAAGTGGCTTTTCTTCATTCCGAGTTCCTCCATGTAGCAACAGGCCTGGGGTCTGAATCCATTTGCATCTTTGTTTTTCTCAGGTCCAGGCATTCAGCTCAGGAGGTGATATGGCTGTTGCTGTGTTCGGGTCAGTGGGTGTTGAGAGTGGTGTTCTGGTCCTGGACAGTTTTGGCAGACTGGTCTGGTGGTGGTGTCCTTGCATAGGACCAGGACAGGGATCATGAACTTAATAAGGGTGCAGTCTGTTCAGACGACTGGTAGGGGCTTGTCAAATTGGATATTGTTGAAGTTGGTGAAAATAGGGTCTAGGAGGTGTCCAGTGATGTGTGTAGGTACATTTTCTCATTGGGTGAGGTCCAGGCTTCCAAGATCTTTAGTCAGTGGACCTGAGTTGGGGTCATCGTGATATTCCTGGTGGAAGTTCAGATCCCCAAGTTGGATGTAATTGACTGTGATATGGTACAACAAAGTCTATGATGGTGACAGAGAAGTTGACGTGTGGTCCTAGTGGTCTATAGATGAGAGTATCTCTTAGGGTGAAGTCAGGTGTAATGTGGAGCTTGAACAAGAGGTGTTCCATACTGGAGTATGCCGTGTCTGTGAATGTGATGCAGATCATGGTGTTTTTGTCAATGAAACGGATTCTGCCTCCAGTCTTGTGAAGTCTGACTTGCCTGGCAATCTTGAAGCCAGGGGATGGCTGTGTGATGCCATGTGCCAATGCAGGATTCACCCAGGTTTTGGTGCGTAAAAGTAGGTCAGGGCCATTGTCAAAAAGCAGGTCCCAGATGTGTTTACTGAGTGAGCAGGTGTTGAGCAGCATGAATGCAAGTATGGAGTGCTTTGTGAGTGTTTCCAGGAGTGTATGAGTGGGAGGGATTGCAGTATTCAGTGTGGTTGTTGCCGTGAGTTTTGGGTGTAGGCAAGTGAATGAAAACTTGCAGGAAGTGCAGGAGAGTGCTCCCGCAGTATTGTGTGGTGCAGCAAGGCAACAGCATGTGGAGCAGCAGTCAAAGTTAAGAATGCGGAAAGTTGTACTGTGGTAGCGGCAGGACTGGGTTGTACCAGGTTTTCTGGTGCTGGTAGATGCCTAGGTAAGAATGGGTGCAACAGGGCTGTCCACTGCACACATTCAGTAGGTTCACACCATCGCTGTGACAGCCATTATGCAGGCCCTAGGAGAGAAGGGAAGTGATGGCACTTCCTGTGCAGATGAATTATTGGAAATTCAGTGATGTCAACTCCTGTATATGTGGATGATGGAACGTCCAGTGATGTCACTATCTGTGTATATGGATGATGAAAATCTGGTTATCTTTTTATGAGTAGATATATGAGAATACTTGTACTTCATTTATTATATTGAAGTTATACAGTGCTTTCACCCAGGTACAGAAAAGAAAATTACAAAACAGTGCAACATATATGCATATCAACAATAAAAGTAACATCATAATATTTAGGGACAAGTAAACTAGACTAGAATGTGTTTCTTCAATAGGGTACAAAATTGTGAAATGAGGGAACAGGTTTGGGTAAAGAA
The DNA here is from genome assembly GCF_964263255.1 of Lissotriton vulgaris. Classification (NCBI taxonomy): domain Eukaryota; kingdom Metazoa; phylum Chordata; class Amphibia; order Caudata; family Salamandridae; genus Lissotriton; species Lissotriton vulgaris. The sequence goes on from NC_141695.1 coordinate 1,537,381,327, forward strand.
GAGAGTTTCAGTCTTTAGGAGAGATAAGTGAAATGGGGTACAAACAAGATTAAGCCCATGGAGGATCATAGCTCATAGAGGATCAGAAGGTGAATTTGAGCTATGAAACAGAGATTATTTCCAGGGACAAATTTGGGAGAGTAGGGGCATGATCGCAATGAAAAAGAAAAAGAAGAAGGGATTGAACATAGAGCCAAGAAGCAGAGGTAACCCAAATTGAGCATGGAGTAACAAGGAGACAAAAAGACATAAATAGTAAAGTTAACAATAGATTGATGAGAAACCTGAAAGTAGGCAGAATGACCAAGTGGAAAATAGGACCAATAAGCAGGGTATGACACTAAAATCATGAATGGACTGCAGAGGATATATGATTATAAAAGGAGATTGAGCCTTCAAAGTGACCCCAAGATCCCGGCAGCCTGGAGATGGGTGCTAAATATACAAGTAGAGGACAAGCAAAAAGGAAGGCAGCAGGTAAGAAGGACATTTTTACTTCTAACCAATCAAAATATTGACCTGGGTTTGAGAGCATGTAATGGATGTACAAAGTCAAACAGGAATGGAGAATCTACTTTTAAGACAGGAGGTTATAAGACCAAGACTGATGATATAGCAGTTTTACCTCGAGCAAACACAGATCACAATTGCTTTTTTAACTTTAAAGGAGGCCAATCTGTGGAAAACGGGGGGGGGCAATTTAGTACTGCTATTCCTATGTCAGCTGTTACAAATAACTTTAGATTGGTTAAATGGCAGCACTTTGAATCTAATACTGCCAAGACTGTATAATCTTTTTGTTACCACATGAGAAGTATATACAAATGTTCCTGCCTGCAATATACCTATGATTGAAGTGCATAATTGCCTGTTTAATTAATTGAGAAACCATTTTCTCATTGTTGCTAACTTTGGAAATCAAATGTAGCCCAAGATTTCATACGGTGATAACAGGGACTTAAAACACATACACTAGTGCCCATTTGTTGAGTAAGGGCCATGGTTGAAAAAAAACATTAAAAATCAATAGGGGTATATGGGATGATGGAAACTAGGGAGAACAGTTGCCAATAACAAATATAACACATCTTTTTGGCATATCTTTGCACACGGAAGCAAGTACACCACTACTAGTGTAGTATATTATATTCATCTGCAAAAATGGGTATGGCATTTTTCCAATCTGTATACCATCCTCACATGTTGGAAAACCCTTTTACAAGATGGATGGATGATGATGATGATAAAGCTACATGTAGGTGGAGTGGAGGAATGTCCAGAACATGACAAAGGCCATTAAATTGTCAAAAAGTAGAAGGCCCTTGGCTAGACCAAACACCAGGCAATCTATCCATACTGTGTTGAACTGGACATCTGGGCTCCGTATAGTAACTTTTTATCTAATGTAATTCTTGCTGGAGACCCAATTCCTTATCCTTGGAAGGGGGCAGAGATTATTGCAATCTTGTAGAAGGGGAATGGGGATTATTCAGATTATTTGTTCTAAAAATAGTACTGTTGATCTGGTCCTTCGATTTGCCCTATTATGTTGAAAGTATGTGTCCATTTGGAAAGTTAACTTGTATGAGGTATTTGTAGACCTAATAGCTGCTTTTGACTTGGTCCATAGGAACGAAGGGGCAGTTTTTCAAGAACTGGCGCATCACTGCATATTAGCAGGGATGTGCCAGTTAAATTGCGACCCGTAAGAAAACCCTTGCGCCACCAGAGATGCTTATTCAAATATTTTTATAGATCGTCCCCAGATGAAGGCCTCATACGGCCGAAATGCATTAGGACTTGGCAAGCATTTTTCTAAAATCAATGAATGTAGTGAATAAAACTGCAGCTAATTGATAAAACTAAATACAACTAAATGAATGAGAAGCATGTTTGAGTAATTATTCATTCATTGGATATAAACTCACTGAAAAGACCACGTTGAAATTTAGCAGCCTCCCTTAGGAGGTACCACACAGTGCCCTGGGGAAACACCTCACCGCTGTGGGGGTGCATCTTTGAGCAGTGCAATTACTCCATTTAGATGAATGGTGCTCCACATCCATAGACTGTATTGCGACTTCATTGCTTATTGTCCTGCCATTTCCTAGTGATTGATACCCTAGCCTATGTATTTTTATTTGCCGGCACTTTTACACTTCCATTCTGAGTCATCAATGTAAACCTTGCTCACAACCTAAGTGATCTATGACTTTACCTAACACTTGCACAGCACTTCACCACTGTAAATGCTATCACCACTGCTATCATTCTTTTCTCTTTAATACCTAATAAAACCATAAGCCTTTGGGGATTTTACATAGTACCTATTACCTCATATTACCGCACCCCTCATCCACCATCAATTTTCTCCTGTCCTTCCATTCCCCATATAGACATTATCCATGTTCCTCATCACAATGACAAACAACCCTTTGTATTAAAGGACCATAACTCTGAACAATTCTCAATAACTAAAACTTCTCAGATGACTAACATATTTGATTCCAGCCTTCATTCATGTTTATTTGCAGCCTTTATCAAGACATGGTTTTCGAAGGACACAGCCACACCAGCACCCTTCAATGAATATTATCACTTTCTGACAGAACTCTGACCCACTACACATAGTACTCTGAAAGGTGGAGTAAGACACTTCTTCAGTGCATTACTTATGACCACACCTTCCCCTACATTGGATCCCACAGCTCTTCATCATCATTGAGTACCACATTACCACTGTTATTGTCTTAATCAGCTCTTTCATGCTGGCTTTCTGCCTCAAATATGGATCTGGAACCTTCCACCCTTGCTTCCATACCTACCCATTGAGACTCACTCCATAGAAACCCACCATGACCACCTGGCACATATCACCACATTGGAAACTGCAGCATCTATGTAGTCCATCCATTTTGTAGCACCATCAGACCATTGCCCCAACACCATTTTCAGCAAAGGGCAAGAACCATCAGCTCAGCTCTAACTTCAATACTGAACAACTAAATCTACACGGCCATGATCCTGGACACCTGGAAGCATGCCACAATGCTACCACTCATTACTTATGATATCCTCAACAGAATCAAAGATGCTGGCTTACTACAGCTCAATCTCTTTGCTGGCCTATCCTGCAAAAGTCCTGTAGAAGATCATCAAGTGACTAGCATACCACCTTAAAGACGGCCTCTCGCTTGACCAAGGACAATCCAGATTCAGGCTAAACAACAGCACCAAGACATCCCTCAGCTTCACCACAGTTCACATCTGACTGATCATGGACAGAGGAGACACATCAGTCTTCTTCCTACTTGACTTATCTGCAGCCTTCAACATTATCTCTCACCCCATCCTTATCCCATGTTTCCATGAAGGCGGCATACAAGGACTTGTGCTCTGCTGGATCTGCTTCGCCATCACAGACTGTACCCAGGCTGGCTCCCTATGTTTCTTCTGTCACCAAATTCAATTGCGGGGTACCCTATGGCACATCTCTAAGCTCCACAGTTTTCAAAGCTTACATTGCCTCGCTTACAAATATCATCTGGCTCACATATTCAACGTCATCTCCTATACTGATGACATCCAGCTCATCCTCTCCCTCTATGATGAAACTCCTGGCCCCCAGAACAATTTTACCACCTGCAGGTACAACATAGCCAGCACTTTTTGCAGCTAAAGCGGCGATATTTTTATCGACCTATCAGCAAGCTATCGACAACAGCTGTTAGCGACAGTTTTCTGGCGATAGGGCCCGTTTTTCCAGCTTTGCATGGCAGCGATATGTATCACTAATTACATGCAAAGTAGGCGTTCCCCACTAAAATGTAATGAATAATGTCGGTAACATACCATCGCTCTATTATCAATGATCAGGCATATCCGCGAAGCAATGAATAAAGGTTCGCAACTATTTAACGCTTGAAAAATTGTTTACTTAACCACCTTTAACATGGGAGGTGGATTGTTATGTTAAGTCCACGCTTGCCTATTAGTAAGCTTTTCAGTATCACACTCGCATTATCGCAAGATTTCTCCCGCTAATCCCCGCTATCGCTCGATTTCACAGTGCATCTTAGCAAAGCGTTGATAATACACCACTAAGAGTGCGATGTGATCCAGCGATAGAGGGCAATAAAATCAAATGCGCTAAGAGCGTTTTGCGATATTTATCGCATTTGCTTGCTAATATGGCCCAGACTGTTTAAATCTCAACACAAACAAAAGGGAAGTAGTACTCCTCGGCAGAAACACATCTACATGGAATTACACCAGTTGGTCTTGGCCCTAAATCATGCCCAAGTCCCCAAGCCTAAAACCTCAGAATAATGGTTGACACTTAACTCTCAAAGACCAGCCAAGTCAACTCAGTCGGCTCCTCCTGTTACTGCACCCTCAACATCCTCAAGAAAGTATTCTAGTGGATCTTGATCAACACACACAGAACTGTCACCAAAACCATGATCTCCAGCAACCTGGACTAAGGCAATGCTCTTCATATTGGTATCTCGACGCAACTGACCAGAAGATTTAATAATATTAATACCAGCATTTGTAAAGTGTGCACCTACGATACCTTAGACGAGGCGTCCCGGCGCTGAGGGACGTCAGGAAGATTAAGCAAGCAATTGCCTAGAGTCACAAGGTGCTGGGCTAACCTGCTGCCAGCGCTAGGGATCAAACCGTGGGCCCCCATGATCTGGAGTCAACCACCCTGACTGTTGCACCACACCTCTTCCTATCTTCAGATCTTCTGAAATGCAGAAGCTAGACTCATGCTCTTTCTTGCACATACATCCCCTCACACCTCAATTACCTTCACTGGGTACTCAGTCACAGAAAGGCAGTCTTGAAGGTTCTTACATACACATACAAAGCATTACAAAACCCATGGGCATATTACCAACAACTAGCGATAATTATCGCTATGTTGGTTTAGCGGCGATATTTTTATCGCCGAGCTGCAGCGATTTTTATCGCTTAGGAACCTTGCTATTATCAAGGTTTATATCCTAAGCGATAAAAATGCTCTTAGCCATGTTATTCACCTACCATTGGATAACATGGCTAAGAACTGCTATGGGGCAGGTGTTAGCTTTTGGAGATATTCGCGCTTAGAGCGAATATCTCCAAAAGTTGGTAATAGGAGATAGCGATGTTAGCGACTGTTTCCAGTCGCTAACATCTTGGCACGCCCACTTTGCATGTCATTAGTGATAAATATCACTGACATGCAAAGTGGGGCCCAAGATGGTCGCTATCTCCTACTAGCTGTCGCTAACTGGTGTTAGCGACAGCTAGGTAATAGGGAGATAATGTTATTTAATTATTTCTCCTCGTTTTTTCCTCTTTCTAAGTGTGCTGCAATCTGCAGCACACACAGAAAGAGGAAAACATCTCTTGTAATAGTTTCTGTGCAAAAATGTGCCCATTACTACACAAAAACAATCACCCCAGCAATGCAGACACCCTTGCACCATGGTGCAAGGGTGCCTGTGTTGATGTATGGCAGTCCATTGTGTGTCAGCACAGGAGAAAAGGACAGGAATAGCTCATAGATACGGCGCATCCCTGCCATTTTCTTTTGATGCAGGGCAAAAAGATTCTTTGCAGTGCTGCCCTACGCCAAAATCTCGTAAATTAGGCCCTAGGGGGCTTATTTATAAGGCCCTTGTGCCGCTGGTAGGTCACTTTTTCCCATACTAAAAGTGGCGCTTCGGCAGTGCAAGAGGCCTGTAAATAAGCTTCTAGGGGGCATATTACCAAGCAATAGCAATATTTATCGCTATTGCTTGGTTAGAGACAAAAATTTACCGCTAAGCTGCGGCGATTTTTATCGCAAATAAACCTTGGTATTACCAAGGTTTATCGCAAATGCGATAAAAATCGGCCGCAATGCATGAATATCGCTGAAAAGTCAGCGATATTCATGCATTACCGAGCTAATGCTCTTAGCCATGTTATCCACCTCCCATTGGATAACATGGCTAAGAACTGCTCAGGGCAGGTGTTAGCTTTTGGAGATATTCGCGCTTAGCCTGAATATCTCCAAAAGTTGGTAATAGGAGATAGCGATGTTAGCGACTGTTTCCAGTCGCTAACATCTTGGCACGCCCACTTTGCATGTCATTAGTGATAAATATCACTGACATGCAGAGCGGGGCCCAAGATGTCGCTATCTCCTACTAGCTGTCGCTAACTGGTGATGGATTAAACCCAGATCTTTTGACTGGGTGTGAGTGTTTGATTGATTCAGATGCTCCGTCCATCTCCACTCTTTTTGTACCGCTTTTGGCCGCCATAAGTGTGGCAGGGTATGCTCAGACGTGAGTCCCTTGCTCACTTTGCCACTGGATTCATGCAAGCCGGGCTGAAGACGGCTGGAATGCCAGAAACCGGTCCTCGGAAGCTTGTTTCCGGTCCAGGGAAGACATGGCTTGGCAGTTCGGGCTGGACTGTTCCCATGAGGCTCAGGGTCAGACTGATTTGCATATAGCCATGTCTGAACTGGGGTGGCAGAGTGGGATAAAGAACGGTGATGGATTAAACCCAGATCTTTTGACTGGGTGTGAGTGTTTGATTGATTCAGATGCTCCGTCCATCACCACCCCTTTTTGTACCGCTTTTGGCCACCATAAGTGTGGCAGGGTATGCTCAGACGTGAGTCCCTTGCTCACTTTGCCACTAGATTCAAGCAAGCCGGGCTGAAGACGGCTGGAATGCCAGAAACCGGTCCTTGGAAGCTTGTTTCCTGTCCAGGGAAGACATGGCTTTGCAGTTCGGGCTGGACTGTTCCCAAGAGGCACAGGGACAGACTGATTTGCATATGGCCATGTCTGAACTGGGGTGGCAGAGTGGGCTAAAGAACGGTGATGGATTAAACCCAGATCTTTTGACTGGGTGTGAGTGTTTGATTGATTCAGATGCTCTGTCCATCACCACCCCTTTTTGTACCTAGGACTAGGGATGGGGGGACATCTCCGTTCCGCCAACGGAATGTGCGGAGATTTGACCTTCCACCCTTACGCAAAGAAGATGGAAATTTGCGGCAAATCTCCGCACATTCAAGGGTGGAACGTAAGTTAGCCGCCCGCCCGCCTCCCGCCCACCTCCCGTGCTCTCCACACCACTGGAGTCAAGCTATCCTGGCCGATAATGGCTGATAGCCAGAAACCGGTCCTAGGATGCTTAATTCCGGTCCAGGGAAGACATGGCTTGGCAGTTCAGGCTTTACTGTTCCCATGAGGCACAGGGTCAAGGCTGATTTGCATATGGTCATGTCTGAACAGGAGTGGTGTGGAGTGCAAAAAAACAACGGATTTAGGCCCAGTCTTCTGTACTGGGGTGAATGTATGACATTTTTCTGCATTCTCTCCATCAATTGTTATTTTTGCAGTGGAAAATGACATATCAGGAGCAGCAGCAAACTCAGGCTGACCGTCAAAGCACCTTTGGCGGATCGACAAGCAGGTTGGTCCAGCCTTTCCTTGGATCTCAGATCAGTTTTGACCTTTTAGCCAAAAATGTTCTACATCCTAAGTTTTGTATTTTGGCTATCTGGGCACCTTTAGCACCACAGCCAAGAGTATAGGACAGAACAGTCTAGGACAAGTGGGACACCACTTGCAGGTTCAGGACTCACTTAGACTTGGGCGGGGTGCGGGTTCAAGATGGTGGGATCCTGTTATGTTCCTATTTTTCTGAATAGGAGGCCAGCAAACTAGCTCTTGAAGTCACTCTGGTAGTCCTGGGTTCAGAAGAAGAAGCAGGACTGAAACAGAGGGTCGGCCTCTGAGAGGTCAAGGCAGGCTCCAGAGCAGCCCTTGCAGATACAACAAAGCAGTGCTGCGGAGTGTTTAGGAGATCACAGCAGCAGGCAGTCCTCTGAGAGACCTTATACAGGTCTAGGGGCGAACTGGAGAGTGGGTCTGGCGTTCCCGTTTTTATACCTGATGTCTTCTTTGAAGTTTGGAAGAAGTTTCTATAGGTTTCTCTTTGAAGTGCTTAGACTTTTATGACACCCCTCCTGAGCTCCAAGCTGGTTGCAGGAACAATGCAGTGTTAAAAATCCCTTTGTGTGAAGACAGAGCACATCCTATTCAGTATTAAGTGGGCTATGCCCAACTCCACCCTGCGTCGTGCCAGCTGATGGCTCATTCAGGCATACCTAATCTCTCTGCTGTGTGACTGGGAGGAATTTAGAAGATTTAACTGCCAGTTACATCCAATCATGTGATTTAAGGCAGGCTACAGGCACCAAAAGGCAAAGAGAAGGAAAATGCCAACTTTCTACTCTACAACTTTTTTTCCTGAACTGTAATGATTCATTCTATCTCAGGTCTTGGGATTTGATTTTGAAAAATTCTTCTCTTTCTCCCAAGTTGTGTATTGTTGATTGTGATTTTTTCATTGTTTATAATTTATTTTGTTCACAATGTCCATGACTAATTTGTCCATGTCACAACCACGCATCCATTGTTGATGTATATTTTTTCGCATGTTTACTGTTGATTTTTTGCACTGTATATATGTACAAACTGTTTTCCAAACTGCATATGGCCAGACATGAAGTTGAAGGCGATCTTTTGTTTGTTTGTGTAAGAAAAAACATTTTGATAACCGAGTTATAATCAAAAGACATAAATCAATGTCAGGGTAAACTAATAAAGTTTTGTTTATCCTTAACCATTCAGTGTTTAATTCGAAATTTGGAGGCATAGGCAAAAATCCCTTGGTTTATACAATTTTGTGGCCCTGCCTACCCTCCTTCCCATTGGGCCCAGCCACCCCTGTTTTTTGAACTTTCTAAAAGTGGCATTTTCAGAATTTCATAGATAGCAAGCGTGAGATGCTCACCTAGCCCCAATTAAAAGTTAGCACTTATTAAATGTATAAAGGCAACCCAATGTTATTCTATAGGACAGGTAAGCCTCTGAGTAGTGGAAAATGAATTCAGGAGTTTTTCATTACCATGACTTGTAACGCTTAAAAGTGAATGACCAACACTTTAATGACACAGCTCTGAGCCCTATAGACTACCTAGGGCCTAGCCTAGGGGTGGCTTACATAAGTTTAAGGCTTGGCAAGGTGGTTATATTGGCAAGTTGAAATGGCAGTTTAAAACTGTGTGCAGGCAGAATAGGGGGGTGGCACAATACATGCTGCAGGCTCACCAGTAGCATATAATGTACAGGCCCTGGATACATGGTATACCACTCAACAAGGGTCTTATAGGTAAATGTAATATGCCTAACAGGTTTAAGAATTTTTCCATGTTTCAAAGAGAGAGCTCAAGCATTCATAGCAGTGCTAAAGTGCACAGAGTCCTACAGCCAGCAAAAACGAATTCAGCAAAAATAGCAGAAGGGAGGGCAAAACGGTTTTGGGTTACTCTGCAAAGAGGAACAGGTCCAACCCTCCCGGCGGAGTTGTGCGGTCAAAAAGTAACCACTGTATCATGTGATAATGTCTCATAAGGTATCAAGTGATTTTGTACAAGTAACCTAATTACGGCAGCAAAGAGCAATAAGGAACCAGAGTTCATAAACTGAGGTATATTTGACAATGTTGTAAAGAAGGGGAATTGTTAGATGCAGCATCAAATGTAAATTAAGTCTGCGTTCTAAGTGCGTGGTGAGGATATGGTGCTTGTGAAAGCACGGCGAACAGTGAAAAGTGAAACGTGAAAATACTAAACAGCGACTGAATATCAATTGGTAGATATTATGCATAAATAACAATCAGTAGAATGCTTCTTTTCTGGAATCGTGACACAACACAAAGCTGTACGCCTGATGAAGTTTGTCAATGGTGTTTCCACCTTCATCAGTTTAAGGACATTATCAGGACAATATAAGCACAATGAATGTGTGCTGTCTGGAGGATAAATGAAAAACCTGTTCTCTGTTAATACAATTAGATTGCAAGGCCCCCAGGAGGTAAAGGAACTTTCGAAGATTTCCTGTTTTTTATGCCTCTCTTTTACCTAACAGACTTTGCTTCTCTCTTTAATCTCTGTTTGCATGACCACTGCCTTCCACAGCAGCACATGATTCCAGTCTCCCGGCACTCACCACACCCTTTCGCTAGAGCAGACCATGGATTAGCTGTCTAGCGTTTTTGATGCCCCTCACACCATTTATTCCATGTTTTCATTCCCCATAGACTCTCCCAGACATGAACAGATTGCCGACTGTTCGTACACAGCACACCTGCCTATAAGAGGATTTACTCATTACAGATTAGCTCCCCTTTTCAACTACCGCCCTTGTTCTCACCACTTTGGCACAACTTTAACAATACCCTACCCTTTTTCTCTGCATCAACGATTTTCGCGACACCTATTTGACCATACACTCGCGACAAGACATCTGATCATCAACTCATTGGTTTTGCTAACTGATACCTCATCTCCCTTGAAAATTGCTTTCACTCTTATCAACTCCATTCACTGGGCTGATATCTGTCAGACCACCAATTGCTTTGTCCCTTCTTCACGCTGAATATTTCACATTTTTGGCAGTGCTCCCTCCCCTTTCCTTATCCCTACCCATGCAGTGTCCTATTCCCCTTTACTTATGATGGCATTCTCCACCTCATTCAAGATAGATTTATCAACATACAATTCTGAGTGCAAGTTATTTACCTAGCACTTTCACAGTGCACTTAGAAGCCTTTGCCCAATTTGGCATGACTCATTTTGATTCTTGCCTTCCCTTCTCTGTTTCTTCCACTATATTGCAGCTTTCTTGGAACCTCCTCAGATACCTACAAAATGGCCCTCAATATGTGTTTACTATTTCTTGGATTTCTAGCCTTATTTTGGCCATTCTTTAAATAACGTCAGTAAAAACATTCCTATTTATTTATCCCTCAGGCAGCAATCATGTCCATTATGTGTTATATAGTCCTGATGATGAGTTTAAACTGATGAAGGTCAAAAGGCTGTCGACAAAGTTCAGCAGAAATAGGGATCTGACTTAAATCATGATACCTCAAATAGAGCGTTTGACTGATTGTTATTCATGCATAATATCTATCAACTTAAATCTGGTTGCTGTTTAGTATTTTCTAGTGTTTCACTTTGCGCCGTTCATCATTCTTCCACAGGCATCATGTGTTCACCACGCACTTAGAACACAATCTTGATTTACATTTGATGGTGCTTTAAACTACTCTCTTTCTCTACAATAGTGAGAAATATATGTGTATATGAATTCTGGTGACATATTTTTATTTAGAAAGTTTTATAGAGCGCGAACAAGATCCTCGCGGATGTCAGAGCTCTGTACAAACAGTAAATGTTTAAAATACCGAAAATAAGAGCAAATCAAGACATGTGTACAAGGCATATAGTATAAACAGCATAAATAGGTGTAACATCAAAAACGAAAGTGTCTTGGGGGTGGGAGCGCATGAGTGTTTCGACACCGGGGTTCAGTAGATTATAATCATGTGAACTTGGCCATGAGGATGGCTTTAACTTCCTTTTTAAACAAGGTAGTGGAAGGGTTGAGTCTGGTTTCTGGGGGTAGGGCGTTCCAGATTCTGGGTGCCATCCCAGAGAAGGATCTGTTATAAGTTTTTTTCTTATGGAATTTTTGTGGTTTCAGAAGTAGTTTTGCCGCACTTCTTGAGGATCTGGACCCACTCAAAATCGTCAATTTCTGTGCCAGATAGCTGGGTGACTTGTGATGCATGGCTCTGTGTGTCATGCAGGCAATTTTCAGCTGGATTCTCGCCTCCAGGGGTAGCCAGTACAAGGATTGAAGGTCCGGGGAGATGTGGGAGGTACGTTTATATCCAGTTATGAGTCTTGCTGCGGCGCTGATTGATGCTCTGAGTGATGCAGTTGATGTTTTGGGAAGGCCACAGAGAGAAACACATCTGTATTCAACTCTGGGTATAACCAGAGCTTGTACTGCCTGTTTGAAGTCATTGTGAGGTAGGAAGGGTTTCAATTTCCTCAATGTAACTTCACAAGTTGACCTCGCACACCAAAAGCAGTATAATAAACACGATATTAGTGCTTGATAAACATTTGGAATCCAACGGTTCTCCCAAGAAAAATTTCAAGTCAGTTTTCTTCGTTTTATTCTTTCTTTTATTATTCAAATTTCGCAGATAAAAATAGGCTATTTTTATCTGCGAAATTTGAATAATAAAAGAAAGAATAAAACGAAGAAAACTGACTTGAAATTTTTCTTGGGAGAACTGTTGGATTCCTTCTTTGTTACAAAACAAATGTTTATCAAGCACTAATATCGTGTTTATTATACTGCTTTTGGTGTGCGAGGTCAACTTGTGAAGTTTAATGTACAGAACAAATTCCTATTTGTTCTATGTTGGGATCTAGGGGGTTGTATCCCAGACCATTTGCACCCTTAATATAGCAACAATAGGAACTTGACCCTCAGTGCGGCCCTTAAAGCCTCAATCCCCTTTTTTTTTTGCTTTGACAAATTTCCTCAATGTGTTTATCTGTAAATTTGCTCCTTTAGTAGCATTGCTGATATGTTTTTGCATGTTGAGGTTACTATCTAGAGTGATTCCTAGTGATTTTGCTGAGTCTACGATGGTAGGTTGGACGTTAAATGCTGTGATATGTTTGATCCAATCTTGCATTTTGGAGATTTGGTCTTTAGGGCTTTAGGGCATTCAGTTTGAGATGGTTCTCTGCCAACCAAGATTAAGTGTTCCTAAGCGCTGTATTAAGTAGTTTGACGTCCTCTATGGTGTTTATCTTGAGGTATAGTTGTGTATCATCTGCGTACATGTGATATTGCACGTTAGAGGCTTGTAGGATTTCAGTGAGAGGTTCTAGGAAGAGACTAATCAGTGTTGGGGATAGTGCGGATCCTTTCGGGACACCTAAAGATACTGAGACGGGTTTGGACAGGGTGTTAATGTCTATGAATTGTTGTGTTCGATTTTGGAGAAATTAGGTGAACCAAGCAAGAACTGACCCAGATAGCTCTTTGTTGACATAACATAACATATTGTATCATTCTTTGAGAATTTTATTTAGACTTGTAATCAACTCATTATGTTCATTTTTTTTAAAGTATTTTTTTATTGGGTTAAGCAACAGATAATAGCTGCCATTCTTAGTTTCACGTGTTGTTTAGTGGAATAATAGCATTTGCCCGTAATACAAAGCTTGCTCTAGCTTGGAAGAAACCGAAGACAAATAGGGGGGGGAATGCTCTTGGACCGAGGCAGTGCTGGAGATGTGATGAAGGGTATTGCAGAATCTGATGAGGGATATCAAGGACTGGGGCGTAGAGATCGCGACGGGCATGAATGGGATTACCGCATGCCTCCTAGGAAGGAGGGCTGGGGTTACCCTAGGTTCCTGACTGGACAGAGGAAAATGCAATTGAGAGGAGGGGTTCATAACCATGGCTCATGCAGGTAATTAATCATCTTTGGTGAGAGTGAAGAAATGCCCAAGAAGGGTATTTCACACAAAGGAGATAGGCTGCCTGCAGATCCTTCAGAACCCCTTATATTCGTCTTTGGGATTTTAAATTGACAACCTGCAGCAAAGCTAACCCTGTTTGACCACTTACTCTCTAATAATTCACTGCACAAGACCCACAACACCTCAAACACACACACATATGCATGTGCAGACACACTCATTCTGTGGACCTGCTAGTTATAGCTTAATATATATCACTACAAAACCACAGTAAGTCCCTGTCCTTTACTAGGATCCAAGTACCCCTTTTTAGCATTTGACTATCAGGATAGTGAAGCAGAGTAGTCCAAGGTTTTCTCATGGGGGTTCAGTGGGCTAGAGACAGCCCTTCAGAAATTCAACCAACTGTGTTTAATACATTGCAGATGAGTCTGTGCTCTTTTTGATTAAAAAAGGAAAAGTACTTTAAAACGCACACTGCTAAATAATACACATACATTTACAAATATGTATAGAATAGAAGGTGATATTCCTATGGTGCCAGCCTCCACACAGTGGCCACACCGTCAACAGCAGGGAAACACAGAAAGACGAGTCTGATTGATCCGGTAAACCCTTAAAAATACACTTTGCTCATGCTCTGGGGCAACTCTAATGAATGATATGTGCACTAGCAAGCCCTGAATCCTAACACCACAATGCCTCAACATGTGTTTAACCAAACATTGTCGGTGCAGTAACACATGTCAAGCCTGTCAATGTGTCACCCCAACAAAAAAAAACAAAGAACAATAAGATTAAAAAATGCATTTTAACCAAACTTAAAACGTAACACTATAGGCAACATTACTATGTCAGGTGAAAGCCTCTAACCACTGGCTGGATTCTTCCAGCTGGCATGGAAGGTTTAACGTCTGATCGCTGTATTAGGATGATGGTGGTCAGAGTTTAAACCTACGGAGATATCTTACGTGGTTCCAATGGGCTCTAATCAGTCAGAAAGGCAGCATAATCCCTTAAGGACACCATTTCAGTCAGGATTATGATGCCAGTTTCCGACAGCCTTTCCATGTCAGCCTTTCCGACATGGAAAGGCTGGGGGATCGGGATTGTGGAATTGTCGGCTCATGGTTGGGCACTTCCTTTTCCTGCAATGGTTGCGCCGACCGACATTGTAATAAGGGCCTATGAGAGGTGATTTTCAATTAAGACCATAGTCATCAATAAACAACTCAGTATTCAAAACAATGCACGGTATGAGATCTTCTTCAACGTTTACACTTAATGCAAAGCAACCAACCGAGAAACCGAGAAACAACTTTCCCTGTATCCTTCTACACAAAGTCCGAATATTGAAAATAACAGTGTCAAAAATGTTTGGAAATCAGTATATTGCCTCCCAAGGTCATTCATTGATATTTTTTGCCCAGGAGACTTAGGGTGTTAACTTAACATGGATACAAAAGGTTCTTGTGGTGGCCACCAAACTCCTTGCAGCCTCCTTGAGTCATTCATTACTTTCCTGGTGGTGTCCCTACCTTCAAAGTACACCAACAAATATCAAATGCAAATGTCTGGTCTGCCTTGCAGTCTTCTAGGGCAAACCCTAACATCTGATTCTGGATGCTCCTCCTTTGGAGCACTCGGGAATGTATCAACATAAGGGCCTCTAGTGAGTCCAAGCTTCACAAGTCAGCTGGTTCGACACACAGCTTAATGTGCTGCTCCTCTCAAACATGGTCATGTCAGAGGCAGGCGGGCCCGATAATGCTCCCCTATAGGTCCATTGCCCCATACAAAGTCCTAAATTCCTCTGTCTACTCATTTATTGAAAGTTAAAATGAAAACACTCATCACTAGTTAACACCAATGTTGTTTCTCTGAAGCTGTTACTCCTACAAACATTGTCCTCACCACAACACTGGGTAATACTAATACCCCATATTGAAGACTTTATCACTGCATTGTTTTTTTATTTGCAACACCTTGCTGGACAGATTAACACCTTACTTTAGCCTTATAGCTGAACTGTCATCTGCTCCCTATCACATCTCTACATTTTCCTTTCTACACTTCATCTAATACCACTTATTTTTTAACTATCTGTGATTCAATCTTTAAAGCTGACCCTCCCTTCTCTTACTCTCCAATGTCACCTCACTTCCTGCCTGCCCAATTCTCTGCCTTCCCACTTTCTTCTCCAAGAGAATAATTCTTTGTCTTCAAAGTGGCAAACGTATCATATGCCACATCTGAGCAAATCCCCTCCACAACTATTGACCTATGGACTTACCTGCTGTATTGTCCTGTCTGCCCTCTCCCCTTCATCAGTCTCTTGTAAAGGGAACTTACATTTAATGTTCTTCTGGTGCTACAGATCAGCGTCTGCTGCTGCCACCTCTGTCTCCTGCTATGGCACAGTTTGTAAAATCCCATTCTTCTTTTTAGCTCGTGAATGCCATGTATTGTAAGTCCATCTCTCTACTCATATGGAACGTGATGAATCCTCTGCAATCAAGCTTCAGAGCTCTTCTCGCCATGGAAGTGATCCAGCAAAATCGGTGTATATTTTTATAATCATACACAATATCCCCTTCACACCATAAACCAAATTTGTGCGTGATACAACCAGGATCTCACAGGTTGCTCTTGGTGGGATTGGAGTAATCATTCATTCATTATCATCTTTATTTCGACATTAAAGTCATAAAAGAGTTCACATTTAATATAATTTACAATATAAAACATAAACATAAAAAATTAACCGGTTAAAACAAAATATATCATGATGGGCATTTTGGTTATTAGTATAAATACATAGTCATTATGCATGTTATAAAGGAATAATCCCATAAAATCCCTAGCAGCTATAACTAGGTAAAAGAGAGACATTCAGGAACTCAACACAGTTATCAGAGATTACCACTTCCCCTAGGATTCCCTAGGATTCTCAGATGTCCTCCTTATGTTCCACATTGCTGCCAAAAAATTAGATACTGCAAAAACAATAAGGGGAGAGAGATCAGTTTTAAGTATTCTAAAAGCTTGGACGCAACGGGTAAACCCCAAGCTTCTACAAATGGGAAAAATCCACTTCTTTCGAGGTAAGTGATAGGCGGCACAAAAAAACAGAATGTGTAATTCATTTTCGAGGTCTGATGTGCAAACAGGAAAGTTTTTCAGTGTAAGTACACACAATTTACTCGTGAATGCTCTAATCAGTAGGGAGTCCTTAGAAGGACTGGACTAACATTGTCTAATACACTCTTGAATTTAAAAAAGTCCTTTGTCAATAAAATTGACCCAGAAAGTGATCCTATATTAGCATTCGATACAGAGGTACTAAGAGTCTTCTGATGATACAAATTAAGAATGTGCTTGCGCGAAAAAGTAGAACAAGCACATTCCGGCTCAGACCACATTAAAGGAAGACCTAATGTGTCAAATTCCTTTTTAACATATTTAAACCATCTGACGTTCCGCGCATTAGGGAGGTTAAGCACCTCTAGCAACTCTTGTCTGTAATGCTTGAGTTCGGGAGTTGCCCACAGCCTCCTCCAAAAGATCAAGGTTTTTAATGCCTAATTCCTCACTTATTGGGCAGAGACCCAGATCCATCCTAAGCGGCAGCAGTGGTGTTGTGGGAGGAAGTGATACCAGGTGTCTTAAAAAGTTATTCTCTGCGACAGAAATCGCAGACACACAATTGTAGCCCCACAATTCACCCCTGTATATGACCGCACCTCGGGCCTGCAGTTGATATATTTCCAGGGGTGGGCCTATTGGTTTAACCATGGATTTATTGTATAACTTTAGGATGGCACCCGCTTTTTGGGCTAACTTCACTTGACAATTTCTTTGGTGTTGAACCCAAGTCATATTTTCGTTCAGGGTTAGGCCCGGATACACGAATGTCTTGACTCTTTCGAGTCGGACTCCGTCTATCGCTGGACTCAGGCGTGTTGTTGCAGGGGGGTTAAAAATCATATATTTCCTTTTTTGGGTATTGATTTCCAGTCCCCTATCCTTACAAAAGGACACAAAACCATCAAGCACTCGTTGAATGCCCATAGGGGTCTTAGATAGTAATAAGGTATCGTCCGCGAACATGATCGCGGAGATCCTAGAACCAGCAAGCTTTGGGGCGTCGGTATTGGGAACCGCATTCAGGTGCGTGATTACCCCGATGACGTAGAGGCAAAACAGGGTAGGCGCCAAAAGGCAACCCTGTCTTACCCCTCGGCCAACGGGGAATCTTGGTGATAGTAAGCCTTCCTTACTGCATCTGACCTGCGCATAGTTTCCAGAGTATAGGCGTACTAATATGCCCAAAAGCGGAAGAGGAATACCCATTTCCGATAGGACACACCACAATTTCCGACAGGGAACTAAGTCGAAGGCGGCTTGCAAGTCGACAAAAACTGTATATAAGGAGCCCCCCTCGATTTCCACAGTTTTCCAAAAAAGCATGTTTAATCTAAAAATCTGGTCTGTGGTGGATACCTTCTTCCTAAATCCGGCTTGATAGGGACTCAAGATGTCAGAATCCTCCATCCAATCTAAAAGACGGTCTAATATTTGCCTCGCGAAGAGTTTCTGGGACACATCAATGAGGCTAATTGGCTTGTAGTTGGCTGGGAGCAGGGGTGACCCCTTCTTGAAGATGGGTACTATCTCTGCTCCCTGCCAAGTACTAGGGACCGCCATGCCACCCAGGACTGCATTAAATATAAGCTGTAAATAGGGTGCCCACACCCGTGGCTCGCGTTTAAAAAGGTCACCAGGAACACCATCGAGCCCAGGGGCTTTACCAGAGGGGAGTCTGGCAATAGCTGCCCTGACTTCGCCCTCTGAAAAGTCAAAGGTGGACGTATCGGCCAAACAGCCAAGTGGTGCTCCTGCTGAAGCTGGGTCCTCCGCGGAATCCTCGCCAGAATACAAGGTATGGAAATGCACTTCCCAAACCTCTGGGGCGATGTTGGGCAGGATGCCTGGGGCATCGTCGACCGAGCCCGTGGTCACAATCTGCCAAAACTTCCGGGCATCTCTAGTTGCCAGTGCGGTAGTTAACTTTTCCCAATTCTCGTTCCCCCACTTCAATTTTGCATGGTGGATCATGTAGGAGAGTAGGGTCTGCAATCCTATGATCACCCAGATTTTTTGCTTTTGTTTCACTGGTTTACGACTTTCTCTGGCTGTGGGCCTGCCAATCAGACCCACAGCCTGGCTGTTCTCTTTCTAAATTACAACATGTACCCTAGGTGCATTTACCAATTGGTACTGGGCCACCTTATCAGACCCTGTAACTCAGGGCATAGGTGTACCCAGGGCTGCCAGGGGCTGCAGCATGTATTATGCCACCCCTGGCTGGCCTCCTAAATTTGACACAACTGGCTGCATGACAGCTGGGGCAAAGTTGTGTAATCACCCTTTGCTGTAGGTGTAGTATACCTATACCTAACCCTAAAATGGACACACAGATTCCTATCAGTCACTCCTATGGCAGGCCTTGACAATCCTGAAGGCAGAGTGCTTGGAATCGTGTGAGATGGTGCTCTGGCATGAGCTGAGCCTGTCTGCAGCTTGCGGAACCAAGTCCTAATAGCTGTTCCATGATATCGCATACCATATACTCTTAAGTGCATTATAATCCTCGCGGTTAAATGCTAACTTTGGTATTGCTTTATCAAAACATGTCGAGTAAGGTGTCATACGAATTGGAATACTAACCCCTCGCCAATTCTGGCGACGGGGTTAGCATTCCACCCTTCTAGAGGGACACGACATGTATGTAACTGTGAACCCCGGTTAAAGTTAACTAAAGCCTCAGCTCCACAAAATGGATGCTGCCACCACAGACACGAGTCTAACCTCCTGCTGCTGGGAGTCCTTCCAGCGAGGGAGGCCGGGACAAAGGGTTTCCTGTCCGGGGCGGTGCTAGCACCGTCCCAGACATGGTTTTGTGTATCCTGGATAGGCAGGGCTTTACAGGAAGGTGACTGCTGAGTGGCACCCCGGTGCTCACTACGCATAGGCCGGTCAGAACCAGTTCCAGGGGCACACCAGCCCCTGGCCTGGGGAAAGTCCGGCATGGCAGAGGGGTGTAACCACCCCCCTCCTAGTCCCACCCATAGGCAGGACCTAGTCACCGGGTCAGCCCCCTTTATTAGTATAAAGATGGGGGCGGGCCCCCTGTTCAAATTAGATCATCTTTGGAATCAAGACACGACTTTCTTCGAAAGGACATCAAGATTTCTTCTTCAAGATTCTCCCTTGTGGCTAAGGAGTAGTCACCCTGCATCAAGCGGGCACCATCCTAAGAACACTGCGGTCTGCTGCAAGTCCTTCATCACGAATCCGACGACCCAGCTCGACGAGACCCGGCTTCCCTGGCACCTCTGACCTCTACTCACCTCTATAGCAAAGCTGAGAATCGTGGGTGCGACGAGACCTCGAGGGACCGACGATCGCCAAGACTGCACGACTTCTTTGTAGCAAGCCCACCGAGTCTTCCACTGGTGAGTGCTTTGGGGTCCGAGAAGCCCCAACCCTGAGCAGCTCCAGCACCGAAGATCAGCCCTCCAGCATCTCCACGATCTGCGTGGGGCCCTTCTGCTTTTGCGTGCTCACTGCGCTGTGTGGCTACTAGCCGGCTGGCTTGTGGCCTTCTTCACGACGCCGACGACATCACTGCTGCTGGTCTGGTTGCTCCAGACTGGCCCTTGCTTCCTTCTTCAAGAGAGGCATCCCGGACCCTCCTGGTCCACTCCAGACGCCATTTTAAGTCCACCGCGTGGGCTTGAATTTGCCAAGGCTTTGTTGCCCAATCCTGGGTCCAGCGACGCCGGCAGCTTCATCCATCGTGGGACAGATCGCTCCTCCATCCTGGTCGCCGACAACGCCTCCTGGTCCGTGAGATCTGCGGTCACAGCGTCACCCACTCACCTAGTCGAGGTGGCTACCATCCGGTGCCCTCCTGGTGCCCACTGACTACTGGCTAGTAGTCTCGAACTTGGTCCCCTCTGCTTTCAGGTGTCATCTTCCTTCGATCCAGGCTTGGATCCATCGAACTTTCTTCACTGGTCGCCTGCCAGCAACTTCTTTCTTCCAGGCTCCTGGTCCGTCTACGAGGATTCCCGACGTCTTTTGAGTCCTATGCAGCTGCAGCCCCCGGGCTAGGTAACTTCGGCATTTCGGTGCCCCAGCATAGCCTCACTATCCAAGGGTCAGAATCCACTTTCGTTTTCCTCCTACCAGGTCGGGTTCGCCCGAGAACACTAACTTTGCAATTACTAGCTACCATAGACTTTGTCCCGCATCACGCGTGAGAGTGCACACTCTGCACCCGAGTCCCCTAGGCCTCCTATAAGTAATCTAAAGGTTCTATAGTCAAGTCCTAGTGATTCCTAAGCCTATTAGTACTGTACTTACCTGCTAGTAATTTCGCATTCCACTTTCAGAGTATATGGTTTTCCGTGCCCCTCGGGCATTTGTATATACGGTGCTAACTTAAGTATTTTCATAAGAGTTTTGGTTTGTGCTTAGTACCCTGTCCTCATAAAGAGTACAGGGCTGTTGTGATTCTTAATAAATATCTTGTTTATTTTCATAACACTTGTGTGGTGTCCTTTCACTGGGTATTCAAGGGGTATATGTGTGGTAAACAGCTGGCTTAACACGCCCTCTCGAGTCTTTAGCCTTAGACTGCTCGTATCCATGCTACTAGGATAGCTGGTCTATAAGGTTGACTTACAACCAATCATCAATAAGGGTTGCTGGACTGATACATAGTGTTCACTAGAATAGTGAGCACTGCATATCAGGCCACCTTCTCACATTGGTGAGCAGCGGTTGGGATTTGAGCTTGCTGTTGTTTTACCACACGTATCCTAAGAATATCTTGTTGAAAGATCACATAAGTACTGTTAGTACATATAACTAAGCTTAGAATACTCTGAGTTCTACTGAACCAGCTGTTGCAGCTCCTCAAGGCTTAGCACACCTTGGCTGCAACTCTTAGCAAGGGATCAGTAGGTAAACACATAGTGTAGGTAGGTGCATCACTTACACCACACTAGAAACAGTATGTCAGACAAAGGAGGAAACTCTGAGTCTCCCCTTGTGTCAGTGGACCCTCCACAGGTCCTTCCTTCCAGATATACTGTGCTTAGCTTCCATGAGTTACGACAAGTATGTACCTCTAGGAAGATTAAGCAGGGGTCTAACCCCACAACTTCCTTTCTGATTGGTCTCTTAGAGACTTATGATGCCAGGAAAGCTGAGCAACTTCTTAGCTCTCCTAATCCAGATGGGAACATGCCTCCCCTTGAGGGAACCAGAGGAGACCCTGACCTAATCCACCTCTCAACTGAGAATGAAGAGGGGGAGGAGGATGAGGATCCCTCTGGGGATGAGGCAGACAAGGGACAGGTAGAAGTCAGCAGACTAACCAGGTCCAACTTAAGCAAACATGACAGTGGTACTGGGGGACCCCTGGGGCCACTATCAGGTCAGCTTAACATTGGGAATGGACGAGCCAGATCTCTATCAAGAGGCTCTGGCTGATCCCTTCAAACCAATGGCTCTCACAACTCTTCTCAAAGAGGGATGACTTCCCCTCAGAGGAGAGTATATGAAGCTAAAGAAAGGGCAGCCAATCTGAGGATTGAAAGGGAAGAACTTGCCCTGGCCAAAGAGAGGCTTGCCTTTGCTAGAGAGCAACAGTTAAGTGGGGTAGTCCCCACTGGTGGCAGCATTGTACCTAGCAATAGGGAAAGGAGTTTTGATACAAAACACCTGGGTAAGATAGTGCCCCCCTTTAAACAAGGGGATGACATCCACAAATGGATTACTGCTTTGGAGAGGGCCTGCACTGTGCAGGGTGTTCCCCAGAGTCAGTGGGCAGCTATCTTGTGGCTCTCCTTTGAAGGTAAAGGTAGAGACAAGCTCCTCACTACAAGAGTGGAGGATGCTAACAATTACCAAGTCTTGAAAAATACACTGGTTGAAGGGTTTGGCCTAACCAATGAGCAGTACAGGGTGCTGTTCAGGGATACCCAGAAAACTCAGTCTCAAGATTGGTCTGACTTTGTAGATTGTGCCACTAAGGCTTTTGAGGGCTGGTTGCTGGGCAGTAAGGTTACTGATTATAAAGGATTGTACAATTTGATGATGAGAGAACAAATTTTAAACAATTGTCAGAACCAGTTGTTGCATCAGCATCTTGTTGACTCAGATCTGACCTCTCCCCAAGAATTGGGAAAGAAGGCAGACAGATGGGTTAGAACAAGAGTTAAACAGAACCAGGGCCAGAATCAAGGTGGTCAGAAGAAAGCAGACCAGAAGGGTAAAGATTCTAAGGGGGAACAAAATGACCAGAAGTCTTCGACAGGTCCCCAACAACCCAAAGAGGGTGGGGGTCAGGCTCCCCAGAAGAAGAAAAACCAAGAAGGCCAATCTAAAAGGTTGTGCCAATACTGTAAAAGTAAAACTCACTGGTTTAGTGAGTGCACCAAGAAAGGAGGAGGGCAGACTCCTGCCACTGCAGCCCCTAAGGCACCTGTGCCCCCTAGTACAGTCAGCAGTGGTAGTGCACCTCCCAAGGGTTTAGTAGGGTTAACCCTGGGTTCTGAGGGGTGTGACAACTTAGTTGGTACACTCACTCAGGCTGTCCTTGTTTGTACAGGGGATGTGGATATGTCCCCTGATATAAGTCCCAATACTTTGGGCAAATACAGACAGACACCTTTCATTAATGGAAAAATGGCTCAGGCCTATAGGGACACTTGTGCCAGTGTCACAATGGTGACACCTAACTTTGTGGACCCTGGACAGATCATGCCAGGTACAGAATTCCTGGTGACCAATGCAAGCAATGTCACTACCAATCACAGTATGGCAATTGTAGCTTTCTCCTGGGGAGGGGTAACTGGCCAAAAGAAGGTTGTAGTTAGTTCAGACCTCCCAGTGGATTGTTTGTTGGGCAATGATTTGGAGTCATCACAATGGTCAGAAGTGGAGCAGAGGACTCACATGGAAATGTTAGGCTTGCCAGCACATGTGTTTGCTGTGACCAGGTCACAGGTCAGGAAATGCCCCACTGAACAGGTGCTGGATCCTGGAACAATGGACCAGACACCTCCCAAGAAGAAGAGCAGTAGGGTTAAGGCTGTGCCTTCCCCCTTGCCCCAGGTTGAGGATCAAGTCTCAGAGGAGGCTGACCTACAGGAATTGAGGGAAACTGAGCCCAGAGAGTTTGAACTAGATCAAGTTGAATTCTTGGGTTCAGGGGGACCCTCAAGGGAAGACCTGGGGAAGGACCAGTTAGGCTGCCCTTCTCTTGAACCCCTCAGACAGCAGGCTGCTGCTGAGGCTGCTGGGAACGCCACAGGTACCCACAAGGTATACTTGGAAGATGGACTCCTGTACACTGAGTCAAGAGACCCCAAGCCTGGCATGACCAGGAGGCTGGTTGTACCCTTGTCTCAGAGAGGTTTCCTACTTACCTTGGCCCATGAGATTCCCTTAGCAGGTCACTTAGGCCAGACAAAGACGTGGGACAGGCTTGTCTCACACTTTCACTGGCCTCACACGAATGAGGATACCAAGGAGTTTTGTCGCTCCTGTGTCACTTGCCAAGCCAGTGGTAAGTCAGGTGGCACAACAAAGGCCCCCCTTATACCAATGCCTGTGGTGGGGGTGCCCTTTGAAAGAGTGGGGATTGACATTGTTGGTCCAATGGAACCCCAGACAGCATCAGGGCACAAGTTTATACTGGTGGTAGTGGATCATGCCACCAGGTATCCTGAAGCTATTCCACTTAGGACCACTACAGCACCTGTAGTGGCAAGGGCCCTAGTTGGAGTGTTCTCCAGAGTGGGCTTCCCTAAGGAGGTTGTCTCTGACAGAGATGCAAACTTCATGTCAAGCTACTTAACTGCTATGTGGAAGGAATGTGGTGTCAATTACAAATTCACTACACCCTATCATCCACAATGCAATGGGCTTGTTGAAAAGTTCAACAGGACCCTAAAAGGGATGATTCATGGACTACCTGAAAAGCTCAGGCGTAGATGGGATGTCCTGATTCCCTGCCTTCTGTTTGCTTACAGAGAGGTCCCACAAAAGGGGGTTGGCTACAGCCCTTTTGAACTTTTGTATGAACTTTTGTCCTGTGAGAGGCCCCCTGTGTTTGGTGAAGGAAGGATGGGAGAGACCTCTCAAAAAGCCTGCAACCAGCATAGTGGACTATGTACTTGGTCTCCGCTCCAGGATGGCTGAGTATATGGAAAAGGCATCAGAAAACCTTAAGGCCCGTCAAGAACTTCAAAAAGCTTGGCATGACCAAAAGGCTGTCCTGACTGTTTATCAGCCTGGACAGAAGGTGTGGGTGTTGGAGCCAGTGGCCCCAGCAGCACTCAAAGACAAATGGTCTGGGCCCCACACAATTCTTGAGCAAAAGGGAGAGGTCACCTACCTGGTGGACCTTGGAACTCCCAGGAGCCCCCACAGGGTGCTCCATGTCAACAGGCTCAAAGCATATGTCGACAGGAAGGACATGAGCTTGCTCATGGCCATAGATGAGGGACAGGAGGAAGAGAGTGACCCTCTCCCAGACCTGCTCACTCAGAATCCTGATGATGGGTCAGTAGATGGTGTTGTCTTTTGTGGCAGCCTCTCTGAGCATCAACAGAAAGACTGTAAACAGGTTCTTCAGTCTTTCAGACATATGTTTTCTCTGACACCCAGTCAGACCAATTGGTGTACCCATGAGGTTGACACTGGGGACAGTCTGCCAGTTAAGAGTAAAATCTACAGGCAGCCTGATCATGTTAGAGACTGCATAAAAACTGAAGTGCAGAAAATGTTGGAGTTGGGAGTCATTGAACCCTCAGATAGCCCTTGGGCTAGTCCAGTAGTTCTAGTGCCAAAACCTCACACCCAGGATGGTAAGAGAGAGATGAGGTTTTGCGTAGACTACAGGGGTCTCAATGCAGTCACTAAGACTGATGCCCACCCAATACCAAGGGCAGATGAGCTGATAGATAGATTGGCTTCTGCCAACTACTTAAGCACATTTGACTTAACAGCTGGGTATTGGCAAATCAGGTTAGCTGAGGATGCCAAGCCCAAGACAGCATTTTCAACCCCTGGTGGGCATTATCAATTTGTGGTAATGCCCTTTGGTCTGAAAAAAGCACCTGCCACCTTCCAAAGGTTGGTGAATCAAGTCCTCACTGGGCTGGATGACTTCTGTGCAGCATATCTAGATGATATTGCTGTCTTTAGCTCCACCTGGGAGGATCACCTGGTCCACCTGAGGAAAGTGTTAGAGGCTCTGCAAGCAGCAGGCCTCACTATCAAGGCCACCAAGTGCCAGATAGGGCAGACACAGGTTGTATACCTGGGCCACCTTGTAGGTGGAGGCCAGGTTCAGCCACTGGAGAGCAAAATACAGTCAATCAGGGACTGGGCTCCTCCAACCACCCAGACTCAGGTTCGAGCTTTCTTGGGCCTGACTGGTTACTATAGGAAGTTTGTTAGGAACTATGGATCAATTGTGACTCCATTAAATGAACTGACAAGTAAGAAAATGCCAAAAAAAGTTCAGTGGACAGAAGGCTGTCAAAAAGCATTCGATGACCTAAAGCAGGCCATGTGCACAGCACCTATCCTTAAGAGTCCAGACTACTCCAAACCATTCATTGTCCAAACAGATGCTTCTGAGTTGGGTGTGGGAGCTGTTCTATCTCAGCTGAATTTTGATGGTCAAGACCAGCCCATTGCTTTTATAAGCAGAAGGCTGACCCCCAGAGAGAAGAATTGGTCAGCTATTGAGAGGGAGGCCTTTGCTGTGGTTTGGGCCCTGAAGAAGCTGAGGCCATACTTGTTTGGCACTCACTTCAAGATTCAGACCGACCATAAGCCCCTCTTGTGGCTAAATCAGATGAAGGGTGAAAACCCCAAACTGCTTAGGTGGTCCATTTCCCTACAGGGGATGGACTTTACAGTGGAACATAGACCTGGTACTGATCATGGCAATGCCGATGGGCTCTCCAGATATTTCCACTTAGAACAAGAAGACTCACCTGGTCAAGGTTAGCTTATTGTCCCAAAGTTTGGGGGGGGGGGGGTCATGTAGGAGAGTAGGGTCTGCAATCCTATGATCACCCAGATTTTTTGCTTTTGTTTCACTGGTTTACGACTTTCTCTGGCTGTGGGCCTGCCAATCAGACCCACAGCCTGGCTGTTCTCTTTCTAAATTACAACATGTACCCTAGGTGCATTTACCAATTGGTACTGGGCCACCTTATCAGACCCTGTAACTCAGGGCATAGGTGTACCCAGGGCTGCCAGGGGCTGCAGCATGTATTATGCCACCCCTGGCTGGCCTCCTAAATTTGACACAACTGGCTGCATGACAGCTGGGGCAAAGTCGTGTAATCACCCTTTGCTGTAGGTGTAGTATACCTATACCTAACCCTAAAATGGACACACAGATTCCTATCAGTCACTCCTATGGCAGGCCTTGACAATCCTGAAGGCATAGTGCTTGGAATCGTGTGAGATGGTGCTCTGGCATGAGCTGAGCCTGTCTGCAGCTTGCGGAACCAAGTCCTAATAGCTGTTCCATGATATCGCATACCATATACTCTTAAGTGCATTATAATCCTCGCGGTTAAATGCTAACTTTGGTATTGCTTTATCAAAACATGTCGAGTAAGGTGTCATACGAATTGGAATACTAACCCCTTGCCAATTCTGGCGACGGGGTTAGCATTCCACCCTTCTAGAGGGACACGACATGTATGTAACTGTGAACCCCGGTTAAAGTTAACTAAAGCCTCAGCTCCACAAAATGGATGCTGCCACCAAAGACACGAGTCTGACCTCCTGCTGCTGGGAGTCCTTCCAGCGAGGGAGGCCGGGACAAAGGGTTTCCTGTCCGGGGCGGTGCTAGCACCGTCCCAGACATGGTTTTGTGTATCCTGGGTAGGCAGGGCTTTACAGGAAGGCGACTGCTGAGTGGCACCCCGGTGCTCACTACGCATAGGCTGGTCAGAACCAGTTCCAGGGGCACACCAGCCCCTGGCCTGGGGAAAGTCCGGCATGGCAGAGGGGTGTAACCACCCCCCTCCTAGTCCCACCCATAGGCAGGACCTAGTCACCGGGTCAGCCCCCTTTTTTAGTATAAAGATGGGAGCGGGCCCCCTGTTCAAATTAGATCATCTTTGGAATCAAGACACGACTTTCTTCCAAAGGACATCAAGATTTCTTCTTCAAGATTCTCCCTTGTGGCTAAGGAGTAGTCACCCTGCATCAAGCGGGCACCATCCTAAGAACACTGCGGTCTGCTGCAAGTCCTTCATCACGAATCCGACGACCCAGCTCGACGAGACCCGGCTTCCCTGGCACCTCTGACCTCTACTCACCTCTATAGCAAAGCTGAGAATCGTGAGTGCGACGAGACCTCGAGGGACCGACGATTGCCAAGACTGCACGACTTCTTTGTAGCAAGCCCACCGAGTCTTCCACTGGTGAGTGCTTTGGGGTCCGAGAAGCCCCAACCCTGAGCAGCTCCAGCACCGAAGATGAGCCCTCCAGCATCTCCACGATCTGCGTGGGGCCCTTCTGCTTTTGCGTGCTCACTGCGCTGTGTGGCTACTAGCCGGCTGGCTTGTGGCCTTCTTCACGACGCCCGACGACATCACTGCTGCTGGTCTGGTTGCTCCAGACTGGCCCTTGCTTCCTTCTTCAAGAGAGGCATCCCGGACCCTCCTGGTCCACTGCAGACGCCATTTTAAGTCCACCGCGTGGGCTTGAATTTGCCAAGGCTTTGTTGCCCAATCCTGGGTCCAGCGACGCCGACAGCTTCATCCATCGTGGGACAGATCGCTCCTCCATCCTGGTCGCCGACAACGCCTCCTGGTCCGTGAGATCTGCGGTCACAGCGTCACCCACTCACCTAGTCGAGGTGGCTACCATCCGGTGCCCTCCTGGTGCCCACTGACTACTGGCTAGTAGTCTCGAACTTTGTCCCCTCTGCTTTCAGGTGTCATCTTCCTTCGATCCAGGCTTGGATCCATCGAACTTTCTTCACTGGTCGCCTGCCAGCAACTTCTTTCTTCCAGGCTCCTGGTCCGTCTACGAGGATTCCCGACGTCTTTTGAGTCCTATGCAGCTGCAGCCCCCGGGCTAGGTAACTTCGGCATTTCGGTGCCCCAGCATAGCCTCACTATCCAAGGGTCAGAATCCACTTTCGTTTTCCTCCTACCAGGTCGGGTTCGCCCAAGAACACTAACTTTGCAATTACTAGCTACCATAGACTTTGTCCCGCATCACGCGTGAGAGTGCACACTCTGCACCCGAGTCCCCTAGGCCTCCTATAAGTAATCTGAAGGTTCTATAGTCAAGTCCTAGCGATTCCTAAGCCTATTAGTACTGTACTTACCTGCTAGTAATTTCGCATTCCACTTTCATAGTATATGGTTTTCCGTGCCCCTCGGGCATTTGTATATACTGTGCTAACTTAAGTATTTTCATAAGAGTTTTGGTTTGTGCTTAGTACCCTGTCCTCATAAAGAGTACAGGGCTGTTGTGATTCTTAATAAATATCTTGTTTATTTTCATAACACTTGTGTGGTGTCCTTTCACTGGGTATTCAAGGGGTATATGTGTGGTAAACAGCTGGCTTAACACGCCCTCTCGAGTCTTTAGCCTTAGACTGCTCGTATCCATGCTACTAGGATAGCTGGTCTATAAGGTTGACTTACAACCAATCATCAATAAGGGTTGCTGGACTGATACATAGTGTTCACTAGAATAGTGAGCACTGCATATCAGGCCACCTTCTCACAGATCAGTTGCCTATAAACTAATCTTCTTTCTTTTATAAGTTCCCTATTATTGTTATTTTTCAGGGCCTCGAGGAGCTGTGATTTCGCAACTTTGCAAGCACTGTTATACCAGGTGGGCTTATTAACAGTGCTTCTCGTTTTGGAGCATGGAGGATTTAAGACCAGCGCAAGATCATTAGCTAAATCCTGATTACGTTTTCCCAACCTAGAGTGTACTTCGGGGGTAGGATGCTGGAGGTTTAGTGCATTAGCCATTTCCAGTGCTGGAATTACTAGAGCATATAACTCTGCCACTAGTTTCGGATGTGTAACCAATTTGTCCCATCTAAGTCTCCTTCTATTGCTAGAGAGGACCACCCTGTTGTCTAATCCAGGCTCTTTGGGAAAAGATTTGGGCATGCTAGAGTGTTGGAAGTCCAGGATCAGTGCGTTATGGTCACTTTCTCCTCTGCGTACCACTTTAAAGTCGAGAATCTTTTGCCATACACGTGTTTCTACAAAAATGTAGTCCAATCGTGATTCCTGGCCAGGCTTATTAAAAGGGGCATATCCGATTTTAAGCGTCCATTACAAGCCCTGATTGAATATCTCAAAGTCAAGGTTTTAATTCGTACTGGTAAAGGAGACCAAGACCTGACAGGGGGGCTATCTACCGGGGGGATTTTCCAGTGTTTATCTTCTTCAGGGAATATACCGTCCAGCAGGTCCAACAGTGGCTCAAAATGGGAGTTAAGATCTCCACCTATTATATAGGTAACTCCTTCTGGGATCTCATTAAGGAAGACGGACAGATCTTCTATAGCTCTCGACTCCGAGGTAATACTCACAGGTCTGGAGTAGATGTTAACCATGGCGAGTTTTGAGCCATTTGACCATTCTAAGACAACACAGTGCACATCCTCCGATGCTGTGTGCAAGACCCTGGCACTGCAACCCAAATGGTCTGCTACCCAAATTGTGAGCGCCCCAGAAGATCTTCCTCTCCCACCCCATTTTGCAGGGACTGAATAGGAAGCAAAGCCCACTCTAAATTGTTCTTCCCTTGCCCAAGTTTCCTGGAAGAGGCATATATCGGTCTTATCTATAAAGGAGCCCCAGTCAGAGCACTCCAGTTTGTTCTTTAAACCCGCCACATTCCACGAAAGACTTTTTAATCCAGTGCTAACTGTTTGCGAGCCTTCAATTAGTGGGATGGGATCCTCAGCAGAAGGAGGGATAGACAAGTCATTCAGTACCTCTCGGGCTTCACCAGGAGTTTTGCCAGTACGACCTATTAAAGCAGTGGACGGGAACTCTGGGTGAGCAATCTTATTTCTAGTTGGTTCCAGAACGCTGCACCAGGGTGGGACAGCCTCCAATCATGCCCTTAGTCCGATTTGATGTAGGGGTATTTTTAGGGTTCAGGGGTAGGTTTGGGTTTTAGGGTACAGGGGTATTTTTAGGGTTCAGGGGTAGGTTTGGGTTTTGAGGTACAGGGGTATTTATAGGGTTCAGGGCTATGTTTGGGTTTTGGGGTAAAGGGTTATTTTTAGGGTTTAGGGATAGGTTTGGGTTTTGGGGTACAGGGTATATTTATCGGGTTAAGATGGGTTAGGGTTTAAGGGTGTTGGGGTATTTTAAGTAGTAAGGGTGGGTTATGATTATGGGGTGCAGAGGTATTTAAAGGGAGCAGGGTGTACACCCGGAGCTGGAATGTACAGAACCTGGGAAGAATAAACAATGAAATATTGGGCACAACGCTCGCTTTTTTGTCCGTAATCCCGCGCCCCGCACACGCCCACGCCCCCAGCACATGCCCAAAGCACACAATATGAGACATGGCATGAAGGGAGGAACGTACCACACGCCCCCAGCGTTTGTCACGCCCCCAGCACACGCCCACCGCACAACGCAGACACGCCCACAAGGGACTACTTTGCTGGCATGGTTCTTTTACCTTTTAAATGTATATGGTGGGCGTCTGCATAGCCTATGTCCTTCTGCTGCAACTGCCCTTTCCAACGCTGTATTGGGTGTTGTGATTGGTGCTGTGGTTCCTGAGATTACCCACATCAAAGGTTTGGGCTCTCTCTTTATTATATTAGTATAGATATCAATTTTTTTTCTTGATATTTTTGTACTTTCCATTATAACTATAGATTGTCGATATTTTTGACATCAATATTTATGTCTGGCTATTGTGGTATGGAGATATTTTAGGTGTCCATATTCTGTCATTGAACCAATACAGAGCAAGCAAGAACAATTGGAAAACTGCCTTCATTTTCTCCTCAAAAAGCCCAGCAAAATTCCATGTGGAACTAAACTGTACTATCTATTGTTTGGTCAATGCTGTCTAGGATGGAAGTAGGGAGAGCCCTGTCCTTCGGCGGGGTTTTAGCATTTGATATTAGTCCCAGTGATGATCTTCTGAGGTTTTCAATCCCCTGTGAGAGGCGCCCTTCTACAGTCAAAATTTCATTATTCAAGATGGAGTTTGCTCTCACCAGAAAATTGTCCAAAGTGCCTGCAACCATAGCGGTCGATGCCGTAGCTTTACTCCTTGTTTCACGCGATGTCATTATTCTGGGGTCGGTGAAAAGTCAGCAGCGGCAAACCAGTGGATGTTTGTGAGCGATGACAAGTACTAATCCAGTGGAAGAGCCAAGAGGGGTGGCCCGGTCCGGTCTTACCCGGTCTGTAACGGGCTAGAACGGGCCCTCCCTTGGCCCAGGCTTCGCCCGCGAGCGTCCCGCGTGTGCGAGGCGACCAACTGTAGAAATAGTCAGTAGTGAGGGAGGGGACGGGAAGAGGACCAGCTGCGGGTGAACAGCGTCGCTCAGAACGCTGGTCCTCGCAGTCCTGCCTCAGTGGAGAATCAAGGTGCAGGGTTGGACACACTCCTTGTGCCACGAAGGAAACAGCACTCCCTCACGGACTTGGCACGAGCGGCTCCCGCAAAGCGGGGGCCGCGAGATGTGGGCGAAAAGGGCGAAAAGGCTCAATAAACACTCCGGTGCAACAGGTATCCTGCAGGAAAAGTTCAGATGGCCGCTTTTAATCCAGCAGGGAGGGGGTGGGAAGAGGACCAGCTGCCGGCTATCAGCGCCGCTCAGAACGCTGGTCCTCACAGTCCCGCCTCAGTGGAGAATTAAGGTGCAGGGTTGGACACACTCCTTGTGCCCCGATGGAAACAGCA
The DNA here is from genome assembly GCF_964263255.1 of Lissotriton vulgaris. Classification (NCBI taxonomy): domain Eukaryota; kingdom Metazoa; phylum Chordata; class Amphibia; order Caudata; family Salamandridae; genus Lissotriton; species Lissotriton vulgaris. Next base: position 1,537,413,785 of record NC_141695.1, read on the forward strand.
CTACCTCACGGACTTGGCACGAGCGGGACCCGCAAAGCGGGGGCTGCGAGATGTGGACGAAAAGGGCGAAAAGGCTTAATAAACACTCCGGTACAACAGGTATCCCGCAGGAAAAGTTCTGATAGCCGCTTTTAATCCAGCAGGGAGGGGGCAGGAAGAGGACCAGCTGAGGGCGATCAGCGCCGCTCAGAACGCTAGTCCTCACAGTCCCGCCTCAGTGGAGAATCAAGGGGCAGGGTTGGACACACTCCTTGCGCCCCGATGGAAACAGGACTCCCTCACGGACGGGGGCCGCGAGATGTGGGCGAAAAGAGCGAAAAGAATCAATAAACACTCCGTTGCAACAGTAATCAATAGCCATATCCAAAGTCCACTTTTCTACCCAACGGGTCAGAATTTAAGAATTTACTTGGTAAGCCCTGAAGGGAGGTACAATCTAAGTGCAGGACAGCACCGCATCCCTCATTGTATATATGCACTATGCACGTTGATTTGCAGGATTATTGTATCTTATCAAGTTCTAGATGTGATTAATATAAGCCTAAATCATATTTACCCTTCACATTTGTTGACATTCTAATAACTAAAGAGTGCAAGACACTTTTATGTTTTTCCTTTGAATATAATTGTATGGGGTTTAACTGTTGAACAAAAACATAGGATTCGTAATGCTTTTCATTTGCTTAGTGCATTGATGTCGATGAAAATGTCAAAATCAAATTAATTGTATTTATATCCATTGTAACCTGTATTGACCTTCGTGACACTGTCTTTCTTGCAGAAGTGTTCTTACTGCTAAATCAATTAATCTTTTACCCAGAAGTTCAACACTACCTAGAAGCTGTTGTGTTTGTTTGGTTTATGAGCAGCAGTGCCAATTTGCTCAGTATTTGTGGTCCCTCGAAAAATAGATAGAAAGTGAATAATTGCTTTGGGAGAACGACCCTTACAACGTGGTTGTTACACCGCGGTATGTTTACATCACGGTCATTACAGCACAAGTCGTTACAACGACTTGCGCTGGATGGCGCTATACACTAAGGAATAGTATGATTTACTCTTCCAACACCTTCCCTACTGTTACGTAGGCTGGAGTTGGAATAGCAAATCATACTATTCCCACGTCCAGCGCCCTCCAGCGCAAGACTTTGTAACGACTTGCGATGTAATAACTGCAATATAACAAACCGCAATGTAAATCATTGCGTTTTAGCGTCACATATTCATCGCTTTGTTATGTTTGGCTCTCATCAAGACAGTCTATTGTTTATTTCAGTTTCTGAATCTCATAACCCACTGCTATGACATCACAACAGGTGATAAAACTGGTCACCCACTGTAGCAAGTCATAAGGGCCTTTCAGGCCAGGTTAGAGGCCTCCCGAGAGTCTGTCGGAGCAGCTCTGCATGTCTGATCTAACTGAAAGCAGAAATCACAGCTGCAGGAGGGGGAAGTAAGGTGAGGAAGGTATTGGAAAGTTGGTTAAGGGTGGTAGGTGCATTTTTTCTTCTTTAACCTTTAGGACACATTGCATAACAAGGGCTATGTTATGTGTGGCTCCCCCATTACTCCTCTGCCACTGCGTAGTACTTGAAAGCAGGGGCCAAATATTTTGGGGTTCATACATAACATAACATTATAGATGGGTAAAAAGTGAATTACAGGGATGCTTTACACCTCTTAGTTGTGAATGACATCATAGACAACTCGAGCTTTGCTCTCGTTGTCTATTTGTTGTCACTCAGAACCCAAGGTGAAAAACATCCCTGTAATCCAGTCCTGCTCTTTGCACGAACCGGAACCCGACGAGTCTCAGCAGTAGCAGTAGCAGAGCTGAGCAGGGGCGGGAGCGGGGGACGCCGAAGAAATCGCTCCTCTACGAGCCGCCTGGACTGCCCCAGCTGCTTACACATTCCTCCACTGCTGGTTCCCTAACATCTGCAAGATGTGCCCCGAAGCTGTGAGGGGCACACCAACGTGAGCTGCAAAACCCGCTGAGCTGCAAAAACCGCTCCAAGCTCCACGGCACACCGGCAAAGGCAAAGGCAGTAGCGTGACCCCTCCCTCTCCGCCCTGCATCGGACTGCATCGGACTGCTTCTGCACTGCTTCTGCACCCGTGGATGGCCGGCGGAGTGCACGAGAACGGGAGAGACCGGCGGCATCGGGAACAGTTTCTAAACCACGACAAAGAGGTGGTGCAGTGGGAGGAACGACCTGAGACAGCGAATTGAGGGAGACGCTGCAAGTGGAGTAAGAGGAGCCCGGCACTCACCAGGTACCGCACTGGGCATTGGGCACTGGGTTAGACATAACTCCCAGCAGAAGGAAGCAGCGAAAAGCAGAAGCGCAAAGCGCAAAGCGCAAAGCCCAAATAAAGCAACAGAAGCGACAGCAACAGGCACTGCCCTTTCCGCCTGGTATCAGGGAGCAGTACTGCTCCGAGGACTCCCTTTGGGGCGCATAGAGGCGTTTTGGCAGTCTGCCTGTGTGAGGGCCTGGTGACAGCGAAGCCCAGGCTGCTGCGGTTGGCTCGGCTGGGAAGGCCTAAGCGCAGAGGACACAAGGAGTAAACATTGGGACTAAAATCGCCCAAGGTAACAGGGCGAACCTACAAGCGTGAGCGCGGCTGCCGGCTGCCGGCAGAGCGGCCGCAAAGAAAGAGCCCAGGGGGTCTGACAGGCAGACTAGGTCGGACTGATCTGATCTGCGGCCCCTTTGCGCGCTCCGCTCAACCCTAAACGCAGCCAGCTCACTTCCAGCCTAACCACGGACAGAAGACTAGCGAGTCTTCCAACATCGCCACTAACGACATGAGGTCAGGCAAGACCAGGGGGTCTCTGGTAGCCAAACCAAAGCCTACAGCAAAAACGAACGAAAAACAGGGAAACGGGAAGGGGCATAAGAAAAAGAAAAGGAAAATGAGCGCTAACTCGACTACCAGCACGGTGCTGAATCTCTCCGCATCAGATCAGGCACTGGAACTGAGCTATAATACAACAGAGCAAGCATCGGCCTTGATACCAGAGACCGCAGCAAGCACATCTCAAACCGCCAAAAAACTCCATCAACCCAAAATATTCACAAAGTTTGAATTCCTAAAGGACGCGGGTGCAGCAATATTCTCGAGCAACAGGCACCTGTCCGGTCTGCAATCACCACTGCTTCCGGCTGTCTTGGGACCAGCATGCCCTTCGCCACCACTGCTTGCACCCGAAGGCTCACTGACACAAGGTGGCCCTCCATCGGATCCTGCACAGGGCAGCACCGCGGGGCACGGGAGCGCTAGCACTCCTCTGGAGACCTTAAGCGAAAGGAGGAAGTCTTCTAACTTCGCCGCCTACAACCAGAAGACTCCGTGCGTATACCCAGCTGATTTGGTCCTTTGCAGCCAGGAAAACACATTATCATCCCCACTAGATGACCCCAAAGCCAACCAGAATGAGAAACTCATTTCAGCCCAAATACCCGCTGACGAACTAGACAGCTGTCCCACTGAAAAGGCTCCTGGGACAGGTCTACAGGCATCAGCATCGGTTCTAGCAAAAGAAACCGCACCATGTTCGGAGCTGGACTTGCAACTGAAGAGCCTTACCCATAGCACACCCATCAAGCCTTATCTAACAGCTGAGCGCGCTCTATCAATCACAGACCAGGATACCCAAAATTCAGCAAAAAGAGCCTATGGTGGGGAGGCTGTAAGTTCTCACGACGAAACCAATAGCAAAGCCGAAGCAAGAGCACTAGCGTCCAATCTCAACATACAAGAACGGGAAGATAGGCTAGCCACTTATACACCTGATCCCAAAGGGACTCATGCCCCTGATCTACCTTCGGCAGCTAAAAATCCAAACATGCCTGGCAATGACTTTAAAGAGAATGAGCGGAGAAAGGAACAAAACATCGGAACGTGGAATTCACTGCTAAATACAATCCAATTAGCAGTAGATACCCTGCAATACCAATCAGAGAAAATGGAGCTCCAACTCAATCTTCTCAATACACTGGCAGTTTTTACAGCTGGCATCGACGACAAGCTAGGCAACCTAAACAACCTGATTCTGAGAGCACAAACAAACACCTACCTGAGCTGCAATTGCAATTGCAGCCAGGCATTAGACAAAGTAGCCTCACTGCCCTCAATGCTAACTGACCTAATAGGGGATATAAAGTCCCTACACAGAGGAAATGCAACTAAAGAAATGGGCACCACTAACCCTGAAGCAGGAGACATCAGAAGTGAAGCATCCAGGATCGCAGCAGAGCTAACCACCCACTCCGTACCCTCAAACGAAGAGACAACCCTAACGGGACAGGAGCCCTTGCAAAAACTCAACGCCAAACAGCGTCGTCAACAAAAAAGAAAAGGGCGCAAGCAAAAAACTGAAACATCTACGTCTAAATATTTTCCCATCTTCTACGACACAAAGGAGAGATCTTGGGATAACGCAAACAATGCCAACCCAACAGACAGCGAATACCACTCGCCCATAGGCACAAATCAGCAGCAGCACCAAACAAACAGTAGCCAGCCGAAACAAGAAGGGCAAGGGTCCCAAGGACCACGGGCAAGAGACCAGTCGGAACAAACAGCCGGAGGAAGAGAGGTGGCAGTAAAGATCAACCACCTCACTCCACCAAACTGTGCCAAGAACAAGACAGCAAGGGTCTCTGAGGAGCAAGCGGGAGTCTCAACACAGCAAAGCAATGAGTCTCCTCACCAAATGGAAAGGGGAACATCAAAATTAACTGCCAATCAAGATTTGTCATCAACAAATGTTAACAACCACCCTCACAGGCTAAATGTTGAGGTGGGGGATAGGAACGGAAAACTTGGACCATCGCCAAGCCAAATCCACGGAGCCTACGCCACAGATACATCGGACTTCATCAATCACTCTGCTTCTAAACAAATTGAGCGGTCCCAAGCAAAACGGCCATCGGAAACACGAATTATAACAAAGCAAACAACTTCACTCAAAGTATCAACCATCACTGCCGACATGCCAGGGGAAGGTTCAACCTCCGCACCTCGCGAAATTCACACAGGCCATGCATCATTAGCTCAAGCTCATCATACACAATACAAGGAGGGAGGAAGTACCAAACAAACAACAGAGATGTTGATCCTCTTTCCAGAATATAAGTCACAAGGGCAACATGACACGCTCAACCGTGGTAACATCCTGAAACTAATGGGACATATTCCCAGCCTGGAGGGGATAAGTACCAAGGACTTAATCTCGGTTGAATTCTTGCCTGCCGCCAATCCAAATAGCCCGGAGGGGACCAAGACCACTTGGTCCTCCAATAATGTTGCAGATTCCATTGCAGCGGAAGCAGAGCAATTTAAGACCTGGGGCATCAAGCCAGAACCCATACTAAAACCAGCCTACCCGTCACCCTTCCAGAAGAGGACAAGCTCAAAACTGGAGGCAAGACAGGCAAACACCCTTAGCGTCCTTAAAGGCGCCTTGGGAAGCTCGCCCAAGAAAAGAGAGATGACACACTGGCAGCGTCCGGAAGACAGGCCGAGGGCGTTAATGGGCTCTGAACTAGAACTCACATCAAGCGGGAGAAGCCCAGTTCAAAGGCACCATCAGATCCGCACCCCTATCATGACTAAGCCCCTGAGAGGAAGTCCGCCAACTAAAAATACACGTAGCCCTCGGGGATGGACAGAAGCGAGCACAGGGGGGGCGCTACATCAAAACCGAGCACTAACAAGAGAAACTCTCTCTCGAACGATCTTCATACGCCCTGAGGAGGCCTGATGCCATCAACAAATGAGAGATGGAATAAAGGGCAGTGCACCATCCATAGGCATCTGCTCTTGGAATATAAACGGCCTAACCTCAAAAATGGATGACCCAGATTTCCAAAAGTACATCTCTCTATTTGATATAGTAATGCTGCAGGAAACCTGGCTCACATCCACCCAACACATCACAGGCTTCACTGGCTTTTCAACAGCAGCAGTTAGAACCAATAGATTTGGCCACCAGTCAGGAGGCCTGGCTACATACATATCAAACACAACAATATCGTCGGCAGTCCTCATGAACTCGTCCACATCCTCAACTTTAACAGTAAAAATAAAACTGAAGCTCGGTAACACAGAAGAAGAGATATGCCTTGTCAATGCATACGTCCACCCCAAACACAGGGGTAAAGACTCCAACACAATTTCCAATCAACTCACGGAGTATACCTCCCAGATGGAAAAGCCACTCATTCTCCTGTCAGGGGACTTCAACCAAAATCTCCTTGGTTCATCAGTAGAGGAAGAGGTTCTGGCTCTGAATAAAATTTACACCATTCCATCACAAAGCTCCCCGCAAAACAGGAGAAAGCACCAACATAATCCCTTTCTCAAAGACTTAGAACACTTAAATCTCCGGGCACTAAATGGCAGATTCGTGACAGATTGTCCTCCAATAGAAACATTCTACTCACATACAGTCAGCTCCATCTTGGACTATACATTTGCCAGTCTAGCACTCTTCCCCTACATCTTGGAATTTAGAATGGGGGACAAGGGAGAAAGTGACCATCGTCCCCAGGAATGCCACCTGACAATAAAGCTGCCTATTACAATTAGGCCAGACAAAACGCTAGGGGCGATCTACACCATCAACCGAAAAAGGATCAAATGCACACCATCTAACCTAACAACTCTGGCCGACACTGCCCTCCAACGATACAATATACACAAACCAATTGCGGCTGGGCATATCCCACACTGGGAGCAATATACAAGATCTTTGCTAAACGAACTGGCAACCAAGACCCCGGCAAAAACTAACTTGCACAATGTGAGCAGTAAAACAAACTCAAAAAAAGGACCAAGAATGGAATTAAGGCAACATAAAAGGCTAGTAAATTCGACCTTACGAATGCTCAGATCAGCCCCTGACAACACTCAGCTTCGGGCATTGTTGAAGAAACAAAGAACTGAGCTCAAAAGCATTAAATGGAACATAAAGAAAGATGTTGAAAATGAGACATGGGCAAAATTACTACATGACAGCAAAAGTAGCAACAGCGCACGCTTCTGGCAATCAGCAAACATGATCCTACGACCACAGCATAAAGAACTAGGCTCACATATTCTGGAAGAGTCATGGATTACTTACCTCTCTAGCCACTTTAATGACCAGCCGGAATACGCAGGAGCGCAAATAACGAACAACACAGAGCCTAACTCCTCAACGTTCGTACTGAAGGCTTTGACCAAGAGAGAGCAAAGCCCACCCAAAAACATCTTGGATACAACAGCCGACCAGCAAATAGCAATCATAAAAAAACAGATTCGCAAGGGCAGGAAGGAAGGCGCTCCGGGTCCAAACGGCATTCCGCCAGCCCTATTCAAGGAAAAAATCACAGAATGGGCTACCAATATGCAACCACTATTTGCGGAAGTAAGACTCTTAAACAAAATCCCAGAATCTTGGAGAGGGTCGACGATTGTCCCCATATTCAAAAAAGGCGACAAAACGGACCCTAATAACTACCGACTAGTAGCCCTCCTCGATAACGAGGCAAAATACTTTGCGGGAACTCTCTTAGAGGAAATTGCGCAATGGGCAGATACAAATCAGATAATACCATTGAACCAGACCGGTTTCCGGAAAAACACTGGAACAGCTACCAATATTCTGGCCATCTCTCTAATGATCGATGCAGCAAAAACAAAAAAACTGCCGCTGCACATGTGCTACATCGACTTCAGTGCAGCGTTTGATAACATCGAGAGAGGCAGACTCTGGGGGAAACTGACACAATGGGGAATACCGCAGCCGATTCTAAGCATGCTGAAGCTCCTACACTCTGACACCTGGGTGCAGGTGAAGCTAGGAGGCGGCACACACCTGTCATCCAAAGTTCATACCACCAAAGGCCTGAAGCAAGGGTGCGTGCTTGCCCCAATATTATTCAATCTGTTTATGGCAGATCTATCAGACACACTCAACATTTGCAACTCCGACTCCCCGAGGCTGGGGGGGAAAACTTTGAGTAACCTGCTGTATGCAGACGACGTTGTGCTACTTAGCCATACCTACATCGGCCTCCAGCAGCTTCTGATCCAAATGCACAGCTATGCCACGGAAAACAAGCTTAAAATAAATCTGAGCAAGACACGCACCATGTCGATCAACACCAAGAAGAAGTCTCAGAAGACATGAGCATTAGGAGGTCAAAAAATAGAGTCGGCATTTGTTTATAAATACCTTGGAGTTCTCTTCGACAGAGACGGCACCTTTGCACAACAAAAGCAGGAAGCAAAAAGGAGAGGGGCGTGCATCGCTGTCACACTAAAAAACATAGCCAATCAGCTGATGGGGCCAATTCTAACCCCCTATCTGAGAGTTATCCAGGCCAAGCTACTCCCCTCTATCTGCTATGGCAGCGAGGCGCTGCGTGGGAGAGACTCCAAGAACCTGGACACAATCCAGACAAAAGCCTACAGAACAATGTTTTCCCTTCCGTCCTACACTTCGCCGGCCCAACTTAGGCTGGAATTTGGATTGCAAAAACAAGCCCTTGCCAGACAGGGAGCATACATCAATTGCTGCCACAAACTCCGCTCGGCCCCCACCAACACTCTAAGCTCGCTGCTATGGCAAGACATCCAAAACAGGGATAAATCTCAGGCAAGATCCTACCTGAAGACTGCTCTGGTGGCCACTAATCTAACTGCGATTTGGGACATGCAACTCGGGCACAACTCATTCAAAAAACTAGTCTGGAAAACCGTTAAAACACTATCCTTACTAGAGGACAAGGCCACATTCGCTAAAAGAAACCATGCCTGGATGTCATTAAACTCTTATAAAACGCTGATACCACAACCCTACTTCAGCCAGGGTTATCCCAAGACAATAAAACTGAAGTTCTTGAAACACAGACTAGGGGTTCTGCCCAGCGGAGAGTATCTTCCACCATGGCTCAGGAGAAACGGCCACGAAGTCTGTCCTTTTTGCAAAACAGACAAGGGCGATATACTTCATCTGACCTGCCTTTGCGAAGAGCTACGGCCAGCCCGTCAACAGCTCTTAAAGGCCCAGCTCAAGCAGCTAGGAACTTGCACAAGAAGGCAAGCGGTTCTCGCCTGCCTGAACCCTTCGAACACGCAACTGAATTGCAGATACGTTAAGTTCCTTGCAATGATCGAGCAAAAATTGTCATAGATAACATGTAGGCGGCCTACAGGACTCACAGGAATACGCTGCCCCGCCTTAAAGACAACTGCTCCTTGCTAATCAGACTGGGTTTTTCTGTGTACGCTTTTTAACGACGAGAATAATGCACAAATCTTAATGATTTTTTAATGTATATATTATTTTACTTTTTTCTTATGTTACCGATTGTAATACGTTTTGCACTGGTTTTAATTAACTATGCATAATAAACTTACTTACTTACTTACTTACTTACTGTAATTCAGTGTTACCCATCTATATCTCTCCTACGTACAGACTTAGCTATGACGTAGCAGCATGTGGTATTCACTGTTGCTATGTCATAAAGGAATTCTAGGTGTCCTTGGCTGGGCTCTCCAACAGTCAGTCAAACCAGCCGAGGAAACAGAGCAGAGTATAGGTTCAGGAGAACAGAAGGTCAGCCATTTTTTTTACATTTTGGATACCAAAGAGAAGTCATTTATATATGACTCATCCATGGCTCCTCTACCCCTGCGTAGTAGCTGAAAGCTAGGGCAGATGAATTTGGGGTCTATACATAGCACACAATTACAGATGGGTAAAAAGTGTATTACTGGGATGTTTTTCACCTCTGGGTTCTGAGTGCCCTTGTTTATTTGATGTCACTCAGAACCTTAGGTGAAAAACATGATCATTATTCACTGGTGCATTTATCTAATTCTTTATATTGTCAGCAAGTTGAAACCATGCCACTTATACACGATGGCCTGGCTTTGAAGGACTATTGAGTGGAAGAAAAAAATAGTTCTCGTGAACCAGCCTTTCTTCTCCAATAATTACCAACAAGCATTTTAGAATTTTAAATTGTTTTCTGATGTCCGTTTAGGTTTTGAAATGTATTGTGGCATCACTAGATGGCCCTTCGAATTAAAAAATTAAACATGTTTTTGTGTCACATTTAAACTTGTAATCTTTTGTTAATTGACAATTTTCTAGAAACAGCCTTAAAGATTTCATGAATTTCCCTTTCAAAATGGGAAAGGAGTACTCCGGCATAACGTGACAGGATCCTTATAACTAAAACACTCTGCTGAGCTTAAGTCCATTTCCCTGCTAATCTCTTCTGTCAGAAAACAGGGTTGAAATGACAATCTAGAAACTTATTTACAAGCCCCTTGCACTGCCGAAGCGCCACTTTTAGTATGGGAAAAAGTGACCAACCAGCGGCACAAAGGCCTTATAAATAAGCCCCCTAGGGCCTAATTTACGAGGTTTTGGCGTAGGACAGCACTGCAAAGAATCTTTTTGCCCTGCATCAAAAGAAAATGGCAGGTATGCGCCGTATCTATGAGCTATTCCTGTCCTTTTCTCCTGTGCTGACACACAATGGGCTGCCATACACCAACGCAAGCACCCTTGCACCATGGGGCAAGGGTGTCTGCGTTGCTGGGGTGATTGTTTCTGTGTAGTAAGGGACACCTTCCTGCACAAAAACAATGTAGGGGTGATTGTTTTTGTGTAGTAAAGGACACATTTTTGCACAGAAACTATTACAAGAGATGTTTTCCTCTTTCTATGTGTGCTGCAGATTGCAGCACACATAGAAAGAGGAAAAAACGAGGAGAAATTATGAAATTTCCCCTCGTTGCGCCTCCCTAACACCACCCCTGGGGTGCCGGCAGAATCTGATGCATGCCCAGGTTTACGATTCCTCGTAAATCTGGAAATGCTTTACATTCCATGGGTGTTGCGTGGGAACAACCACACAGCACCCATGGAACTCTCTTTTTATGCAGTGTTCTGCCTGAAAGGGGCACATGTTTACAAGGCCATGCAGAGCAATGTAAAGTAGCTTTGCATGGCCTGTGGCACATTGCGCCACCGGAGCGTCAAAAAAGTGACACTGCAGCTGCTTACTTCTTCCTACCTTGTGACGTAGTTAGTGGTTAGGTCGATGTACTTGCTACACAATTATTGTCGTTGAAGTTAACAAATGGGGTACATTGGCAAAATAAATGTGCGAGGTCAAACAAAGCAGACATGTGCCCACTTCACTGAGCATGAAGAGTCTGAAATAATCAACATTAAAAAAGTTCATAAACATACCAAGACGTGGACTGAATACAAGCAGGGTCATTTAATAACAGAGTGAAACTGATTTACATTCTAAGCAGGTGATTCACAGAAATGTGATACCAGTCACTTAAAGAGACATTCAGAACCAGTCCTTCCATGCTCCATTCCCTGGCTCCAAAGAATCATTGCGGCAGTAATTGCGGCACGTTCAATATGATATGTAAATTGTATGAATTAAAGGCAGCTGTAAATTCCTTCATATGTCACCACTGCATCTCAAATCTCGCTTTCAGGTAAATCATGACTGAAGCTAACCACGAAGTTTATATGTCTTGACCTGTGGGAAAGCCTTCGCCCAGTTTATTCATAGTACTGCAGATCACAGGACACGACTGCATACTCCTGCAGGAAGGAGAAACAACAACGCTGATTACATGTGCACTCGCATAAGACCACAGGGTGGCAGTGCATACCCAGTTAACATTGTATTTTACACTTGGGGGAAAAGTATGCTTCCCTATAGCTACAGAGAAAATGTGACACATTTGGAAAGCAATTCCTATTTATGTATTTATGCATTTTTTTGTAGTGCACGCTTGGACCAAAGACATGAGAGAGCTTTACAAGAGACCGGGAAGTAAGTAAGTTCTGGTTAACAAGCATCATAAAACAACCTATTAGCACCAGGAAAATAAGGAACAAAGGGTCATATAGGTACTTAGAAACCATTTGTGATTTCCTAATAGTAAAGTTTTGCGAGTCACTATTAGGAAATAGCAAACAGCTATGCACAACAGTGTGTTTTACACTGTTTCCGATGCCCAATGGGTCGCAAGCGACCTACCTCATCAATATTCATGAGGCAGGTCGCAATTAAGGATCCTTTGGGAATAGCCAGCACTCACAGGGATGGTGCCTGCTGTGATCAGCAGGCCACCATGTCTCTGACTGCCTTTTTAAATAGAGCAGCTTTTTATTTTGAAATTCAGCCTGTTTCCTTAAAAGAAAATGGGATGCATTTGAAAAAGAAAAATGAAAAGCTTCCTTTTATTTTTTTAAGAGCAGTTAGTGATCAATGCCTGCTCTTGAAAAATGTTTAGAGCCCACATTCACAACGGGGAAGAGGTCCCTTAGGGACCCACTTGCAGTCTGTGAATGGGTTACCCCGTCCTTCACAGAGTCAGTAAAACATGAATGTTTTGTGACCGCATAACAGTTCAAAAGCATGTATACACGCCCCTGCGACTCATCATAAGGCAGGGACGCCCTTGGCACACCCCTTCCTAGTAGCGATTTGCAAACCCAATGTGCCATTTGGTAATAGCTTACCTCATTGCATAATAGGGCTTTGTACATTTAAAAATGTTTTTTTCAGGTCGCTAACAGCTAGATACTGCAAATCAGGCTGTTTGCATGCTGAAAAAAGCTTTGTACATCTGGCCCAAACAGTTATACCAGTTGGTACGTTACAGGATACGCTAGTAGTTAGCTAACCTTCATAGTAAATCTACAGTAGTTTACCACTAGCGGAGAAAGAACAAACATTTCGTAACAGGAACAACAGTTTAAGCCAACATAGGAGATGCAAGCACCTATCGCCACTGTAACCAGGCACTCTCTCAAATAGGCAGCTCCTCCACTATGGCGGAGGAATGTCGCCCCCTGCCAGCACCTTCAAAAACATGAAAAATAAAGCAATAATGTTGTATCTTGAACCTCCTGTACTTCCTTACCTTTCCTCTATCTAGTATTCTCCTATAGAATGTTGGCCTGTTGCCTAGCAGCTCTGTCATATTGTTCCATGACTCAAACTGGTGCGGAGCTGTTGGAGTTGGATGTCCCCTCCCTAGCTCTCCTGTCTGCTGTGTAGCCTGCTTGAATTAAACTTGATCTCCAGAACCTACTGCGTCTACTGAGTCACTTACTACAGATAATAATAAAACCTGTTTTATTATAGTTTATTTTTCTTCAGTGTGCCAAATCTTGGGGGCGGGCTTGGGGGTTGACAGGCTCTGAGGGGGCGTGGTATGTGCACTGCCTTCACTGCGCATGATGATTTGGCTGCCGTCTCAGGCCGGCCACACCGTCATGCACAGTCAAGCTCTCTCTCCAACCACGGATGCATTGCTGGCAGGAGAGAGCAGTCACAGGCTCCCAATCTGTTTGGGAGTGCAAATTTTCAGCGCTCAGGCCGATCCTGAAGCTGCTCTCATGCATGAGAGCAGATTCAGGATTTGCAGCAGGGCAGTCTGGGAGCCTGTGCCTGCCTGCAGCGGAGCCAGGAAAGCACAGCACTGGAGGGTGGCAGGTAAGCAGGTTAGTTCTTTTTTTTTCTCGGTCACACCCATCATGCCTCGCCTCTTTACCTTGACACAAGCCGCTCCTGATGTTGAATTCCCTTCTAAATGTGAAAAGACGAGATTGTGCAAATGGGGATGAATGGGAAATCAAAGGCCCTGTTGCATAATCAGAGAAAGATTGTGCCATGCAGCATTCTTGTTTGAAAGTTGATTGTTTGAGCATGATGGACAATCCCTTAATGATGACAAAGTCCAGAAAGCCCTGCATCTTGATAGCACATGTTGATACAGTGTAAACTGAAATATAAACTCATTGTTAGACGTAAACCTGGAGTTGGCCAGTCATAATGGCATAATGATTGAACATGGAACTTTCAGATTAACTATTTGCTTTTAATCAATGAAATATCTGCAAGTACATGCTGCATTTGCAAGTTTTTGCCTTTCTTGGTTATTGCAGGCCAGATGTACATAAAAGTCAGTTTTCAAATTCCTAACTGCGAATTTTTGCGTTTTGCCATTAGGAAATTGCAAACACCTATATACAAATGTGTCTCAGACACATTTTGCAATTCCCAGTGGGTCGCAAATAGACCTACCTCATTAACCCCTCCCATGCTCATGACGAGCTCAGCTCGTCATGAGCCACGGTTGCCGTGTGCTCATGATGAGCTGAGCTTGTCATAACGGCTCCAAACGCTCACACGCGGGGATAATTCTTCCGCTGTGCTGAGTGTTCTAAGGAAACGGGTGTGGCCGTGACGAGCTCAGGTCGTCATGAGCACATGGCCACCGTGGCTCATGATACGCTAAGCTCGTCACGAGCACCGGGGCGCTGTGCACGCCCCCCCCCCCACCCCAGCACAGTGGGGGAATTACCCCCGTGGGCAAGGGGTTAATATTCATGAGGTAGGTCTCTTTCGGCGACCGTTGGTAATGGCCTGCACTCACGGGGATGGGGGCCTGCTGGGGTCAACAGACCAACATGTCTGCAATTGATTTTGTTAAAAAAGCTATTTCTTTTTTCTAATGCAGCCCCCTTTTTCTTAAAGGAAAATGGGATGCATTTCAAAAATAAACATGAAAAGCTACCTTTTTCATTTTTTAAGAGTTGGTAGTGGTCCGTGAGGCCAATGCATGCTCTTAAGAAATGTTGGTGCCCACATTAACAAAGGGGAATGCTATCCTTGTGGAACACTTCCCATTTGCGAATGGGTTGCCACCAACTTGGAATTGGTGGTAACTGCCAATGTTTTGCAAAACATTCCTACATACGTGTGCAACTTGCCATTAGGAAGGGACGCCCTTAATACACCCCTTCATAGTAGTGAAACGCAATTTGCGATTTGGTAATGGGTTATCGAATTGCTAATAGAGTTTGGTAAATCAGAAAATGCATTTTTCTGGTCACAAATGGACAGATTCTGTGAAATGGACTGTTTGCGAGCAGAAAAAAGGTTTGAACATCGGGCTCTGCGTTCCTTCTCTGATTCATTCATTTGCAGTTTGCTTAACTTTACTGGTGCGCCAAGGTTCCAAAAGCTGAATTGTTTCCTTCATAGACCTGAATATCTAGTGGGTTTGTGTATTCTTAAGTTTTTCACTAGCCAAGATCTTTTGATTTCACTGAAATGATATGTATAATATACTTACTTGGAGGGGTTCTCTAACTGCCCTCTTTACCCATTGGTGTGTTATTGCATCATTCACATTTACCTCCCATCCACTACTGCATACAGCATTAGGAAGTGAGTTAGTGCACTCAGAGAAAGGCTAAATTCTCTGTGAGTGTCTCACAACGAACACTACCACACACAAAGTGCTTCCATTAAGAGCTAGAGCTAGAAATTACTGTGGCAATGTGTGCTTTTGCAAAAAAAAAAATTTTTTGTTTCAGTTTTCTTTATTTGTTAGATAGATGAGGGTCCATCAATAATGTTTTGCAAAAACCATGACAGAATACAAAATCATGACAAACTAAAAGGCTAGCGACCAATGCCAGACCAATACGCTTTGCCAATGCTTGTTTTTCATGATTAGGAACTGAGGCGAAGAGTCACTAAGCTTCTTACAGTGCAGGACTGGAGTGAAAACCAGTCGTTATTAGTTGCGCAAATGGTAAACAAATTGATTGTGCCACATATAGTAAGCGTTGGTACCAATAATGACACTGCATATGATTTGCACCAAGCTGTTTTTCCATGAGATTTGTACTTAGGGTAGAATCTCCAGTCATTTTCTTAATGCAAGGTTAATGGTCCCAGAATTATGTGGAACTTCTCATAAATTCAACCCTTTTTGTGCAGTCATATCACAATAACATGCTTGTTTAATTAGGCATAAGAATTTCATGCAAAGGCATATCACAATTTTCCTGTTACTTCCTCATTGCATAGATAAAATTGGTTTGGTGCTATGTGAAGAAAAGCAATTTGGAGCTGTGCTCATGTCAACTTTTGTCACAAAATGGTCTTTGTGCCCAACAGTTGCCATTTGCGGTATATTGGGATGCTTTTGCTGCGAAGCTTCAGCTAGTATCGCAGAATTGCTTGCACAAATATATTTTACATTGGGGCACAAATATTATTGAAAGGTGCTTGTGTTATTGTTGCTTTTACCTTAATTTACCAATTGAATCATAGAGCTCTGCAAGATGGCCCACAGCCCCACCTATGTGCTAGATCACTGAACTAATCACATTCTCTTTCAAATGCTTGAGTGCATTTTTCTAGCCCCATTCGATGAGTAATACTCTCGTGGGAGGAGCTGTCACCATTATGTCTGTTTTCTCTAGATTCACATATAATTGTTGCCATTTTTCACAAGCATTGGCATAGGCAATAGGTCTCGCTTATGGGTATTTAGTTATGCAGCAGAATGTCCTTGGTGCAACAACACCAACTGTTGCATGGCTAAACACTTATAAGGTTCCAAATGCAAGACCTATTAGCTAGGCCAATGCTTGTTTTTCATGTATTAGGTCCCGGTCAATAGTTTAACCTGCGGTCTGGGGTAGTCTATGGATCTGAAACCCCTACTGTGGTTATCCATGAAAGCGTAAGAATTAAGAAAATTTGATATTAACATATTAATAAACTGTTTCTTAAGGAATTAAAATGTGTAATAGTTTGATTAAAGTTTGTTCTGTAATTTTGCCTTATATTTTGAGTTGCAAATCATCGAAATTGCTAAGGCTGGGGTTCCGCTCCTCCCATTAATGACTCAGCCGCCGTTCCGGGATTCTAGTAATGATTATACGGGCCCACAGAAGTCAAAGGTTTAAGAAACACTGGGGCATATTACCAAGCAATAGCGATAATTATCCCTATTGCTTGGTTAGAGACAATAATTTATCGCTGACCTGCGGCGATTTTTATCTCAGATAAACCTTGGTATTACCAAGGTTCATCGCAAATGCGATAAAAATCGTCCGCAATGCATAAATATCGCTGAAAAGTCAGCGATATTCATACATTACTGAGCTAATGCTCTTAGCCATGTTATCCACCTACCATTGGATAACAAGGCTAAGAACTGCTCAGGGGCAGGTGACATCTTTTGGAGATATTCGTGCTTAGTGAATACTCCTGCCACAAATGTTGGTTTAATACATTCACCCTTTATCTTTAACTTCAAACTCTCATTTGGGGGCATATGATCATGAATAGCGTTAAAATTATCGCCGCTTTAGCGCAAGAAAATGCTGCTAAAGCGGCGATTATGGGCTTGATAATATGCCCTTGAGAATTCCAATAGAAGCCCATGTTCACACCTGAACATGGCCTTCTATGAATCTCTGAGCCAACTTCAGGGCAATATTGTGTATTCCAAGCAATTAATGTATTTCTGTATTTTATAGCTATCCCACCAGAATTGTTTTCTCCAGGTCTGTTGCGTTCCTAGATGGAATATCTATGAGATTTGGCATTTGCGGTTGTGGAAGGATGTGGGTCTTGGTCAAATTAGTCTAAATTTCATTGAGTTAAAATAACAGCCCTTTCTACCAAGCGTTTATACATTTATCATACATTTATTAATTTCAATAATAAGGGAATTATAGCGTTGGCTAGAGGGCAGGATGTGAGCAGCAGGTGGAACATTGACTAAATCAGAAACATTTGTATTGGCTCCATCTGTACATCGTAGGCGAGAATATTTAACTAAACTAATGTATATACAATTGTGGTAAAATACCTTTGAGGCTCCTACCTACGGTCTTTAAACTCTTCTGAAGTATCAAACTTTAGAGTTTTTTGAGTGCCTGCCATTGGGCTGTTTTGAGGAACAGTCTTAGTCTCTGCACCTTGGTAGACAGTTTTGCCTTTGGTGTGCCACCAGCAAGCCAGCTGCTGTATAAGTAGTGTTGAGGGGCATCCCACGTGACCTTGTATTTGGTCTCTTAAAATCTCAATACTAATGATGTCCTTCTCCCTCAGTTTTAGGACTATATTAATTATACGTAAAGTAGTCTTTGGCTCCACCCAGAGGAGTATTACTCACTCACCACATGCTGTTATTTGGTATCTGAAAAGTAATGTTAATTAATCATCGTACAGTATGCCACAGTCAACAATTTATCACATATATGAATTCTATACAGAAAGCAATACCTTTTTGCTACTCGTTCCTCAACAAAATCAAAAACAATATGGCAGGCTTTAATCCGATCCAGTATCTGTACATGCAATGCATTTAAACAGCATTTTTAACGTGTGTGTATTCTTGCGTTGACATGTTAAAGCCAGAACTATTGGTTTTGCGGGTGCTTTCTTTACAGTAGTTTTCTGTTTTTTAACCCCTTGCGTGCGGGGCGTATTCCCCGCCTGTACTGACTCCGCCTTGCGCGGGCGGAGTCATGACGGAACGGTTCCGTCATGAGCACAGCTCAACCGACGCTGATGACGGAACCGTTCTGTCATCAGCACGCAAGGGGTTAAACAGTGTTCATGAAAGACTTGTAAAGGAGAAATTTTATTAAAAAAGCAATCAAAGTTCTGGACCAAAAATATACGCTAGGGGCCTTATTACATATAAGGTGTATGGTCACCTTCAAATTGGTGCCCCAGGTGAAAACAGGGATAGTGTCTCCTATTACTGATAATTTGTTGCCCGCAAGGCAGACATACATTCTCAGCTGCATTAGTGAATGATGAAGTTTGAAGCAGCTAGTCCATCTTTCACTGTGCAGTCAGCTCCTGCCTCCATTTCAAAGAGGGAACTGAGCGCTCTATGCACCTGGGTGCAGTGAGTGACAGCACCCAGGGGTCTGTCCGGGGAAGTCCAGGTTATCCACTTTCATCCTACAGAGGACTACTCTCAGGAGGTGCACTGACTGAGAACCACCTTTTCATGGAACAAAGTGTGCCTGCTGATGGCCTCTTGTAATGATCTGCATTACGGGAGGGATGGCATCAGCGTTTGTGTATCACAGTACTGGACACAAAAAAGGGTGCACAGGCGCAGATTTACAAGCTCTTTCCCCACTTTTGCGCCACTTTTCCCATGTTAAAAGTGATGCAAAAGTGGTGCAAGGGGCTTGTTAATCTGCCGCTTAGTCTTTGGGACACTGCACGTAATATGACCTCAGGACTTTTAAAGGAGTAGCAGAAATTTGCATGGACACTTCACCAGGGACTTTCAGATATACTGCAAGGGCCACAATTGAGGAGGTTTCCCTGTCCATTATGTGCAAGTTTTACAGATAAGGCTCTATCGCAATTGGGGAGGGAGTAGCGAGAAAGACACTTAACATTTTATTGTTTATAAATTTAGCAAAGCAAATAAAATTGTGCTAATGCATGGTATAACAAGGAATAATATTTAATTGGAATTATTGCATGCAATTCAACCGTTGAAGAGCCAAAGAATGAAACAGTCAATTAATGCATTAATTATGGTCAGCACTTGATATATCCATGATGCAAAGTTTTTCTGCTGATGCTTACAAACCGTAGCTATTTGCAGGAAATGAGAATTATTTGAAAACATCTGGTAATGAAAGACAAAGCAAGATAAAGATTTGGATTTGGAGTGGTGGAGCGTGGTTTTGCCTGAAAGTGATCTGTGATAGTATGTGCACTTATGTGGAACAGTACTCTCTTTCTGAGCATGTTGTTCATTGAAAAACATTGTTTAATATAATACACTGTAATATCCATCATTTCTTACCTTCTGTATCTCTGCCACTGGGTTAATGAGATTCACATTGGGAAGTGAAGGCAGATCCATTCCCTTTTTCAGTTGCACTGAAAGGTTAGCAAGGCAGCATTAAATCAGTAAAGCTGATGTAGCTGAAGTGACTATTGCAGTTAGCATGAGATGGAAATGATACTTACATATAAAACTAATTTATCAAAGGAATTATTGTTTCATTTTTAAAAGGTACAACATTGTTATGGAAGATCTCACAAAATGTTTTATTTTTAAATATCATATTTTCACATTTAAAGTCCTAAGTTAGAAAACATATCCACATGGGCAAAGTAGACTTCATTTTTTACCAGTCAACCACATTTTGACATAGCAAAGAACATCTGGCTCCAAACCCCCTTGATATTTATTATTTAAACAAGACTGATGAATGCAGAAGGGATAGCATAGTGATAGCATCGTGAGACATTCAAAATTGCTCCTGCCCCCTGAGACTACACTATCCCCTAAGTAAGCCTGTTAGTTTTTGGAATGTGGAAGACATGTTGTTGGACAGAAAAGTTATTTTATAGTAAAGGACGTGTACCCATGCCCTGAGTGCCCAACTGTACTGTTGTATGGATCGCCAATACTGATTTTTGTTGACATAGGAAAACATGGATCAATCATACGTGCAAGACATAAGGCTTGTCTAATGGATTGTAATCTTGCTAAACCAGTTGGGATGCCCAAAGCACTACCCTCAAAGTAGTAGAAATATACTTCCTTCACCAGGAGTTAATCAGCATGAGCACTGTGATGGCAACATACTGTGTTGTGATCGGTAAGAATAAACATGTTCTGTTCACTCTGTCTTCAGCAAGCGGACCTGGGCTTCCCAAAATGGAAACCAAGTGTCCTCCATGTAATGTACAATTACAGGTATCCCTTCCTGCACAAAAACAATTCTGTCTGTAAGACAGGCACCATTTGAACATGGTGCAAGGATGCCTGCATCAGTGCTAGTCAGCATACAGTGCACCTGTGCTAGTCAGTAAAAGTACAGCACATGTAAAAATGTAAATTGATACTTGTATAGCGCACTACTCACCCGCAAGGGTCTCAAGGCGCTTGTATGAATACCGCTGTGGAACCCATCCTGGCTTTCCCTCTGAGACGTCCAATCTTGGGCACCCCCAAGGTGGAGGCCAGGCATCCTTAGCGTTGTGGGGGCCATTGTGGAGATTGAGCAAGCTATTGCCCAGAGTTGCAGAGTGGGTCTCCATGATTGGAATAGGTACAGAGGCAAGAATTATCAGGTCCGTGGAATTTTTGAGCCCAAGACCCGCCTAGGCGGGGAATTGAACCCTGGTCTCAGGCTAGACTATGCATCAGGGTCTACCGCTTTAATCATTGAGCCACACTTCTCCACATGTTAAACGATAGCGTGCACTTCTGCTCTACCCCTTTCACGAAAGATAACAAGTTCTCCTGCTATGTTCCGTTGCATCAAATATTAAAAATCTGCCCCTCTAACTTATTTTACTGTTAGAGAGAACCTCACGGTGAAGAACAATTATTGCAGAAATTAACACTTTCAGAATAAGGGCATGTAAACATTTAAAATAGGTTGTGAATGTGGTTAAATCTATTTCTTTTTCTTAATTCATTAGGGTGTAAATTGTGATAAAGCAAACTGCAAATATCCACCGGAGAGGCGGACTAGAAAAATCAGGTTATTCTGTGGTCAAACACAGGGAAACCACCCATATTTGGCAGCCTACATCAACCCAGCTGCCCATGACTATTCTGACATTATTTGATCAGCATGCATATACAATCTAACCACCGAGTACAGTGCCTGGTTAAACTGGTCTAATACGGTATTGGCAAATTCAGAATGAAGCTATAGTGACCTGCCCAGCCTGTCATGGACTTTCCAAGATTGGATGGGAGGAATGGCAATCTTGCAGCAAAAAGGGTCCACTGTGAGTACCTGTGATGACCCTGTCCACTTGTGATATAACTAGTACTGCAAATGAGGAACTCACTTTGAGAATCCCTTCTGCATGCTCTGGACAGAACAGAATCACCACTTATATTTAGGACACTGTGCAAATTATTGGTATTATTTTGACTTTTGAAAATGGATAATCCATCACAACTGGAACGGATAGTTTTCCAACTTTTTACAAGTATATTATATTATAATCCTCTTGAAATAAGGAAGGCGAGATGTCTGTCATGTTTGTGCTGGTGTAATCCATCCACCAAACTCTAAATCAAGCTCTAATTAACCTTCAATTAAAACACATATTTTGTCATTTACTAGACATTCAGCCACCAATATAAGAATGAGACTTACAATTGACATTAGCCATGAACACATGATCAAAGTATGAGGAAATGTATCCTTGGAGGTTAGAGGCCTAGAAAACAAAGGAAAGGAGTTAATTCAGCGTATCCTAGTTCACAAGCCTCACTTTTTTCACTAAAATTGTACCATGCCTGCTTCATAGGTGCTCCTGAGATACTCATAACTATGTTGTTGTAGAGTATACAATGCCAAAACAGATAAAACTTCAAGCGGTTCCTCAAAAACTGTAAACATTACAGGTTAGGCACTGAAGATTAAGCAGGTAAAGCATGTAACTAGATGCAATAATTCAGAGAGACATACATCATACACATTGTTTCAGCTTGAACTTTAGACAATTAAAAACATTGACATGGTATGAGGGCCGCACATTCCAGTTCTTATCTTTGGTCACTCTAAGTGACCAACTTTCATCTGAGAAAGGTGTATGTCACAATATCAAGGGGCCCGATTCACAGAACTAACTTAAGACAAAATCCTAAACTTACTACCCTTTTGGTATTCACAGAAGGCACTTACTCATTTTGGTATTCACAGAAGACACTTACTCATTTCGGTATTCACAGAAGTTAGGAGTCCTAACTTTAGGACTCCTAAATGCCTTCTGTGAATACCGAAAGTCCTAAAGTTAGGATTTTTCTCAGTTTAGTAGTAGTAAAGTTAGGACTCCTAACTTTAGGACTCCTAAATGCCTTTTGTGAATACCGAAAGTCTTACTCTTTGAAGAGTTCAGTTTCAGCAGTTTCCTGAATTTAAGCAAATTAGGGCACATACATAAGGTGATGGGAAGAGAGTTCCAGAGACGTGGGGCAACATAGGTAAAAGATTTGCTCCCAGTTCGTAGTTTGTTAACCGATGGACTACTAACAGAGCCTTCCCACCAGAATGCAGGGCTCTGCTAGGTCAATAAGGGACAAGTTTTTCCACCAGATACCTTAGCCCGCTGTCATTGATAGATTTATGGACCAGACCGCAGAATTTAAACTTGATTCTGTCACGGATAGGGAGCCAATGAAGACCTTTCAGTAACAGCATTGAAGGATGCCCTGGAAGGCAGATTCAGAGCCAACTGTGCTGCTGTATTCTGGACTACTTGCAACCCATTTTGCAGCATCTCATTTGCTGCACCCAAGAGTGCATCACAGTAGTCCAGACGACTGACTACTAAATCTTGGAGCAGGATCTTACGGACAGATAAAGGTAGAAGATAGAACACTCTACAAAGGAGCTTCAGCATGAAAAAGCATGTGCCTGAAACGACCGCCACCTGGACTTTCATGGATAATGAGAGGTCGGGGTAGCAAAATGCAAGGTTCTTGAATATTAAAGAGCCGCTCTCAATTTGCGACCCCAGTGGGAATGGTTGGCCCTCCCAGGGATGGTGGCCTGCTGGGCTCAGCAGACCACCATGTCTGGGATTGCTTTTAAATAAAGCAAGTTTTTTTTTAAATGCAGCCTGTTTTCCTTAAAGGAAAATGGGTTGCATTTTTTTCTTTTTTTTTTATGAAACATTTTTGTTTCATTTTTTAAGGGCAGGCAGTGGTCCACTGCCTGACTCCTAAAATATTTTTCCCTGCATTTGCAAATGGGAAGGGATCCTGGGGACCCCTTCACTTTTGAGAGTGCATTAACACCCTCTTCAAAACATTCATACATGGCTTTGGGCTCGCTATTAGGAAGGGAAAGCCCCTTCCTAATAGCAACTCACAATTCCTAAATAGTGATTCGCACATAAATTGTAACTTGCTATTTAGGAATTGTGCATAGCCCTGTGACATTTTGCATGCGCAAACGGGTCGCAAACCCATTTGCGCATGCAAAAGAGGGTAGTGCATCTGGCCCTAAATGCCTTATTTATTGCAAGCAGGCAGAAATGGCATGGACATAAGTAGAGTCATTAGTCAGCCCTTCTTATTCCTGTACTGAAGTCACACAAGTAGGTGCCATAGCCCTAAAAGATCTATATTACTACAGCTAGAACTTCATTCACCTTGTACTAAACCTCTTACTCCCCAGTTACATCATGTCTGTTTCACTACTCTCTCCTTAAATGGCCTTATAGTCCGAAGAGGCTCGTCATTAGTTAGAGTACATCTATCTTCTTTGCACTTCTTCCATGCAAATCCGTTATATTTCAAGTGTAGCCCATGCTCCTGTTAGTAAAGGAAACCGATGGATTAGAAGTGCAACTGTCCCTCTTTCACTGCCTGGTTAAATGAGATTTTCTGCATTACAGACTAAATAGGAATATCAATATAAAGTTTATATACAGACGCTTAAAGTGTGATATATTTGACACTACATTTGAGTGTGGTGAGTGGCCCATGATTAGCACAGCATATTACATTTTGCATTAATGGTATAAGCCATGGGGTTTTACCATAGCATTTAAATACAGTGAGGGCACCAGTTTATATCTGTGTAATGCCATTCAACGTTGGGATTACTCGAGTTAGATAGACCATGCTATTGTGATAATTAGAAATATGTAAATTAGTGAATGCACCTTTATTATTAAGATTTGTCTGGCTACCTGTATTTTAAATGGTGTGGTAATAATGGGTTTTCAATTAATATCAGCAAATCCTATTTTGGTCTGGGATACAGAGAGCTTCAGCTATCTCGCTCTCTCTTTCCTAGAGGTAATCTATCTACAGACAAACACAAAAGGTAATAATGACCAGCTCCCCTCTGCATTGGTTGCTGTGTGTTGTGGAAACAGTCCACATAAGGATTCTTTTAAAATGGTTGGAGATTGAAGCACCCATAAGCAGCAATGAATGGCATTTTGATATTATTTTTATGAAAATGACCTTTACAAATTTTTATTTTGGATCTGAATCAGTATGGTCCACGTAATTGTTATTTATTAGTAATGCTGCATTTGCTTGGTATGATGTGTGGATGAGTAAAACATGCTGATCCTCTGTTCCCTCTCAGTATGCAGGGTGAGAGACATGGCTGACCTCTCCTGAATTCACAGAGCATCAGAAGGACAATGTAAGATCCCAAAACTGCAATTGGTAAAAATCTTGTATCCTTCTATGCTCTGTCAGGGGGGCTTGACAAGTGTACAAACGTTATGTTAACAGAGCAACCGGGGCATCCTCAGACATTGATTTACCATTGACTCTGGGGGCAGTGGGGGATTCTCATGGGCACCCTCAATAACTCCTCTCTCTTTTCCCTCAGGGCCGCCTGTCCTGCACTCTCAGGAGTTAGCTCTGTATCGAGGGAGTCAGTATTCGTTAGATGTGTAGTACACTTAGGAGCGATTCACTGCCAGAGACACCATCTAACCCCCTGCGCAAAAGGAAAACTGTATTTGTGAGACTAGTGTGTAGAAGCTCTAAGGCGGTGAGAACAGTGTGCAAGAGATTTCTTTTGCTTATGTTTGCCGGAGATTTTTCAACTATGAAGAAGGATGACACAGATTAACTCCTCTGAGCAACAGATCCCTCAGCTACATAAATGTACTTTAGTTTCCTGGAGCTTCTAGTCATCTACCTGAACCTGCACTAATCCAACTCCACCCTGGCACAGTCCATGCACTCCAGCCACATCAGCTTCCTAGGCAAAGAACTCCTCCACACAGGGACCCATTTATCTTCTGAAAGCTGACCATCAGCAAGTTCCCTGCCCCACTTTAAGACGGCCCATGCAAGAAAAATCTTGCTGACCAGGGGGTACTTGCCAGCCCATGGGCCAATTGCAAGAGCAGATTCACATTAATTAAGTTTGGGTTCAGTCTGAGCCTGGCCTAGGTGTCGGTAGACATGCCTCTGTTATTTCTATGATCTTCCACTTTAGGTTTCTCTATAGCACCAGTTCCATAAGGTTTAGTCAAAGAGTGAGCGTTCCATTCATTATGATGCTCTAAATTCAAATTGGCATAATCCAGCATTATTCAGTTGTAGTACTTTAACAAACAATACTCATGTGAAAGTTGTCTTGATAAAGTCAGTACAGCACTGGTGCATCTCCTAAGTCCATGATATAGTGTAAATTGTCAGTGTCCCCAGTGTGCAATTTACATAGGGAATTGTGAGTCTACATCAACGTGAGAATTGGCCATTAAATGACTAAAACAGAGTAATTCTGATATAAACTAAGCTTAAAAAGTCCCAAGATAGGCCGTTACTAAGGTACGAAACAAGGGTTGGGTGAGAATTGAGCAGAAAGTTATGCAAGCAATACCAGCTGTACCTTTTCAAGAACCAAGACAGAAATACAAATCTGAAAACTATCCTTTCCCATTTTGTGTTTGTAGCTTATGGGTATTTGGACAACATTTTGAGTTGTTAATATCGGGAGATAGAAATATACGGGGAAAATATAGTAATAAAAATTTAGAGTGATACAGAAATAGGTAAGTAATATCATTGTTAGGATTATTGTTGTTTTTACTATCGATTTATTTCAATAATATAGTTATTTAAAATCAATTTTTTTGGTTTTTTTTAATGTATTTTAGTGCTTATTTTATTTTATGACGTTATTGTTTGTATAAAAGTTTTTAATATTTTTAAATATAGCTTGCAGTTTCGAGTGATTTAGATTTTTTTTTAATTACTAATAGCAATTTATAGTGTTACAGTGGGTTGCTAGGTTTGTAGAGTGATAGGGTGGGAAGTGAGTTAAGTAATATTTAACTATTTATTAATTAATAATTTATATGTAAGTATGCGATTAATATTACTTTTGAACTTTATACTGATTATTGGTAAGGGTTACTATGCACCTACCACTAGCAATAAGGCCACCAATGCAATATAAAGGTCAGTCAAGGTTTCAACACATTAGCCTCTGTCTCAACCCTTAGTAGCTGGCTGTGAGTAGGCAGTCTTAACTTAGGAGACAGGTGTGTAAAGAATTCAAAAACACCAGTACATTGAATAAGTAGGACAAAACACATAATACAAATCTCACACGATTTCATAAAAATAGGAAAAGCAGCTTGGCTAAGCCTGTTAAGGCTGGCCACTCAGGAGAGATTTTAGCTCACAGAAAAGAAAGTCCTATAACTTCTTTCCAGTACTAGGTATGATAAAGTCAACCGTGGTAAGTTTTTGGATTTATCATTACTAATATTAAGTCCTTGAGTGACATTTTCTGGTCCTTTCTAGTAATATTAATACTTAAATAAAATATTTCAGTGTGTTAGACTATGGAGCTAACAATCTGCAGTGGGCAAAAATGAAACTGGCAGTTTTTCTCACAGGGCACAGTTAGAGCCAGTTACCACCAGTATCATTCAAAAATGGAGGTGAACAGGGCAAAAAGGATGACTTTCTCAGTTGTTATTATTATTTGTATTGATTAATAATTATGTACAATGTGTAATAATTATTTGTTTTGATTACACTTTGGGTGTAGGGGTATATGATGGAATGTTTATTAAGTAATCAATAGTTAACAGTAAATATTGAATTAATTATTTAATTGATTATTAATTATGGAATTTATGTTATACTTTTTTGTTTTAGTTATATCTTAGGTGCTGGCTTCTAGGTTATTTGGGTATAGGGTCGGCAGTTAATTAATTAATAAGTATTCTTTTCTAATTGATTATAATTTATAAAATTGTCTATTATTTATGTAAATTGTTTAATGTTTATATATATGTTTATGTAAACTAAGAGTTGTGTAAGTGGTGTATATTGTTTTATAGATGATTAGGTTTATTCAAATATGTTATCTGTTTAAAGTAAATACTTTCCCTACTTTTCCACAGATGGGAATGGGAATAAAAAATGTAATCCCTCCAAAGTCCAACGATTTCCCTACTTTTTATAGTATTTTTTGTGAATTTGTTTTATGTAGTTTTCAATTTTTAATATTTGATTTACTGTCTAAATTATTTAAAATGCCTTCATTATTGAATTGTATATATAAATGTGTGTGTGTGTGTTTTATTTCCACAGACATTAATATATTAAATGTTCGACACATAATTTTAATAAATATGTTACTCTACATATACATACACACACACACCCACACACACACACACACACACACAAATATATATATAGTTATTTATTCATTGCTATAAACGTAAACACATATATGTGGATACATATGTGTTTGTGTTTTTGTATATTTATATATTTATAGATAGTATTAAATATTAGTGGAATACATTTAATTTCCATTATATTAAATGCATATATCAAATATTTGACCTTTACTACTTTAAACTCTATTTGCATTTTAAAAAATCGAAATTTTTGTATTTTAGTTTATGGTATTAGTGTTAATTGGTTGTTTTTTCCCGATGTTTTTGTACTTACCATTATAAGTATGGGGACACGATATTTTGGTAAACAATGTTTTTGATATATTTGTGTCAAACAATACTGTTTAAATCGATATTGCATCAGTGATCCTGCATATGTATGCACTGAGTATGTACCACTGATCGATCACTATGGGCTACACTTACCTTATCTGTATGCACTATTCAGTAGTGCTATCCACCCATATCTCCACATCATAACTAACTGATAATACAATTAGCTGCTAACACTATTCACTCACCATCAGCCTTTTGTATACCCCCGCTGTCAACACCAATGTCAAACCTCAATAGATTGCCACACTTGCAAAGCTACAAATTCACCAAATCAGCCACGATCCACATCATTTTAACTCCCACAGCATGTCAGCCACCCACAGGCAAAAAGTTCACCATTTACCAGAGGTTGAGCTGGTGCTTCCTATCCTGCTTAGTGGTTGGCTGTGGTGTGTGCAGCCTTAACTTGTAAGGTTTGAAAAGCCTGTAAAGTAACTCTGCTATGTTACAGTTGACTGGCACTAGATCTGCGCAAACTAAACATTTCTTGGTTTTGTGAGGTCTCAGACAGCAATCATTTTAGATTAGCACATATGGGGCAGCCTATGCATGTTAGTCTGTGTGCCGCAGAGATAGTCTACTGTCCAATCTGAGTTACCTCAGTTATTGCATCAACTTCTGTCCCGGTGTGTGATGTCTTTTTCAACAGCCCCAACTACCAGCCATCACAAAAAGAAACCATTCACCTAAAATAAGCAAGGCCTATTGGGTTTGCCAATGCCTATGTAATTTGTATTTGTTGCATGTCTAAATGAGACATTAAGCTTCAGTCAGGAAATGCTGATCAAAAGAGTGAGGCTCTGCTATTTAACCGAACAGAGGGGCATATTACCAACAACTAGCGATAATTATCGCTATGTTGGCTTAGCGGAAATATTTTTATCGCCGAGCTGCGGCGATTTTTATCACTTAGGAACCTTGCTATCATCAAGGTTTATCTCCTAAACGATAAAAATCGGCCGAAATGCATGAATATCGATGAAAAGTCAGCGATATTCATGCATTACCGAGCTAATGCTCTTAGCCATGTTACCCACCTACCATTGGATAACATGGCTAAGAACTGCTCAGGGGCAGGTGTTAGCTTTTGGAGATAATCTCGCTGCATGTCATTAGTGATACATTTCACTGACATGCAAAGCGGGGCCCAAGATTGTCGCTATCTCCTACTAGCTGTCGCTAACTGGTGTTAGCGACAGCTAGATAATAGGGAGATAATTTTATCTCCGCTTTCTTGGCTTTTAAAGCCAAAAAAGCGGAGATAAACCCCCTTGATAATATGCCCCAGAGAGACTGGTGTGGTAAACAGTGAAGAGTCACTGGAAGACACCAAGCAGGTGATATTTCACAGCATTTTCAAAACAGTTGGCAAGAGTCACATCTTTTTCCACTTGAAAAAAAGACCCACTACTCCCTTCTATTCGAAGTTCCTGTGTTTCCTGGGATTAGCCTTACAGAAATGATTGCCCCATGTAATTTGTACATCTCTGATGCAGATTAGTACCTAAACGTGTTTACTTTCCCATAATAGTATGTGCAGTTCTTCACTTCCTTTTTTGACGAATTGGAACATTTGTAAAATACAGTAAGGGGAATCATACCTGACATGGTCCAACATTGCTAGTGGCCACCGTTAGTTGGAGGTCCCTGAAGAAAGAATTAGTCACGAGTTAGAAAAAGGCATCTTTCATCACAGTGTAATCTCTTGAGTTTTGAATATGCATAAAGTAAAACATTTTAATATAACTTGTATAATGAAACTAGAGGATACCTCTCTCAGCAAAAAACATGAGGGTAGTGCAACTTAAGTTCAGCCGCGGTCGATAGGGGGGTACCTGCCGGGCGGTGACGTGGGGAGGGTGAGGGGCAGGGTAAGGGGTAGTAAACGATGGATTACGGAGGACAACAGATAAATTAACAAATAAATAAATAAAACAAATTTCGTTGCATGCGCTGCATCCCCAAATGCGATGCGATGCAGTGCGAGCAAAGAAATTCGTTTTATTTATTTTTATGTTTACTTACCTGTAAACCTCTGTAATCCATAGTTTACTATCCCCCACCATGCCCCTCCCGCTCCCCACGTCCCCGCCCGGCAGGTACTCCCACTACCGACTGCGGCTGTTTAAATTGTAAAGCTTCTCAAACACCTTCTGCAGAACGTTTTTTGTGTTAGGATTTTGGAAGTTTTGTCATCAGCAAAACAAACTGAATGTATCACCACTTGAAAGTTGTTAACTAAGTGGTGATTGCAAATATGGATATGCTTCCTGAAGCTACTAAATTTGATACCCCAAATTCAAAGAACATGTGAAAGTCTGAGTCCTATCTCTTTTTTTTTTTGTAAAAGAAGTGTATTCATTCACTGGGCAGTGACATCAAAATAATAAAAGACAGTCCTAGAATACCAACACAGATTTTTCTCATTGCAAAAGTGACATATATATATATATTCACTGAAAAAACCATAGGTTTCACACCAGTTATAGTTAGGAATTAGCATTTAAAAAACCTATGAAATTCACTGAAAAAACCATAGGTTTCACACCGGTTATAGTTAGGAATTAGCATTTAAAAAACCTATTAAATTCACTGAAAAAACCATAGGTTTCACACCAGTTATAGTTAGCTGGAAATTTTACTGATATAAAACCATTGAAATTCCCACGTTATAGTTAGTCGGACTCACTATAACTTGCGCGTGCAATGCACTGCTGATGACATCACATATTACATCACTCATGACATGGTGAGTGACATCACTCATGACATCACTGATGACACCATCCAGTGAATATGTGTCTTTCTGAAAAATAAATATTAGTGAGTTATGTTTAAATATTTAAATACATATATTAGTGTTTCACTTTGTGTATAAGTGGCTACATGTGTTGATAAGTAGCTACATGCGTATGTATATGGGTTATTTGATATTTTTATTAGTATCAGTTTGAGTGTCTATATGGTTTGGTGGGGGTATTACTTAGCACATAGATGCATGAGTGACTGACTCTTTGTTTGTATGTGTTTTGAAGACAGCATATGTACAGGACTGTATGGGTGGATGAGTGTCTATATGTGTTTGTTAGGGAGTGAATGACTGTCTCACTAGTGTCTTTATCAGTAACTACATATGTTTTAATCTAGTATATATGAATATTGATGTATATAAGTGAGTATATGTGAGAGTAAGAGATTGTAAGAGTTCCTGTTTAAATAAGTATGTGTTTCTATAAGTGATTGTTTAAGAGAATAAATATGTGTAATTTTCAATAGAAGTAAGGTGGAAGTGTGTGTATAACTCTATATTCAAATAAATGGTTGTTCAACAGTTTATTTGCACGTGTGAATATGTGTGTGAGTAACTTTTGGATGAATGTCGGTGTGTAACAGGATGTATAGGTGTATCTCTTCATATGATGAGTGAGTATATGTATGAGTGACTATATAGAACTGTTGGTGAATGAGTGGATGTGTATATAGATAGTGGAAGTACAGAATTGCTTGTTGTAACTGATATAGGTATGTCCATTTTTTTAAAATGTCAGTTTCTATTTTTGAATATGTGTCTCAAGGGTTACTTTACACTGAGAGGAGGTCTGTCACTGTGTCACAAGGATGGTGTCATCAGTGATGTCATGAGTGATGTCACTCACCATGTCATGAGTGATGTAATATGTGATGTCATCAGCAGTGCATTGCACGCGCAAGTTATAGTGAGTCCGACTAACTATAACGTGGGAATTTCAATGGTTTTATATCAGTAAAATTTCCAGTTAACTATAACTGGTGTGAAACCTATGGTTTTTTCAGTGAATTTAATAGGTTTTTTAAATGCTAATTCCTAACTATAACCGGTGTGAAACCTATGGTTTTTTCAGTGAATTTCATAGGTTTTTTAAATGCTAATTCCTAACTATAACTGGTGTGAAACCTATGGTTTTTTCAGTGAATTTCATAGGTTTTGTTAATGCTAATTCCTAACTATAAGTTTCACTTTATAAATAAGACTGTTAGCACTCTAGTTGTTCTTTTTAACACTCTGGTACATTCTGTCATTGGGCTACAGTTGGGCTACATCTAGTTGAAATTTGGGCTACATTTACAATTTTTGGTCTCTGGTGGCCATCTTTGGGCTACATTGGGCTACTTTGGGCTACATTTGGGCTACATTTTGGCTCTAACATATATTAACCACTTCAGAATAGGGCTACCTGTCCCTACAATTATCCCATTTTTTTTTTTTTAATTTTTGGGGGGAACGCTCCCAGAGCGCGCCCCGGAGAGCGCCCCGAAAAGCGTATTTCTGAAAAGCGCCCCGAGGCGCGCTCCGGGGAGCGTCCCGTGAGCGCCAATATCGCAAACGAAAACATGATCGTGACGTATCGCGTAGCCGCGACCGCGTGATACGCACGGCGTAAGCGCACCCGAGAGTACTCGAGCGAATACGATCGCACAACGTAAACTTCCGAAGCGCTTACGCTGCGCGCCCCCCGGCGCGCCCCGGGCGCGTAGCGTAAGCGCGTCGGGTCATGTGAGCAGAAAATAACACTTTTCATTGGTTCATAACAGTTTTAGTTTCATAATGATGAAGCCCCTGGTCTTGTGACCTGAAAATAACACTTCTCATTGGTTCAGGACAGTTTTTTTTTTCTAAATGATGAAAGACCCCACCTTTTTTCCTTATTCTGACTTTGTCCTTTGACTGAGGAAGACCTGTTTGTTGCTCTCTCTACTTTTTTGCTCCAAATAATGGCTTCAGTAGTAGCATCAGCTGGTGCATCTGCCCCACCACCACCACCACAACCACCAAGAGGACCAGCTCCAAATTATATTGGTGGTCAAGAACAGGAGGAGGAGGAAGAGGAAGAGGAGGAGGGGAGAAGAAGATGGCTGCCAGAAGAAAATACACCTTACAAACCCAAACCACACATTGTATGGCAGTTTTTTTCAATCCCAGAGGGGCAAAAAAAGGTGAATGCGCCCAAGGTGACTTGCCTCATCTGCAATGATGAACTTTCACGGGGCAACCCAAACAAAAAATATTCTTTTGGTAACTATACCATGATTCGGCACATGACCAGAAAGCACCCAAACAACTACTCTCGTGCAGAGTTCAGGGAACTGGCCAGTAACCTCCCCCAGTCATCAAGGACCCCCTCCCAAAGAAACCAACCCACCTCATCAGAACCAGAAACATCCGAGGTGATGCCTTGCATTCAGCCGAGATTTGCTGATTTTAAAATCACTTGTTCTGCATGTGGCAAGCTTATCGCCTATGGCGAAAAAAGCGTTAAGCTCATCGTCCTTGCAGGTGATAATCACAAGTGCCCCAAAAAGAAGTAATTTTTTGGGTTTTTTGTTTTTTTGCTCCAGTTGAGCCAGTTTCAATTCCCTTTTTTTATTTCTCCCCCTTAAAAAATACAAAAAAAATATAAAACTGTTTAGAAAAGCCAAAAAAAGTTCAAAAAGTTCAAAAAACACAAAAAAATATAAAACAACAAAAAGAAGAAAAAAAAAAGTTCTTTTTAGAACTACCTCCAATTTCTAAATAAAAACTTCATTTTTTAAAAACTCTGTCATCTTTTTCCCTCATTTTACGCTCTCCGGTGCGATACCTGGTGCGCGTACCGGGCGCTTCCCCCGCGCAAAACAAAAAAAAAAAATATTTTAAATGCCCCGCGGGGCCCTTTTATAGCCCCCACATCAAACCTAGGGGGTCAAAGGGGTCTATCCCTGACGCCTTATGGTCAGTTCCCCCTTTGTTTTAGCCACCTCTTATGTCTCGATTTTACCGAGACACAAGATGGCGGCCGCTCTGGACTGTTTCGAATGTTTACAGACACCCGAGAGCCAATCAGCTTTCCATGCGCACCTCGCGTCACTCGCCCGGAGCGCTCCCTGGTGCGCGCACCGGTGCGCAGCTATAGATATATATATTTTTTTGAACGTTAATTTCTCAAAATCCACTGCAGCACATATCTTGAGACATAGCAAAGGCACATCGGGCTACCAATCCCTACAATTTTGCCAAATTTGGTGGAAATCCATTCAGCCATTCGGGTTAAAAGTGAAATCGACCGCCCTATGGAAATTAACATGGGGAAAACGCGTTTTGGGACCCCCCTTTTATCTCGGCCCCCGCTTGACGTATCCCCCCCAAACTTTCAAGGAAGAACCGGAGCTCGACGAGGCCATCTTCAGGAAATTTTCAGGCAGATTCGTCAACCGGCGCCAAAGTTATTTCAAATAGAATTTTGAGATTTAACATTGAAAAAAATCCTAACTATAACTACCTACTGGCGACCGCCAGTAGGTAATATATATATATATATATATATATATATATATATATATATATATATATATATATATATATATATATATATATATATATATATATATATATATATATATATATATATATATATATATATATATATATATATACTAGCAGCCCGCCCCAGCGTTGCCTGGGGCAGAAGGGGGCTGGGGGCAGCTTTTCAGGCTTGCGCACATTCATATGATCCGTTAAATGTAGGATCCTACTGGTTCTGAGTGCCTATTCTTCCTATTAATTATGGCGGTACCCTTAGGGAGCTCCCACTGATCACTATAACTTCGGGACTACAGTCTCGAACTCCGTAACGGCACTAACGAAACCACACTTCCCAGCAGGCTTGGCGCCCGTTTGGTAGTTCTCGGAAACACATAGATCCGGGATTCTTTTTAATTGTCTAGCGGACTACAGTCCAAAACCTGACGGGTGTCCCTTTACAGAAAACAAGAACACATGAGGGAAGATATTTGTGCGAAATATACTAAGGGATGTTGGCCACGTTAATCTATGCCAGGCACATACCGAACTACATTACCCCGTTGGCATACCGCCTGGGGTAGTTCTTAGTCATACCAATCTGACCGAACTCGGAACTACAATTCCCGATAGGCAATGTGGTATTACCAAACATAATACGATACATGTTCCAACACACCAACTGTTCTATACTCACTCTACATGATTTTAAGAACACGAAATGTTTAAGCATACATGCTTTTAATATTGAATGTTATTATCGAGTATAATGTACTCAGAAGAGTGTTTTCTTTATGTTCATGAGCATCGACACAAATGTTGGACTATAAGTTTGGTAAAATGCAATATGGTGGTTACTTGAAAAAGGCTTACGCCGAAACACGTCGTCCTTGGTTAAAGTGTGCGCAATAAAGGATTTGTGCAAGATCTCCTGGTGTGCCGTCTCTGTGTCCTTCCAAATGGTGGGATCCAGTACCTGTGAAAAATTGAGGTAGCGGCTGCTACTACCGACGGCATCAACGTTGTTTTGGTCGAGGATCGTTCGAGCAGCATTTTGGACGTCAGATATATATATATATATATATATATATATATATATATATATATATATATATATATATATATATATTTCATTTCTATACAAGAAATATATTAACCTGAGATTTAAACTGAGAGTAAGTGCCTGATTAGGATGTGTGTTGGACCGCCACTGATGGTTTGCCCGACAGCCAGGATAGCGGTCCGACCACCACATTATGATGTGGTTGGTGAGAGCGCAGCGGTCGGAGGGACAGACCGACACCACCGACAGACTCACCGAGCTCGTCAGGACATTGGGTAGGCCGTATTCCCAACAATGGTGGCCGAGCCTTTTCAGGCATCGTCGTAGGGATTACGATACCCCTTTCCGACGGCTTTTCATGGCAGTCCCACCGTCATGAAAAGGCTGTTGGAAAAGGACTATGGTGACCCTTACCAGGGCTTCAGTAGGCCTCCGTCATGTGGCCTGGGGGGCAAATGTGGTGGTCCCCAAACATCTATCCACCATGTGCCAGGCACCACATGGTGCCTGTCACACCGTGCATGGATATTTAAACACATGCCTTTATCTATTGCGGCTGGTGCTGCAGCCCTTTTCTGGACCGCAGCACAAGCTGCAATGGAAAAAGTGATGTTTAAGACCACCTGCATGGCAGTCCTATCGTATTGGGCTGTCTGGACCACTGACTCCTTGTTGGCTGGTCTCGAGGCCGAAACAATCTCGGCTGGACGCTCGCTTGGCCACCATCATAAGGAGGCGCTAAGTGTTTCCAATAAAGACAATCTGTAAAAACCGCATGAATGTAAATAAAGTGCATGCAAATAGAAAAGGATTCATGAAATATGCAAGTATTCCCCCTGAGAACAAATCAGCATACCCAATGGCAGCAACTGAAAAAAAAGTGCATGTTGCAAAAATATAAACACCAATTCAAGTTGAATTCTGGGCCAGCCATGGAAGGTTAAACCGGCAGTCCTTAAACAAATCTTGGCAATTGAGATAAACAGCGGCTGTAGCATTAAAGTGCTGGAGTGAATCATTTCAGGCCAATTTTCCTAAACATATATACAAAAAAATACCAATTGTCCATTGAGACCAATAGCGCTACGAGACATAAACTGCATGATATACCAATACTCCTGACATATACAGCAAATGGTTCCCAGACAGGTGTATAAATCATAAGGGCAACAGGCCGCCGAGCATATACCTCCTCGAAGGTGGAGGTTCTCTTAGGGTTCTCAAGCCGGCTCTTAACCGTGGGAACATTAGTGGACCGCCAATACTTGACTATCAGGGATCATGCGGCAGATAGAGCAGCAAATAGGAAATATTTAGCATACATATTATGTTTCCGGGTAGGAGGGGATACACCAAATAAAACTGTCAAAACCAGTCACTAAGGCTTAGAAACACATCCTGCCAGAAGCAGCCCAGTTTGGAACACAGAAATAAAAGTGTGGAGCCCATCCCCTTTATCCTGCTGCAAAAATCTAAAACACTGGTTTGAGATATTTGGATACATTTTTGGGAAGGTGGGATGTAATAGGCCATCCATCTTGAGGGGTATCCCATGCTTTTGAAATTTGCAGCTCTAAAGTATTTATACCCCACTATACAAATATGCTCCCATTCACCATAAGACACTTGCTACCCAGCTACCTCTGGGAGTTTATTTAGATTATCTCTTATCAAGGGTGAATCAGAGGTTTTCCTTAGAAACCTGTACCAATTACCAATCTCCCGCAATTCAGTTCGAACTAGCAACTGAAAAAGGCCCTGAGTGGATTCATTCATCTCTTGGCAATTGCAAGTGAGGAATTTCAAGTTCTGCATAAAACTATTCCAAAAGCTATGGCATTCTTCTTCCAGACTTTCCTGCATTTCTGTCAAGATGAATAGCTGGTTTCTGATAAGAAAGTTGCCTAATGCTACATAACCACAAGAGCTCGAAAGTATCTAAGCGTAAAGCTTCACAATCCTGTAGCCGAACAAAATTATGACAAGGCGGCACTTGTCTTCTCGAAAAAAAACATTTCAATATAGCATTCGTGTCAAATAGCATCTTATAGCTTGTCCGTTTCGGCAATCTAGCCTTTTTAAGGAATAGAGGAAGATCAATTTCTGAATCTTGGGCCATCCTAAATAGTAGAAAATTATCCACCCCGCGGTAGACCTCCTTTCTGCTAATTATAGCATCTAACCACGCCGCCTGATAGTAGGAGTAACAAGCATTTGCAATGGAATAGGTCTTGCATTTGCGTGAGTTTGAGCTATTGCCATTCAAAAGGACAATGGCTTTTATTTATGTGTTGATTTTCAAAACAGATAAAGTAAAGGTATTGTAATTTACAATGTCAATAGCTTAAACTCTTGCAAATGCGAGTCTGATTGCTTTGCAAATGCTTGTTTGTAAAAGCGCCCCATGCTGCGTTTTCACTTAATGGCAGCCGCACCCCTTTCATTGGATGAGCCGCGTCAAAAGAAAGGTGTGCAGCCGCCATCAAAGTGAAAGCGCGGCATGCGTCGCTTTGAGGTAATAGAAATTTTCAGGTAGCTAATGTGTCCCCCACTCGCACCCTATCCATGCACCCATGTTCCTTGTATGTCGTGTAACTTCTGTTCTGTACATGCTAGAAAGACGCAAATACATTTGCGTCCATCCTTAACATGTTAGCTATCCAGTCATGTAAAGAAATCCCGTTAATTAGGCTTCTAGGCATATGGTGTCAACGTCTTTACATGGTGCACTTCTGAATTTCGCACACGTTTTCTCCATGTTTCCTGGCCCAGTCGAGCTAGGCCCTTAAAAGAGGCCTCTTTGCCTCACCTCTCCTGTCTCCGAAAGCTGTACGCATCCCTGACCCCTGCCTTACTTCCTGCCAGCGAAGCGGTGCCCGGCTCGGCCTGGACTGCCTGCCAAATTCATGTTTTGCCTACAGTTATCTGCTCAGCCTCCTCGAAAACACATTCCAGTCTAGTGCAATAGGTAAACATATTCCCGGCTGCAGAGCAAAGGGCCCGGCCTTCCTGTCCTCCTTGCAAGTGATTTACTGAATCCGTTACCATGGTAGGTCCATGGCTCCGCACGTTGCACCAAGACACGTATACACGCACTAGCATTCAGTATTGAACGGCCTCTGCCCGAGAGACCTTTTACTTCAGACACTACATCCTCCAAACATGAGATACCAGATATGCTATAGGTACAGGTTGCCCTGACATTCCAGACACCAGTCTCCTCCACTAGTGCTAAAGTCAAAGCCCCCAGTTCTCCCCAGTTCCACATCATGCTAGTTGCGCGCGCATGCAGGTCAAGGGTTTCTGCTGATCCTGCAACTTTCTCTATGCATCCACCCACATGTGACGTTTCTTATGACGTTTCTCTGACATGTACAGTGCACGCCCATGTGTACGCCCTTTTACACGCCTCCTATTACGCACATGTGTTCTTATCTCTTTCTTTCCACCTGTTACGCCTACTGTATTGGTTTCAATTGTAACATTTTACTATATATAATGTGCAATGCTAATAAAACGTTGAATGTCCCTTCCTGAACCTTAGAGGTGATGGAACATGATATCCCATCCTCGAGGATCATTGTCCATTAAAGCCCGTATGACTCAGATTCCACGGACTCTGCCTCTCATTTAAATGAGCTGTCTTGTATTGATAATTATACGGAAAAATGATTAGGTAAAATTTATTTACCACATAATTTGGCCCCCGAACAGGGACCCCCCCTTCCCTACTCGCCGGTGAAGTCACGCGGCCTTTGACCCCTTCTACAGCCCCGACGGAAACCGTGCACGTTTGCGGGTTTTCCTGCTATCTTCCCTCGGGCCCACGGGGGAGACGGAGACTGCGGTCCGACGTCCAGACGAGGCGGTGAGGAATGCGGAGGATCCCGACCAGAGCCCTAGTCGAGAGAGCAAGGTCCGAGGTGTCCGGAGGCCCACCTGTTCCGAAGCGCATGAGTGGTAGCGTGATGCGTCACAGTCAGATGTCGTAGCAGTCCAGTCCAGTCCAGTTCCGAGGCCTTCAGTTTCTTGCTTCCCGGTGAGTACCGTTGTTGGGAACGCATCTAGACGGGTTCATTAATTTGTGCCCGGTAAAGACAGGTTTGGGTACACAGACCTGGTCCTGACGTGTTCGCTTAGGTGAATACGGTCCGACGTGTCTCTCTATGGGACCAGTATTGTCTGTACTGTTTTAGCAGTGCATCCAGTTATTTCAGTATTATCTCGATTTTTCAGAATATGTGTTTTCTGTGTTCCAGGTAATTTCAGTTCGACATGTTTTAATGTGTTTTTAATGTTGTGGGGTGAATGATTGTTTACTGTTTATTACTGTGTTTATTGTGTTCACGTTCGAATCACTCCAACCATGCCACTGTTCTCGAAATTACGTCAGATAGGTACTAGGAAAGGGATACACGAAGAATCAATTCCTGTCCCGCCTAGGGACACTCCAGGATATTTTATGTACCACAAGCATGGCTTAGATGCTGTGCTGTATTTAGAATTATGGGTGGATTACACCAAGGATCTGGAAAGAAGTTTAGATGGCCTGTCTCAGGGACATGGGATGCTGAATGCATCATGAGAGTAGAAGAAGCATTGTGGAAAAAGAAAGCCAGACAATCTCAGAAAGATGCCATAGAATTGTGGCGTAAAGAGTCGCATAGAAGGACAGAAAAAGCAATCAGAAAAACAGAGAAAAGTAGAGAAGAATCCGAAAAAGCCAGAGAAAAAGAGTTACTTGAAGAAGGAGAACAAGTCAGATTAGAACAATTAGATCGCCAAAGAAATGCACTCATTACAGGCATGTATCCAGTTCTTGCCGAGGGCCTGCCCAAGGCGACCCCGGAAGTACCCCGTAACTTGCCACCACCATTGGTTCCGACTAAACTCCGTCACAAACAGACCGCAGCAGACATTTTCCTTTCTTCCTATTTAGATGACGTAGCTCCAGCATATACCAATGTACCCGTACCACCCGCTAATAATGTACCACCGCCTGTTCCGGCTGTTCAAGCCACGACCCCTCCACGTCTCCAAGACTCGCTTCCCGCACCTATTGTCACTTCCCCTACTGCTACTGATACTGGTCCCCCTACTATTGGTCCTCTCAATCCTTTTGCGACAGATGTAACCCAGAGTCCACCCCCGTTACATGTACCTCTTCTACCCGCCATGACGTCAGGTCATGCCCTCGCTTCTGCCACAGGAGGTGCCGTAGGAGGCCATCTTCGCACCCCGCCACAAGTACAACGAATGACAATCAGAGAATTAGCAACGCAGTGTACCCCGAAAGCGATCACATATGAAAAGCTTAGACAGTATATTACGGATTGTAGATATGATCCAGTACCTGGCAAGAAAGGAGACATGATGTTAGCCTCGTTACGTCTACGACGTGTTACAGATTATTTGATGTTATTACCAGAAATGCCAGACCATCTAGACAAAATATATCATTTTATTAGAACTGGGGAGAGACCAGAATGTATTCGTGAGGCCATGGCATATCAGAAAGCTGAGACACAAGGGTTAATATTACGATTCTTGATTAATTGTTTGATAAGGGAACAAGATCGGCCAGGTGTTGTTCAAGAAGAGATGGAGGTACTGACAAAATGGAGTCAGAATATTGCTGATTGTAAACATGATAAACAGAATTGTATAGATGCCATGTCCAGAAAGATCCGTAAAGAAATAGTAGCAATACATAACAGACAGAAGGCTGAAAAGGAAGCCGAGTCAGACAAGAATGAATCCTCGGAGGAGGAAGAAATAGAGACTCCAGTAGAGAATGAGGATAAAATAGCGTACGTAGGTAGAGTAAAACTCCCTAAACAGTATTCTTTTGATAGACCTTTTGACAGACCCATTCGTCTAGAAAACAAGAAACGTTTCCTTTCCCCCCATACCAGAGCAATGTTCTCTTGAACATGTATTTCAAGATACTGATAAAATACTGAAAGAAAGAATAGGTTATCATGAACTTAATACCTTACGTGATCAGGAACTAGCCCGGTCAGCAGTCCAATGGGCTGGAAATGACAGTATATATAAAGATGATTCAGTAGTGCAAACATTTTTGAGCCTTACTCCAGAAGAACAGCGACTAGCTGGTATATACATGATCCAACATCTCATTACATTATATGAAAATCAGCAATCCGATCCAGGTCCATTGTATAATATATTGCAAGACTTACTCCTGAGAAGATGGAGAGGCCTAGGTACCGATTTAATTAATACCATTCTAGAACAACGTCACAAATACAGAACTTTTCTGACTCCACATTTTGTTTCTGTTCCACCCCCAGTAAGACAGCCATATCACCTAGACAGACAGAATCCCTTACGAGAAGTCCATCCCGTCCAGAATACAGGGGGTACGCTTGAACGCGTATTCGTATACACTCCTTTGACCAAAATGGAATTATTGGAAATGAAGAAAGTAGTACCTTGTCACAATAAAGACCCTGCAGGATTCCACCGTGAATTAAAAAGACATGTTACTTATGGGAGATTATACGTATTCCGACATTCTTAAAATGTTAAAAGTATTGTTGCCAGCAGGGATTTACGAAAAACTGAAAGAAAAAGAATGGTAGGTGGGAGATAAAAAGATTATCTGGACTGAATTAGAAGACGAAGAAAATAGACGCACCCCAGGTTTAGGTCTTGGGGACAAAACTAAAGCATTACCAGGATTATTAGTACAGGTCTTGCCTAGATTATTGACAGTTAAAAAGGAAGACTGGGATGCAATCTCAGCCTGCAAACAGAAACAAGACGAAGACACTAGTGATTTTTATTCCAGATTTGAGAAATGTTTCATTATTAATAGTGGCCTGAA
Organism: Lissotriton vulgaris; assembly: GCF_964263255.1. Taxonomy (NCBI): domain Eukaryota; kingdom Metazoa; phylum Chordata; class Amphibia; order Caudata; family Salamandridae; genus Lissotriton; species Lissotriton vulgaris. The sequence continues at coordinate 1,537,456,414 of NC_141695.1, forward strand.
AACAAGTAGCAAATCATATCCAGATCTTTTTGTGACCAAATTAGTCGAGAATTCCTTACCACAGGTTAAGAACAGAGTATTGAAAGTCGAAAGTACATGGCAAGCTAATACGCCTTCCCAAATGTTACAGATGTTACAGTACCACCAGAACAGAATCAGAGAGGAACACGATCATGAACAGAGACGTATGAAAGACACGAAAATGAAAGTACTAGTTGCCCAGTCTGTTCCAGCAGATGGTCAGAAGAGGGGTAACACGCAGAACACACAGACTAGTCATTCTGCAGCTCCTGTTAAAGGGAATTGCAATTACTGCAAACAGCCAGGTCACTTCATAAATGAATGTGCCGTTCTCAGACACAATATTGCTACAGGCAAAACGAAAGAAAGACCACGTCCGCCTAGACCAGAACACGTTCAACAGAATATTCCACAGAATCCGCAACCTCCACAGAATGCACAGCAACAGACAGTAGCTGTACCCCAACCCCAACCCATTGCCGCAACGCAACATGTCACACAGCAAATGTACCAGTATGCACAGTCCGATTATCCTGATTATCAGCAGTACACATGAAACAGCCTAGAGAGGGAGGTTGGCTTGCCCCTTATCGAGGTTCCTGTAGATCAAGATGGTCCCTATGTACATAGTCAGGTATTAGGGAAAGACAGAAAATTTTTGATTGACACGGGCGAGCAGAACTACCATTAGTCATGACGAGGTTCCAGGGGCACCCCTCTCAGGCTCACAGAATGTTTCCCTTGGATTTTCAGGAAAGCCTATTGTTAACGAAGTATCAAAACCAGTCCCCCTTGCAGTTGGTCCATTGTCCCGTACTACAGATTTATTGCTTACGAAATCATGTCCCGAAAACTTGCTTGGTATTAAAACTCTGAAAGCTCTAGGAGCTGTTATATGTTGTTCTCCGGAAGGAGTGAGAATATTCTTACGTGACTTTAAGGGTCATTATGTGTTGAGAGATTTTGATGCAAGATTGAAAAATGTTCCACAGCATTTATGGGCGCAAGGTCCAACTGATGTAGGTTGTATGCACATTACTCCTTATCGTGTCACACTCAAGCAAGGTGTTGTACTGCCCCGAATCCGACAATACAAATTGCCCCCCGAGGCTGTAGCAGCCTTACTGAAAATTATTGACGAACTCATTGCCCAAGGAGTAGTTGTAGAAACTGACTCCAATGTATGTAATTCTCCTATCATTCCGATTCTTAAACGAACGGACCCAAATGCACCTCCAGTCTATCGACTGGTGATCGATCTTCGAGAACTCAATAAATGCATAGTACCACAGTACCCAGTGGTCCCAGACATTTCGTCACTATTGACTGCCATTGATTCCGAAGCTGAGTTCTTTACTGTAATTGATCTTAAGAACGCCTTCTTTAGTGTCCCCATTCATCCCGATAGCCAATACCTTTTCGGATTTTGTTTAAATGGCCGAAGCTTTAAATTTGCACGTGCACCTCAAGGGTTCACGGAAAGTCCTAGTATTTACAGCCAAGCACTGAAAAGACAACTAGACAGTATTCACATGCCTACTGACACTGCTCTACTACAATATGTTGATGATCTCTTGATCACAGCACGGACCGAACGTGACTGCGAGCGCGCGTCACTGACAGTCTTGTATTTTCTGGCCGAAAAGGGGCACAAAGTGTCCCCTTAGAAGCTCCAATTCTGTGCCCAGCAAGTGGTATACCTTGGGCACTTGCTGTCCAAGAGGGGTAGACAGTTGACACCAGATCGTATCCAGTTAATTGCACATCTGCCACAACCCAAGACACAAAAGGAAGTACGGGCCTTTATTGGCCTCACTTCGTACTGCAGATAATGGATTCCCCAGTATGCTTTTCTAGCCAAGCCACTCATACAATTGACAACACAGGAGGCAGCGACTTCGACTGTCCTCCCTTGGACTCAGGAACATACACAAGCTTTTAATGACTTGAAGAAAGCTTTATGTCAAGCACCAGTTTTAGCGACACCATGTTACAGTAAACCTTTTACACTTTTTGTCACAGAACGCGATGGCACAGCATTATCTGTTCTCACACAAGATCAAGCAGGACACCATAAGCCTTGTGCTTATTTTTCTAGTACATTGGATCCAGTAGCCCAGGCTCTGCCTGCGTGCTTGAAATCAGTTGCAGCAACAGCTCTAGCTATCAGACAAAGCGATTCAATAGTGTTAGGACATCCCTTGACAGTACAGGTTCCACATTCCGTGGAAGTTCTTCTGAACCGTACCCAGACTCAGCACTTGACCATAGCACGATTGACAGGTTATGAACTGACACTGTTCCAGCCACACATAGAAATCAGACGCTGCAACATACTTAACCCTGCCACATTGTTACCCTCGAGTACAACAGATCCAGCACCACATGACTGTGTAGAAGTCATTAATACAGTGACAAAGCCCTGACAAGACTTGACAGATATTGCATTGACCGACCCAGACCTGACACTTTACGTGGATGGTTCATGTATGAGAACAAGTACAGGAGAGTTAGTGGCCGCATATGCAGTGACCACTGAAACTGAAGTCATAGAAACACACCGCATTGACACACTATCTGCTCAAGCTGCAGAGCTCATTGCTCTGACCCAAGCCTGTATACTAGCCAAGAACAAGAAAGTTAACATATACACAGATTCACAGTATGCATTCGGAGTCGTTCACGACTTCGGAGTCCTTTGGGAAGAGAGAGGTTTTTTAACTTCTCACGGTACCAAGATCCAGCATGGTCCCCTCATTCAAGCCCTGTTAGAAGCAATACACTTGCCTACAGCCATAGCCATAATGAAATGCAAAGCACATACCAAAGTCACCGACACTATTTCCCAGGGTAACGACCTGGCAGATCGTACAGCCAAACTCACAGCTCAGACAGACGTTCCGACTGACATGACAAAGACTGATATAACTACACTGACATATTGCCTGACAGTTAAGGATCCCACTCTAGACGTACTCGACATACAGGCACATGCAACCCCGGATGAAATCAAGAGATGGACTGAACAAGGAGGGATCCAAACAGATCAGGGATGGATGACGAAGGGAAGAGCCACATGGTTCCTCCCCGACTCTATGGTTCAAATCATAATTAATACAGCACATAGTCCACCACACTTAGGAGAGAAAGCCATGTTAGACAGTTTACAGAATCTCTGGTTCAACAAACATTTACGAGCAGCAGCGAAACAGAAAGTGCGTACTTGCATGATCTGTTGTCAGTTCAATCCAGGAAAAGGTGTCCCCGTGGAACAGGGTGGATTTCATCCTCCTGACCATCCTTTTGAAGTCCTCCAGATGGATTATATCCAGATGGACAGATGCCGAGGATTCAAGTATGTCCTCGTAGTTGTATGTGCTCTTTCCCGATGGACAGAAGCATATCCAGTCCCCGATTACACTGCTGCAACCACTGCCAAACAGCTGGTACGTGAGTTCTTCCCACGGTACGGTTTGCCCCGTGTCGTGTACTCTGATAATGGACAGCCATTCTCGTCCGAGCTTATGAAACAGGTATCACTCCTGTTAGGTTACCAGTGGAAGTTCCACTGTGTCCGACATCCTGAAGCCGCAGGTCTCGTAGAGAGACATAATCAGACCCTGAAAACACGCTTAGCCAAAATATGTGCCGAGAAAGGTGTAGATTGGATAGTTGCCTTGCCAGTTGCACTCTTTTACATGCGAATGGTAGCCCATTCTAGGACAGGATTGTCTCCTTACGAGGTTATTTTTGGTCGTCCCCCGAACATGTGGGGTACGCCTATGCCAAGACGCATTACCGATATTGAAAGTACTATGTTGAGAGATTACTTGGCTTCCTTGATGTCTGCACTACAATCTTGTCGTTCACAGGTCGCAGCTGCCTTTCCGGACAACACCCAAGTAAAACCGCATGACGTCGTTCCTGGTGACCACGTCTACGTGAGAAATTTTGACAGGAAGAGTCCGCTGGAACCCAGATGGAAACAGCCTAAATTGGTGTTGATGTCCACAAGAACTGCAGTCAAGCTAGAAGGAAGAAAAGGATGGCTGCATTCGAGCCACGTGAAAAAAGTTCACGGACTGTGTCCAGAAATTCCGATTAAGGACTGCCCACTTTCTGACTCTAAACTTCCCCTGCTAGAGAAAACTCCCCAAGAGGAGTACTGTTCCAAGCTAAGGTCTAGTAAGTCAGACAGCGTTTAATTGTTTAAGTCCCCCCCTGGGTGAAGCGGTTAGACAGGTTTCTGACATGTATAAGATAGACCCAAGTAGTCAGAGAGATAGGCGTAACGAGAAAAGGAAAAAGCACTGTAAAGTTTTGCACAGCGGATGCATAATCGCATTGTTTTCCATGTTTCTTCTGAGTCTTACGATAATCTGCATAAGTTTACTGTTACATGTTTTTTTTCCTCTTGAATCACATGTACATGCTTCCTCTAATGACACTGTGGAGCTCACTTTTAGTGACCTGCCCCCTCATGAACTGTCCTATCGTTTAGCCATGCGCAACAATACATTCATCCGTAAGTTACACCATTCTCACCAGACCAGCAATGCCACTAATTGCTGGGTATGTGGCCGACTCCCTCCCTACCAGAAGTACAAGGGAGCTCTGCCCCTCTTCCCTTATCCGTTCACACATAATGGTTCGTGTGGTGCATGGTTTACTTTAATGTCCTCCCTAGATAGTAAGTCCACGGTTTCCCAAGGCAATTGGATATGGGGGAACCTGAATACAGTCATGAATAATATATGTTTCCCAGACCAAGAAGGTCTTCCCCAAAGGACAGGGACCGATATAGAAAATGAAGTGTATGGATTAGGTAATTTTACACTTAACCTCATGATCCTGAATGTGCAGTCTGAGACTAATTCGGACGTGCCGTTTATTACAGTTTTACCAGTGAAAGGTGAATTATGCGTCAGAAAGAATGGTTCAGTACATCTAGGACACAGTGAATGTAATACTGTTGTCGAATTCAGTGATAAAGGAAAGTCTACTTTCAAAGCTTCCCGCCATTCTTATTTTATATGTGGTCAGACAGCCTGTGTACGTCTGCCATAGGATTGGGATGGGACGTGCTATATTGCGTTCCTATTGCCCCCTGCTTTCCTAGCCCCGCCTGATTATCACAGAAATACGCATCTTGTGCATGTAAGACATAGAAGGGAGATCAAGACCCCGATTGTCGACCAGACTGAAACTACATGGGAGCAATATACAGATTTCAATAAAGGATTCTTTTTCTTTGTAGGTCCTGTCCAGAATAGTAAATTGATACGCAAATTGACTAGAACTTTAGAAGCAGTAGTGAACGAGACTACTTCTGCTTTAGGTAACCTGACCGAGGAACAGTCTGCTATGAGACTTGTTGTTCTTCAAAATCGCCCTGTCCTTGACGTCATCCTGGCAGATAGGGGCGGGGCTTGTAGAGTCATCGGATCCAGTTGTTGCGTGTTTATTCCTAATAACGCGCCATCCGTGTATAAGGCCATAACTCGGCTTCATGAAATAGCTCACCTGATACACCAGAATCCAGGCTCCTGGACTTGGTCCGGTTGGTTCTGGAGTGTAATATCCGCCTGGGGATGGAAATTGTTATCATTCCTAGGAATAATATTGGTCATAGTATTCAGTTGTTGTCTCTGTCTGCAATGTGGGCCAGCGATTTGCGGCTTGTGCGCCACAGCTTGTATTCCCCGTCCCAGTACACGTTCCCGTTCCCGAATAAAGAAAGAAGAACAAATGATGCTTTACGAACAGATAGATGGTCTCATGAATATAGATATATCCTAAAGGGTGTAGTAGGGTCCAAGGAGGGAATGAGGTAATAGAAATTTTCAGGTAACTAATGTGTCCCCCACTCGCACCTTATCCATGCACCCATGTTCCTTGTATGTCGTGTAACTTCTGTTCTGTACATGCTAGAAAGACGCAAATACATTTGCGTCCATCCTTAACATGTTAGCTATCCAGTCATGTAAAGAAATCCCGTTAATTAGGCTTCTAGGCATATGGTGCCAACGTCTTTACATGGTGCACTTCTGAATTTCGCACACGTTTTCTCCATGTTTCCTGGCCCAGTCGAGCTAGGCCCTTAAAAGAGGCCTCTTTGCCTCATCTCTCCTGTCTCTGAAAGCTGTACGCATCCCTGACCCCTGCCTTACTTCCTGCCAGCGAAGCGGTGCCCGGCTCGGCCTGGACTGCCTGCCAAATTCATGTTTTGCCTACAGTTATCTGCTCAGCCTCCTCGAAAACACATTCCAGTCTAGTGCAATAGGTAAACATATTCCCGGCTGCAGAGCAAAGGGCCCGGCCTTCCTGTCATCCTTGCAAGTGATTTACTGAATCCGTTACCATGGTAGGTCCATGGCTCGGCACGTTGCACCAAGACACGTATACACGCACTAGCATTCAGTATTGAACGGCCTCTGCCCAAGAGACCTTTTACTTCAGACACTACATCCTCCAAACATGAGATACCAGATATGCTATAGGTACAGGTTGCCCTGACATTCCAGACACCAGTCTCCTCCACTAGTGCTAAAGTCAAAGCCCCCAGTTCTCCCCAGTTCCACGTCATGCTAGTTGCGCGCGCATGCAGGTCAAGGGTTTCTGCTGATCCTGCAACTTTCTCTATGCATCCACCCACATGTGACGTTTCTTATGACGTTTCTCTGACATGTACAGTGCACGCCCATGTGTACGCCCTTTTACACGCCTCCTATTACGCACATGTGTTCTTATCTCTTTCTTTCCACCTGTTACGCCTACTGTATTGGTTTCAATTGTAACATTTTACTATACATAATGTGCAATGCTAATAAAACGTTGAATGTCCCTTCCTGAACCTTAGAGGTGATGGAACATGATATCCCATCCTCGAGGATCATTGTCCATTAAAGCCCGTATGACTCAGATTCCACGGACTCTGCCTCTCATTTAAATGAGCTGTCTTGTATTGATAATTATACGGAAAAATGATTAGGTAAAATTTATTTACCACAGCTTTTACAAGAAAAAAAGCATTTGTTTCTCAAGCTGACAAACAGAAATGCTTTCTTTAGCAAATGAGCCCCATTCTTCTCTTTAACTTTAATTGGGGCCATGCACCTGTCTTTAGACAAGCCGTGTCTAAAGAAAGGGGCACAGCTGCCATTAAAAGTGTGGAATGGGGCGCTTTAAGACCAACAATTTTACATGTAGGTAGAAAAAAAACCATGCAACCGCATTCGGCGCCGCAAACAACAAACCGAAGTCACTAGAACCATTATATCTCTGGAGGCGTGCTGTGCTAAAAAAACAAGAAAAGAAAGTGTTGTGAGAGAGCCTGTCCTTTCTCCAACAGCAGGCAGAAGAAAACCATTTAACCTAACCAAATAGTGCTTAAAGCCTACTGAGTAACAACACAAGTAACTAAGCATGGGCGAATTTTGCGAATCTCGCGTTCGCGAATTTTGCGGATTTGCGAACTCGCAATCCGCAAAATCCGCGAATTCCCGCGAATTTGCGGATTTTTTTTTTTGTGTTCGCCCGTGTTTCTGCCAGTTCGCGAGGGTTTTTACAATTTCGCAATTTGCGAACTTACCTGTCGGGTCGCAAGTTTTGCGAACTTGTTGTTTCTACGTGTCCAGCCTGTTTGGGACACTCTTCTACATCACTGCCACTCTCTGTCACCACTGCCACTCTCTGACTACTCATGCCACCCTCTGGCCCACCCATGCCACCCTCTGTTTCATCACCACACCCTCTGGTTGTCCAGTGTACATTATTTTCGGCAAAGCAAAGCACACCTTCCCTGCCTCAAGTGACCTGAATTAATTTGGGGCTGATTAATGTGTCACAGAATATTTTTTTAGCTGGCACCTGCTTCCTTAGTGCTTCCTGATTAGTGATCTTTTGCACTTGCTAAGTGCTTTCATTGTTGCAAAATTAGTTACAACACCTGCCCTGCCCCAACTGACAATAATGAATTAGGGGCTGATTAATGGATTTTAACTTCCAGCCTGGCTCCTGCTTGTCTCCCTTAGCTGTAATTCAGGACCTTTGTGGCATATGTGTAACTATTCTGAGGTTCAGAGCAGGGTCACATAATAGTTGCAACTGGCAACTGAACTCTGGAGGGGCCCCTCAGTAAGCACTACAGGAAATGGCTACTAATGATGAGCCTGAACTTTTGAACCTGGTAAGTAGTTTCAGTTTTAGCACTTATTCGCGGGGCGCGAAGTTGTACTGGGAAGCCGCGAACTCACGCGAACAGTGCGAGCAGTGCGAGCAAAATCCGCTGCTCGCGGATTTGCGGATTTTGCGGGAGATTCTCGAATCTCGCGGATTGCGAATTTCCCGAAAATCCGCAAAATCCGCGAGCGAAACGGATTTTCCGCCCATGCTTACAAGTAACAGGGTTATCCTCCTGGGTGGTTACATGATTAGACAAAGCAGTACTAAGGAGAGTCTACTAAGCCTATTGACCTATGATAAGCCACAGTTTACAAAGGACAGTGACAGGAGCCAATTAAAAGGAAGGGCGTAAAGTAGGCATAGTGTCAAGTCCTTACCCGAATACAGCAGTTTAGAAGAGACAGCGCAAGCACTGCCTATAGGAGACCTAAAAATTCGGCAAGCCCAGTCCTACCTGGCCATTATCTAATTCCAAGATGGAATATGTTACTCGTGAGGGCCTGGTATTCCACACACATTTTATAATAAGGGAATATAACTCCTTAAAAAACTTAGATACATTTTTATAGGGACATTTGAGAAAAGGAAGAGAATCAAGGTAAAATAGATATTGTTAATTAATGACACTCTCCAAATTTATATCAGAGGGAGAATCGCCCATCTTGACAGCAGGGCTTTATAGTGGAGAAGAAACAGATTTGATCGCTGGTTTGACACATGAACCCAGAAATACAGGACCAGGTGATATCTAATAAATTGTTCCTGTAGATTCAAACGCAACACTATTAACGAGGTGTTAAATAAAAGAGACTCTGGGCCACATGTACAAACATTTGCAATTTCCTATTAATGAATTTTTGTGATTCGCTATTAGGAAAACACAAATAGCTATGCACAACAGTGTGCTGTACTCTGTTTCGATTCCAAGTGGGTCACAATTGACCTACCTCATTAAAATTTATGAGATAGATCGTTAAAAACACAGGAACTGTGGCCTGAAGGGGAAAGCAGACGACCATGCGTTTAAAAAAAGGCAATGTTTTCTTTTAATTTTTTAAGAGTAGGCAGTGGCCAGTGGTACCACTGCAAGCATTAAAAAAGATACATTTAAAAAAGCATACATTTGCAACGGGGAAGAAGTCCCTTGGAGCCCCCTTCACGTTTGCGGATGGGTTACCAGTTTGTGATTGAGAAAATGCTACGTACATTTAGCCCTCTATTTTTCCGGGGTTGATCTTGTATCTCCTTTTTTATATACCAGTATTAACTCAATTGCACTCTCAGTATTGACCCTGTTTACTTTTAAATAAAGAACCATATCGTCAGCAAAAAGATTGATCTTGAACAACTCTTTGATTGTGGATTTAATGGAGTCAACGCTATGGATTCTTGCTGCCAAAGGTTCAATAAAAAGAGCAAAATGTATAGGTGGCATAGGGCACCCCTGGTAGGTGCCTTATTTCACCTGAATTACCCCAACATCCTTGGTGTTAATTATGACTCATGTGCCCATGACCTGATACAGGTTACAGATCATGTTTACCACGGTGTCTGGAAACCCGAATCTGCCAAGGTGAAAAACAAGGGGCCTTATTTATGAAGGCCTTGCGTCAGTTTTGCGCCACCGGTGCGTCACTTTTTGTGATGCACCAGCGGTGTAAAAAATGCGCCTTTTTGCGCCATATTTAAAAAGTGACGCATCTAGGTAGATGCGTCACTTTTTAAACCCCTGCGCCACATTATACCTGAGTCAGGTATAATGTATGCAGAGGGGGCGTTCCCCTGCAAAAAGCCTCGTAATAGTGACGCAGTGAAATCTATGAGATTTCACTGCGTCACTTTTAGGACGCTGTTGCGTCAAAATCTTGCGCCTGCCTCACAGCAGGCGTAGGACTGACGCAAGCCCTTTCACATGGGGCTTTCCCCATGTGAAAGGACGCATTGCTGGAGTTGCGTCACTTTTTTGACACACTCCAGCAATGCATCACTTTTCCGCTTACAGATACATCAGAAATACTGACGTATCTGTAACTCCTTGCGACATGATGCGTCATACATTAAATTTGACGCTTCAGGAATGTCGCAAGGAGTTCGCAGTGAAAAGTGACGCATCGCTGTTTTCACGCAGCAATGCGTCACTTTTCATAAATGAGGTCCATGGTGTCCCAGTTCCCTAAATCGAACTCTTTTTCAGTGTTGAACATTATAATAGCCGCAGTGTCTTGAAGATGAGAAAAAATCAATAGTCTGAATCAGAACGTGAGTGTCTGCTGCCATTAAAATATTTCCTCACTATCTCTATCCTCAGACAGGCCTACATTTTAAACAGGATTTAAGATCATAGGGATACATTGTTAGTCTTGTTTAACTTGTGTAGACCAAGAGACAAATATGCTGACATCTGACTTTCCTCATATTATTTCTGCTGAAAGGACCTGGAGCTGTGAATCTCCTCCTGTGTAAAAAAGTTCCTCATATTTCGTTTGGCCGCCATGAATTGTTTTTTATCCTATCCCTTTTCTTTTGGACTTGCCTTGTCTAAGGCGGATTGTGCTGTATCAACAGCTTGCTGTACTTCCCATATGTGGACTTTGCGCTCCTTTTGATACTTATACATAATTAAACAGCTTTGAAGCATAGCCTTAAAAGCCTCCCACACCACAAACACTGAAGACGATTGGGGATTTAATTAAAATAATTTTGTAATAAACATCTGGGCCTCAGACAGCCAGGCCTAACTGGATAAAAGAGTTCTATCAAATTGCTATTTAGCCTGATGGGATTACATTTTGCTGGCTCATTTTAGCCAGAAAATATGCTTATTATATATGCTACCCTCTGCATGCATTAAAGTTAACTGACAGATAACCGACTCCGTCACGATCACTAGGGGCATACGGCAGGGAGGTCCACTTTCCTGATCCTATTTGTGATCGCGATGGACACCCTGGATGCCTGCCTGCACCAACACCACACACAACATGGTATTGGGTTCTGAACCCGCAGTCTAGTTACCTCTATATACACGTATGACATCACATTATATATTATTCGTGACCCACTCAAAAATCTTGCCCCAATGACAAGGGAAGTGATCTGATTTGTCGGCCACTCAGGGCGCAACTAAACTGGAGCAAATCAATTCTGTTTCCCCTCACCGTCGCAACACTACCTCACCAACTAAATTTCTGTGCATACATGTACCGACCAGGTACCTTGGGGTGTGGCTGGGCAGAGACCCCAATGAACTCCAGAAAGCAAACTATGGCCGGGCGATGGAGTGGCTCAAGGCTTAAATCCCAACTTGGAATATACTCCCCCTCTACTTGGCTGGTCGTATCGCAATAGTTAAAATGGTGTTATTACCAGAATTTTTCTGAACATCCCGCTCCCTCTCATGTTGCTCTTCTTTAAGTGGCTGTGGTCTAACATACTTATGCTGGTGTGGGCTGGCGGGCAGCCTCGGGTTGCCTGAAACTCTGATGCTTCCTTTTGCACGCACTGGACTTGGGGACTCCTGATCTTAAACTCTATGCTTACTGTCCCCAGGACAGCTTTTTGCATTTTTGGCTAGATCCTCCCCCATTACAGCAGCACTTGGCGTCAGAAACTGACCAGGCCCCCCATAGCTGCCGTTTCACACAGCATTATTCATGACATATAAGGTACCCCTGTCCGTAATTAATACTGTAGAGTGCATCCGCTGGGCATGGGAGGATCGCTGTAAACAGACTGGCACTGACACACTATGGGGGTCATTAGGATTGCTGTTTTTCCGCATCCTCTGGGCCGGCGGAAGCCACCGCCGGCCCCGAGGATGCGGAAAAACCGCAGTGGACTGACCAAAGCCCCAGCGCCACATTAGGATGGCTGGTGGGTCCTGGTTTCCGTCCGTAGCTTTTCCGCCACGGTCGGCTTACAACCGCGGCCGAAAAGCTCTAATATGGTGATGGTGTCTTCCAGACACCGTCCACCATATTAGGATGGCCAGTAAATTATGCTTTTCCGCGGCGGGTTTTCCGCCGTGGAAAAGCATACGGAACTTCACTGCGGGGGCCCGTTGCGGGCCCCCTACGTGAAGGGGGGGGTGGGGGGTGCACATGGGAGGTACCTATGGTACCCCCCTGCATTTGCATGCAGAAAGCGGCAGGCACCGCGCGGTGCCTGCCTCTTTCTGCATGCAAATGCAATGCATGCATTTTTAACATTGCCGCGGGTGCAGCTTGAAGCCGCACCCGCCGCAATGTTAAAAATAGAGGATGTGACCGCCAGGGTGGCGGTCACATCCTAATTGCACAGGAGGGAACTCCGCATGCCATGCGGAGGTTCCCTCCTGCTCTGGGGTCGCGGACGGACGCAAGTCCGTCCGCGATCCTAATGAGCTCCTATATGTGCCATCAATGAAACTATCAGAAAACCCCTCCTTACCTCCATTGCACAACAATGGGATGGCTCACTGCACAGCATCACTGGGCATCCGCTCCAACTCAGACCTCTACCCAGATGGCCAGTTTCTCCTCCCTCCTGCACGCACAGCTGAAATTATGCCATCCCCACTGGACACCTTGCTTTACTATCAAATGCTGGAAACCTGCAGGAACACTAACAAAGACTTCACTTATGCCCCTCCAGTCCACAAGGCTCTTGCGTAAATTCATGTGACCATGACACCTCGCCAACTCAATACTAGGCTTTACTCACTCACATTGTCAGCCTCGCTACTTAACACAGAATTTGCCTGGGATGCTTGGGTGGCAGACCTGCCCACTGGTCTGACTGAGGACCAGTGTCAATATTGCTGCAGGCAGACCGAAAGACTCTCCCATAACTATAGACTGAGACAGGAATACCTCAAATTTTGACGTAGACTATACTGCACTCCCCTGGCCGTACACACAATTGGTTTGACTGCTGATGCAAACTGCGTGAGATGCACTGCACCTGACGCCACATTCATACATTTGCCCTGGACTTGCCCAAAACTGTCTGACTCCTGGAGAGCGGTTTGTGAGGTCACTACCACCATTACCCTAGACTGCGCCACTCCCGACCCACTCACATGTTTGCTCGGGCACGCCAAGGCAATCCCAGATGCCAGTCGCTGATTAGTGGTGATGCTACTGGTATTGGCTGGGAGACGGGTGGCAATACACTAGGGCCGGAAACCAGCACCTTCAGTTAAAGTGTGGCTTGCTGATGCAGCACACTGCCAAACACACTTGACTAAATACTGGAACCTCATGCCCCTTGCCAGTCAGCAGGATGACATCTGAGCACTCCTGGTGGCATTTCTCCATTGTCCAGACGACCCAACGCATATAGGAGCCCCCCTGGTGTGACCCCTTAACAGACAACACCCCGGGTGGTCACATGTGTCACTTCTGCCATGTTATTTGCTGATTCACACAGGGTGATTTTAGGGGAGAACATGCCAACAGTCCCTATTGGTGCCTATCTAGTCACCTCATGCACTGTTGCCTGGTTGCGTGACTGTAATGTTGCAATGATTTATGCTGTCAACTCTGTATGCTGAATTATGCACTGAGTTCAATAAAATAAAAATAAATAATTAAAAAAGGATAGGAAGAGATACATTTCCCTCACCTGCACTGGCTGCCTCGCCCATTGAACTGGTATTAAATGTAGTGGCCATGGTGCTAATATGATACCACCCTGGTAAAGGTCCCTTTGTGACTAGATTCCAACTCCGGGGTAGAGTTTTGAGATTCCTCGCTAGACCCTTCCATCTGTTTTAAGGATCTCACAGGGGTTGGAAACACAGATTTAAGCAGGCTGGGCCCCAGGACATGGTCACGGAAGGCTGAGACTTTCTCCTTGCCTGGCCCCGTGTGACGTGATGAGCCAGCATGATGCTTGGACTTAAGGGGCATAGGTGTTGGTCCAGTAGTGTTAAAAATGTCCCCTCAATCGTGTAACTGCTGCATAATCAAATTTGGACTTACCGGCACAGCTATAACCAGTGTAAGACTAATGCAGGTTTGCAGGTTCATCCTTTTGGCTGCAAAGCGCATATATAATTTGAAGGAGTTAATAGGAACCCTTCTAGCAACCCTGAACCGGGTAATAAATCAGGTTTCACAACGGCCCCCAGCTGCAGAGCCCTGCACACACTGCAGTGGAAATCCTGGTAGGTCCTTTTCTCAGTTGTGGCCTGTGGGGTAGCAGTCCTTAGCATCCGGAGTAGAAGCAGGGGTGTAAATTACTCCTGCCTCAAGTTGTGTGTAGTGAACTAGGAGCAGCAGGAGAGACGCCATCAGCTCGATTCCAAATGTTGAGAGAGTACCAGTTCTCAATTGACAGCAAAAATATTATGAAACACCTGGCAGTGCCTCACTGAAGCATTACAATATTAACACATGGATTGCCTTTGAATCTCCGTAGTTGTATACATCGGATACAATGTCTGTGAAATCTGCAGCATTCATGATGTTCTGGCATCCTCAGCATTCTCTGCATGAATGCAAGCCAAGTGAAGGAATCTTGGCGTAACAGGAGGAGACCCCTCGAAGCGCGATCAGCTGCGGATCATGTGGGCTCTGCCCACTGCCGATCTCCACACAAATTATTAATATTTGTGAAGTTATAAATGTCATATTTTTCCAAACCGTACAAGGTCCACACCCCTTTGAATAGGGGTGGGTGACGTTGACAACTTAACCCACAAATATTGCAAGAAAACATAACCCTTAATGAAGCTGGATGAAGTAACCAATCATGCCAGAACCCACGCAACCATTCACAAACCAATTTACAGACCCATACCAGGACTAGCACACCCATTCACTGATTCATAGATCTACACACATATCCACTCACTCACCCATACAGCCACTCATACACCTACTCACTGCCTAATACAGCTACCAGGGCCGGACTGGGAACAGCAACCAGCCCTGGTAGGTTGCTGTTCGACAGGCCCTGTGAGCGGGGGGATGTTTGCGGGGTTAGCCATGAAGCATTGCTCCCACTTTTCTTACAGGGGGCCGACATTGCATAACTGCTCCAAACCCGTCCCCCTGTAAGTAAAATGTAGCCCGTCCAGCCACAAAACCAGCCCCCACCCCTCCGGCCCACTGGGGAAATGTCCTTTGCCTACTTTGGCCAGTCCAGCTCTGACAGACACTGACATATCCACTCAAACAACCACACAGCCACTTAAAAACTGAAGGCCCCACGGTCCCTGCCGGCTCCCTGCATCCTGTGGGAGGCGGCATTCCTTTTGGACAGAGGGAGCTGCGAACATGCAGCTCCCTCTGTCCAAAAGCAATTCTGCTCCGTTTCATGCAAGCAAGAGCATTTTGAAGAGGAGCAGATTTTGCTGTGGCTTGGTGGGAGCGGTGCTCCTGCGAAGCCATAGCAAACTGCTTGGTTCCAGGGGTAGGCATCCCATAACATTGCTAGAGCCGGAAATGGGGGGTGGCGGTCCCCATGGCCATCTAGTGCAAATTTGCCCAGGGAGTCAGTGATCCAGAGGCTGGGGGTCCCCAACAGACCCCTGCATACATATTATTTGAGCCTCTGGAGGTGGCAGTCCCCGGGATGTGGGGGGCCTAGCGGGCCCCCCGCATTTCTATTACTGATTGCCCCAGTGAGGTGGTGGTCCCTGGAGCTATGGGGGGCGCATGCCCCCTACATTAATTTCTTATTTACCCATTCATTTTGCATTTGACCTTGGGGCGGTGCCAAACAGCATATATTGTAATGAATGTCGGGGGAGGTGGTGGTCCCTCGGGCAGCGGGGGGTCGGTGCAGCCCCCGCATTCAATAATACATAAAACCCAGGGGAGGTGATGGTCCATGGGGCTGTGGGGGAGGCCATATGGTCCTCTCCCGCACTGATTTATGACATAGACCCAAGGAGGTGGCAGTCCCTAGGGGGTACTGCATGAGCACCCCTGCATATTGTTATAAACATGCTCCCAGGATATGGCCCACCCCGGGGTATCTTTCAAAAGATGAGCGGTAGCCGTGAATCCACATACCCACCTGCGATAGCAGCAATTTAAAAATGTTTTATTTTATCCCATGTTGAGGTCCCTCTGGGGACCCCCCACCATATCTGGGGGGTCAGGGTATTCCTACCATGCCCCCTTTACTTTTCTTTTTTACTTTTTTTGTGGGACTCAGCTTCACGCTGAGTCACAAGATGGCTGCCAACAATTCCTGGGAGAAGTGTTGGCAGCCAAGCAAATTTCAGTAGATACTCAGTAGGCTGTTAGGCTCCCATATATCGATATTTATTGAACTTAGATATCTTTGAAACTACTGAATAGATTTACACCAAATCACAAAAAGCATGCTTTCTGGACCAACATCTAGCTTGTGGCAAATTTAGTGTAATTCCATTCAGCAGTTCAAGGTGTACTTGTGTTCAAAAAATGAAAAATCCCCATAGACATAACATGGGGAAAACGTGTTTGGGAACCCTCATTTTTCTCAGCCCTTGCTTGACAAATTACCCCAAACCTTTCAACGCAGCAGCTGAACCAATAAGGGGAAGTTTTTAAAAAGAAAATAATGAAGGTTCGGCATGCGCTGCTAAAGACATTTGCGAAATAAAAAAAAAATTACAATGAAAAATTTGGTCCTAACTTTACCTATAACTACCTACTAGGGACCGCCAGTAGATGATATAAATAAAATCATGTACAATTACATCTGCTCAATAAAATTTCTTTGAGTTTTAATTATTCAACCTGATCTGGTTACTGGAAGCTGGGAGCTGTCATCTCCAATGTCAAAGATTTTAGAAGACGACGAAGAGATGACAGCAGTCACTGAGGTCTCTGGTTCAGGTTTCCTTCACCATCCAGACTTGATATCGGATGCCTTAAATGCCGTAAGTGAGAACCATCTCTAGTAACAGATTTCCCAAGGTGCTGGGCAGTGACCATGTGTCCCTTGGTAGAAAACACTTGGAAAGTTTCAGCATTGTATGGGCCATCTGATATTCTTCATCCTATCTGTTGGATGATCACTAGATCTCCTCTCTTAGAGGTAATATTCTTTACAAATCTCCTTTTGTCTGCATAGGCCTTCATTTTCTGTTTGTTAACCAAGTCCTTTACATAAGTTGTATTCTCACTTTTCTCTCTCTTTTGTTGGTCCACTGAGGTAACACAGTTGTCATTGTTCTCCTGAACATCTCTGTTGCAGGACTTTCACCTGTGGTCGAGTGAGGTGTTAAACAAAAAGCTTGTAGTGATACATTAAATACAGTTTTTAAATTGAGTTTCTCAGGAGTAACACGCTGGACTGCTTTCTTTAGCATACTCATAAAATGCTCACTTAGTCCATTATCCTGCGGCACAAAAGTGTACTCTTATGATGCTATATATTCAGATGTTTTGGAACTATTTGAATTCTTTACTGTTAAAAGGCGGACCATTAATCAGAATTCAAAATGGCTGGACTGCTCCATGTTGAAAAGATAATATCTAGTCTTTTAGAGACTCACTGAAGAGTTGTGGGTGATAGATCTTTAACTAATGGAAAACAATCATACTCATCCACAGTCACCGTCAGTCGATGTCCATAATTGAGTAGACTGAAAAAGTTGATGGCTATTTTCTCCCAGGATAGCTTAAAGAGTTCTCACATGTAGAGAGTATGTTTAGTAACTTTCATAGAAAGGCAGTTGCATAGATGATAGGCCTTTCATTCTTTTTCAACCCTGTGATATAAATATGGAAGTCAGACTCTGTGTCTGAGACCTCTTTTTGTGGCGACAATACCACAACGAGCCACTTAAATTACTTTCTGTCACAGACTCTCCAGAGTGAAGATTCTCGACTCTCATTCTTTCCTGAGTTCTGGACAGCTCATCTTTGCCATTTTTGTATTTTTCACATTCGCCATTATGGGTGGGAGGTTGAATGTGTCGGGTCCATGACTGATCTGTAATTATGTCTTTGAACTTCAGTATGTCACTGTCATGGCTCGTGGCAGTGAGAATCTGGGTAACCGAAATGGCAGCTTTTATATGTGGCTTCACATTCAATCAAAAAAATTGTAAAGCTCACTACTCACCCGTGAGGGTCTCAAGGTGCTGAGGAGGAGGGTGCTGCTACTGCTCGAACAGCCAGGTCTTGAGAAGTCTCCTCAAGGTCAGCAGGTCCTGGGTCTGTCACAGGTGGATGGGGAGGGTGTTCCATGTCTTGGCTGCGAGGTGGGAGAATGATCTGCCACCGGAGGTTGTTCAGTGGATGAGTGGAATGGTGGCGAGGGTGAGGTCAATGGAGTGAAGCAGGCGGTTTAGGGTGTAGAAGGTGAGTTGTTTGTTAAGGTATGTTGGTCCGGCTTTGTGGAGTGCTTTGTTAGCATGGGTAAGGAGCTTGTAGGTGATCCTCTTGTTGACGGGGAGCCAGTGCAGGTCTCTCAGGTGGGCAGCTATGTGGCTGTGGCAGGGGATGTTGAGGATGAGGCGCGCGGAGGCGTTCTCTATAAGTTGGAGTCTTTTCAGGAGGTTGTCTGTGATTCCAGCATAGAGGGCATTGCCATAGTCAAGCCTGTTGCTGACGAGGGCATAGGTGACCATCTTTCTGGTTCCAATGGGGATCCATCTGTAGATCTTGCGAAGCATGTGGAGAGTGTTGAAGCTGGAGGAGTAGACGGCGTTGACTTGCTGGGTCATAGACAGCGATGAGTCCAGGACGAACCCTAGGTTGCGTGCGTAGTTGGTGGGAGTGGGTGCATCTCCCAGTGTGGCCAGCCACCAGGAGTTGTCCCAGGCAGAGGGGGTGGAGCCAAGGATGAGGACCTCTGACTTGTCGGAGTTCAGCTTCAGGCAACTGTTCTTCATCCATTCGGCAACGGCCTTCATTCCTTCGTGGAGGTTGGTTTTGGCGGTGGCGGGGTTTTTGATGAGGAAGAGGATCAACTGGGTGTTGTCGGCGTAAGAGATGATGTTGAGGTCGTTTGATCGGACGATGTTGGCGAGCTGTGCCATGTAGATGTTAAAAAGGGTCGCGCGGAGGGATGGTCCTTGGGGAACGCTGCAGGTGATCTTGGTGGCTTCGGAAAGGAATGGTGGGAGGCAGACTCTCTTGGTTCTGCTGGTGAGGAAGGAGGTGATCCAATCGAGGGCTTTGTTGCGGATCCCCGCGTCATGTACGCATGTGAGTAGGGTGTGGTGGCAGATGGTGTTGCAGGCGGCCGAGAGGTCTAAGAGGATGAGGGCCACGGTTTCGCCATTGTCCACTACGGTCTGATGTCGTCGGTGGCGGCGATGAGGGCGGTTTCGGTGCTGTGGTTGCTGCGGAATCCAGATTGGGATGAATCCAGGGTGTTGTTGTCTTCGGGGAAACAGTTCAGGTTCCTGTTGACAATCTTCTTGATGACTTTCGCCGGCAACGGGAGCAGGGAGATGGGTCGGAAGTTCTTGAGGTCTTTTGGATCCGCCTTGGGTTTCTTGAGTAGGGCGTTGATCTCGGCCTGTTTCCAGCTCTCCCGGAAGGTGGCGGTTTCGAAGGAGCTGTTGATGATCTTCCGGAGTTGGGTGCGATGATCGAGCTTGCTTTATTGAAAATGTAGTGAGGGCAGGGGTCGGATGGTAAGCCGGAGTGCATGGTTTTCATGATTATGAAGGTATCGTTGTCGTTGACTTGGTTCCTGGAGAGCAGGAGGCCGATGTGGCTGGGGGCAGTTAGTGTGAGGTGTCGGCGTCTGTCGGGGGCATCTGGGTGTTGAAGCTGTCGTGGATGTCTGCGATGTTGTGGTGGAAGAAGGTGGTTAGGGAGTCGCAGAGGTCTTGTGACGGCCGGATGTCGTTGGAGCTGGAGCTGGGGTTGACAATTTCCTTCACGATGTTGAAGAGCTCTTTGCTGTTGTGCGTGTTTTTATTGATGCGTTCCTTAAAAGAGGTCCATTTGACAGTTTGAATGAGTTGGTAGTGCTTGCAGTTGGCGTTCTTGAGGACTGCGTGGTTGTCTGGTGTCTGTTAGTGGTGCCACTTCTTCTCGAGTCTTCAGCAGGTCTGCTTGGATGCCTGGAGGTCAGTGGTAAACCAGATGGCCATCTTGTCAGATCGTCTGTTGGAGGGTTTCTTGATCGGGGGAGTGAAGGCACAGTCGTTGATCCAGATTCTGAAGTCATGGGCGGCGGTGTCGGTAGGGTCGGATGGTGGCTCTCAGGCAAGGGTGGTGATCATCTGGTCTTCAGTGACCTTGTTCGAGCTGTGGTGGGGAATTCATAGCGTGTAGTTGTGTGCGGTGCATTTCTCGAAGGAGAAGTGGATGCAGTGGTGGTCGGTCCATTGGAGTTCGGTGGCGTGGCTGAAGGTGACATGGTTGCTGGCAGAAAAAATGGGTTCGAGTGTGTGCCCGGCAGAGTGGATGGGTGTCATGATGAGCTGTTTGAGTCCGAGGTTGGTGAGGTTGTCGAGCAGGGTGGTGGAGTTGCTGTTGTTGGCGTTCTTGAGGTGAAAATTCAGGTCCCTGAGGGAGATGTAGTCTGTGGATGCAAGGTCATGCGTGCTGACATCAGTGATGGCGTCGTTGAACAGCGGCTGGGGCCTGGAGGGTCTGTAGACGAGGGTCCCTTTGAGGGTGGTTTTGGCATCAGTGTGGATCAGGAAGTTCAGGTGATCCGCTGGGCTGAGGGTATTGTCGGTGCTAGTTGAGATTTTGAGGGTGTTCCTGTGTACAATGGCGATTACTCCTCCTGGTCCATTGGTGCAGTCCCTGCGGGTGATCTTGTAGCCGTACAGGATGGCTATGGCGATGTCAGGCTCCGAGGAGGGATGAATCGAGTAGGTTCCAGAGTTCGATGGCATGCCTGTGGACGGAGCGGGTGTTGAATAGTATACATCTTAGATTGTTGTGACCTGCCTCGGTGGGTGGGGGGAAGACGCTCGGGTGTTCGCTGCCTGGTGAAGCAGCAGTTTCAGCAGGAGAAAGGTCCATGGGTGAGATTCGGGATGGCCTTGAAGCAGGTGGATGATCAGCCGGAGTTGAGTTTGTGAAGTGTGTTGGCGTTGTAGCGGTGTCGGTGGCGTTGTGTTTGTGGGGGCGGCCAGGGGGTTTGCAGTTGGGTGCGGGCCAGGCACGGATGGGCGCAGACAGGCACAGATGTGCGCTGATACCCTTGCCTTGGGTGCGCCATCGGTGTGCCAGCGGCGCACACTGCATGCCTCTGCTGCAGGACCGCGCAGCTGCCACCATATTGTAGGGGAGGGATGAGGAGCTGGGAGGCGGGAGTGGGGTGGTTTGGGGAGGGGTCAGCGGCAGTGGGAAAATGGCAGGGAGCCAAAGGGGAGCAGGGGAAGCAGTAGCCCAGTGCAAGGGCTGTAAGGGGAGCAGAAATGCGAATTACTACACAGTAACACTAGAATTACAACAAAAGTAACACTAGCATGATCAGATCAAAGGTATACCAGTATATACAAAATCACTGCCAAAAACAAGCACCATGCGCTTGTTGGGGGAAAGCTACACCAGGGTAGCCTCGAACCCTGCCACAAAGAGGGGCTGGCTGTAACGCAAAGCCGAGCATCGCGGAGCTGCCAGAGAGAGTGCGCGCCTTAGACCGAGGTCTGGGGACTCACACATTGAAGTTAATGTAGACTTCAATCATCTTTGGCCCAGTATAGGCATTCCGGAAAGGTACTCAGGAGGGTTTTGATCCTTCCCTAGATGATGCACAGTGGTATAATTGAGAGTGCCTAACCCAACTGGGCTATTGGCAACAACAACCTCTGTGCGAAGCCATTGGATTGAAATATGCCATTTCTGCAGCATTCTCACTGGTTTGTTTGATCCTTAAAAACTATTTTCACATTCTTTTGACCAATGAAATGAACTGTTGTTCTTC
Organism: Lissotriton vulgaris; assembly: GCF_964263255.1. NCBI lineage: Eukaryota > Metazoa > Chordata > Amphibia > Caudata > Salamandridae > Lissotriton > Lissotriton vulgaris. Next base: position 1,537,478,449 of record NC_141695.1, read on the forward strand.
AGCAATTCTCGTAATGGAGCACTTGCAATGGCAACGTCTTAGACTTTGCTCAACCAGTTCCTAGCCAAGCCAAGAAATTAATGCACCTTGGAAACAACTTGTGGGGGATCGCATTTGACAGCGCAGGTACGTTAGCAGGATTAGGTGTTATACCCTCATCAGAAACAATATGGTCAAAGAGTTTGAGCTTTCTATTGTGGAGTTCTCACTTGTGTGCATTAACAAAGTCAAACCTGCATCAGTAAGTAAACAACATACTTATGTGAGAGCTTTATTGTGCTCGTTCTGTGTAGCTTCGAAAACTAATATTTTATCACTATAATTAAATGTATTCATGACAGGCTGTATGATATGTCAAATGATGTCTTGGAAAAGTTCCACAGCCAATGACACTCCAAAACTGAGTCTTTTTGTATCAAAACAGACCAACATGTGCTGAAAAGTTTGTAATGTACCTGCAATTATCTTCGAGTTCTAGTCGATTATATCCATTATTTAAATCAATGGTAGCAAAGGCACCTTTGTTTTCTTGTGTTTCATTGTTGCTACAGATGAACCTAAACTTTTTATTGGCATTGATGCAGCCCATTTGTGCACTTTGGCATAAGCCACAGTAACAGAGATAGTTAATTGTATTTCTCTTCAGACATTATGTTTATCAATGAACTACATCAATATTGAAAGGTATCAAACAACCATTTATTTTCAATGCAATCTTTGGAAAAAGTTTGTATGATTTTGGTGCTTTGGGATGTAGACTTTTCTTTGACAAAAATTTTTATGCACATGCAGCCAGTCCAACATGTACACGTTTCTCTGAGGTAAACACTGACATGGCACAACTATCTTCCTCACTTTCAGATAATATTGAGGTGTGTAAACTGTTTGATGCTGATTTAAATGAAGATTGAATGAGAAGATGTTTATAAGAATCAATTAAATGCATACATTGTGCTGATGAAGGTTGGGATAATTTTTAAATTGATTGAATTTGCTGGTATATTAACAATTACGGAAGGGAATATGTTCATTCTTCATAAATGTTTTTTAATTGTACTTTTTATATCTTCTGTATATATGCAAACTTTTATGGTTCACAAGAATCGAATAAAGTTATTTAAACTGAACTGACTTAGTTCAGTGTCGATTTGTCTCATCTGATGTCGCTGCTTGGCATTGTGGGCTTGCGTTGAACATTGCTTCTGGAATGCTCTGATGGACATTTTGACTTAACTCCGCTAGGCACTTACTTTTTCCATCGCTTCACAATTCATTAGAAAATTGTTCCCTTCCCTCAGCCTTTGCATATCCGTCCAAAGTGGGGCATCTACCCTTGTGTGGAAATGAAAATCCACATCTAAAATACAACTTCTTTTTAAGGGAAGGCATCACTTTGTGTCCATTAGTCTTGTGCTTTGGCTTACTTTTAACATTATAACTCTGGGCACTTCCGGCTCCATGTCAGCAGCTTGCCTTTCAACATGGTCTTCAGCACTAGCAGCCACTAACACTTGCTCCTGACTAAGAGTTCCTCTCAGCATTCGTCAGCTGAATTAATCTGACAAGATTCCATCAATAACTCTAAGACACGTAACTGCTTCATCAATAAACTGATTGAACTTACAGTGTTTGATGAGTGTATTGAATTTTTCCACAAATTCATCAATGGTTTCAGCAACTTCTGGGATTTTCTTGCCTTAAAATATATCTTTCAAAATCAACATGTGGTACTGGATAACATTTTAGATTCAACGTTTCTTTATTCTGACACTGTGTGACATCTTCGGGAGTTTATGGTACTGTCTTTATGACTTCCTTCACATCATCACCAGCAATGTTTTTGAGATTGAAGAAAATGTCTTTATCCAAACAGTCCATCAATCTCCAAAATGTAATTTTTTGCGATGTTGAAAAGGGGTAAGTGGTTTCAGGAACACGGAAGCATGGTAGAACAGTGTGGCATTTACTGTAATTGAAGGTAGTGTACTTCTGATGCCTTTTGGTGATCATGTTATTGCAAATCTTCTCTGAGGCCTTTTGGAGTGTTGGCCTCATGGTCGTCTTTAACATTACTTGAAACTGTGGCTTCCTTCTCAGAAGACATCTTAAAAGTTTCCCTATTGCAAAAGTCGCTTTCAGCCCTTTATTTTTTTAAGAAGACCTATGAGGTTGCTTTGAGAATCACTCAGCAACTTCTCTAGCGAGCTGTTTCAGGTACGGACGGCTCTTCAATGGATTCAGAAAGCCATTTATCTCTTCTTTTCTTAATGTCAGTTTGCACTTTCTGACACCTGGTTGCTTTCTGCATTGCATCACTTCTCTTCACAGCATTATGTTGCAAGTTATGATTATCAATGATTGAGCTTTGTAAACCTGCTCGTATCTGCCTTCAGCGTTATTGCTCTGTGTAATATATAATTTAATCTTGCGTGTAGATCCTTGCTGTAGGACCTGAACAGCAGTTTCTCTGCCAAAGACTTGCAAATTCTTTGCAATACTTTTGTTGTCTTCAACTGCTTCACAGTGGCTAAAGCTGTGCTTTGACTCCACATGCAATAAGCATTGATTCCATACTTCCACAACAACACACGTGGTGTGCACGAGCAGTTTGCTTGGTCATTGGCAATTTCGCTTGGAGAGCACTGTTGATCTTTGGGTTAATTATCCTGCCTCGTTGCCAGCTGTAGCATCTTCCCCAGCCTGGGTACCTGACAATGACTACACTACTCAAGGAGCTTAGTACTACACGTATTTATTTGTCTGCATGTAACTGTGAACTCAACATTTTAAACCAGGCTTTCATTGCATTCCACGCAAATACTTATGTCACAGCTCTAGTGAGTCCATTAGGAGCCAAGAGGGTTCATCATAAAAACTAGCAAGACACTACAGAAATGACGATTGTATATGTAACGAAAATAACATTACATGCCATAGTGTGTGCTTTTGTTGTGACCATATGATTAGATAGATGATTTAGTGTATTGAAAAAAAACTTTTCAGAATAAATGCTTTTCTATATGAATGTGATCTCAAAAAGAGTTGACCTTGATACATCTTATATGTAACATTTCTCACTGTCTTAAATTGTTTACTTCAAGTGGTTGAATTTGTTTGATACCTACCACTACTTATTATTGAAGTTTATGTGAAATTACTCCTTCAGGAGTCCATTGTGGTTTTGAAAAGGGGGGACTTGTTGGAAGCGCAATTGATTGCAGAGCACAATTAATTGGAAGCTTTTTCTGCTTTCTTGTTAAATGTCACATAGACAGCCATCCACAGGACTGCAGACAATTGTTGTTCTGCAAACCAAAATCTTCAAACTTCACCTGAACTTCATTTATGATCTCAAAGTTTCAGTCATTTTACCTGCTTGTATTTCTGTACATCACTTGACCTACACTTCATCTACTCTCTCTCAACTTTTATCATAGTTCTTAAAACGTACAGAATTGAACAACAATAGATACACTAATTCTTCATCACACCTTCTTAAACTTTTTTTCACTTGGCAAGTCCTCTAAGGTTTTTCCTTATGTCAACCCTGTCCCAACGTAAATATTATGCATATCATCGGTTATATTTATGTTAGTAATGTCTGTAATACTTGCATGACCTTGCATTGCTGCTCACTACACCATGCTGTTTGCATTATCCATCAAACTCTTCATGACTAAGGTGTGTATCACAAGACTTGTCGCTATATACAGAATTTCTTGATGACATTTTCTACCCACAGAAATATAAAAATAAAGAAATAAAAAGCAGCTCCAGTAGTAATCTGCAGGTGCTTTAAGAAATGTCTTACTTTTCCATTGCCAGAGACAGCATCAGTTTTCCTCCTGATATATCCATTGAGGCTGATAGAAGGAGGTCCTGCAATTAAGGTAACAACATTGTCAGAGATGATACCAATACCTGCCATTCCATGACACACAGTCCAGAACATATGAATGAGATTGGATCACACATAACGAAACACCTCTACCTCATCTTTTGTATAGAAGTTCCATTTTGAGCTCTGACCTTCTGGTAGGTAAATGCTTACTGACAGGTCACCTCATATAATCAATTAGATAAACATGACTGCTAATTCGCAATTGGATTGTGCTCCCCATCCCACAATGCAACTCATGGTAGCAACACATCTTCTGGAACCACACGTAATTTGGCAGCACATCACCAACATTCCATTGTATGCTGAATCTATACCTTCCGCATTCTCATAGATACTATTTGCTTTCTTCACAGTGCACTGATAATAGGACAACTAATGAAAGGATATTGTAATAGCCGTCAGTCATCGGTCCAACACAATCATTTGGTGCCAAATTAATACACCTCATTATGACATACATTGTGTTGTTATGTAGAGCAATGCTGGATACCATGAAAATCAAATCATGCACAGCTATACTTACCAAATTCAGCACAAGGAGTGACTTCTGTTTAGTGCCTGGAATTGCAGTGAGGATTTCCATGGCAGGAGTGAGACGCAAAATAATCTTGCCAGGCTCAAGTGAGAGCACCGGAGCCCTGCTTAATGTGATGAGCATTTTAATTGGTTCGTTCTTGGGATACATATTTTTGATCTGTGTATAGGAGCAAAATGTATGTAGTTCAGTGACTAAAAATATATTACTTATAAACAGTATCAAAGGAATCTTGCTTTACATAAAAGAAAACATAACACATAGGACCATAGCAATCTTTCAGCTTAAAATCTGGAAAATGTTGGCCACTACTACATCCAGTGCAGAATTAAGTTTCTTTTGCTTACCAGTAATTCTCAATACTCCTGGTTCCGTACTCCTTATCCCATTCATTACTTATGAAGATCTATCATCCCACTAGCAGAAAAAAGAACACAAGGAAGGCTGGTTCCCCCAACCTCACTTCCTCTCACTGGTAGTACGTAAACCGTACTTACGCAGCATTCGTTTTGATTGCCCTCTGAAGAAATACCAGCTGTTTGGGAGCGAGGGAGATGCGTAATGAATGGGACGAAAACAATGGGACCAAGATTAATGAAGATTACCTGTACTTATTAGGACATTATCCCAAGGTCGCTAGGTCCTTGTCCTATTTATTACTTTTATAGAATACCAAAACCAGACACCCGGTTAACCGTACCCAAACAAATCACACCAAGGACACCACACTTAAAGCAGCACCCAAGTGAATTTATTCAAACAAGGTACATAAAAGACAAAGAATGTGAGGGGCACACTGTCTGCAACACACCGACCCCAAAATGTACATCCTCTCCTGAAACATTCTGGAGATGATAATGGTGAAGAAAAGTATTGGACTAAGCCCATGTAGCCACCTGACAAACCTCAGGAATGGACACCCCTAGCACTTCAGACCACAAGGCCACAACTCTCTTCGTGGAGGAGCACTCACCAGGGAATAAGCCAGCTCAATCATCTACTTCAGCTGCCGGCTGATGGATAGTGAGGAGGCCTTCTCCTCCTTTGAAGCCAATCAGAAAGAAACAAACCAGGCCTCTGATTTCCAAAAATACGAAGTGCAATCCAGATACATCAAGAAAACCTGCTTCACGTCCAACAGAGACCAATCCAAGTCCCCGAAGAGACAGACAACTCCACCAAAGCCGGCAGAAGAAGCTCCTGGGATTTATGGGATGAAGACACCACCTTAGGTACAAAAGAGGCAACCAACCTCAAAACCACATCATCATCAGAAACAGACGAGTAGGGTTCTCTGACCATGAGAGCACCCAGTTCCCTAATCCACAGAGCAGAAGTGATCACTACTAAGAAAATCACCTGAAGGTGACAAACTTAATATCGATCAACTGCAACAGTTCGAAGGGAGCCAATACCAAAGCCTTCAACACCAAAAGCAAATGCCACAAGGGAAAAATCTGCTTCAACACAGGATGGGCAAGTTAAAGGTTGCAAAGCAACCTGACAACAAGATCATCCACATCATCCAGATTACCCCATGGAGCCTGAAAAGCCTTAATGGCAGACCACCAGGCTCGAAAGTCAGACACCACAAGGCGCTTCTCAAAGCCCTCCAAAAACAGTAATACATGCATTAGGGAGCACTCCAATGGAGATAGATAGAGGGAACCACACCAGTGGCCAAAAGTCCTACAGTGCCTCTCATAGAACTTCAGAGTGGAAGGACAATAGGACTGCTGAATAGCCAGCTCTAGTTGCCGAGGCAATCCCTGGTCCTGCAACCCCGCCTCTCAACTTCCAGACCGGAAGACAGATCAGCAGAAGAGCCAGAGATGGGACAGCCCCCAGAGGAGAAGAAAGCATGGCACCATCCATGGACACTGAACAGCAGGCAGGCCGAGACAGGGGAACCATGACCGACGGGGACAAAAAGACACCACCACAATCATCACCAAGGACTCTCCAGAAACTTGAGAACCTGAGTAATCAGTGGGAAGGCTTACAACAGGCGGTAGGGCCAAGGTAGCATCAGATTATCCAGTCTTCCACCTGAAGAGCCCAACAACAAAACCTAGATACCTGAGCATTGTGCCGGGTAGCACAATGATCCAGGAAGGGTGCACCAAACCTTCTGCACACCTGCTAGAAACCTCCCTGGTAAGACACAGCTCATGAGAGGAAGTGAAGAACTGGATGAGGACATTTGCCACCCCATTGTCCAACACCCAAACATACACAGCTATCAGAGACAGAATGTGCTGTCCACCCAGAGGAAAATGTCTGAAACTTCGCATTGAGGGACTAGGATCGAATCCCCCCGATTGTTGTTCAAATAGGCCACAGTGACCTGGTTGTCAGAACGCACCTCCAGGTTGCACCCCTCCAGCAAGTCCTGAAACCCCCTAACAGCCCAGAAAACAGCCATCAGCTCCCTATAATTAAAGGACCTCTGCCCCTCTCTCAGAGACCAGCAGGCCTGCAAGGACCTGTCCCCCAGAGTTGCACCCAAACCAAATGCACCATGTCCTGAGAGAGCACCAGGAGAAACCCATGCGCCTTGATTGAGGCACACACTATCACCAGATGCCCCAGGATCAGCTCCTCCGAGGGACCACGGAGGAGCCAATTGTCCTGATACGTATACAAGAGGATGCCCTGGAGATGAAAAGAGGTCACAAGAGGAGCCACCACCTTGGTAACACCCAGGGGCTGATTACAGCCCAATTGGAAGGACCAGAAACTAGTAATGCCTCCCCCGATGCAGAACCTCAGAAACCTTTGAAAGAGGGATAAAAGGGTACATGAAAATCCTGCAAGTCCAAGGTGCACATCAGATGGTCCTTCAGCACCAATGGGGTAATCTACTGCAGGGTCGTCATCTTGAAAGGGAGATGCAACACAAACTGGTTCAGATCCTTTAAATCCCAAACCAGGTGGAAGCCCCCCATAGCCTTCACCACCAGAAAGATGATCAAATAAATTTACCCCACCTCCAAGAGGGGGACCACCTGAATGGTTCCCTTCTGCAACAGAGAATGAATCCCCTGCACTATGGCCACTTGCTTCATCTTCCTGAAAGGTCAAGGAGTCAGACGGATACTGGATGCGGAAGGGACCTCCCGAAGCTTTATCCTGTATCCGTGCCGCCTCACAATGCAAACCCCCATGGGTCAAACGTTGATTGCTCCAAAGCCTGGAGGAAGTGCCGGAGGCGACTGCCTAACACAAATTCCTGCTACATCATAAAGTCAGGAACAAGGCTTAGGCAGGTGGATTTTGCCTTCTGAACCCGACCCCGTCCTGCAGTGAACTGGCCTTAAGACCCGTGGAACTGCTTTTTGGAAGTAGAGAGAAAGGGAGATTTATGCATAAAGGGCAGTCTCTCACTAGCTGCGCCTTTGAGGGAGGAGGAATATTTCTACTCCTAGAATTCCTTATGCAACTTTTCCTCCAATTCCGCTCCAAACAACAAAGATCCCTGAAAGGCAACCTCAGCATGGACAACTTCTGGCCAGAATCAGTCCTCCAGTCCTTAAGAACAATGGAGCACATGCATAAACATAAGGAATTGCGATTCCTTAATAGCAATTTTGTTAGGAATCGCAATTCCTTATGCATTTAGGAATCGCTTTAAAAAATATGTGATTCTTAGATATTACCTAATTGAAAATTACGATTCACCATTAAAAAATAGTTTCCCATTCATTCCTATGGGATTGAATGGGAATTGCATGCGCAATTTGCAACTACCAAATAGGTACTCGCAAATTGTGCGTCCAATTTCTAGGGTGCAAGGGTGCCAAAAGGATGTCCTGATGCACCCCTGAAATTGCCATGTGACCACATGTTGCACACACATGCCCTAAGGGCAAGTGTGTGTGCTACATGGAACTTTGAAAAATGCACTTTAGTGCATTTTTCAAAGTTTTCGCAAATTACCATCAACTTTAAATTGATGGTAATTTGTGATCCCTAATTGCGAAATCACAATTCAAAAGTGCATCATGCATTGCATGTAGGGAATCACAATTTGCGATTCCATAAATGCATTCACAATTTAAGTAATCCCAATTTTTGCGATTACTTAAATTGCGAATTTGGGTTGATGCATCCCAAATGCAAAAATACCAGTTGCAAAGAGGCAGATTCTGCGACTCTGCCTATTTGCGACCCGTATTTAGAATGATGCATGTGCCCCAATATTCCTACAGCCTGCCACATGAACTCACCAGAAAGGGACGAAGTCCAGACCACATCAATAGAAATATCTAAAAGATATTCTGCTTGGCTTTCAATCTGATCCAGGAGACAAGCATAGTCAGAGGCATCGTCCAAGGACCTGAACAGTGCTTTGAGATCAGTCAGCAATGATTGCGACACATAGATACCATAGATCCCAGCCCGAAGAGCGAGATGAGACTTGGAACAGACATTACAAAGGGAGGCATCCACCTTCTTACCCACCACAACCTTGATGAGCGCATCTCTCGCCAAGGAGTTCCACCCCACCTGACTGGCAACAAATGAATGAATGGAATTTGAATCCAGCAGCTCCTTCTGCATAATCTGCAAAGTGGTACAATTTTGCCATGTAACTGGGAATATGATCTTACAGCGGCCCCTCAGTTCCATCTTGAAGACCTCAGAAATGTACTGATGAACTGGCACATCCAGGGGTGTTGAACTCTGGAAGAGCCGAAGCAATCCCCCAGATGATGTTGAAGGCATTTCCTTATACGGGAAACCCATATTAGCTTTCACATGCTTGATCAAGTCTGGCACCATATCCTTAGAAACATAGGCCCACATGCATCAAGCATTTTTGTAGTCGCAAACGGTGCGATTACTTAAAATCGGCCGTTTGCGAATGCAAAAGTGCTTTTTGGGATGCATGAAGCAATTTTAGAATTCGCAACATTGTTGCGAGTTCTAAAATTGCGGGTGCTTTTAAGAAGTCGCAGATGTGCGACTTCTTAAAAGCAATGCATCATTACTTTGACAAGTGGAAATTCGCAATTAGGGTTCCAAATTTACCGAGTGGTTGAACCACTCGGTAAATTTGGAAAAAGTGTTTAAAATGCTTTGAATGTTTTTTTTTCAACATTCATGTTTCACACACACATGTCCTTAGGACATGTGTGTGTGAAACATGATGCGAAAAATACATTTCAGGAGTGCATGGGGGGGTCCTTTGGACCCCCCCCCTGCACCCATTAAATTTTCTAAGTGCCACTCGCAATTTGCATTGACTCCTATGGGCCTTTTGGCCCATAGGAATCAATGGGAATTGCGAAAATTAACTTAAGAATTCGGTATTTCTTTGGGATTCGGTAAAAATTGCGATTTTTACCGAATCACAAAGAAATACCGAAAAAAATGATGCATAGCATTTTGCACTTCTTAATTTGCGATTCCTTATTTTTCGCAAATTAAGAAATGCAAAATGACACAATGATGCATGTGGGCCATATTTCATCTTCATATCCTCAGGCCCTTGACCATCCTCCTCCGGCCCTGACGAAGAAGGAGACAGAACTGGTCCCATCCCTTTAGGCTTAGAGGAGTCCCTCCTCTCCAACAATGTCTCCCTTATCAATCTCTTAAATTTAGCTTCCCTGCACTCCCTGTGGCATTTTGGAGGGGAAGGAGAAGAGCTGGAGACACTAAAGGAAGAAGAGGAAGACTCAGCCCCATGCTTCCTTTTCCTGGTATTCTTCTGCATGATCTACAGAATGTATCAGGTGAAAGGAACAGACCACAGCAGAGCAATACACAGAGCCCCTATGCGGTACTTACTGCAAGCATAAATACTTCTCCTACCATCAACAAATGATGAGTAACGTGCCCCCAGGCAAGCCCAGGCATGCTGTCCATGGCCGGCACGCCTAGACCCAGCCACATGCCCTCTGTGAATTCTTCGGAAACTAGGCACTGCTGGAGCGACTGTGACCCAGACCCAGACACACCCCAGCCTTGCTTTGTCTCCCTGCATGCCCAGCAGACCGGGAGATGCATACCCCAAAGAAGATGGTCACAACCAGGAGCCAATGACCGCTGCTTCGGCCCAGCAGGGGCAGCCAAGCAAACCCTCATCCAATTCCGTCAGCAGAAAGACAAAAGAATAGGACGAATGCTGGGTAAGTATGGTTTATTAACTACCTGTGGGAGGGGGTGGGTTTGGGGGGAACCAGCATTCCTTGTGTTCTTTTTTCTGTCAGGGATAAGATAGATCTCCAAAAATAATGAATGGGGTGAGGACCAGGTGGTAATGTAAAGGGTTCTGAACAATCCAGCCACAATTTAAAAACATGTTCAACCCAAAATTACAGTAGAACTGTGATCAACTGCACATTTTCCACAAAGGTCAGGTACAAAAAATATATCTATCTAGGTGGGTTTGCCATGAATAGCTCTGCCAGATAAGCAGGGCCCCAAAATGCAGTGGATGGTCGTCTGACTTGGCTAGCAGAGGCCATGGACTTCATCAACCTGCTAGGCTGACAGGCTATCGCAATGGTCAAAATGACCCCACTTGTCATCTGCCTATGCAAAAAGTGATACCAGTTCTAATAAATGCTACACCATTGCGAACTATGAATTGTACATTTGTGTGCCATTTTGGGCAGACAGACGTTGATCAGCAAATCTCCATTTAAGGACATACTGGTTAAGAGAAATTGCAGAATAACCAGACATACAGTAAGGGCTTGCGAGAAGACTGTTTACCTTGCAGCCATGCCTGACCAGATTAGCCTGGAAGTCAACTACAACAAGCCTAAACACGTGCTTCCTTCATGATAGCTGGAGCATAACTAGGGCCCCGGCATTGCATGGGGGGAACCACCAGGGACCACCCACCCCAATTCAACACAAGGCCAATGAAGATCTGTGAGATAGGCGGGATGGGGTTTTATATCATTTTGTAGGGGGAGGAGCACCATTTTGTGTTTAACCACTTTAAAATAGCCGTATTTAGATTTGTATTTTCAGTTTTATAAAGCGTGAACGCGGTCCAAGAGTATTACAGCATTAGACATGGGAACCAGATCACCATACATGTTTAAGGAACATGACAAATTAAATAACCCTGGGCGAGGTACTATGCTTCGCTTGCGTCGTTTGCAAAGTTTGCACTACTTCACACTACTTGAATTGCACATAGCACAGTGCAAACACGCGTATCGTTGCAGTCATTTTTTGCTTGCTCACGGTCCTCAACATCAAGTTGGCAACGATGAGCGAGCAAAATGACATCCCAGCGAGACGTTTTCCTTGTTCGCGATCAGCAACATCAAGTTGCCACTCGCGAGTGTGGAAACTAAACCTCCTGGCGAGATTCTCAACGTGGGGAGGTCAGGTTTATCATTTTTTATTATTTTCATTAAAACAGTCTATTCACCAGGGTCACATCTAGTACATTCAGAAAAGAGATAAACGGAATCATGTTGTTTGTTGGTAGGGAGGTTTTCTTCCACCTGATTCTTATTTTCTAGTTGAACATACTGTATTTTATTCACAGAGGCATGCCTTTCTTGCCACTAACAGATTTGTTTGTGTAATAAAAAGAAAACCTCTACCTTCTGTCGTCAATCAGACCACTTTCAATTATGATTTTAATTAACTTAGTTAGACCTTTTTTGTTACACATACATTCATTTTCTTAGTATAAAAATAATTTGCAAAATTGGGAGTATTTCACTGATTGCGCCTGCAAGTTTGAACACAAAAGCAAAAATGTGGCGTTTTTATCAATACTAAACAATATGTGATTAGGAATGATTTACTGTATGCAAAGACTTGAATATTTTTATACGTTTATTAGTTGCGAACTACAGTACAAGGTACATTTGTAATGTCTAGGGAAAACAATGAACAAGTGTTCACACTGACCTACCTGAGGAATCATGAACCCCAAGTTGTCTGTGGAGAGAAAGCGAGCATCTTCAGTAGAAACCTGTGTGTGAGAAGTATTTATAGAGTGTGATAATTGTTATACACTGAACACCTGATAATAGTTTGTGTCAAATATTCAATTCCGAATTTGATAGAAACTTTGCACTAGCCGGCAGAGGCAGATTTACTAAAACTTTGCAGTCATGGAAAATGGTTCAAAGCCTCACTTAATATGTGAAGAGGACTTACTTTCCAGCAAAAAAAGGTATTTTTCGTTAGAAAGGTGTCATTTTCCTGCCGGGTGTAGCTCTTTATGGTCCTTTTTGCCACTGTGCATCAAGGGTGTGTTACATTGAACGTACTTGCACTTTACAGCACGATCATCCAAGATTTTGACACATAGACTAATCTGCCAAACTTTTAGTACTGGTATTGTGTCAAAAATAACGCCCCCAGTAGCAGACAGAAAGTTGGACAAATGTTTTTATTCCTCCAAACATTGTACACATTCATTGTTTGCTGCAGTGTAGAACACACTTCCAATGTGTGGAATATTTTTAAAATGCCCTAAGCCTTTATACTGCAAAGCAGAGACTTTTGAGGCATGGGCAAAGTGGGCTCAGACCCAGGGCCCCATTTTTTAAGTGGGCCCCTTGCTACACAGTATTGCCCTGATGACCTTAAATGATTCTAACACATAGATTGTTTAAATACCACCTTCTTTTAGTTTATTTTAATAGAGGTGATGTGTCATTTACAGACATTATTTAGAGAAATGTCTTTATTTTTTTCAACACCATGCCTCATCCATAAAACAAATTCCTTGAAGTTAGAAACAGTACCTCACAGAAATGGCAGTGGCTCACAGAGATTATTTGCAACAATATTAGCACGCTGCCACTATTTTAAAATATTGAAAACACACATCACTATCCCTGAATATTAGATGGAAAGACATTTAGAATTTGGGATAGTGTGCCTGTGAACTGTCAGTGACCTAGCCAAAGACAACATGAACATGCTGAAATTAGATCATGAACTCAAAGCTGTTCCAAACAGGGACCCCCAAAATACTTTTGGTCCAGGGCACCCAGAATCTTTAAGATGTCCCTGCTGCAAAAGTATACTTTTGTACAAATTCTATGCAAAACATAAACACGCAAAATTGTACGATGGTTCAAAGGTGTGTCCATGGCAACAGGCAGTGGAATAGAGAAGCCGCAGACATTCTTTAGTAAATAAGGATCTACAATGCTTTCTACCCTTTGCGCAACACAGCAACTGTGATAGTCATGCTTTGTTGCGCTACAATTTCGTAAATCTTCCATGCACGATTACACTGTGCAAATCCCTCAAGGCTGAAAAAGAGATACACTAGAGGGAGATATTCACAACAAAGTGGCGGAGAGAGGCATTCGCTTTCTTTGCTCAAGGCCTCTCCGCCGCTTCAGAAATGCAAGGCTGCACCATATTCACAAGGATATGGTGCAGCCTTGCGTTTCCCCCTGCGATGGCGCTAGGTTTAACAACTTAGCGCCAAAGCAGGCACCCTTGCACCAGAGTACAAGGGTGTCTGTGTGCAGGGGAGGATTGTGTATGTATAGAAAGGTGTTCCTTCTTGCACATAAACAATCCTAAATGCAATTCTCTCACCTTCATGTGCGCAGCTCTATGCAGCACACATGAAAGTGACAGAGCGGCATTTTTATAAAAGGTTTGTTTATGTACAGGAAGGGACACCTGGAAAAAACAAAAACTAGTAGAAATAAAGCATTTTTCCTTGTTTTTCCTGTTTAAGACCTGGATTTTCCTGGTCTTAATTTTAGCGCTGCCTCCTATTTACCCTGCCCTTGTGAATAGGGGGCAGCATTAAAATCAATGGATGTTGAGGTAGAACACCCACCGCAACACCTACTGCATGCCCCATTAAAGCTAAATACAACATGAAAGGGTGCTTTATTCACAAAACAGCGTTAAGCAGCTTTAAGTGGCTTAATACCACCTTGTGAATAAGGCGAGGCCCGTATCGTCATCACAACATCAAAGTGAAAGTGGCGTTGCAGTGGCGATAGGGGATTGTGAATTTGCCCCACAATCTCATGCAATTAAAAGTGAAACTGCAGGCTATCCCTTACACCCACTTGCAGTACTCCAAAGTGACAGATGAATATTGCAGGGGGAAACTTCAAGATACGACAATGGTACGTCCCCCAGGCAGTTTTGTAACTGATATTTACAAGCAACTTGAGCTGAGGGTATTAATATTTTGACCACATGCTGGAGCTTAGTGGACTTTGATAGTGATCTTCTATACCTCATGCAAGTATGCCCCTGGGGACAGTAGGTCTACAAATCAAAAATGTATTTTCTATAGCTATACACTAGACAGACAGACAGACAGACAGACAGACATATAGTTAGATAGATAGATAGATAGATAGATAGATAGATAGATAGATAGATAGATAGATTGATAGATAGATAGATAGATAGATAGATAGATAGATAGATAGATAGATAGATAGATAGATAGATAGATAGATAGATAGATAGATAGATAGATAGATAGATAGATAGATAGATAGATAGATAGATAGATAGATAGATAGATAGATAGATAGATAGATAGATGTGGTTGACTAACATATCTGCCAACCTCTTTTCTTTTCCTCTGCATCCTTTTGATTTGAGGAAACTACAGGGTTCACACAAATGAATCCTCTCCCAGCAGCAGAAACCCTTGATGCTGAAATCTGTCTGCCACATGACACTCACTGTAAAGGGTGGAGCAACTGCCACTGGATTTTCCAGGTCGAGACTGCCAGTAGATGCCATTTAGCTCTCTCAGAAGATGTATTTAAATCAGAATGAGGCCGGTGGAGCAGGCACCTATGTCTACATACAGTGAGAGGATCTCCACCAGAGCAGGGTAGCCCAGGACCTCTGTTAACCTGACAGGCTGGAGAGCCACTTGCCAAGGTCTAAATGACTCTGATTATCTTTTAGTTCACAAACGTTCTGTCTAGATCGTTCAGAACATGGAAATTTAAATTAAACGATGCCCTTCAAATAAATTATATCCTTGCAGCATGTAACCATTATTAACCGGTATCTCACCGTTTGACTCGAAACTTCCATGCTGAACAATCCAGTGCGATACAAAGCCTCAAAGAAATTGCTGAAATAATCAACGGAAAATCCCATGTTGACCATAGCTTCACTGGAGCCTGCATCTGGTGGCAATTCAAGTGTCTTTGAAATCATAGTCAAGTGTTCATAATTCTCTTCTTTCACTTGATAACCCACCTGAAAAATAAAGGTTATTGTTTAAAAGTACAATTGGATGCATCAACAATTTTGTCCAAAACATGTAAATTAAACTCTCCAAAAAAACTTGTACTTAAACTATTTCGTTTCCTCCTCTATACACGTTTGGACAGTCTCACAGACCAGCTGTCTTTTATCTTCTGGGAAATTGATACTGATAACTGGAAAATATTATCACATAGACTTACAAATAGTAAATAACTACTTAAGGTACAGTGAACACATATGAAAATGATATTGATTATTTTTTCATTCCAAACCAGTT
Source organism: Lissotriton vulgaris (assembly GCF_964263255.1). NCBI lineage: Eukaryota > Metazoa > Chordata > Amphibia > Caudata > Salamandridae > Lissotriton > Lissotriton vulgaris. The sequence goes on from NC_141695.1 coordinate 1,537,494,370, forward strand.
GAAAATTTGACTTCCTTCAGTAACTACACATTTTGGGAAGAATATGTGTGTCTTTTGCAATTCTTGGACAATAAGGTGTCAATGGTTCATGCTAGTCAACATCAAACTGCTTTGAAAGCAAATATTGCAACGTGTAATCGCATGATCACATCCAACTCTAAAATAGTGTTAGCCCTCCATCCATTAACATTCATCACTTTGCACACTTTATTTTGAAAAATGTCATAAAAGTCAAAGGAACGGAATTTCCATTAAATAATACCACAAGAGACAAATTAAGAAGACTATATTGAAGAAATTTTCTGTGTATGCAGTTTTGCTGATATAATTAAAAATGCACAAAGATCTACCTTCAACATTTGTGATTGTTGTACCACTCAAGTGACCTAGGCCCACATGCATCAAGCATTTTTGGAGTCGCAAACGGTGCGATTCCTTAAAATCGGCCGTTTGCGATTCCAAAAATGCTTTTTGAGATGCATCATGCTTTTTTAGAAATCGCAACTTTTTTGCGATTTCTAAAATTGCGATAGCATTTCAGAAATCGCAATTTTGCGATTTCTAAAATGCTATGCATCATTTGATTTCAAATTGCGAAATTTGAAATTGCAAGTGCAAATTACCACGAAGTTGAACCTCATGGTAATTTGCGAAATTGTTTAAAAAAGCACAAACATGCATTTTTTAAACTGTAAAGTTACAGACACACATGTCCTTAGGACATGTGTGTATGTAACTTATACTCAAAAGTACATTTCATGATTGAAGGGGGGGGGGGTCATTTGGACCCCCCTCTCCACGCTTGAAATGCATTGCTGAATTGCAATTTCAAATTGCGAATTCGCAATTCCCATTCATTCCTATGGGCATTTTAGCCCTTAGGAATGAATGGGAATTGCGAATTTGCACTTTGCTAATCGCATAATATTTGAGAATCGGGAAAAATTGCGATTTTACCGATTCTCAAACATTTTGCGAAAATGTACATGCATCCCATTTTGCATTTCCTAATTTGCGATTCCCTAAAAATCGCAAATTAGGAAGTGCAAAATGAAACAATGATGCATGTGGGCCCTAATGTTTACTGATTCTGTGAAGTTCTCGTACAACATTCTAAATTAATCCAGTGTGAGATTAAGTAGATTATAAATTGGGGTGGATGGCAGTTCACCAAAGATAATTATGGCACTTTTCTTGTTAGGTCCAGTAAAGGTTTCAAAATCGAACCTTGAGCTCAACAATTGGCAGCTATGACACATAGCTGACAGGCTCAACATTCAGAAATGTATAAAGCATTTAGAAGTAACAAAAGCATTTAAAAAGTAAAAACACAAATGCCATTACAATTTATAACAATAGAAATTTTTTTAATGAACACAATAACTTCAGAATGACAAAAATCCAATACAGGGAACTGTAGATATGATTTTTACAATTATAAATAAAAATAGTGCTGCAAAGACCAACCATTGTTTAAAAACAGTTGATAGACAGAATGCAGAACAATGCCATACCTTCACCCCAGTACAGAGATCTTGGCCTAAATCCATCGTTTTTTGCTCACCATGCCATTCCACTTTGAACCCAGCCATATACAAATCAGTCTTGACCCTGTGCCCCATGGGAACAGTCCAGCCCGAACTGCCAAGCCAGGTCCTCCCTGGACAGGAAACAAGCATCCTAGGACCTCTTTTGGGTTTTTAGCCTGATGGAGCATGGTGGAAACAAAAATCTTTTGTATACCCCTTGTGAGATTAACTTTCCATAACAGTAATAAGCACTAAATGTGTGGTTTTGAAATTAACCAACATAGAATAGAATGCGCACACACAAATACATGTGGGATACTAATTTGCATAGATTTGCAAAGCATAATTTACTAATTTATTGTATATTGTGTCATAAAGAGTATGCATTTGTTATAATCTAATTGAGAATTGCATGAATGTGCTTTTGTCTATTTGTGGCATAAATCATGAAGATTGGTAAGTCAAACCCCGAATATATGTTGCTTAAGGCTAGGTAGATACTAACCGGGATATCATTAGAAGGGGGAGGTAAACAGAAAGGGCTTTACTTCGTACATTTACATTTATTTGTGTTTGTTTCTATAATAGTTCCTAAATTGAGGCCTATGTGAATCAATAAAGATGGACGCTGTGAGGTTCCGTGACAATTGTAAGTGGTGTTTTCGACTCGCACGAATATGGTCGAGTCTGGTATCTATGAACCGCAAATGATGAGTTTAGTAAGTGTGCGCAGTTTCGCTGTGCTAACTTAAACCGTTCGTTTGTTATATGGGTTTTTCATCTGTACCCACGGGTTCCATCTTAGATACGGCATCCATTTTGTCTCTTGCCCTCAAGTAGCCAGCGAACGGACGCTGTCCGCTTCGCGACCCTGGGACTCCCAAGATATTTGCGGAAGACACATGTTCTTTGTGAGTGTCTTTATGACGAGGGGGATGCTACTGTAAAGCAGATGGTGCCGCTCTAGGCTCATCTTGCCGCACGGACTTATTGTCTCAGCCGTGCATCTCATTAGGCACGTCCCTTTGATGCCTGTATCTCGTGTTTCCCGATACCTCCCCTTTTACACCCTTTCCGATCTCCCCACTGTCTCCGTCTTCCTCTGCACCTGTCTTCGTTCCTATTTCGATCTATTTTACTGCTGATTGGAATTTGCTAATGGTGGGAAGATGGGTTTTTACAGTTGGGAACCGCCAAATGTTTCCGCACTTATGCTCCGGACCTAATGTGTTTCAAAGTGACCAAAGCGACCCCTCTGGGGGATAATTGTGGGAACCGGGTTGTAAACTTTTGTGTATCATGTTATCCTATGGGTAAAAACTGTATAAAAGGAGCGATCCACAGAACCAATTTGAAGCAGTCTCCCCAAGTTGCACGCCGTGTACTTGTCGTGATCTCTGTGTTCCCTGCAGCAAATAAACCTTGAATCTTTGACGTCAAAGGAAGTGTCCCGTGTCTCTGTGACTTGTACGCCGGAGCAGGTTACCCACGAAGGTTTCAGGTGTTGTGCCCTGGCACCGCTGGGTCCAAAAGAACCCAGTCCTTCAGTTGGCGCCCAACGTGGGCTGCATCAGTGGTACCGGTCCAAGCCCGACGATCGTGAGGAACTTCGTGTGAAATCTCCGAGGGAAGGTGCACTCCGCTTCATCGATCCTGTTGTCGAAATAAGTGGCCCGAAGACTTTTCCCGCGAAGATTCCCGCCTCCTGACGGCTGCGACGGACTGCTGCCCTGACTGTAGACCTGTTTTGGCGCCTGGCGTAGACCTTGGTATAGCGAGACGATTGACGGGCCTTCCTGGTGACGCCATCGATCTTTGAGTTAAGTATTTGTGGGTCGCTCCCAGAGTTCTTGGTTGTGGTTACTTAGTGGTTGCATGGTTCCATTGCACTTGTGGTTCTTGGTACTTTGTTGTGTTGTTTGACGACTGCAGCCGCCAAAAACCGAGGGTTTTGTTCTTTGCTGGGACTTGGTAAATCCCGTAACCCTTGAAGTTTGTGAAACTCGGCTAGTGTGCAAGATGCCTGGTCGCAGTACTTTGTTCAGTTGTTTTAGACCTTGTGGTGCAGATTCCCGACTAGAGGACTCGTGTCCGATACCTCCGGTTGGGACTCCTACTTATGACTTGTATAGCAAACACGGGCTAGGCCCGATTACCTTTAACGATTATTGGATTAAATATACAAAGAAAGACGGCGACCTTCGTTGGCCACCTCACGGTAGCTTCGAGGCGTCGATCTTAGATAATCTAGAAATGAAGCTGTTCGAACGTAAATCAAGGCCGGCCATGTTTGATGCCTTTCGGTTGTGGCGCAAAGAAGCCCGACAGAAAGAGATCAGACAGAATAAACGTAGTCAGCGAGATAATGTTGCTACCATAGTGAAGAAAGCTGAGCAGTTCCAGCGTGATAAGGAGGATAAGGATAAGGAAGTGTTTGAAAGACTACAGCGTATGACCATAGATAAATGTTATCCTGCTTTGCCTACGGAGTCGGATAAGAAAGAAGAGGCAGTTGAGGATTCTTTAATGTCCTATCTTATGAAGTCGCCACCTCCGTACGTACAGGGTACCGCAGTTCCTGTGGTCCCTGCCGTACCTGCTCTTCCACCTATTGTTCCTCCGCCTGTTCCTCAACCTGCACCCGCTCTTCCGTCTGTTCCTGCTCCTTTGTCTGTTTCAATTCCTACTGCTCCTCCGCTTCCACATACTCCTGCTCCCGCTACTGCTCCTGTTTTGTTAACCCCTGTTGTTGCTACTGTTTCTACTCCTTCTCTTGTTAGTCCTGTGTCTTATTCTTCTCCCTCTACTCGTAGTCGCAATTCTCCCCTTGCGACAAGCTTCTTTCATTCGCTCGGACCTGTTCATGGGTCTGCTGGTTCCGATGGTCCTCAGAGACGTAGTCAGCTTCCTGGAAACAGAGAACGCGTTGCGCTATATAATATGGCGATGGGTTGGATGGTAAACCCTCTTAGAAATCCACCCCGTGTGGTCCTCGAAACGTTTTGTCAATTTAACATACCAACCCAGAGATATGTGTTTGACGAAATGTGCAAGTTTCTACATGATAAGATAGCGGCCGATGCGCCTGACGAGGTGCTGACCGCCCTGTCTGAACTTCGGCTTCAGTTCGCAACTGGACTGATAGTAGATACTAATGTCCGACGTGCTATTGAGCGGTTACTATCCTTCCGTCCCGCTCCAATACCTCATGCATTATTTGTTGAAGATATTGAAAACCAACCAGACGAATCTGGCCAATATCCTATGCGTGAAGTTCCGCCGGTTTGGATACCAGCTGATGGTAATGCTAATCCTCCGGTATTGGCGCATTTCCAGCAAGTGTGGATACATCTCCCATGGAAACGTTCGGAAGTGCTACAAGTGAAACAATCTTTGCCCGATCCTCGTAAAAATCCTACTGGGTATTACAAGGAATTATCGCAGCTCGTAGATGCTACGATAATGAATCTTGCCGATATCGACATGTTGTTTGGCAACGTCGTACCGCAACCGGTATGGGCTAAGATTCGTCATCAAGATCACGCAAATGAATTAGGCGGTGATTGGGCTGCCATTACAGCGGCAGATGCTGGACAAGTGGCTGCTACTAAACCCGACCAATTGATTACTGCTCTTCCTCAGCGAATAATAACATTAATGAAGACTCTTATGCCAGCTATGAGGGTAAATTGGGACAAATTGTCAGCTTGCAAACAAAAGAAAGACGAGAGTGTTTCGGATTTCTTTACAAGGTTTGAGGAAGCGTTCATTGACCATAGTGGACAGGATATGGGTACTGAGGGTGGACAAAGGTTGTTTGTGGATAAATTTGTGTCGAATTTGTTGCCCGATTTGAGCAATAAATTAAAGAATTCAGAGAGTGCATGGGCCGTTTCTACCTCAGCTCAGATATTGGCTACGGCGCAATATTATGAGAATAGGGAGAAAGAGGAGAATGACCGTGCTGACAAAAAGACGAAAGAACTGAAAACCAAGGTGTTGTTGCAACAAGCGTTTCCGCCGCGTTCTAATCAGAATGCGCCCCAACAGAATAGATCGCAGTCGCAATCGAATCGATCGCAGCCGCGTAATGATTCCTCCTCCCAAAGATCTTCGTTAGGGTACAATCAATGTGCTTATTGTAGACAGGAGGGACACATTAAATTCAATTGCCCTGTTTTAAATGAACGTAATAGCGGTAATTCGTCTAAGGGAGGCCGTGGTGGTGCACAGCAGGCATCACGTGGTAGAGGTCGTGGTGCTCAAAACGATCGCTCAGACAATTCGTCAAATTCTAATAACTGTTTCGATCAACGTGGATCATCGCAAGGACGATCTGCGCAGTACAATGTAGACGATTATTACGTCGATCAGGGAACTGACGACAGTAATTACTAGGACAGCCAAAGACAAGGAGAGGGAGTGGTATCAGTTCCGGTTGATCAGAGAGGGCCTTACGTCGCAGTTGCTACATCGGGCGTCGTTGAGCCTTTTCTGTTGGACACTGGTGCAGCGAAAAGTTCTATCATGCATTCGAAACTCCCTGGCGCACCTTTGTCTGGCTTAACAAATGTTTCCGTTGGATTCTCTGGCGCCCCTGTTAGCAATCCAGTTTCGCGCCCTTTGCCCCTTCAAATTGGGCCACGTGAGCTCCAAGCTCCGTTGATTTTGACTACAGGTTGTGGCGAAAATCTTTTGGGCCTGGATTTGCTTAAACGTTTGTACGCAACTTTGTATTGTTCTCCTGCGGGTGTAAAGCTTACGTTAGGAGAGAGGGTTATCTCTCCTATGTATTTGTCTCTCGATAAGCTTCCACCGGAATTGAGTTCTCTTCCTGCGTCTTTGTGGGCGACAGGTCCAAATGACGTGGGCCTACTTGATATCTCCCCTTATGTTGTTCAGTTGAAAGCTAATGTGCGATTGCCACGTATTCCCCAATATCGTATCTCTCTTGACGGTGAACGAGCTTTGTTAGCAATCATCTATGATTTGATCGAGAAGGATGTTATTGAAGAGACTCGGGGAAACGTGTGCAACAGCCCTGTACTACCCATTCTTAAACGTACTGATCCTTCAAAACCGCCTGTTTATCGCTTTGTTATCGATTTACGGGAAGTAAATAAAATTGTGGTTCCTCAATTTCCTGTTGTGCCTGACATCACGGCGCTACTGACTCTGATTCCAGCTACTGCATCATGGTTTTCGGTGATTGACTTGAAAAATGCGTTTTTCAGCATCCCGATTGCCGAAGAGAGTAGGGACCTTTTCGGTTTCTCTCTCGGTGGACGTAGCTTCCGGTTCAAACGCGCTCCTCAGGGCTACTGTGAAAGTCCATCGATTTACAGTCAAGCCTTGAAGGGTCAACTGGATGCGTTTCGGTTGCCGGTTGGTGCGGCCTTAATCCAATACGTCGACGACTTATTGGTGGCTGCTGATACTCAGGACATTTGTAAAATCGCTACGGTGTCATTGCTGCAACATCTCTGTGAGTTAAATCACAAGGTGTCACCTTCTAAACTCCAATATTGTTGTCAAGAAGTAACCTATCTAGGTCACTTATTGTCAAAGGAGGGAAGGAGATTGACCCCAGAGAGAATTGCAGCGATTGCGCGAATGGCTGTGCCAACAACCCAAAGAGATGTGCGTGCCTTTCTAGGTATCACGTCGTACTGCAGGCAATGGATTCCTAATTTTTCATTGCTAGCGAAACCATTGGTGGCTCTCACGTGCAAGGATGTTTCCACTCCTCTACCATGGACGGAAGAATGTCAGAAAAGTTTTTCTGAACTGCGTGATTCATTGTGTTCGGCTCCTGTGTTAGGTACCCCTGACTACGGCAAGCCGTTCACGTTATATGTTCACGAGAGGGAAGGTTGTGCTTTGAGTGTTTTAACGCAACCTTTTGGTGGTAAGCAACGTCCATGTGCATATTTTTCCTCGACCTTGGACCCAGTAGCTAGAGCATTGCCGAGTTGTTTGAGAGCAACTGCGGCAGCTGCGGTCTCCATCCGACAATCAGCAGGATTGGTCATGGATAATATGCTTACGGTGATGGTTCCGCATGCAGTCGATACTCTTTTGAATCGAACGAAAACTCAGCACTTGACGAGTGCGAGGTTGTCTGGGTACGAATTGACGCTCTTGGCAAGCCACATTCAGATAAAACGCTGTAATGTCCTAAATCCGGCAACTTTGTTACCAATTAGTGCAGAGTCAGATGAAGTAGCAGAACATGACTGCTACTTGAGGACTGAAGAAGAAACGAAAGGTCGAGTGGACCTTAAAAACACCCCATTGGAAGATCCGGATGGCACTCTGTATGTGGATGGGTCATGTTTTAAGTTGCCGAATGGCGATGTGACTACCGCTTATGCTGTTGTAACATTGAATACTGTTGTTGAAACTGCAAGATTGAATCAGAATTCTGCCCAAGCTGCGGAATTGATTGCTCTCACTAGAGCATGTGTGTTAGCAAAAGGGAAACGTGTGAATGTGTACACCGATAGCCAATACGCTTTTGGTGTAGCGCATAGTTTTGGACGATTGTGGCGAGAGAGAGGTTTCTTGACGTCGCACGGTACGAAGATACAGCATGGCCAGCTTGTGAATGATCTTTTGGATGCATTGACCTTGCCTACGCAAGTTGCGATTGTTAAGTGTAGTGCGCATCGTAAAGTGACGGATGATGTTGGTCGTGGTAATGCGTTTGCGGATGAGATTGCTAAGGAGACTGCCCGGAACCTTAGCACTCGAATGTATGTGACGAGTTCGGTTAGGTGGCCCGCAGAATCGAGTATGTGTGAAGACACTATTGAGAGTGTGAAAGCAATTCAGAATGAGGCCACCGAGACTGAAAAGGTGAAGTGGAAAGAAAGTACGGGAAAGTTGGATGCGAATGGTTGTTGGATTGATTTGTCGGATCAGAAAAGATGGATGTTGCCTGATGCGTATGTGCTGGCCGTTGTGACAATGGCACATGGGTTAGCACATATTAGCGCGAAAGGTATTTGCAAGTTGTTGGCTGATGTGTGGAAGAATGATGGCATTACAAAATGTGCGGAACGTCTGGTGAAGAATTGTATGGTGTGTATAATGTACAATCCTGGCAAAGGAACCCCAACTCCCCCTGGCAGTTTTGCTCCTCCTTCATATCCCTTTGAGGTGATTCAATTGGACTTCATCCATATGGAGCGATGCAATAACCTGAAATACGTTTTAGTTGTGGTTTGCGCATTCTCCCGATGGATTGAGGCCTATCCCCTCAAAGACAATACTGCTTTGTCTACTGCGAAAATCCTACTGAAGGAATATTTTCCTCGGTATGGAATGCCTAGAGTCGTGTGGTCAGATAACGGAAGTGAGTTTGTTGGAAGTGTGATGAAGAGTGTGTGTAAGGGCCTTGGAATTAATCAGAAATTCCACAGCGCCAATCATCCCCAGTCAGCTGGATTAGTTGAGGGGTATAACGGCACCCTTAAACTAAAGCTAGCAAAGATTCAGGCTACGACTGGTCTTTCGTGGCCTGACGCTTTACCCTTAGCATTACTGTCAACTAGGGCGACGGTACACTCCCGAATAGGGCTTAGTCCCTATGAGATAGTGTTCGGCCGTCCTGCGAATGTGTGGGGGGTTCCTAGGCCAGGAATGTTTTCTGATCTTGAGTATCCAATGTTGATTGACTATTTACATGACTTGACTGCTAAACTGAGGTTGATTCACCAACAGGTTTACGACGCATTGCCGACGCAGACGGAGGGTCCAGGCCACCAGCTCCAGCCCGGAGACTGGGTGGTAACACGAAACTTTTCACGCAAGAATAATCTGGACCCAAGGTTTACCGGACCTTACCAGGTGCTCCTGGCCACGAGGACTGCCGTTCGTCTTGAGGGGCGTAAAAACTGGGTGCATGCCACCCACACTAAGCGAGTCCCTATCCCTTTGCCGGCAGACCCGTGGGTAAGGAAAGGCATTGCGTCAACAGAAACAGAAACATTGCCGGCGTTTGTGCCTTTCAGCGACGCACAGCCTGTTGGAGAATCCTCAGCGCAGCAGAAAGCCACTGTTGAAATATTGTCGGCAAAAGACTCAAGACCAGAACAATCAACTGATCAGCAGGACGCTGTCTCTTCAACGGATCCTTTGTTCGACGAGCAGACACGTCCCGGGAAACACCGATATTCCTTGCGATCTCGCACTAAGGACAAATAAAATTTTTTCTTGCTTTGCTGAAATTGACAACTGCATTATCCCCGTTTCCCGTGATCAGTTTTGAACTTTCGTATCACTGTGATTTGTGTACATATATATATATTGAGCTTCCTCCCTTGTATCTTTTTACTTCCACAGCTGAGAGACTTTGTGCTTGTATATACATTGTGTATTGAAGGCCGTAGGGCCGCGCGCGTACTTCCTTCTGGACAGTAGGTTTTGACGCTAGGTTAAAGGCCGTCGGTTCCTAGGAACTCCTAGGGATTGACTATTGCTGCACAGAACGAAGTGCGTCAAGAAACGTTGCGGACGGTCGTAGGGAATGGCATTTTCGAAGCTGAATGATTTGGAAGGGGCTCAAGTCTACAGATTCAAGCTGCAGCAACTCAGTCGTACCAGATGCTTCATATTCCAATTGTTTGTGTTGTTTTTGACTGCTTCTGCATTATTGGCGGGTGGGGTGTATTACACGATGTCTTATTTCTTACCTGCTACACCTACCCCTACTCCTTACCCTAACCTTACCTCTACTGCTTCTCCCCATTTCTTCCATATGTTACCGGAACACGAGCAGGCTAGACGTGTAGAATTCCGCAACAATTCCTTTATTCAGCTCCTCCATCAGCATCAGTTAGTGGTTAACACTACTAATTGTTGGGTGTGTGGGTTGATGCCACATACTACTGATAAGGGAATCCCATATCTGGTGTTACCGTATAGTTCCCAAGGGTCAGCTCGAGCATTTCAAACAATGTTTCAAAGCGCACTGGGTTTCCACCCCATTCGAGAACCACGTTCCCCCTACTCTGGTCCTACCTCGTACCAAAAACCTTTGTCGATAGCCATAGAGGATTTAGATAGTGAGATCTATGATCCTTCGCTTATTCCCGAAGAAGAGATACAGGCCTATAGGGTCCTAAGTAGAGGTGAATATAGTGTGTTCAGCAGCGAAAAACAACTTAAAAGCTCGCCTCCAATATGGGTCGTACCCCACACTGGTAATTTTTGTCTTATGGGTCGTGGCCGAAGATCGCAAGCCCGACTTGGAGCAAGTGCTTGCACTGAAAATTACATTCTGCCGATGTTCTCGTCCCCTGTGTTTCTGGCTGCCAAGGGTACATACTTTATCTGTTATGACCGTGCATACACATGGTTGCCCGCTGACTTCATGGGCTCCTGTTTCATTGCAAATCTGTTGCCTCCGACGTTCACTGTAGATGCCGATTATCATAAGACTAGAGTTGTACGAGGCGTAATTAGCGAAGAGGATACTGCCGGTCAAGAGGCAGGAGACTTTTTCAAGGGTTTCCTCCCGTTTTGGGGACCTATGGTAAATAGTAGGAACCTGAGACAGTTGACTCGAGTGGTAGAATCAACAGCTAATATTACTGCCAGTGCTCTTGGTAATATCACCACAGAACTTCAGGCGGAGAGACTTATGACGTTACAAAACCGTATGGTTTTAGATGTCATCTTAGCAGATCATGGTGGGGTATGTAAGGTGATCCATTCGAGCTGCTGCATTTTTATTCCAGATAATGCTCCAACTGTCTATCAAGCCATCTCGAGGTTGCATAAGATCTCCGAATCCATACACGTGGATGTAGGGGATTGGACGCTACTTGGATGGTTTTGGGGCCTGATGTCGACTTGGGGTTGGAAGATTCTGATGATCGTTGGAGTTGTGGTAGTGTTCCTGTTCACGTGTTGCCTTTGTGTGCAGTGTGGTCCTGCCTTATGTGGCCTCTGTGCTACAACGTGTATGAGACAACCATCTGTTACCAAGGGGACTCGGTTGGACAGAGCTATGCTACAGCAACATCTCGATGGTCTGATGAACATCGAATATGACTCCGACTAGTGCTTGCCTACATGAGGGCAAAAGGAGCGTCTGAGGTTCCGTGACAATTGTAAGTGGTGTTTTCGACTCGCACGAATATGGTCGAGTCTGGTATCTATGAACCGCAAATGATGAGTTTAGTAAGTGTGCGCAGTTTCGCTGTGCTAACTTAAACCGTTCGTTTGTTATATGGGTTTTTCATCTGTACCCACGGGTTCCATCTTAGATACGGCATCCATTTTGTCTCTTGCCCTCAAGTAGCCAGCGAACGGACGCTGTCCGCTTCGCGACCCTGGGACTCCCAAGATATTTGCGGAAGACACATGTTCTTTGTGAGTGTCTTTATGACGAGGGGGATGCTACTGTAAAGCAGATGGTGCCGCTCTAGGCTCATCTTGCCGCACGGACTTATTGTCTCAGCCGTGCATCTCATTAGGCACGTCCCTTTGATGCCTGTATCTCGTGTTTCCCGATACCTCCCCTTTTACACCCTTTCCGATCTCCCCACTGTCTCCGTCTTCCTCTGCACCTGTCTTCGTTCCTATTTCGATCTATTTTACTGCTGATTGGAATTTGCTAATGGTGGGAAGATGGGTTTTTACAGTTGGGAACCGCCAAATGTTTCCGCACTTATGCTCCGGACCTAATGTGTTTCAAAGTGACCAAAGCGACCCCTCTGGGGGATAATTGTGGGAACCGGGTTGTAAACTTTTGTGTATCATGTTATCCTATGGGTAAAAACTGTATAAAAGGAGCGATCCACAGAACCAATTTGAAGCAGTCTCCCCAAGTTGCACGCCGTGTACTTGTCGTGATCTCTGTGTTCCCTGCAGCAAATAAACCTTGAATCTTTGACGTCAAAGGAAGTGTCCCGTGTCTCTGTGACTTGTACGCCGGAGCAGGTTACCCACGAAGGTTTCAGGTGTTGTGCCCTGGCACCGCTGGGTCCAAAAGAACCCAGTCCTTCAGCTGACTGAAATTTCGAGATGGCGATAGAAGTGCGCAGGCGCCAGATCGGAGATGCAAGCTGCTTGTCAGCACGTTCAGCAAATAACATTTTAGAGGACACTTTGAAGGAAGTAAAATTAAGACAATGACACCCTAGTTTGCCGTGAGACGAGGATGACTCTGCACAAAATCGAAATGTAAAATGATGAGGTGATGCTGATCCGATTCTAAATTGGCCAATCAAGGGACGTTCTAGGACTTAAGAGTTTCGAATTTTGATAGATAAGTTAGTGTAAAAGGGTATAAAAGAGGACATTTGGGACATTGAAAGGTAGCTCGCTTTTTGACCTAATCTTTGCACCCTAAAATGCTGCTGGTCTGCGCAATTTTTCCTATGGCGCAGGGATTTTGACATTTTCCTGGACTTTACTTTTGAATGGGTGTGAAGTCTATGGAGAGGGAGAGAGAGAGAGACCATGAGGTTTTCGTTTGGAACTATTACATTCTTTGCTGACTTCTACGCCTCTATATCTGGGTAATATAACTCTGACTTATTTTTTCAAGCTGTCATGCTAATAAATGAATGTTTTTGAAATGTAGCTTTTCTTTCAGGATTTATTGCTTAACTGAATATTTTCATTTTAGCAAATATAGAGATCATGCTAGGAGATTAAATCTCTAAACAAAAATTAAATAAATGGAGAATTTATCAGGTCTTGTTGTCCTTTATTTAACTTTTACTAGCAGATCCGAAGAATAAATGAATAGTGGGGTGTTTCGAAAATTCTTTCTTTCAGACAACCATGGTATTAGAAATAAAAGTGCAGTTGTAAATAATGTATAAAATGTAGTTCAGGCACTCCGCTATTGCACCGCAACTCCTCTTTTGGATCCTTACTGAATCCTCGGAGCAGAGTAAATGTGTGTATGAATGCAGATAGGAATGATGGGCCCAGTTGTGAGAAAATAGTAAGTAGTTCCGTGGGTTAAGGTGATGTTTTTACCAATAATTTTTGGAGCCGCGCTGCACCAAGCCCTCATCAGCCAGGATTGCTTGATTCCAGTGGCAGGGAGAGCACAGGACTCACATCTGAGCATACCCATCTCACTCGGGGTGACAAATGCAAAAACAACAGTTGATGGACAGAATGCAGAAAAATGTCACACATTCACCCCAGTACAGAGATCTGTGCCTAAATCCATCGTTATTTTGCTCACCATGCCATTCCAGTTTAAACCCAGCCATATGCAAATCAGTCTTGACCCTGTGCCCCATGGGAACAGTCCAGCCCAAACTGCCAAGGCCAGGTCCTCCCTAGACTGGAAACAAGCATCCTAGGACCGGTTTCGGGCTTTCAGCCCTCATCAGCCAGGATAGCTTGATTCCAGTGGCATGGATAGCACAGGAATCACGTCTGAGCATACCCATCCCACTCGGGGTGACAAATGCAAAACAACAGTTGATGGACAGAATGCAGAACATCATACATTCACCCCAGTACAGAGATCTGGGCCTAACTCCATCATTTTTTTGCTCACCATGCCATTCCAGTGTGAACCCAGCCATATGCAAATCAGTCTTGACTCTGTGCCTCATGGGAACAGTCCAGCCTGAACTGCCAAGCCAGGTCCTCCCTGGACTGGAAACAAGCATCCTAGGACCAGTTTCAGGCTTTCAGCCCTCATCCAAACGTGGCAACTGATTGCTCTACACCAAGGAAAAAGGTACGGTTTAAGGCCAGTTATAATTGAGCCTGGGTTGGATATTAGGACCATGTAGAGTACAGTCCAAGAGTTACCTTCTTACTTTGCAATTTCGTTGGAGAACTATTGTCGTAGACGAGTTGTCAGCGGAGTAAGCTGCAAGCAGAATGCGAAGTGGGGCTCAATGACAACTGGTCATCTTCAAAGGCGAAAAATCTCAGAGCAGATAAAATCTAAAGCTTCTGCCCAGAAATCCTCAACATCCATTGGGTGGTGCTGTCATCAGTACAAAGAAAGCCCTCTACATTTGTACTTAAAACATCTCTAAAAGTCGGATTTCCTTAACGGGCAAACCCACAAGTTGAGGCCAACTGCTGATTTAACGTTGATGGAACAGCATCAATTGCAACACTGGTCTCTGTCAATTCTCCAGACAGAAAGTTTTCAGAAAGTTTCTAAATCCCAGCTTGTGTAATTTGGGCAGGAGCAATACACTACATCATGTGCCAAGGGTTCCAGACCCTAAAGAACAGCTTGTGGGGGGCAGGCCTCACTACTACAAATGTCACCTTAACAGGAGGTCCCTCTTTGACCCTTTGAGTTTATCTCTTTGTTCTGGGTGCAAGTGGGATCTGGTCTGGCCATAAGGGTCCTGCTCACAGTCTGGCACTAGCCCACTGGGTTTGGTACATGGCTAGATAGAAGTACAATGGAGGGGGTAGTCCCAAGTGTCAACTACATTTGCATGAGACAGGACATCCCCTTTGGGGAAAATTAAGTTCCTGAACACTGGCCAGATATTCATTGTATCAGAGGAATAGGATACCACTTTAACCCCAAGTCTTTTTTTACAGCCCTGTGAACCTCTTCACACCTTATCACGGAGCCATTGAGCTCCTGGGTGAAAGTTGGAAGCTTGGGCAAATTTAATTTCATATGTTCTAGGCAGGCTAATGGTAAACTTTTAAATGCACTTTTTGTAAAATATGTGTTACAACTCCAACATTACCAATGAATTACACTTGTAAAAAGTATTTTAAAAAGAATGAAGTAATTTTTTTTATCTATTTGCTAGGTAGACATAACAATATTTAATTTTCACATTAACTCTGAATGCTTTCCCATGCCACTGAGAAAATAGCTTCTTAGGCTTTGTCAATGTGAGGACATGTTTTGCTTTAAATGCTTACATGTCCTACTCCCAGACCATGCACCCTACATAATGGTCACATAAGGATAACTTAGGGTAGACATTAATATTTAAAGGGAATGTTTAATTCTATCACAGAGAGTTATTTTGACAGGTCAAGTTTGCAGTTTAAGTCTGCACAGCCAGGCTACTGGTGGCAGGCCTGCTGTCATGTTCTGTATTGTCACTTTAGTGGTGGCACAATATGTGCTGTAGTTCACTGAAGACATGTAATTTAACAGCCCTAGGTACTTAAGGTATTAAATACTAGGGACATATCTGTAAGTTAAATATGCCAGTTTGGAGTATAGCCAAATTCATCCTGTTTTAAGGGCACACGTCCTAGAGCCTGGTTAGCAGAGCCCCAATGTACAGATCAAAACAACAGAATAATCAATCAAAAAATGAGGGTGACTATGCCAAAAAAGTCATTTTCTTACACAGAGCCACAGAAAAACTGAAAAGCATGTATTTAAAACATGATAAAAGTATTGCAAATGTTTCAGATGGAAGACACCAAGGGCCACATTACACATATTGCACATTTTCCTTCATTGCACAGGGCACACCTTTTAAAGGAAGGAAAGGAAAATGTACCACATCATGAGGAATGCACAGCACCCAGGACAGCTGAAAACTCGTGCCGCCCTGGAGTAGCGTGTTCATGTGAAATACGGGGCAGCTACTTTACAGCCACTCTGTGTTTCACTGTGCAGACGGCTACCAGCCTGCACTTTTAAAGGGCAATAGAGGTTGCCCTGCAGGTGGTTGCAGCTGTCAGATGGGCACTGCCAGTGTGCCCCCAGACAGCTTCTTTGCCTCTGTGCCCAAGTCGGTAATACAGCGCGGGCGCAGAGGCAAAGGGATTCCCTCGTTTGCATGGGGCACGCAACCATGCTAAAGAGGGAACGCCTCTAGAAGAAAGCGCTGGCACATTAGGTCCACCAGCGCTATTGGTATTACATAGGGTGACACACAATACCAAAGTGCCCTGGGGCACGTAAAGCAGGCGCAAATGCCTGTCACGCCCCCCGGGGCACTTTATGTAATATGGCCCTGAGAGGTTAAAATATGCAGATGCTTTACAGATCACATGAGATTTGAATTTACAAGTTGTGAGTTGAAAATACATCTTTCTTGCTGTCATGAAGATGGAAATTTGCAAAAGGCAGCTGGTTCAACCTCCCAGGCATCTACATGAACACATAAAAATAGCCTGACCATCAAAATTAACTAGACCATAATTCTAGTATGTTTAGTGGGAAACCCTTCTTGTTGAAAGACGATTTCCCTTACCCCCCCAAAGGGGAGCATGCTTTATCACTGGGCCCTTTCTGTTATCTCTCCTAAGGAGTAAATATAAGCTACTGCCCTTTTTGATAAAGTGGAACTTTGGGGGATAATAGGTAGTAAATAAGTTATGGCAGTCTTTAAGCCTGGAAAACCGTTACTTAATGTATTCCCTAGTGGCGAACTAGAAATAGTGGTGAATACTCATACAAAGAATGACTTAACAGGGAACAGGGGTACTCTTTGACAAAATTGATGTGAGAAAGGAATGGAAGAGTTTCACACAGTTACTCTTTATGAGGGAACAAAGATGGGTCAATAGTCTAGGTACTGATCCGGATGGACTTAATGATGACATTCCGTGGATAAAAAAAAAACAAAGGGGGATTCAAGAGGTAGTGTTCCAAAAGCATAAGAGGCGGATATGTCCTCCTCTAGTCAGAATATATTAACACCTTCCGTGCGGTGCAGATTTACCGCCGATTCTGGGCCCCAATGTAAATGGGTGTGGTCATGACGGAACGGTTCCGTCATGAGCACAGCCCAACCGATGCTCATGACGGAACCGTTCCGTCATGAGCATCGAAGGGGTTAAATAAAGGGATCCACCCTTATTGGAAAATTGGGAAAAAGTGTCCTTCCAGGAATTATATGACTCCTACGTTCAAGGAAAGCACACAGCTTTGTTAAAATATCCCTCACCCACCTAAACGGCCCTTGGTGGCATGCTTCATTATCGGGGTCTTCCCGCCTCACTGCTTGACAGGGCGTGCTGAAACCTACGTCTACAAGGGAGCACTGATTTAGACAATACTATGTGTGGTGTAGGAATGAGTGGAAGGGTCAGTAGTGAATAAGTGAGAGTGAGAGTTAAAAAATATCAGGTTGAGTGAAAAAATAAACTTTCATGTTCCTATCAGCTGGTATTGTTAAAAGTGGAGAATAGAGGAGTTACTATGCTTTATTGGGCTGTAATTCCTCCATTGACATGTTTTGAAGACCTCCCCTGGTTTCTCATCAGGACCTAGACAGATCCCTTCAACACTCTAAATGTTTACATGCAAATATATAAGTCTAGCAGGAGGTGTCATTAAGGTGGTCTCATGTATCTATCGAGCCATTCGGTGGGACTCCACTGGCCACGGGAGAGCCTGAAAGATAAATGGGAGGCAGACATTGGGAGTCCTAGAACGGATAAGCATTGGGAAAATATGCTGCTCCGAGCCACCAAGGTATCCAGCAACGCACAATTGCAATTCATTCGTTTTTATACTCTGCATAGGGAATATATTAAACCTGAATTAACCGCTATTTTCATCGGGAGGATGCGAGTTGCCCCCGCTGCCAGGAGATAGGGGCTAGTTACATTCACATGATGTGGAGTTGCCCACAGATAGAGGGATATTGGCAAGAAGTGGTTAGGGAGACAGCGTGCGTCACTGAGAAGGAGATCCCATGCACCCCCAGTCATGTGCTGCTCAACCTACTTCCCCCATCCTGCTAAAACCAAGGTTACGGCCAGGTTCCAAGACCTGGCATATATACTGGCAAAATGCGTACTCACCAGCAAGTGGAAGGCCCCGGCGGGTCCGGGGGTAGGCAAATGGAACGGGAACTAGTGAAGGGGGCAAGCTGCAAACATAGAATACTGCTTCAGAATGCAAAGAGAGGCATAGGACGACTGGAGAGGGCGCAGGCCTGGGGGGAGTTGCTAGATGACCTGAAGAATGTGGACCTGGAGTCTACACCTAGCACGCCACAGGAAGGATCTCAACCGGCCAGCCCCGGGTTCCTGGACTAAGGAGGGACTAGGGGGGAGGCATGAGCCGGCCATAGCATCCTAACATCCACATACATGATGGGTTATATGAGCACGACACACGGCTTAGACAGATATGAGTGAGACCCAGACCATGTATACAGCGAGAGGCAATTTGGCGGGTTAGTCGGCAGCAGCAGGGGAGGGGGGTGATGGGCGGGATAGTAGAGGGGGAACTGTTAGGATGTTAGCATTTCTGAGAATCAATTACAGCTAGCACTGCATAGTGCGACAGGCGATCATAGGGAAGAGGAGATATGGAGGGGAGACCTGATGCCCGGCTGGGCTGGACACTCTGGAGGGCCATGCAGACGTTAAATGATTGGATAACAATGTGTATGTACACTGCTGATTAATAAATGCCAATAACATTTGTTCACAAAAAAAACCACTTTAAATGTTGGTGAAAGAAAATGAATCCTATATCTAAGATCATTAATTATTGCACATTATAGTAAACATGCACTGTGATACTTTACCCTACTAGGTTTTGTTTCTTGTTATGCCCATCAATTGCTCCATGAGCCTTTTGAACGGGAGGGGAGGGGCACCTGTAGTCAAACAGTTGTCAAGGTTACTCACTCCCCTTTGTTATACCTTTGTTATCTGTGGAACAGCGGATGTCATTAGCATCAATTTGATGAAATCTAAAATTACTTTGCATTCCTCACTATACTGATGGCCTGGAAATATATACAATGTATACATACAATGTATTTAACCAATTTTAGATGTTAAGTGGTACCCCATTTACATGATGATTGTCCTGACCATGTTAGCTACCATACAGAAGGGAACGTTTTGATTGTGTATTAGTTATTGTTTCAGAGATAATTTGTTTTCATAGCTTTTGAAATTCATTATATCTCACCTACACTTCACAAACACAGGATTTTTAAATTCCTGTAGGGATTACAAGCATCGAGTGTCTCATAGATTTTATGACCACAGCGCACTTCGGGGTATATTATTAACGGCCAGCGATGATTATTGCTGGCCGTACATAACGATAGAAATATTATCGCTGGCTATCGCTGAATAATATTACCATGATAATGCTATATTTGCAAGGCATAGCGCTATGGCGATAATATTTCAGCGATAGCGGTGTTTTCAATGGAACATCGCTGGTTTTCCAGTAATGTTCCATTGAAAACGGCTCTAACATTGCTGATACGACCCTGTGGTCGTATTAGCATAATCCATCTCCCATTAAAAGTATGCCTTAGTCAGGAATTTAACATACGTTAATAATCCTAAGTTAAGGCTGAGGTAGCGCAATTTTTTTTATCGCTGCACCACCTTGTTAATATCGCGAAGCTGCCTTCAGGATATTAACGTGTTATTTTCACAGCCATGCCTTCTTTGCAGTTCATTAGCGATGCAAGGCGAGGCTGTGAAAAAACGGGCTATACATCAAGGGAACACGCGCTAGTGTGTCCTTAATGATATTGCAATATAATTATCGCCGCTTTTCGCCCAAGAAGGGACGCTAAAGCGGTGATAATTATATCACCAGCCCTTGCTAATATGCCCCTTCATTTCCCATCTGCCCGTAGATACAGCTAATGTCATACTACTAGGGAGCTGGCATATTTTTAATAGTCTATCGCAGGTGACTCGCATTTTCTCTCGATGGTTAGGAGAAACAAGGTTGCCTTGGCCAAGACAAGAGTGTGTGAATTATTAAACTGTGGGTCTTAAGCCAATGTTTGCATTGGGATTTTGAATGCTTCATTTGTGTGAACTTGTTCTGTCCAGCCATGTAAAGATAGGATTAACAGACGTTTTTCTTTGTTAATGTCGGGGACCATCATAGTTTGTTTACCCCTGCTAGGATAGCTTTTATTAGTGTGTGAGGCTCTTCTGATTCTGTCGATGAAAATTCTTTAAACATTGAGAACACTATCTGGTGCATGACCGTAATGCTAATTTATCAGTATGGTGATGATAGAAGACCTATAGAACAGATTTTCTGGACTTTTTTGATAAACAGCAGGTCGGAGATATACTACCTCCTGCTTAAAGATGAAATAAATTTGGGCAGGAAAACTGCTGAGACAGATACCAGGATGTTTACCAACCAACAGGACACTCTCACTTCTGCACACCATTACACCAACCCTGACTTGAGGAGTGGTATAGCTCATTTACTACATACTATCTCCTGAAGCTCCCCTATATCTTAAAGTGTAGTAGCCTACATCTACTCCTTAGGAGAGATTACAGGAGAGGCCCAATACTAAAGCATGCCACCCACTGTGCGGGTGAGGGCCTTTAGCCTTAACCATAAAGGTCTTGCCACTAAAACACATTTGATATTGGGATCTCGTTCATTTGTGTGGGCAGTCTGTTCCTTATGTGTCAGAGGGAAATTTGAAGTCAAACATCAGCTGTCAATATTTTTTCATAGAAACAAATTGTCCCTTCTGTTATTAACCCCACCTGTTGATGTTTTTTCCACCTTACAATACAGGTGCTCTTTCGAGGAGGGATGACTCTAGATACTCCAAAGTTCCAATATTATGGACCAGCACAATTGTGCGAAAAAAATTAGAGGTGTCAGGCTTCATCATTGGCCATCCCACATTCACCAAAGAATCCTCTACTGGCGAACAAGCCCTTGTTAGGGCTGTAGTTCCAGTATTAATAACTGAGTTGAAAAAAAGAAAAGAAAAAGGGGGGTTCAGTAAAAATCCCTACCGCCTACCTGTCTCCTATTGTAAACTTTAATATTTGGTGGTGGAGAGATGATCAACAACTTTTGAGTAGCGAGAGCCATCCCTCCTCGAAGGAGCACCTACAGTGTAAAATGAAAAAAAGCCCGAACAGGTGGGTTTAGTAACAGAAGGGCCCGTTCCTTTCTCTGGTGAATACGGTATTGGAAGGGTGAGCACGAATGATGGTCCCTCGCCCTAAGGGGAAAACCCTCCCCCACTCCCTCTGATGCTATAGTGGGTGGGTCACATGTGGTAAATATATTTTTCATAGACCTAAATTTCATGAACTCAGCCTTTACCGGGACTTTTTCTTTAACCGATACCCACAAGGTTTCCGAGGTCCTATAGGCTTAGTACTGCCTCTGAAAAACTCACAGTAGTTATGTTAGTTGTTGGATATTGGGTTACTGGTTGAGGGGGCTGAAACACTACTCAAGCAGCAATCACAATCTCTGTCAGAGTGTAACACAAGCAAACTCCAAATTAACCTTTGCTTGACCCTCTGATAGCTTGGCACAAAAGCAGTCAAGGTTAACATAGAGAAAATGTGTAAAGTATTTATATAGCATTTCAAACAGTAAATAAGTGAAAACACAAGGCAAGAAAAATCCCACACCAATTCAGAAAAACATTGGAAAATGTAATAAATTATTTGACACCAACATGTCAAAAATCCAATCAGTAGAACTGAAGATATGCAATTTTAATGATTTCAGGTAAGTAAAGCACCTAATAGCACAGTGCCACTCATATTATCTGGTCGTGCGTAACCAAGTGAAATTCACAGGTTTAGCTTGAGCACGACGGAGAGTGGACTGAATACAGAGACCAGGTTAGTCCCACTGAAGGAGTTACCTATAAAATCCAGTGCAAAGAGTTCCGTTTACTGTGGATGGTGCCACAAGGAGCTGGGAAAGCGTCATCAATGGCCATCGATGTAGCTCGAAGAGCTGGCCAGGCATCAAGGAAGGTAGCGCAAGGGTCCTTTAGAGTGTTGAGGACTATCATCGCTGGAGATTCGGTCAACACGAGCTGTGGATGCTGTGACACAAAGTACAGATCTCACTCTGCCTGGCATTGAAGGCAGTCATTGTGGTGAGAAGACTAGTATTTGCCAGAGGTTCGCAATTGCAGGAGCTGAAGGTAGCAAGATCTTTGCATGAAAGAGCCTATTTGCATTTGTGAAGTGCCCAAAACATTAGGACTTATCCTTTTTTTGGAGAGGAGCTCAGTTCATGGCACACCAATAGTCAAGGACCTGAGGAGGCACCTCTTGGGAGAAAGAAAGTCACTTCAGTAGAGGCCAGCAGGCTCAGACAAGTCAATTTGCAGGCCCAGATGCAAGTCCAGGTAGCAGGTCAGGTGAGCTTAGTATGTCTCTGCAGCTCAAAACAGGAGGTTAGGCTGCTGACCAATGGTGTCACGTCAACCTGGGATAAAAGATACTTGCTCAAGCTCACTTATCAGCAAGCAGGGCAGCAGGCAAAAGAGCAGCAGAGTACCATGGCAGTAGATTGGCGGTCCTTCTGGCAGCAAAGCAGAACAACAGTTATCCTTCTGTAGTATCCACAGCTCCAGCAGTGTACTCCAAAGAGGGTCATCCGAGGATACTGGTGCCTTCTTTGAAGTAGGAGGAGTTTCCAGAGAAATCCCTTTCAATGTATTGAAGTTTCCTCCCTTCCCTGCTCTGGCTCCTACCTGACTGTATGAACAATGCAGTGTTGAAAAGTTCTTTGTGAAGGCAGGGCACAGCCTATTTAGTTGTAAGTGGGGCTGCTCCCAGCACCCCTCCATGCTGGCAGTTGATGGCCCATCCGGGAACATCATAATTTCGATATTCTGTGGCTGCCTGGGAGGAATAAACAAAGCCCAAATTCCAGCATCACCAAGTCCTGTGATCCAGAAACAGGCTGCAGGCATCAAATAGGGCAGATAAATGCCAACTTTCTAAAAAGTGGGACTTTCAAACTTGCAGCTTAAAATCTGACTTTACCATTAGAAAGGAGTTTTAATAAAAATGTCTCAGACTGCAAGCATGAAATGTTTACAAGTTCACAATCAAACCTTAGCACTTATTAAAATGTAATAAAGAAAATGGTGGTGCTGCCCAGATTGATATATTATTTCACAAACATACCTATACTGATACCCATGCCCTTTTTTAAGGCTCTGAACACGGTTTTGAAGGAATTGGTGTGGGGTACAGGCCGGCGACGTATCAGTTTAGTGAAATTGCAACTGTCGGCTGACGGGGGCAGTATGGGAGTTCCAGACCTGATCGCATATGGTTATGCATGCCAACTACAGTGGCTGGCCTATTGGCTAGCGGGATGCAACCTACACGAACTTAATATGACTGACTCTGATAGAGCTAGAGGGACCATTCACCGATTACTACTCCCACTCATCAAGATACCGGACACCGCCCCACCTCTACTCAGGTTAGCACTCAAACACTGGAAGGCGGCGGTAAAATACACTAACAAAACTTCCACATACGCGCCCACGATACCATTACTGGGAATGCCTCTGGGGACAGGTACACTCACAGAACGCAGGCTGAGAGCATTGCATGATGCAGGAGTGCTACAAGTTAGGGAGTTTTTTCTCAGAAGGCAACCTACTGACATATGCGGACTTCGCCAGTTTGCACCACACCCCGAGGGAACTATTTCTCACACATGCACAATTAACACAATATATCACCACGCACTGGGCTAGAGATGGAACGGAACCAGTCACAAACACGTTATGTTATGTTATGTTAAAAAAATGTGTTACCGCGCACGGACACCAATTGGTTTCATGGCGCTCAAAGACAAAGCGTAGATACAGAACAGTCGGGTGTGGACAGAGGGATTAATCATAAGCTAACTGAAAAAGATAGGTTTTAAGAGATTTACGGAAAGTGATGTAGTCAGGAGAGAGTCGGATTGAGAGAGGGAGGGAATTCCAGGTAAAAGGAGCAAGAAAAGAGAAACAAGAACCACCATGTTTTTTGCGTTTGAACCTATGGGTGATTAAGAGGTTGTTCGCAGAAGACCTAATATGCCTCGAGGGGATGTGGCGTTTAAGACTGAGGGAGGTGAAAGCAGGGGCAAGAGCAAAAAGAAACTTAAAAACGGTACAGCCATTTTG
Organism: Lissotriton vulgaris; assembly: GCF_964263255.1. NCBI lineage: Eukaryota > Metazoa > Chordata > Amphibia > Caudata > Salamandridae > Lissotriton > Lissotriton vulgaris. The sequence continues at coordinate 1,537,518,755 of NC_141695.1, forward strand.
AAAATACAGCGGGAAGCGACCGGAAGCCAATGCAATTCCTTCAACAGAGGCATGACATGTTGGTGCTTTGGCTGTTGGAAGACCAATCTGGCCGCCTGGTTTTGTACCAGCTGGAGCCGATGGAGATGGTAAGCAGGAATCCCTACATACAAGCAGTTGGCATAGTCAATGCGAGAGGTGACAAGGGCCATAATGACAAGTATGAGAGCCTCTGTAGATAAGAACGTGCAATGCAATATCTGATGGGGACGGGCAGTCATCTGACGAAATGGAAGACAAACGGAATACGAATAGGCAGGGCGGTGACATTGCAGCCCCTCCGGTCCCAATGGGAAGTGGACGCAGGCAGAGCTTTCAGGGACAAAGAGTGGGAAAGAGTGCTAAAATACCCAAAAACAGTTGCGCGGAATCCAAAGTTTAAGTATATCCAATTAATGATAGTCCATAGAGCGTACTTAACTCCACACAGATTACACAAAATGTTCCCTGAATCAGCAAATAACTGCCCTAGATGTGGACTGGATGACGCAGGTCTTTTGCATATGTTCTGGGACTGTCCCAAGCTTGGACATTACTGGGTAACGGTCCATGAGACTTTGGCAGCAGTGGCACCGGGGAGACCGTACACATCCTTGCTATATGGAGTTTTGGGTCTAGGCCACACAGAAAAGAAGAGGAGTGTTGCCTCTAGATTTATAGATTTAGCTCTGCTATTGGCGAAACGGGCAATAGCGATGAAATGGAAATCAGCTAGGCCGCCTGACATCGCGACATGGTACGGAGAGCTACTGAGGTGGGGGAAGGCAGAAGGTTTGGAACTGCAAAGGAAGGAACGTAGAGGACTTATGAGAACACACATATCCCTAGACTGGAACGCAACACTGACGGAATTTGAAACTTACACCTCAACATACATTGAGTGAGTGTCCAGGGTGCTTAATGATATCTGACTCCATACACACGAGCCTACCGACATAGGGCACTGTTGTAAGGATAGCGCAGAATATGTTCCCGATCCACATACAAGATGGGATGCATCGACTATTAATATAATACGTTCTATATACACTGTGAAAGGAGGGAAGTCGACAGTCACCATAATAATGCTAATATGTAGATATGAGACATTACCTGCAAGACTTGAGGAAGGAGAACTATGTAAGTGCTGGGGAGGGAGGGGGGAAAGGAGTTGTTCTAAGTGTTCACAACGAGCTGAAATGGAGATAAAATGAAAATTGCAGTATACTAATTATTATGTACAGAAAGTAATGCCACATTGGAAAAATAATGTCGTATTGATTATGTGTATGCAACCGAAATATTACTGCACCAATAAAAACATTTTCCAAAAAAAAGTTGAGTTCTTCTGTGTAATCACTGTGAGTTTGGCACTGCACCACGCATGCTGCTGTTTTCCAGGGTGCTGATTTCGAACAGTGAGGTGTCTGGAATTCCTCAAGCGGAGTTCATACACGTTGTGAGCTTTTGAATTATTTCTCTTGCATATTCTCATGGCTGATTACATGGGCCTTTCTCCCAAAAACAAGGATTCTAAAGGCAATCTTAAATAATCTAAGCAAGCTTCTCCTACTCCAGAACTAGTTCCGAAAGATGCCAGCACTACGTTGGATACTATTTTATCTCGCTTAAACGCTGTCCATGATATTGTGCAATTGACTAAAACTAATACTGACTTACTTCAAGTTGAGGTTGTGGCAAACAGAAATGAATTTAAGACCTTATCACTTCGTGTTTCTACTGCTGAATCGTGGATAAGTGGTGTGGAAGATACTGCGCAACATCAATCTAAATCAATGAAACAATTGGAACACTCCATGTCTGCGTTGCGGAGAGATCTTACGGAGCAGGAAGATAGAAATCGCAGGAGTAATCTGCGTATCTTTGGTCTGCCCAAAGATGCAGAGAAATCAGCGTCATCAATGATAGAGTTCTTGTTTCACTGGATTCCTTCTGTTTTGTAGATTTCTTTTCAGAAAGACTTTGAAATAGAACGTGCTCATCGGGTTCCTACATTCCGGCCTAAGTCTTCACCTCATCCTAGACCAGTGATCTTTAAACCTTTGCGACTTCAGCATTCTAAACAAATCTTAGCCCATATGAGGAAAATCAAGGCAATTGTTTGGGAGGTCCACAGAATTGCCATTTCCCAGGATTTTGCTAGGGACACTGTTACCAGACAGAAAGGTTTTCTCAATCTACGAAGATTACTTGACATGAACATTCCGTTCTCTTTTGCTGGTCCTTCGCGATTTCGAATAACTTTTAGAGGCCGCACTCAGATTTTTTATGAGCCTTCGGATCTTTCGACCTTTCTGGATAATCAGATGGAGTCTCAGATGGAATATTCACCTTCTCCTGACCCTTCTGGTTCTTGAGTGTTATCTAAGTGCTTTTTCTAACCCTCGTGGCTTGTATAGCGACATGTGTATGCTAATGCTACAGTCTTTATCTTTATAGTTACACAACTGTTATGTGATGTTTCCAATGTTTGACATGTTCTAATCTTTTTTCCTTGCAGGTTCTGCTCTTTCTTTAAGAAGGTGTATCGTTTACTCTTATGGTTGATGGCTGTCTTTACTCTTTCTTCCGTCTTGTTAGTGTGTTTCCTATATCTTGTTTTTCATTTCCTTTTCTATTCCTTCTTAGTACTGTTTTCTTCCTATTAGTGTTTGGTGTTGCTGCGACTGTATTGCTTTATTGTGTTGATGTTTCCGTGATATTTTTGGGTGTTCACTATGTAGACCTCCATTTCTCTTTCTCTTTCATATATGTCTAATTTATTTTCTGTATGGTATCTTGAAGTCTTGTTAGTTTCTCTGAGTAATTTTCTTGTCCTATTGTTCCTGTTTGATGGTGTATTTGTTTCTTTATGGTGTCTTATACATTAATAGATTCTTTCTATGTCTCTATGTGAATATAGTATATGATCCCTTTCTTATTTTTTGAATAGTTCATTCAAGCTATTAGTTCATGTTTTTTCTTTGATTATGTCTCCTTCACTACTCTTAGATTTGGTTCTATGTATTATTGTTTTTTTGCTGTTCTGGTTTAGTCTAAAGGTAATATGAATTATTTGATCTTTGTTAATTGCCTTTTAGATCTGTGAGATATGAATTAATAAATATATGGTTTTAGGATGTTCTGATGAATTTGGCTTATAGTAGTATTTTTGATGTTCTGCCTTGCGAGGCAGCTCATGTATGTTTTTATGCATCCATTCTTAAGTATCTTTTTATTGTTTGATGGTTCCTGAATTGACCGAATTAATTTCATTAGTATATCTAGTATATTGTATGTATATATTTATTCTGAATACCTTCTCTCTCTATTACCTCTAGTTCTTATTCTTTATTACTCTTTGCTTATGGGGTAATGGGTTTTTCTTTTTCCTTTGTTGGCCTCTTTGCTTGCCTCTCCATGTTCCCCCCTCGTATGAATTTTGTCTATTATAGACTTCCCCTGGTGGGATCTTTTTACCTTTTTTTCCTGTCTCTTTTCTCCTGTTTTCTTTCTTCTTTTTCCACTCCTTCCTTTCCTTTTCTTTTCTTGGGTCTCCTGCTGGCGTTCAGTATTTGTGGGGTCATTAGACTTACTGTGTCTTTGTTGTATTGAGGATACTGTTTTTGGAGTATTTTTTCTGTTATCAGGTAATAGCGAGTATGTTGTCTTTCTGCTTTTATGCCAGGCTTGAACGTTTTATCACTTACTGTGCGTGGTTTGAATTACCTGGTGAAGAGGGAAAAAATTGTGGATTATTGTAAAAATCTCTCTACCGATTTAGTAATATTGCAAGAAACGAAAATATCGTACAAGCAGGCCCTTCTATTGAGGAAGGAGTGGGTCCGTGATGTTGTGTGCTCTGATGCCTTTGGTAAGAAGAATGGGGTGGTGACATTGATTTCTAGAAATTCGGGGTTGACTGTGGTTACTGCGTAGCATGATTCAGAAGGCCGGTGGTTGCTGACTCGCTTATCTAATGGTTCTCTTGATCTCTATGTTATGAATATTTATGCACCCACTAGTGATGAGCCATCTTTTTGGAGAACTATTTCTAAAAAAACGTTCAGATGTACCTCATAATGGCAATTTGATAGTGGGTAGGGACTTTAATCTTCCAATGGATCCTATTTTGGATAGACACTTTGCTTTTAAATTCCGTCTCCCTAGGGCTCATAAATAGATGACTAATATGTGTTCCTCTGCTAATCTTACTGATATGTGGCGATTACATAATCCCACTGGTAGTGACTTCACTTTTTCTCTTCTCCCCATTCTAGCTTTTCTCGTATTGATTATCTTTTAGTCCACATAGCTCTTTTAAAGTGCTCGTTGTCCCCCCTTATTCATCCGATTCTTGTCTCTGATCATGCTGCTGTGTCCTTTCCTCGCCTCAATATTGCTGAAAGTAGAGAATTTGGCATTCGGAGATCCTGTATGATCAAAGTCAAGTTGCGTTACTCAATAAGGATATTGATAATTTTTTCTCTGTTAATGAGGCCTCGGTTAGCTCCCCGGTGGTATTATAGGATGCTTTTAATGCACGATTAGAGGACAAATTATTAAACAAATGGCAAAAAGGAATGCTGATATTAGGAAAGAACTTACTGATCTAGCAGATAACATTAAGAAGCAAGAAGCTCTCCATCAAAATTTTAAAGATAAGAAGTTATTACAAATTATCAAGAATCTAAAATATTTTTACAATTCTATTGTCACTAAGAGAGCTTACATTGGTGTCCAAGCACAGAAGTCTAAACGGCTACTTCAAAGAATCGGGCAGGTAAGGTCCTGTCGGCGACGTTAAAGTTTCAAGAGTCTAATATTAAATCATCTCTGATATCTTGTATTAATGATAGCTCTGGTACTAAGAAATTTCAAACTAAGTAAATTCTTGAGGTCTTTCGTGAGTATTATAGTAAATTGTACACTCCTCATAATGAATCTTCGCTTGATCATTGCCAGCAATTTTTAAAGATGATTCCTATTCAGACTGTTTCGGATGATCATGGTGTAAAGTTGGGTAGTCCGATTACATCAGAGGAGATTATTCATTCTAATAAAGCCACTCGCTCTGGGAAGGCTTGGGGTCCAGATGGTTTTCCCATTCTGTTTTATTAGACCTTTCTTCCATCTGTTGTATCTCGCCTTAAAGATGTCTTCGATAGTTTTATCTCATCGGGTTCGGTTTCTGGTTCAGCTGCGGAAGCTACTATTGTAGTAATCCCGAAGGAGGGTAAAGATCATTTGGATCCTAAGAACTTTCGCCCCATATCCCTCCTCAATATGGAAGCGAACATTTTTGCCAAAATTTTGGCCAAAATCCTAGATTCCGTTACTTATTCATCCATCACAGGCTGGTTTTGTTAAAGGTAAAATGGCTAGGGATAATATTCAAACTTTTTGCCATATCATAGGAAAAGCAAAGTTATCTTACCTTCCAGGGGCTGCTCTTGCATTCGATGTCTAAAAGGCTTTTGATAAGGTTTCTTGCCTTTTTTACATGCAGTGTTTCGTGTGCAAAATTTTGGGGAATCCTTTGTCAAGATGGTTATGTCTTTATATGCACATCCTAGGGCGAATATTAGAGTTAATGGTGCTTTTTCTTCTTTTTTTAATCGTTTTTAGGGTACTAGAAAAGGGTGCCCATTATCACCTCTTCTGTTCTTATTATATATTGACCCGCTTCTTCAGTTACTCAATCTTCATCAAGATATTAAGGGTTTTCAATGTGGCTCACATTGTATCAAAACAGCTGCTTATGCAGATGATGTACTCATTTTGTCTGACAATATAGCTACAGTAATTCCTGCCATTTCTGATACCGTTAATCTCTTTTCTAGTGTTTCTGGTTATACTCTTAATAAAGATAAAATGGAGATGTTTCCCCTCAAAGCATATTGTTTACGAGCACATATGGGGAATGCTGGCTATAAATGGCAATCAAAACAAATTAAGTACTTGGGAATTTGGTTTTGCAGTACTCTAAATGAAACAGTAGCATTTAACAAAGCTCAAACTTTATTCAAGATTCGTCAACTTCTAGATACGTGGTCTCCTAAGTATATCTCATGGTGGGGACGTCTTCAAACGTTAAAAATTATGATAACGCCCATTATTAATTTTGTGTCCTCTATGCTTCCTATTAGGTTAGCTTTGTCTTTTTTCCATGAAATTTACTCTAAGTTCCTCTGGAGAGATAAGAGAGCAGAATGTCCTATAAATCTTTGAGGGAGCCCTATGATATGGTGGTTGTAACTTCCCTGATTGGGATAAGTATCAAGTAGCTTTCCTAGCTTCACAAGGGGCTCTTTGGTTCTCTTCAGATCCTCGCCATGCGCCGTCATGGGTGTTGATTGAGCAAGAACTTTCTTTTGCTCCTCTTTTTTAACTATGTCCACATTGTCTATTCCTTTTTCTCGGGCTATCATTTTAGACACCATTACGGAGGTGAAAGCTATTGATAAGATAGTGACTAAACTAATACATAAGTCTAGGTGGTCTTCTCTGTGGCACAACTCCAAAATTAAAATTTATATTGATTCAACCTTGATGACCTATTGGGCTAGTAAGGGGATTACGTTAGTTAATCATCTTTGTGATTCGAATCATGATCCATTACCTTTTTCCTCCTTAGCTCAGCAGTTTTCTCTTACTAATTTGGATTTTTATACCTTCTTGAAAATCAAAGTTGCTCTTGCTAAGGTTCGTCTTGATCCAGTCTCTCATACAATATCTCTTCTGTTGATGTGGCTCAAGTCGGGGCGTGTGGCTTCTACGATAAATACATTTTTAACTCCCAACCCGCCTGTGCTGACTACCGTTACACAACAGAAATGGTTACATCATTTTGATCATGATCTTCTTAAGCATATCTCCTCAGACACTTGGCAAATGATTGGGAGACTCTCTCTTCATCATAAGATTGCCCATCTCTAATTCAGTCTAAAAAAAATTCTCTCAATTTACTGCATTGGACTCCGGTACGCCTACATTCTCTCAATCTTAAAGACAATGATCTTTGTTGGAGTTGTGGCTTAGCCGCGGGTACATATCCACACATGTTTTTTGAATGTTCCCTACTCCAGCCTTTTGGGGATTTGGTTCATAAACACCTCATGTTAATATTTAAGATCCAATTTCAGCTCTCCTTTCCAATAATTTTGTTGGGTCCATGGGCGTCACCTCTACCATTACCATTGGATTCTTTAGACATGCAGTTATTAGATCTGTTGTTGATGATTGCGGTGAAGATTGTCCTTAAGGAATGGAAATCAATTGGTTCCATATCCTATCATACATGGTGAGCTTGGGTATCTTTTTTACGAGGGGCTCATACCTCTGTAGAAGAGGCTCATCTCTCCCCTTCTATTTCTCGTGGGGTATGGAGAGCTTTTGGATGAATATGTGGATTTGGCCTCGAAGGGGTTGGTGGAACAATATCCCTTTGTGTTGTCTCTTTAATTTCTTTCTTTCTTTCTTTTTGTTGTGCTGCAGGAGACCCCCCCACCCCCTCCCTTCCCCAGTCTTATTCTTACTTTTTCTCTTCTTTCTTCTCTTTTGATTTCTTCTTTTCTTTTCCCTCTGTCTCACTTTCTCCCTCGTTCGTTCCTTCTTTCTTTCCTTTCTTATTTTTCTTTCAATTAATTCTTATCAAAGTGATAGATCTGATGTTTTACTATGATTCCTCTGTGATATTGTTTTCTTTTGCAGCATACTTTTTACAATATCCTTTTTTAAATTAATAAAGATATATGAAGTCAATGTACATGTGAAGTAATTGATTTGAGTTTCTGAGTGAAGGTGCTGGCTTTAATTCCATCAAGTTGTTTTAGTTTATTTCCTTATTCCCAGGTTGAACTTATAAGTATCTAATGTGTTACTTTAATGAAGAATGGAGTCTTAAAGCAGATGTGTATGCTTATCTGCGTTACAAAAACAGTTAAATAAACAATAATGTCAGTATCATGCCCTATATTGCAAAAGTTTGGTGCGTGTGTACAGCACCACATAGGAATGGTATTGAAATGAAAATGTTATCAGGCAAACAGACATCTTGAGTCCTTTCCCTATATCATATATGTATTTTAGAAAAAAAACTATTCACTGTAGCTTTCTCTCTCAGCCTTTAATTAATTTAGTATACATTCGCACTTAAATATGGCCATTAATGAGATGCTATTCTTGCTATCAATTTAGGTGAAAACACATTGAGCTGCCTCCCCTATGTCACTCATAGATTAAAACTATTCAAGGCGTTCATCCTGTAGAAAATTCATGGTTCCTTCAAGTGATTCTTCAGAAGATGACCATGGCCCTCTACAAATGCATTGTTTCTAGCATGACTCTTCACGTCAAGGATGACAGCCATACAATTATCATATTCCATTGCCATCTTTTTTGTAGACATAGGCAAAATATAAATTACACTGGGGAAATTCATTGAATTCCCAAGGTTAGGATTAGGTAAAACATATTAAATTGCTCAAAATTTCCCCTTTCAATTTCTGCCTACTTTTCGCCTGCATGGGACTATTTTATGCACAAAAAGGCTTACAAGGCATGTGACAGACTGAAAAAACACACTTTGCTCTAAAAAAGAAATTTCATTTCATTTCCCCATATTTCTATGAACTTTTACAAAATTACACAATTTCATTAAATTCTACTTTGCAGCCTGTGTGGCCCATCTTAGGGGCTATTACTAGTATAGCATATTCAAACTCATTAGATACAACAAATAAGTACAGACTGTCTAGTGCTATTTTAGCCCAGGGAGTCAAAGGATCAAACAGATAACCGACTACAAGTTTATTATCAGTCTATTCACACACATGGACCAAGGACCACATTATAAAGCAATATTCCATGTGAAAGTTAAAAAAAGTCACACTCAAAGGCTATCTAAGAATTTCTGGTAGAGGAGATCAAGACTATAGAAAGTGATTGCTTAGGTTTGATAGCTTAATGGCATTATATGACACCTAATGACCTCCATCCGTGAAAGTTGAGAATACTTACACTCATACCCATGTCCATGTATTGCTCAGTTACCACAGGCGGGCTTGGCATAGTGTACTGGAGACCAACTTGCTCATCTGTATGGACCGAATCTGTAAGACAAAAAGTATCCTACAATGAAGAAAAATGTTAGCTGATTCTGGTATCAAGGTGGTGACTTTTCGAACCAACCCATGTATTCTGCATGGACATTAAAAGGAGCTTACACCCCACATCGTGCATGGAAATTTAAAGAATGGGAAGAAAACAACATTATTGTGTCTCATTGGTTAATGCTGGTTTTAACCCTTGATTTCAGACAATCAAACAGCCGCGCATCCAAGGAAAGTATGAAGAGGTTGTATGTCACTGTCATTAGGACAACAATTTGACCTACAAATATATTACATCCACTACATTGTCTACCAATACATTGGTATGTTGACCGTGTGTTAACTATTCTTAATTTTACTTTATCTATGCGTACTATTTATTGTAGCGTTTAAGTTGATGTAGCTATTATTAGCGATGTATAAAAATTTGGTTGTGCTATGTAGCACATGCAGTCGAGTGAGCTTTGAGCTATGAAGGCAATGCTGCCATAGACAGATGGTAGACTGTATGAAATGGGATAATGGCAGCAGCAAAGATATAGCCCACATTTTTGACAACAATACCTGGAGGAGAAGAGGTAGGTGAGGGGATTTAATGTGTTGATGAGATATGGACGCAATGGCGACATTGATGGAACTGCTAATGGCAATGCCAGCTTGAACATCGAAAATGGAAGCAATAAAGGAGGTGGGTTTAAAACATGGAGAAAATAGACAGAGTTTTGGAGAGAGGGTGGATATAATCACGTGTTGTTGAGGACGAGGAAATGAATGATGGACGTGGAGTCAATAAAGGTATGAGCGGAGATCATGAAATCTTGAATTAATTTACAAGGAAAAAGAGCTTTGTGATGTAAGAGTTGAGATTAACATGGCAATTCGTTTTTAACTAAGGTCAAGAAAGAAATTAAGTAAGAAGAAAGTAAACAGAGATAATGAGATACCTGGTATAAAAGCAGTGGCAACAAATGTATGGACTGAGAAAATGGGGCAATTATGATTGGACCACCAAAAATTCATTCACTGATACTAAAACATAATGACACAGTGCAAGTTTGTGTTTTAAAAACATAAATTAAGAGAATAGTGATACATATGGAATGACAATATAATGAAGACAGTAATGAAAGGAGAGAAGAACATGACTACACTACATGAATGGGTCTATATAATAAAACATGAACAGTACAGGCAAATGAACTGAAAGTCTTAAAGACTTGGGCACAGGTAATGGATACCACAGTGTTGAGAGTAGATATCATGTTTGAAATAGGAATGTGAGCAGCGGAGTGAATACATGAGAGCACCAGGGAGAAGCAGGGGCTATATACAAGCAGTGAGCAGGTGTGTATCAATGAAGTTAAGTGTGAAACTGAAAAAAGAAAATAATAATGGAAAGGTTAAAGAAAGTCTTCCTTGATACATCTATGAAGGACAATCTAATACAACAATCACAATCCTCTGGGTGTGAGATGGAATTAGCAGCTGTATCGAAAGCCATCCACTGAGTCTACTCACCACCAAATCCTTCAAGGCGTACATTTAGCTTAAGGAATGTGCTGGACACTATCAGGCACATCTGTATTGGAAAAAGAAAAAAACATCATTGTGCTGAAATAGTCCTAGCTTTAGAAGGTTGCCTATTAAAGAAATACACAAACACATATTTATTGTCAGACTTGCTCTCAATCACAACTAAGGGGCCGATTACGATGCAGCTAAGAAGGCTCTGACCAATGGTCGGAGCCTTCCAAGCTGCATCGTAAATGGCCGGTGGGATTCCTTTCCGACTGCCTCATTTTGATGGTGGTGGTCAGAAAGGAATCCCACTGGTCATCCCGGCTCAGCCCATCTGCCAGTCGGAATGTGGCAAGCAATCTCAGGGGCGGGTCTTTCCGCCTTTGAGATTATGATGAAGGTTTCCGACATGGTTTCCATGCTGGTCTGTACGGCATGGAAACCATGAGGCAAAGCATCTTTGGGGGCCCCCGACAGGGCCCCATTTGATGCATGGCCTCCAGTTGTAAGCAGAGGGGGCACCTATGGTGCCCCCTTGTTGATCCCTGCACCTTGTGGCAGCCTGCCACGGGGGGGTTCAGGGATGAACCGCACCTCAAATTTTCCTGTGGGAGCATGCATTACGGGTGTTTTATTGCCGGAATGCATGCTCCTATACTAAAATGTAGGAATGCGACAAACAGTGTTCGGTCGCATCCTAATGATGCGTTGGGGACTGCCGACTGGGTTTCCGTCTGCCCCATGACCGATGCTGTGTTGGCAGGAAGTGATTCCACCCAACACTGTAATGACGGTCTTAGGCAGTTTTTGTTTATAGTGATCTGCTGTACATGGTTTACTGATAGGTGAAGTGAGTTCTGGGAATCAACTGTGTCACATGCAGTAAACAAGGAAGATTTCCGGTGTCTATTCACACAGGAAACACAAGGAATAACTAAGTGATGCTATGATTGTGTGCCTTATAAAGACTGTGTGCTTGCCTATATCGCAGAGGCAGCCATAGGGGTTTCTTCATTTTCCCTCAGACAGCACACAAAAAATTCATACCTACCTTTTCAGCAAGAAAGGCATGAATGTGGTTCCGGATCAGCTTCAAAACATCAGGGATCAACCTGACCAGAGAAAAAAGAGACAGCTTCCTATTTGTGTAACTTTAACATGATGGTCTCATTTTACTTATGCAATGATGTAAATCAGCATTTTATTGTCTCACATATATGTTGACGCATCTGTAGTATTGCAGTAAGGTACTAATTTGTACATGACATGCAGCAATATCTCTGAGTCAGTGTTGCACACCTGGGAATAACAATCGTTGGGGAAAATAGCCAAAAAGAGGTACTGAAACATGTAAAGTGTGCGGAATCACCAGTTCCATTTCTAAGTAGCAATTCAGTGCCCCTCTCAGAATTTTGCAGTATTCTTGCATGCCAGAATTACTGCTACTCGCAGAATTTGTTGTTGCAGTAGCTACAATTCCAATGCTTTATTCCCAGCCCCCTCAAAATGAAAGCCTAAGTAAGGAAATCAAGTATTTTTATAGATAGCCATCCAGGGTTTAAAAATGGTACAAATTATACACCACAGATTTCATTGATAAGGAGTTAAAGTCAGCTCCAAAAACTCAAGTGTCATATTTAAAATGTTGAAAATTCAGCTTGTGTTCCGTTGTCTTCGTGCATGGAATGTGCCAAAAAAATTAGACATGGGTCTCAGGCTGACAAGTCACAGCAGTAGCATAAACAAGAATCTGATATTTGTATAGCAATGTCCAGATGTTAACAATCTGTATGAAGAGCCCCATGTGAAACCCTCCTTTGAATTCAGTTTCAGTGGGCACGAATAAAAAACAGGGCCGATTAGATACTTTTTTCCATATGAATATCTTTGGATTGGCCACTCCCACACTGTAATACTTTTATAAGCAGGTTTACTATTTTTCACATGGGGCACTGCAGCATCGGAAAATGCTGTGCTGAGGAGAGCGTCCTATTTACTAAAATAAGGCACTCTCCTCCCCTCTCACTAGCGCCGGCACTGAAATCAGCTGCTGTACGCCACAGAGACACCTTTGTGCCACAGTTCATCGGTGTCAGCATGGGCCTTGTACTAGAAGGAACGCTTCCAGTGCAAAATACTATTTACAGACTCACTTTAATCATTTTCTCACTTTGTATGCTTGCTGTAAAGTGAGGCACACAGGCAAAGTCAGAAAAGGAAGGACAAATGAAAGTATTTTCCTTCCTTGATCCTACTTTAAAAGGCTGAGTTTTCTCATGCTAAACAAATATAATTTTATTTAGTAAATTGGGTACATCAGAAGAAACCTTGGGTGGTGCATGGGCTTTCCCGTTCAACACCCTTGGTATGCCCCCATGGCAAACAGTAATGCAAAGCAGTACTATGCACTGCTTCCCATTACTTTTCTGTTATTTCCAGCTCTAAACAAATTTAATGCGGAAAGTAAATTAGGAAAAAAAGATTTTGCGCCGATTTGTGTCGCTTTTGTGATGCAAACACAGCTCAACATCTTAGTAAAATTCCCCCTGAGTTTCTAAGGAATGACCTTGCATCCCCTGCATTCTTTCAAGGTCAGACTACTTAGAGAAAATATTTGTCTTGATGAAGGAGTATATTAACCCTGGGAATATAAGACGTTTCCATATGGTACAGAATCAAGACTTGTGGTATCATGACATGGATGGCTGGTGACTTGAATAAGCAGGGCTTAATACTGTATCGTGGAACATTGTCTTTGTCATTTAGTGATCATTAAATGCAAAGCATGATTTACCAGCCAGAAACATATCAAAGTGAGAATTAGTGTGATTGGTCATACTCTGTCCTTTCCTTCTTTCTCGCGAGAAACACCAGCCATGCAAAGAATTAAGTGATTTGGTAACATATTCGTTGTAATCGTTTTTGGACACAGACTGCATTCTGAAGCACCTACAGTCAGGGATTTTCCCTCTTATCTAGCAAAGACTTTTTAGAAGCATTGTCATCCGTTGGGTTTTCCCCAACTGGTACTAAGACATTTTTTTGCAACATCAGGCATATTTGATAACTTTATTCTCCTACACCATGGTCAGTCAGTGGCTAATATGCCAGAACAAGCATTCAGATGGTCTATGTCCTATCCATGAAAAAGGGCAATGCAAGCCAAAGGAAGCACCCATTGTGGACCCTCCTATTTGTTTTAATATTGGTGCTTGACTAAGATCCATTCTCTGAAGCAAAAGTGAATGTGTCCAAATAGCTGCAAGTAAATATGCTGAGGTCTTCAGGTGGGGAAGTGGGGAATCACATACAGGCAGAAAATGCTTAAATATGTCAGGATTTGCCAGAAGATTGGTCAGGCCAGTACACACAATTTCTGAAACACTGAACTCAGTAAAAACATGGATACAATCAAGCTTGCTATTGTGCAAGCTAGATTGTTGTAAGGCCTAAACTAAATAACATAGTTATACCCTTATTGAGGTAACCAAGCCCTCCAAACATTAGCTGAAAGAATGTTTTTCAACGTTCCCAACACTGCCAGTTGAATCTTTCAATAGCTGCCTATCACAGAGAGGTAACAATCCAAAGTACATATCGTTTTTTTTTTACAAAGCTCTGCATAAAATGTCTTCCTAATGCTTACCTGACTTGGGGCCTCATAACGATGTTGGTCAAAAAGCCTCCTACCGCTGGTCAGAGGCTTTTCGACTGACATGGTAGGTTTGAAGTCTGACCGCTGTATTAGGATGACAGCGGTCAGAGTTTAAATCGGCCGGAGAATCCGAAGCATTCCGCCGTGGGGATTACGATGTCCGTTTCTGACAGCCATTGTATATTGGCCTTTCCAATATGGAAAAGCTGTCAGAAAGTGACATTGGGGGCCCTTAGCAGGAACCTTGTCCTTCTGCGGCCTCCAAATTTTCCCTCCTCACCATCCCTGCACTGTTTGGCCGGTATCTCACAGTTCAATTTACTCGGTTATAAACAACATAGGGCCTCACCTTAAAGACACTTATTCCCAACATAAAAAACAAATCCAGGGTTTTCAATATTCTTCTCAATTCCCTGGAGTTTATGCAGTCCAACTACTCTTGCTTGTCACAGTGTCTCACTAAAAACAACAATGACTGCTACCATCCAGACTCCCCACCTTCCATACAATGAAAAATGTGAGAGGAGAGAGCGAGTACCTCACAGTAGAACCGCCAACGAGGGTATCTCACTGTGCCTGCCACATGGTGAATGGATGTTTAAAAGCTTCCATTTTTCAATGTGAGCTTGTACTGCAGGCGGTTTCTGTCCGCCTCACAATCTCCTATTGAAATATGGATGTTTCTGACCACATCATACGCGGTCGCATCCTGACATGAGATCGGTCGGTTTCCAATCTGCAACAATGTCAGTCGGAGGCAACTCTTAGTGAAGTAGTGTGGCTCACTGGTTAGAGGCGGCAGACCCGAGAGCAGAGGACGGCCCGGGACCAGGGTTCGATTCCCGGCGCGGCAGGTTTCTGGACCAGTGTCAGCGGACTCGATAATTCTCTCGCCTCGGTGCCCACTCTGATCAGGGATCACACTCGGCATCTCTGGGCATTAGCTTGCCTCATCTTCACTAACGGCCCCACCAGACC
The DNA here is from genome assembly GCF_964263255.1 of Lissotriton vulgaris. Taxonomy (NCBI): domain Eukaryota; kingdom Metazoa; phylum Chordata; class Amphibia; order Caudata; family Salamandridae; genus Lissotriton; species Lissotriton vulgaris. Next base: position 1,537,534,037 of record NC_141695.1, read on the forward strand.
GCCGGGGATGCCTGGTCTCACCCTGGAGATACCCATTAAGGGACCATCTCTCAGGGAAGCCAGGAGGGTTTCGCAGCGGTCGAAGTGCCTTGGGACCCTACGGGTAAATAGTGCGCTATATAAATGCCAATACATACACATTTACTCTGACCAACATCGTAAAGAGGCCCTTGATGTCTCCTAACACCAACACCACTATGAAGGGACTTCCAGCTAAAAAATCAACTTTATGTGCGGTTTGAAGATTTCTAGTGTTGTCTTCTCCATTTTGCAAGATGGAGAAGAATAGGCCACTTTTCGCAAAATACAAAATCCTGGCTATTTTAATGTACTTTCCTAATCTTTTCTATTTGTTCCTATCTGCCGTACACTTTGTTTGACACCTTGAGTTTTTCAGCCAAAGATTATTCTTGCAACTGTTAAAAGTAATTAAATAGGAATAATGTATATATAAATGGCTATGGATCAGGCACTTACTCAGTTTTTCCAACAATCACATTAAAATCACCCTCTATCGATTTGCAGGCTTTGATGGTCAGAATAGGCTGTCCCTTGGAAGTCTTGGTTATCACAAGATCGGCAGTAGCACCAGTTCCAACTCTTATCTCAACACCACCAAGCAAGATGCTAGAAATGATAGATTGATAAACACAGTGAGGATCTGTAAATATGTTGGCCATCTACAATAGTACAACAATGCAATATCACAACAAGCATAATGAGCCACTCAACCTCTAGTTCAGTCATTTGTCAATGAAAACCAAAAAACAACTGACATCTCAAGAACTCATTCCCTAATCAAAGAACATTGATAACAACAAGAAATTAAGAGGGGATCTAGGAGTAGCCATATCACACTCAGCACCAATTCATGAATACCAACTGGATATTTGATTAAAGAATGTAAAGTGGGCAAGGTCTACATGTTATGTGTACTAAAAGCCTGAGATGGTGATATGCTTTTAGAGAGATTGAGAGGTCAAATAAAAACTGTGGGGCATATTATCAAGGGGGCTCATCTCCCTATTACCTCGCTGTTGCTAACTCCAGTTAGCGACAGCTAGTAGGAGATAGCGACCATCTTGGGTCCCACTTTGCATGTCAGTGATATTTATCACTAATGACATGCAAAGTGGGCGTGCCAAGATGTTAGCGACTGGAAACAGTTGCTATCATCGCTATCTCCTATTACCAACTTTTGGAGATATTCGCGCTAAGCGCGAATATCTCCAAAAGCTAACACCTGCCCTGAGCAGTTCTTAGCCATGTTATCCAATGGAAGGTGGATAACATGGCTAAGAGCATTAGCTCGGTAATGCATGAATATCTCTGACTTTTCAGCGATATTCATGCATTGCGGCCGATTTTTATCGCATTAGCGATAAACCTTTGTAATACCAAGGTTTATCTGCAATAAAAATCACCGCAGCTCAGCGGTAAATTTTTGTCTCTAACCAAACAATAGCGATAATTATCGCTATTGCTTGGTAATATGCCCCTGTATTTGTTCATGGAGTTTGGTCACTGTAAAGCATTGAGACCGATTCGAACTAGGATTGCTCCCCTTTCAGAAGCCACATTGAGTCCGGCCAGAAAGGCCAGACTTTTAGAGATGAGCTTAAAAAGTATGTAATGTTTGTGGGATTTACATAGCGTGAACAAACCTGAAAGGCATGGCACCCTCTACAGATCCAATGCAAAGGCACAGTCAAATCACTAATGTATTCGGATTTGGCAAAACTGTCAAGAAGGTGAAGAAATGCATATAAAGAAAATAAGTCTCCTATTTTTATACTATTTATTTATTCAAAATTACTTTCTGATGATTAATTATTCACTTATTTATGTTTTAATATATGATTTTATTGAGTTGCATTTTGACATATGACGCTTGGTTGTTCAATAAAGTTGTATAAAGAGGCAAACACTCTTGCACCAGTCATTTAATGATAAAATGCATAAAATGACATGCATAAATATTCTTTTGTAAAAAGACATAGAACACCAATTGCTTTGCTTCTTCATTTATGAATATTGCGACGTGCAGTTTCCATGTGCTATGTTGACCTATGTAAATAAAATGGAAATGCTCCAGTACTATGGCAAACGGAATATTTGTTAAATACTCAAGTCCCACGGATGAATTATTTAATATTAGGAGGGAAACTTTACCTGTTAATAATACCGTCAGAATATGGCTATCAAAAAGGTCTTATGGTATTGTTTTAAAATGAGAAAGATGAATATTATAACAATGTTAAAGTCAGAACCAGTAACACAGCATTAGTGGCATCTAATTTTGACACAGTATGTGTTTTCAGTGAAAAGTAGCAAATCGATTGGTCTACAACTATTGTTGTTTAAATTAATCTAATGGAACGCAAATACTGATTCATAATGTGAAGTTGTGTTGGTTACCTTACTCCATCTGACAAGACTGGTGCAAATTCATCCCTGGGCCCTGACATCCCCATTTTATTTTGCTGACTGGTACTGGTGTTAACTGACAGTCCCTGGGCTCTGCTTAACCAGGCCCAGGTCCAGTGCTATGCGGAAAAGCCACTTAGGACACAAGAATTCTCTAAGACCCCCACATGGCCATTTCTCAATCATTATTTCAAGGAGCAGCAAGTGCACATCAATCTCGTGTGTTTGATAATTTATCTAATTTCACATCTTTTTTTTTGTATTTGTTATTTTATGATAATCATATTCATCTGGTGCAATCAAAACACTAATTTAAACAAACTACATTGACAATAATCAAGACAAATCACAACACAATATAGTACAGAACATAAAAATGATTAAAAAATAAATTATCTGCTGAACAAACCAGAGTTGTTGCCAACAAATCCAAAGTAACTCACTCCAATGATTATCTTACCCCTTGTGTATAGCATGGGGTTGTGTAGCCTGTGCTGTGGTACCACACTCAGAGGTGTCTAAATACAAGTAATGTTGCTTTTTAGAGTAGCTAGATTCTTGTTGGAATCCTAAAAAATAATTGTATGCTTGATGTGGTACTTCCAACAAATTCCCATGAAAAAATGTCAACAAGTTTCAACCTCATGAAGTGTAGGGGTATGTTCAAGTCTTTTAGGAGGTCATCATCAGGGCAAAGAGAAAAACTTGTTCAGTCGAAACTAAACAGTAATAATGCACACATCTTGTGTGCGACCGCTTTGCAGCCGTCTTGGTGTTAGCAATACCCAGAGTTAGTAAAGTTTTTTTGTACTCAGCCAATCTTTTCAAAATAGCCTGAACCTGCTTTTGTCAATGGTCCCCGTCCGACTTGGAATCAAAGAAACTTAGGGGCATATTTACAATGAAGCGGCAGAACACGAGTTACCTTCAAAATAGCTAACGCCATGTTGTGTCACTTTAGAAACGCAGGGATGCACTGCATTTATAACAATACAGTGCACCCCTGTGTTTCTCCCTGAGCTGGTGTTGAATTTAGCTGCTTAGCGCCAACACAGATACCCTTGCACCATAGTAAAAGGGTGCCTACGTTGTGGTAGTGATTGATGATGTGCAGGAAGGTGTCCCTTCCTGCACACAAAGAAATCCAGAATGGCGATTTGAAACTTCCCCCAGTGTATCTGCTAGGTGTCCCAGGGGTGGGGGTCAGGTATTTATAAGGAGGGTCCTTATGAAATTGTTCTTATATGCCCTGGGGTTAGTAACATTGCACATTTCACTCCCCATATTGCAGCAAAGTGCTTCCCAAAATCGACATTTTTGCTAGGAGTACTGTGGAGTGAAGATCTGCAACCCCTAAAGTCTTCCCTAGGTATCCCAGGGGTGTGTGGTCCTGTAAACATAAGCAGGGTCGTTATATAAAAGATGTTTTATATGCCCTGACATTGGAAAAATTGCCAAGTAATGTTCCCATTGCAAATTCCCAGCTGCATATACTAACATGACAATGAGGTATTAAATAATAACTATCATTAAGGATGTCATAAAAATATAATTCAAGGACTTCCTAGAATGGTATTGATAATTCCAACAATATGCTATTGTTGAATGTATCCTAAAATGTACAGACAGGAAATGATAAGACTTTCTTGTTGGTAAGTCAACATTTTATCTCCCAGTGATCAGTCTTGATTGGTCAGAGTTAAGTGGATTACCCAGGTTTGTTTTGATGAGGTGATACATTGTCCTAGGGGCTAGAGAGCCATTCTTTGAGGGTAGGGTTCTGCTAAATATGTATGCCAGGGTAGGGTGATGGGTTGTAAACAATAACCTTCGAAAGAAGGAGTAGACAGGCTGGAGAGACCAATTTCATTTGCACCCCTACTCTTTGAACCCAGCCAGATGGCAGGATAAAGGATGGAATGAGCAGATGTAAGGGGGAGGACAATATGGGGATGAACCATTCTGATGGTCTGCTTAGCCAGCTCTTGTCTCTCTGCTGGAAAATCAGACATGTTGAATGTTGGAGAAATTATGCTTTTTGGGAGTCTAAAGTGCCACACTTTGGTGGAAATGGTCACACTCTGGGGTGTTGCCTGCAACTCATTGGACAGGAATGCCCTCCTGATTGACCCAGAGAACATAGAATAAGTATCTGAGAGGGGCAGAGCCTCTCAGATCTGCTGCTTGAAACAGAAGGAAGAAGAAGGGACCATGCTGAGATGTCAGACCTGCAACAACCAGGCCCTGCACTGGGAAGACTGTGCCTGCTGCACAAAATGGAACTATAGCCCTGTGAACCTAACTTGCTCCAAAAGGACTAAATAGTGGGCTCCCTGCATTCTACCGCTTAACAGAGCTCACCTGAACCATTACCACCAAGAAACCCCATCCTAGAGTGGATTTGTAAGGTTTTGTCCAAGTAGATGGTGGGAACTGAAGTCCCAAACTTTCAAGGACCGACTTAAAGCTTCCAGACCATTGGAGTATTTTTTGGACGCTTTGGGAATCTCAAAGGAATTTCAGGAAGAAGTTCCAGAAATGTGGAGAACTTTGGAGCAACTCTGAAAAAAAGATCCATAAGTGGACTGACTCGACACGTCCAGCCAAGTTGGTGACAATCAACAGTGAGCTGGTCTGCCATCCAGGTTCGTCCTGCCGAAAAGCTACAGAGGTCCAACTTCCAGGGTTTGACTGGGAGTTCACTAAGAACCCAAGGCAGGGATTCCTCACTGAAGATTGGCTAGTGAAGAGCAATGAGGGACCCCTGTAGAAAAGCTCTGTAAAAGTTTGTTAGTCTGAACGAAGGAGAGGTGAACAGGACCAACAGCAAAGGTCAAGCTGCCTACCTTTAACCACAATCCTGGATCCCTGGATTTTCCCACTTGTAAAGCTCCAGAGGTCTGACTTCTACAAGTTTGACCATGAGCTCATCGCAAGGCAAGCCGGCGAACCCTCACCGAATCCGGACTGGCTGAGAACTTCAAGGGACTCAGGGAAGAAAAGCTCCAGAAAAGTTTCCAAGTCAGAGAGCAAAAACTTTGTTTGAGACCTACCGCGAGGGATAGCCGCGCACGGCTCAATCGCAGTTGGCTTGAAACTTTGACTTTGTCCCAGTCTAGCGGGACCAGTGGTCCCAATAGGCACTGTAGGTTTCTATGTGCTATATATTAATAATAGTTAAAAATTCATATCTCCGGTTCCCTACATTGGATTTGATTTGTTTTGGTGTCATTGTAAAGATAAAAATATTTCCTATTGTTATAAATTGGTGTTCGATTTTTATTGTGTCTTTATTATTCACTGAATTTGTGTTTTTAAATGCTTTACACGTGTCTTTGAAGTTAGACCTGCCTGCCTGCAGTCAAGCTAGCAAGGGTTGTGCATAGGAATAATTTTCTAGTACCTATTCTGGTCCCTAGTGTGCCTTATTGCCACATTTATCACTACAAATAACCCACTTGCCAACACTGACATACCACCTGGTCACTTTAATGTTCTAGAAATAATGTCTAAATAGGCAGAACCTCCAGCCTGGTCGCCCCCACGCTCCTCACCTCTCCTGCTCCTGAGCCTCCTGCTGCCTGAGCACATCGCCGCTGAGAGCCGACGCCGATTGCAGCGCCCCAGCCGCCGCTGGGCCGCCCGCTTAGCCTGCACCCGTTTTTTGCCGCCGCTGCCTGCCTGCGGCCCCGCCTCCACGCCAGACGATTGGCTACCACGATCCCGCCTCCCAGCTGACCCACCCTCCCGGCTCCCTTCTTAAGGGGACCCTGCCTGCCACTTGGGAGCGACCACTGCGCATTCGGCCTGGTCGCCCCCACGCTCCTCACCTCTACTGCTCCTGAGCCTCCTGCTGCCTGAGCACATCGCCTCTGAGAGCCAACGCCGATTGCAGCGCCCCAGCTGGCGCTGGGCCGCCCGCTTAGCCTGCACCCGTTTTTTCCTGCTGCTGCCTGCCTGCGGCCCCGCCCCCACGCCAGACGATTGGCTACCACGATCCCGCCTCCCAGCTGACCCGCCCTCCCGGCTCCCTTCTTATGACGCCCCCTCAGCGACCGCGCAGCGGACGCGCGCAGCGGGAGCACCGATTGAGCGCCGAAGGTGCGCCAAAGGTAAGCCCGTCTGCGCCCGTCCGCACCTGAACCGTGCCCAGTGCCAGGACCCCTGGCCCCCGCAGACTCCAGCCCTCCCGCCGGACCTACGACGCCACCGAACCCTACGCACTCAACGCCGGCCGAACCCCGGGTTGCTACCGAGCCACCCCGAGACGCACCCAAGGACCCTTCTGCTGCCACTCCTGCAAGTTTGCCTGCATCTGGACCTGCACTACTCCTGCACCGACCAAGACGAGCAACAGCAGCAGCCACCTGAAATGCATCCTGCTCAACACCCGCTCCGTCCACAGACACGCCGTCGAGCTCTGGAACCTGCTCGACACTACTTCACCAGACGTCGCCTTCCTCACGGAAACCTGGATGAACGCCTCCTAAGCGCCCGACATCGCCATCGCCATCCCAGACGGCTATAAGATCATCCGAAGGGACCGCATCAACCAGACCAGAGGAGGCATCGCCATCATCCACAGGAACACCATCCGCATCACGACCAACACCGACGACACCCTCGCACCCGCCAAGCACCTCCACTTCCAGGTCCACATCAACCCCAAGACCACCCTCAGAGGCACCCTCATCTACAGACCCCCGGGACCACGCACACAATTCAGCGAAGACATCGCCGACTTCATCAGCCCGCACGCCCTCCCCTCCGCTGACTACATCCTCCTCGGGGACCTCAACTTCCACCTGGAGAACAACAACGACCGCAACACCACCACCCTGCTGGACAACTTCGCTAACCTTGGACTCAAGCAGCTGGTGACCACCCCCACCCACTACGCCGGACACACACTCAACCCAGTCTTCTCATCCAGCAAGGACATCGCCTTCAGCCACGCCACCGGACTCCACTGGACGGACCACAGCTGCGTCCACTTCAGCTTCAAAAGGACCACGATCCACCACCAACAGCAACAGGTTGCACGCAGAAGCTGGAACAAGATCACAGCCGACCAGCTCGCGACTTCCCTGAGCAAGAACCCATCCACCAGCGTAACGAACCCCAGCCAAGCGGCCACCAACCTCACGAAGTGGATCAGCGACAGCGCAGACAACCTCGCCCCCCTGAGGAACCCGCCTAGCAGACCCGGCAGCAAGAAAGCCCCATGGTTCACCGACGAACTCAAGAGCTCCAAGAAGAACTGCCGAGCCCTCGAGAGAACCTGGCGCAGAGACCCAACACCCGACAACATGACTGCCCTCAAGCTTGCCACCCGAAAACACCACCAACTCATCCACGCAACCAAGGAAACTGCATTCAAGGAATGACTGGACAACAACGCACACAACAGCAAGGAACTCTTCAACATCGTCAAAGAGCTCTCCAACCCCAACGCCGGAAACAATGACATCACCCCTTCGCAAGACCTCTGCAACTCCCTCGCCTCCTACTTCCACAAAAAGATCGCGGACATACACAACAGCTTCAGCACTCAACCGACGCACGCCATGACCGAACCACCACCCTCCGCGCCTGGACCCCGATCAGCACCGAGGATACCGTCCGCACGATGAACTCCATCCACTTCGGATATCCGACCGACCCCTGCCCTCACCACGTCTTCAACAAGGCCGACGCTGTCATCGCACCCCACCTGCGGGACATCATCAACACCTCCTTCGACACCGCGACCTTCCCGGAGAGCTGGAAGCACGCCGAACTCAGCGCTCTACTAAAGAAGCCATCAGCCGACCCCACCGACCTCAAGAACTACCGCCCCATCTCGCTGCTTCCGTTCCCTGCAAAAGTCATCGAGAAGACCGTCAACAAGCAGCTGGCCGCCTTCCTCGAGACGAACGGATCCCTCGACCTCTCGCAGTCTGGCTTCCGAGCCAACCACAGCACCGAGACCGCCCTGATCGCAGCCACCGATGACATCCGAGCACTGCTTGACAACGGAGAAACAGCGGCCCTCATCCTCCTAGACCTCTCCGCGGCCTTCGACACTGTCTGCCACCGTACACTAGTGCAGCGACTCAGCAACGTCGGAATCCAGGAGAAGGCACTGGAATGGATCATCTCCTTCCTCGCCGGAAGGACACAGAGAGTCCGCCTCCCCCCGTTCAGATCTGAAGCCACTGAAGTCATCTGCGGTGTTCCTCAAGGGTCCTCGCTCAGTCCAACCCTCTTCAACGTCTACATGAGCCCCCTCGCAGACATCGCACGCCAGCACAACCTCAACATCATCTCCTACGCCGACGACACCCAGCTGATCCTCTCCCTCACCAACGACCCCGCCACCGCCAGAGCCAACCTTCACGAAGGGATGAAAGAGGTAGCCGAATGGATGAAGAACAGTTGCCTGAAACTGAACTCGGACAAGACGGAAGTCCTCATCCTGGGATCCTCACCCTCCGCCTGGGACGACTCCTGGTGGCCCCCCGCCCTAGGCAGCGCACCCCAACCAACAGACCACGCACGCAACCTGGGCTTCATCCTGGACTCCTCCCTCTCCATGACCAGACAAGTCAACGCCGTCTCCTCGTCGTGCTTCAACATCCTGCGCATGCTACGGAAGATCTTCCGGTGGATCCCCACCGAGACCAGGAAGACGGTCACCCAGGCCCTCGTCACCAGCCGTCTGGACTACGGCAACTCCCTCTACGCCGGAACCACCGCCAAACTCCAGAAGAGACTCCAGCGGATCCAGAACGCCTCAGCACGACTCATCCTGGACATCCCCCTTCGCAGCCACATCTCCGGACACCTGAGAGACCTGCACTGGCTCCCGGTCAACAAGAGAATCACCTTCGGTCTCCTCACCCACGCACACAAAGCCCTACACAACCAAGGCCCAGGATACCTCAACAGCCGCCTCAACTTCTACGCTCCCAAACGCCAGCTTCGATCGACCGGCCACGCCCTCGCCACCGTCCCCAGCATCCGAAGAGCCACCACAGGGGGACGGTCCTTCTCCTACCTCGCCGCCAAGATATGGAACTCCCTCCCGACCCACCTCCGCCTGACCCAGGACCACCTCGCCTTCAGGAAACAACTCAAGACCTGGCTGTTCGAGCAATAGCGACCCCCCCCCCCCCCCCCCCCCCTAGCGCCTTGAGACCCTCTGGGTGAGTAGTGCGCTATATAAATGCCTTGATTGATTGATTGAGAACCTGAATCTATACTATGGGACATCTCTGTCAATCAAAAAATATACCCCATTAAAGATACTTCACATCTTTTTTAAACACATTTTATGTTTTTTTTTTCCCCTGAATGGTCTAAATGGGCCATTTATACATTACCTATTATCAAGATTCAATTATTTCTAAAATCAGATAGGACTTCACATCATTAATATAAGGATAATATTACATACACTGAGGCAAATGGACTACCGCTGAACTTATAGAGGTAGAGAGAAAACACAATAATGAATAGTCAGCTAATAATAGGCATGAAGAAGTACTTTTCACCTAGGCAAAGTTAAGTATATTGAAAGAGATGTTTGTACTTAATTATGTTGAGCAACTTTAAACAAATATTTAGGAAAAGGGTAAGAGCATTTTTTCCAAATTTCGAAATGTATTTAGAGAATCTACAGATTTACTTTCCAAATGACATACAGTGAACTATTCCACTGTAAGGATAATATTACAGTCTTTCCAAATATTGGATATGATTTCTTATACTTTTAAAAAATTGGAAAAAATGATCTAAGGGCCTGATTTAAAATATGGTTTAACCGTCGTAAACCCTGAGTTCAGTAAATCTGAGAGTTTGTGACTGCTAAATCATTTTTTTGTAATTTACCAATCCCATTTAAGGATTCAGAAAAGGTTTTTCAAATCTTTAAATCGGTAAGAGAATATTAAGGAATCGCTAAATGAAGGTTCATGTTAAAGGCATCCCTTCCACATACCGATTACTTAAGAGATTTATATAAAGTTTTGCAACTGAAATCTGGTCATAAAGCATTATTTTTTTGACCATCAAATCCAAATTGGTGGTAAGCCATTCACAAATGGAAATGAGTAGACAGTGGACCACTTTTCCTTTGAGAGTGCTGACAAAAAGGACCTTTAGGAGTACACAGTGATACATTGGAAGACTGCATACCCCTCAAAATGGTTTGTTAAACTTTTCCTTATATTTTTAATGTACATTTAAATTACATTTTCCTTTCAGCGAACGGAGCTGAATTTAAAAATAAAATGTAATTGCTTTATTTGAAAGCAATCACAGAACTGGTGGCCAATCACGGTGAATCGCAATTTGAGACCTGCCTCATGCCTATTAATGAGGTATGTTTAAATGTGACCAACTGCAGTTCTGAATTTTGTGAACCAAACTATTAGTACATCGGTTGGTTTGCAAAATTCCTTTCCATTCACAAAGAGTCGGTACGCAATTAGCATTTACTTTTTGTGAATGGAAAATGTGTATATCAGCCCTTCGTTCCAAATTGATGCCTTGATTAGAGTATGATAGACAGTAACTTTGACGCAAACATGGCGGATATCTTGTTTCAACTGTTATATGATATAATGTAACCACAATATAGGGAATTCTGTAATCCCTGTATAAACGGCAGTCACTAAATTCTTCATAATCGGTAAAGCACCAAGTCGCTGATTATGAAGAAAAAGATGTCAGAACTTGACTATTAAAATGATATCGCAGTCAAGTTCTGACATCAAAATGCCTGCTGCCAGAAGTGAAGGTGAAAGGCAGGTCAGGTAACGGAGCATATGTAAAACAACTTTTTAAAGCAACAAATGAAATGTATTTTTTCTTTTTTTTCTCTATTTTAATAGTTTACGATGACAACCACTCCTTAGTTAGAGAAACCCAAGAATGCTTCTGCATGTTCCAAGCTACTGCAGTTTTTTTTAACTGACTTGTATTGCACTGTTTCTAATCTTGGTTCGCAACACATATGTAACAGATTTTTATGTTTGTTTTTGCACTAGAGGCTTTATTCTTATGGTTCATGTTTGCAAACATGCTCGTGCTTTCATATGAAAGAGCTACACATCTGGGTTTTAAGTATTTTGTTGGAAAGGTCATGGTGTGATCATGTATTATATGGGATATAGTACCTCCCTGTCTTACTTGCTAAGGATATTTCAATTCACCTCGGAGGTCCATAGCCTTATAAAGGAACTTGACCATCAGCCTAGTTCTTCTATACGATTATCGATCTTCTCTGTGTCTTGCAATATTTTTATAATGTACTGCAGGTGATACGTTATTGTTGGTGTAATAAAATGGATGGGATATCCAACCCATTTATCAGATCCTAAGTGTGTGCCAATGAAAAGGAGTTTTTTTCCATAAGTTTGGTCTAAATATTTTTCAAAAGTTATTCATTTTGGGGAAATCAAAACACATGACGGCATTTGTGACTACACAATGGTCTGATATGAAAGGTAGTGTCTTAGTCCAGGACTATGTATAATAAGCAACTCATTGGCATTTACTGGACAGAGGCAAAATTCACAGCTCATAGTACTAGTTTGGATTTAGAAACTCTCTCAGTATACTGGATTTCCCACATTTGCAAATCTAGTGTGGGTTACAGAGCCTCTATTTTTTAGGGAATTATGACACTGCAAAAACATTGCACCCAACTTCAAACATGTACATTTGTGTGCATATAGCAGAGAATATCAGGGCAGGAGATAATGCCAGTCCTGGGTGGATCATAAGGTGAGCCTATCTGTTTTTATATTCTCTGAGGATCTAGGAACAGTGATTTATTCCCCAGGAAAATCATACTGCCAGTGCAGAAAGAAAATCTGACATGCAACTGCATTTTGTGGTCCACTGTTCAACTGGTACAAATTCTACATGCTTAAATGATGAGCACATCATTAATCCAAGCCCTTGGAATCCTTGATTAGTAAAACACTTAAAAGATAGTAATGTACTCCCAATATAGGAGCAGCCCAATACGAGTAAATTCAATTGTGTTCCTTTTTGCCACATTTGGATCAGGCCATTCCTAAGTAGTAAAATGTCAGAGAGGGGTCATGTTAAAGTTCTATGCCCCCAAAAAACTGTTATAAAATTTGCACTGTACACTTTACTTACGCTCTCAATTTGACGTCAATGGCGGTGTTGATGTCCACTTTAACCCCAACGCCAGGACGGAGAGTGACTTTCATCTCGGGTAGCTGGACCTTTTTAATGTCAATCCTGAATGAATGAGAAAAGGAGAGTTAATTTTTGTTAATAAGTATCTCTCTGCTTAGAACAATCCAAATCATGCGGATCATCTCACTATTAGTTGGCATTTAAAATACAAGTCATCACAGTTAGAAGTGGAAATGAGAAACTGAAGGACTCCATCCCTTTGAACTCCTGGCGACTTGTCGTTTGTTACTAAATCGCGTCCATTATATTGATTACAACTATATAGTCATGGTAACCACATATAAGTAATCTGCGATTTACTATTCTCAATTTATTATTCATAACTTCACATGTTCTAACCTTGACGATATAGTGGTAGTCAATTCAGTGGATGCCATTTAATTTATGTAGGTAGATATATTGGCCCTGACACAGTAATCCCTCACCCTGGAGAACTTTGCACTATTTGAACTCGTCCAACCTCCTACCTTTTTACATTCGTTGTGTTTTATCATTGGGACTCTCTACAGATTGAAGTGTCCATTTCTACAATGCTGCTCCTTATTCTTATACTTTCAGGTGTAATGTGCTGTTCATCACTCTTTCTCTTTGATCTCCTGAATTCCCTTAGATTATAGATTATCTCCTTGGGGTTAATCTTTGCAGTGCATTACCAGGGCCTGCTTACATCTAACTATAGGGTCATATTCACAAAAGCATAAAATAGTACACCTCTAGTTCTCTGTTACTTACTTTTATGTGCATATGAAAATTGTTCCTGAAAAATCTAAAAATGGGGATATTCATATAGACGTAATAATAATAGAAATAGGAATGTAACAGTATATAAAAGAGTACTCCTTTAAAACGCTTTTACGTATTCATGAAAGCTTATGTGAATTTGCCCCATAGTTACTAATGTCTCCTCCTTCCACCTTTCTTATAAGAGTGCCAGGAGGCTGAACACGCCAGAGATTAGGTGAGCCAAAGGATTTGCCTCTGGGTACAGGTGGACTTTATTTGATTAACAATTTTTAACTGTGATGTGAACATTGACTATTATGCAAGTTTAATTTTCACCTAGTTCCTGATTATAGAATTTCATGTAGTTTGCGGGATTTCCAAATTGACTTTCAGCATTGCCTGCGCATCAGTTTGCGATACACATGTGCACAACTGCATGCCTTGCTGTTTCACGTGAGCACTTTGAAACCGAATTGTGTTGGCAACTGAATAGCAATTTGCACTCAAGTGTATACTTGCTCAGCTTTTCCTTGCGAGTGATTGACTTCTCAGGGGGAGAAGGTGCGTCAACTTATACTTGAACACCAAATTGACTAAAAGAACTGTTTTTTTGTACAAGAGTCGAGCAAGTCTGGAAGTTTGTTACCTTTCTGTATTTGTATGGGTTTACCGAGAAACACATGAAGTTTCCGAGAAAAAATACTTCTTACAGCTTCTTAACACTCAAACATTTACTTTGTGGTCTGTTGTATTATGTACTATGTTTACTCTGAGAAAATGATCACAATAGGTCCTTTTTGCCACATATTCTTTTCACCATTGTGCAAACAGAAGTTTAAGTGCGGTATTTAGAGAGTCTTCGACACACCATACAAATTAATGTCTAGTTTGCAAATAAGGCCATGGAGCAATTCCAAGAGTTTGCCATTATACTTCGTCCATTTAAGAAATTATTATTCACAAATACACACCTTGCTGCCTTTCTGTGGTATGTCTCCTTTTCTTACCCTACTTTGTTTCCAGTCCAATTGTGACTTTTGCAAGATTGTATTCGCTATTTTTATTAAATATGTCTTGTGTCTGTCATTCCATGTATGTTTCCACTTCTCATATTCTCCCTCTGGCTCCCTAACTTTGGCTTTCAATTATTCTTTCTATTTAGCCTGTTTCTGCTTGTATGCCTCTTTATCGCCCTTTTCTGTGTGTCTCACTCCAACTCTTCTCGCACGTAAACACAAGCTTTTGTCCTCTACATCTCTCTTGACAGCATTTCATAATATGTCCTGTTATTTACGTAATTTTCAGTTTCTAGACAATTCTTCATGTTTCTCTCTCCTCTCCCTCTCACACTTTTTTCTCTCTCGTTCTCCTAGCCCCAAACTGTTGTGTCTGTTCATTTGATGAGAGAAGAATAACTAAATAGTGAGACTCCTGTACTAAGATGCAGTCACGCTGGCTACTAACAAGTATTTACTTTATTTCCTAATCCCTCTTCTCCTCCTACCATATTAATTACTTACCCTAAGATTTTCAGGATCGTGCCCCCAATGTTCTCCACGATTCCCAGGGGGTTCCATGGCTTTAGTCCGGAGAGAAAACCTCCTCCGCTTTGAGTTTCTCGTGTGAAGCCTGGGATGCTCAGCAGCTGCAGCGACTCCTGAAGGGGGCGCCTCTGAGTCTGGGCCGCTGGTAGAAAATAAGGCAATATCAGCAGTTCTCACTCTTGAGAAGTTCAGGTACTCTCCCTCTCAAAATAAAAAGTTGCCGGTACTCAGTACCGGACCATTGAAAGCACTGCATAGCAGAGAAACTGTGGACTGCTGAAGGGTAGAGGCAGAAGCCGCAAGCATATCTCTACCTCTTTTTAAGCAAACTGGCTTTGATGCCTCTGCCTGGAACTGCATCCCTACTGCATACATGTCAACAAGACCTGCCAACCATCATAGACAACATTGCCCTTAATAAGTGGTTTGAAAGTAATTAGGGGCATATTTACGAGGGACATACCTCCGCTTTTTTGGTAGAGATAAAAATATCGCCCTATTTACAAGAGGATAATAACATGCATTAGCGCATGTTAGCACCATTTTACCCAATGCCTTCCTTGCATCTCTAATGAGTTGCATAGTGGGCCTCACTGGGCAGTACAACCTTGTAAATATCGCTGATGTGCACATCGCGATATTTACAAGGCTGCCCACGCATTTTAGCAGACGTTAGTTTTTGGAGAAAACCGAGGTTTTTCTCCCAAAAATAATGGGGCATATGACCAAGGGCCATTATCGCCGCATTAGCGGGACTTTTTGCTGCTAATGCGGAGATAATTTTATCGCCCTATTACCAAGCTGTCGCTAACACCAGTTAGAGACGGCTTGTAGGCGATAGCGGGCATTTAGGGGTCCACTTTGCATATCAGCGATAATTAGCGCTAATGACATGCAATGTGGGCGTGCCAAGATGTTAGCGACTGAAAACAGTCGCTAACATCGATATCTCCTATTACCAACTTTTGAAAATATTTGCGCTAAGCGCGAATATCTCCAAAAGCTAACGCCTTCCCAGAGCTGTTCTTAGCCATGTTATCCAATGGTAGGTGGATAACATGGCTAAGAGCATTAGCTCGCTAATGCATGAATATCGCTGACTTTTCAGCGATATTCATGCATTTCGGCCGATTTTTATCGCTTAGGAGATAAACCTTGATATTAGCAAGGTTCCTAAGCGATAAAAATAGGCGAAGCACGGCGATAACATTATTGTCGCTAACCAAGCATAGCGATAATTATCGCCTATGCTTGGTATTATCCCCTAATGTGTGCTAAAATGCAGACTTATCTGTACTTATCATTGGGGGTGGATTATGCTGATTCAACCACAAGTTCGTATCAGCAAGGTTATCGCCGTTTTCCATGGAACATCATTGGAAAACCAGCGATGTTCCATGGAAAACACAGCTATCGCTGGGAAATTATCGCCATTGCGCTACGCGTTGTTAATACAGCGCTAGTTGGCGATGATTTACTGCAATAACTATTTTCTCGCTAAGCGCGGCCAGAGATAATTATCACTGCCGCTTGTTAATATGCCCCTAAATTTGCCCACAGGAGTACACGATTGAAGTAGCTCCCAATATGTTGACGCTATACTGCAGAATGCTTCATAGAAGGGTTTCTCAACCTCTTCTTTCAAGTGATAATTTCATCTTATGGTAGCCAACATCTTGCTCCTGGTGGCCAAGCTATCTCAGACTTCAAAGTTAATAGCTCGGTATTCCGAGTGATTGAATGAATATTCTAAAAAGATGACACATTGTGGGCTTGTTTTCAAAACCAAGCCACCAGGCGATCGTGAAATATGATGTGATGCTCAAAGTTTGTGTGGTAGGTGTACAATAATTTACTCCTACTATCTGTGAGCTCTCCACTCACCGTATTCCATGGCATGCTTTTTGATGCGCAGCACGCTCCCGCACGTACACGGGGCTTTAGCTTCTGTGGCAACGAAGAGGGCCACAAAAAGGACCAGGCACAACTCCTTTGCCATCTTTGCGAAAGCACCCTGCAAAGAAAAAACCTATTTAGGCTAGAGATGGTCTAATCGCATCTTCCACTAGGTATGTTCAGTCTTAGCTGCTAGCACTTGACTCCTTTGGGGAGTTATTCCATGTGTACCTACCTGGGTCTGCTTGGAGTGAGCTGGGTTAGCTAGGCAGTGTCTTGCTCCTTGAAACCATCTGCAAAGAATAACAGAGGTGGGCGCTTTATATATCCGTCACTGGGGTTTACCTGGACTTAGAAGAGCAAACAGAGTCGATAGAGGATGAAGAGATAATCCCCAGGGCGGTGACCAATTCACCTGTGGTTTTAGTCTGTCATTTGTTAATAATGGCACATGACAAAGTAACATTCTGCATGTCAGGACATTTTCTCAAGAAACTTAGTGACAAATTCCACTCAGCTTTGTGCAGAGCGGCTAGTCAAACCGGTACACTCCCTTTGCCACAAGGCACGGGCAGACGTGGCTATAAATCTGGGCATCGCTGTTTTGAACCCTAAAAAAAGATGCTGTTTTAAACGTCTTTTTTGTTACTTGCGGGTCCGTCCACACAGAAGCACAGAAATACGGACCTACATTCACACATCAGTGCACGCATAAAACATGTCTACAGACACCAGTTTACACAGATCAACAAACACAGATTTGAAACGGTGGCCAAGAATGTTAAAATCAGACCCACACTGCAGGAGGCTGAAACTAGAAAGGGTCGTGGGTGTCGACTGGTTTGCCTATAGAAGCCCACCCAGCTGTGAAAGCGGCCTCCAAGCTTTGCAGCACACTGGGAACATTTAGAGGTTTCTATATGGCCAGTCTGGTCGCAGGGGCGGCTTTAGGCTCATGGCGGCCCTGGGCAGGGAGCGTAGGTAGGGGGCCCCGAAAGAGGGGGTCCGGGTGGGGCGGAGCGGAGGCCAGTGAAGAGAGGGGGGGTCAGGGTGTTTGGAAGTCGAACAGAGCTGGAGGCCGCCAAATCCCTGCCAGGGGCCACCGCGCAAATATGTATCCATCCTCCGAGGATTATTATATTAAGGATATATATTGGTGTGGAGGCCCCTGGGGTTTGGTGGCCCTGTGCAGGTGCACAGCTTGCACATGCCTAAGGCCACCCCTGCTGGCGGCGCAAACGGATACACATGCACCAGTGCACTTAAAAAGAATATGCGGGCCTAATGACAAACTGCCTTTTGTAATACGTTTTGTAGTACTACAACATCACTACTAAAGTAAGGGCTTTAAGAGGGCCGGGTCTTGCCAGTGCTCCGCACCAGCCGTTCTGAAAAACAGGTGCTGAAACGGGTGTCTGTCAGGCTCTCCATTCTTGCCCTCACCCTCGGTTGGAGAAAGAAATCTTAACTCTGCAGTAGTTCCACCCTTCACTGCTTTTGAGGTAACTTCAAAGAGACTCCTTATAGTTTTTTTTTATAGTCTCATCATTTCAGAACAGACGTTTTGTCAATATTATATGCAACAAAGCCATAGTTTTTGCTAATTTATCTTATGCAATTAACAACCATTGACAACCAATAGTCTAGGCTTGTTGTAAGTAATCTTACTTATTGAATTATAGATATGGATTCAATCACAAAAGCAGCAAAATGCCAGTCAGGCGGCACACTATGCTAAGAGCAGATTATTAGCTTAGGCGTTTTAAGCCACACCCTTAACTATATCGGCCTCGCCCCTTTGAGAGACCCCCCCAGTTTTTTGAAGTCACTTAAAGCCCTGACTAAAGTACTACAAAATGCTACTCACCAACACACCCGCGGAGGTTCTGCTCCACCTCTCCTGTCATTATATGTCCTGATACCTCCCTGCTGACTTTGGAGTCTCTGTACAAGTAAGTATTTGTTTTAGTAGAATTGGTTTTGCATTTTGTTCTACATTTAAAATAAACATTTCCATTGGCTGAGATCTCCCTATTGTAGAGTACATTACAAAGAAAAACAAGTGTATTACACGTTAAAAAAATAGTAAAACTGTTTTTCTGTTAATTATGTAAATACATGTTATATAGTTAAATGAAATGGAGAACACATTTAAAAAAATGCCACCAAACTATTTACTCAATTTAAATTTGAAATGTAATTATTTTGAATGTATTAAATTAATTTGCACTTTTTTTGTTTTGGAAAACAAATCTCACCTAGTGAAATAAAAATCTTATTGTATGAATAAATATCAAAATTTATGCATACAATTAGTTAAAAACAATGCACCTATATTTTAGTAACATTAATGTTACATTCAATTTCCAATTCTGTGCTCAATGTGATGGTTCATGGAATATATTGCATTAAGCTGTTGAACATATGTTGCTTATTGACTGCTTATGCTCATGCCATTATATCGGACTCCTTTATGTTGCTTGATTGTTATATAAATACCAATCCCAGCAAAAAATAAAAAATGAAATTAGAAATTACAAATATTTTAAAATACAAATATACATTTTTAGATATTTTTTTAACATTAGAATGAATGTATTTATATTTCTAACTAGTTGAAATAATTTAGTTCAATTTTACATTATTTCCAATGGGTTTTTATCTTAAATGTCTAATTCCATTAGTTTCTATGGGATGGTGTTGCAGTATCAGTGGTTGGCCTCATGTGGTGCTGAACTTATCCAGCACTGAGCAGCAGTACTTTTGCAAATGTTTTTGGGTCATTTTGGCTGTAGTAAGTGTGGAAAATAGAGCTCGCCGTAATAATCTCCGAGTCCTGGGCATACCGGAAGGGAAAGAAAATACAAACCCACGACAATTTATGATAGACCTTTTTTCTGCTGCTTTCCCTGAGCGAAGTCAATGGAAGTGGGAGACCGAAATTCAAAGGGCGCACAGATTTCCGTTTCAAGCAAGGCATGATACAGCCTCAGCCTCAGCCTCTAAACCAAGAGCTATCCTGATCTCATTGAACAATTTTCTTGCAAGAGAAGCTCTTTATGATTTAGCAAGACCTAATAAGAAGCGCAAGGTTCTAGATATTGAGTTCTTTGTTCGACCAGACTATTGTCATACCACGGTGCAATTAAGATGGCAATTAAGACACCTAATTACAGCATTTCAGGCAAAAGGAGCCCAAGCATTTCTTCTAAATCCGGCCAAGCTTAAAGTTATACACAAAGAACGATCTACTTTTTTTTACCTCCGAGGCAGCGGCCAAAGAATTCCTGATGTTTCTCTGAGAGGTTTTTGGGAGGAGGAAGAGGGGGAAAGGGGGGAGGAAAGGGAAGAAAAAAAAAATTCTTGACATATGAGCAATGAGCAATGAAAACATGAATTATGAGCAAAGTTAAAAGAAGAGAGGAAAGTCTGAAGAAAAAAAATAAAATAAGCTTTTTTTTTTTTTTTTCTTTTTTTCTTTTTGTTTATTCGGTCAGGAGTGTAGTAGAGAATCGGGGGGAGGAAGAGAAGAGTAAGAGAAGAAGGAGGGGGGAAGGAAAAAAAGAAAGAAAAAGCTAGTAAGTGATATAACAATTGATTATAGTAAATGAAGGATAACATTTGTTTTGAAATAATCAGATATAATTGAGCTAACTATGGCTTTAATGATTATGAATTGAGTATAATAATCATGAGTCGAGCCACATGATGAGAATCACCTAGCGCTCATCACATCATCAATACGAGGGACACTATGTCCCTTTGCCCTGATAGCATTGAGGGGTGGGGGGGTGGGGGGGCTCAGGGGGAGCCCAGAGAGGGGTGTGGGGAGGGTGAGGGAAAAAAACGAAGTTGCAAGCAAAAACAGATTGTATATTATTATTTTGTTATTTGTAGCTATACTGCTATGTTTTGATAGGTGGCTTGTCAGAGAGAAAAAACTGAAATCTTATAAGGTCATACATTCATATTCTTTGATCAAGGTGATGCCGTATGTGCTAAACAAACATTGTTATAAATATTGCTATAAATGGGAAAGTTACGAGTGTGCTCTTGGAATATATGTGGTTTAAATAATAAGAAGAAGAGGGGAATAGTGGCACAAATTATACAATCTATGAAAAGTGATATATTATGCATTCAGGAATCACATATAACTTGGAAGGATGGACATTTATATAAAGATCTAGGTATGCAGTTAGCGGTATGTACATCTCAAGGCTCTACAACAAAAGGCGTTGCTATTCTATTCAGGAAAGGTATAGGTATACTAACTCGACATAAAGCTGACAAATATGGTAGATGGGCAATAGCAGAGTTTAAAATTAATAACGTATTATGGACCATTTGTGCTGTATATGCTCCAAATGTGGATGATCCAGGTATTCTAGATATTTTAAATCTTGAACTTTCTAACTGGTCTTCATCATTAATACTTTGTGGCGACTTTAATATTCATCTAGATTTGAATAGAGATATATCTGATATATCTTGTTATCAGGGAGTTAAAAAAAAATCATTTTTGTCTTTACGTTCAATGGTGTTAGATCATGGTTTAGCTGATGTAGCTTATGAAAAAAAATCTTTACTTCCCATGTTTACATTCTTCTCCCACCCCCATAAAAAATGTGTACGCTTGGATTACTTTTTTCTTAAAAAATCATTTATTTACGATACAAACTTTGAGTTATTTCCGCGCATAATATCTGACCATAATCCAATATTGATTAAAATTAAAACTGATGAAACAATTATTCAACCGAGGTCCTGGACTTTTGATCGCAAATTATTACTTGATCCTGACTATATAAATACATTGGCTTTGTGGATGAAAGAATTTTTTGATATTAATAGAGGTAGCGCGTCAATTCAGATTGTCTGGGATACGTTCAAATCAGGGATAAGGGGAGAGACTCTTTCATATACAATTAAAAAACTGAAAATTATGCGTGAAAAGAATGAGAAGGTATTTCAGAAAATAATATTTTGGGAGAAGGAATTAATTACAGCAATAATACATCAACGACCAATCTTGGATATAGAATCAAGGCTGGCAATTAGTAAATCTATTTGTTATGAATTTTTTGCAGAAAAATCAGCCAAACTGATGACAAGTTATAGAACCCAGATATATGAGATAGGGGAAAATACAGGGAAAATCTTGGCAAAAAGAATTAGACAAAAAGAAGTATATAATACCATCAATACAATTCAGGATGAAACAGGGCAAGTGTACAACAAACAAGAGGAAATTCTGGAAGTTTTTCGTAAGTTTTATCTTAAACTATATACACAAGAGGATGATAATTACTCATCTGATATATGCTTGAATTTTGCCATGGGAAAACTTCTGCCATCCCTCTCTCATGACCAAAAATCAGTGTTAGATGCCGTTATCAAAGGGGAAGAAATTGAAAACGCCTTAAATTCACTAGCAATGGGCAAAGCAACCGGTCCGGATCTTATCCCGTTAGAGTTTTACAGGTCCTTTAGAAAACATATAAAAAATGATATGCTGGCTATATTCTTAGAGGCACAGAAAGGTTTACCTCCAGAATCTTGGGCTGAATCAATACTTATGACGTTTTTAAAAAAAGATAAAGATCCACTTAACCCAGCCTCCTACAGGCCAATATCTTTGATTAATGCCGACAGTAAAGTTTATTCAAAAATACTTGCCACAAGACTATCAAGAATTATACCAACAATTGTTTCTCGTTGGCAACATGGTTTCATTCCCAATAGAGATACGGCGGACCATATACGCAGAATTATAGCAATGATGGATTGGTCAGAAGCCTCTAATATACCAATAGGAATCACTCTGCTAGATGCTGAAAAAGCATTTGATAGAGTAGCGTGGCCCTATCTTTGGGACGTGTTATCTATGAAAGGCTTCGGTTCAGGAACAATAAATGCATTTAAGGCACTATATAAAAATCCAGTCTCAGCAATAAATATAGGCCCTAATAAATCTGCATTATTTCCTATCCAAAGAGGAACACGCCAGGGATGCCCATCTTCTCCTCTTCTTTTTGCTATATATATAGATATTTTTCTTAATCAGCTAAATAGGGATGAAAATATAGTTCCACTACAGTTAGGAGGTACGACATACAGAGCCCTTGCTTACGCGGATGATCTGGTAGTGGTCACTAAAGACATTGAAAGAACGTTTTTGAGGATTGAAGAACTAGCGGGCATATTCGGATCCTTTTCTGGGTATAAACTAAATTTGTCTAAAACGCAAATTTTGTTTATAGGATTAAACCCACCTCCAATTACAAATATAGTCACTGAAGCAGTTTACCTAGGTATCAGATTAACTACACCTACTTCAAAGATACCTAGTATTAATTACATCCCGATCCTTAAAAAGGTTAATTCAACTTTGGAAAGAATAAACCATTTACATTTATCTCTTCATGGTAGAAACAACGTTTTAAAGATGCTTATATTGCCGAAATTTCTTTACTTATTTAGAACAATTCCTTTGGAATTTCTTTTAAGTTTTTTTCAAGAAATTGAAAGAAGCACAATAAGATTCTTATGGGGCTATAAAGGTATCAGAAGAGCATATAAGAAGTTGATTATACCGAAAGATAGGGGGGGGTGGGCCGCACCACACTTTTTATTTTACTACTTAGCAGCCGCACTTCAATATATGTTTCGCTTAATTGTAGGTAATAAAATCCCCATTACTTGGGCACAATATCCAAATATCTATGAAATTGTATTAGGTACCGATGCGAATTATCATTTGTTAAAATTCATAGAGCCAAGCTATTATAAAAAAACAAAATTTAAGATATTGGCTGCAGCATATAAAGTTTGGCGAATTATTAAAAAAGTGGTTGGAATTAGAAAAATCACTAGATATACGCCACTAAACTCAAGTCAATGTTTTCCCACTCTATTCAGAGACCAGGTGATGAAAAAATGGAATGATAAGGGGATTACCTTTCTCTCTGATTTGTATATAAATAATTCTGAAACATTACTTTCTTTTGGTGAACTACAAAGTAACTTTAAAATTCCTTCTCATGATTACTTTAAATTCTTACAGATTCATAGCTTTCTACATTCACCCTCCAACATAGAAAGACAGGATTTAATGCCAATTTTACTTATAGATAGTCTAAATAATAAAAGAAGAATTGGGTTTTACTATAACACTTTAATGACTTATCTTGTGGATGACTTTAACAATCTGAGGGATAAATGGGAAGAGAAATTAGGTACAAAGGATGTATTTTTGAAAGAATCAATCAAAATGGCCACCTCTATTCTATTTTCTGGGCGTAATCGTACCCAACATTACATGATTTTGTGTGACCTATATTACACACCGGCAAAAGTTCTGAAATGGGGGTGTATTACTGGAATCAAATGCAATCGGTGTAATTTAAGAGGGGCCGATACACTACATATGTTTCACTCGTGTGTAAAACTTGATGGATTAATTTGTGATATTCAGAAATTTATTGAATACATTCTTTGTAAAAATATTGCTATGTCACCTGAACTTATATTATTTGGTGTCTCCAAAGATTCAAAAGACATTGAACAAACCAACTTATTATTTATCATGATGGCTGAACTACGTGCATGCATATCACAGGATTGGATCAGTCCAGAATCACCATCTTTTTCCACATGGAGGGGACGTCTCTTAGCTAGATGTAAACTTGGATCAGCAATATATGCTACCAAGGGGAAAAAAAGGAAACAACTTGGGTTAAAAATGTGGTCACCAATTCAGAAATGGACTGATGAAGTAATGACATAATGAACTTTGCATATCGGTTATTCATGTATCTTCTATTTTTTTGTATTCTGTATTGTTTTGCTTTTTTTCTTTCGTATATGTTGTATAATATGCATTTCAATATCTTTTTAAGAGGGAATTATGTTATAATCTGTATAAACTTGCAACTCAAATATCAATAAAAAAAAATAAAAAAAGCAAATGTTTTTGGGTCATTTTGGCTGTAGTAAGTGTGGTTTGTGAACAGTTTAGACTTTTGGTCTCAGGTAAACTTAAGATCCAAACTTAAGTTTAACTAAGTCAAAAGCTGCCTTTACTATTGGTAAAAGCCCTTTGCAAACAACGAAAGCTGTGAGGTTAGACTTTCATCTCAGTTTACATATGTAAATTGGGCACTTACCCTTTTTTGTGTGGGTGCATGTCTCTTCTTAACCTCTTCCATGCTCATGACGAGCTGAGCTCGTCATGCAGTATACTGTTCGTGTGCTTATGACGAGCTGAGCTCGTCATGAACAATGGTATTCATAGGTCAGCACCCAGCGGGAATTGCCTTTGCAGTCAAGGTGTTAAACCCCTATTTAACCCTTCTCAAACCCCTCTTTATTTTTCCCTCAAGTCCTGCCATTTATACATGAATATTTCTCAATTTCCAGTCACTCTCCTCTCTCTGGGAAGACACCACATATAAAATTACCTGTTGCACTTCTGCACACGATCCTGGGGTTCTGTGATGATATGATGAGAGCTGATGAGTTTGTGGGCTGATTGAGCCACAACTACAGCAGTTAACAGATATAAATCATAAAGACGGATTGAGGAAGGTTTAGGGTCATACCTTGATCTTTGATTGTCAGAACGCTCTGGGTCACTCCTTTCAATTTACCTCTGGTCAATAGACCTTTGTAGTAGCATGAGAGGAAGAGCGGTTAACATCAGTTTAAATCTCAAAATGCAGGATGATCATTTGGACCACACAATAAAGGACTCAATCAGTAACTTGACATTAAAAGGTTTATTACAAACGTAGAGCAAGATTAATATAAACCAATCTCAAGAACATACAATTAAGGTATAACATTATCAAATGAAGACCAAAGCGTAAATATTGGCCATCAACAACAAAGAGCATATGAGAATCTCCATGGAAGATATGCAAAATATATGAAACAGAAATTGATGGCTAGAGAAATTATTTTGATCCTTCTCCCCATACATAGAAAAGATTTGCAGCATCTAGTAAAACAAACATTAACCTAAGGAAAGGGAATACATCAGAACATCAATAGAAGTTGTAAAGTAAAGCGTCATGTATAGCATGAAGCCAAACAATCAGAGATATCAGGAAAGTTCTGTACCTCTACAAGTCTCAAAAGAATCTGACTAAACCCAAGGATGGTTCACTAATTAAAATGCAGAAAGAACATTTGAGAAATACGTCCTCATACACATCTCAATATGTTTTCAAGGTCCCTGAAAAGAACTTGGCTTTTGAACACGACTCCCATCTTCCAGTCTCCGCTTCCAAATCATCCTTAGTTCTTCTCTTCGTCCAATAGTACCAACTGGTAACACTTCCTTTCCTCTTCATTAAAATCATTTGATCTTACCTGCTCTTCTTTGCTTCTCTATCTGTAATACAATGTGCTTTTCACTAACTACCTGCAAATGAAGAAAATAAAACATTCTCGTTAAGGTTAAATGTCTTGAAAGCAAGCTTAAGGTCCACAATCATGCTAACATTATATTTCTCTGTAAAACCTTTAGTTCTACAAGCTTCATATAATCCAATAAATGAAAGCTTTAATAATGAATCAAGCTATATCGTGGGGCACTCTTACATCTATAAAAGTAACTCATTTGTGTAAATTTAAACAAAAATGACAACTGGTCATAAACTTCAAAGACAGCATTAAACACGTGATTAATTCTCACTGATCCCTGGCACAATCACTGCATTAAATGCATTTTACCACTCCACTTTACAATCTAAACCAATAGATGATTTAATATCAACAATCCAGATGTCTCTGAAAAGAAACATTTTTTAATATGTGCACATGTATATATTAAAACATGCACTAAATTCACTTCCATACCTTCTGTGCACTATATTGCATTAGTATTATTGCATCACACAAGTACATAAGGCCAAATGTAAATATATGTGTGTCCTAGCCAAACGTAGAAGGATGGAGCCAAGATAATGCTACTTCAATTCCCCCTCCGCCGATGGTGACCATGCCATTACAGATTGCAATCAGATTGTATTCCGATAGATCATTTACAATTTACTGGTCTTGATCACGTTTTGTCTGGATTCCTCCAGATGCTTCGCATAATCATAATATCTGCTCTGACCTTTTTCTAACTCTACATCTGCGGTCTTTCTTTTCATTCACTCTCTCTTTTGCATGCTGATATCCCTTCCAAAGCAGATAATTGAATATTGCACAGATTGAAAGGATGATAGGACAACAAATAGCTACAGACTTAACCTGCCTCCAGAGGCTACTCCCTTAATAGCAATTTTCATAGGTGTTCCGCCACTTAAAGGGAATTGTCTGAAATCCACCCAGGAACTTTTAAGTAAAACCAAGTTCTGGTGCAACAGCACTCAATAAATGGGGCGCAGGCTTCCTCCCGTATCATAATGGCAAAACGAGTTGGTTGGGTAGGACAGAGGCCAAAACTAGTAGAGGGAGATTGGATCGTTATTAACTTTGAGCAGGCAGGGATAGTGGGGAAGCTGTTTCAGGAGGGACTAAATGGGGGACCGGGGGTATAAGGGCCCTACCCCTGGGATTCTTTTATCCACCTAGTACCTAGTAGGAGTCTTTGGGGGAATTTTGTACCAACAAATAGGAAGGCGCGCTTACCGCCAAGATTAACTTATAGAGATGATCAGTGCAGTAACATGACTCCACTCGGAACCCCAACTCCACCTACAATGTTATCTAAAAACCTCCAGGTGAGGAGGTAAGGGAGAGTAGCTTAGTGTGTTCAAAAAGATTTCTTCCATTATGCCAATCAGACGAAAATGATCGACTTCAACCCCCCCCCCCCCTGCGGAGTAAGGTCAGAATCTAGGGCCCTGGGACTAATGAGGGAAGCACCTTAAACTGTAAGATCTTAAGCCATTAAGATCTTATAGCAGGGTTAAGAAGGAAAAGCGAGGAACTCAGGTGGCTTGATTTTTTAAGAGAGCACAGTATTGTGGGTCTACAAGAGACATGGGACAGGGAAAATAATTTTTGGGTGGATGGGTATAAGTCCTATTAAGAGCCAGCATGGCCCCCTTTAGCATGAAGAGCGAAGGGGGGTCTATTAACTCTAATTTCACTCAAGCTGATAGGAACTCATTGTATTGTGAATGCTGGATCTTGCAACTGTTAAGCGGTAGAAATCACCCCTGTCAATAGTCAATACAACTAAATTGTTAATAGTACATTTTTATACCTTGTTTGAGAGTACATTTTTAAATGAACATTTATATAACCTGAAATGCTTTTTAAGATGACTATATAACAAAGCAAAACACGTTCTATTCTATTATAATTGTCGGAGATTTTAATGTTCGTTTATGTATCAAGAACTGTCATGTTGCAGATTTTTTAGGACCAGCCAATTCTCTTAATTCCCACTTCGAGCATACACAGCATGGAGAAAGTCTGGAGGAACTCTTGGCTGCAGTAGACCTCATCCAGCCTGGTACAAACACTAGTGAGGTTAGTAACCCTACTTTTAAGGCAAGAGGGTGGGATTCTATAATAGATTATATATTCATCTCCTCTGTATTGTGAACTCAGGTGGTCTATTATAATGTTATTACAATGGATGGTAACTGTTCCTAAAGAAAGGAGGCAAACTCTACAATCTATTCTGGTTGAAATGTAGTGTGTCCAGAAAGATAAATCGGTGGGATCAGGATAAAGGTGGGGGAATTCCTCCTTTTAGAATTGCTGCCCTCACACACCCTTGCGGGTGTTGTGCTTCATCATCGGGCCTTGCTCCTCATCGGGGTGGTGTGTAGTCTCTCACGGGCCCCGCGAGAGGGCTATTTGTCTGAGATCTTTGGAGGAGGTGGCGCAGTTGTGCATGGGGGTATGTGGGCCTCATGAAGATGCGTGCGTGTGATAATAAAATTATCTGACCAGAACCACAATGTAATTTTATTCAGGGGTCTGGAAGATAAATTAAAATGTGAAGAACTGGAGAAAATCCTAAACAGCAAATATGTAGGGTGGATAAGTATGCTCCCGCTGCTCTCAGTCCTTGAAAGTCATGTGAAAGTGAAGTGGGGTCAACATGTTTCGCGCATGTAACGGGTCCCTAATGGATCCTCTGTGCGCTTCGTCCGGACTGTGAAATAAAGTGATAATAAAACCATGGGAGTCAGGGGAAGACACCCTGTACTACTACCATACCTATAGTAAGGTCAATATGCGTCTTAGCGCTAAGAAATACGGATTATCCGTATTCTGGTGATCCCAACCTAGTGGAGACACAAAAAGGGAAAAGAAGAAAATGACACAGTACAAAACATCAAAAAACATTCACTGTCATTTTACTAATGTGGATACATATATCGTGGTAATACTTCTCTACCACAAGAAACTTTACAGCAATCTCAGTGTAACAAGCTACATGATGGTAGGTTACACAAAATAAGAGCCAGTAGTAGGTCTATTATAATGCACAGTGGTCCCATTATGGTGATCACAATCCCGTCCAACTTGAGTTAGGTGGGGGAACTGGAATAAAGGACAAACAAGGGAAACCCTCCACTGACACTTGTTTAAAGACCTCTGGGCTAAAGTGGACTAAAGTAATCCTGGACCTTTTCCTTCAGGAACTTCTGCGAAATGCCGAAGATAACTTAAGCAGCCAACGCATTTGGGGGCAGAGGTTCTTTTGGCAATTTTAGGCCTCTATGCCCAGGTAGCGAGAGGTCTCACGCTGCCCAGTAGAAGACACATTGAAACAGGTGAGAGATGGTTGGAGAATAATTGCTCAGAAGGTCATCAAAAGCTTATCACCGCCTTAAAAAGGTCCCACGAGATAATACTTATATCGCCCTGTTAAAGAAGCCCTATAAGTGTGTTTGAATACCCGTATAAAGGAAATTAAAGAAGAAACATGGAATGAGGTATTAACAGTCGAGGTCCATAAGGATATTTCTGGATTCTGGGCAATAGTTAATAAACCCTTTTTTACTGGCTCAAACATCTCTCCCCTAGAATGTAATATTACAGAGGTTCAGTGGTACTCCCGTTTTAAATCCATATACGAGGGCCCGGCTGGGCTGGGATTCCCTGCTGCTCTTGATCATGATTTGAGCAACCCCTTATTGGTTTTTAATGAAGGAGATGTTGAGAAGGCAATCATTCAAAAGGCCAGTTACAAGGCCCCCAGACCGGATAGTTTGCCTGCCGATTTGTATAAACATAACCTGATACTATGGGCAACATTTCTAACCAAAGTTTGTAATGTGGCTAGTCAGCAGGGATTTCCATCATCTTGGTCCCACTCCACCATCATTCCAGTCTTTAAAAAAGGCCTTAGAGGTGACCCAAGCTGGTATAGGCCCATATCCCTGATTGACTCAGCGGTAATAGTTTTAGGTAGAGTGATTTTAAGTAAACTCTCAGACTGGTTAAATGTTACTCGTGTAATAACAGATCTCCAATATGGTTTTAGAAAAGGTAGGAGCACACTAGATCAGTGTTTACATTTGCACTTACTAGCTGAGAAATACACAGTGGCCAATGAATGTTACAGTTGGCCTTTATGGATTTATCCTTGGCATTTGATCTAATAAATAGATCTGAGCGAGGGGGAATGTTCATTGATATGGGAATGGATTGTTGACTAGTTTATTTTTTGGCGGATCTTCACAGGGATCTTTTTGCAAGGGTGATAGTCAAGATGGCAAATACACAAAGCACTTTAAAATTGGCAGAGGTGTCTGACAGGGCTGCATTCAAGCTCCTCTGCTTTTTACTCGTTATATAAATAACCTAGGAAACTCTCTATGCTCTGCTAGCCCAGATATTCCATGTGTAGAGGACAGGGTTATCCCTGCCCTCCTATACTCAGATGACGGTGTCTTGTTGGCGCATGCAGCAGTAGGGCTGCAGGGGTTATGGGACACTTTTGGGTCCCTTATGCAATCTCTAAATCTAATTGTCAACAAAACCAAATCACACACGATGATAATGGTCTAGAGACCAAAAAAGCTTAAAACCTTTCACTGCAAAGGTGTAGCGCTGTCAAGGGTGACCTCTTTTTTGTTTATCTGGGGTGTTGTTTGATGAAAGGGGCTCGTGGGTTACACAGTAAAAAGCAGAAAAACACACTCTGGCAAGATCCATGGCGGCTGTCCATAGTTTTGCACAACGACTCGGGCCAAGCTATTTAAAGCCATGCTTAATATCTATAGGTCTAAATGCATTGCTGTGCTAATGCGAAGTATGGGTCTGCAATTTGGGAATACAAAGCGACAGAGGGGCTTCAGATAGTTGAAAACAAATGTTTAAGGCTTTGCGTGTTGGTCCCCCAATCTACCCCACCTATGTTATACACTGAGAACTGGGCATTGGCTATGTCTCTGACCTGATAGGGCTAGCTCCTGTGGTATGTTAGTTAACAATGTGGACCAATCCAGAACTAGTACTGAATCAAGAGATTGTCAGGGATTGTGTCCCCATGGAAAGAGAAAGTAAAATTCTGTGGTTGCAACATGTTAAGTAATTTCGGAATAAACTTGGGTGCCCTAAACTTTTCGTCTCCCCGAGAAAAGATTCAGGAAGTGGACCTGGTTTGGGTTAAAACACAATTTTTTAACTTCTTGTCTGTGAAGAGAGAGGTGATTGAGAATATGAAACCCACTGTGAAAGCTTATCTCCTGTTAAAAAACATACCACAGATAGAATCTTACTTGACATTCGTCACTAAGCAGTTCCATCTCGTGTTTTCCCTCATTTACATACTCTCCATTGAATGTGCAAGCATAGTATTTTGTAACATTGTTAGCATATCTGTCGCAGACTGTCACATAGTCATCTCCCTTGCAATGTGCGGAACGTTTCAAGACTCCAACTTCAACAGACAATCGCAAAGCCTCAAAAAGTTTGATCATCTTCCCACCATTAAAGATAGAGGTTCCGAATTATGTCATAAATCTCTTTTGGGACCATAACTGTCCAGAGTCCTGCAGCACACGAAAGCAGTACTGACTGTCTGGAAATATAATGATGCCAAATGTAAATATATTTATGGCCTAGCCAAACGGGGAAGGATGGAGCCAAAAGTATGCTACTTCAATTGTTCAGAGACTCCACACATCTTTAGAATGGGAGCTGAGATACCAGAAATCCAAAGCATAGTGAGACAGCAGGATGGAGACAACTAGCAGTGTAAGTGAACATGGCTTGGACCACCACTGTTGATGTTGGGGCAGGCAAATCATAACAGGAGATAAAGAAGAAAACAAAGCCCACACTGGATGCACCTCCACCCAGTAATTCGTTTGGTGACTGACCAAAAATGGGAGGTTGATGTTGGTTCCAGGTAATTATAGAATGGGAGCCAAAGGATGATGTCAATGCTGACACACATTGTTGATGTGGAATGAAGGGCGCATCATTTTAAACTATGAAATGCTATCAAAAATTATGCCCAGTGATAAAGTTTAAATAAAAATAAAGACTATATTAAATACATATTTAATATAAACATAAATATCTAAATATGTATGTGTGTGTGTGTATATACATATATATGTGCGTGTATACTTTATTTTTAAATGTAGGAGTTAGTTTTTTTGTCTTGCTTTTTTCTGCTGAAATGGCTTTATTTATTGGGAAAGTACTCTCGAAGTAGGAGCAGAAACTGCTAAAATGGAATTGAAAAAGGCTGCTCCATTAGTTTTTAAATCAGACAAGAGAGCCTGGCCCAATGATTTGTGGTGAAAAGACATGTTAATGAAAAATATGAGAGAGAGTTTTGTTAATATGATTTCTACCATCTTGACAGAAATTGAACGGATTGGAACCAGAAACGTGGTCACTCAGGAGTTGCTACCAGAGGGTGCGGATACAGAGAGTGAAAATACATGAAAAGTTTGGGTTGAGAGATTGACACTTCAGTGTAAGGATATCAAGAACAGAGCGGCCCAGTGACATTGTACACATTATAAATATAAAGGAAAATCCGGAAGGGCTGGGGCGCTTACAATATGTGTGTCTACTCTTTGCCCAGACTTTACCTCTAAAGGAGATAAAACAAGTTGATATTGAAAGGGTCCATCTGGTGTGCCGAAGGAGAATTGTGGTGAACAGCAAGACCTGGAGGCACACTCATGAAGTTAATATTTTTCAACAGATTGAGCCATTTGTCATGGAATCCAAGAAAAGGAAATCCAACTGTATATTGAAGGATGACTGGATTCTACTACTCAATGATCCAAACCATGGATTGCAGCTCAGGAGGAATGATCTCAAGCCTACCACAGATAATTCAAATAATAAAGTGACATGGTTCTGGTTGATTTATTTGTGCAGTCTAGTGTTAAGTATGGACCTGAACAGATTATTACCAAGGTGAGAGTAGACAATTTACCAAGACCAATTGAGTAGGGATACAGGCTCAAGATGAAAAGGACAACCTAAGAATATCAGAGACAATGGTTTGGGAGAAAAGGGAGATATCAACATTGACCCAAGAACTGAAGGGGTGGACTAGTTGGGATGGATACATTGTCATGTTTATATCTAGGACCCTAATTCAATATTCCCGATTTAAGCCCTTGTGAGGTTATAATCAATAATATCCCCGATAAAGGCATAAGAATCAGATCCATATTCAATAATAGCCCATCCAGTCCAAAGCACAGCACGGCTACTCCCATCGACTCCTAGAAAGCACAACGCGTTCTTTAAACAAACCAAGCCTCCAGCAGCCCGGGAAAATCCCCCCTGCTTTTGTTTTGATTTGAACAAGAACTCCTGAAGTCCAGAAAGAACTGTTAGTTCTTAGTGGCGTCTTATGTCCAACCTTACGTCAATCCCGGCACCTTCCAGGTATAAAATACCAAC
Source organism: Lissotriton vulgaris (assembly GCF_964263255.1). Classification (NCBI taxonomy): domain Eukaryota; kingdom Metazoa; phylum Chordata; class Amphibia; order Caudata; family Salamandridae; genus Lissotriton; species Lissotriton vulgaris. Next base: position 1,537,567,708 of record NC_141695.1, read on the forward strand.
AGTTGCCTTAAGCAAACACATGGTGGTTTTGAGCAGAGCGCCCATCTACTTGCCCGAGAGCCCAGCTGATGCAAGAGCCCACGGAAGCCGACCCTCCTGTTTGACGCACTGAGAGAAACGCTGTCTTCAGCCGAGAAAATCCAGCTTCGGTGTTTCCAGCCTACTCTTGCGGGTGGCTGGGATATCGAGTCCTGAGGAAAGAGATACCAGACCTCCCACATTCTATTTCCAAGGTACGGAGCTGACTAAACCCTTGAGAGAATTCTTGATGCAGATTCTTGGCAAAACTATCTTAACCAACTTAACTTAAACTGCTACTTATTCATCCCTTACCATGTATTAGGCTTAGGTCAGGTATACCGGGGTAGGCTTAGTTAGAAGCACCAGTTGAGTACGTTAGTCAATGTATTTGTGTATGTATATATTTTATCCATTTTAAAGTATCATATGGCTAAGAAACCATATCAATGCTTTTACAGTATTATTTCATAATACTTTTTTTACTGTACGCACTTTACTTTACTTTAAGTATTGCAATAGTGGCAATTCATTTCTCTTGCATGAGAAAGAAGACTGCTCAATAAATAACACCTTTTATTGAAAACGCCCGTCTCTCTATTTCTCTGCATTCTGGTGAAACTAAGTATGCACTGCTGACTGAGTGAAATAGCTGCCTATTGTTTTCACACGACTCTAGAGATGCACTCTTATTCTGAGGGAGCAAAGTTGTCATGTTTATGCGGTTGTCGGAAACTGAATCCCTACTTGTCTGAGCCAGGGAAGTTCATCCCTCCCTATCCATTCAAGGAAGTTTCCAGTGACCTCTGAGCTACCTGGCGCAAACCTAAGTTTAACATAGTCAGTAGAGACCTGGATGACCTCAGTCCAACGTCTACACTGCTGTTTATGTTATTCCAATGCGCAGAGCCTATAGGGAAAATAGGAACTACACTACAACATATGTGGGAGAGGGATGTTCTGTATACCCCAGGGGACAGTGGGAAGGACCTACTGGACACATGGTTGCCTATCATGAGAAACTCACGGTCTAGTCTGGTAGGCAGACTGTTTCTGCACAAGCTTATCTCCCAAAGAGAGGGAGGACAATGGTTTAGGGATTGATTTAGCCAATTGTAAATTGTTCTTTTGTTAAATTTAAGGTGAGGTTTTGGGGAATGGCAGGGCATGGGACGACCTTAACATAATAGGTCTACAATATTGTCTTGGGATGATAACTGTGGAGGTAATGTAATTGAAGTTTATAGCACTGAATGTGAAATGTCTACATTTGATCGATAAAGCATTGACAATGTGAGTGTTCTTCAAAGAGGGAAGACAGTGGGGTATGCCTTTGCAGGAGACTCATCTACTGAAGCCAAATTAAAGTAACATGATTGCTATCACATTTATGTGCTGATCAAGGGAGAAGTACAAGAGGATAAAGTGACAACAAGGGAGAGTGAACTTAGCAAGATCATACATGCCCACGTCACAACACACAACTAATACTGCCCCACTCTGGGACAAAATCCCCCCAAAAAAGAATGGGCTCTCCGCCCCCATGCCTGCAGTAGCTACCAAGACGAAGACTAACTGTTTCCAAATCAGCAAAAACAAGACAGAAGAAGTGATGTTCAGAAAAATACCCCTCCGTGGGACTCCACCTGGTGGCCAGTCGTCCTCTGTCGCACTACTATTCCAGCTTTTTATTTTCATTGGCAAGAAGCTGGATATGTCCGCCCAGGTCAATAAAGTCACCACATCCTACTTCCATACCCTCAAAATGCTGAGGAAAATGTTCTGATGGCTCCTTAGTAACACCAGAAGGAAAGTCATCGACATTCCCATCTTCAGAATACTGGACTTTGGAAATTCTACATTTGCCAGAATCACAAAACATCTCACAAGAAGATTGCAAACCATCCAGAACGCAACAGCCAGCCTCATCCTTCCATACAGGACACACATTACACAACACCAGAGAGAACTCCACTGGCTCCTGCTCAAGTCAAGCTTCACACTCACACGTTCAAAGCACTACAGAACATCTTCCTCGCATACCTATACAACTGTATCTCCTTTTATTAATCAGTCAATCAGTCAGTCAAAAAGTACTTTGTTCAGTTTGTGTTAAAACCATAAAAGCATACTAAACATTTTATATCAGAGAATTATAAAACCACAAATTACATTAAAAATATCCAAAAAATTTAATAAATACAATACCTACTATCAAATTAATTTTGGGTGAATTACTTAGGGCCTGATTCACAGAATGAACTTAAGACTCAATCCTAAACTTACTACTATTTTGGTATTCACAGAATGCACTTACTATTTTTGGCATTCACAGAATGAACTTACTATTTTTGGTATTGAAAGAAGTTAGGATTTTATCTTAAGTTTGTCTTAAGTCTGTCTTAAGTCTGTCTTAAGACAAACTTAAGACAAAATCCTAACTTCTGTGAATACCAAAAGTAGTAAGTTCATTCTGTGAATCCCAAAAGTAGTAAGCGCATTCTGTGAATACCAAAATAGCAGTAAGTTTGGATTGAGTCTGAAATTCATTCTGTGAATTTGGCCCTTAAAATCCACATTTCAAGATTGAGGCATCCATGCATTCAGTTAATTCAGATTGGTGCATTGGGACAGGTTATACATAGCTTATTTTTCCTTTTTAATCTAACGGCTGCGGTAAGAAAACTGGCTACATTACAAATTTCCCACACATTTGATAATACCAGCAGATAGAGAAGAGCTGCTTGACTTGCAAGAAGCCTTTGTTTACTGAAACTGGGAGGATAAAACGCTTCCGAATTTGAAGTAGGGGCTCACAGAAAAAAATAAAGTGCATTGTGTCCTGTACAGAGAAATCATCACATGAACATACCCCCAAATCTTCCACCCTTTTCCAACCTGGAGATTCCGCAAGGAGGAAATGAAATTGATTCAACCTGAATCTAACCAGTAGGAATCGATGATTAGGGTTTGTGATGATGTTCAAATATGGTTCAATTGTCAGAGTAGTCTTATGAAAAGGTGATCTCTTACGGTCTGCTTTGCTCACTCCCTTTCTTCTCTAGCCATGGCAGCCATTCGGGTCGGCCCAATTTCACTGTCAAGTTATAAACATATCGGAACCAGGGGATATGATTCCTATGATCAAGAGCTAAACAGTCTTTTAGAATTTCCTGATTTAGCTCTAGTTCCGGGTTCAACCAAGTGAAGATCCTTTTTAAAAGAGGTGCAATGGCAATTCAATCCTCCACAAAACCAGCTCCACACTCCTGATGAACAATGTAATCAGCTGTAGATTGTAGGACAGATAAAATATTTAAAAAAAAATTATTTTCAACAACATGGCTTGCCTTCACATTCCTAGTTCCCCAAATGTCCGCACCGTACATTGCGAGGTAGACGCATTTAGGTCGGCATATTTTCAAAAGAGCTTGCATTGGTCTAGCCCCCAAATTGCGTGCAAAGCCCAAGACAGCTGACGGCAATCTTGCCAGGACATTTCTTTTTGCTAGAATTTGTGGTATCCATGAGCCTTGATCGTCGAATATAATACCTAAATACAGGAAGGTAGAAACCCTGGACAACACATTCCCCTCACAATGAAAGGCTTTAGCCCTTTTAGTTTTACAGCCAATTATCATTATGTGGGACTTGGAGAAGTTGACACTAAGGTTTAAGGATTTCATGAAGGCTACAAAAGAATTTATAAGAAGTTGTAATCCCACCGCAGTTCGTGCTAAAAGGGCAGCATCATCAGCATAAAAGAGTGCCGGGATCAGGCGTTTCCCAACACGCTGAATATCTTTACACGCTTCACATAAAAGTCCAAATTATTAATATAAAGGGTAAAAAGTAAGGGGGCCAAGATGCACCTCTGCCTAACACCATTGGCAATACGTATTCCTCCAGTACAATTGCCCATCTGGCCATATCTCACGGTGGCAGATAAATCCCTATGCAGGTCGGCAAGGAAATAGACAATATTTTTATCAACTCCTAATTTCTGAGGCATAACCCGTAATTTGGACCTGTTCACTCGGTCAAAAGCCGAGGAAAGGTCCATGAATGCGAGAAAGAGTGCACCCTTCTTGGCAACTGTATACTTCCCAATCAGGAGGTGTAAATTGAGGCATTGATCCGTTGTGCCCCTACCTTTCCTGAATCCACATTGCAGATATGGGAGGGTTTTCGTTTCCGCTAGCCATCCCATCAGTTGACTAAGCACCACCCTTCCAAGCACCTTAACTGCGGAGTCGATGAGGGAGATCGGTCAATAACAACTGGGATCCCCTCTGTTTCCTTTTTTAAAAATAGGTACTATTACAGACTCAGACCACGTGTTAGGTAGACCCGATTGACAGGCCTTATTAAAAACATTATACAGTATTATAGACCATGTCCTAACATCGGATTTAAAGAGATCGGCTGGCACGCCGTCCGGTCCCGGGGCCTTATTACACGTTATCTGATTTATGGCCTCTAACACTTCTAGCTCTGAAAAAGATAATGTATACGCCTCAATCTTGAAACCGGAATTAACACAAATATCTTCACCTTCATATACTAGTTTTAAATGATTATGCCAGACCTGCTCCTGGATGCCACAGTCGAGCTGATAATTAAAGGAATCTTGAAAGAAGGGCTAATTAACCACTTCCCAGAATTTGGCACTATTTTTGATGACATCAGTGGAAATTAACTCATTCCAGGCCTCATTTCTAATCTCCTTTTTCCGGTTTATTAAAGCCAATTTGTAGGTTTTCCTTAATGCTGCTATGGTGGGCTTATCCGATGGATTAGATTTCAAAGAAGCCAACAGCTTCCAGTGGACTACTGAACAAATGTGGTCAAACCATCTCTCCCCTAATATATCCTGATCTTTACACAGCTGTTTGATATCTGAGGCGATCTGGGCACAAATTTTGGTATAAGCCACAAGAACATCCTCATCCCCAGCACTTTCATTCATGCAGATAGACATCTCATGACCTGCCGTAACCAATAAATTAGCATGGAAATGCTGTGGTACCACCTGACACCATTTGACTCTACGGGCTTGGTCTGTGGGCCGTATGTCTAATTTACCCACCGTTCTATTGGTTCTTTCTGGTTTCTTAAGGTCATCCGCCAAGGTCAAAGTGACAGGATTATGGTCACTAAACGAGGACCAGGTTACAGTGTAACCACTGACCCTAGTGGTCAACGCTGCGCTGATAAAAATGTAATCAATAGTTGACCCAATACCCTTTCCCTTAAAGGTTGGAACTATTAGGCCCCCATCAGTTGACTTCGGATAAATCAGGCCATTTTCTTCCACCAATTCCTCCAGGTTTACTCCCTGTGATGAATGTCTAAAGTGGATATCTACTTGGTCTACCGGTCCTAGACTATCCCAGACATGGCAGTTGTCAATACAACAATGTACATTAAAATCACCCAGAACAATAACCAAATAAGATTTGGTGTTTTTCTCACTATATAGTTCGAGAAAATATTGTCCAAATGTTTATTGATAAAAACTCTATCAAAAGAATTATAAAAATTTACAATAAGAAGAGTACGAGCATCAGTGGACACAATTTGAACTGCCAAACAATAAGGTGAGCCTGTCCCCAATTTGGGGTGAGTGCCAGCAATTTTCAAGGAAATCAGAGTCAATAACCCATCCTTCGCCCTTCCCATAGAGGAAGCTGTTGCTGGTAGCGAATAGGTTGTATAACCATCCAGACAGAACAGGTTTTTGGAATCCCAGGTTTCCTGTAACCTGATAATATCGAGCCCTCCACCTAGCATCATCTGCCTTATTCTTTAGCCCTGAAATGTTGCAGCTAAGTATCTTCGTGCCTACGTGAATTTTCCTAATAGGGGTGCCTAACACTAGTGTGTCCTTGTTAGAGGCCGACTTACTATATATATTAGTCTTTGTTGGTACTGAGGGGCCCAGTCAATCTATCTCCTCTAGGCTTGTAAGTGTCTTAAATATTTTATGGGCAGGTACAGTAAACTCACCCTGGGTTTGTGTTCTGTCTGTTGGCTCGACCCTTCCTCTTACCGTTAATGATGTGTTTCGGTAAAAGAACCCTAAGGGTAAAATACTGATACCAACCCCACTTAGGTTCCTAGTTCCAGCCCTCTCTAGAATCAATTTGACAATTTGCGGTGATCCAAAATTTAATATCAAGCAGTCGCCTCTACTAGTTTTAACTGAATTCCCTATCCAGGCAATCCTGCCTGTCATTTTAAATTCTCTAAATAGACAACTGCCAATCCCTGTTAAATTATTCAGATGATGGAGGGCTTTATTCCTAAGGGAAGCCCAATGTTCCTCCACTCCAGATTGCAGTGGGGGTACATTTGACAAAATTACAGTGTATGGAGTGGCCTCAGGAGGTTAATTAAACTGATTAGCTCTATTTTGTCGATAGTGGGCTCCCTGGTCCACTCCTATATGTGGATCCTCACTTCGATTAGGCCTTCGCCTCTCATTGGCTTGTGGGACACGCTTGCTACTTCGCGCTACTGGAGAAGCTTGAATACCAGTGTTGCAGCCTAAACCAGACACAACAAGCGGCTGGTTTGGCGCGATAGCTAATTTCCCAGTCCGATTAGTGGGCCCATTAAGGCCTCCACTAGGTGGAATGAATTGAGATGAAAGAAACTGATTCTTCATTTTGCTCAACCTAGAATCTATTTCTGAGAGTTTAGTGGAAATAGGTTTAAGCAGTAACATTAATTTTTCTTCAAATTTTACTACTATTCGATCTTCCAGGTCACATGGCACCTGCCTAAGATAAACCTGTGAGTTATCGCTTATTGGACTAAGTGTGCTTGGGGTAACAGCCTCTTGTACACAACCTTTCCGTCCAAGGGTACCTCTAGTTTTTGGCACCTTGCTGGACTGTTGTGAGGTAGCTGGAATTCCACCTGCTTTTTTTTCTTCGCTATAACAGTAACAGCACCCTCCCCTTTTTTTACATGAACTAATCGTTGCTGGCGGGTTAAAACTTTTGAAGGAGAAGGGTGAATAAAAGTGGAAGTCCCAATGACATAGGATGAGTCATCTAACGCAGCAGCCGGTAATACAATTGCCGGTTGCTGCTGTGTCTGAACCTCATGAACATCTAATGTTCCTCTTGTTCCTGCTGTGTCTGGTATCAGCAGGGGTCATTTAGGGGAGCTCCAGCAGAAGTCCAGTTAAGCTCTAACGACAATCTCTTTTGGGTCAACTCTACTTCATGAATTAATACACATTCGGCCCTTATAAGGAAGGCATCAAAGTGCCCACCACCCCTGATCCCCCTATCCCCTTGGAAAGGCCCTTACTCATTGCTGACAATTATTCTGTTCACAGGGGTCAACAAAAAGTACAGCACTACTTCAAGTTCAAGTTCAAAAACACTTACCCAGGTCATTTGGAAACGCAGTAATCTTGATGAAAAGGGGGTGGCCCAGCCCAGACTCTTACAGTCACTGACGGGCACGGACGAGCCCGCCCTTGGCCCGGGCTTTGCCCGGGCAGCGGCCGGGTGCGCCAACGCGCGTCCCATGCTGCAGGAGGACCAGGCCGGTTATGAGGCCCTCAGTCATTCTCCAGCAGTCTCACTTTCCCTGAGCCTCGCAGGGGTTTCTGGGGTTTGTGGTCTTCGCTGGCCCCACTTCACGCTGCGTCGTTCCCCTCACGGCTTGGAATGGCGTCTCCGGGCTCCTAGCAGGATACAGAGGTGTAAGGTCCCCACAGTAGCATGTATGGCAAGGATTGTGGCAGAGATTATGTCCTCAATCATTCAGACACCCTTGCTCAGTTACACTCTTGCTTGCACACATCTCATTCATACATAACCAGAAGACGAGCCTTCTCTTTCACTGGTCTTAAAGCAAGGAATGACCTCCCACTACACCTGTCAACAATCTTGAATACGATGTTCCCCAATGTGATATAGTGAGTGAACCAAGCAGTGAGTGAAGGTTCCAACAAAAAAGGAAAGGGAGGGGAATCCTCCTTTTCGGAACTAAAACCCTCTCACATCCAGCAAGCTAGGTGTCATGCTTCATCATCTGCGTTTGCTCCTCGTCAAGCCGGCTGTTCAATGCCTGACGGGCACCCATAAAGGGGCTCTTTACCGGAGACCTTTTGTTCCTGTTGTTGTTAGGTGCATGTGAGGGCCTTAGGGAAGGTGTAGACGTAGGAAGAAAGTGGGTTAAAAAAGGTTAGATTGTCCTCTAAATAATTTTAATAGTGTGGTAATCTACATTATTAAAAGAAGTAAGGACAGAGTACTCCCTGGCGCAAAGATCCAGGAGAGTACGCTCTACTTAATGGTCAACATGTTTCATGCTGTTGTTCACACGGATACAGTGCATTTCATCAGGACCTATCAGGAGTAACTATCTACACTCTGTGGATGGTGAGGATTCTACCTACCACAGGATATCAGGGGGCTGTCAGAGAGTTCTGCCACGTCTTAGTGGAACCCTACTAAAGAGAAGTGATGGCATCAGCGGTCTTCCCCTCGGATGTAGGTACCCTGTCCGCCGGGCGGACACCACCAGTGGCCCTACCCGCACGTAGTCAGGGTAGGGAGAAGCCGGAGCGTTTTTCCTTTCCTTGCTGCCTGCTTTTAAGAAGTGCACCGCCCCACTAAACATCTCAGCCTTCTACTCTCTTCTTGAGTTCTATAAGCAGACGAAGACACAGCTACTTCAATAATGATGCTTTCTGCCATCAGGGGAAATATCCATAACAATGCAGTCATTACATCGCACTGCTTTTACAACGCAGCTGTTACAACGCAACTACCTTTATATCGCATGCCATTACAACACATGCCATTACAATGCATGTCACTACAAGGCGTGCCATTACAACGCATACCATTACAACGCTTGCCATTACAACGCGTTATAAGGTAAGTAATACAGATTTTTTACTTTTAGGGTGGGTATGGGTTTTGGGGTAGATGGGAATAGTAATTTTTGTCCCTACACAATCCCACACTTTCCCTACTGTTGCACTCACTGTAGTGGGAATATTAATTTTTACCCCTACACTATCCAACACTTACCCTACTGTATAATGCATTGTAATGGTAGTTTTTAAAAATGCGTTGTAAAATCATGCGATGTAATGGTAGTTGCGATGTAAAAACCGCATTGTAAAAGCATGCGTTGTACTTGTTTGCATTGTAACATCATATATTTGCCCTCGGGCTAGGTTCTCACACATGAGCAGTGTCAGGGTACCATCATCGGTGAAAGTGCACTTTGCAAATCACATATCAGATCCAAACTTGGAATATGGGAAAGAGGTTACTACTTGCTGTGGATTTTTAGTTTAGTTGTAGATCCTATACTCAACACATCAGGTGGCATTACAGCATCAACTATAATGACACCATTATATATTGTCTTGTTTCTTGAGGATGGGATATTGAGACAAACATACAATTTTATGATATCCGATGAGGGACGTAATGTCATGTGGTTTGGTTTTGCCTTTGCACTGTGATATGTTAGCATGAGCTTATTAGAAGTTTAAACACCATTTTCCTTTTCTGCAGCCTCTGAACACTGCACATATTGTTATTAAAGCTTTTCGCCTGGTAGAATATTTTGCTTCACACAAGTATTAATATGTTTGCTTATAATATCAGCCTTGCTTGGTGAGCTATGTTTGTACAGTGAGCGCCGAGGCCTTCAAGGTTATTTCAACACAGCGCTTGTTGTTCGGTTTGATCAGCGCACAGTCTAGACGAAATACATATACAGCTGCGGCCAACTCTGGGTTTTAGGTGCATTAATATTGCACTGCACAGAGCATGAAATACACTCTTGATGAATATTCGCATGCAGAGAGTTGGTGCAGGAGATGATGTGATCCATTTCTGCTGAAACCAAAGGTATGGGCCCGCCCTTCAAAACCCAAAGAGACCTTCTGTAGATATAATATAATATACTAGCTAGGGAGGGTAAACTGACGTTCTAGTTAGACCTTTTTCCTTTAGCATTTTAACATGCTTCCTCCCTTTGTATTTTATGGAATAGTAACTATGCTGCTAACCTTGTTCCTTATAATATGTTTGCTTGTATTAGCTAAGATACTGCGCTTGAGAACACTGCATTAGAAATAAATATTTCAAACTTGCACGTGTCATCAATCACTCCTCGTTCTGGACTGATATGTTAGTATAACAAAAGAGTGTTCATGTGTTCCACGTTACCTGAGGTGTTCTAAGTCCATGTTCTGGGTTGTCTAAACATTGGGGGTTTGTAAGAACCAATGAGACACTGATTGCTAGTCTGGTAGGGGATTTTGGATACTAAGGTGAGTTTTGGCACACCCTAATTGACTGAGGTTCTAAGTCTCTATGCACAGTCCTGTGTAGGAGCAGAATCCCTGCTACAGTAGAACTAGACATGATCCTCAACTTGATAAAGCCTCAGTCTCAGTCACCCAAGAACTGAGAAATCCTGTGACCCATGACAGGCAGTGAAGGCTGTAGAAACGCCTGCTGAAAGTGTTTGCAACAGAGTTTAAATTACTAAATGCATTATTAACTATATTTAAATTAGTGGGGGTGATGAAGATAGACACACACACCTAGTGTAGCTTACAGTGAAGGAAGTAGGTCGGGCTGGATAATCTTTTTGTATTCAGTCAGTGAAAATGATCTCTGGTGAGACAGACATTTGATGAGGAACTGAGGGGCATATCATCAAGACAATTATTGCGGCTTTAGCAGCCATTTTCGTCTGGAAAGGAGCGATAATTGTATCACCCTATTAGGAAGGTCACGCTATCGTGTAAATCCTAGCCTTCGCGCACTTTCCCTTAACGCTCAGCTTTGCATCTCTAATGAGATGCAAAGTGGGCGTTCCTCTCCAGAATAACAGGAGAAATGTCGCTAACTGACATTTCTCCTATTATCTAGCCTCACGCTAACCTGCAGAGTGATAAGAAAAGTAGCGCTAACCTTGGTTAATACTACTTTCCTTACGCCTGCTTTTCATCTGACTTAGCCATGATATCCTATGGAAGGTGGATATCATGGTTAAGTCTGCCCTGTCCTATCAGTAAGCATTGGCCAAACGTTGTGCGATTATCGCTGGATTTCCAGCAATTATCGCACATTTTGCAGCTTGCGTCTTGATTTCTATCGCTTTGGAGATAAGCGTTGCTGATAGAATGCTATCTCCACGATAGAAACCAGCGGTAGCCAGCGATAATTATCCTAGCTCTAAGCGCGCTTAGCGATAATTATTGCCGGTTATTGATGATATGCCCTTTTGTGAGGCTGAGAGAACACATGTTAGAACCTCTTTTAGAGGGCCATGGGCTATGCAGGGACTGCTGGGCACAATCCAGAGTTATTCTCCATTCATTGGTGGCTGCATTAGGGAATGCAAAGATTTACTTTTTGATTCTTCAGGATCTGAGTCAAAAGTGTTGATGATGCTGCAGCTCCCACTCAGTAGACCCAAAAGTTAAGTTGCTTTTCCCCTTACAAGGGGGGTAAGAATTCTCCAGCTCCTGAGTGGAGATCCAGCAAGGGTGTGAAGTCCTCAGTGGTGTATGGCTATGCCCATGGAAACAGTCAGGTGCAGTTGAAGGGCTATTCACATCAATAATTCTCTCATCTCGGCCACAACTCAAACGTTTAGCCACAGTGATTCCGGCAGCCCCTTGTGGCATACAGGGTTTCGGCATTTCTCACTTTCGGGCTCAGGCTCTTTGGTGCACTCACCTTTAATTTGGCTAACAAAAGTCTCATGCTCTGGCCTAATTGAGTTCACTTGTGGCCTCTTCTGGCAAAGGGGGCCATCACAGCGGTGCAGGACTGGTGCTTATTGTAATGTCTCACTTCACACAGCTGAGATCACTGCAACCCTCTCCTAGTATCAGGGGTAAAATAACTGGTCCTGTACATGGGCAACAACTTAGGGCCTCATTACAATGTTGGTCATAAAGACCGTCCGACCAACTCGTCCTCTGAAACATTCCGACCGACTCGACCTCAAGCTCTCTGACTGCCGTATTATATGAATTGCATGTAAAACTCTGACCGAGTTGGTCAGAAACCATTCCGCTTGACTTCATCAGTCAGTAACAAGTCAGAACTGACCAAGCGTCAGAAATGCCATCACATAGGCATTCCACTTATGAACAAGACTCGGTTGACCCATCAAACAGATTACAATGCATCCGACGTATATCGGAACCGTGTTGGTTTGTGTTTCACATGCCAAGCGTAAAATGACAAAATCAGTCTCAACAACAAGCAGAGGCAGTGCCAAATAAAAAAAAATCAAATATTAGGCACACCCACCAATCCACCTATAAAAAGAGCAAATAAATTACCATGATCCTCTGCTCACACACTACTTTTGCCAGCCTATAGAGGAGTCTGTCTTCATTACCTGCTTTCTGCCTTGCACCCACTCACACACTTCATCCACCACACAACTTGCACTGATCTCTTTTTTTGTTAAATACCCTCATTAAAACACACTCTCACTTTAATATTCACCCTCATCTTCCCCATGCACCAGAGGAAGCAGCCCTGTTTCACTGAGAATGAGTTGATAGTGCTTGTAGATGAAATCATCAGAGTAGAGCCACATTTATTTGGGAATCTACCCCAACAGACCCCCCTCACCCAGAAAAATAGGATATGGGACAGGATAGCCAGCAAGGTGAGTGCTGAAGCATCTGTCCTCCGCTCACTGGAGGATATCAGGAGAAGGTGGTGTAAAGTCAGAAAGAGTCAAAAAACTGCAGTAGAAGATGCAAATGCAAAACGGACTGGTCATGGCCCTCCTGTCCACCTGTGCACTTCACTTTCTGAGAGGAGAAGGTGGGTGCCATCCTTCTGCTGGAGAGTGTCTATGGACTCACAGAAGGACCAGAGTCTGGTAAGTAGCTACTCCACATTCCACTAAAGTTAGCAATTTCACCTTTACAGAAATCATTGTAAAGGACCCAGTTAACTAAATGCTGGTTTTAGATTTTTTAAAAAAAACTATAGTCAATGAGCATGTGATGTGTATGTCATATTGATAAACCACATACCTGCAATGAGAATAAAAAAGCTCAAAACTATTACCACATACAGACTTCTTCCAAACTCACAGCAAGGCTTTGTGCCCCAAACACCAGTCCCCAGTGTCAGACATCTTGCCAGCGCATTTCCACTCACTCTCAGGAAAGCGGAGTCCCAGGTAGGCTGGTTGGGAGTGGTCAGATGGTGTATGTGGGCCCAAGCCTGATGGGAGTTGTAGTGACAGCAAACACTCCTCCTCCCACACAGCACAGACCTTGTGCTCCAAACACCAGTCATCAGTGTCAGCCATCTTGCTAGTAGACTTCCATTCACTCTCAGGCCCATATTAGATGTTTGGGCTGGGAGGGAGGGGGAGTCTTTGCACTGACTATACCTCCCATCAGGCCCAGTCCTAAACACACCTTCCCACCCAGCCCAAAGAGCACAACTGGAACTATGTTGTCAATGATAGTGAGTGGAAATGTACTGGCAAGATGGCTGACACTGGGTACTGGTGTCTGAAGTACAAGGCCATGATATGAGTTGTGGTCAACTCAGACAACAGGTACCAGTATCAGACATCTTGATATTACACTTCCCCTAATTGTCTGAAGACCATTCTTCCTGATGGCCTGTTTGGGCTCGGTGGGAGGAGGAGTCTTTGCATTGACTATACCTCCCATCAGGCCCAGTCCTAAACACACCTTACCACCCAGCCCAACAGCACACCTGGAATGATGCTGTCCCTTATAAGGAGTGGAAATGTATTGGCAAGATGGCTGACACTGGGCGCTGGTGTCTAGAAAACAAAGTTGGGAGTTGTGGTCAACGCAGACAACAGGCACCAGTGTCAGACATCTTGAAAGTATACTTGCAGTAAATGTCTGAAGACCATTGTTATGTTATGTTATGTTATGTTAATATGTGGTTTATATAGCGCGCGGCTACTCAGGCAGAGTGTCCCGGCGCTGTACAGATCTGTAGAGAGACGTAGAGCAGAAAACAGGCGCACTAGAGGCTGAAAAGCCAGGTCTTTAGGCCTTTCCTGAAGGACAGGAGATTGTCAGCTTTTCTCAGAGAGAGGGGGAGCTTGTTCCAGAGCTGCGGGGCACATGCTCTGTAGGAGCGACCTCCAATGCGTGAGTGCTTTACAGATGGAACGACAGCAAGGGCTTGTGTGGCTGAACGTAGTGATCTGGTAGGATGGTAAAACTGAACATGTTTCCTGAGGTAAACTGCACCGGTACCGTGTAAGGACTTAAAGGTCAAGGTCAAAGTCTTGAAGATGATACGTTTCCTTACCGGTAGCCAGTGGAGTGCCTCAAGGAGGGACGAGGTATGAGATCTGTGAATTAGGCCGAAAATGGCCTTTGCAGCGGAGTTTTGGACAGTCTGTAAGCGAGATAGGAGGTATTCTGGGAGCCCCAAATAGAGCACATTGGCGTAGTCAAGCCTGGATCCAATCATTGCTTGTACAGTGATTCTCCTATGAGCCTGAGACAATAGAGGTAGAAATTTCCTAAGTGTACGTAGCAGGCCAAAACATTGGCCCACTAAAGCAAGGATCTGTGGTTTGAAGGTAAGACCATTGTCAAGTTTGACACCCAGGTTCTTAGCGATCGCAGTGGGAGAGGAAGGAGGATTCATATCTGCCGGCCACCAAGATTTCCATTGAGTGTCAGGAGAGCAGCCAAAAAATATAATTTCAGACTTGTCTGAATTACATTTAAGCTGGTTCAACTGAAACCAGGAAAAGACTGCCTCTAAGCAGCTTTTAATAGAGTCACCCGCGAAATCAGAGTTCTTGTCACAGGTAAAAAGCAGCTGCGTATCGTCTGCACAGGACACGATACGCGCGCCAAAGGTCTCCACTAGTTCAGCCAAGGGGGAGAGATACACGTTGAATAAAGTGGGACTAAGAACTGATCCCTGTGGCACTCCCACATCAAGAGATGGAACTGTTGCTGAAAAAGGGGGTGACCAGATCATTTGTTGGCGTTCAGAGAGAAAGGACTTAAGCCAATTGAACACCGTCCCTCTAATAACGATCTCCTGAAGTCTAAAAAGGAGCCGGTTGTGAGGGACGGTGTCAAAGGCCGCTGTGAGGTCTAATAGTACCAGAATTGCCTTCCCTCCGCGATCAATCACTCCCTTTATGGTCTCCGTTACCTCCAGTAATGCTGTTTCTGTACTGAGGTTAGAGCGGAAGCCTGACTGCGTCTGATGGAGAATGTCATGGGCCTCTAAGAATTGTGACAAGGTGGAATGTACATGCTTTTCGTCGAGTTTGGCAGGGGCAGGAAGCAGAGATATTGGCCTACAGTTAGAGTGCTCCAACGGGTTCAAATTAGATTTTTTTATGAGAGGGATGACATGAGCCTTTTTCCAGGCCTTTGGAACCTCACCCGAGATAAAGGAGGCATTGAGGAGAGGATTAATCAGAGAATTGAGAGCGGGGGCCATTTTTGAGAGGATTTTGGCAGGGCAAGGATCTGAGGGGGAGCCCGATGTCAGTTTTTGCAACAGGTCAAGCGAGGCCTCCAACGACAGAGGAGGAAAATCTGACAGAATATGGGTGCCCTGTGAAGTGTTCATAGTAAAGAAAGAGGGGTCAGGATCGATGGCAGGAGCAACAGGCGGACAAGATGCCTGGATGTTAAGAATTTTATTGTAAAAGAAACTAGCCAACTGATTGACTTAGAGTTCAGAGGGAGAGAATTTGGGGTTTGAAGCAAGGGGGGAAGTGAAATTCCCTAACGATATTAAATATTTCCTTGCTGATGTTACAGGCTGAGTCAATTCTTTTAGCGAAGAAAGCCTTTTTCGCTAGTGTGATTTCTTTGTGATAGGCCTTAGTAAGATTTTTAAACCTTATTTTTAACAGGGCATCATAATTTTTACGCCATAATCGTTCGGCTTTCTTGCAATTTTTCCTACTCTCATGAAGTTCGGTGGTAAACCAGGGGGCTGAGATATGTCCTAGAAAGGTCTTGCTCAAGATTACCAGTCCGTGGGCATGGATAAAGTGCTAAGGACTTCTCCAGCATGTCAGTGGTGACACGATGGAATGGTCGAAATGCCTTCGATTGAGTGCCATTTTCCGTGCAGGAAACTTTAGAGGGACCCACAATATCAAAATTTAATAGGAAGTGGTCTGACCACATCACCGGAAGTGGTGGATAGGATTGGATAGACAGAGAAGAAAAAACTTGGTCTAACAAATGACCTTTGTTATGTGTAGCTACAAAAAAATAAGGTAAAAGATTGAACATGCTAGTAGCATCATTTAATTTGACAGAGTCACTGGACTCAGGTTCGTCCATGTGGATGTTAAAATCTCCGAGAAGTAGAAGATGCTTATATTTTGTTGCAAGAGGGGATAAGGTTTGGTGAAGTTTATCACAAAATGGGCCCAGGTGGCCTGGTGGGCGATAGACTAAAAGGCCAGCACAGGAATGGTGCGGGGAGAAAGATAGGCAAAAGCCTAATGAATCAACCCCCGGAATGTTATCAGTTTCAAGTACAGAGCAGGTGTATCGTTTGTCTACTACCATGGCCACTCCTCCTCCTCTACCCAGCTCTCGGTCTTTCCTGACTATATAATAGTTAGGGGGAAGGGCAGTAGCGATGTCAGGACTGGAGGAGTCGCCTAGCCATGTCTCCGTAAGAAAAAGACATGACGGCTTCTGTTCTGAAAGTAGGTTGAAAAGGTCTAAAGCATGCTTACCGAGAGATCGAGTGTTTAAAAGCATGCATGGATACACGGGGGCCTTCACAGAGGTCTCTCCGGTAATGTCGTTTAAACCCAGAGTAACTGGTGAAGAAAGCGAGGTGGAAGAAGACCATGCACAAGTCTCACAGACATGCCTATCCTTAACAGGGTCACATAGATGTTTAGCGCAGCCCAAGTAAGAGGTGTTCCCCAGCCTAAGTAGAGTATCACGATCAAAAGAAATTACCCTCTCATCAGTGCAGTTTAAATGAGCTCGGCCTACTGCCGTGCCGGGCGCCTCCGGGACGCGGACGGGCTTACCTCAGGCGCACCTCCGGTGCGCATAAGGCGCGCCCGCTGCACTCGTCCGCTGCACGTCCTCGTAGGCATGCTGGACTTATAGGGCAAAGGCAGGTCACCTGACGCTAAACACTAGCGTGCCAACCAACTTTCCCCAATATGGCGGCCGTGCTTAGGAGCAGCGTCCGAGATCGAGTGTGGAGTCAGGTAGGTAAACAATGCCTCACACACACTGTGATAGCTTCAATGAACACGCGCTATGAAGACAATGCCCAAAGTCAGCAGAGGCTAGAGTCTAAACACACAAGCCACAAGTTAAAACATGCAAGTAGCAGTATTGAATCACGCTAGTTGCAGACAGCAAAATACTGGTGTGAGGAACACAAGGCCGTTAAGGGAGTAGGGGTCAGCGCAGACAACAGTCACCACTTTCAGACATCTTTGCAGCATTTTTCCACTCACTGGCAGGAAAGCTGAGTTCCAGGTAAACTGGTTGGGATGGGTAGGAAGGTGTGTGGTAGACAGCTCCTGATGTGAATTTTAGTCAATGCAAATACTCCTCCTCCCACCCAACTCAACAAGCCCACAAGGAACCATGCTTTCCCAACAGTCAGTAGGAATGTGCTGGCAAGATGGCTGACACTAGAACTGCTGTTCAAAGCAGAAGAGCTAAACAAACAGGGGTGGCTGGGCCCAATGGGAGAGAGGGTAGGCAGGGCCACAGTAACGTGAAAAAAAGAATTTTGCCTATGCCTCCGAGTTTTAAATTAAGCACTGATTGATTGCGGATAAACAACACTTTATTAGTTTACCCTGACAATGATTTATGTCGTTGAGTCGTTACTTAGTAACGACTCAACAACATAAATCATTGTCAGGGTAAACTAATAAAGTGTTGTTTATCCGCAATCAATCAGTGCTTAATTTAAAGTTCAAAGCAGAAGGCCATGATGGGAGTTGTGGTCAACTCAGACAACCAGCACCACTGTCAGACATTTGCCAGTTCACTTTCCCTCATTGGCTGACACTGGGGACCGCTGTTAAAAGCACAAGGTCATTTTGGAAGGTTTGCTCAGACAACAGACATCTTGCCCGTTCACTTTCCCTCATTAAGGACACCGTGGTGACCACTCTTCCTTGTGGGCTGGGTGAGCTGGGTGGGGTGATGTGCGTGTGCCCATGTCTGATGAGAGTTGTAGTGATGGCAAACACATAGCCCAGCTAACTCCTCTGGGCCTATGCTTGCCTGACACTGAAGGGAAGTGGACCAGCAAGATATCTGACACTGCTACATGGTGTTGATCTTGAAACCAACTTCCATCGAGGCCTTGTTCTCCAAACACCATGCACCAGTGGCAGACATCTTGCTTGTACATTTCCACTCACTGTCAGGTATGCATGTATCCAGTTGATCTGTTTGAGCTAGGTGGGAAGGTGTTTGTAGGACAGGGCCTGATTGAACATGTAGTCATTGCAAACACTACTCATCCCAAACGGACCAACAAGCCCACCAGTACTAGCAAAATGGCTCACAGTGATCCCTAGTTTCTGAATTGAGCACAGTTACCGGCATGGCTTTGTGCTCCAAACACCAGGCACCAGTGATAGCCACCTTGCTAGTCCATTTCCACTCATTGTCAGTTAGCCATAAGCCCAGATGAAGTGGTTGTACTGTGTGGGGGGAGGAGTGGTTCCCATTATTCCAACTCCCATCAGGCAATGCCATACACAAACTAATCCCACCCATCCCAAACAGCACCCCTGTGATTCTGTTTTCATGAGAGTGAGTGGAAATGTATTGGAAAGATGGCTGATACTGTTGCATGGTGTTTCACCTATCCCTAACTCCCATCAAGGCCTCGTGCTATAGACATCAGTCCCCAGTGTCAGTCATCTTGCAAGTAGATTCCCCCTAACTGTCAGTAAAGCAGAGTTACAGATGTACTGGTTGTGCTGGGTAGGAGAAGGAGTGTTTGCACTGACTCCATCCCATTCAGATCCTGCCCAACATACACTTTCCTATCCAGCCCAAACAGACCACCTTTAACTATGCATACCTTACGTTGAGTGGAAATGTACTAGAAAAATGGCTGACACTGGGTCCTGGTGTGAGGAACACAAGACAGTTTTGGGAGTAATGGTCAGCGCAGAAAGCTGAGTTCCAGGTAGGCTGGTTGGGATGGGTTGGAAGGTGTGTGGTGGACAGCTTCTGATGGGAGTTGTAGTCAAAACAAATACTCCTCCTCCCACCCAACTCAACAAGACCACCAGGAACCATGCTTTCCTGACAGTCAGTGGGAATGTACTGGCAAGATGGCTGACACTGTGGACTGCTGTTCAAAGCACAAGGCCATGATGGGAGTTGTGGTCAACTCAGACAACCAGCACAACTGTCAGACATTTTCCATTTCACGTTCCCTCATTAGCCGACACTGGGGACTGCTGTTAAAAGCACAAGGCCATGATGGAAGTTGTGCTCAGACAACAGACATCTTGCCCATTCACTTTCCCTCATTGTCAGGACACTACTCTTCCTGGTGGGCTACGTGAGCTGGGTGGACTAGCAAGATAGCTGACACTGCTGCATGGTGTTGAACTTGAGGCCAACTTCCATCAAGGCCTTGTGCTCTAAACACCATGCAGCAGTGTCAGACATCTTGCTGGTATATTTCCACTCACTGGGAAAGCAACAGACTGTGAGTGTGTAGGCAGCCACGCCTATGTGACGACCGAGACATGGACTAAGCCCAATTCACAGGCATGACCGACTCTAACATTGGGAACTAAAGAGTACATATGTCACAGTTAAACTACAGATGTGGAGAACACAAACCCACCAGTGTCACCGGCAGAGTGTCAGGTACCATTCAATATCTTTGGACATGTAATGAGAACTAAAGACAATATGGCCATTCATGCACATAGGTGGACATGTTTACCAATCTAGATCTTTTCAGATATGCATTGTTCTCCAAAAACATATGCCAGCAACATAGGCCAAACTATCTTCAATAACTTATTGTTAGGTTCAGTAATCTATGTCATGGGTATGATTTGAGGGGCAAGGGACATTCACGTTAATTATTGTGTCATTTCTGTACTAACAGAGCAAGCTGGAAACACCACTGCACCAAATGAGGACAACCAGCCCTAGACTCTGGCCGACATGGAGCTCTCAGGCAATGAAGACTCTCACACATTATCAGACAAGGAGGACCAACAGGTTTGGGTAGACACACAGCACCAGCAGCTACAGCAGGATCCACTCAGAACCTCAGCTGACAACACCCAGTTGACCCATACCGTGATGAATGCAGTAGCCCGGGACACTGATAACAGAACATCAACAAAGAGCACTCTAGAGTTGACCCACAACAACACCCCATCAATCAGTTAGGAGGCTCAGTGTTGACTATGCCACCAACAACTAGGAATGCTCTGTGGGTAGAGGTGGTGGGAGGGGCCATGTGGATCTACTCCATCAAGAAGCTTATGCTGCCAAGGATGATCACCAAACCTCTTCCGGATGATCAATGCCGACTAGGCTTAACGGGGAGAAATGGGCTAAGTAATAGGGATCCAACATCGAGCAGCTGCAGGCAGGCCAAAACCAATGGCTGCACATGTTCAATTAAAACATCGATGACATGGCTGGGGTGCTGTGGGACATTGGTATCAGCCTCCACCAGATAGCAACTCACTTGAGCACACCTCCTGGTGTACCCACGTTCGGTACATCCTCACAAGCCACAGGGAGCGACGTGGAGTCTGGTAGAGAGTCCCCAGTAGTCCATGAGCCTGTAGCTCTGGGTCCCCCAGCCAAATGTGAGACAGGTTATCAGAGTAAAAATCTGTGAGTCAGATGACAATGCACCACCCCCAGGAAGTGACAAAGTACCCTTGATATCCTCCAGTGTGTGCCAGGCATTTACTTTGTTGACTGTCACCATGAACTGTCCCACATTGGATGGATGGTCCAAGTTGGATTTTGGACTCAAATTACTATGGCTTTACCTTGGAGAATTCATTCTACCAACACTATCAACTCCTATCTACACAGTCTGGTTTTTCTTTGTGAGCACACCACCATTGTGTGGCTTCATTTCATCACTTTATGCACAAAAATAAGACACTTTACAACAAAATACTTGTTCATGTTGTGACTCTGAATTCCAAATGTACTTATTGTATTGACCTGCAGAATCACTAAGAAGAAAGTGTTAAAAGCGTTGGTAAGCAATCACTTCCAAAAAGTAAACTGAGGGCCCATGAGTAAATGTACCTTGGCACAGCATGATAGAGCAACCAGGTTATCGCACAGCCTGTAGTACATGGTACAGATTCAATGGAATTCTATTGTCTACAAAACTATCACAATTTGCCAGCACAATCAACAATCATTGTTAGCAAACCAGCTCATCATGGTCAAATTCTGATTAAAAAGCTAGTTGGATGTGTGATAACAGACAAGGCACACCTCAATGTGGAACACAGGTTAATTCTAGGGGTGGGCGTTGTGTGCGTAGTGGGGCTACGCAAAGCTCCGCGAAGTGGGATGGAACTACGTCCACCCACACACTTCGCATAGCCCCACTACGCGCTGCCTGCCTCCCTCCCGCCCTCTTCTACATCCCCATTTTTAATATTAAATACAGTAAAATTAATGAAAAAGGACTTACCTGGCGTGCGGCGTCCCGGGGCTCCCTCTTCCTGTTGACGCGCCAACTTCTTCAGACGGATGCGCATGCGCGGGCGCCCGGGCATGTGCATTTCTTGCGAGAAATTAAAGGAAACTAAAATCTATACAAAGGCTACATCAAACTAACGTACGAATATCGTAACGCTAATAAAGTGCATTTGTGGCTAGCAGCAGATATTCTAGTAAAGTGCAGAGATTAACTCCCTGAGGCACAGGGCTTTTAAAATATACTTTACTCAGCTATATAATAGATAGCCAAATGTACCAAAACAGCTCTAAATCGTACAGTAGCTCCTAGACGTTTTGCATAAGAGTCCTCAAATCTGTAAATACTGTACATTTTATTAACCCAATGTTCAATCCTAGGTGAGTTCTTGCTGCTAATGCCAATATCACCTTGTCTCTGTTTTTTTTAGGAAGTTTCGCTGATCGTAAGAAGGTAGGACGTTTTATGGCACTTTCCTTCAGCATATGTATTATTTTTTTATCAAAACTCAAATTTTCCTCTCCTAATTGTGATAACAAGTTGATCAAGGAGGCCTGATAGTAGGTTGCAAAATGTGGGAGTGCTAACCCCCCTGTGCTACACCCAGTTGTAGTGTGGTTAGCTTTAACCCGGGGTGTTTATTATTCCACACAAACTTCGGGATCATTTCATCCAGTTCTTTAAAATAAGACCAAGGGATTTTATAGGGAAGATTACTAAAAAGAAACAAAAAATATTGGAGCAGCGACATTTTAACCATGGAGATTCTTCCTATCAATGATAGATAGAGCAAAGACCACTTATCTAGTCGTTTTTTCACTTTCGCACGCGTGCTGCTGTAATTCAATAGAAATAATTGTCCACAATCGTTTGTAAAATACCTAGGTATCTGACTGGATGTGGTGATCGTAATTGTAGGGAAAATTAAATGTGAGGATTTCTGTTTTAGCTTGGTTCACTTTATATCCCTCTACCTGCATACATTTCCGAATGTCATCCAATGCTTTCTGTATATTAGACCCACCTGCCTTAAGATATAAAATGATATTGTCTGCATATGGCTTAATTATTGCCAACCCCTCCTTCCACCTGACTATATAATTACTTTAACATGTGTATCAATTGTGGCAGAAAACTAAACTTATCCAGGCATAGAGGTCACCCTTGATGTCAGACAACTCTCCAGGTTTAGGAAACTTGATGTAGTGGTCCAGGTAATGGAGCAATGCCTACAACACATCCTGAAGGACATTGCTGAACATGGGCTGGAACATTCCACTTGATGTTGCCACTGTGTACTTGAATGTTCCTGTCCCAAAGAAATGCAATGCTACATCACCTTCACCTTGGAGGTCACTGCTGTAGGATACGTGCGACCAGTCTGCAAATTAGGTGACAACTTCTGGCACAACTCATCAATATTTGCCCTTGTGAAACAATATTTCTTGATTATGTCTCATTCTTCTATTGTCTGTATGTCTAGAAAGGGCCTGTACACTGGAGCCTGTCTGTGATACCAATGTGTTGAGTTAAACACAGTTGGTGTTAGTTAACAATGTACCAGGCAACATGCACTTCGACAAACAGCAAATCAAAATGACCACACCTAAAACTGGATGTCAATGGAAAACACATTTCAAATAATGAGATTGTCTTCACATACATATCACAGCATACTGACCCTTGCGGGACATATTTCCAAGGTATGGTGACCCAGCAATTACAATGCAATAGTGTAAACTTCACTAGTGTCTGTCTGTCAGATACCTGTTCCCAAAACTAAGATCTCCCACAGGAGCCGATGATTAGTTCCGCAATTCCCAAACTCTGCTGTCAAGTACATATAGCACCCAAACACTAGAAAGGGGGAAAGGGGATTGGGAATAAAAAGAGAAACACGCCACTTCTTTCTTCGTCTGGACAGGTCCGGAATTATCTTGTGTATTCTTCCTGCAAGAGAACATTTACATCAATACTAGCTCTCCTAATTCCTAGAACCTTATCTCCCTCTAAACTCTGGTTTACCTGTCCTAAATGGGTGGCTATCTGTTCTCTTGTTGGTGTTTTGGTTGGTTTGCTGCTACACTTCGTTCCCACTACATGTAGATTCTAAGAAAAGATTTAACAAAGGTGAATTCACTATATCCATTTATGTACTCTTAATTACTACTTTTATTTGGATAGAATCCGAGTTACCTGTAGGAACTAGTGTGACTTGGTTTATCTTTCTATCTTTCCTTATTGGTAGACACTGCAAGAATTCTGAGTATCGACATAAGGATTCCGTCTTGTCTTCTTTAAGTTGGTAAGTATTTATTTATATATATATATATATATATATATATATATATATATATATATATATATATATATATATATATATATATATATATATATATATATATATATATATATATATATATATATATATATATATGTAAGTACACCTACTTGAGGAAATGTTGACTTTCTCAGTTCTACAAAGTCTTTAAAGGTTCCCAAAAATAAGTATCTTCTTTTATTTACACACCGAGTGGCTACTAAGTTAATTCTTAACTCCCTGGTATATTGTCTCTGTAGGAATTCTCCACTGCTTACTTTCTTTAACTCAGAACGTCTCTGGTGATAGACTCACTAAATATCAAGAAACTCAACACAAATGACACAAACTCTTCTGTGACTGAAATGCTAACTTGGCGCTTCTCCAAATACAAAGTTCCTTTAGTCTTCTTCTCCCAAAATACCCGAAATTAGAGTATTCTGGACTGACTTACCGCATTCGCGGAGCAGAAAAGCTCAGCTACTCACAAACCAGGAATTTGATTCTTCATGTCGGCAGCTCTCAAGAAGGTAACCGTTCCATGAAGCTAGTCAGTTGAAGTGGGCAGTTAGGAGGGCGCGAGCAAGCGAACACAGCTGCACTCGCTGAAACCCCAGAAACACTAGACCTGCACTTCAACAAGTGAAACCGCGGCCATCTTGGAGTTCCGCCGCGAGGGTAACACTTGTCTACCAAACAAAAGGGAGGACCAGCTATTTGGTAAGAGTCTAGGATGTCTGTTATATTTGCTCTGACAAAGTTTACAGCGGACTGGGAGGAACTTGAGGCTCACAGACAGTTTAAATCGACCAGTCCTGACACTGTCAATGTTCATGTAGAGCTAACATGACATACTCCACAACTCACAACCAAATAGGCCTCGACACAGGTTTGTTAGAACAGTCACATGGCTCAAATGTACTCACAATAGGATCATGTAATGCCTGATATGATGTACACCACACACACAGCGCCTCACAATGGTAATCTTGCACTCTCCTGTCACAGGATGGACACTGGCATGTTGTCATGTCTACATAATACATACAATCACATTCACACAAACCATTAACTATGTAGGAGCCCCATTTTATGTGGTTTTCCAGTTAAGTGCGGGACACAAAGATACACTAGAAAATCACATATCAAACCAAAGCTGATGTGGCTGCTTAATGTCAAGGTGTAGTAATTCCTTTTAAATGCATTATCCAGGATTTGAAAAACACACCACCTTTCCAGTCTCACATCACACAGATTGCACACTGTATCACACTATCCCATAAAGCAGCAACTACGTAAAGACTGTAGTTGTATTGCCCCAAAAATGCATTGTGACTGTGACCAAGCCTAAGAGGCTAAATGGAGTTGGTTGTTTTCCTGTTGGTATTACCCTGCCAAACAGTATGTCATATGCTCCTCAATGTTAGGCCATCATGGGAATGTGAACATTTCAGTTAGATGTCCTTTTCACCAGGAAAAAGCTGCATCCAGCAATGGATTTTTACACAATTATAACATTTACACAAGTGCCTGCCCTGCCAACCGATTATTCAAAGGACGCGGTAGGCACATCATTACTGATTCGGACATAGCCACAGGCTGTTAATTGTTATGATGACAGACAAGGGTTTCTATTCAAAGGACATGGTTGGCGCATCAAAACAAATTCGGACACAGCCTTTGGCTGTTAGTTGTTATGGTGACAGATGCAGGTTTCGGATTGTGTCTGCATTACGTGGAAGGCAATGCAGTTAACTTCCATTGGTAATGTATCAAAGGCACTCACAGTTCAATGATATTGTTTGGAACCGCTTGGTAGGCGTGTCATCTGCAAGCAATACAATGCATTGGACCGATGCGGAAAATGTGACGAGGCAAACATATCGCTTTGTGCGCATGGACTGAAGACCCCCTCTGTGGTTTAGAAATGTCTGTCTGTTTCCTAGAGACTTCTCCTGCCTGCACTACCTGTATTTTACTTGCACCTTCACCCCACAGTACACCTACACTCCCCTCTTACTTGGCGCAGGTACACGCCCAATATGTGAGCAAGCTAGGCTACGCCCCCTCTTACTATGGGCCAGGATATGGAATGTTCCAGAACTGTGCAGCTATGCCGATGCCCTAAGAGAACTCCTATCCCTACCGGGCTGGCATAAGGTCAGCTGGCTCAGGGAGGTCAAGCGGCTTCTACATGAATTGGGTCTAGGAGACGCTTGGGTCAACAGAACAGCACCTTCTAAACAGATGCTCAAGAAGTCTTACTGGTTATGGGTGGCTAACGAGAGAATGTGCAATTCTAAGCAATGTAAATCTGTTGTTGAGTATCTTTTAATTAAGGAGCTCCCCTATAGAGAACCTTACCTGGACTTAATTCATAACCCGGGCGACAGATCATTGTACTTCAAATTTAGGGTAGGAGTACTTCCCTTAGGGCTGTTAACTTCTACTTGGAAACCACCATTACAAAACATTCCATATTGCCCCTTCTGTGATTTAAGGGTTGAGTCCATTGCCCATCTGTTGTTTGACTGTTGTGCATATGCAGCGCCCAGGTCGAGATGGCTGAAGCCATTATGTAGGAGCTTGGGCACTAGATCACACCTGGAAGCCTTACGCATATTACGTTCAGATGCTCGTCCCTTCTTTGCCTGTTGTATGGCAAAATTTTTGGGCTGGGCTTGGCGGATAAGATCTGCAAAGAAACTGCTGCTCCAGTAATGTATTTTTTACTTGAACCTGTCCTTATGACTGGGCTAATAATCCACTCCCTTGATATCCCTGTTGATTTTGTAGGCTTTTTATATTGTGTATTGTCAAACTGTTTTTATCCATTGCTGTAATGTAATGCTTTTATGATATGCTTTTATATCGAAATAAAGCTATTCAAACAAACAAACTTGCACCTTCCCACCTCTCTGCTGCTGTCCACATCCTCTGGGAGCTACTATGGCACGGACAGAGGGTAGGGCAACAGCCTTCAGCAAGGCGGAAAACCAGATGCTGCTGGACAGCCTCCTGCCTCTGTACAGGCAGCTAAATGGCAAACCAGAGTCATTTGACATGTGCAATAACGATGCACTACTGGCATGAGGACTCTCACAGACAAGCATGTAAACAGTTTTTTAGAAAGTTTCAAATTGTGTAGATAACCTTTCCGGCAAGTACACTGGTGTAGAAGTGTATGTACTGGTGCAAACACTGTTATCACTGTTCTCTTGGGATGGAGTCATCATTGAACAAAGGAGAACTGCACATAATGCCACTTTCCTACCCCTTAGACATTCTTGCCAATCTAGTCATGACCTATGTTACCCGTTTTTGACTCAGAAACATGTTGCATGTGAATTAGGGGCTGTCACCATGTCATCCTTACAGGTTAACTCCCATCAGAAGGAAAAGCTGTAGAGGACCATCGCCTAGAAGATGCGCTTGTTGGGGGTCGCAAATTGGCGCACCCATCAGTCGAAAATGGTGGCAGGACCTGAGAGGCTTGACGAACAAGATTGCAGAAGTCAGGCTGGGCCTCTCACCTCCAAGTAAGAGGGGCACGTGCTGAATACTGACCCCTCTACATGCTCTGCATCCTAGTGGTGGTCTTCACTGGCCTGGATGGGAAGTTGAAAGTCACACAGCCGCAAGGAGGTGGTAAGTATTGTTGCGTGCTTATCTAGGTTCCTGATCGATACTGTGACCTTATGCCCCTATTCGGCCATAAAACCATTTATTCCCTATATTGGCATAACCGTTCAAGTGCGATTTTCTGAAAAGTCATCTCTGGCCCCACACGAACAGAGCCACATTCCAGCATGACTCTCTGCTACTTCCTTTGCGACCAATTAGTGCAATGACAGAGCAGCAGTCACTATCTGATATTCCTAGATAACACTCCGAGTTCTTCAACAAGATAAAAACTTAGCAAACCTGGAAATCCCCGCTTGCTATGTTTTGATTAGTAATGGAACTCTAATGAGCAACTGATAACTGTCACTTCCTAGTGACATCTTTAATTGACGTCTTATGTCCAGCAAACTTGCGTCAAACCCGGCACCTGTCAGGTATAAATATTACCAACGTTGCCTTAAGCAATGAGCGAACCTGTTGCTGATGCCAGCTGCCTGCATGACCCCGTGTTGGTAACAACTAGCACTCTGTCGCTGCAGCCTGCTATCCTGTGGTGGTGAAGCTACTGATTACCATTATCGCCGCTACAGCGCGAACTGTGGTTCAGTACGCTTGAGGAGCCGTGCAGCCGTCCTCTGCGAAGACATCCAGCCCAGCTGCCCGCGGACGCTGTCACCCCTCCTTCCTCGACGCGCTGAGAGAAGCCGCTGCATTTCTCGTGCAGAGAAATCCAGTCCCGGCGCTTCCAGTTTACCCTTGCGGGTGACTGGGATATCGAGAGAGACCCCTGAAGGAGATACCAATCCTCCATCATTCTATTCAGAGGTATGGTGTTGACTAAACCCTTAGACGAGAATTCTTGAAACAAACCTTGGCAAAACCAACTTAACTTAAGCTACTTACTTACTCCCCCTTTCACGTGTTAGGATTAGGTCAGGCACACTGGGGTAGGCTTAGTTAGAAGCACCAGTTGAGTATGTTAGCCTAATGTATATATGACTGTATATATGTTTTATTACTTTTAAACCATTGTATGGCTAAGAAACCATATCAATGCTTTTACAGTTCTATTTCGCAATACTTATCTTACTGTACATACTTTTTATAATAACAGTTATTGCAATTGTGGCAATACATTTCTCTTGTACGAGAAGAAAGACTGTTCAATAAATGTTAACCCTTTATTGATAAACGCCCGTCTCTCTATTCTCTACATACTGTGAAAGTAAACTGCACTAGACTGACTGAGTGAAATCTATGTCTATTGTTTCACACGACCCTAGAGATCGACTCTTGATCTGAGGAGCAAAGTTGTCATGTTGCACGGTTGTTGGAAAGCTGAATCCCTTCTTGTCTGTGCCAAGGAAGCTGATCACTTCCTATGCAGAGAAGAAAGTTTCCAGTGACCTCTGAGCTAGTTGGTAACACAACCCAATTAAGTTTAGCATAGTCAGTGGAGGCCTGGAATATCCGCAGTTCCACGTCGATACTACTGTTTATGTTATTCCAATGCGCAGGGCCTAGTGGGAAACTAGGAACTACACTACATGGCGCCCAACGTTTGGTAAGGCGATAAACTAACGTAAGACTTATAGAGTAACTCAGTCGTGCATATTTCACACCCCTTTCTCCCGTAAAAACTCCAATAGACGTCTGGAGTGGGTGAAAGGTTAAAATCCGCCCGACCTTAGTAGGAAGAGATTCCTATGTAAAGCTCTGGTTTATTCAACGTTGAAGGATACAGTGTTCCAAAATATTGTGCATCTAATCTTTGTCTCCTTGGAGACCTACTCTGCAAACCTCGCATTTTTACAATGCCAGAAAACGGAGCCCCTGGGGCCGCAGCAGATGAGACTCAGCAAGGTCCCGAATACACAGACCCGGGTGCTATTATCATCCCGGTCCAGTTAGGAAGATCTATAACTTTAAAACTTATAGAAAACGGACTGCCACCTCAAGGTGGTACAGTAATTTTCGTGATAGAGGCTCACGAGTATCGGCAGACAGAGGTATTCTATTCATGGATAAACTTTCCAGCGGTAAACGCTATAACACAAGAGTTTCACTATTACAAAATAGAGGAACCTCCGGATGAGTACGCCCCTTTCGAGGAGGTTGAAATTCCACTTAAATTTCAAGAGCACCTGCTCTGGTTTAATGGCGCCCTAAAACACAATGATCACATAACTAGGCTCGGTCCACTAGGTAGACCAGGAGCCACGTGGCCGGTTCTAGCCAGCTACACACCACATCCTGACATTGCAAGAATGTCTAGAGAAGAGCTGTTAGCACAGCTAAACACATTAATAAAAATACATAGGCAATTAGTCCAATATGTAATACGGACTGCAACAGTCCAGCCAGCTGTTAATACACCACAGCTGACCCTTCATCAGGGGAACACAAATAAAATTACACCACAGAACATACAGTCATGTCTTGGTAAAACACCCGTAAAACGGGAACAAATTCCTTTCTGGTTAGCCCAGAAAATCACTCAAATAGAGGCAGTATTTCCTGATACTACCCCTATTGAGAAACACAGAATCTTGACCATCTGCCTTCCTATGGGAATCGCACCACACGTGGAGGACTGTGACACTTGGGGTACAGTCTTTGCTTCCATTTACACAAAAACACACGGTGTTCCGTCTATGGCGGTAATACCAGACGTGCTAAAACAGATTCAAAATGAATTCGGTCCAGAGCCCGCTTTAAATCTAGGTATGAAATTACTGAAAGACTTCAAGCAGGTCACGGCTATATTATTAGCCAACGTAAAGGGAGAAGCAGCATCTGTGGTGATTCGCCAGAAGTTGAGGGAAACAGATATAAAAGATCCTGTTGAGCTTGCAAAAATCATAGAAAAGTGCTATGAAGAATTAGGTAGAGACAGCTTGGGTGGGAAACCAGTTAAGCCCCAACTGCTCGAAAATCCTGAAAAATTATTTATTAAAAATAATTCAAACACTCCTAAAAAGAGCTGGGATGGAAATAAACAATCCACTCCCAAGGAAAAAGTTTTCCAGTCCAGAGGAAGGTCTCCTCGACGGAGGGAAAGAACTCCGACTCGAGAACGCCAGTCTCCCCAACGGGAGCCCTCTGAGAAAAGATATAACCTTAGAAATAGGGATAATATAAAAAAACCTGATAGATATCAAAGTATTGATACACGTCCCTCTCGATCTTTTCCACAGAATTCGGAAAGAAGAGGACGGTCAGACCCAGGAGAGCACACCAAGTCCAAAGACAAGGAACCTGCTCAAAATAAGAAATCTCAATTTCAGAAAAAGAAGGTAGCCAGTATTAGAGTAATCAACCATGCCGAAAATACTGAGGACACAGTTGAAAAACGGGGAGTGGGCATTGACAATGTTGGACAGTGCAGCAGAGATCAGTATAGCGCGCAAGAACTTGATGAGTCATCTGGAGACAGTGGACACGAATGAATTCATTCAGGTTGAAACTGCCGACGCCAGACTTAGCGAGCCCCATAAAATATACGAAATAACATTGCGTATGGAGGGTGATAAGACTAGGAAAATTAAGGGTCTATTTTGGGATAAGCTCTCAAAAGTCTATGATATTCTGTTAGCTGAAAAAGATTGGCCCCCGGAGTTTGTCAGGGAGTGCCCTCGTGGCGAAGAAGTGATTATGCCTGCCTTCTCGAATCACATACCGATTCATAAAAAATATACATATGCAAGGAAATGGGCAGTAGCCCAGGCACCTGCATTGTATAAAAATCATGTAGGATGGGATGAGGATTCTCCGCCTCACAAAATCCAACTAAAAAATGAACCAACTGCCCAACGGCAGTATCCCATAAAGCAAGAAGCTAAAAAACAGGTCAGGGAGATCTTAGATCAACTTGAGTACCAGGGGGTGATTGAAACATGCACCTCTCAAATGAACAATCCTTTGTTTCCTGTCTCCAAGCCAGACAATTCATATCGTCTAGTTTTGGACTACAGACATCTTAATACATGTTGCAAAACTTTTGCAGTACAAAACTCGCATAGTGCAGCCCTAATGAATAACATAGTTAGGAAAAAATATAAAACGACATTAGACATTTCTAATGGTTTCTTTTGTCAAAACATTGCACCAGAAAGCAGATACTTGACCGCTTTCTCTGCATTTGGGTCGCAGAAAAAATTCTGTCGACTCCCACAGGGGTTCAAGAACAGCCCAGGACTATTCTCAGCTAGGGTAACAGAGTTACTACAAATCTATGATGATGAAGCATTATCTTACGTAGATGATATTTATCTCACAGACGACGACTTGGATACTCACTTGAAAAGAGTGAACACCATTATACTTGGGTTCGCAGCAGAGGGTTACAAATTCAACTTTAAAAAGTCCCGAATTGCCCATCTGACAGTACTATTTTTAGGGTACGAATTATCAAGTGAAGGGAAAAGCCTAGCGGACAACTTCTTAGAGAAGTGCGCTGTACTCCAAGCTCCAAAAACGCTGAAGAATTTACAATCAATACTAGGTTTTCTGAATTTCGGAAGAACTTACATTCTAAATTACGCAGAGAGGGTTCAACCTCTCTACGAACTAATAAAACCTGATTTAAAACAAATCAATTGGACTCAAAAACACACAGAAATTTTGAGATCACTGCAAACAGACATGTTAGCAAAAACAAAATTAGATACACGTGACAACACACGTGATCTTGTAATCCGTGTCATCCCAGGAAGATGCGGATTCACATACCTAACCTCTAATGAGGGAGAAAAGGTACCAATAGCTTACAAATCACATTTGTACACAAAGGCTGAAATAAAATTCAGTTCAACTGAGAAAATTCTAACTGCGGTTCAGACTGCTGTAGCGAAAGAAAGGCCCCTAGCACAAGGTAAACGAATAATAATCGTAACACCTATACCGGCTTTAGAAGCGGTAACTAAAGCAAGCATTCCTAATGCTAAAGCTTTGCATCCGAGATGGATTCAGTGGGTTAATTCTCTGGCTGCAACAGACGTAGTTTACGAATTTGATCCTAACTTAAAAACACAGGAATTTTTACAATATGAATACGAATGTCCTCTGCCAATTGAAATCCTGCCTCTCGAAGAATACGGAAGTATTATATATACTGACGGATCAGCACAACCCGCAGTTGGGGGTAAGCAAGCTTACAGTGCTGCGTGCGCGATTGTTAAAGGTCGCTGGCACAAAGGAAAATTTAGACCATTGGTCACTAAAACACAATCTCTAGGAGATTGCTCGGCTCAACGAGCTGAATTAGTAGCATTTAAGATGGCGCTAGAAAATACTGATCGCGAATTCCCCACACTAATAGTGTGCGATTCTTTTTATTGCGTACAATCTTATAATGAATACTTGCAGAATTGGGTGGAAAATGGTTTCAAAGATGCAAAAGGTGGCACAATAAAGCATAAAATTCTTTGGGAACAGGTAGTTCTTTTACAAAAAGAACTACAAAAGACTCACGTGATACATACACTGAGTCATCAACGTGATGGCGTTCACGTTGCAGGGAATTCATTGGCTGATGAAGCCGCGAAGGCAGCTGTGCAAACGGCTTCCGTAGCTGCGATAACTCGGTCACAAACAAAAATAGACAGCGATGTTCTACAAGCTGTCAGTGCGTCAGTAAAAAATGATAAGAAAACACTCCCAAAAGGCTTTCCTGAAAAGTACTTGTACTTAACGGATACAAATAATGTTCCTTTTGCTCGAATCCCTGGAGTGGGGGATAGAGTAATTCCAAACAAGGAACACAGACTAGGACTAATAAAAGCGGCACACGAAGGGCTTGCTTCTGCACACGCTGGCGTTTCCGCAACAGTATCACTATTAAAACAGAGATATTGGTGGCCTCGCTTGAGAATACAAACTAAAAAGTATGTATTAGAATGCGACATATGCCAAAGGATAAAAGTATCAACAGTGAAACGACCAGCGCAGACACCCCTTCTCATCTCGGATAAACCATTTGCATGCGTTTACCTGGACCACTGTGGTCCCCTACAAAGGGACGGTAACTATAGATATATCATGGTAGCAGTGGATTTCTGTACGAGGTTCATATGGATGTGGCCCCAGCGCTCGGCTGACGCTAGAACGGTTATAAAAGATTTGCGAGTCTTTATCGGCACATACGCAATTACCACGTTCCATTCTGACCAGGGTCCTGCTTTCAGCTCTCGAGCTTATAGGGAGGCCATGGCCAGCATGGGAATTGGGTTGCGGTATTCTTGTCCGTCGCATCCCGAAGGGAATAGTGTGGTAGAAAGAAAAAACCGTGACATAAAGCAATCTATAACAGCGAAGGTATTAGGTTCAGGCGCTGGGTGGGTCAAACATTTAATAAGTGTCCAGACTAGTCTTAACAACATGCCAAGAAATTCTCTAAAAGGTTTCAGCCCATACGAACTATTGTTCGGAATTAGAATGAACGTTCAGGACCTCGATAGTCAGATGTCAGTGGTACAAGAAGAAACAAAGCAGTTTGATGTAAAAGACCGTTTGGCTGTTTTACAGGAACTGAATGAAACAAGAAAATCATTAAGCAACATAAAGTTAAAGCAACAGCCAAGTACCACTGACGAGGCACCACCGGCAACAGCCCAAGCAAGGCCTGTCTGGATTCCAAAGATTGGGGATCTAGTCAGAGAAAAGATCGCGGTTAAGAAGGAATTTGGGCCTTCTTACAGAAAAGCAGTACCTGTCTTAGCAGTCACCGGAACAAGATCAGTTGTGCTACCGCCCCTTGCTGGTAAAAAGGAGAACAGAGTCGTGTCCATCGATCTGGTAAAACCACAAGCATGTGGCCTATAATCAACAGTAGGCCCAGTGGACTCCCAAGAAACAACAGAATACCCAAACTTGCAACAATCCAAGAGGTTCAAACTGAAAGACTAATCACATTCGATCAGCCTGCAGTGCACAATGAAGGACTATGCAATAATGCCATGGAACTCGTGCCTCTTGAAACACAGATTGAAACAGTTCGTCAAGAAACAACACCAGTCTACACTAATGTGGCATCAGAAAGTGCTACCGAGAGACAGATTGAAAAAACAATCCCATCAATTGACAGAACTGCCTCTGGTTATTTCATCAACTTCGACAACTTCTCTGAAGATTTAAATGACCCCGAAGTGATGCCAGAAACAAAAAAGTCTTTTAAAGAAAAAGCAACTGAACTCTTTCATCAACTGAAGGAAATCTACCTAATTTCCCCTTGGCTAGAGTTCTGGTTTGGTCTAGGTGTATTTTTCCTCCTGCTTTGGCTCATCATGGTACTGTGTTTGGGAAAATTCATTGAGGGAAAATATATTACAATGGACACAGCAAGTCAGAACATCAACCTAGTCCTGAAACCACACAGATCATCCCACGTGAAGAAAAGAGAACTGTCAACAGTAAATGTCACAGCAATTCCAATACCTGGTGGGGTAGTATGGGAGAAAACAGACTATGAGATCTATGGTCCGGTCGAAATCCTGAAGTATCCTCATCAACTAAAGGTTTCCTTAAGTGACTTTGTGACACCAAGTACATTCTCTGATGATTGGGACTTTAACAGTATTAATGACATGATGTCTGATTTAGTAATGTCAGCTAGATTCACAGATCATGATTATTTACAAGGTTCATCTAGTTATGAGCAGTTATTCTGTTACACCCACTATGGGGATCATTACTTGCATAAATCTGCACAGCCTAGAAATGTTTTTATGTATAATCAATGGGAACATTGTTCTACACCACCTAAAAGCAGTTCTAAAGCATTTTTTGAGAAATTCAAATATTTTTCAGGGTTTAACACCAGTGATGCAGAAACGTTTTATTACAAACTGTTAGATAAAACAGGAATGAAAACGATGCTGGCAAATTCTAAATTGATATATTCAGAAGCATTTTATGACAAAATGATGACATTTGGTTTTGATTATTGGAAAAATAATATTGAAACGAAAACAATTTGGGGTACAAAAGATTGGCAGGTGCAAGGCATAGAAGCACTGTTTAGAACCTGCATGATACCAGAACAAATGTTATTTTTAAATGACACTGTACACCAAACATCTTGTCTTGGCCTAGCCAAGAACAAAGAAATGAAAACACCGTCTATACCAAAACCAATACCTGAAAATACAACAGCTGATATTGAGTTAGACGTGTCAAACATTTTACATTTCAACAGAACACATCCTGATTGGAAAAAGTGGTTAATCTGGCCTACAGACACAAATAACTGTCAAGATAGGTTCCTGAATAAAACACAGGGGTTAAAAATGACCAGATTAGACTCTAGATATTCCCAGAGACAACATCCAGGGATTATAACAACATACAGTGTAGGGAAACTCTGCCTAGAATGGCTAACTACATCCACACTGGCTGAAATTAAGCAACACTTGTCTTTATTAAAAGATGGTGCTGATTTGCGCGATTTCATTCTTGGACCATGCAAACAGCGTCAAAAGCGTTTCATAGCGACCAGTATCTATGCTGCTTACAACGAGGCTTGGAAAGTAAAGCAAATTGAAACTGCTGAAAAAATACGAGAAATTGATCGTATTAATTTGGAGAAATCACTTTCTGTGGTAGACAATGGGTTAATGACTCTGTCTTCCAGAATATATTCTTTGGACAATATTGTATCCTCTGCCTTTGATGTGATAGACAGAGATTTTCTAATGTTACAACATGGCCAGTCTCAATTACGCTCTATTATAGAACTAGGCTGGACGCTGCAAAATCTTCGTTCAGGCTATGTGCCTTGGCGTTTAATCAACACGGATCATGTGATGGAAATTCAAACAACCTCTCATGCCACCAGCTAGTCACACCTGCAACTCAGATAGAGCCCTTCTTTATGCAACTCGCAAACGGGAGTTACATTCTTAGAACGGATCACAGGTGCTGTGGCCTCGCCCCAGGGAAAAGTTATCTAGTACAAGTAACGTCCATAGTCAAATGTTGTATGCAAGCATTGTTTCCGAGCGGGCCTCCAGACATAGTGACTCCCCTCTGGCCTCGTCTGAATCTCTATTCTATACGAATTGATACATTAAGCAAAATGAAATCTGTGCTTTTACAGACAACAGTGCCTATAACGTCATCTAAAGAGACGTATGATCTTCTAGTCGCAAGGACGGCTACTGAGGTCCATGACCTTTTATCAACAAATTGCCCCGTGCATTTCGTAGAAATGTTCAGCCAACTTCTTAACATGTCTAGTGCAACAAGCATCCCAGGCATATTTAAGACAGTCTTTACGGGACTGCTAACACCCTTCCAGGCAATTTTGGGAATCTTTCCTAATTTTGTGCACTCCATCTTTGGTGGTATTCCACTATTTTTGGGACTCATCGCAGGGATTCTATTTTTGACCATCCTGCTACGTTATGGCAAGCCTCGGCTCAGACATAGCTCCCATGGGAATGGAAGAGACAATCCTAGCAATGCGCTACAGGGACAGGATAACTAACGTCCTCGGATTGGCCAGGCTGAGAGATCTAAACATGACCTGGTTCCTTTCATTCAGACCGATATGGCAAAATTGCATTTTACCTTTACTACGGTGTATGCTTTGCGGCGAGGAATGCGTGTTGGACATCTGTCTTTCACTTCCATCAGCAGTACCAATGGACGTCGATACTTTGCTCAGTCCAATAACGGCTCACGCATTGTGTTGTCCCCAGCGGCTACCAATCCTGATGACGGCATTCGTGGAGACTCCTGTACTACAGCCAAGTGGTAACAGTGGAGCGAGTGACAAAAGCAACATCATCCAGGTACAACGTTCTGTGAGCATTGCTGGTCCTGACTTCGATGACAGCAATCATTCTCACACCTGCCAAGTTACAGCGCTATCTAATTTGGTTGAACTATCACCTGATTTTGTAGACCAATTCTTTGCGAGCCTGTCTGATACGATGTTCTCACCCATAGAGAAACAATAACTTTTGAGAAGCTTTCCGACACACAGCGTTCCCATGAACTCTGAATTCGGCCTTCAGTTTTGATCAACAAAACTGCCAGGAGCTTTGGAAATCTATTTTCTTTGAATTGGACAATTTTTTCTAATATTGACCTTTTTTGGCACGAACAATTCTTTGCTTAACGTAAAAACTATTCTTAGAGAACAGAAGCTTCACACTTCTATTTCTAAACACATCTAGAGACATAACAACATAACACCAGCCTCTAGCACACATGTTATTACAATGCATTTTTATGTGATGATTTATCTCGCATTTCTTCTGTCAGAGATACTTCATGTGTAATTCCTTTTGCATAATCGTTCATTGACTTCATATGCAATAATTTTTTGAATGATTACTATGCTTTGAAAAAAACGTACAGTACCTAAATTCCATGTATTGCAAGTACGCCTATTTCGAATGCATTTATGTATTTTGGGGTGGGCAATGTTACACATACATCTAATTGCTTAGTTTTAGTAATTTTGATGGGCATGTATACGTGGAGTGGGTGTTGCGTGCTTATCTAGGTTCCTGATCGATACTGTGACCTTATGCCCCTATTCGGCCATAAAACCATTTATTCCCTATATTGGCATAACCGTTCAAGTGCGATTTTCTGAAAAGTCACCTCTGGCCCCACACGAACAGAGCCACATTCCAGCATGACTCTCTGCTACTTCCTTTGCGACCAATTAGTGCAATGACAGAGCAGCAGTCACTATCTGATATTCCTAGATAACACTCCGAGTTCTTCAACAAGA
This sequence comes from Lissotriton vulgaris, assembly GCF_964263255.1. Taxonomy (NCBI): domain Eukaryota; kingdom Metazoa; phylum Chordata; class Amphibia; order Caudata; family Salamandridae; genus Lissotriton; species Lissotriton vulgaris. The sequence goes on from NC_141695.1 coordinate 1,537,606,148, forward strand.
TAAAAACTTAGCAAACCTGGAAATCCCCGCTTGCTATGTTTTGATTAGTAATGGAACTCTAATGAGCAACTGATAACTGTCACTTCCTAGTGACATCTTTAATTGACGTCTTATGTCCAGCAAACTTGCGTCAAACCCGGCACCTGTCAGGTATAAATATTACCAACGTTGCCTTAAGCAATGAGCGAACCTGTTGCTGATGCCAGCTGCCTGCATGACCCCGTGTTGGTAACAACTAGCACTCTGTCGCTGCAGCCTGCTATCCTGTGGTGGTGAAGCTACTGATTACCATTATCGCCGCTACAGCGCGAACTGTGGTTCAGTACGCTTGAGGAGCCGTGCAGCCGTCCTCTGCGAAGACATCCAGCCCAGCTGCCCGCGGACGCTGTCACCCCTCCTTCCTCGACGCGCTGAGAGAAGCCGCTGCATTTCTCGTGCAGAGAAATCCAGTCCCGGCGCTTCCAGTTTACCCTCGCGGGTGACTGGGATATCGAGAGAGACCCCTGAAGGAGATACCAATCCTCCATCATTCTATTCAGAGGTATGGTGTTGACTAAACCCTTAGACGAGAATTCTTGAAACAAACCTTGGCAAAACCAACTTAACTTAAGCTACTTACTTACTCCCCCTTTCACGTGTTAGGCTTAGGTCAGGCACACTGGGGTAGGCTTAGTTAGAAGCACCAGTTGAGTATGTTAGCCTAATGTATATATGACTGTATATATGTTTTATTACTTTTAAACCATTGTATGGCTAAGAAACCATATCAATGCTTTTACAGTTCTATTTCGCAATACTTATCTTACTGTACGTACTTTTTATAATAACAGTTATTGCAATTGTGGCAATACATTTCTCTTGTACGAGAAGAAAGACTGTTCAATAAATGTTAACCCTTTATTGATAAACGCCCGTCTCTCTATTCTCTACATACTGTGAAAGTAAACTGCACTAGACTGACTGAGTGAAATCTATGTCTATTGTTTCACACGACCCTAGAGATCGACTCTTGATCTGAGGAGCAAAGTTGTCATGTTGCACGGTTGTTGGAAAGCTGAATCCCTTCTTGTCTGTGCCAAGGAAGCTGATCACTTCCTATGCAGAGAAGAAAGTTTCCAGTGACCTCTGAGCTAGTTGGTAACACAACCCAATTAAGTTTAGCATAGTCAGTGGAGGCCTGGAATATCCGCAGTTCCACGTCGATACTACTGTTTATGTTATTCCAATGCGCAGGGCCTAGTGGGAAACTAGGAACTACACTACAGTATGTGCTTTTTAGCACAACTTCTTTACCATGCATGTTGAAGTATCTTAGCCTGCTGGCCCTTGTACATGTTGTAAGGCACATAAAACCACGGTTCAGTCTTAAAAGATGCATGTCCACAAGGATAGGTAGATGCCTGGTTATGCCTCTTTCATCTGGAACATGTGAAGAAAATATGTTCAGGGTAGTGACAGTAGTGCCATGCTCATGCGATCTGAACACATTACAACAAAATGTGGGTGAATATAACATTCAAGAAAATTGTGATAGCTTGAATGAATGAATGAATGAAATGAAATTTATAAACGCGCAACTAAGCCTTGACATGTGTCAGCACATTGACCAATGTCTGAACTGTTCTCTGTGTGGTCAAACTAAATCTCTGAAGTATGTTGTTGATGGAGCACTCAAGTGTAAAAAGCCCATGTGATACATCCCGGTAGCAGGTGATGTCTATGTTGATGCCTTGGTGAGCTTTGATTGGTCAGTGTGCCAATATTAGGTCCCAGCCATGGTGCTCAGTGTATTCCAATGTATTCCATGGGCTAATTACATGTTTGCTAAGTCAGGTCACCTGCCACACTGGCCTTTCACATGATTGAATGTAAGATTCCATTCTCTCTATTCCAAAGAATGAGTCCATGTGTCTGACTCTTTAATGGCGATGACAGATGTCATTCTGTGGCAAACAAAGGTGGTCACTGGTGGAAAAAGGGCTGGAATTGTAAGGTATGATCTTAGATACACATTCACAATGGTTCCCATGTGTGTAAATGCTCTTGACTATTCATACCTGATGCCTTATCAAATAATGTGTTCAATGCACCACTGTTAGATTCAGAGATGTCACATGTGCATCATTTGGAAGTGATTAAACCGAAATGAGATGGTAAAGAAGAGCAATTTAATCTGAAGAAAGTGTGCACTATGGCACAAAGAAAGTTAGGGACATTCAGACTTGGCCTCTACAAATGTGCACTTTTGCAGTCAGGACAGAATGGAACACAGTACTGACTAAATGTTTAAAGAAAAGATGTTCAATACTAATAGTCTATACAGATGACGCACTCAGACGCCCCATTGGCATAGTGATCCACATGAATCATTGTGAAATGCAGTCATTGGCCTTGGCAGTGTGTTGAGCATTGTTCACACGTGAAACTGGTGAGATGTTTTCAATGTGCACAACATTCTCATTCATCATCCTACCACTGTACTTAGATGACAGAAGACGGTGGGCCACGTACCTTTCACCCTAGCTATGTCTACTAACGTGGTGTCTCCCAAAAAGTTTTAGATGTGTGATCTGACAGGAACAAATTGAAGCTACAGGACAAATAAGCACAATCAATGTTATCTGTATGAGATGATAGAGGGGCCCTTTTTATCGACCCTGGTAGCCTGAAGGCCCTACATGGCCCTGCTAGAGTAAATCTGAAAATATGTTTGAAATCCCACAATTTCTGCTATGTATAATCAGCAAATGGGATCCCACAGATTCCCTGAATTTAAGGTTTATGGGCCCAAGCAAAAGGCCAAAGGTCACACCTTATGTTAGCAAAATCCACTAAGCCTAAATCATTTTTAAAACGTGCCTTTCTGGTGTGCAGAACACAGCGAGGTAACTTGAGCAACTCTGGAAAAGTACAGTAGCCTTTCACAAGCGCCATTTCAAGACACCCCACACTCGCACGTACACAAAGTCGGCTGGTACAGGATGGCACATCTTGCTACATTGTTTTTTAAAAAATATCTTGCTGCAATGGAAACCGCAATATCTTGTGACATTAGCACACGTCTCAAGTATCGCTCTCCCATATACTTCTAGAAAGATGTTCGTGACCAAGATGAATAATTGTTTATACATTGTGGTCAAACATGGCCATTTGTTTATGTCTTGCGGTCCAGAATGGCCCACAACCCTGCCACCCATCAGACCATTTCCGTGTTCCGAGACATAATGTCCTGAGACATGGTGTCCTGGAACAAGAGGTCAGCCACCTGCGTCAGAAAAGGCGTCAGAACAGTGTTACTTCTGCATTTTTCAGGTATATTAGATTCAGCCCGTCAAATCTGAAGCCAGAGCTCTGCTGATGCGACCTTTGCATGCAAGCTCTCGGCTAGCCGATTGTCTGACTTGGGACTTCAAATCCTCTCTCTCAGGTGGTGGACTTCCTAAACCAGATAATACTTTTGTCTTTTTAAATCTCTGTCCATGCTCTGTATTTTCCATTCACACCCAATTCCTTGCATTTTTAGGTACCCTTAAAGTATTAGGCCCTGCTGGGATAGTCTCCATAGTTAAGGTACTTCTAGGCACTAGACTTTATAAAGTGTTCTGCTTTCCCTAACTAAGTTCAATTGTGCCTTTTGAAAGATCCCAGTCCTTTTGCACCTTGGATCCCTTTAGAATGTTAACCTTGCTTGGGTAATTCTCTTCAGAAAAGCACCGTTGTAGGCGCTATGTTTTCCTTTCTGAATCGCCTACTGATTTCAATTATACCGATTTACAGGTCCTCATTCCAGCCTGTTTTCTAGGCTCTTGCACATAATAAATGTGAACTTGCATTTTGTTTTAACCCTGACAGATTGAAGTCAGACTTTCAAACGTTTCATTGCTCAGGCTGATCAATTAATAAATGCTTTTTCTGATGTACTTAAGACTTAACAAATAAAATGCCACTTCAAACGTGATCTTTGTCATCTCATATCATTGTTCCTTGTTCCTCAGTGAAGTGTGCGTCGGTGACCTGTGACCACGGCTCAAGACCACAGCGGGTGGTTTGTGGCTTGTGACCCCACCCTAAAGGGGCTTCCTTTCTCCCTCTCTCAGATATGATTTATACAATGACCACACCAGCTTGATATATGACAACGACGTTATAGGACCTGTAAAATTAGACCGAATAGTTCCCAAATTTATAACTAGGGATTGCAGAATGGATACCATGTCTCAATTCCCATTGTGAGGTCCTAAATCCCTGCCATTAGAAGAGACAGCTATGTCATGACACAAGACCGTTAGTAGCTAAAGACAATACATCAGCTGGTACATATTGAAGTAGTTGAAATTGTGGTTGTGGATTTTGATATTGCTGCACCCAATGTCACAGCCAACATCATGTGGGAGGGTGCATAGGTCAACTTCCTTACTAACATGTGGTATTTACAGAACAATAAAAAAAAATATTGCACAATTCCAATTAATGTAGTTGGTTGATATGTGAAGATTTGTGATGATACCTATCTGTCAAGTATATACAACTCATGTGATTCATTTTTGCCTCATGTTCACAGCATGAGAACTGGCCAGTGAAGGAGGCAGCGCCATGGACAAAAGGGAACTGCTTGCCAGATTGGTTCAAGTGCTGAGCCTGAGCAAGAGGGAACCAGTTGCACATAGGGTGAGGGGGCCTCACTGAGGGCACGTCAGACACAACATCTGTCGGATCCCCAACAAGCTAAAGCTCCAGTGAGGACTCCCATGTGGTGGTGGATGACCCAGGAACTGAATCCTCTACATCAGGGTCAACCATCACCCCTACCATCTCCACCCACCCAGCTGCTCGCCAGCCCAATGTCCATAGCCCCCCCTTAGAAGGAGAGGTGTCTCCTTTGCGCGAACGGCACCTCACACCCTGCCCCTGTCTCCCAAACTGCCCTGAGTGTGGAGGCCATAGACATCCTGAGGTAGATCTCTGTGGGACAGACAGCAGAGCTGAGTGTCCTCCAGGTGCATACCAATCGCCTAACACAAATGGTATCATTCCTGGAGAGCATTCACTCTGAAATGTCTGCTCTGCGGAGATCCAATCTGTCTCTGGCCTCCACACTGAAGGCAGCAGTGTCCCAGCTAGAGCTGTCCCACCCCCTCCTGCCTCTTCCCCATCCATAATCCCTACTACCCTCCCTGATCCAAGCACATGCAAACATAGGCATGTATCTACCTCAACGGCCACACATAGCACAGAAACACACAGACACAAGGACAAACCCACACCCATGCACACTCACAAGACAGACAGCACACTCACCCCCACAGACATACCAACGGACACCACACGCTGCTGAATTCACAACCCTCTGCTTCTACAACCCCAACACTTGCCTCTCTTCTTACCCCTTGGGACCAGATACTACACCTCTTTGCCCTTGAACTCTGTCCTACTAAACCTACCAATGCCCTCTGAAGAAGATGAGGAAATCCATCTCCCGATTGTGCCATCTCCATCTGGCCTCCCACCCACTTAGAAATATAGAAGCCTCAAGTTACCACCAAGAAGAAAAACCCCTGGTCTCCAAAGTCCAAGCCTCCTCCAGAAACCCATACTTCCCATCCCAGCCCAGTACCTCCATACCCCAAAATACACCACAAGAAGTCACACCCCCTCCCTATTCTTGTTCACACCATTTCCCATTACAAGATCCCCAAACTTGTAAACACCCAGCCCATCCCACCCTCCATCTAGCCCTCTCACTACAGTTGTCCTACCCCCTCAATCTAACCTTCCCACTGCAGTTTACCCACTCCCCCTTAATCTAACCCTCCTACTGCAGTTGACCCCCCCAATCTGACCCTACCACTAAAGTTCGCCCACCCACTCAATCTGACACTACCACTGCAGAAGTCCCAACCTCCCCAAACCCATCCCAGTCCTCTCTAGTTTTGTCTTTGCAGTAGAAGTGCAGGCAAGCAATGAAGGCCATGATATTTCTGGCCCTCAAAGTCATTGCATTAATTGCACTGGCCATTGGCCTTTTTCTTATCACAGAATTTAAATTATTTTGCTCAATAAAGGATTTTCTGTTATTTTTTTTTATATGTCTGTGTCCTGAAAATGGATTTCTGGTTAACTGTCACTCATGTGTAATTTGTGATGTAAGTGAACAATGATGTTAATATGGTGTGGATTACATATGATCCACGGAGTGCAAGCACTTGGTTAGTATATATCCTAGATTGTTGTGCCTACTTTGGCTTGATGTCAAGGTGAACATAGGTTTTGTCTATGAGTGTGACATGAAGTCACAAAGCTTCGCTGAGGAAAACACAGTTCCACCTGGTTTATGTTTTCAGATGTCAGCATAGTGCAAGTGTGGTAGAGTACAAAAGTTTAGGTGAAGCATGCTGCATATGTTTGTAATGTGCAGAAAGACACCTGTCTCATCAATTAACCTGGACATATATAGACTTTGGCTGCATGGTAGTGACTTAGGACACACCAATGTACACAAAGTAATGGTACAATACTTGTATGCGACTTGATACTGGTGGACCTATGTCTGTCTATAGATCGTGTATACTAGAGGCAATGACAACCTTGTCACAGTTGACATGCCACTGTAGGCCAATACCCTTCAGGCTGTGGACCTATCGGATAGATTTTCTGTGCGCATGGTGAGTGTAAGGTAGGCATTATTCTGAAAGTGTACCAACCCTGCTGCCTACCAGGACTCCATTTTCTGCACATATTCTTGTTAGTCAAGATGTCTGTGGTCTGTATTGTCCAGGGCCTGTACAATGGCAGGTCAGTCATTCCAACCTGATTTTGTTTGGGGACCTCTTGTGGATAGCGTGTGTCCAGGACATGTCTCAGTAAGTTACAGTGTTTTACAGTCCTTACAGAGACTCACTTGTAGGTGTTAGTTGCATGCGTACAGAGCGTATGGTGCATTAATGGTTGTCACACAATTAAAATGATAGGGATGACATGGGGGATTGTAGAGTTGTCCAATACCTGCCATTTTTAATGCATATCTCATTGTGGTCTGCTGCCACAGTCAGAGTGTGAGAGTCAGGCCATTTCACAATTCTGGCAAATGTACTCCAGCAACTTCATGTTCATGTCCTTTGGATTTTGTTTTGGGCGCACATAGCTGTGCGTTTGCTCCTTTAGCTAGATATATGATGCCCTAGACCAGAGTATGTTGAGCATTGGCAAGGGGATGTATGGTCAATCCCAGGTTGATATATTTGCAATATGCTGTTTACATTTGTCAGTAAGTATTTGTCCGATAAGTGAATATGAGTGTGTCTACATAGCCAGAGAGGATGTGTGACAAGCTAACTGTAACCAAGACTCAATACGTGGTACATCAGGCTTTTGGTTTTTGTTGTTTGTTTAACTTGTTTTTTTGCATTGTGAAAAACTATATGTTGTTGCTTTAATGAAACCTAATGTGTATCCTGGTTTGACAAGGTTTTTTTGTGTGTCATCATAGCGATATGTATCATGAGTATGTGTCTGCCTTTTCCACCCACTGAGCAATATGCTAGTGCATTTCACATATTGGCACGAGTTCTAAATTTTGTTGTTTCAGGCATATGATTCAGAGATGGGATATGACACGCCTAACATTGTACCTAAAGTTTGTATTTGCCAAAGTCTTTGAGAGTCATATTAGTTAGGTGACAAACGTGATTTAGTTACATATGGTTTAGGAGTTGTCACAATACTGTCAGGAGTGGATTGTGCTTATTGTGTCCAAGATATTTCATCTACTTCTCCAGGGGCAATGGTGGGCGCTGGATGGTCTTTGTGAGTCTTTGATTTTTTAAACATTTAGGCAAAGTCTAATCATTTCAAATTACATTTTTGGTGTCCATCTAATTGTCCGGTCGGTAATGGTAGGCTACGTCAAGTCCTGTTAGTACATACTTAGTGAACAACATTTGTGTGTGTCATCCAATGCCCCTTCTAGCCCCCTCATGTGACAGACCTGAAGGTGTAGCTTTTCAGCATGACAGTCCTCCACAACAATCTCCTTCTTCGCTTAGATAATGCAAACAGTCTGAACATCAGTTGTTTATAACAGGAGTGTTGTGGAATGGATTTAGTTAGGGGTGAATGTTGTGTGCCAGTCCGGATTGACACTGCCCTTGGTCAGCTGCCAAGGGCCTCACAAATGCTTATGACTACAGAGCCCAGCAACAAAGCACTGCCTTTAGTGTGCTGTCACTATAACAAGCTACAGGTGGACAGACCCCTCCCTTGGATTTGGATACATGGCGAATCAGGGTGATGCAGAATCAGCCCATAACACCCCGCACCTGGGAGACTTAGGAATGGGTTGAGATGTCAATGTGTTTGGCATACACACCTTCCATTAAGGCCTGGAATGTTCATTTTTAAAAATGTGTGGTTTTCATGCCACACTTGACTTGTAGTCACCCCTCACACAGTGTACACAATGCATTGTCATCATTAAGCCATGTGGCCATATCACTTGTGAGTGCAATGGATGTGACTGCAACCTGCCCCTGCCTAGATTAACATCAGGGAATCCTATGGTACACCCTCACAACTGAAGTCTGACAAGCATAATGTAATCATGGCACAATGGGCACTGCTCAACAGGGATGAGTGCAGAGTGAGAAAAGTTGACAATGGTGAGATTTAGAATATTTGCACAATTTTCCACTGACAGTTGTTTTGTCTGTACAAGCTAGGACTTTACAATTTTAACCACACATCATTTGTAGTTGAGGAAATGATTTGTGTGTAGGATGTCGTTTTTGCATAGATGACAATGGAGTGCTTTTGAAATATGATTGATGCTGTCCCAGATCACACGGAGATGAACTAGGAGTGCTGTTGTGTCTGTTGGATTGCCCTGTCCTACATGTGGTAAGCTGAGTGGACTGTGAGAGAACAGAAGTGTTGTGGCCCTTCTGCTGTGCTGATGCTACAGGAGCCTGTTTCACACCCATGCACTAAGTTGACAGTATGGAGACTCATTATAGTATTTATTGATGTGTTTGCAAGGTTGATGCTTCATGGGCTGAGCTAGCTTAACAAGGGTAGAGGTGAGAGAGTAATGGTAATGGAGTGGAGACTTATACGTAAAAAGGCCAGGACAAGTTTGGATTTTTATGAGAGTGGAAGGTAGGAGTTAAGTTCAAATGCAGTTCTTGTATAGGATATATGAAGTATCCTCATTCTTACAATAAGAATGTTTTGAAATGCTGGGATGTGAGAATTAGAGAGCTGTGGTCTGTGGCACTACGGAGAGACATGGCTGTTACAGGGCAGTGTCATTGATTAAGGTAGTTGTTAAAGTGCCGAAGTCAATGGAGGTATGGAGCATGGAACTGAGATGTGGATGTGAAAGGGCCACAGTGAGGCAAGGTTAAACATATTAACTGTAACAAAGTGGATAAGTGTATTTCAAGGGTATGCACATGTTATGTGAGTTGGGGTGGTGTATGGGGAGATGTGAGGTGTTGTCTAGGTTATGTATGTTGTGTTTGAATCTGTAGATGCAGTAGTTTGTGAAATGACTATCTGTAGAACTTAAGCAGAGTAGGGTGAGTGAATGGTGAGATGTGAATGAATGAGGACATATTCATTGAGAATTATAAGTGCCTGGGTGAGATATATGATGAGGTGTTAAGTGTGAATGTCAGAGTTGGATGTGATGCTGCACATTGTAATAATAGTGCAGTCCAAGACATTAGTGAGGCTCGAAATGGTGATGAGAGCTGCACATTTGACGTGATACGTTTAACGTATGCTGATGAGGTGAGGAGTTCAGCACATTGTGTACATATCATGTATGGGACAGGTGTTGGTTACATAATAATGAAGAGTGGTGCTGTGAATGTAGGTGTGGATGTAAAAAAGGCAGCACCAGTATGAGACTGTGAGAGTCTGGGTGGAAGAGTTAGAGTACAAGGGTGGAGTTTGGAGGGCAAAAATGGTTTTCCAGATAGCTGCACCAGAGGGCGATTATGAAGAGCTTGTGCATGTAGGATAGGTTGAGAGATGAGCATGTACTTTGAGGTGGATGTCAGAGGGGAGGGATCCAACCAGATCGAGTAAAGATTATGCAGGCCAAGAAGTAATATTGAGGTATACACATGAGGAGATTGGGTAGATGGAAGTATGCAAAAATATTTTCCAGATAAATGTTTAGGAGGCAGTAAGTGTTTGCTGCAGCTTGCTGTCTTCCACTCATTGTTTATGACAGATTGTTGATATGGCAGCTAGGAGAACATTAACATATGCAAAACCTATTGGCAACAGAGGACTCGTTCCCTACACCTAGCTATGCCTTGTCTGAGTTGTGTGTGGGCATAAGTGCCAAGTTACCCTCTGTAGGTAGATGTTGTCACTGATTGCTCATTCTTCCACTTGGATAGTGCCCTGTAATGGGGGTGTTGAGTGCTCATATTTTACCATCATGATGCATGAACATTGAATGGCAATTCATTGCCTAGAGGGCTATAGCCCCTCTCCCCCAAGTGAATTCTCCAGGATATGTGTTTGTGGCTGACCTCTTGGCAGACTACTCCTGAAACACCACCCCACACTTCCCAGTACACAACACACATGAATACTAACGGCATTCTGACTTTTAATGTCAGAAGTTTGGGACACCAAGGGAGATAGATGCATTGTAATGATATCTTCTAATGTGCTGATGAAAACACATTGCACTGTTACAAGAGACACATGTGCCTCCGAAACGTTATACCCAGTTCCATAAGTGTTTTCTTTGTCACTTTCTTTGCCTCCTCTAATCTGGTTTGGCCAGGGTAGCTCTTGTGTGGGTCCGCACAGGGCCCCATTCAGCCCACTAAACACAGCCACGTTGCCTGAGGGCAATATGTCTTTGTAGAGGGTCTCCATGTTTCACAGATTGGGTGGCAGTGTTTCAGTACCAAATGTGGACAAAGCAGACTTCATTGTTCAAATATCCCTCATCCTCACGGGAAACATCATTTACTACGAAGGCATCCCCACGCATAACGTTTACCACGGTACACTTACCACGCAAACGTTTTTTCAACGTGGGTGCCTTCCACGACCGTCTTGACCACGGATGTACGTTCAGCGTGGGTTGGGGGGAGAAGTGGTATTCCGTCCAGTCGTGCTGGGGGGGCTGGGGGAGGGTTGGGAGGGGGGCTAGGGGGGCTGGGGGGGCTGGGGGGTCTCCCCCCCAAAAAATAACAACAATTAAGGAGCGAGTTAGATAAATAAAAAAAACGCTCTGTGGTATTAATGAAGTAAAAGGAAAGAGCCTCCCCCAAAGACGTGCAGTGTACGTAAAAAAAACAGTCCTTTTTTTATTTTGGAAGACGTGTTTTGACGCTTGTTTCCATGGTAGATGGAAGTAAGGGCTGCTGGAGAAAGACGTGCAGGTAAGACGTTTCTACCGTGGTACAATCCTTCGTTGTAAATTCCAGCGTGGTAAAGCCACTTGCGATGTAAAATTCGCGTGGTAATGCCATGCGTGGAACTTGTAATCGTTGAAAAATCATATATTCATCCTCACAAGGTATACCCATTTCCACTGGCTTGAGGATGTAAATGTCAAATGTGTCAGAGAGCCACAGATTAAGCACCCCCCAGCATCCTCTCAAGTGGTGTCAGCTATGCTACACAATGGGCTGCACACTGGACCCTCCAACACTGTTGGTGGATCCTATGTCCTGAGACTCATGAGTACTTCTACTACTCTGCAGTACACAATATGCAAATTCTGAATCAATTATTTGTTAGCAGCTCATACTACAGCCCGAGGAGCTAGATGCTGAATAGTTGTAAATGACATTCTCAGAAGATGACCCAATACACATTGGGTTTCGTGTGCAGCACCCCCAGTGCAAACACAGTGACTATATCCTACGTTGTTGTTGGTCCATGCATTTTGCTCATTCCTGAGGGATTCTGCCTTCAAATATTTTACTTACGACTGAAACACAACAACTTCTAGGTTGTTGGAGTGAAAAGCACTGAAATCAGTACTGAGTGGCTGGGGCTGAGGACTTGGGTGTTGCCTAGGGCTAATATCCCCAGGGCTTTGCTGTATACAGAGGCATCAGTAGGTAATCTATAGACTGTGGTTCAGTTGCAGGCTGCAATGTTAGCTATGCTGACAGCTGCTCAAACACGCCACACCCATCTGCTTGAGCAACTGTGTTGCTTTTACTGTGCAACATGACAAGCAAGAATGCACACAGAGTGAGATAAGTCAAGGCAGCTCCTATCCTGCCTCCTCTGTTTCTTAACAACAGCGCACCAGATGTTGATGAATATGGATCACCTGCCCCAGATGCACACTAGTCAGGCAGGCATGCATGAATCCATCACAGTGTATTGGTGTGGCCTATACATTCCCCCTTAGTCTGAACGCAAGGTAGATGTTTCCTGATTCCTGACTATATTGAACCTCCTCGCACTTGATCTGGCAGCGCGTGCATTGATCAACCCCCCGTTGGCTGGTACAAGAGATACTCAGAGTGACTGCACACTGCCATGTTGACCACTCATGCGTTGGGTAGCCTCCCACTGAGTCTCGATAATGCTGTTGAGCTTGTACTTGAACACAGGTGACATTCTCTCTTAGGCCACCTTGAAAGATTGGAGACACCCACAATCCATGTGGCAATTATTTCAGTGTACATTGCTAAAACCCAAGTTTGACCTAGCTGAGCTTATGGCCACAAGCTCCTTTATCCCCGCTTGCAAGGAATTGCTAAGCCTTAGTATTGTAGAGGTACCTTGCCTGCTGTTACACGAATGGCATCTAGTGCATGGTGTCCAAAAGGATTCCATCCCTTATAGATCCACAATGCTTTACATTCTTATGCAAATTGGTGTGCTGTAGGTGATCCATGGGAGGTGTTCCTATGTAGACTGCTTGGTGCTAGGACTGCTAATAGCATACAATGCCAATGATCTGTATACCAGTCAGTCACAACTGAACATGGCAGGGCTGCTGCAACAACACATTAATGTTTTTCATGCCAAGCAAACTGCCCAAGTCAATGGTCACCCTACTTTCCCTCCACAAGAGGTGATGGTGGATGAGCAGTGTGTGATGCATGAGTTTCATGTTTCTTGGACAGTATGGATTTGTAACTGTGATGATACAAAGAGTCTCATTGTGTGAATCTCAGAAGGGCCATATCTTCATTACGGCCACAGATGGTTTTTATGATCACTCTTCCAGTTACAGGACAAGGCTGTACCTCACTTTCTAAGAAGATAGGGGCATAGTATCAAGGGATTTATCTCCGCTTTTTTGGCTTTAAAAGCCAAGAAAGCGGAGATAAAATTACCTTCCTATCAGCAACAGGGTGCTAACTCGCAAATTTGCATGTTAGCACCCTTTTTCTGGGCCTGTGGCTACTGAGGGACATGATTTCATACTATATATTCTGCACATTCTGGCTCATTTCCTTAGAAGCATTGTTGAGAAGGACTGACAGTATGGAGAAACACAGGTTTGAGCTCAGTGGCGGACCTAATCAAGGTCTTGGAACACATTACCTTTGTCCAGTATCAGGAAGAACCTGACGTTGCAGGGTCTAATTCTTGGCACATGGTACACTGATGGCTGAGATGGGACACATGTGGAGAGTGACAGACATTGATTAAGCACATCGGCCCCTGACCCATGGCCTGCACGTAAGGGGTGGCGTTTGGAGACTTATTATAGTATTTATTGATGTGTTTGGACACATGAAGAATGACCTACTGTCTCCTGGTCGCTAGATATGGAACACTGATATAATATGAGTTGTCCACAGGCGAGGAGTGAGAATAGACTAGACACTAAAGATTTACGGTATATCATGATGCCAAACTCCATTCCATTCAATTTGAAATCTGGCACAGAGCATGTCTCACCTCAGCTGCCCGAACACGAAAGTTTATGTCCTGCCCTTTGTACAAATGATGTAATGCACCTATTTTGTCATTGATACATATGTTCTGGACATGACTATATGCTGCAACCCTGTGTTGCAGTGTTACAGATGTACTTAGCCCAGTGAGGGGTTGGTTCCACCACCTGCCAATGGAGTGGTTCCAGAGAGGGATATTCCTGCAGATACTGTTTTTGAAGTTATCCAATGAAAGGATGGATTTGAAAATGCTCTTCACATGCTAGGCCCTTTGAATGCATTGTTAGGACACTGCAATCCCAACACTGCAACTCTCTTGTGCAGCAACTGGCTAATGGTGTAGGCCTGAGGCTACAGTGCAGCGCAGGGAATGAGTTGCCTACACAGGATTGCAATAGCTAAGCTGTAGGACAATTTCTTACATTAAGAGCCACTGGATGAGTGTGGGACTTTGTAGGTGAGGGTTAGAGACACATGGTCATGGACCTATAAGACTTGTAGTCACCCCTCACACAGTGTACACAATGCATTGTCATCATTAAGCCATGTGGCCATATCACTTGTGAGTGCAATGGATGTGACTGCAACCTGCCCCTGCCTAGATTAACATCAGGGAATCCTATGGTACACCCTCACAACTGAAGTCTGACAAGCATAATGTAATCATGGCACAATGGGCACTGCTCAACAGGGATGAGTGCAGAGTGAGAAAAGTTGACAATGGTGAGATTTAGAATATTTGCACAATTTTCCACTGACAGTTGTTTTGTCTGTACAAGCTAGGACTTTACAATTTTAACCACACATCATTTGTAGTTGAGGAAATGATTTGTGTGTAGGATGTCGTTTTTGCATAGATGACAATGGAGTGCTTTTGAAATATGATTGATGCTGTCCCAGATCACACGGAGATGAACTAGGAGTGCTGTTGTGTCTGTTGGATTGCCCTGTCCTACATGTGGTAAGCTGAGTGGACTGTGAGAGAACAGAAGTGTTGTGGCCCTTCTGCTGTGCTGATGCTACAGGAGCCTGTTTCACACCCATGCACTAAGTTGACAGTATGGAGACTCATTATAGTATTTATTGATGTGTTTGCAAGGTTGATGCTTCATGGGCTGAGCTAGCTTAACAAGGGTAGAGGTGAGAGAGTAATGGTAATGGAGTGGAGACTTATACGTAAAAAGGCCAGGACAAGTTTGGATTTTTATGAGAGTGGAAGGTAGGAGTTAAGTTCAAATGCAGTTCTTGTATAGGATATATGAAGTATCCTCATTCTTACAATAAGAATGTTTTGAAATGCTGGGATGTGAGAATTAGAGAGCTGTGGTCTGTGGCACTACGGAGAGACATGGCTGTTACAGGGCAGTGTCATTGATTAAGGTAGTTGTTAAAGTGCCGAAGTCAATGGAGGTATGGAGCATGGAACTGAGATGTGGATGTGAAAGGGCCACAGTGAGGCAAGGTTAAACATATTAACTGTAACAAAGTGGATAAGTGTATTTCAAGGGTATGCACATGTTATGTGAGTTGGGGTGGTGTATGGGGAGATGTGAGGTGTTGTCTAGGTTATGTATGTTGTGTTTGAATCTGTAGATGCAGTAGTTTGTGAAATGACTATCTGTAGAACTTAAGCAGAGTAGGGTGAGTGAATGGTGAGATGTGAATGAATGAGGACATATTCATTGAGAATTATAAGTGCCTGGGTGAGATATATGATGAGGTGTTAAGTGTGAATGTCAGAGTTGGATGTGATGCTGCACATTGTAATAATAGTGCAGTCCAAGACATTAGTGAGGCTCGAAATGGTGATGAGAGCTGCACATTTGACGTGATACGTTTAACGTATGCTGATGAGGTGAGGAGTTCAGCACATTGTGTACATATCATGTATGGGACAGGTGTTGGTTACATAATAATGAAGAGTGGTGCTGTGAATGTAGGTGTGGATGTAAAAAAGGCAGCACCAGTATGAGACTGTGAGAGTCTGGGTGGAAGAGTTAGAGTACAAGGGTGGAGTTTGGAGGGCAAAAATGGTTTTCCAGATAGCTGCACCAGAGGGCGATTATGAAGAGCTTGTGCATGTAGGATAGGTTGAGAGATGAGCATGTACTTTGAGGTGGATGTCAGAGGGGAGGGATCCAACCAGATCGAGTAAAGATTATGCAGGCCAAGAAGTAATATTGAGGTATACACATGAGGAGATTGGGTAGATGGAAGTATGCAAAAATATTTTCCAGATAAATGTTTAGGAGGCAGTAAGTGTTTGCTGCAGCTTGCTGTCTTCCACTCATTGTTTATGACAGATTGTTGATATGGCAGCTAGGAGAACATTAACATATGCAAAACCTATTGGCAACAGAGGACTCGTTCCCTACACCTAGCTATGCCTTGTCTGAGTTGTGTGTGGGCATAAGTGCCAAGTTACCCTCTGTAGGTAGATGTTGTCACTGATTGCTCATTCTTCCACTTGGATAGTGCCCTGTAATGGGGGTGTTGAGTGCTCATATTTTACCATCATGATGCATGAACATTGAATGGCAATTCATTGCCTAGAGGGCTATAGCCCCTCTCCCCCAAGTGAATTCTCCAGGATATGTGTTTGTGGCTGACCTCTTGGCAGACTACTCCTTAAACACCACCCCACACTTCCCAGTACACAACACACATGAATACTAACGGCATTCTGACTTTTAATGTCAGAAGTTTGGGACACCAAGGGAGATAGATGCATTGTAATGATATCTTCTAATGTGCTGATGAAAACACATTGCACTGTTACAAGAGACACATGTGCCTCCGAAACGTTATACCCAGTTCCATAAGTGTTTTCTTTGTCACTTTCTTTGCCTCCTCTAATCTGGTTTGGCCAGGGTAGCTCTTGTGTGGGTCCGCACAGGGCCCCATTCAGCCCACTAAACACAGCCACGTTGCCTGAGGGCAATATGTCTTTGTAGAGGGTCTCCATGTTTCACAGATTGGGTGGCAGTGTTTCAGTACCAAATGTGGACAAAGCAGACTTCATTGTTCAAATATCCCTCATCCTCACGGGAAACATCATTTACTACGAAGGCATCCCCACGCATAACGTTTACCACGGTACACTTACCACGCAAACGTTTTTTCAACGTGGGTGCCTTCCACGACCGTCTTGACCACGAATGTACGTTCAGCGTGGGTTGGGGGGAGAAGTGGTATTCCGTCCAGTCGTGCTGGGGGGGCTGGGGGAGGGTTGGGAGGGGGGCTAGGGGGGCTGGGGGGGCTGGGGGGTCTCCCCCCCAAAAAATAACAACAATTAAGGAGCGAGTTAGATAAATAAAAAAAACGCTCTGTGGTATTAATGAAGTAAAAGGAAAGAGCCTCCCCCAAAGACGTGCAGTGTACGTAAAAAAAACAGTCCTTTTTTTATTTTGGAAGACGTGTTTTGACGCTTGTTTCCATGGTAGATGGAAGTAAGGGCTGCTGGAGAAAGACGTGCAGGTAAGACGTTTCTACCGTGGTACAATCCTTCGTTGTAAATTCCAGCGTGGTAAAGCCACTTGCGATGTAAAATTCGCGTGGTAATGCCATGCGTGGAACTTGTAATCGTTGAAAAATCATATATTCATCCTCACAAGGTATACCCATTTCCACTGGCTTGAGGATGTAAATGTCAAATGTGTCAGAGAGCCACAGATTAAGCACCCCCCAGCATCCTCTCAAGTGGTGTCAGCTATGCTACACAATGGGCTGCACACTGGACCCTCCAACACTGTTGGTGGATCCTATGTCCTGAGACTCATGAGTACTTCTACTACTCTGCAGTACACAATATGCAAATTCTGAATCAATTATTTGTTAGCAGCTCATACTACAGCCCGAGGAGCTAGATGCTGAATAGTTGTAAATGACATTCTCAGAAGATGACCCAATACACATTGGGTTTCGTGTGCAGCACCCCCAGTGCAAACACAGTGACTATATCCTACGTTGTTGTTGGTCCATGCATTTTGCTCATTCCTGAGGGATTCTGCCTTCAAATATTTTACTTACGACTGAAACACAACAACTTCTAGGTTGTTGGAGTGAAAAGCACTGAAATCAGTACTGAGTGGCTGGGGCTGAGGACTTGGGTGTTGCCTAGGGCTAATATCCCCAGGGCTTTGCTGTATACAGAGGCATCAGTAGGTAATCTATAGACTGTGGTTCAGTTGCAGGCTGCAATGTTAGCTATGCTGACAGCTGCTCAAACACGCCACACCCATCTGCTTGAGCAACTGTGTTGCTTTTACTGTGCAACATGACAAGCAAGAATGCACACAGAGTGAGATAAGTCAAGGCAGCTCCTATCCTGCCTCCTCTGTTTCTTAACAACAGCGCACCAGATGTTGATGAATATGGATCACCTGCCCCAGATGCACACTAGTCAGGCAGGCATGCATGAATCCATCACAGTGTATTGGTGTGGCCTATACATTCCCCCTTAGTCTGAACGCAAGGTAGATGTTTCCTGATTCCTGACTATATTGAACCTCCTCGCACTTGATCTGGCAGCGCGTGCATTGATCAACCCCCCGTTGGCTGGTACAAGAGATACTCAGAGTGACTGCACACTGCCATGTTGACCACTCATGCGTTGGGTAGCCTCCCACTGAGTCTCGATAATGCTGTTGAGCTTGTACTTGAACACAGGTGACATTCTCTCTTAGGCCACCTTGAAAGATTGGAGACACCCACAATCCATGTGGCAATTATTTCAGTGTACATTGCTAAAACCCAAGTTTGACCTAGCTGAGCTTATGGCCACAAGCTCCTTTATCCCCGCTTGCAAGGAATTGCTAATCCTTAGTATTGTAGAGGTACCTTGCCTGCTGTTACACGAATGGCATCTAGTGCATGGTGTCCAAAAGGATTCCATCCCTTATAGATCCACAATGCTTTACATTCTTATGCAAATTGGTGTGCTGTAGGTGATCCATGGGAGGTGTTCCTATGTAGACTGCTTGGTGCTAGGACTGCTAATAGCATACAATGCCAATGATCTGTATACCAGTCAGTCACAACTGAACATGGCAGGGCTGCTGCAACAACACATTAATGTTTTTCATGCCAAGCAAACTGCCCAAGTCAATGGTCACCCTACTTTCCCTCCACAAGAGGTGATGGTGGATGAGCAGTGTGTGATGCATGAGTTTCATGTTTCTTGGACAGTATGGATTTGTAACTGTGATGATACAAAGAGTCTCATTGTGTGAATCTCAGAAGGGCCATATCTTCATTACGGCCACAGATGGTTTTTATGATCACTCTTCCAGTTACAGGACAAGGCTGTACCTCACTTTCTAAGAAGATAGGGGCATAGTATCAAGGGATTTATCTCCGCTTTTTTGGCTTTAAAAGCCAAGAAAGCGGAGATAAAATTACCTTCCTATCAGCAACAGGGTGCTAACTCGCAAATTTGCATGTTAGCACCCTTTTTCTCTACGCTTCCCCTTGCATCTCTAATGAGATGCGAAGGGGGTGTTCCAGAGAAAAATAATAGTAGAAATGTTGTTAAGCAACATTTCTCCTATTATCAAGGATTTCACTAACCCTGTTAGTGATAAAAAAAAGCAGCGCTAACCGCGGTTAGCACTGCTTTTTTTACACCTGGTATTTTCCTGACTTAGCCATTATATCCTATGGAAGGTGGATATCATGGCTAAGTTTGTGAGCCCCTATCATCAAGCTAACGCCAAACTTCGAGAGATTATCGTTGGTTTTCCAGCCATAATCTCTCAATTGGCAGTTAGCGTGAGTATTTTATCACTTCTGAGATAAACCTTGCTAATAGCAAGTTATCTCTGCGATAATTTCTGGCGATGCTTAGCGTTAAAAAAGTCGTTGCTAAGCATCGTTAGCGGTAAATATCGCTAAACGTTGGTAATATGCCCCATAATGCTCCCCTTGTGTTTTTGTCATCACCTAGCAGTGGCTGTGCCTGGTGCCACCTCAAGGGAGTTTGACACCAAACTGCGAGGGTTGATCTGTAACAGTGACATGAAAGTGTGGCTCTGTGGAAGCTGCATCTGCCAAAGCAAAGGCTGTCAAGGTTCTGCATTTTTAAAGGAATGCTATGTGGTTGGACCACTGCAATGGCCATTGTAGAGTTTGTTTGGTAGGCAGTTTTACTTTGTGAGCATGTTCTCAAAATGCAGGGTACATGAGATTGCAGGATCAATGTTGCTCCCTGAAGCACAGCTCCCCTGTGGAACTGATGGCCTGGTGAAAGACAAGTGCGTTTTTGGGGTACTGGGCCTGTGGCTACTGAGGGACATGATTTCATACTATATATTCTGCACATTCTGGCTCATTTCCTTAGAAGCATTGTTGAGAAGGACTGACAGTATGGAGAAACACAGGTTTGAGCTCAGTGGCGGACCTAATCAAGGTCTTGGAACACATTACCTTTGTCCAGTATCAGGAAGAACCTGACGTTGCAGGGTCTAATTCTTGGCACATGGTACACTGATGGCTGAGATGGGACACATGTGGAGAGTGACAGACATTGATTAAGCACATCGGCCCCTGACCCATGGCCTGCACGTAAGGGGTGGCGTTTGGAGACTTATTATAGTATTTATTGATGTGTTTGGACACATGAAGAATGACCTACTGTCTCCTGGTCGCTAGATATGGAACACTGATATAATATGAGTTGTCCACAGGCGAGGAGTGAGAATAGACTAGACACTAAAGATTTACGGTATATCATGATGCCAAACTCCATTCCATTCAATTTGAAATCTGGCACAGAGCATGTCTCACCTCAGCTGCCCGAACACGAAAGTTTATGTCCTGCCCTTTGTACAAATGATGTAATGCACCTATTTTGTCATTGATACATATGTTCTGGACATGACTATATGCTGCAACCCTGTGTTGCAGTGTTACAGATGTACTTAGCCCAGTGAGGGGTTGGTTCCACCACCTGCCAATGGAGTGGTTCCAGAGAGGGATATTCCTGCAGATACTGTTTTTGAAGTTATCCAATGAAAGGATGGATTTGAAAATGCTCTTCACATGCTAGGCCCTTTGAATGCATTGTTAGGACACTGCAATCCCAACACTGCAACTCTCTTGTGCAGCAACTGGCTAATGGTGTAGGCCTGAGGCTACAGTGCAGCGCAGGGAATGAGTTGCCTACACAGGATTGCAATAGCTAAGCTGTAGGACAATTTCTTACATTAAGAGCCACTGGATGAGTGTGGGACTTTGTAGGTGAGGGTTAGAGACACATGGTCATGGACCTATAAGAGGTGTTCTGGGCATGGCTAGATGAGGCAGCTGCTCTGTCATTTGTGAGGCAGACTTGTTGATGTGTAGAGGTATATTTTAGAGTACCCATATGCCAAGATGTCAACTGTTGACTATAGCTATTGTACTAGAGGGCCCGGTCTCACCCCCCATATATGGACTCTGAGGTATCTGGTTTGTTGACCTAAATGCCAATGATCCCTGTGTTCATCTACCTTGTTATGCTTATCATTTTGTTCAATTTTGTACCATATGCTCCTTTTGTGTTATGCTTCACCGAATAATGAATGTTTCTTAGGCCCATATGACAAGATCGCATTGCATGCTTAATGAAAGATGATTTACATCCATCCCAATTTGTATCCAGGACATGATAGTGAGCTGATAGTAAGGATTTGGTTTGGATGTTGATGTGTCTTGTGACTTGTGTGCAGAGACATTCATTGCGACATATGCCAGAAAATGCCTTTTCCTGTCTCTGTCTTTTGCATGTGAGACATTGACTTAGTTTGGAGATGTGTGTCTTGCTTTTCCAATGTCTTGGATGTTAACCCATCCTTTGTATACCTGCAGATTTGATGCCTGCTCCATGTGGACAGTTATCACTTTGTCCCTTTTTGAGTGCTCTGACTCAAAGTGTGACATTCTGATATCATGTCCTGACTAAATTGGTAGATATCCTATCCCTTGACCTGCTGGCTTGCCTGAGTGAACAGTGGTGGCTGAACAGCACGGGTCCACCAGGGGCCTGTAAACCTGGCCTGGCAAAGCATAGGGGGGCCACATGATAGTTTTGTCCCAATGTATTTCATTGTGGTGTGCTAGCTATCAGACCTGTTGCATGCTAGGATTGTATGTAAGATCTTCATCTGTCTGAGTCCTGCTCTGAATATGTGATGGATCCTTCCTATGTTGTTATTCCTGACACATCTGACATCCCATTCGGGTTGTGTTTCCCTATGATGACCTGGCTACCTGCCCTCCGGTGAGGATGAGATGATTTTTGATGTAGGCATGGGTGCATACCTGCACAAACACTGCCGTGCTAATCTGGACACAGGGTAGGGGCCTGTGGGATTGTACTGATGGGTGAGTGGAAGGACAGGTTGGACTGTAGTAGTCAATTAGTTGGTTAGAGACATGTATTGATCTGTCAACAAGTGATGCTTCAGGCAAACTGAGTTGTGAGATATCAACCTGTTCACCTCAGCGCGAATTCCACTGCGGTGCGGGCATTCTTATCAGTGGGCGGGGTTCGGCCGGCCCCGGCCGTCCTCCGCACACGCCCACCGCCACGTGGGATGGCCGGGGGCCGTCCGCAGCACCAAAGGGGTTAAACAAGCTAGTCCTAGGTTTTCCATCAGATTGAGTGAAAGTATTGTAGAGCTACTTGATAGATCAGTCATATAACCTGACTTCATTTTCCTGTGTGGTAAATGCATGTTGTTGTTTAATGTTAAACTTTACAGAGTAGGTCATGTGCTTCTTGCTATGGTGTTTGGGAAATGCCAAGGTAAATAGGATAAATTATGTCACTTCCTGCAATGTGACTTCCTATGACATGAGATATTGTGGTCTTTGTATGTGTTTGATATATTTGGATTAAGCATGGGCGAATTTTGCGAATCTCGCGTTCGCGAATTTTGCGGATTTGCGAACTCGCAATCCGCAAAATCCGCGAATTCTCGCGAATTTGCGGATTTTTTTTTTTTATGTATGCGCGGGTTTCTGCCAGTTCGCGAGGGTTTTGTACAATTTCGCAAATTGCGAACTTACCTGTCGGGTCGCAAGTTTCGCGAACTTGTTGTTTCTACGTGTCCAGCCTGTTTGGGACACTCTTCTTCATCGATGCCACTCTCTGTCACCACTGCCACTCTCTGACTACTCATGCCACCCTCTGGCCCACCCATGCCACCCTCTGTTTCATCACAGCACCCTCTGGTTGTCCAGTCAGTGTACATTATTGTGGCAACGCAAGCACACCTTCCCTGCCTCAAGTGACCTGAATTAATTTGGGGCTGATTAATGTGTCACAGAATATTTTTTTAGCTGGCACCTGCTTCCTTAGTGCTTCCTGATTAGTGATCTTTTGCACTTGCTAAGTGCTTTCATTGTTGCAAAATTAGTTACAACACCTTCCCTGCCCCAACTGACAATAATTAATTAGGGGCTGATTAATGGATTTGAACTTCCAGCCTGGCTCCTGCTTGTCTCCCTTAGCTGTAATTCAGGACCTTTGTGGCATATGTGTAACTATTCTGAGGTTCAGAGCAGGGTCACATAATAGTTGCAACTGGCAACTGAACTCTGGAGGGGCCCCTCAGGAAGCACTACAGGAAATGGCTACTAATGATGAGCCTGAACTTTTGAACCTGGTAAGTAGTTTCAGTTTTGCTAAGATCGTATTTCTGCAATTTTGCACTTATTCGCGGGGCGCGAAGTTGTACTGGGATGCCGCGAACTCACGCGAACAGTGCGAGCAAAATCCGCTGCTCGCGGATTTGCGGATTTTGCGGGAGATTCGCGAATCTCGCGGATTGCGAATTTACCGAAAATCCACAAAATCCGCGAGCGAAACGGATTTTCCGCCCATGCTTAATTTGGATTTTTCCTTGTGAAATGAAGCATGTAGGTGCGGGCATGGTGCCAGTACCTATGTCTCTGGGGGCATACTTTTGTGAGTAGATTGAAGTTCTGTTGCCCTGTGATGTTTTGTTGTGTGTTTTGGTGTACACATGCATTCATTTAGTTATATATGCAAATCTATATCTGTGTGCATTCCTGTTCCAATGAAAAATGTGTGTCTCCCCAAATATTTGGGGGTCTGACTGTAGCTACCTGATGATGACATTTCCTTATTTGCCATGCAACATGCTAAAGAACACTTTCTGCTGTATTGATTTTCGCTGGATAGGTATGTTATCCTGTAGGGCTAGGTGTCTAATTTACCTTTGGCGACGACTGCGTTGATTGGGGTTGTAATATTCATCATAGAGAGATTATATGAGCGATGAATTCCATAGCTGCACAGAATTGGTTGAAATACTCCCTTTCTGCCTGCTCTGATGAGGTGGTTGGCCCAACAGATTCAGAACATTGGAAGTATGCATCGTAATAGGGCTAGTAGTTTTGGAATTGAAAGTGGTCCAAGTGCTCCATTTGGCATTTACAAAGGTTTCCTGGTCAGAATATCCAGCCAGAAACAGAGTAACAGAGTTGGTTGGTAGCATAGAGTTTTGGGCATCATAATGCGTCCGTCGAAACAACTGCATCCAGGAACGAGTTGTCAGGCTTTCCTCCTCCGACAGGCTCTCGGATGCCCTCAAATGGTTCCATTTACTACTCCCATTCCAAGATAAAGTAACTCACTGAAGGTGTTGGATACTAAAGGGGCAACATTTACTATTCCCACTTCATTTTAGTGTGTGTCAAGATAGGGTTTTGGACACTGAAAGAGTTCAGTTTACCATTCCCACTCCGATATAACTTAACTCATGGAAGGTGTTGGGCACTAAAGGGATAACATTTACAATACCCACAATAACTAACCAAAATATTGCACCCTAAAAAATAACTTTACTATTGCTACCACAATATCACAAACATATATCTACATTTTTCTTAAAAACACATAAATGTTTCAAATTAAAACACACATACTTAACTAAAATATATGTTTTCCATAGAACTTTTAGAATACATTTTGTATCAAATGTTATAAAATATTATTTTCTTTAAAGTTTTTAGCAATAGTTTATCAAATTATCAAAGTATGTATATATATATATATATATATATATATATATATATATATATATATATATATATATATAGTTCCAAGTTTGCTTCAAAGACGAGTTCCGCACTCCCAGGCAGGGTAGGTAACAGCCTTTATTAGTGAACAAGGCAGCTTTCTCATCTCGTTTTTCAAGTCCTTTAGCCTGACGCATTTCGGGGAATTCGTTCCCCTTCCTCTGAGGCTTGAGTGAGCAACTTCAGTTTTTAGATCTCTGCCATGTCCCCTGCGTGCTCTTTCTTCAATTTATTGACCTCCGGTGTGTCATCACGCTGCAACAGCAGTTATTTTCTCCTATTGCACGCTGGGACTTGCAGTGCTTTACATCTAATTTGCTCCCCTTTGGTGGGTTCAGTTTGCTCACGCCGTTTTCAGGACTCGTTTAACAACTCTCTGGTGAGTCGAAATGAGAACCTGCTTGTAAATCAAAGTCCTTGCCACGCCGATCACCGAGGGAATATTTCTTTTCTTCCCCCCGTGCAGACCCCTTCCTCTTTGCTGGGGCGGTGCGTCGACTCCACGGCTTGAAGCCGCCGTGAAAACATAATTCCAAGTTTGCTTCAAAGACAAGTTCCGCACTCCCAGGCAGGGTAGGTAACAGCCTTTATTAGTGAACAAGGCAGCTTTCTCATCTCGTTTTTCAAGTCCTTTAGCCTGACGCGTTTCGGGGAATTCGTTCCCCTTCCTCTGAGGCTTGAGTGAGCAACTTCAGTTTTTAGATCTCTGCCATGTCCCCTGCGTGCTCTTTCTTAAATTTAGTGACCTCCGGTGTGTCATCACGCTGCAACAGCAGTTATTTTCTCCTATTGCACGCTGGGACTTGCAGTGCTTTACATCTAATTTGCTCCCCTTTGGTGGGTTCAGTTTGCTCACGCCGTTTTCAGGACTCGTTTAACAACTCTCTGGTGAGTCGAAATGAGAACCTGCTTGTAAATCAAAGTCCTTGCCACGCCGATCACCGAGGGAATATTTCTTTATATATATATATATATATATATATGCCACAAATTGTTCCCAAATTGCCACAGAACAAGAGGAGACACAACGGGGATTTCAGGAAAGGGCTTTATTTCAAACGAGCAGGCATGACGCGTTTTGGACATTTCCTTTATCAAATGGCAGCTTCAGTAACGTTTCCCCCATCAATCCTTTCAAAATACCACCAGTCGTTCTGCCATTGGTAGCTTTTCCAGGTGGGCCGGGTTAGTGTCTCTGACACACCTGCAGTCGCGTCGACAGACTACAGTTACCAACAAGCACTGCTCATTGCATGTCAGGTGAGTGCTCCACTCGCCTCCATCATGTCCCCTCCTGGGTACTGGAAATTTAAAAACGCTGTCTGAGGTTCTTGGGGAATGCCGCTGATGAAACACTGTCCCCTCCTGAGTCCCCAAACGTCTCTACCGCAAAAGTCCGCTTTCAGCTCAGCCTGGAAAGTGCTCATATCCTTATCATAGCAGTGACATAGCGCAGCAGGTTGTGTGGTACTGTCCTGTGGGATAAAAATCAGACCGTTAGTGCACCGCACAGATTGTATCAAATTTACTTGTAGTATATTCTATGTTTATGTTCTGACCTACAAAGGCTGTTGTGTATAAGGAAGCAGTACCCTGGGATTAAAAGGTGGATTGTGCAGTGAGGGAGAAGTGAGGGGTGTGTGAGTTAAAAAAAGGGGAAGGAGGAGTCAGCGTGTGTCAGCGAAGCACAATCAATGTGATTGTAGTGGGCACAGAGAGACATTTATAGATGACTGTACATCTCCTCATCCTGGTTCATGCCATTGGGGAACTTGGTGCCTGCCTGTAGTATGAAGGTGACTCACGTTTCCAGAGTGCAGCAACTCGATTAACTCTCAAGTTAACACTGACATTGTCCAGAGCAAAGAAGTTTGCTTTGGTCCAATCTGCCTCATGTTCTCTGGCAAAGTGTCTTGCTGTACTGTAACTGTTGTCCCTGTTGGTGATGGCACGCCAGTGTTCAAGTATACGTTTTTTCACTGCAAAGTTAGTGGACCCAATATACCATAGGCCGCAGGGACAGACAATCATGTACACAACAAACTCGGTGTTGCAGTTAATTAAAAGAGGTATTCTCCATTTAGTTTTGGTTCTCTCTAGGGTAACCTCTGTGACATTCGAGCTGTGCTTGCATGCCTTACAGTTACCGCATTTGCGGAACCCCTTAGTCTGTTGTAACCAGCTGGTTTTCTTACCCTGGAAGTGACTCTGTACTAGGATATCTCTAAGGGACGCATTTCTTTCATACGTGACTGATGGTCTGACCCCTATTTCATTTCTCAAGATGGGATCTTGCTTGAGAATGTCCCATCTGTTTTTGAGAATGTTGCAGATCTGATTGGAGTGACTGCAGAATTTGGTGATGAACCTGATCTGCTGTGTGTTACTTTTTTGGGTGCTTTTCTGGGGGGAGACACTGTCTCCAAGTACCTGATCCCTGTCCTTTGCTTCTACTCTGGTTTCTGCCTGGTTTAAATGTAAATGTAAATGTAAATGTACAGGAATTTATATAGCGCAAATCACCGAGCGGTTTCTAAGCGCTTGCTTAGGGAACCTGTCCTGGTATTCCCCTCTGAGATAACCCCGGCAGGGTATCCGCAAGGTGAAAGCCAGGCATCCCGCCGCGAGGGGCCGTTGTGGAGATTAAGCAAGCTATTGCCCAGAGTCGCAGAGTGTGAACCCAAGAGTCGAGTAGGCACCGGAGCGAGAATTGTCGAGTCCATGGACATTTTAGGATTCAAGACCCCGCCGAGCTGGGAATTGAACCCTGGTCCCGGGCTGACCTCTGCTTCCAGGTCTGCCTCCTCTAACCAGTGAGCCACACTTCTCCACGGCCATAGGCCGCAGGGACAGACAATCATGTACACAACAAACTCGGTGTTGCAGTTAATTAAAAGAGGTATTCTCCATTTAGTTTTGGTTCTTGAGCCTTTCTTGAGTATCCCCTCTCCTTGAACCTGAGTTTCATGTCATTTTTTGTTAGTTCATAGGACTCCGCCAAGCTACAATTGCGTTTGGCTCTCAGAAATTCGCTGTATGGGATGCCCAATCTGAAAATTGGGGGTGTGCGCTGGTGGAGTGAAAAATTGAGTTTCCTGCGGTTGCTTTGTTGAAGAGATTGGTGTTTTTTCTCCCTTTCTCTACCGTAAGTCTCAGGACAAGGAAATCAATCTGTGTTTGGCTGTAGTGTCTGGTGAAGCGTAGGTTGACATGGTTGGCATTAATACAGTCAATGTACAAGTTAAGCTCACTTTCCGAGCCTTTCCACACAAAGAAAATGTCATTTATATATCTCAGCCATTTATTGACATTCAGTGCCCATTTCTCTGTTTGGTCGTTCCAGAGCACATGCTTCTCCCACCAGCCTACCAAGAGATTGGCATAGCTGAGGGCAAAGTAGATGCCCATGTAAGTGCCTTGTAGCTGTTTAAAGTGCACATTTTCAAACATAAAACATTTTCTTTTAAACAAACAGAAATCATTTCAAGCAACGTAGTTGTGTGTTGAAGGTACTCTACTTTGTGATCTCTAAGGAAGTTCTTACAGTCTTTGAGACCATCCTCATGTCTTATGCTTGTATAGAGTGCCTACACATCTAAACAAACAAGCCAGTCCCCCACCCCCATCACAGTGTTTCTAGTTTTGTGCAGGAAGTCTGTTGTGTCTCGTATATATGATTTCAGTTCTTTTATATAGGGAGTAGGAAATATATATATTTTAATAAGAAATAAAGATAATATAGTTATCAAAAATATTTAACATAGGTAAGACAATGCTAAAAAATATTTGAAAAAACTAATTAAATTTTTTAGAAAAGAACATATTTCTAATTATTTGTCAAATGTGATATTTTCCTAACTCAACTATAATTCATTTTTATATAATAAAAAAAGTAATTATATTTTTAACATTTTCAAAATTAGATTTTCTTTTATAAAAACACATCTTTAAATTAGATTTCGTTTAGGTATGAATTTTTCAAATAACAATATTCATATTTTTTCAACAAATATCACATTACAATGTTTATTACAAAATAGTTTTTTTTACATTTTTATTAACAGTAATTTTCAATTACAACACCTTTATTACATATATAGATTTACTTTTTTTAAATACCACATTTTTACAACAATTCTAGAACAATTAATTTTATTCCAAAGTAATCAAATAATATTTACAAATGGTGCCACCATTCTTCCCTATAAACCCAACATCCCACTGCTAAAAATTATTTTTTATTGAATAAATGAATAAATGCACTTAAAAAAATGTACACTGATACATCATTTTTTTTAAATACTTCCCACCCTGATCCCCTATAAACCCAACATTCCACTCCTAAAAAATATAGCTATACTAATAATAATCAATTACAAAATACATTTGTACATCGTTATTTTAAATAACACCTAAAATGATTTTTTTGACAAGGATATTCAACACACTGATATTTATGTTTCACAGTAATTGTGACACAATACTTATGTTACTCATTATTTGGTTTCTATCTATCCAATATCTATCTATCTATTTATCTATCTATCTATCTATCTATCTATCTATCTATCTATCTATCTATCTATCTATCTATCTATCTATCTATCTATCTAGATATACATATATTCATATATACATATATTCAAAGTAATACGTGTAAAATAATGATTCAAATAATAAAATGCAAAATAAATATTTTGTATAATTATGGGCCTGAGTTCGGCCATCTTACCAATGTACCAGAGTTGTCCCTTGAAGACCACCGGGGCAGCAGTCTCCCACACATCGTATTGCGATGTGATTGCTGGTGCAGTGGTGGTCTTTCTGATGGTAGTGTATATTTTTTCAAATATGTTAATGCTGATGTACATATTTTGACTGCAGTATACATATATGCATGACATATGAAAAAATACCTCCTAAGATCACTGTCCAATTACTGGAGTATGGGCCATATATGCTCAGTCCCGTCCAGTCAATACATGGCTGTTTTCTTTGGGATTAAGATTCTGCTGTGAAGGACCTGGAGAAAGGGATTCACTTGGGAGACTGAAGACAAGAAAATTAAATGGGTTAGTATACACCCCAATTCCTTTGGTTCTCCTGACTCGAAACAGGCGGTCCCACCCTGTGGTTGGCTCTTCGGAAAGTCAACTCGTAATTTGGACGGCAGTGAAACTATTCTGCACTGCCCTATGACAACTCCTTTTTCCTAACTGCCATTGAGGGGGTCTATGAATGGCTATTGGTGTTGGCGGTGATCCGGTGGTCTGTCGTACAGTAAAACGACAACATCATATTATGATCAATCCTGTGGTGAATCTGACGCCGACACAGTGGCAGAGGTGTGACCACCGAACTTGTAATCATGCCCGATGTGACTATATTTATCTACTATTCCTCCGTTGGACTTCAGAAAGGGGATCTTTACCTTTCCCACTCCAGTTACCACAATTATGGGGAAAGTGTTAGACTTCAGAAGAGTAAGATTCATTATTTCTACCCCGGTCAGTGCAGCAGCAGGGAAAGCTTTGGATGTCAGTGGGGTGAAATTTACTATTCTCACTCAAGTCTAAGCAACAGTATGGAAAGCGTTGGACTTCAAAGGGATGAAATGTACTATTGCCAGTCCAGTCTACACAGCAGTAGGGAAAGTGTTGAACTTTGGAGGGGTTTCATTTACTATTCGCACACCAAACAGCACAATAGTAGGGAAATTGCTGGATTTCACAGGAGTGAAATTTACTATTCCAACTTCAAACAGCTCAACATTAATGAAAGTTTTGGACTTCAGGACAGTAAAATGTACTATTCCAACTACAATCTGTGCACCAGTAGGAAAAGCGCTGGTCTTCGGAGTGCTGGAATCTACTATTTCCACTCCAACCTACACAACAGTAGGGAAAGTTTTGAACTTTGGAGGAGTTATATTTACTATTCTCACTCCAACCAGGGCAACAGTAGAGAAAGTTTTGGATTTTAGAGGTGTAAAGTTTACTATTCCCACTCCAGTCAGTGCCACAGTACGGACTTTGTTGGACGTTGGATGGGTAAAATTTACTATTCTCACTCCAGTCTGTTTAAACAGTAGGGAAAACCTTAGATTTTTTAGGGCTGAAATGTACTATTCCCACTGCAAACACCACAGCAGTAAGGCAAGTATTGAACTGCGAAGAGGTTGGCTTTTACTATTCCTACTGCAATGTAAGAAAGAGAAGGGAAAATATTTCACTTCAAACACATTTTATGTATGAAAATCCCACAAATGTAGTAAAAATACTAAACTCCTAATAAAAAAAACTTAATTAACCTGAAAAACATATATTTACGAATGTAATACTAGTCAATAAAAAAATTAAATATCAGTTAATAAAAAAATGTTTTTCAATTATAAATTAATTCACTTCTTTTACAGAGTTTTATTTAGCGCAAACCTGACCCGAATCAGGTATCAGAGTGCTTTACATGGCATCAGTTACATTACATGAGCACACATTCATTTTTATTAGGCATGGGGATATTATGTGATTTGCCCAGAATTACAGGATATTCAGGGTCATTGCTGAGAATCGAACTCGGGGGCATATTATCAAGGACCGGTGTTAAAATGATTGCTGTTTTATCGGCAGGAAACTGCAGATAAAACGGCCATAATGGGCTTGATAATACACACTTGTTAATTCCCATAGAAGCCCATGTTCTCACCAGAACATGGGCTTCTATGGGAATTAACAAGGGCGTATTATCACGCCCATTATAATTTTAACACCGGTCCTTGATAATATGTCCCGTAGCTCCCCCGATTCAAGGCCGACCGCCCTAGCCGTTAGGCCAACTCCTCTCCCCATTCCTTTCACCATCAGCACCCCTACAGACCTTGCAGCCCATCCATAAAATATAACTACAAAAAAAAAACTATTCCATAATTTACATATTTAAACTATTTGCCTGTTTCACTAACTTTCTGATGAGTCATGCATGGAGGTGTCCCCGCCATGAGCAGCTCGGACGAAAGAGTCATCATAATCTGGGCAGTGGGAAGCTTGCACTCCAAGACCCACCTGCGGCTCTACTGCAGTTGACGCGGTAGCAGGAGTCTTGGAGTTGGCAGCAGTTCAGCTGCAGTCTTTAGCCAAGTTCCAAACAGTATTGTTGTATCTGGCGGCTGGACTGCCAAGGCAGTCAGGAGGCTTCCGAAAAAGCAAGGATGGCCCCATTCCACCAAACTCTGAATCTGGCCTTATATCATTATTATTTTTTCTGCTGCATATTACTTCATATTCATAATGCCAATTAAAAGGTCTGTAGTATATTTCCCTGATCAAGTAGGCAATGAAAACAGTCAGAGACTCAGAAAGACCTCAGCAGAAAAGTAAATTTTGTAAATCTAAAGGACAAAGCAGTCTCAAGGGAAGAGCAGCTTGTTCCTGATGTTTTATTATTTCTAAGTTTGTAGAAGCCTACCCTTATCTCTTCCTGAATAAAATACCTACTTGATATATTATCATATATCTCCTCCACTTCCACGACATGCATTTGTGTTCCAGGTACGTTTTGTTTCTGCGTTGATGCTAGCATATTTATTTATTTATTATTTATTTATTTTATAGCATTTATAAGGCGCACAGCTACCCACAAAGTGTTTCCCGGCGCCGAATTAGCATAACACAGGACACAACTAGAGAGAGAACAGATCAGAAGGCAATTATTTGTCGAACAACTAGGTTTTTACGCTTTTCCAGAAGCTCCTGTAATTTTCTTCTTTGCGTATATGAATGGGCAATGTGTTCCAAAGAGTTGGACCCAGGTATGAAAAGGATCTCCCGCCCATTCTAGCCCGTTTGTACCTAGGTACCGCAAAGTTCGCTGATGTAGCTGAACGAAGATTGCGATTGGGAAAGTAAGGCTTGGCATGGTCTTGAAGATACTTGGGAGCAGTCCCAGCTTTGATTTTAAACAGATAGCTCAGGGTTTTAAAGCGAATCCGGTTTTCAACCCTGAGCCAGTGCAGGTCCCTAAGATGTTTAGTGATCCTGGCGGATCTGGGGATTCTGCAAAGCAGTCTGGCCGCAGCGTTTTGTACCAGTTGCAAGCGTCTTATTACTGCTTTGTTTGCACCCAGGTACAAGATGTTACCGTAGTCAAGCCGAGATGTCACTAAGGCATTGACTACGGTCTTCTGGGTGGTAGGTGGCAGCATCCAGACAATTTTACGTAGCCATCTGAGAATAGTGAAGCATATGCCTGCCACTTTGTTGGCTTGCTGTGTCATGGATAGACTGTCATCTATGATGACCCCAAGGATTCTGACCTGAGTGGCTGGTGGCGGGAGCTTGCCCAATGACGTCGGCCAGTGGGGGTCGCTCCAAAGATCTTTACTGTTCCCTAGGAGGAGGATCTCTGTTTTCTCCCGATTCAATTTAAGTTGGTTAGCCGACATCCAACAAAATATTTCGTGAAGGCCTATTTTTAGTGCAGATGGAGCAGACGGGTCAGATTTGGAGAGTGAAAACAAAATTTGAGAATCGTCTGCATAGGTCATTAAGACGAGACCGACATTTTCTGCAAGGTTGGCTAGTGGTCGAAGGTACAAATTAAACAATAGGGGACTCAGGATAGATCCTTGTGGTACACCGTGGCGAGAGTAGAAAACATCAGAACATGCCTCAGAAGAGGTGATCTGGAAGGTGCGAAGGGATAAGTATGATCTAATCCATTCTAACGCCCTGCCCTCGACACCACTCTCCTTCAGCCTGACAAGCAGTCTGGAGTGAGAGATGGTGTCAAAGGCCGCACTTAGGTCCAGCAAGACCAGTGCCACCGTTTGGCCATCATCTCTGAGCTCTCTGATCTTTTCTGTGATCCCGAGCAGGGCAGTCTCGGTGGAGTATCCACTCCTGAAGCCAAACTGGGACGGGTGAAGTAGGTCATTGTTTTCCACATATGTTGAAAGAGCCTCATGAATTTGCCTTTCCAACATTTTGGAAAAAGCGGGGAGTAACGATATTGGTCGATAATTGGCCAATATCGTAGGATCGGCGGCCGGCTTTTTTAGCAGAGGGCTGACTATGGCATGTTTCCATAAAGCAGGAACTGAGGCCTGTTCTATGGAGGCGTTAAGTATCTCTGTTATGAGAGTCAAGACGATCTTCTCAATCTTTTCAGTGAAAAAAGACGCCAAATCCTGACACTGCTGAGTATTGAGAAGGGTAGCCTCCGCTCTAGAGTTTTCTCCAGCCTATTCTTTCACAGTGTTAAAGAGAGTCTGGGATTTGTTTACGGCCGTGTTTATGGTAGTAGTAACATAGCATGCTTTGGCGTTCATGCATGCCGAGTGGTAGCTATTTCTGGCCTTACGGTAGATCTCTTTTTGGTGCAGTTCATAGTTCTTACGCCACTGTCTCTCCAGGTTCTTACAGCTAGATTTTTCTTTCTTGAGGGCCTCTGTGTACCAGGGGACGGGGGGACGATGTACTTTCCCTTTGCAGCGGGATAGGGGCAGACAGGCATTCACTGCGTCATTTAGCCATGTCTGTGTGGTCTCAGATATGCTTTCCATGTCTCCATCAAGACATGGGTGGTCTTTCTTCAATGCATTGTTGAGATCATCCAAGTTTAGAGTTTTCCAATTTCTCCTAAAAGATTCAGAGGGGGTAGTGAAAGGGCGTTTGGTTGGTTTAAGAGAAATAGAGAAAAGTGTGAGGAAATGATCTGACCAGCAAATAGGGGTGGTATTCAGCCATAATAGTTATTTCATGTTAGATATGATAGGGTCTAGCAAGTGTCCTGCTTTGTGGGTGGGACCCTTATTGCGCAACGTCATATCTAACGCCATGAAGTCATCAATAAGATTTTTACAGATCGTATTGTTATCATCCTCCAAATGGAGATTCAGATCACCGAGTACTGTGAAATTTTAGGCGTTCAAATGGTGAGGTAGAATAAGATTTACCAAATTATCTGACCATGAGGTGTTATTTACTGGTGGTCGATAAATGAGTAAGCCAGAGAAGGTAAAATTAGGACTAAGGGTAATTTTAAAAGATGCCGCTTCGCAGTTAGGAATGTCTGCAGGTTCGAAGTTGCATATGAGATCTCTACTGTAAATAATGGCAATGCTTGGCCAACACGGTCCCTCCTTATCCTATGTATATATTTTGAATACATTAACAGGGGGATTTTTTGTGATTTGTGCCGGTGCTTTTGCCACTCCCATATGTTTGTTTTCTTATATGTTACAGCTACGCCAAGGCCGAATAGTTTATTGAAAAGTGAAGTATGTGAAATCCACTGTCAGTGTGCTTACGGAGGGAAATTAAGAAAAATATCTGTCTACATCTAATCGATGGGTAAACAAAAAAATCTGGCAGATGTCTTAACCAAACACAAAAAAACTGTGTTTGTGTTGGCCACACCTCCTTGAATCACAAAACGTTGGACAGCAGGGCGATGCAGGCTGCTCAAAGTGACTTTGAATGACTGCCCGCATCCAATCAGAATAGTCCGAATGCCAATGTAAATGAAGCAATATAGTGGGATTATGCTGATTGTCTACTGGCATTCAATGATAATGCGCAATGCATAAACTGTCCTAGAATCACACTGAGGGTCATTTAACAGTGGATCATAGTGAAAATGCAACACAGAGCTTTTTCCCTTGATTTATGCGTGATGAGCAGACAGTAATCATGCGACATTTGTGGATTCACATTGTAACTGTCATCCACAACTGCCTTCATGTTTCATCTCCACCTCCCAGAATTCAGTCATAATGCCTAATTACGAGTATGACGGTACCACCGCCATACCGCTGTGGCAATGGTCCCAAGAAGACCACTGTGTCGGAAGTCTCACACGCACTATATTCTGATGTTGTGGCTGGAGACAGGAGATCCCTGCTGGCTCCCAGTACTCGGCTTCAGGCAGGCTAATGGTATAAAGCTGAACCGATTTAGGGACAGATTTAAAATGTCTGGCGCATCTCCGCAAATCAGCAGGGATAGGCCAGAATACTTGCAACACGCAAAACAACCAGTGCGCAACCAAGGATGCACCACATTTATAATGGTGCGTGCCGTGGCACACAGTTAGGCAGATGCGTGTCGTATCTGGCGGCGTAAGGTTGGCGCAGTGCTAGAGTCGTGTCACAGGCACGACGCAACTCTAGCACTGTTCTAACATGGCCTATCACCAACATGCTGTGTCTCGCCTTACGCCTGCTTCAAGCAGGCGCAAGGTTTTGACTCATGCGGCGTCGGAAAAGTGACTGAGTGAAATCTTGTAGATTTCAATCAGGCACTTTTCAAAGGCTTTCCTTCGACGGACCGTCCACACTACGACGGTACGCCCACATTATCCTTGACGCAGGTATAATGTGGCATAGGGGTTTACGGCGTGACACATCTCTCTAAATGCGTAACAGAGTAAATCCGTTGTAGCATGGCACTTGCTTTACGTCACAGAAGTGACTCAGCGTCGGCGCTAATGCTTCGCAGGTGCCTCGTAAATCTGCCGTGTAGTTGTTATCAATGGGCTGGTGATCTATTTGTGAAGGTGTACCAATGCAGTGACGTTTCACTCCTCAAAAGATAGGTAAGTGGGATGAGTGTACCTAAAACACATATATATGTGTCATGATGTATATGTAGGTCATATGTGCTGTACATTTTGTTACATCTTAACGATTACAAACTGTTACCATGCACCACATTGGAGAAGAGACAGTGACGCCTACCTTTGAATCCAGTGCCAATAGGGTTGCAAAGCATCGTGATCTGGTTGCAGCAGCACAGGAGGGACCTGGACAATAGCATCCGCCACTGATTCCGAAGTCAGACCCTGAAAAAAGGTGAGCTTTCACCTCTTTTCCAGCCTTTCTGACGATTTCTGCGTCGCAGTGTCCCTGCAAGGGAAAACTTTGATGGGAAGGCAGATCATAATCCTGACGGAAGAGAGTTTGTCGGACTGCTTCCAAGGCCTGCTGCTGGCTTTGCTGCTGTCAACGTAATACTAGGCATCTCAGTGGTGGTGGCAAATGTCTAGCAGAGTTCCCGCCAGGATCGTAATCGGGCAATCAGACCGCCAAGGCCGCAGGTGGAAAGATCACCTTTCTGCCAAACTCATCATCAGGGCAACAGTGTGATAGTGTGTTCTCAGTTCTTGCAGGTATTCTGGGTCCTAGCCCCAAAAGGCTTTATCAAGAAGGGAAGATAGTTCGGCAACACCACAATTCACTGGGTGAGAGGACAACTTAAATGATCTGATATTACTTTTTGACTTTGGGTGGAGAAAAATGAATGCATATGATGCAGCACAGGTCATGATACCAACTGGTGGTGCCATCAGTCTCAGAGTAGAAAGGACTGGGTGGTAAAAGAGTATTTTCTTGTCTTTGTGCTTGGAGAGAAGTAGTTCTTCTATAATTTTGGCTAAGGGCTTTCAGTATCCCTTACAGGCCAGAATAAAAACTGAAAGTAATAGATAAGGTGCTTTAATAGAAAATACATTTGAAGTTGTCCTATCACCACCCTATCAATGATTTTATTGGCATTTGAGAGCTTAGAGATTGGTTGGCAGTTCAGCAGTACCATAAATCAGCTGACAGTTTAAAAAAACGAAATGATGATGGTGTGTTACTGAGCCCCTTAATATCCACATTGATGAAGGGTTGTTAATCATACATGCTGTCTTCATTGGAATAGAAGGGAGTAGTAGTTTGAAGCATCCAGGCAGTAAAATTGCATTGGACAAAGTTTCATCCCACACATATGTATTCTAATGGAGACCGTACAATACCCTTCTAGAAATTACCTTATATTCCCTCCCATAAATCACCAACGCAACCCCTTGCCACTCAACCCCCTAGAGGTCCATTCGTACATTCACCACCTGCTCAAAGTAGGATGTAAATGTAATCTTTAAACCCTGTGGAACTGGTAATTCGGTCAGGGTTTACAACTGGAAGTATAGGTCCCACATGGTAATTCACCATTCCAAGGGGTTTAACTCGCAACTGAATGGTACTTGGACAATTTACTGCTCAGTAATATTAATTTTGCATGTTAATTTATGTTACCCTGGAAATATCCAAATTGTAATCATCGCCAATATAGCAAAGCAACAATAAGTATGCTCAGGATTGGCGAGATAGCTGAGTTTGGAGCAGGGGAAGGGAATCTTTTGAACAACAGACATCGGTAACCCGAGGCTACATGGTGATGGGGTATTTTGAAGAAGGGTCCTTGATGGTAGTTGGAGTTGCTCTCAGCAGAAAGGGCCCGCAATATAGTTATGGAAATATACAATGCCATTAAAATTGGTAGATGACTGTGAGATCCCTTCATCATAGAGTAGTCAGTTGATGCTTTAGGGGCCTATGAGGACCTCAGTTGTTGATTAAGTAGTTGTTAACCCTGCTCAAGCAACAGCCACAAACCCTGTCAGGGTGAACAACAAAGGTCACTAAATTAACTTGCTCATAACCCTGGTAGTTTGGAACAAAAGCAGTCAACTTAACTTAGAAGCGATGTGAAAAGTATTTATGCAGCACATAAACAATGATAAGGCACAAACACAACACAAAAATCCAGTACCAATTTAGAAATTCAAAGTACATTTTAATAACGGATCTGACACTGAAAAGACAAACCCCCCATCAGTAGAACCCAATTTTTAAAAGTGTTCAGTAAAAACTAGAGCCTAAAAGACCAACGTGCCACTTGTGGACATCTAGTCGCGCGAGTGTCAGACAAAAAACTTTGATTGGGCCCTGTTGGCAATAACCTTCGGACTTTGAAGACATTTTAAGAAAAAGATTCTGAGAAAGTAAAGATCAGCAAGATAAGGATGCAGGTGGTGTCTGAAGGAGGAGGTGTCACCACCGGGGAGCCACCGGATAAAGTTGCAGTGAAGTTTTCTACATTCAAACTTTACCTCTTTACCTCTTTTTTGGACGGTGAAAATCTCCAGAGGGATGAGGCTGGAGGCTGTTATCCATGAGAGTTTGATGAGGACGGATACCCTTTTGGCAAAGGACCATTGAACAGGATTTGCTGTTGTTGAGAAGAACTTAGTAGGAGCGGCTGTGAATTAACAGTGACTAATGCACATTGGGAAGATAGATGAACTGGTTGGTGTCGGTCTCCTATTGGTTCTCAGCGCAGTTTTGAATTTTGTCTATTGGGCCATGTTTAACACCACTCCCAAGACTCCAGGATGGGAGGGGCACAACTGGGGCATTAGGACTCACTCAGGCTGGTCCAGGTGTGGCTTCAAAATTGTTGGAGCCTTTTCTGTCTCAAAGGCTCTGACTAGGAGCCAGTCAACTCACCCTTGGAGTCACACTGTTAGCCCTGGGTACAAGCAGTGGAACAGGGCTCAAGTAGCAGGGTTGGCTTTGATGGTTCAAGACAGGCTTCAGGCAGAAAAGCAGTCCTTCCAGGTGCATCGCAGCAGTCTTCTGAAGTAGACAGCAGGATAAAGTAGTAGCCAGTCCTTCCGCAGGTCCGGAAAGTGAACTGAAGATTGTGTCTGAGGGCACTAATTGTATAACTGATGCCTTCTCTGAACTAGGTAAAGTTTCTAGAGAATTTCCTTTAAATGGATTGAAGTTTCCTGCTTTTTCAGCCCTAGTTCCAGGTTGTCTGCATGAACAATGCAGGGGTGACAAGTCCTTTGTGTGAATGTAGGGCACAGCCTATTCACATGCAAGTGGGGCTGTGCCCAGCTTTGCCCCCTATCCTGCCAGCGATGACCCTTTCTGGTCAACATAATATCTATATTGTGTGGCTAGCGTTGCGGAATAAACAAAGTCCAACTGTCAACTAC
The DNA here is from genome assembly GCF_964263255.1 of Lissotriton vulgaris. Classification (NCBI taxonomy): domain Eukaryota; kingdom Metazoa; phylum Chordata; class Amphibia; order Caudata; family Salamandridae; genus Lissotriton; species Lissotriton vulgaris. The sequence goes on from NC_141695.1 coordinate 1,537,645,957, forward strand.
ACGTAGTCATGTAATCTAGGAACAGGCTCCAGGCACCAAATAGTTAGGGCAGGAAAATGTCAACTTTATAAAAGTTAAGAAAGAGAAACAGGAGTAGGGCCAATACCAAGTCAGCAAGCCTAAGCCACTAACAATAGAATAATTGAATTGCCAATGCGAACGATCCTTTAATGCATCCACTTGTTTCATTGCCATGAAAATTAATTATTGTAACCACCATTTATTTTTTCATTTTCTGAAATATTCATAAATCATTTTTGCATCTAAACTTCATAGGCAACATACATGAAAAACAATACCAGCATATTTCAATCACATTAATACCCCACAACACATTTAATGAGAATCCATAATTTACAAATGTAAAAAACATCAACAACCAATTCACATCTTTGTGTACACCTAAATAACCTTGTATCCTGATTCTGAAATAAATAGCCCACAGAGAGCCACAGTAATTTAATCATTTATCTGGCTCCTATCAGTTGGGAAAACAAATAACTTAAATTCAATGAAGGGTGCCACGGATATATTCCTTACACCATTTCAACCTAATCATGTTCTCTGTGCACCAATAATGACTTTGAAACGTGCTCTCTGGTGTGCAACACTGTTGACGCGTTTCAAACCCTAATTAATTTGGGTGTTCTCCTCACAGCACAGACACGTCTGGATACATAACTGTGTAGCAGAACCGATAGTATGGTCCTCCCAATCTTAATTCTGTGTGAATGTCCCAATAATTTTTGATGTAGTACTGTACAACCAACTCAACAGTGGTGGGCTGCATCTTCAACTGTGAACCGATTTGAAGGAGATTTCTCTTCACTTTTTAAACCTTGTGAATTCTTTCTTTAAGAAATCAACCTTCATGGATGAAGACATTCGTCAGTTGATTATTCTTTGTTGAGTAGATTTTCTTTGTGCAACTTTCTAAGCCCTGTTAGAAATTACCTCAGTCGGTGTATGCATTAAAGGATCGTCAGCATTGGCCATACAGTTGTTATTCTAACTTTATAAAAGGGTCATTTTTAAAATTGTATCTTAAAATCCGACTTTACCATTAAGGAGAATTTTAATTACAATTTCTCAAACACCAAACATCAAATGTTTACATGTTTCCAGTCCAACATTAGCACCTATTAAATGTAATACAGCATCCCAATGTTATCTGAAATGAGAGGTTGGTCTCACAGTAGTAAAAACAAATTAAGGAATATTTCACTTCAACCTTTTAATTGCATTGCACTCTGACCTATGAACTGCCTAGGGTGACTTATATGCAATAAAAGGGGAGTTTAAGCCTTGGATAGAGGGTTAAATTGCCAAGTCGAATCAATGGCAGGGCAGGGCTGGGACAAGATTTTACGGGATAGTGGAAAAGTGTGGCTCAAGTGGTTGGAGCGGCAGACCCTGATGCAGAGGTCTGACCCGGACCATGGTTCAATTCCCCGCCTCGGCGGGTCTTGGGCTCAAATTTCCCCGGACCTGACAATTCTCACCTCGGTGCCTATTCCAATCATGGAGTCCCACTCTGCAACTTTGGGCAATAGCTTGCTTAATCTCCACGACGGCCCCTCGCAGCGGGATGTCTGGCTTTCACCTTGGGGATGCCCAGTAATGGGTTATTTAACAGGGGAATACCAGGACGGGTTCCCTAAGCAAGCGCTTAGAAACCGGTTGGTGATACAGCGCTATATAAATGAACTACATTTACATTTACATTTACGGGATACTAAAGTGGGTTTCAAAGTCAAAACTAGCATAATTTGGTATAAAGGAATATATCCATAAAAGCATTCTACAGAAAAAAGAAATCAATTCATCACAAATTTTACAATATTTATGATTAATTTCCCAATAATCCATTCTCATTGAACATTTTCACCCTGATTACTTAAAAAGCATTTTTCACATTAGTGTAGATACACCGTGCCAATCAATTTTGCATATCATCACATGGAGCAATAAGAATTAAAGTGCATGCAGTGATTTTCTTATTTAAAAAGGATCAGATTTCATAAATATTGAAATATACAATCTATTCTATTTCATAATTCAAAGAATCCAGATATAATAGTTCCTTCCTTTGCGTGATGGCCAATTGAATAAAAACAATAACCGTGTTACATATTGATACATTTTCCAAATTACAAATTTGATAAAAAGCAGTTTTATAGGAGTACAATCTATTAACAATAAAAAGTGAGCATAAGATTGATTTCCTAATATCCATGTAAAAATTGCAAAACAATAGAAAGTGCAAAGTGCTTTGGGGGATTTACCATCACATGGGCACTTAGGTAAATTTGTACCCAGCCTTAATCTTGTTAAATAAAATCTGTGTTGAACATTTCTAATGAAAAGACGATATGGCTGGATACCTGGTGAAAGAGGCCCTTCACAGTATGATCTGACACATGATTTCCTACTCGTTGCATCTTTCAAATTGTGTCCCTAGATTTAAAAAGTCTCCTTTTTAACTCTCCCTTACTATATGTCTGAATACTTTTGGGGTCCTTAAAATCAGTTGTCATATTACACTCCTTTAAAAGACTATGAATGTATTGTAACCATGGCATTTTCCTTGAATGATCAAGTGTGAAGCAATCTTGTTTTATTTCCTTAGTAAAATTTGTTTCATCCTTTGGCCAAATTCAATACCACGGTATAAGGGTAGACATGCTATTCAGGTCACTAAGACATGTTACATCTGTCTGCCAATGACAATAAAGGTGGTGGTGGAGTTAGGAACTGCTAACACCCTTCTTAAAAATGTATTTTTTAGTGTTTGTAATGGGAAAGTAACTGTCATGCCCCATGGTGCTCTGCCGTACCATATCGCTCTAATACACTTACTCGCATATAAGTAAAAAATTGCTCGTACTGGCTTATTGCTCAATTTTTGGGAGAATCTAAAAATAGCCTTACTTGACCTCAGAAATTTCAATTTGCCAGAAATGATATGTGAGCTCCATGTACCTTTACAGATAAAAAGTAACCCCAGATAAGAGAATGTAGATGTCCTTTTGATTGGTACTCCATCAATGTAGTGGGTTCTACTCTTAGCTTTACTTTTCCCACACGTCATGACTAAAGTCTTAGTCAAATTTATCGATAGGTCGTTATCGGTCATAAAATTTGTAAAATTGTCTATTAAAAGTTGGAGACCATTGGCAGTCCTAGAGATCAGGACTGTGACGTAAGCATATATTAAAACTGGGGTTACATGCTTACCAACAATAGGAGCATCAACTTTCAAACTCTGCAATAAAAATTAATACCATTGATATATAATGAAGATAAAAGGGGAGCAAGGATGCAACCTTGTCTAATCCCACGGGTTACTCTAAAGTGCATGGTGCTTTCTGATACAGGCCATATCATATCTTTGAAGTTAAGCGAACATCTATCTGTGATAAAAGACTGATAATGTCATGTGGGGCACCCATCCCTTCCAGAGTTTGCCATAACTTAGTATGGTTTAATAAATCAAATGCGCTAGAGAGATCAACAAAGCAGAGATGGAGTAAAATCTCTTGGGCAAGAGTGTATTCCCTATAAGAAATTCAATATTAACGCACTGCTCAACCGTTCCGATGCCGCTTCTGAAACCATACTGGGCTTCAGTTAGGATGTTTTTATCTTTGACCTAACCTTCTAATCTGGCTAACAGAATTCTGCCCATAAGTTTATAAGTGGGATCGAGAAGGGAAATCGGACGGTAACATTTTGCGCTAGCTCTGTTGCCTTTTTTAAAGATAGGGACAATCACACTTGCAGCCCAAGTTGCAGGCAGCACCCATCAATAATTGCATTAAAAAGATTCACTAAAATAGGAGACCAAAAATCAACATTATGCTTAAAAATAACTATAGGGACCCCATCCAGGCCTGCAGCCTTCCCACCTGCACTATTTTATTGGGGAATGTTAATCTCATCTACAGTAGTGATAGGTTCTATCTTACAGATTTTTCATAGGATAGTATTACAATTATCATCTATTTTGGTGATTTGTTTAGTGTGATTAAAAATATTTTCAAAGTGGATTACACAGTCTTCTGGCATCACTACTGTGTCAACTCTAGCAGATGAAATATCTTTAAACAGGGTTGATCTACAGTTTTCCAAAATAAGGTGGTGTTCTTAGTTTTGGCTGCTTGGATGAGATTGTCCCTTGCAATCTCCCTAATTGCTGTTTTTCTTTCATTTAGGGCTTGCTTATAACAATTTTTTCCCCGTTCCTAGGTTTAACTTTTAAAGTATACTTTAGAACATTGTTGGTTGAATCATCGTGGGCAAAAATCCCTATTATTTTTGTTAATATCTACGGAATTTTTTTAAAAAGCCATAACGGTATCAGTATTACTGCAGAGTTCGTACAAGCAGACTTTTATGTTATGGTTGTTTTTTACAACTATATTTTTCATAAATATTATAGGGTTGACACCTGTCCACTTGATATAAATCCCATTTTCATCTTGTGTTCTAATGTCAGCTGCAGAAACGCGTGCCTTTACGGTATGATATAGACTGAAGGTCAACATTAACAGGAGAGGTTGATGATCCTAAGCATACTATGCAGTAAAAACCTTCATTGACGAAAGGCAAGTTATTCCTTGATATTATGAAATGATATATACTTGAAGATGACCTAGTCCCCTCATATGTATATTCACTGTGAACTCCATCATGGGCATCCAGCTTCATAACTTTAATTGTTTCACCATAGGAATTGTGTGGAAAATGAGCAATATGGTCACCTAAATCATCTTTGTGACCAGATAGGTCCCCTATTGAAAGTTGACATAATTCACTATTAAAATCGCCACCCCATATCAGTATATACTCACCCCTCAAACTCTTCAAATAGTTATCCAGCTCTTCCTCCATTGTTGTGATTATCCCATATCTCATATTATTAAAAATGTTAATATAGAAATTAATCACTACAAGATTTGCTTTCCCTTAACACTAAAGAGTAGGAACTGGAAATACTGTGAATTAATAAAGATTTTCTTCAGGGTCAGTGGGGAGGTCACCGCTATTAGTACTGCTAAACCTCCACTCACTCTCCCAGCTTTAAACGGGGTTGCTTTAAGCAAAATGGTTTTAAAACCATTACTAAAAAAGGTTCTATAGACCATGTTTCCTGAATTAAGATCAATGTGCAATTCAGTATGCTATTAGGCCATAATGTGTCATGCAATTTATTTTTGACTACCGCGACATTCCATGACATAATTTGCAGCAATCCAGCCAGTGGCCAACTGGCTGGATCAGTGCCAACATGGCCACTGGAGAGCGTGGGGTCACTTCAAACACCTGGTAGGGTAACTTCTACTCGTGCTACCCAAATACTAACATGGGGTAAAGAAATTACTTGCGTATTGTGGTGCTTTTACACAGACTGTATCTATAGGGAGACTCAAATGACTGATCAAAATATTACTGTTGTCCATTTGTACTACTTTTTCATTAAAGTCAATCAACCACACTACAACTTCTTAGGAGGTCAAACCTATTTGACATGAATGATCTCATATGATTAGCAGTGCTGTATTGCGCTCTAATATTTGGGTGGCATTGCTCAGTTCAGGGTTTATAGAAATACCCAAGGGGTACTGCAGTAATAGCAGCATTTGGATGATCGCTTGCCCAATTTTGTTTTGCTAATACTGCTTCCAGTAAACAACCCACCATATCGGGATGAAAAAAGTTTACAACAACACAGTCCCCTTCACCAGATTTATCCATTTTACCCACCCAACTCACTCTTCTAAGCATTATTATTTCCTTGTATAACAGCCTAGTGCTACTGCAAGTGTTGGTGGCAGACCAGAGTACCACACAGTTTTTCAAAGATCCCCAGGATTCAGTATTATTATCAGGCAATTTGGGGATGTTCTTTAAAACAATAACAAAGGGAGTAACCTGAGGGGACAAATTAACCCTGATGCTTCTTAGGTTGTTGGTGGCCCCCGGGTGACAATTTATTTTTGGAACAATTTTGTAAGCCACCATTTATCCCTTTGACAACGGAGCATGATCCAGGTATGCCAGACATTCCAGGTATTTTGTTTGTTTTACAGATAGTTTATGAGTGTCAACCATCTCTATTTCAACTGCTTGACTTTGGTTAGGTTGTAATGTCTTAACAGGGTTACTACTAGGCATATTTTTCAGGCATATTTCGGGATGTTTTGTAGCCATAAGTTTGCAACCACCTCCATTAATTCGGTAATGTCTTTTTGCACCGATTTTATTTCAGTCATGACACGCCTTTCAATAGAATACATTTTCCTGTGTAATTTTTTTAAAAGAGTGTTGATACCTAGCATATTAGGCGCTGAATCCCTATGTCCAATCATGTACCCTTTCCATCCTGTTTTATACTTTTCCTTTTTTTTGTTTGGTTTTCTTGACACTAATCTCCACAGGTGCTATATGCTGTTTACACCTTTTGGCAGATGGTGAAGTCAAATGAGGTAAGTACGATACCGTTGAAATTTCCAGGGGAGTAGTTAATACGTAAGGACCCAATTTGGTTGGAGGATCTAACTTAGGGAAATGGGTCTGTTAAGCCCATTGTCCTTTGGGCTGATGCTCCTCCCGCTAAAATTCCTCAAATCTTGCTCTTCAATCCCGAAGCCAAAAACTCTTTTCATTATCATGACCCTTTGTAGTTGTCTTAGCCTCCCTTTGAACAACGTTCAGCGCTATCTTAGTAGCTGCCACTTGCTCTTCAACTTGTACAGTTTTCTTTTTTATAATTCCCATGGCACTTTTCAGGTAATTTGTAATGGGTGCAGTTTTACTAGCAAGCTTCCCCTTACTTGTTGCTAATTTTTTTTTCCCCATTTCTCCAAGGCACTCTGATCCAATAAATCAAACGATAATTGCCTCCTTACCAATATTCTTGACTTCAGGTTTTAGGTTTTAAAAGCCAAGGGGTATGGTCCAGCGCAGCCTCATGTGGTCTCGGACGGGCGCAGACAAGCCCGCTCTTGGCCGAGGCTTTGCCCGGGCACGCCCATGCTCCTCCCGTGCTGTGGGAGCCCTGGCTGCCTTTTAAGCACCATCGGGCGCTCTCCCCTGGTTGGTGGCGTGCACGCTGCGTCAGCTGCTGGGCGATGTAGTCTGACCGGGATCAGGCAAGATGCCAGGAATCCGAGGTGGCGGGGGTGCAACAAAGTAGCAAAGATGCAAAGAAGTTCAAAGGCTCCCATGCTGCAGGTACCCTGGCCACCTTTTAAGAGCCTCCGGGCGCTCTCCCCTACGTTGGCAGTGTGCGTGCTGTGTTGTTTGCTGGGCGATGTAGTCTGACTGGTATCAGGCAAGGTACCGGGAATCTGAGGTGGGGGCTTGTGCAACAAAGTAGCATAGAGGCAAAGAAGTTCACAATAAGTGCTGAAGGCCCATTTGTCGCATTTATTTTACAAGCCCTGGGTATATGATATACCAATTTACTAGGGACTTACAAGTAAATTCAAGGTGTAAGCCAATGTTACCATGTTTTAGGGAGTGAGCACAAGCATTTTAGCACTGGTTAGCAGTGATAAAGTGCACAGAATCCTAAAACCAATAAAAGCAAATTCAGCAAAATTGGAGTGTGAAGGCAAAATGTTTTGGTGAAGACCATGCCAAGGCTGACAGGTCTCACAGGACCATATGTGCAAAACATTTTGGAAGGTCACAAATAGCCTGATTCGCTGAATCGGGCCATTTGGGACTGCAAAAAGCAGCATTTTGAAATGTAACAAAGCCATATTGGGATTCTGTAACTTGTTACCAAATCACAAATTGGTTTTGTGATTCGGTATTTTGAAGGAGCATGTTCAGAGCGTCATTTCCAAATAACAAATCGCAGTGGTATGTATTAATGTTCTGCAGCCATATTATGGTCACAAAACATAATTTTTTTACCAGCACCTTGAAGAAGGTGGTAAACATTACCAATGGTATAGTCTCCCATGAGACCGCTTACCAATTAAGAATGTTTAACAAAATATTTTTTCCGAACTGGAAGTGCCTTTGGACCACTGCTTACTCTTAAAAAATGAAACATAAATGTTTCACTTTTTTAAATTACCCTATTTTCCTTAAGGATAAAAGGCTGTATTTAAAAATAAATAGCTATACTTAAAAGCAATCAGAGACATGTTGGTCTACTCGACTCCTTCATGCTTGTGTTTTTATGAATCAAAATATTTACAAGCTTAGGTTTTTGCAATAATGACTGAAAACTTCAGAAGTCAGTTTAAAATCTGTAAGATACCCTTAGCGCATTAGTAAATTCTTATTATGCAACTTTGATTGCAAGAGTGAAGATGACTGCTTCCACAAAGAAAAACATGAAGAGTATCAGGTCATCTTTTTTCCCATCCTCCTTTCTTTACCCTTTTATCCATGAACTGTGTGAAAGTTTCTTGCAAAAGTGTTCCCCTGGATGAGGTACATGGTCGGTTGCATACAAGAAATCAATGAGACTACCATGGATATTGTAGCCTCCTGATAGAGCTCTAAGTCAGAAAACACCTCTAAGGAGATTAGTGGCCAGTGTTCCATAAACAATCCCTGTAGTTAAACCATAGTACCCTTGTAAAGAAACTCCTTACTAAGTAAGGGCCTGCCGCAAGAACAGAGCCTGCAATATAATTGATGGAATAAAGTCCCATGGGACTGAGTTACAAAACAGCAAATCCCAGGATCATTGCTGTCCTCACTGGATCAGTAGCCACCTAGAGCACAGATTCCTATTTCAGCTGTACCTAAAGTTCCATGCTACACTTGTTTTGAAGGTGTTATATTCTGTGTTGTAGTATTCTGCTGTAATTTGCATGTGATATCATTATTAGAATATGAAGCTAAGAATGCTATGAAGCCTTGGACAAGTTAATTGGATGGGATGCTATTGATGGATGGCAGCCCTGGGGAGCTGTCTTCAAAAAGCATATTCTGATATGAATCTGAATTTATACTCCTTCATTGTAGAAAGTAACTTCACATTTTGGCCACTGTTAGGCTTGACATAATTGGCATGGTTTTCCCCTAAACCTTTTGCCAAGAGCTTCTGCTCTCTCCCTTAAACATGTAAAAATTGCCTTACACCCAATTGGTGCTTTTAGTTACTCATACGTCCCTAGTAAAGTGGTACCCAGGACCTGTAAATGAAATGCTACTAGTGGGACAGGGATGCCGAGATGTGGGTCCCATGCTCACCATGCAACTGGATTCAAACTATACTGCCTGTTGAGGGGTGATACCCCGAAACCAGTACAAGGATGCTCCTTTCCGAATCAGAGAGAACTGTTCCAATGGGGAGCAAGGTCAAGACTGATGTGCAGATTGCTAGGTTCAAAGTGAGGTGGCGTGTTGAGCAAAACATTTATGGATTTTGGCCCAGATCTCTGTACTGGGGTGAGTATTGTTTAACATCCTGCCCTTCAATTGTTCTTTTTGCATGTGTCTCCCCAAGTGGGACGTGGATGCCCAGATGTTGGTCCAGTGCTTGCCATGCCACTGGATTCATGCTATCCTGGCTGATGAGAGGTGCTACCTCAAAACTGGCCCTAGGATGCTTGTTTTTCGGTCCAGGGAGGACCTGATTTGGCAGATCAGGCTGGAATGTTCCCATGGGGAGCAGGGTCGAGACTAATTTGCATATTGCTAGATTCAAAATGGGGTGGCATGCTGAGCAAAGAAAATCATGTGCTTAGGCCTAGATCACTGTACTGGGGATGAATGTTTGAAAATGTTCAGCATTCCATTCTCAATTGTTCTTCTTTCACTAGTGGGCCTGCAGAACTAATTGTGCAACCCACTTAAGTAGTCCTTTGAACCATGTCTGAGGCCTGCCATTGCAGCCTGTGTGCAGTTTTAAACTGCAAATTTGACCTAGCCTAAACCTTCCTTTTTAGTTCATATAAGTTTTCACTAGGGTAGGCCCTAACAGACCATAGGGCAGGGTGAGGTACATTTAAAAAGTATGGCATGTATTTTTAAGTTTTACCTGTCGTGATAGTGAAAAATACTTACAATTGTTTTTCACTACTGAAAGCCTTCATCTTTCATTGATAACATTGGATTAACTTATTACATTTAATAACTGCTGTCTAATGATTGGGAACAGTCAGAAATTTAAAGTTTGATCTCAAATGGTTTGTAATTTAAAATCTACTTCAATGGCAAAGTCAGACTTTAAGGCACAATTCTGAACATGCCATGTTTAGAAATTCAGCATTTACTTGTCTTAACCACTTGATGCTTAAGTGTGTCACATGCATAGATGTAGTTGTCAGTTGCCCTTTGTGTATTCCTCCCAGACAGTGCCACAAAGGGGGACTGGGAATGGAAGAATAGACCACCCTTGCAGAATAGGTGGGGTGGAGCTTTCACCTACCACACATGCACTCCAATAGGTGCTACCTCCTCCACTCACAAATTCACACAAGCCTTTTGTTTCCCCAGACATCTTGTGGCCTGGGCAGAGGAATAAAGAAAATTTCAGATCCAGATGTGTGGGGAAGTCTAGAAGATTCTCCTACTTTAAAGCTGGCCCCAGGTATAAACATTGACCATAAGAAGAACTCTTCAGTATACACCTGGACAAGTTGACACTAGAGAAGAAGGACTGACATCCTGGCAGATGACTGCAAGCTGCTTGAGGCCTTCCCTGTTCTTTGAAGAAGGAAGACTGAATTTGCTCCCTTTATCCAGCCAGCTAACAAGCTATTCTGGGCTACAGGGACACAAAAAAATCCAGTGGCCTCCCTGCAACTGCACAGCTAATCTGCTGTACTGACTTCCCTAGACCTGCAGCTGGACTTGCCTGAGCCCTGATGGCCTCTGCTGAAGTGAGTTCCTGATCCCCTAGAGGTGCCTTCCAGTTCCTGGACCCTTGGATGGCTTCAGCATGTACTCCCTCCTGCCTAAATCCGGGTTCCATAAAAAAAACACAGTGGGACACAACCTGACGCAGGACCTTGCATTGCAGCCTTGCCAGATCCTAATCAGAACTTACCCAGTGCGACACAGCTAGACACAGGACTCTGCATCACAAACCTGCACAGCTTCTGATCAGGACAAACACGGAACACCACAAAGCCTCACATCAAGGACATACGGTACAACTCTCAGCAGGATTAACCTCGTCCCTGTACCTGGCCCATGCTTCATCACGGTCCGCTTGAACTTGTGACTATGTCCCAGTCCTGTGCGACCAGATAACAGAATATTCCGATTTGTGCTTCTAAGAATTTATTTTACTGAAATCTCTAAAGTTGTATATTTCAATTTCTACTGCTTTTTTGTTTGTTTTGGTACGGATTTATTCATAAAATGTTAGTCTTTTTACCTAAATTGGTTTGAGAGTTTTCTTATGTTGGGCCTTCACTTGATTACTGCTTGCTTACTACATAAATATTGCCTCCGAGTTAAGCCTGAATGCTTCTGTGCCAAGCTAACAGAGGGTGAGCATAGGTTAATTTAGAAACTTTTGTGATTCACCCTGACAAGGATTGTGGTTGCTGCTAGAGAAGGCTTGAAACCCCTTCACCCTTTAACCTATTATCTTACAGTGGGGGAGTTTTCTTGTGTTGTGTTTTGACTATAGTATTGTTTGTGTCCTTCATAAATACGTTTTACATTGCCTTTATGTTAAGCCTGACTGCTTTTGTGCCAAGCTATCAGTGGGTTGAGTACAGATTAATTTACTGACTTTTGTGGCTCACCCTAACCAGGATTGTTATTGTTGCTTGAGAATGGCTCACAACCCTATCAAACAATAACCCAATTTATCAGAGCAATGATATGGAAAACACCCCAGAAGAGAACTCTGCATCACAAATTAACAAAGGTAAAGAAGATTGTTTCCATCTACAAATCAACCATATTTTATATTGTGTTGCCAGTGCTCTTAAAAAATAGTTATGCATCAATTTGATTCATTATCACATGTGTAAATGGAACTTATTTAACCAGGCTGATGGTGTTAGCCACAAAAGCTTTGAAATATGTTTTCAAGTGCAGCACACACGCTGAATATTGCCACTTGCATGCATTAGCACTTTTGGACCATCAGGGTAGATATTTTGAGGACCTACAATACAATTACAAAGTCTTGACCCATGTATATTATGAAAATTTGGTAACAGGCTACATGCAAGCTACATTTATTTGTGAAGAGCATTATTTAAAAGATGTTATCTCCATAATGTTACAACAGCCCCTATGCCTTACCAACGAGGTAAGCAACACTTCTTAGGAACTTATCTCTATTTTCTGCAACTCTAGACTGTTGGAAAGTGAGTTATTTGTAGTGGTAACTATGGGCCAGATGTAGGTAATCCTCATTTATTTTTTGATTCGGTATTTTAAATTCGGTAAATGAGATGTAGCTAAAAATTCGGTAAATTACCGAATCGGTATTTACCGATTCAGGAATTGCCATTGATTCCTTGAGGCCCATAGGAATCAATGTCAATTACCGAATCGGTAAATACCGCTTCGGTGAAAATACCAAATTGTCAAGGGGAACAGGGTGTCACTTTGACACCCTGTTGCACCGCTGATTTTGGCTTGGGTGCCATGTGACACACATACATGCCCTTAGGGCATGTATGTGTGCCACATGGCACAGGTGTACATGCACAGCTATTCAGCTTGAAGGAATGTACATCCAAAGTGCCATAGGTCCAGATAATTCAGCAGGCACAGTCAGTCAGAATGCAGGGCCTGATGGTGCAAATCAGGTTTCCAGCTTGGTAAGCCCTGTTTCTCTAAGTTTCAAGCAGCATATCTGAGAGGCCCTGCACCTCTCACATATTTATTCAGTGTTCTTTGGGGTCAACAAAAAAAGAGAACTCCTGTCCAATAAGGTGCAGGGCAACACCTCAGAGCATGACCGCTTCCTCCAAAGTGTGGCATAATCTTCTCCCAGAAAGCACTATTTGTCCAAAATTCTGTATGGCTCTCAGCAGATTAGCAAGAACTAGTTAAACCAACCTTCAGTATGGCTCATTTCCAAACCTCTCCTTCCCCAACCATCTGCAGATTCCTGCCTTAAGCCTTCCACTAGGCTGGGTCGGAGGGGCTATGGGGTAGATGGAACTGAGATTCACTGTTGTATCTCTACTTTGAAGCTCATGCTTCGACCTCTGCCCACTGCTTTGGCCTTCCTGTGTAGCATAGCGCTCTCTACCAGAGAGCCTCTCGCGCTGTAAGCCACTCATCACTTCACGGAAGCAGCCTGCCTAATCATGTTAACTCTGAACAATTAGGGAAGAGGACAGGAAGGCGGCATTTTGCTTACAGACAAGAAAGTCTCATAAACACTTTTCTTTATATTTCAGATTAAATTCAACATTGGCATATTGTTGAATTTATCAATACCATTCTCCTAGGTCCTTAAACAGTCTATTTAATTCCTAGTTATAGATATGCATTCATTAACTATTGGCATGTTACCCTTTGGGGCTAGGCATCCACAATGGGGAAACAGTAATGGGCACTTTCTACATCACCAGTGTATGTAGAACATCTTTTATAAGGGTCATACTTGTAGTAACATGACCCCGCTTGCTGGGACACATAGGAGAGACTTTAAGAGTCATGAATATGCAACAATATTGTAGAGCTTTACTATAAAGTGCTCGTAGCATCAAACTCGATTTTGCAAGGCACTCTACCACAATCGGGAGAGTGAAATGTGCAGTTTCCCTATCCCAAGGGCTTAATAAATATATTTTGTAAGGTACTTCCTTATAATGACATGACCCTACCCCTGTGACACCTAGGAAAGACCCTGGGCGTACCTAAAAGGCCAGACTATTGTAGTTTCTTACTTTTCTAATTGCCCCTACCACCAAAGTTAAGCTTGGGCACAATTTACATTTAAAAGCAGTGCTGCAACACAGGGCTGCTTTTAAAATGACCTCAAGCTCTCAGAAGTGCATACATGAAGGTGCAGAAAAGGCTAATGGCCTCTAAACTGCCCTATTATGTACTAGGAACTCAAATGTAGTTTTCATCCCCAATTGTAACACCTTGATAATTAGTGTATCCTCATGGATGTGTGTACTTTCAGTGTGTGGGTTCGACATAGCAGTGGCCCTGGGCCTGCTGAGAGCCAAGCCCAGGGCACTCTCAGAGTTAGAGAACCAGAAATCAGGGGTCTCAAATGGGGCCAAAAAGTGGGAAGACACTTCAAACAGGCCCTAATTTCCAACATCAACATTTTTACATTCTATTTTACAGTTACTCTATGCTTGTGTTACCAAGAAGTCTTGATCTCACCCAGTATATTTATCTCACCCCTTAAGTAAAATAGGTATTACAACCTATCGTGTGCAGCAGAGATAATGGACTGGTTTCCAATGGTCCCCCCCTATAACTTACCTGGGAAAGGATATACATTAGAAAATAGACAGACCAACTAGCAACATGTCTTTGGGTCCCCCTCACCCTATCCCCTGAATAAGCCAACACACAAGATATCCGGATAGTATTATAAAAAGAATTTAATAAGAGGCAAACTAGAATATGATATAAGCAGAACAATTGTGGCAAACATCATACATACTGTGTCAGTAGAAAAAAATAAAGACAATTGTAATGAAAAGGCTAGCATGATATTGCCTGGTATTTCTTCTTCCAACAAAGCAACTTTTACTGATCGCTAGCAACTAAAATGTCTGCCATTGTTAGAGATGAAATCCAGCAATTGAATGCCTTATAACAAGGGCAAGCCATCCTTTCCTGCTGAAGCCTAATGTCTGCCATGTCAACTCAACCTATTTGGAGGAAGCTCCTCACTGAAAAGAATGAATGTCCTCTCTACATTAGGCAGACAATGGCTGGCGTTCATATGGAGCAAGACTACTGACTCATTGTCAGTGAAATTTCTGTCCCCCCCTTGCAGCTCCACCATCAAGTGAAGCCTTCCCATGAGCCCCTGCGCTCTCAAGTGCTGGTGTTTGAGGCCCTCCTCCACCTCTAGGTTTTACCTGCGCCTCATCCCAGGTGGTACAGTGGACCTCTGTCTCCTTTCTCTCGATCCGCTCTCTCTCTCGGTTTTCACTTGTTTTTCACTGATTTAAATCTCCCCCTTTTACTCTCAATCTGTGTCTTTCCTTCGTTTTATCTTGTTTTTTACTGATTTCAATCTCTCCCTTTCACTGCCCCTCTGTGTCTTTCCTTCCTTTTCACTTGTTTTGTACTGATTTCAATCTCCCCCTTTCACTCCCCCTCTGTGACTCTCCTCCATTTTCTCTGTTATTTACTGATTTCAATCTCCCCCTTTCACTCCCCCTCTGTGTCTTTCCTCCATTTTCACTCATTTTTACTGATTTAATTTCCCTCCTCACTCTCCAATCAATCGGAACAATCCAGCTCCCCTCCCTGCTTCCCAGTTGTCCAGCCCTCCCCGACCCCTACTTAATGGCGGCCGATGCGCATCCGACCAGTGGACGTGGGCAGCGGGTGTGCCTCCGGCACGCTGAAGGAAACCCAGCGACCTGACCGCGACCAGCACCTGAAACCCTGGATCTCCTCAATGCCATCCCTATGACCCAGCAGCACTCCACGTCCTCAACCCAGTACGCAACATAAACTGCAAGCTAGCATCACTAGCCGACACCCACAGACCCTTTAGCTGTCACTGCTGCCGGCACACCTGCAGCACCACCAAGACCATGGACCCAGTGCAACCCGCCGCAAGACCACAACCCAACTGAAGACCCTGCAATGCATCCTCCTCAACGTCCGATCCCTCCACAAACATGCCACCGAAATCTGGGACCTCCTCAACAGCACCACCCCGGACGTAGCGTTCTTCACTGAAACATGGACCATCACCACCTTGGGACCGGACATCGCCATAGCCATCCCTCAAGGATACAAGGTCTCCAGGAAGGACCGCCCCACCCGCCTGGGAGGAGGAATCGCCATCGCCCACAAATCCAACCTCTTCCTTAGCACACTCCCTGACAAGCCCACAGAGCTGATGGAACACCTTCACATCAAGATACTGGCCAGCACTACCACCACCCTCCGAGGAACCCTCATCTACCGACCCCCTCGACCCCACTGACTTTTCACGAACTCCATCACGGACATCATCTCCCCGCATGCCATCGCGTCCACCATCTACACCCTACTGGGAGACCTCAACTTCCACCTCTACAACCAACTGGACCCCAGCACCACATCCATCACCCTCCACAACATTGGACTCTGCCAGATCCTAACCAAACCCACACACTCAGCAGAACACACCATTCAACCCCCTCTTCACAACAGGTAACTCCATCACCTTCAGCCACACCACCAAACGCCTATGGACTGACCATCAATGCATCCACTTCACCCTCAGAACAGCCACCATCCACTGACACCTGCAACTGCTCCCATGAAGAAACTGGACCAGCATCACTGATGACCGGCTAGCCTCATCAATCAGCAACTCCACCTCAACCATCGCGGAAAACGACGACCCCAACACCGCAGCACGAACCCTGCACAGATAGATCTCCAACAGTGCCAACACCATAGCCCCCCTCAAGAAAAGCAACAATACCCACGCCAAGAAAGTCAGATGGTTTACCACTGAACTTCAAGAGTGCAGACGCACTTGCCGCCACCTCGAAAAGGCCTGGAGGAACACCAAATCCACAGAAGCCTACAACAACTTCAGAGCCTCCACCAACTCCCACCACCAACTCATCAGAAAAACAAGGAAAAAAATGATTGAAGACAGAATCTCCACTCATGCACACAAGAGCAAAGAACTCTTCAACATCATCAAATAGTTCGCCCAACCCAACAGTGAGTCCACCGACATCCCTCCCTCACAAGACCTCTGCGACAAACTCAGCACCTTTTTCCACCACAAAATCAAGAGTATCTACGACAACTTCGACGAAGACAACCAACATACAGAGCCCTCCCACCGAAGACACACTGAAGATGATGAGGTCAATTCACTCCAGGGCCCCCACAGACCCCAGCCCCACCACATTTTCAACAGCGCCGCTGACACCATCATACCCATGCTCTGCCTCACCATCAACTGCTCCCTGGCAACCGCCACGTTCCCCGATGACTGGAAACATGCCGAGGTCAACCCCCCCTGGAAAAAACCTCGGCGGACCCCACTGACCTAAAAAACTACAGACCCATATCCCTGCTCCCGTTCCCAGTGAAAGTCATTGAGAAAGCCATCAACAGCCAACTCACCACATTCATCGAAGAGCACAACATCCTCAACTCCTCCTAATATTGCTCCAGAGAAAACCACAGTATGGACTTTGGACGCAGCTTTGACTAGTGTACCGGTTTATGTCCCCATCACCCTCCCCCTCCTCTTTCCATGCTGTGTCTCTTACCCTCTTCTCCTCTTTCCCTCCTCCATTCTCTGTCTACTTCCCCTGCTCTTACCCCCTCCCCTGAATCTTTACCCTTGCCGGATTTTTCTCTTACGTATATGTTCCTTTTTGTTTGTCTCAACCTTACTTGTAACTATGTTGCCAGGCTTTAATAACTGTGTAACCTTTGTAACGATGTACCCTGCAATTATGGTCTGATACTCATGTAAAGCGCTCTGATACCTCCGGGTCTAGCCAGAACTATTTAAAACCTTTTAAATAAAATAAAATAAATATGAAAACCGCCCTCCTCGTTGCAACAGACGACATCCGTACCCTACTGGATAAAGGAAAAGCAGCAGCCCTCAACCTCCTTGACCTCTCAGCAGCGTTCGACACAGTCTTCCTCTGCAGCCTAATACGCAGCCTCCATGACACAGGGATCCAATACAAGGCCCTCAACTGGATCTGCTCCTTCCTCTGTGGCAGAACTCAGCGGGTCAGACTCCCACCTTTCCTCTCTGACCCTACACCCACCACCTGCAGAGTCCCCCAGGGGTCCTCCCTCAGCCCTACACTCTTCAACGTCTACATGGCACCGCTTGCCCTCATCGTCAGAACCTACGGACTCAACATTGTGTAATACGCAGACGACACCAACTCATCCTTTCCCTATCTAGCAAACCGAATACTGCCAGCCACAATTTTCAAGATGGCATGGAAGCCCTCGCCAAATGGATTGAAAACAGCTGCCTACAAATAAACACCAATGAAACAGAAGTACTCATCTTGGGCTCAAACCCAGATTCATGGAACACCTGGTGGCCCCCTACCTTCGGAAGCCAGCCCACCCCCACGGACCACGCACGCAACCTGGGAATCAGCTAGGACTCCGAGCTCAAAATAGACCGCCAGATGAACTCTGTCTTGTCCTCCTGCTTCTACACCCTCTGCCTCCTACGTAAGACCTTCAAATGGATCCCCCTTGAACACAGAAAGACCGTCACTCACGCCCTGGTCACCAGCAGACTCGACTACGGCAACGCACCCTACACCCGAAGAACAAAAAACCTCACCCTCAAGCTACAGAACATCCAGAACGCCACCGCAAGACTGGTTCTTGACCTGCCAAAGCACTGCCACATCTCCCAGCACCTGCACACACTCCACTGGCTCCCCATCGAAGCTAGAGTCACATTCAAGATGCTCACCCACGCACACAAGGCCCTCCACGATACTGGACAAGCATACCTGAACAGCCAACTCAAACAGACCCTACGATCTGTCCAGCTCCCCTACACTGTGGTCCCCCATACAAGAAAGACCAGATCAGGAGGCCGCTCCTTCTCCTTCCTCACTGCCCGGGACTGGAATGCCCTGCCGCTCCACCTCAGACAGACATCGCTCACCATCTTCACAAGAAACCTCAAGACCTGGCTCTTCAACAGACCCCCCCTTGATGGATTGGAGCCTTCTAACGCCCTCAGTGCCTTAAAACCCTTACGGGTGAGTAGTTGCGCTTAACAAACACATGATTGATTGATTGATATCAGGATAACTTTTACAATAAAACCTGTATGTAAGCAAAGAAGTTGCCTTCCTAAACAAATGATTATTCTATATGAGTTGTATGTAGGCGAATGGAAGTGAATATATATATATATATACATATTGCAGCATCATGGGACTTGCAGTCCGGGTTCACAGGACTACACAGGAGAGCCCTATTAAATCAGGGGGCGGAGCAAGATGTTTAAATATCCACCAAGGCAGGGTTGCCTACGCCACAGCACATGAAGCGGTTGGAGAGGAGCGCAGATGAAGGCAGACACGCCGAAATGCATTCGCTAAGAGACTATTCTTCAATAAAGTGCTTCTTTGAATTCTCCTCATGGATCGCTACTTCTTTCTTTGGGAGGAGTTTACTGTCATATATCCATGCGAACAGCCAAGTCGCATTCAAGTGAACCCACACAGCACAAGAGGTCAGGACGCTTTGGCAAACTCGTCTGAGCATTTTTACATTTGGATTGTGGTTACAATCTCGTCCAGAACCCACCATGACGCCCGGAGGACACAGCGGTGAGGTGGTATCCATACTTCCTCTTTGGGTGACCGGGTTCCCTGCGCCAACCCCCGTGAAAGGCTCCAGGCGAAAGGGTTGCAGCGGTATATGTGGGGGATTCGAGGGGGCACTGGACTGTTAAACTGCCTCAACTCCCAACTTACTTTGACTCTGTGCCTGCTTTGATGACCACTCCGTCAGTGTCACCCCGCGCAGCTTCTCCTTCCCCGGGATGCACCATATTGCGGCATCATGGGACTTGCAGTCCGTGCTCACAGCACTACACAGGAGAGCCCTATTAAATCAGGGGGCAGGGCAAGATGTTTAAATATCCACCAAGGCAGGGTTGCCTACGCCACAGCACATGAAGCGGTTGGAGAGGAGCGCAGATGAAGGCAGACACGCTGAAATGCATTCGCTAAGAGACTATTCTTCAATAAAGTGCTTCTTTGAATTCTCCTCATGGGTCGCTACTTCTTTCTTTGGGAGGAGTTTACTGTGTCATATATATATATATATATATATATAACCTACTGGCGGTCGCCAGTAGGTATTTATAGTTAGGATTTTTTTCAATGCAAAATCTCAAAATTCTATTGTGAATAACTTTGGCGTCGGTTGACAAATCTGCCTGAAAATTCCCTCAAGTTTGCCTCGCGGAGCTCCAGTCCTTCCCTGGAAGGGTACCGAGGGGGTTAAGAATCCTGCTGGCACCGAGTTACGAGCAACCAAACCCAGAATTAATGAAAGAATGGGCGCAAAAAAATCTGGACTCCTCAAGAGAGTTAGTAATCTTGCTCGTTAAATATGCAGAAATTGACCGGATTGAGCTTCAAAAAAAAGTGGTGGCATTAACTGACGAAATAGCCCAGATGGGAACACCCGAAGAAATCAACAAATTGAATGCGGAAATGACCGCCCGTCTGAAAAAGGAGGAGGAAAAAATCAAAGCTCGCAAAGCTTATAAGTTCCAACGCGACCTTGCAGATTACGAATGCGGACGCATTTTTACCTTTGCACGCAAGTTCGATTCTTTAAAGAGCGGCAAACAACCTGGAAGAAACCGAAATAAACCGCAGGCCAGTACATCCAATGCCTCCAATGATTCCACACAATCGGATTTCAGCTCTGCCGCTGAAAGTGAAAATGAAGGGAATCAGCCCAGGATGACACCTTCTGACCCCAAAGCGATTCCCACTCCTGGCGATGAAATCATTTTTTTATCAATGGATCGCCTGTCAACGCTACGGCCAAGAAATCGGCAGAATCAGGCCGCAAGTGGAGAAACCACAAACGCAGCCAAAGGAGGAAAGCAAGGAAACGCACAAGTAAACTCCAACCAGAAGGGCAGAGGGAGAGGTCGTTGGAAACACTAATGATTACAGCAAATGAAACTTGTAATCTGCCTGCCTCCACCCAAGACAACATGAACAAGGACTTAAGCAATTTTAATAATCAGGTTGAAAAAACAGTCATCAACTTGACAGAGACAGTCCTTTCCAAAGCGGAAATCCAAATCCTTTCTTTAGGGCTTTCCCATTGCAAAGAATCTAACTTCGATTATGCCACCACTCGTATGGACATTTACAAATTCATTCGTAAACTCAAATTAAACAAATTCCATACCCTCAACCCTCCCAAAACATCGGAAACACTTTGGGAGGAGTTTACTGTGTCATATATATATATATATATATATATATATATATATATATATATATATATATATATATATATATATATATATATATAACCTACTGGCGGTCGCCAGTAGGTATTTATAGTTAGGATTTTTTTCAATGCAAAATTCTATTGTGAATAACTTTGGCGTCGGTTGACAAATCTGCCTGAAAATTCCCTCAAGTTTGCCTCGCGGAGCTCCAGTCCTTCCCTGAAAGTTTGGGGGGGATTTGTCAAGCGGGGGCCGAGATAAAAGGGGGGGTCCCAAAACGTGTTTTCCCCATGTTAATTTCCGTAGGGCGGTCGAACTCACTTTTAGCCCGAACGGCTAAATGGATTTCCACCAAACTTGGCAAAATTGTAGGGACTGGTAGCCCGATGTGCCTTTGCTATGTCTCAAGATATGTGCTCCAGTGGATTTTGAGTAATTTAGGTTAAAAAAATATATATATCTATGGCAGCGCCCCGGTACGCGCACCGGGGCGCGTACCGGGCGCACTCCGCGACTTGCATGCGGAAAGCTGATCGGCTCTCGGGTGTCTGTAAACATTCCAAACAGTCTGGAGCAGCCGCCATCTTGTGTCTCGGTAGGATCGAGACACAAGAGGTGGCAAAAACAAAGAGGGAATTGACCATAAGGGGTCGGAGTAGACCCCCCCTGACCCCCTAGGTTCGCGGGGGGAGCCCCCGGTACGCGCACCGGGGAGCGGACTGGGGAGCGTACCATGGGGAAAAAGAGTGACAGTTTAAAAAAAAGTAGCTGTTTTAAAGAAATGTTCTTTTTGTTGTTTTTTTTATTTAAGTACCTACATGTAGGTACCAATGCAGAGACTTACATTTAATGTACACCGTCTCCTCTGTAGATATGTTGCATGTTGTTATAGTAGTTATTGTGGTATATGGAATCCATAACATAGTCTGTCATGAAAGCAGAAACAGATCCTTTAAGCACTCCCTGAGAAGTCCTAGGGGATCATGGGTAGTCTATCCTGCTCCCTGATGAAAAAAGAGATGTAAAATACACATAGGAGATAATATAGTGGGAGAAAGGTAGTAACTATGAGTAAACTTACTATGTAACACAAAAAAGTTGCACAGTATACTATAAGTCTCATTTTATAATATAATCATTTTGGTAGTACTTCATGAATTACATATAAAAATGAATATTGTCTCAAACAATTTAAAATTATTAAATATACATTTATTCTTCTGATTCTTTTTCATAATTTAATAAAACTTGTAACATAATATTGTCCGGTATTTCCTCATAATTATAAGTACATGATTCCATTTGTTCCAAACATTCTATTAACTGTTGGTCCAAAGAGTCATCCATGAAATCAACTTTATCTTTTTGCTCTTCTGGATTTTCCACCTTTACTTCGATAGAAGTAACATTTGCTTGTTTTTCTCCTTCCATTTTCTTTCTGAAAATTGCATAAAAAATAACTATATTAGTAGAGTTAGGGTACTGTTGGGTTTAAGTTTAGACAGGTACTTCTGAGTTTTTAACTGTGAAGTAATTTTTGGGCAGTGTATGGTTTCAGGCAGGAAGTAGAACTATTAAAAAGTGCATGTGATGAAGTCTAAGTAAATTCATAATTATACCAGAGAAGCCTAACTCAATCCATAATTATAACAGAGAAGCCTATCTCAATCTATAACTATTACACAGGGATAGCATATAACTATCAGAAAACGTTTTCCCAAATTAACTTAAAGTGCACAACATAGTTCCCCTTTCAAATTAACAACTTACCTTTTTCAAAGTAGTTGAAGTTTTCTGTCGCAAATTCAATCAAAATGTACCTCAGGTAGTATTCGTCAAAATGGCTGTGTTTCCCTGTCATTTTTCTTATATATTCATGTACTTAACCAATCAAATGTCAGCACATAAAAGTACAAAATGTAAGTAATATTTTAATTGGTTGTAAATTCCAACACTTTCATATGTGTTTTTGTCATGTAATTTATCTCAGGATATTTACACAGGGCTACAGCCCAAATGGCTCAATGGAATACCATCAAATGTGGGATAATGGTAGGGACTGGTATGTAGTAGGGTCTATGCTATATTCGGTGAAAGTCTGTCCAGTGGGTTTTATGTAATTTTGTTTCCCACATTTTTTTTGGGAGCGCTGACTGGTGCGCGCCCCGGTACGCGTACCGGGAGCGCTACGGGAGTCCGCCATTTTGTGTTTCGGTTGAATTGAGACACAAGATGGAGGACAATCAAATTTGGGAATGGGTAAAAAGGGGCACAGTAGACACCCCCTGACCCTCTAGGTTTTCTGAGGGGAGTTTAGGAGGGGCATATATGCCCAAAAAAATTTAAAACATTGTAAAATTTCGCGGGGGGAGCGCCCGGTACGCGCACCGGGAAGCGTATCGGGGAGCGTACTCTGGTGAAAAATAGTGAAAAAAGTTAGAGAAAGATAATCATTTTGAGTGATCAGAGGTAGGGTAGCTCTGAAAAGAGCTTTTGGGTTATGTGGCTGATTTAGGTACCTACAAGTTGGTTCCAATGCACAGTCTTAAATTCAGGAGGAATATTCTATTCCCCTCATCTGAGAAGTGCACACCATCTCCTCTGTAGATATCTTGCATGTTAAAACGCAAGTTATTGTTGTATATTGAACCCATTCCATAGTCTCTCATGTAAGCAGAAACAGATTTATTCACATGTTTCTGTGCTTTCTCAAATTGTGGACAAAATTGGTTGGACCAGTTCCATTTCTGTCTTTGACATATATTGGAATATACCAAGGCAGTTTGTGGAAAAAGTGTCATCAAGTGATCAAAGGTGTCCTTTAAAAGCATTTCCAGACCTACACCAGTCAAAGTGCCCAAGTCATTTCCTCCACAGTGCACTATTAAGAGGTTAGGGTTTGGCAGATGCAAAAAGGTTTTCACCAATGGTATCAATTGGTGTCATCTCAATCCTCTCTGGCAAATCCACTTGATTTCCACATTTGTTAAATCAAGGTTGTGAACATTTCTGCTAGCTGCATACCTGTGAGCCCAGTGGATGTAGCTATGTCCAATAATCCACACAGAATACATAATGAGAGAAGGTTCTGGTGCAGTCAGATGAAGTGTGGGAATGAAATGGCAGTTGGAACAGTAGGAGTTTACCCAAAAATAATTGTGGAGTTTCACTGCTCTTGAATCACAAGCAATGATTGGTGGATTCAGATAGTTGAAAACTAAAAGTTAGGGTGCATGGTTGTGTTTTGTGAAAGAAGCAATTTGAATGGTTAAGAAAAAGTCAATTAAAGAAACATTTCATCAGATAAGCTGGTGTATTGAGAGGTCAAACATCCTTGCTTAGTTCATTTGCAACATTGTAGAATAAACTTTTGAACCTGAGAGTTCAGTAAGGAGGGAGTTGCTATGGTAACAGATAGAAAGGGCTGAGGGGGGGAAGGGTGTTGGTTTTAAAATAGTGAGGGAAGAGTTTTGATTGGTTGAAATGAGGCATATCTGTGTAGAATTAGAGGTTTTCTGTGCCAGTCATGGTTGCAGTTTGTGGAATGCATACCTTCTGCTCTGCTAAAGAAAAATTGGTGTGTGTGTCTGACATTGTTCTCTATCGGCCAAAGCATTTGTAAAGGTAAGAAATGATTCATTTAATTTAGATAGAGACTTGTATGCTCTATGGAGAAGATTTGGAAGCACATTTTTTTAATGTTGTTTTGTGTCATGTTTTTTGATAATGCTTGGTTAAAACATTTTAATGCATAGAGGAATTGTATTTTGTGAAATAGTGAATTTTCAGTACTGAAATTGAATGCTTGTATATAGGACCTGTGCTGTGTTTCTAAAATGTTATTTAAAAAACGATTTTGGGGTAAATGCATGCTTTTTATATTTTTGAGAATGAATTATTAGTGCTTGCCTCAATAAATAAATATATTTGAACCTTTTACAATGATGTCACCTGCACTACCTTAGATTAGGATGCAGTTTCTTTCTGGTTGGTTTGTGTCATGTTTTTGGATTATGCTTGGTAAATAGGTTTTGCAGCATAGGGGAATTGCATTATGTTAAATAGAGAAGTTTCTCTCGTGACATGGAATGCTTGTACATAGGACCTGCGCTGTGTTTCTAAAATGTTATTCAAAAAACGATTTTGGGGGCAAATCAATGGTATTTACATTTGGGCCTTATTTATGATTGCCTTGTGCTGCCGGTGCGTCACTTTTAACATGGGAAAAGTGATGCACCGGTGGCGCAAGGCTTTCATAAATAAGGCCTGAGTTTCTTTGCTGTTGATTTGTGTTTTGCTTTTTGATAATGCTTGCTATCAACATTTGCAAGATAGAGGATTTGTATTTTGTGAAACAGTGAGTTTTCTGTAGTGAAATTGAATGCTTGTACATAGGACCTGCGCTGTGTTTCTAAAATGTTATTCAAAAAATGATTTGGGGGGCAAATAAATGGTATTTACATTTGGGCCTTATTTATGATTACTTTGTGCCGCTGGTGCGTCACTTTTAACATGGGAAAAAAGTGACGCACCGGTGGCGCAAGGCCTTCATAAATAAGGCCCTGAGTTCCTTTGCTGTTGGTTTGTGTTTTGATTTTTGATAATGCTTGCTATCAACATTTGCAAGATAGAGGATTTTTCAAACACAGCACAGGTCGTATGTACAAGCATTCCAGGTCACTAGTGAAACTTCTCAATTTTACATAATACAATTCCTCTATGCAGCAAATTCTTTTTACCAAGCATTATCAAAAAACATGACACAGACCAACAAGAAAGAAGTGAAATCTGTTTCCTAATCTGAGGTAATGCAGATGACATCGTTGTAAAAGGTTCAAATATATTTATTTAATGAGGAAGACACTATTAATTCCTTATGAAAAATATAAAAGCCATTCAATTACCCCAAAGTCATTTTTAAAATTACATTTTAGAAACACAGCACAGGTCCTATGTACAAGCATTCAATTTCACTACTGAAACTTCACTATTTCACAAAAGACAATTTCTCTATGCAACAAAATGTTTAAACCAAGCACTATCCAAAAAAATGACTAATCTGAGGAAACATAGATGACATGATTGTGAAATGTGCTAATATATTTTTTGAACCATGCAGATACTATCTAATCAACCTTTTTCTTTGTAATATTCTAGCCTTGAGTTACTCCCTATTACACCTTTTCTTTGTTTTATACCGTCTCTCTTTCTGACTTTTTTTCTCTCTTCCTGTTACACCCTCTGTCTGACATACTTCTTGTAACATCCTGTCTCTGATTTACTTCCTCCTACACCCTCTCTCAAACATACTCTCTGTCTCTTCCTTTACAGGCTTTCTCTGTTTTAGTCTCTTTTACAATCTTTTCTCTTCTAACACCCTCTCTCTGTGTTACTTCCTGTTACACCCTCTCTCTGTTTTACACCCTGTTACATCCTTTTTTTGACTTACTCCCTTTTTTGACTTACTCCCTCTCCCTATTACATCCTTTTTCTGTCTTTCAACATATTATACACTGTCTTTGTCTTAGTCCTTTTGTATGTTTTACTCCCTCTACCTGTTTCTTTGTCTGAGTCTCTCTATGTGTTTTTGTGTTACTCCCTCTAGCTGTTTTTCTTTGTCTTACTCCTAATTATATAGTTGCTGTGGTATAAACTTAGATATGTTGCAAATTAGTGTTTTTTATCATTTGCTTATTATCATTGCTTTGTTGTTTGCTACTAGTGGTCTATAATGTGTTATTTTTTTCTTTACCAGAGATTGAAATCAACATTTGAAAAGTAAGCAAAAATGCCGTCAAGGCAAAGGAGAAGAAAAAATACCGTACGGAATAGAACAAAATCAGCAACGGAATTAAAGGAATCCTCTACAACAAGTACTTCAAAAAACACCAAAAAAGCTCCTGGTAAGACAACTAAGTCTTTTTTTCGCAACATATGTAGTACAAAAACAAATGTTAACGGTAATGTGAAGATCCAGAAGGAGAGAGCAAATTTGAAAAGGAAGGAGAGGCCCTCAAAAAATGTCTCTACTGGAGCAGGAGAGAAGAGTATGGATAGCAATAGACGGCAAAATGTATTTAGGGACATTCGTAGACGAATGTTTCGCAATAGGGTAGTTTTAAATTTGCTAAAAAATTAAAAGAAAGGTAAACAGAGAGCTGCTTTTTACACGAAAAAGAAAAGTGTAGAGAAGATTTTTGATCAGGCTTTTGAAGATAAGAAAAAATTATTTATTTTAGTAATCAATAGAATTAGGATACTTAACAAGGCAATTGATGTTTTCAAATCAAACAGTAGATAGAAAAGAATAATTAATCTGACTAATTTTTGTCAAGTATTTTCTGGAGAATGGTTGCATAGTTCAAGTTCTGAGCCATTTTTTAATGAGGAGAGTTACTTTCAGGAAAATGATTTGGTGCATGCAGTTGACACCAGTGGTCGAGCATATGAGGTGAAAGATGGTTGTCCGATGGAAAAAGAGAAACTTGTGTCTAGAGATGCAGAAGAGGTGTTAGCTGATAAAGTTTTAGGGAGACGTACTAGGGGTCCAGTGTATGCATGGAAGTGCAATAGTATTTGTAGTGTGCAACAGGATTCAATCGATTTTCTTCGAAATTTCTTACGTACATATAGTAAGAAAAGTATAAAACAGAAAGTGAAGATCTTGCAAGAGTTAGATCCTTGCAGAGTGAGAGAAAACACAGGTTTGCATGGGCATTCACTGATTTGTCTTTCTAGAAAAGTATGTCAGAGTGTTTTTCACCATTTTAGGATGTTAGCAGTGCATCATAATAAGGTGAGGAAATTAGTAAGAACGTTGTATTATGCAAAAAGTCCTGCACTTAAGCTTAAACAGTTAAACAGTGCTCTTTTGCATGGATCTGAGGTAGATGTGAAGACTATTTATGAAGAAATTGAGTTTTGTTATTTTGGGAACAAAGAGGACAGTGTAGAAATGGATATAGTAATGGATGGTAATGTGGAAGACAATGTACAGATTTCAAGTACAGAAAAGTTTGACGAGGAAATTACCAAGTTTAAGGTGAAATCAAGTGAAAGGCCTAATTTAACTTGTGTGTGTTGTTGACGGACTCATTATTAGATTCAGGCTAGGTTAGTTGATTTATATGCAAAATGTGAATTGGAAAATAATAGTGAATGGAAGGATTTTGTAAGTTATTTGTTGGTGGAGAATTCTTTCGATTTGAGTTTTGATCAACATATTTGTACTTATTGTTTGAAAAAATTAAATGAAAATAGAATGCCTGCTAAAGCTGTTCATAATAATCTTCAGTTGATAGATATTCCTACTGAATTGATGGATTTAAATACTTATGAATCAATTTGTGTCCATCCTTTTCAAGCTATTGTTCACATGGAGCCTAAGATAGGGAAATTACCTCCTACAGATTTACAAAGAGGATTAAAGGGAAGAGTTGTTTATTTGCCTCAAGATGTCAAGAAAAATATTGATACAATTGGTGTAGAAAGAGTAGAAGAGGATCCTCTGGTTATTCTAGTTTGGTCAAAAACAATGAGTACTACAAAGATGTGTGTGTTGGAGCAGAGGAAACAGCTACAAAAGAAGACAGCGATTGTTCAGTTGGCCAAATTGAAAAAGTTGATGTGTCTAAAAGTGAAGAAATATATGAACATTATACTGTTCATCCTTTGCATTCCAAAGAAGTAATGGGGAACGCAATTGACTTGTTTCAAATGAAAGCAGCAAAAGGAAGTCCTATTAGTGTATGGGAAGAAAGTTTGGAAGCTCGTTGTTTTCCACAGTTATTTCCAACAGGTCGAGGTGGACGATTGACGATCGACCAGTTCAAATTCCTGCAGCTGAATACCGGACTTTAAGATTATATGCTGTAAATCCAAGGTTTCATCAATGCATTCCGTATTTGTTTCATCTACTGTATGAAAGTGATTTGTCTGGGCTTTCTTATGCAGTTAATCATATACTGAAAAGTGGAGCTCATCTGCAAAATGTTTCGGTGAGGGACTTTATGGAGAAAGTCAATCTGCAAGACAGTATTTTGGAATCTCAGCTAATCAGTCTCATGGCATGTCAGCGTGGAACAAACGAGTATTGGTTCCGTCGTCATGGGGAATTGAAATGTATGCTAAGAAACGTAGGAACTCCTACATGGTTCCTCACTCTTAGCTGTGCTGAGTATGCATGGGACGACTTACTTCAATTTCTACGAGAGGCAAAAGGAAACATACAAAATATAGAGTTGAAAACACCTGGAGAACTGTGTTCTTTGGATCCAGTGAATGTTTTCAGATATTGTAATCATAGATTTGAAGCTGTGATGTCTTTTATTACCAACAAAAAAAATCCTCCCCTTGGATAGGTTTTGGATTTCTTTTGGAGGAAGGAGTATCAAGCGAGAGGTGCTCCTCACATACATATGTTGTTATGGATTAAAGATGCACCCAAATTTGCAACTGATTCAGATGACACAGTGATGAGTTTCATTGAAGAATATTCAACATGTGCTGTTCCGAAAACTACTGAGGAAAACTGTTTAAGGCAACAAGTTTTTTGTTTTCAATCTCATCGTTGTGGAAAGTACTGTCGTCGAAAATTTAAAAACAAGGAGAAATTCTACACGAAATGTCGTTTCGCGTTTCCACGACCAGTGATTTCTAAAGGAAGAGTAAATATTTTGATGTCTTCTCTGCGACATACTGTGACAAGGAAATCACCAAAAAATACATACAATTTAAAAAGAAACGAAGAGTCCAAGTACATCAACGACTACAACTCAGTGATTTTATCCATGTGGAATGCTAACATGGATATTCAGTTTATTCAGTTTGTTGCTGACAACTCTATTGCTATGGCTCGATATGTGACGTCTTACATCACAAAAAAAGAAAAGACTGAACTGAAGGAAATGTTGGAAGACATTTCACATGAAAAGAGTATAAGTAAAAAAGTATACAGTTTCAGTCTGAAGATGTTGTCGCATCGAGAATTTGGAGCATATGAATGTTCTGATCGGTTATCATCAGCAAGTCTCTATGCCAAATCAAGAACAATCATTTGGGTGAGTCTAGGTCTTGCTGCAACACGAAACCGAGTTTTGAAATCCGTACAAGAAATTGAATATTTGGCGGAGAAAGAACCAATCAGTACAGATATTTTGAAGACAAACATGTTGGATACATACTATCCAAATAGAAGTACTCACCTTGAGAACACTTGTTTGCATGAAGTTCTGCAAAACTACAGTTATAAGAGGAACATCACAAGAAGATATCAATAATGGAAAATATGCTGTCATTGGGTATGAAGGATGTCTAGTGAAGCAGAGAAAAGGCCATTTGATTAATCATCGAAAATTGAGTTGCGAATCTCCAGACAAAAGAGAATTTGTCTATTTAGCTCTTTTGCAACTCTTTAAGCCATGGCGTACAGAAGAGGAACTACTTGGAGATTTTCTCTGTTATGAAGACTCTTTTAATGCAACCAAGGATACCATAGAATGTCCTGTTTTTCCAAATTATCTGCAAATGTTGAACGAAGAAATAAAGCAAGAAACCACAATTGCTGAAGAGATTGCTAGAGACAGTTCTCAAGACAATCAGAGTTCTACTTCATTGTGTCAGGATCCACTAGGAGGACCAATTATCCAAAATGAAGCTGCAACTGCCATGAATGAGGTGGAAAGAGCTATGGAACAAGCTCAAGAGGATGTAGTTAACTTAAAAGATTTGGTAAAGCAACTAAACGTTGAGCAGAAAATGATATATGACGAAGTCACAGAACAGATAGAACATGGATTCAGACATGAGAAAAAAGAGTGCTCATGTACATCATTTAAGCCTGTCCAACTGTACGTAAGTGGAGAAGCGGGAACAGGAAAAAGTTTTCTGATTAAAGCCATTGCAACTTATTTGCAGAAAAGGACTGAATCACCGCTGTCTTGTGTTGTAACCGCTCCAACTGGACTGGCAGCACATAACATTAAAGGGATTACTCTACATCGTTTACTGATGCTGCCAGTTGAGCATGATAATAAATTGCATTACAACAAGCTATCTGGAGATGCGTGTTCTGAAGTTTCCAGAGTCCTGAAGAAAATGAAACTTCTTATCATTGATGAAGTAAGCATGGTCTCAAATCTAATGCTTGCTTTTGTGCATTTGAGAATGCAAGAAATTCTTAGAACAGAGTATGATGTGTTATTTGGAGGAAAACACATTATTGTTTTTGGAGATCTACTGCAGTTAACTCCAGTAAAAGGACAACCAGTGTTTAAAATGCTCACGCATGAAGATACCAGGAAGTCCCTTGGAAGCATTGGAAACGTTAATATATGGTTTTTAAGTATGCAGAACTGCTTCAAAATATGCGACAGGCAAAGGATGAAGATTATAAAAATATTCTACAAGATGTAAGAATCGGAAAAGTAAGTGAGCTTGGGAAAGAAGCTTTACATGCTCGATTAATTTCAAATTTGTATCCAAATGAAAACATTCTTCCAGAGAATATTTTTTAAAAAATTACTGAGAAGAAATCTGGGATATGTTTGATGCCAACTCTGCAAGAATGTTCCATCTTCAACAACAAAATGTTAAAGTTAGAAAATGAAGAGATTGTGAAACTGGAAGCAATAGATAAAATAGAGCATATGGGTGCAACAAATGTTTTGTCAGAAAATTTGAAAACAAAATTGGATTCATTAAAGAAAAGTATATCTAAAACAGCTGGTTTTGAAAAGACTCTGAATGTGTGTTTAAATTGTCGTATCATTTTGAGAAGGAATTTAAATGTTGAAAGAGGTCTGGTAAATGGAGCAATGGGTCATGTTGTTGATTTTGTGAATTATAGAAATAGAGATGGAATTGAATTTTTTAAAAATAAAATTTGATGGCATTGAACAAATACAACAAATCAGTCGTTGTTCTGCTAGATTTTTGCTTGTAAAAGACTTATATGTTCGCCGAAGACAGTTTCCTGTTTGTTTGGCATATGCGGTGACAATTCATAAATCTCAAGGTTTAAATGTAGATAGTGCTTTGGGAACATTGGAAGTTCTGTGTTTAAAGAGGGTATGGCATATGTGGCATTATCAAGAGTCAGAACTTTATCAAGATTGTACTTGATTGAGTGTGATGAGACAAAGATTTGTGCAGATCTAGATTGTGTTAAAGAATACAATAGGTTAAGAAGAGAGTATGCTCCACATTTGCCTCAATATCCTCTGTTTGAAAAACGTGTGGTAGGCAGAAAAAGAAGAATTGAGAATAATTGCAGTGAGGTAGTAGCAAAAAGACAAAAAGTAGATGAAACTGTAATTGTAAGCAGAAAGAAAAAGCATTCTGTTCAAGATGTTGCTGGATTTCAATTTGAAAACAGTTCTGGTGTCAACTGCTATGCTAATGTAGTGGTTAATGTTGTTTTTTTTCTTAAAACTTTACAAGAAAAGATTGTTGAAAATCGGGATCAAAGATTCTGTGGTTTATTGAATTCTGTGTTTCAGAAATGTGCAGTGATAGATCAAAAATAGAAAGTGTAACAGAAATTCAAAATATTTAAGACATGTGTTCTGGTCAAGATAAATTTTCACAGAACATTCAGCAGGATTGTCAGGAATTTTTAATGTGTACATTTGGTGTTTTGGAAGATGAAGTTGTAGATGTAGAAAATCTGTTTAGCCTTTCTTATCAATGGCAGCATGACTGCCACAATTGTAGTTTATCAAGTACTACTAGAATAGAAACTGAAAGATTTACATATTTGACTTTACCAGACTGCAAATCAGTCTCATTTAATAATCTAGTTAAAGCAGGTGATCATAATATGGTGTGTACCCAATGTAAGTGTCCAATGCTGTCCACATTATTTATACAAACGTATGGTCAGTATGTCATTTTAGTTTTGCAACGATGTAGACCTGATGGAACTAAATTGACAACTTGTATCAAAAATGTTGTGGCTTCTCAGTTATCAATTTTAGGAAGAACATTTAGAACTGTAGCTATTATTTATCAAGACGGTCCTTCGACAACATCAGGACATTATACATGCTACTTAAAATGTCAAAACGGTTGGAGTTACTGCAATGATTCTCATTTGACTTATAAACAACGTTTGCCTTTTAACTTAAAAAATTCTTACCTAGTGTTTTTAGAACCAAAGTTTCAGTAAAGGTAATTGGCCTTTGAAGACGGAAGCAGTTAATAAAAGTTAGTTAGTTAGTTAGTCTAATGTTTAAAATTATTTATCTCATATAGGTACTGTAAGTGGATCTCATAGTAGGTGATATCAGTTTTATAGGAAATGTTAAACATGAGTGATCAAAAAAGAGAATATGAATTTTTAAACATTGTGAAAATGTCATATGAGCTTTTCTTTGAAAACTTCGGGTAAACGGTAATTTCAGAGTTTAATTAGAGAAAATTCAAAATATACTCATATATCTGACACTATATGGCCGTAAGGAAAGTTCAAGGTATGAGTAATAAGTCATAACTTAACACAAGGAGGAAAATGAAAACGTTGAGAATTATTTCAGATGTTCTTAGATCTTTTTTCATAGAAAGTCGATGAAATGGAAGTTTTAGAGAACAGCAGAGTATTTTCCTATGAAAAGGACCTTCACTATCTACTATTTGGCCTCAAGGAAAAGTAAGTGAATCAAAGATTAGTGTACATATATGATTTGTAAGTTTATATGTTTTTTTTAAACACAATCTTTTAGAATGTGTTTTTTTTTCCCGCTGGTATATGATGAAGAGTTTGAACTCACTGTTTTAAGTGAAATTCAATATATTCTGAGAACAGCAAAAATAAACTATGTAACATGTTGTATAAGTTATTATATAGTTTGCATTGTGCAATTTATATTGTATTCCCATTGTCTCACACTCATTTTCCTTTTTCCACCCTTATTCAGCTGTCTTTACTCACTTACACTGCCTTTCTTTCACTTTGTTTCATCGCTGTTCCTTTACTCCACTTCTTTCACAACTCCTCAATCCAATTTCAACTGTCTTCATTTCCGCTCTCCCTTGCACCACTTTTCAGCTTTCTCACATTCTCTCAGTACCACTGCTTTAGTTCTCTTCCCCTCTCTTTCCTTCTTTTGCTCCTTTACTCTTTTTCCTTTCTTCACTCATTGTACTGCACTTCACTCAGTCCTTCCCTTTGTCTTTCTGTGTACTTACTTCCTCACTCCTTTTTCCTCTATCGTTCTATATTAACCTCATTCCTTTCATCCCTTCACTCTGTGACTCCCCTTCACTCACGCTCAGTCATCTTCCATTCCTCTTTCTTGTAAATGGATCCTCATTTGGACTCCTTTCCCTTTCACTCATTTTCCTTTTACTTACTTCTCTTTCCTGATTTCGTTTTGGTATCTCACATTCTTTTAGTATCTTACTTACCTTCAGTAATTTGTTCTCCTTCTATTTATTTTTCCCTCTTTTTTGTCTTTCTACATTACTTTATTTCCGTTTCTGTATCCTTCACTCTTGCTTTATTTCTTAGTACACTTTTTTTGATTTTTTACCTCTTGACCTGTTTCTTCTATTTTAAAATATATATTTTACTAATTATAACTTTTTTTTCATTTGTCTTTCACAGATATAAAGTGAAATTAAAAAAGCAATTAAATTGTCATTAATTATATGGTAAATGTGACTAAAAAATGTAGTTTGTCATCACCCTTTGCTTTAACCTCACTACTTTTCTCTCACCCCTGTTTCCTTAATCTGCTTCCCTCACTTATTCTTATCCTCCATGTTTATTTCCCTTTTCCTTACTTTCCTAACACATTCAATTTCTTTCAGTCTTCCTGTTCACCCACACTCCCTCACTTTCCTTTCTTTTCTGGTTCACTCAGTCCCTTTCTATCCTTCCTTCCTTTACTCTCTCTGTTCTTTCTCTCTGTCACTCCCCATATCTTACCCTTATTCACTTTTATCCACCCTCTTTCACCTCTCTTTACTTACACTCACTGCTCTTTTCTTTCCCTCCGTCACCGCTGTTCCTTTTCTCTGGTTCCGTCACTACCCGTCATTTCCCATCCTTTACTTTCCTTCCTTTTACTTTCATCACCCATTCACATTCTCCCAGAACCTCTGCTTTTGACAAGCGTGGAGAATCACGACGCGCGCACTTAGGACCCGGCCTCTCCGGACCCCGCCCGCTCCTGGTCTCTGGTGGTTGGTCGGGCGGACGGCCCAATCTGCGTCCGGCCGATCCATTTCAGCTCTGGGGATATCGCATGACCCGAGGGTCAGGGGGTGGAGACTCTGGGCCTATTTAGGGTCAACTCCCTGTGACTGGGGTCTCTGTTCCCGCTATCACTCCTGGATACCTGACTGCTCACGCCGGCTCCTGGCCATTCTCGAGATCCAGGCCGGCTTTTCGAAATTCTAGAAGCAGAAGGACTGAGCATTGTTCTTGTAGCCAGGTAAGGGGTCGAGTGCCTCGGGGGCCTCGTGGGCAGCCGTGAGTCACGGTAGGTGCAGGGTAGGGATTGAAGTGTCGCTGCCTTACGGGGCTTACGGCTGTTTGCGGGGTTCTTCGTGGTGCGGGCTCCTGCCGGGTGGCATGAACGGTGCTTAGGGGTGTGGGAACAGGGAACTCAGGGCGCGTTAGGTGCTATAGCGAGGTAGTGCGAAACACTCGATAGTTAGCATGGCGCCAAAAAAGGGTGGACAAAAGCGAAAGGACTCTGAACCTGAATTAGCGCAGATTATGAAATTGCTGCTAAAAAAGTTGAGCAAGGAGACCCCCGATAGCGGGGACAAGAGTGATTCTTCCCGGGGTGAGCAGCCCAAAGTAGTAGAGCGGCCGCGCAGGGGGGTGCTACCGAAGGCTGCTTGTCCTCCATTAAAGAAGATGGCCAAGGCGCAGCCAAAAGGGAAGGGGCGAAGAATAGGCCTAGCCCTGCCGGGGGGAAACAGGACGAGGGATCAGTAGGTCCCGTCCCCACTCCTCCTTTAGATGCAGAACAGGTCTTTCCTTCGGATCCTGAGCCAGGTGTGGTCACACCAGCAGACCCAGTGGGGTCAGTTTTGTCTGAGATTAGGGAGGCGCTTAGGGCTTCGGCGCCAGGAGGCGCGGTACCATTTGTCACGGTCCCTCCGGCATCACTCCCACCGCAGCCGGTGGCCGCAGTGGCAGCTGCTGGCGATCCATTGGATAGCTTGCTGGCGTCAGTTTCCACCCTAGTGGGCCAATTATCAGCCCCGGAAAGGGTATTAGAGAGAAGGAGCGCTGGGGCGGCAGCACCATGGGTGCCCCCGCAGGTCACAGAACAGGGCGCATTGCAGGATATTCAGAGGCAGTTGGCGCTTTTAGTCGAGTCGCGCAAAGCGTTGCCCAGCGTAGCGATTGGAGCACATCCCCCCGCGACAACGATAGCGGTGCCACCTACAGGAGGTAAGCCTGGTGACACTACGCTAAGTAGCAGCGAGGTGGGGACTAGTCAGGGGAACGTGTTGTCCCAGTCAGGGATGTTAGCTACGCATGTTAGTACGGAAATGCGAGAGAAGATTTGGAGTGGTGCCTACGTAGATATATTCTCCCTTATCAGGCCGAAGAGGCGAGAAGAGGATTACAAGGACAGGGATGGGAAGGATCATTCCTTCCGAGATCGGAGACCTAGGATAGAGGAGACTATAACCAATTGGTTGTTCGGCTTTCACGTCTATGTTACGGTGTTGTGGAAAAAAGGCCAGTGTTGGTGATTCCGCTGGTGTTTTATACTAATAAGATTGTAAAGGCGCACGCCACTCATGGCGGTTCTGCCTAGCTGACATACGATAGGGAGTTTCGCTGGGCGAAGGAAGAAAGCCCCTCCATTTGTTGGGATCAGGTTGAGGTCAATGCTTGGTTAGAGAGCGTAAGCAATGAGAAACACCCGGCTAGGCAGCCCTTTCGGACTTCCCAGGGAGGGCCGGGTGAGAAGAAAGGTACATGCTGGGCATTCAATGGTAAAGGGTGCACGTGGCCCCCTGGGCAGTGCAAGTTCAAGCACGCATGCACCTACTTCGATCACCAGTCCCATCCTGAGTCAAAGTGCAATAGGAAATCCAAAGAACGGGGGGGCAACGCCCCTAAGGATATCAAGCCTCCCCAAGTCTAATCTGCCACCTCCTGTTGACATTGAGAAACTGATCTTTTGGTTGGGCAGGTATCCGGATAGGGCAGCTGCCAGGATGTTGTTTGAAGGTTTTTCCAGCGGTTTTCGTATACCAGCATCGCATGTCCCTCCTATTACTCAGTGTAGGAACCAAGTTTCAGCAAGAACCCATCCCTCAGTAGTGACCACAAAGGTAGAGAAAGAGCGGGCCTTAGGCCGAGTAGCAGGCCCGTTCCCGGCTCCTCACTGGGAGAACTTTGTCTGCTCCCCTTTAGGAGTGGTGCCCAAAAAGGAGCCGGGACAGTTCAGAATGATCCATAGCTTATCCGCACCGAAAGGTGCATCGGTAAACGATGCCATCAACCCGGCGGTGTGCTCAGTGACGTACTCGTCCTTTGATGCCGCAGTTCAGAAAGTGAGGGAGCTAGGCCGAGGGGCGTTACTGGCAAAAACCGACATTGAGTCAGCATTCCGCTTGTTACCGGTACACCCTGAGGATTACCATTTGTTAGGCTTTCAGGTCCAACAGCAATTTTATTACGACAGATGCATGCCTATGGGTTGTGCGGTCTCCTGCAAGTACTTTGAGACCTTTAGCTCCATGCTGCAATGGGTGTTTTCGCAAAAGTCAGGATGTACGGATGTGGTGCATTACTTAGATGATTTCATGGTAATGGGTCCTGCATCGTCGGATGCCTGCGTGTTGGCCCTAAGCCAGCTTATGGCGATGTTAAAGGAATTTGGGGTGCCGCTGGCACCGAGCAAGACAGTCGGCCTTGACACCTGCATGTCCTTCCTGGGCATTGAAATTGACACAGTAGCGGGGAAATGTAGATTGCCAATGGATAAAGTAAAGGCCTTTTCCCTAGCCATTCAGGTAGCATTGGCATGTCCAAAGGTGACGTTGAACCAGTTACAAGTGCTTGTGGGGCAGCTAAACTTTGCTTTGCGGATCATTCCCATGGGACGCCCTTTCTCGAGGTCTATAGCCAGAGCGATGGTGGGTCTTACCCAGAAGCATCACCGGGTGAGGTTAAAAGCAGGGGTGAAGGAGGACCTCAAGGTGTGGCGGGATTTTCTGGCAGATTTCAATGGGCGGGTAGTGTGGCCCGCGCCGCCGGTGTCCAGTAAAGAACTAGGATTATACACCGATTCAGCTGGTAGTGTTGGTTTTGGGGCAATCTTGGGCCCTGTCTGGTGTGGGGCGGACTGGCCAGTGGAGTGGCACGTAGCAGGCTTGACTAAGAATTTAGCCTTTTTAGAGCTCTTTATCATCTGGGTGGCAGTTACGGTGTGGGCAGAGCGCTTCAGGGACAAGGTCATGACCTTCTGGTCGGATAACATGGCAGTGGTCCAGGTTATCAATCGGCAAGGGGCGACTTGCCCACACGTGCTGAGGTTGCTGAAGTTGTTGGTGTTGGCATGCTCGAAATTGAATTTGACTTTTAAGGCTGCACATATACCCGGTGTTGATAACCATGCTGCTGACGCTTTGTCTCGTTCCAAGTTGCAGGACTTTCGGAGGTTCCACCCGCAGGCGGAAGAGCGCATGACGACGTTCCCTACGTCACTGTGGAAAATTGGAGTCCCGCTTTAGCTGGGCTGGTAGGTGCCGCTCTGAGTGATCGCACCAAACGCGCCTATCATTCGCAGTTTAATGTTTACAAATCATTTGTTGAACAGTTGGGTGCGGGGAGGGTCTTCTCAACTGAAACGATGTACGCCTTTTTACAGGTCCTGCGGGATCAGGGCAAAACAGTGTCCTATGCTAGGGCTTCCTTGGCGGCGATAGGCTTCTTTGCTAAACTGGCGGGGGAGCGGGATCCTGGGGCTTCATTCTTGATCAGGAAGGCCTTAGCGGGATGGGCCCGATTAGACGGGACAGGGCGGGACTGTCGTAGGCCTTTGGATCTCCTGACCTTGATTGATATTTTGGGGGTACTGCCTGTTATTTGCCAGTCACCATTCGAGGGAATCATGCTGGGGGCGGCCTTCTGCCTGGCCTTTTACAGGGCCTTCCACCTGGGTGAGATTGTGGGGGCCTCCAGAGTAGACCACGGGGGGGTCTGC
This sequence comes from Lissotriton vulgaris, assembly GCF_964263255.1. Taxonomy (NCBI): domain Eukaryota; kingdom Metazoa; phylum Chordata; class Amphibia; order Caudata; family Salamandridae; genus Lissotriton; species Lissotriton vulgaris. Next base: position 1,537,685,239 of record NC_141695.1, read on the forward strand.
AGCTCAAGGATGTCTCCATTTCCTCGGGGGGCCTAGTAGTGCGGTTGAGACGATCCAAAACAGACCAAACAGGAAAGGGGGTCAACATCCAGTTGCGGCCTGCCCCAGGTATAGCTGCCTGCCCCGTATCCCGTATGCAGGCGTACCTGGCCCGACGCCCAGCAGGGGGGGGTCAGCTCTTTTCGTCCACGAAAACGGGGATTGCCTGTCGCAATACCAGTTTAAGGCAGTATTTTGGAATCTCAGCTAATCAGTCTCATGACATGTCAGCGTGGAACAAACGAGTATTGGTTCCGTCGTCATGGGGAATTGAAATGTATGCTAAGAAACGTAGGAACTCCTACATGGTTCCTCACTCTTAGCTGTGCTGAGTATGCATGGGACGACTTACTTCAATTTCTACGAGAGGCAAAAGGAAACATACAAAATATAGAGTTGAAAACACCTGGAGGACTGTGTTCTTTGGATCCAGTGAATGTTTTCAGATATTGTAATCATAGATTTGAAGCTGTGATGTCTTTTATTACCAACAAAAAAAATCCTCCCCTTGGATAGGTTTTGGATTTCTTTTGGAGGAAGGAGTATCAAGCGAGAGGTGCTCCTCACATACATATGTTGTTATGGATTAAAGATGCACCCAAATTTGCAACTGATTCAGATGACACAGTGATGAGTTTCATTGAAGAATATTCAACATGTGCTGTTCCGAAAACTACTGAGGAAAACTGTTTAAGGCAACAAGTTTTTTGTTTTCAATCTCATCGTTGTGGAAAGTACTGTCGTCGAAAATTTTAAAACAAGGAGAAATTCTACACGAAATGTCGTTTCGCGTTTCCACGACCAGTGATTTCTAAAGGAAGAGTAAATATTTTGATGTCTTCTCTGCGACATACTGTGACAAGGAAATCACCAAAAAATACATACAATTTAAAAAGAAACGAAGAGTCCAAGTACATCAACGACTACAACTCAGTGATTTTATCCATGTGGAATGCTAACATGGATATTCAGTTTATTCAGTTTGTTGCTGACAACTCTATTGCTATGGCTCGATATGTGACGTCTTACATCACAAAAAAAGAAAAGACTGAACTGAAGGAAATGTTGGAAGACATTTCACATGAAAAGAGTATAAGTAAAAAAGTATACAGTTTCAGTCTGAAGATGTTGTCGCATCGAGAATTTGGAGCATATGAATGTTCTGATCGGTTATCATCAGCAAGTCTCTATGCCAAATCAAGAACAATCATTTGGGTGAGTCTAGGTCTTGCTGCAACACGAAACCGAGTTTTGAAATCCGTACAAGAAATTGAATATTTGGCGGAGAAAGAACCAATCAGTACAGATATTTTGAAGACAAACATGTTGGATACATACTATCCAAATAGAAGTACTCACCTTGAGAACACTTGTTTGCATGAAGTTCTGCAAAACTACAGTTATAAGAGGAACATCACAAGAAGATATCAATAATGGAAAATATGCTGTCATTGGGTATGAAGGATGTCTAGTGAAGCAGAGAAAAGGCCATTTGATTAATCATCGAAAATTGAGTTGCGAATCTCCAGACAAAAGAGAATTTGTCTATTTAGCTCTTTTGCAACTCTTTAAGCCATGGCGTACAGAAGAGGAACTACTTGGAGATTTTCTCTGTTATGAAGACTCTTTTAATGCAACCAAGGATACCATAGAATGTCCTGTTTTTCCAAATTATCTGCAAATGTTGAACGAAGAAATAAAGCAAGAAACCACAATTGCTGAAGAGATTGCTAGAGACAGTTCTCAAGACAATCAGAGTTCTACTTCATTGTGTCAGGATCCACTAGGAGGACCAATTATCCAAAATGAAGCTGCAACTGCCATGAATGAGGTGGAAAGAGCTCTGGAACAAGCTCAAGAGGATGTAGTTAACTTAAAAGATTTGGTAAAGCAACTAAACGTTGAGCAGAAAATGATATATGACGAAGTCACAGAACAGATAGAACATGGATTCAGACATGAGAAAAAAGAGTGCTCATGTACATCATTTAAGCCTGTCCAACTGTACGTAAGTGGAGAAGCGGGAACAGGAAAAAGTTTTCTGATTAAAGCCATTGCAACTTATTTGCAGAAAAGGACTGAATCACCGCTGTCTTGTGTTGTAACCGCTCCAACTGGACTGGCAGCACATAACATTAAAGGGATTACTCTACATCGTTTACTGATGCTGCCAGTTGAGCATGATAATAAATTGCATTACAACAAGCTATCTGGAGATGCGTGTTCTGAAGTTTCCAGAGTCCTGAAGAAAATGAAACTTCTTATCATTGATGAAGTAAGCATGGTCTCAAATCTAATGCTTGCTTTTGTGCATTTGAGAATGCAAGAAATTCTTAGAACAGAGTATGATGTGTTATTTGGAGGAAAACACATTATTGTTTTTGGAGATCTACTGCAGTTAACTCCAGTAAAAGGACAACCAGTGTTTAAAATGCTCACGCATGAAGATACCAGGAAGTCCCTTGGAAGCATTGGAAACGTTAATATATGGTTTTTCAGTATGCAGAACTGCTTCAAAATATGCGACAGGCAAAGGATGAAGATTATAAAAATATTCTACAAGATGTAAGAATCGGAAAAGTAAGTGAGCTTGGGAAAGAAGCTTTACATGCTCGATTAATTTCAAATTTGTATCCAAATGAAAACATTCTTCCAGAGAATATTTTTTAAAAAATTACTGAGAAGAAATCTGGGATATGTTTGATGCCAACTCTGCAAGAATGTTCCATCTTCAACAACAAAATGTTAAAGTTAGAAAATGAAGAGATTGTGAAACTGGAAGCAATAGATAAAATAAAGCATATGGGTGCAACAATTGTTTTGTCAGAAAATTTGAAAACAAAATTGGATTCATTAAAGAAAAGTATATCTAAAACAGCTGGTTTTGAAAAGACTCTGAATGTGTGTTTAAATTGTCGTATCATTTTGAGAAGGAATTTAAATGTTGAAAGAGGTCTGGTAAATGGAGCAATGGGTCATGTTGTTGATTTTGTGAATTATAGAAATAGAGATGGAATTGAATTTTTTAAAAATAAAATTTGATGGCATTGAACAAATACAACAAATCAGTCGTTGTTCTGCTAGATTTTTGCTTGTAAAAGACTTATATGTTCGCCGAAGACAGTTTCCTGTTTGTTTGGCATATGCGGTGACAATTCATAAATCTCAAGGTTTAAATGTAGATAGTGCTTTGGGAACATTGGAAGTTCTGTGTTTAAAGAGGGTATGGCATATGTGGCATTATCAAGAGTCAGAACTTTATCAAGATTGTACTTGATTGAGTGTGATGAGACAAAGATTTGTGCAGATCTAGATTGTGTTAAAGAATACAATAGGTTAAGAAGAGAGTATGCTCCACATTTGCCTCAATATCCTCTGTTTGAAAAACGTGTGGTAGGCAGAAAAAGAAGAATTGAGAATAATTGCAGTGAGGTAGTAGCAAAAAGACAAAAAGTAGATGAAACTGTAATTGTAAGCAGAAAGAAAAAGCATTCTGTTCAAGATGTTGCTGGATTTCAATTTGAAAACAGTTCTGGTGTCAACTGCTATGCTAATGTAGTGGTTAATGTTGTTTTTTTTCTTAAAACTTTACAAGAAAAGATTGTTGAAAATCGGGATCAAAGATTCTGTGGTTTATTGAATTCTGTGTTTCAGAAATGTGCAGTGATAGATCAAAAATAGAAAGTGTAACAGAAATTCAAAATATTTAAGACATGTGTTCTGGTCAAGATAAATTTTCACAGAACATTCAGCAGGATTGTCAGGAATTTTTAATGTGTACATTTGGTGTTTTGGAAGATGAAGTTGTAGATGTAGAAAATCTGTTTAGCCTTTCTTATCAATGGCAGCATGACTGCCACAATTGTAGTTTATCAAGTACTACTAGAATAGAAACTGAAAGATTTACATATTTGACTTTACCAGACTGCAAATCAGTCTCATTTAATAATCTAGTTAAAGCAGGTGATCATAATATGGTGTGTACCCAATGTAAGTGTCCAATGCTGTCCACATTATTTATACAAACGTATGGTCAGTATGTCATTTTAGTTTTGCAACGATGTAGACCTGATGGAACTAAATTGACAACTTGTATCAAAAATGTTGTGGCTTCTCAGTTATCAATTTTAGGAAGAACATTTAGAACTGTAGCTATTATTTATCAAGACGGTCCTTCGACAACATCAGGACATTATACATGCTACTTAAAATGTCAAAACGGTTGGAGTTACTGCAATGATTCTCATTTGACTTATAAACAACGTTTGCCTTTTAACTTAAAAAATTCTTACCTAGTGTTTTTAGAACCAAAGTTTCAGTAAAGGTAATTGGCCTTTGAAGACGGAAGCAGTTAATAAAAGTTAGTTAGTTAGTTAGTCTAATGTTTAAAATTATTTATCTCATATAGGTACTGTAAGTGGATCTCATAGTAGGTGATATCAGTTTTATAGGAAATGTTAAACATGAGTGATCAAAAAAGAGAATATGAATTTTTAAACATTGTGAAAATGTCATATGAGCTTTTCTTTGAAAACTTCGGGTAAACGGTAATTTCAGAGTTTAATTAGAGAAAATTCAAAATATACTCATATATCTGACACTATATGGCCGTAAGGAAAGTTCAAGGTATGAGTAATAAGTCATAACTTAACACAAGGAGGAAAATGAAAACGTTGAGAATTATTTCAGATGTTCTTAGATCTTTTTTCATAGAAAGTCGATGAAATGGAAGTTTTAGAGAACAGCAGAGTATTTTCCTATGAAAAGGACCTTCACTATCTACTATTTGGCCTCAAGGAAAAGTAAGTGAATCAAAGATTAGTGTACATATATGATTTGTAAGTTTATATGTTTTTTTTAAACACAATCTTTTAGAATGTGTTTTTTTTTCCCGCTGGTATATGATGAAGAGTTTGAACTCACTGTTTTAAGTGAAATTCAATATATTCTGAGAACAGCAAAAATAAACTATGTAACATGTTGTATAAGTTATTATATAGTTTGCATTGTGCAATTTATATTGTATTCCCATTGTCTCACACTCATTTTCCTTTTTCCACCCTTATTCAGCTGTCTTTACTCACTTACACTGCCTTTCTTTCACTTTGTTTCATCGCTGTTCCTTTACTCCACTTCTTTCACAACTCCTCAATCCAATTTCAACTGTCTTCATTTCCGCTCTCCCTTGCACCACTTTTCAGCTTTCTCACATTCTCTCAGTACCACTGCTTTAGTTCTCTTCCCCTCTCTTTCCTTCTTTTGCTCCTTTACTCTTTTTCCTTTCTTCACTCATTGTACTGCACTTCACTCAGTCCTTCCCTTTGTCTTTCTGTGTACTTACTTCCTCACTCCTTTTTCCTCTATCGTTCTATATTAACCTCATTCCTTTCATCCCTTCACTCTGTGACTCCCCTTCACTCACGCTCAGTCATCTTCCATTCCTCTTTCTTGTAAATGGATCCTCATTTGGACTCCTTTCCCTTTCACTCATTTTCCTTTTACTTACTTCTCTTTCCTGATTTCGTTTTGGTATCTCACATTCTTTTAGTATCTTACTTACCTTCAGTAATTTGTTCTCCTTCTATTTATTTTTCCCTCTTTTTTGTCTTTCTACATTACTTTATTTCCGTTTCTGTATCCTTCACTCTTGCTTTATTTCTTAGTACACTTTTTTTGATTTTTTACCTCTTGACCTGTTTCTTCAATTTTAAAATATATATTTTACTAATTATAACTTTTTTTTCATTTGTCTTTCACAGATATAAAGTGAAATTAAAAAAGCAATTAAATTGTCATTAATTATATGGTAAGTGTGACTAAAAAATGTAGTTTGTCATCACCCTTTGCTTTAACCTCACTACTTTTCTCTCACCCCTGTTTCCTTAATCTGCTTCCCTCACTTATTCTTATCCTCCATGTTTATTTCCCTTTTCCTTACTTTCCTAACACATTCAATTTCTTTCAGTCTTCCTGTTCACCCACACTCCCTCACTTTCCTTTCTTTTCTGGTTCACTCAGTCCCTTTCTATCCTTCCTTCCTTTACTCTCTCTGTTCTTTCTCTCTGTCACTCCCCATATCTTACCCTTATTCACTTTTATCCACCCTCTTTCACCTCTCTTTACTTACACTCACTGCTCTTTTCTTTCCCTCCGTCACCGCTGTTCCTTTTCTCTGGTTCCGTCACTACCCGTCATTTCCCATCCTTTACTTTCCTTCCTTTTACTTTCATCACCCATTCACATTCTCCCAGAACCTCTGCTTTTGACAAGCGTGGAGAATCACGACGCGCGCACTTAGGACCCGGCCTCTCCGGACCCCGCCCGCTCCTGGTCTCTGGTGGTTGGTCGGGCGGACGGCCCAATCTGCGTCCGGCCGATCCATTTCAGCTCTGGCGATATCGCATGACCCGAGGGTCAGGGGGTGGAGACTCTGGGCCTATTTAGGGTCAACTCCCTGTGACTGGGGTCTCTGTTCCCGCTATCACTCCTGGATACCTGACTGCTCACGCCGGCTCCTGGCCATTCTCGAGATCCAGGCCGGCTTTTCGAAATTCTAGAAGCAGAAGGACTGAGCATTGTTCTTGTAGCCAGGTAAGGGGTCGAGTGCCTCGGGGGCCTCGTGGGCAGCCGTGAGTCACGGTAGGTGCAGGGTAGGGATTGAAGTGTCGCTGCCTTACGGGGCTTACGGCTGTTTGCGGGGTTCTTCGTGGTGCGGGCTCCTGCCGGGTGGCATGAACGGTGCTTAGGGGTGTGGGAACAGGGAACTCAGGGCGCGTTAGGTGCTATAGCGAGGTAGTGCGAAACACTCGATAGTTAGCATGGCGCCAAAAAAGGGTGGACAAAAGCGAAAGGACTCTGAACCTGAATTAGCGCAGATTATGAAATTGCTGCTAAAAAAGTTGAGCAAGGAGACCCCCGATAGCGGGGACAAGAGTGATTCTTCCCGGGGTGAGCAGCCCAAAGTAGTAGAGCGGCCGCGCAGGGGGGTGCTACCGAAGGCTGCTTGTCCTCCATTAAAGAAGATGGCCAAGGCGCAGCCAAAAGGGAAGGGGCGAAGAATAGGCCTAGCCCTGCCGGGGGGAAACAGGACGAGGGATCAGTATGTCCCGTCCCCACTCCTCCTTTAGATGCAGAACAGGTCTTTCCTTCGGATCCTGAGCCAGGTGTGGTCACACCAGCAGACCCAGTGGGGTCAGTTTTGTCTGAGATTAGGGAGGCGCTTAGGGCTTCGGCGCCAGGAGGCGCGGTACCATTTGTCACGGTCCCTCCGGCATCACTCCCACCGCAGCCGGTGGCCGCAGTGGCAGCTGCTGGCGATCCATTGGATAGCTTGCTGGCGTCAGTTTCCACCCTAGTGGGCCAATTATCAGCCCCGGAAAGGGTATTAGAGAGAAGGAGCGCTGGGGCGGCAGCACCATGGGTGCCCCCGCAGGTCACAGAACAGGGCGCATTGCAGGATATTCAGAGGCAGTTGGCGCTTTTAGTCGAGTCGCGCAAAGCGTTGCCCAGCGTAGCGATTGGAGCACATCCCCCCGCGACAACGATAGCGGTGCCACCTACAGGAGGTAAGCCTGGTGACACTACGCTAAGGAGCAGCGAGGTGGGGACTAGTCAGGGGAACGTGTTGTCCCAGTCAGGGATGTTAGCTACGCATGTTAGTACGGAAATGCGAGAGAAGATTTGGAGTGGTGCCTACGTAGATATATTCTCCCTTATCAGGCCGAAGAGGCGAGAAGAGGATTACAAGGACAGGGATGGGAAGGATCATTCCTTCCGAGATCGGAGACCTAGGATAGAGGAGACTATAACCAATTGGTTGTTCGGCTTTCACGTCTATGTTACGGTGTTGTGGAAAAAAGGCCAGTGTTGGTGATTCCGCTGGTGTTTTATACTAATAAGATTGTAAAGGCGCACGCCACTCATGGCGGTTCTGCCTAGCTGACATACGATAGGGAGTTTCGCTGGGCGAAGGAAGAAAGCCCCTCCATTTGTTGGGATCAGGTTGAGGTCAATGCTTGGTTAGAGAGCGTAAGCAATGAGAAACACCCGGCTAGGCAGCCCTTTCGGACTTCCCAGGGAGGGCCGGGTGAGAAGAAAGGTACATGCTGGGCATTCAATGGTAAAGGGTGCACGTGGCCCCCTGGGCAGTGCAAGTTCAAGCACGCATGCACCTACTTCGATCACCAGTCCCATCCTGAGTCAAAGTGCAATAGGAAATCCAAAGAACGGGGGGGCAACGCCCCTAAGGATATCAAGCCTCCCCAAGTCTAATCTGCCACCTCCTGTTGACATTGAGAAACTGATCTTTTGGTTGGGCAGGTATCCGGATAGGGCAGCTGCCAGGATGTTGTTTGAAGGTTTTTCCAGCGGTTTTCGTATACCAGCATCGCATGTCCCTCCTATTACTCAGTGTAGGAACCAAGTTTCAGCAAGAACCCATCCCTCAGTAGTGACCACAAAGGTAGAGAAAGAGCGGGCCTTAGGCCGAGTAGCAGGCCCGTTCCCGGCTCCTCACTGGGAGAACTTTGTCTGCTCCCCTTTAGGAGTGGTGCCCAAAAAGGAGCCGGGACAGTTCAGAATGATCCATAGCTTATCCGCACCGAAAGGTGCATCGGTAAACGATGCCATCAACCCGGCGGTGTGCTCAGTGACGTACTCGTCCTTTGATGCCGCAGTTCAGAAAGTGAGGGAGCTAGGCCGAGGGGCGTTACTGGCAAAAATCGACATTGAGTCAGCATTCCGCTTGTTACCGGTACACCCTGAGGATTACCATTTGTTAGGCTTTCAGGTCCAACAGCAATTTTATTACGACAGATGCATGCCTATGGGTTGTGCGGTCTCCTGCAAGTACTTTGAGACCTTTAGCTCCATGCTGCAATGGGTGTTTTCGCAAAAGTCAGGATGTACGGATGTGGTGCATTACTTAGATGATTTCATGGTAATGGGTCCTGCATCGTCGGATGCCTGCGTGTTGGCCCTAAGCCAGCTTATGGCGATGTTAAAGGAATTTGGGGTGCCGCTGGCACCGAGCAAGACAGTCGGCCTTGACACCTGCATGTCCTTCCTGGGCATTGAAATTGACACAGTAGCGGGGAAATGTAGATTGCCAATGGATAAAGTAAAGGCCTTTTCCCTAGCCATTCAGGTAGCATTGGCATGTCCAAAGGTGACGTTGAACCAGTTACAAGTGCTTGTGGGGCAGCTAAACTTTGCTTTGCGGATCATTCCCATGGGACGCCCTTTCTCGAGGTCTATAGCCAGAGCGATGGTGGGTCTTACCCAGAAGCATCACCGGGTGAGGTTAAAAGCAGGGGTGAAGGAGGACCTCAAGGTGTGGCGGGATTTTCTGGCAGATTTCAATGGGCGGGTAGTGTGGCCCGCGCCGCCGGTGTCCAGTAAAGAACTAGGATTATACACCGATTCAGCTGGTAGTGTTGGTTTTGGGGCAATCTTGGGCCCTGTCTGGTGTGGGGCGGACTGGCCAGTGGAGTGGCACGTAGCAGGCTTGACTAAGAATTTAGCCTTTTTAGAGCTCTTTATCATCTGGGTGGCAGTTACGGTGTGGGCAGAGCGCTTCAGGGACAAGGTCATGACCTTCTGGTCGGATAACATGGCAGTGGTCCAGGTTATCAATCGGCAAGGGGCGACTTGCCCGCACGTGCTGAGGTTGCTGAAGTTGTTGGTGTTGGCATGCTCGAAATTGAATTTGACTTTTAAGGCTGCACATATACCCGGTGTTGATAACCATGCTGCTGACGCTTTGTCTCGTTCCAAGTTGCAGGACTTTCGGAGGTTCCACCCGCAGGCGGAAGAGCGCATGACGACGTTCCCTACGTCACTGTGGAAAATTGGAGTCCCGCTTTAGCTGGGCTGGTAGGTGCCGCTCTGAGTGATCGCACCAAACGCGCCTATCATTCGCAGTTTAATGTTTACAAATCATTTGTTGAACAGTTGGGTGCGGGGAGGGTCTTCTCAACTGAAACGATGTACGCCTTTTTACAGGTCCTGCGGGATCAGGGCAAAACAGTGTCCTATGCTAGGGCTTCCTTGGCGGCGATAGGCTTCTTTGCTAAACTGGCGGGGGAGCGGGATCCTGGGGCTTCATTCTTGATCAGGAAGGCCTTAGCGGGATGGGCCCGATTAGACGGGACAGGGCGGGACTGTCGTAGGCCTTTGGATCTCCTGACCTTGATTGATATTTTGGGGGTACTGCCTGTTATTTGCCAGTCACCATTCGAGGGAATCATGCTGGGGGCGGCCTTCTGCCTGGCCTTTTACAGGGCCTTCCACCTGGGTGAGATTGTGGGGGCCTCCAGAGTAGACCACGGGGGGGTCTGCAGCTCAAGGATGTCTCCATTTCCTCGGGGGGCCTAGTAGTGCGGTTGAGACGATCCAAAACAGACCAAACAGGAAAGGGGGTCAACATCCAGTTGCGGCCTGCCCCAGGTATAGCTGCCTGCCCCGTATCCCGTATGCAGGCGTACCTGGCCCGACGCCCAGCAGGGGGGGGTCAGCTCTTTTCGTCCACGAAAACGGGGATTGCCTGTCGCAATACCAGTTTAAGGCAGTCTTTGGGTTGGCCCTGGGGAACTTGGGACTGGGAGCAGCGGGCTATTCTTCTCATTCCTTTAGGATTGGCGCCGCAACTTTAGCGGCAGGGGCGGGTCTGCCCCCCATCATGGTGAAAGGTGTAGGTCGCTGGACCTCTGATTGCTACAAACGATATGTGAGGCCTGAATTATTGTAATGCATATGTGTGCAGTGTCTAACGGTTCCATCTCTCTCCTTTTTGATTAGTATGCCCGCTTCCGTGGTCTGGGTAATCGGGCACTCTTTCGTGCGTCGCACGGCGGTGCGCTTGCAGCGAAGAGAGGTGGTGAAACCGGCCGCATTGGGCGAGACCGAATTCGTATGGCATGGCGTTGGAGGGATGCGGATCCAACACTTGAGGCGGATTGTCGAGGAGCTCAGGGCACGAGAGCACAAATCGCCGGATTGGATTATTTTGCATTTGGGAGGCAACAACATGGTCGACAGGGGGCGCTTGGCTGTCAAGGAAGCCCTACTAGCAGATTTGCCTGGCTGGGACATGTGTTCCCATCAACAAAACTAGTCTGGTCTGGCATGATATCACGCAGGGCATGGGGCCCAGGAGTGCGTCCTAGATCTTTGAACATCTCGGTGAGGCGATTGAACGGCGAACTAGCAAGGTTGTGCTCAGTGAAGGGCCGCTTGCGCTACCTCCAGCACCGGATGATTTCCGGAGAAGCAATGTACCACCAGGATGGGGTGCATTTGTCGGACTATGGAACTGATACGTTTATCCAAGAACTCTGGTCATTTATTCTGAACGCAGGTGGGGAGGGTGTCAGACCTGTGGGCCTTGGCCACCCTTGTGGCGGGGAAGAGACCTGCGATCAGTAAATAGTGGCTAAACAAGATGGATGGGAGCCCGCTTGCCGGGCTCCATAGGCCAGCTCTGATGGGGGATATGGCAAGCTCTCCACTGGGAGGAAGTGACCACTGGCTGGGGAGGCTAGGGCGACAGATTTTGAGGCCTCCCGGGTGACCCTGGGCAGCCTGGTGGTCGAGAGGTGGGCCCCGGTTATGGCGGACAAGGAAAGAAGGGCGGGACCCACCACTCTAAGGGGCAGGTGCACGGCACTTAGCGTAGGATACCCAGTTGTGAGATGCGAACCAGATGGTGTTCCTCCCTTAGGGTTGGGAAGGTGATGGAGCTGATATGCTCATGGAGCTGATATGCTCATAAATGTAGTTATGTTATAACTTGTGATTTTGATATGCATGTTATTGCTTGTCATGTTTATACAATGTGTGAATAAACATGGCCTTTTTAACCCCACCTGAATCCCTGGTGAATTCAAATGTAGGGATCTTGCATGTCTAGGGTAGTTGGGCGGCGGGGGCATATCTGGAGGGTACGGGTCCTATGACAAGCGTGGAGAATCACGACGCGCGCACTTAGGACCCGGCCTCTCCGGACCCCGCCCGCTCCTGGTCTCAGGTGATTGGTCGGGCGGACGGCCCAATCTGCGTCCGGCCAACCCATTTCAGCTCTGGCGATATCGCGTGCCCCGAGGGTCAGGGGGTGGAGACTCTGGGCCTATTTAGGGTCAACTCCCTGTGACTGGGGTCTCTGTTCCTGCTATAAATCCTAGATACCTGACTGCTCACGTCGGCTCCTGGCCATTCTCGAGATCCAGGCCGGCTTTTCGAAATTCCCACCCACCCGTCCCTTAGATTAATGGTTTGAGGGGCGTTCTGCGGAGGAGAGACCTGCGATCAGTAAATAGTGGCTAAACAAGATGGATGGGAGCCCGTTTGCCGGGCTCCATAGGCCAGCTCTGAGGGGGGATATGGCAAGCTCTCCACTGGGAGGAAGTGACCACCGGCTGGGGAGGCTAGGGCGACAGATTTCGAGGCCTCCCGGGCGACCCTGGGCAGCCTGGTGGTCGAGAGGTGGGCCCCGGTAATGGCGGACAAGGATAGAAGGGCGGGACCCACCACTCTAAGGGGCAGGTGCACTTCACTTGGCGTAGGATGCCCAGTTGCGAGATGCGAACCAGATGGTGTTCCTCCCTTAGGGTTGGGAAGGTGATGGAGCTGATATGCTCAAGGAGCTGATATGCTCATAAATGTAGTTATGTTATAACTTGTGATTTTGATATGCATGGTTTTGCTTGTCATGTTTATACAATGTGTGAATAAACATGGCCTTTTTAACCCCACCTGAATCTCTGGTGATTTCAAATGTGGGGATCTTGAACGTCTAGGGTAGTTGGGCGGCGGGGGCATATCTGGAGGGTACGGGTCCTAAGTCTTCTTCCTCTTTCTTCTCTTCTTTTGCTCCCTTATTCATTTTCCTTTTCTCAGTTACTTCCACTTATACCTTTTCTCTGTTTTACTATCTATTACACAGTTCCTCTGTGTTCTTCCTTCTAGCTCTCTTTCTCTTTACACCCCTATCTCTGTCCCCTTTGCTCATGCTTACTCCTTCTTTATTTTTTTTGATTAATTTTTTTTGGTACGCTCCCAGGACGCGCCCCGGTACGCGCACCGCGGCGCATACCGGGGCGCGCACGGGAGCGCTCCAGGGTGAAACATAAAAAAAATGAATATACTTTAAATAAAAGGTATTATATTAATATACATATATATATATTCACTGAAAAAACCATAGGTTTCACACCAGTTATAGTTAGGAATTAGCATTTAAAAAACTTATGAAATTCACTGAAAAAACCATAGGTTTCACAGCAGTTATAGTTAGGGATTAGCATTTAAAAAACCTATGAAATTCACTGAAAAAACCATAGGTTTCACACCAGTTATAGTTAGGGATTAGCATTTAAAAAAACTATTAAATTCACTGAAAAAACATAGGTTTAACACCAGTTTTAGTTAGCTGGAAATTTTACTGACATAAAACCATTGAAATTCGACGTTATAGTTAGTTGGACTCACTATAACTTGCGCGCCTGCAATGCACTGCTGATGACGTCACATATTACATCACTCATGACATGGTCAGTGACATCACTCATGACATCACTGATGACACCATCCTTGTGACAGAGTGACATACCTCCTTTCACTGTAAAGTAACCCTTGACACACATATTCAAAAATAAAAACTAACATTTTCAAAAAATGGAGAAACCCATACCAGTTACAACAACCAATTCAGTAATTCCAGCATCTATATACACATCCTCTCATTCACCAATAGTTCTATATAGTCACTCCTACATATACTCACTCCTCATATGTAGTGATACACCTATACATCCTGTTACACACCGACAGTCATCCAAAAGTTACTCACACACATACTCACACATGCTATTGAACATCCATTTATTTGCATATACAACTATACACGCACTACCACCTTACTTCTAAGGAAACTTACACATACTTACTCTCTTAAACAATCACTTATAAAAACACATACTTATTTAAACAGGAACTCTTACAATCTCTCACTCTCAAATATACTCACTTATATACATCAATACTCACATATACTAGATTGAAACATATGTCGTTACTAATAAAGACACTAGTGAGACAGTCATTTTCTCACTAACCACACATATACACACTCATCCACCCATACAATCCTGCACATATGCTGTCTTCAAAACACATACAAACAGTGAGTCAGCCACCAACCCATGCAGCCACTTATACACAAAGTGAAACACTGATACATATATTTAAATATTTAAAAATTACTCGCTAATATATGTATTCACAAAGATACACTTAATAAGCCAGTTAACCAATCAATTTTGTTTTAAAAAAACATCCATTTACACACTTATTTAACCATTTATTCTTCCATCGACCTTTACATATACATATATAAAACATATTTATTTTTCAGAAAGACACACATTCACTGGATGGTGTTATCAGTGATGTCATGAGTGATGTCACTGACCATGTCATGAGTGATGTAATATGTGACGTCATCAGCAGTGCATTGCAGGCGCGCAAGTTATAGTGAGTCCAAATAACTATAAATAACGTGGAATTTCAATGGTTTTATGTCAGTAAAATTTCCAGCTAACTAAAACTGGTGTGAAACCTATGGTTTTTTCAGTGAATTTAATAGGTTTTTTAAATGCTAATCCCTAACTATAACTGGTGTGAAACCTATGTTTTTTTATATATATATCATAGAAAAAAAATACAAAGGTAACAGGGAATTCCTAATTAGAAAATATATTTTTTTTAAACCTTTGAAATTCACACAAAAGACAAAAGGATACGGGGTCGTTATAATTGGGCTGATATTTCACTCGTACAAAGCGAGAGAAATCCAGCAGTTATAGTTAGCTGAGCTGAATATAACCATTCCCCCGCAATGCACTGCTTATGACCTCACATATTACATTACTCATGACATGGTCAGTGTCATCAATAATGACGTCTCAAATGACATCACTGATGACATCTCAAATGGCATCACTGATTACATCATCCAGTGACTGTGAGTGTTTCAAAAAGTTTGAGTGTTAAATATATATACACCAAAGTGGGTGTATGAGTGCCTGTATGCATGATTTAGTGGGCGTGTGACTGACTGTGATTATACATGTCTCAGTGAATGTATGAGTGAGTGACTTATTTGTGTGAAAGTCTGTCTGTAAGCTGGTGTGTAAGTGGCTTTATAGGTTGGTGAGTAGGTACATGAGTGGCTGTATGGGTGATTGATTGGTTGCCTGAGTGCCTGTATGGGTGGATAAGTGTCTGTGTGGGTGGTTGAAGGGGTGTGTGAGTCCCTGCTTAGATGAGCGACTAGGTGAATCAGTGGCTGTATAGGTTGGTGAGTAGGTACATGAGTGGCTGTATGGGTGATTGATTGGTTGCCTGAGTGCCTGTATGGGTGGATAAGTGTCTGTGTGGGTGGTTGAAGGGGTGTGTGAGTCCCTGCTTAGATGAGCGACTAGGTGAATCAGTGGCTGTATGGGTTCATGAGTGTTTCTATGAGGGGCTTTATAAGTGAGTGAAAGTGCATACGGCTGTGTCAGTGAGTGAGTGGATGTGTCAGTGGTATATATGTGAGTAACTGCATATGTAAATGGTAGTATACATGAGTGTTGGAGTATATAGGTGACTGTATGTGTGAGTGAGCAATTGTGAGAGTGGCTGTATGGGTGAGTGTATGCTTTTGCCAGTGACTGTAGAGGTGAGTAAGTATGGGTTAGTATCTGTATGAATAAGTGAGCTGGTATGTATAATTGTATAAGTGAGTAAGTGGTTATTGTATTGAATCTATGGGTGAGTGAGTAGGTGTGTGAGTAGATCTATTGGTGGCTGACAGTGTGTGAGTGGCTGCTTGAGTAGATTTACCAGTGGATTTATTAGTGAGTGAGTTTGTGTACTAGTTGCTGTATGGGTGACTAAGTGGGTGTGTGTAGACCTATGAATCAGTGAGTGGGTATGTAAGTACTGGTATGAATGTGTCATTGGTTTTGAGAATGGTAGTATGGAAGGTGAAGTTACATGGGTGTGTGAGTGGGTATGTCAGAGATTCTGTGGATGATGTCATCAGTGATGCCATTTGAGATGTCATCAGTGATGTCACTGTCCATTTCATGAGTGATGTAATAAGTGAGGTCATATCAAAAGATAAAGAGGGAGCTACCCTTTTGACAGGAAAATGATTGGGTCAACAATCTTATGAAAACAAAAAACTCCTTCTCCTGAGTTTGGCAAATGATTACTGATGCTAGATTCCTCTGGGGGCCGTTTACATCAGTGAGAGGGATTAAGTATTGCGTAGGTTACCAAATTTACAACTTAATATGTATCAGACCAAAAGATAGCATGAAAACATTGCATACACAAAAATTTAAAGTTTCATTTGTTTATTCATTCAAATAATTAACAAACTAATGACACATTATTTAATAAAAACAATCTTGTGCACATTTGACTTTGCTGTTAGTCAGCTATATTAAAAAAATGCTGTTTAGCATTGTTACACAAGTCTACATATACATCATATTTATTAGACAAAAGGAACAAACTGTCGACGCGGCGTTTCGGTGCCTCAAATAATCTTGCACCTTCTTCAGGACTTGTTCATTTAAATCATATCTTTAAAAAACATATCACAATGCATTTCATTAGGTCCAATATTTAATCTAACAATTGCACATTGATTCATTAACATTTTGGCTAGTCTCCTAATATTTGGTAACCCCGTCATTTTGTAATCCGGATCTATTCCCTGCGTCCCCTGTATTACTAAGTTCCCACACCTTAGTATTACTGGGAGGGAAGACATAACTAGTGTGGTATCTTTTTATCGCTAGGATGCAGTGTCATCAATTTACTTTCATCAGACACAAGTTGGTTGTGTATAAAGGTAAAAAAGGGCCGTCAGATTTTCGTCCCTTCTTTATTATAGAGTCCCACCCACAGGTACCTCTATGTTTTTACCCAGGTTTGTATTTTTGTCTGGGCACTACCTTCTCGGTCTTTTGAGTAAGTTCTCTTCTGCTCTTGTTTTCTTCCTAGGGAAGTTTTGTTTGCTTTCCTCTTTCTTATTCTAGGAGAAAACGCACCTTATTTTTAGTTACACTGTTTCTTTGGGCTCTTTTCAACATTTTGACATAATATAATCCTATTTTTTACCTTATGTATCAGTTTTGTTGGTACTCCACCCGGGTTGATTAAAAATGGACCAACTTCAATCCTATCAAAACAGAAAAACATCTCTTTTTGTAAGGAGTTGCCTTTCTATCACCTTTCTACGGTTATTCTCCACTGTCTCATAGCCTTCACTCCCTGTTAGTCTTGAAAGAAAGGGCTTACCGGTCCTATTTTCTTGGTGTCTTAAAGGGTTGGAAGGACGCCTCTGGGAGCTACCCGTCGCTGTTCTTCTCACCACTTTGTCTACAAGATAATTTACGTTTTAGACTCACTGGGCTTTAGTTTCCTACTAATTATCCTTACCATCTGTCATAAAGATCTTACCTTCTTAGCGAAAAGACCAGCTTTAAACTTGATTTCCTCCTTCTTTTTTCTTTAGTGTAAAATCAAAGGACACTTCATTGGGCTTTTATAAATTAGCTGCCAACTCTAGAAAAGCAACAAACAGTGTCTAAATTTACTGTTGAAGCAGTGTTATATACCTGCTGCCTAATGTCAATTTAGGTAACAAACCCCTCTCTTTCTTACTTGTTTAGGGTAGCTGAGCTGAGCTGCGTGGTGTCCTCCTCCTTCCCGGGCTGTTTGGTAATGATTTCCTCAGTGTGTCTGGTATAAGTACTCTCACTAATTGGCTCATTGCTTGCACCTGGTCGCCCTGTTGAGCTCAAGTGGTGTGTACCTAGGAGTTTGATGTCCTAAGCGTGGTCGCCATCTTGTATTGGGTTAAGTACCCTTTCTTTATATTATTGAATCACCTATTTGTTATTTATTGGACTGGCTTTCGATCATATCTCATTGGTCAATATTTATCGTATTATTTATTTTTCATTAGGACTCTGATGTGAGGTCATATGCAGTGCATTGTGGGGCGCAAATTATAGTTAGCTAACTATAACTGCTGAATTTCTCTTGTTTTGTACGAGTGAAATGTCAGGTGAACTATAAAGTCCCTGTAACCTTTGGTTTTGTCAGTGAATTACTAAGTTTAACCCCTTCGGTGCTCATGACAGAACGGTTCTGTCATGAGCGTCGGTTGGCCTGTGCTCATGACGGAACCGTTCCGTCATGAGTCCATAGGTTCTTTAGAACCTTCAGCACCGCAGCGGAATTCGGGTAGCACTAAATTGGTTAAAAAAAATATATTTCCTAACTATAACGACCCTGTAACCTTTGTTTTGTTTCAGTGAATTTCCATGGGTTTTAAAATGCTAATTCTTAACAATAATGTCCATGTCACCTTTCTAAGGGTTTTTCAATTCTATTTGTTAATTGTAATGTTAATTTATTTTTAGGTGAACCGCTAAGATTTTTGTATTTTATTTCAGTAATTGGATGTTGTGTCTAATATTGATATGATATACCACAAATTTTTTGATTTTGTTGCATTTACCGTGGGGAATCTGTGACCAGTAAATGTATTTCAAATACTGAAAAATACACTTAAAGACATTTTTTAAATAACGTTTGTCTTAATTTTTTAGGCAAAGTATGTTTTTAACTATTCTTTCTGTGATCAATTTAAGAGAAAACCACCTTTACAAAAAAAAGTCATATTCACTACTACCCACGTTATCATTGTTACGTTGGTAATTGCGAAGAAGGCATGGTTTGTACAAAGTGTAAAACAGATATATAGACATATTCTGCAGTATATTTGTAAAGCTTTATTAGTATACTTTTCAACCTCATATTTTTGTAGTGAGTTTCCAGAATAATAGTCTTCAGAGACTGTTTTTCATTTCCGCAAGTCACAATGAAGCGGCTAATCACGGATAGCCTGTGTTTTTCAACAACTCTGAAACATGTATGTAGCGGTATTGTGAACAAGTTCAGTATAGTTGTTTACTATTATAGGTTTAATAGTTCTGCTTGTCTTTCCATTTTTAAAGAAAACTACTTTACACTTCTATTTTGAATTCCAGCTTACCGCGTATATCACTTGACCTGGATAGCAAGGAATAACATTGGATAATATACTTTTCAGCAAAATCAGTAGGAAGTACACACCCACTTCTCCTTGAATCATCTTTCAAAGACCTTAATTCTGAGCGAGTGGAATCATCTTGGTGTACAATCTTTTTAGCCTCTTTTTCTATCAAAAATGGCAACTAAGGAAGGAGATGGGGGTCAGCAGGAGCAGCCGCTGGACCAGGATGTGGAGGAGGTGGAGACTAAAAATTTGGAGGAAGAGGATCCTCCACAAAAGAAAGCCAGTGTGGCATGGATATCCCATCAGGGGAATCGAAAACTGCTGTCAAACTTGTGCAATGCACAATCTGGGACAAGACACTCTTTAGAGGGACAAACAAGAAATATTCAAGTGACACAATATCTTTGTTATACCATCAAATCATCAATCATAAAGAACATCTCCAAGTGGCGATCAAGTAGAGGGAGGCTGGAGGACCATCTACTTCAGTGACTGCAGCAACATTTCCCATCAAGATATCCCACCAGAGGTGCAGACTACTGCAACAGATATCTCCAGAGTTTTCAAGAATGGTCATGTACTGCATTGACTGTGGTGTTCTTTTAAGTGCTGGTGAGCAGTGTCTTAGAGCTATCTGCAATGCTGCAAAACAGCATGCATGCTAATTTCTTCCTCCTTTTTATGTTTTGCACATTTTTCAGTCTACGTTTTTTTTCAATTCCTCCTGTCCCCATTGCTATTTTTTTTATTATAAAAAATAAGAAAAAAATGTACACCTTTTATAAAAGCACTAAAAAACAAAGGTTCCTGTTAGAACCACCTATTACAGTTAAAAAAAATGTATGTATATATGTTGGATTGAATGTATGACTGTTGACTGAATGATTGAACGAGTGCATAACTGGTGCATGGATGTTACAATTAGTGCAGCAGTGGAGCCGGAGTGAATCTATGAATGCATAAATAGTGCCTGACTGATTGGATGAGTCCTTGGGTAGTGCCTGTAATGGGATGAGTGCAAGGGTATTGCCTGAGTGATTGGGTGAGTGCATGGATAGTGCCTGGTGATCAGATGAGTGCATGCATAGTGCCTGGGTGATTGGATGAGTACAAGGGAAGTGCCTGACTGGCTGGATGAGTGACTGGGTGATTGGATGAGTGCATTGGTAGTATATAAGTGAATGAATGAGTGCATGGGTACTGAGTGAGTGAATGAATGAGTGCAAAAGTAGTGTCTGGGTCCTTCGATGAGTGCATGGGTAGTGCCTGAGTGAAAAGATGAGTTCATGGGTACAGCCTGAGTGAAAGGATGAGTGCAAATGTAGTGATTAGGTGATTGGATATGTGCATGGGTGGTGCCTGGGTAAATGGACAAGTGCATGGGTAGTGCCTGAGTGAATTGAGGAGTGCATGGCTAGTGCCTGACTAAATGGATGAGTGCATGGGTAGTGCCTGAGTGAATGGAGGACTGCATGGATAGTGCCTCGGTGAATAAATGACTGCATGGGAAGTTCCTGGGTAAATGGATGAGTGAATTGGTAGTGCCTGGGTGAATGGATTAGTGCATGGGTAGTGCCTGGGTGAATGGATGAGTATAAGGGTAGGGGCAGGGTGATTGGATGTGTGCATGGGTAGTGCAGGAGTGAATGGATGAGTGCAAGGTTAGTGCCTGAGTGATTGAATGAGTGCATGCATAGTGCCTGAGTGAATGGATGAATGCATGCATGGTACCTGAGTGAATGGATGAGTGCAAGGGTACTGCCTGAGTGAACGGATGAAAGCATGGATAGTGCTGGAGTGAATGGATGAGTGCATGGGTAGTTCCTGAGTGATTTAATATGTGCATGGTTATTGCATGGGTGAATATATGAGTGCATGGGTAGTGCCTGTTTGATCGGGTGAATGCATGCATAGTGCATTTGTGATTGGGCGAGTGCATGGATAGTGCCTGGGTGATTTGATGAGGGCTTGGGTAGTACCTGGTTGATTAGGTGAGCACATGGGTAGTGCCTGGATTACGGAGTGAGTGCATGGGTAGTGCTCAGTGAATGGATGAGTGCATGGGTAGTGGCTGAGTCATTGGATGAGTGCATGGTTAGTGC
Organism: Lissotriton vulgaris; assembly: GCF_964263255.1. Taxonomy (NCBI): domain Eukaryota; kingdom Metazoa; phylum Chordata; class Amphibia; order Caudata; family Salamandridae; genus Lissotriton; species Lissotriton vulgaris. The sequence goes on from NC_141695.1 coordinate 1,537,706,500, forward strand.
CTGATTGAATGGATGAGCGCATGCATAGTGCCTGAATGAATGGATGAGAGCAAGGGTAGTGCCTGTGTGAATGGGTGAGTGCATTGGTACTTCCTGGGTGAATAGATGAATGCATGGCTAGTGCCTGAGTAAATAGATGAGTGCATGGGTATTGCCTGGGTGATTGAGTGTGTGCATGGGTACTGCCTGGGTGGTTGGATGAGTGTATGGATAGTGCCTCAGTGAATGGATGATTACATGGGTAGTGTCAGCATTCTCTAAAGGCATGTTTTTCTATAGAGTTCCTAAAAAACATCTCTAAAACCTATTTTATATTTTTACAGCGACTCTGAGGATCCCAAAGATGCCAGTAATCGTGATTTCACCAGACAGGTTGCGAAAACAGAAAACAAAAGCAAACATTCAATGACCACTTCCACATCCAAAAATAACATGTAAAAAATAATCTTTTCTACCCATTACCCTACATATTACTATATACATACTTCTTTAAAAACATATTTAATCTTAAGTTTTTGTACTCAGTTTCTTTAAAATCTATCTTTAAGACCTATTTTTCTTTTTTGCGGTTATTCAGGATGACATGATGACATCAATAACTGCGCTGATCGCGCCTTTTTTCATAAAGTCTAAAACACATAAATCCACACATACTACAGTATTTTACACACTAGGGGTTTCTTAAAGTATTCTAAAGTCATGTATTTGAGGAGAGTTTCTATAGAAACCATCCCTAAAACCTATTTTATCTTTTCGCATGGACTCTGGAGGTCACGATGATGTCAGTATTCGTGATGCCCGTGGACACGTCACAAAAGTGGAAAACAAAAGCAGACATTCGATGGCCACCTACACATCCAAAAATAATATCTAAAACAATTCATTCTGAACATTGTACTACACATGTTACTATATACATACGTGTAAAGCATGTTAAAACTGATATTGTTGTACTAAGTTTCTTTAAAAAACATCTTTCACTTATTTTCCGTTTGTACAGTTATTCTGGACGTCGCGAAACAGTCGTTAACCGGGAAGGTTGCGCCTTTTCCCTAAAGTGAAAACACATATATGCAGACAAATTACAGTATTTTACACACTATGGGGCTTATTTACAAGCCAGTGCGCCACTGGTGTCTTATTTTTTGTGACACCATGCTGGGACAACCTCCTGCCCCCTGTTACATTGCATTACATAAGTATGTGCCTCCCAAGGAAGCGCAGCGGACGAGCGCAGCGGGCGCGCCGATTGCGCGCCGAAGGCGCGCTTAAGGCAAGCTCGTCAGCGCTCGTCCGCGAGCGTCCGGGACTAGGGACTAGGGACTCTGCATGCTATCATGCTTATACATCTGCTGAACTACTAGCGCTTCGTCCTACAACCACGACGTATCCATCTGTCCCCCACAACGCGGCGAGACGCATATCTTACTTGAACATAGGCAATCCCACCACCCTCACAAACGCCCTTGCTCCTGAGTACTCTATGCTTACGACCACACCCAGCTCTGCTCACATGTTCAGGTGTATTTATCTAAACACCCGCTCCATGATCAAACACCAGTCAGACATTTTTCTGCTACTTATGGACAAACAACCTGACATGTTGCTATTGACAGAGACTTGGCTCACTCCTGACTCATTACCGGACATTTTAGCTGCCCTACCTGCAGATTACTATATACTATCAGCATTACGCCCTGGTGGAAAAACTGGGGGAGGAACAGCTATAATTGTTAATAAGAAATTCCAACTCAGACAGCTCCCATCTCTGTCTCTACCTAATACTGAAAATATAGTCGCCAAAATCGATACTTCCAACTGCTCACTGGTACTGGTCTTATTATATCGCCCTCCCCAAACCATGGCCACATTCCCTTCCACTTTAGCTCAATTACTGGCACCGTTAGTAACAAATCACCCTAAATTACTTCTGGTCGGGGATTTAAACTTCTGGTTCGACAACATATTATTGGATCCCCAAGCTGCAGAGATGACTGAACTTTTCTGTGATCTCAACCTGACACAACACATTCACGCTGAGACTCACCAGAAGGGCCACAGTCTTGACCAAATCTGGTCTCTGAACTTGCCATTATCCTCAATAGATATAAAACCCTGCTGTTGGTCTGATCACCACAGTATAAGCTTCTCCTTCCAGTTAGACAAGACTACCCATTTCAAGTTACAAACCAGCAAAACCATCAGGAAATGGACTTCTATGGACTTGCCAGCCTTTCTCAACTTTTTAGGCGACTCCCTTCCCCCTGACAGCACTAATGTGGAGGAGGCCGATGGTCGGCTCAATGAATGGCTTACCGCAGCGACTAACATCTATGCTCCTCCTACTCGTCTTTGCAGCTCTAGGAGCCCGGATGCACATAAATGGTTTACACCTGAGCTAAAAAAACTGAAATTGGAAGTGAGGCAAAAGGAAAGAACATGGCGCTCTCAGTACTGCCCTTTAGCCAGGGCCACATACTGTTTAGCCAGGAAGACTTACCAAAAAACTCTACAAAACCATAAAACTACCTATTATTCATCTAAAATCTTAAACGCCACCAATAAATCAAAAGAAATTTTCAGGATAGTAAACGATCTTTGCAACAACGACAGAACTTCCCCTCCGGTAGTCCCCACACAAGCGTTATGCAATTCCCTGAATGACTTTTTCCGCGATAAGATCTTACTAATTAAACAGAACATTTCCACACTTCCAGTTTGCGCCCCAGTGGACGACATCTATTTTAACCCCTCAACTCTACATTCTTTCCCCCTTATTGACCTGGAAACTTTTCTGGGACTACTGTCTAGAGTCAAATCAGGCTCCCCTATGGATGTCTGCCCCCCCCAAATCATGAAAGAAATTGGTCGAGCCATGCCCAATAGCATGATGCCCCTGCTCAACGACTCTCTTATTTCAGGGATAGTGCCTAGCAGTTTCAAGCAGGCCTTACTAATTCCCCTCACCAAGAAACCTGGTATTGACCCGCTGGACCTCACGAACTACCGGCCTATATCATTGCTGCCCTTCCTATCCAAAATGCTGGAGGCGCATGTCACCAACTGCCTCTCTAATTTTGTGGAGGAATCAGACTATCTCCAACCCAACCAAGCAGGATTTAGGCCGGGTCACTCGACTGAGGCAGTAATATTGGCCGTTCAGAACACCTTGAGGTCCAACGCTGATAAAAACCTTCATCAAGCCCTGGTCCTTCTCGACTTGTCCGCCGCATTCGACACGGTTGACTACTCTATTCTGGTCAATCGTGTCGAACAGGCGGGCCTTAGAGACTCTGCCCTAGCCTGGTTGAAATCGTTCATATCTGAACGTACTCAGTCTGTCCGCTTAGGCTCCTTTTCCGCTGCCAAAATCAAGTCTTTCTGCGGGGTGCCCCAAGGCTCTTCGTTATCTCCCCTATTGTTTAACCTGTACATGCGGCCCCTTCTTTTCGCCCTGAGAAAGCACAAAGTCACTGCATACAATTATGCAGATGACTTGCAGCTAGTCTTCGTTCTTAACTCCCCAAATGCCGTGGAGGACTTCCAAGCCACTATGACCTTAATCCAGAGTTGGATGTCCTCAAATCACCTTAAGCTAAACCCAGGGAAAACTGAGTTGATCCTGCCCGGCAAGAGCGAAATCAGTTGGAGCCCTAACTTCTGGCCTGCTGATATGGGTCTTCCCCCTAAGAAATCTTCGACGGTAAAAAGCCTGGGGATAACCATCAATGAGGACCTCTCGCTGAAATCCCAAATTGGAACCGTGGTTTCCTCCGGATTCTACCAATTGAGGAAAATTAGGAAAATCGCTCACTTCCTCACTCCTTCCGCCTTAATTCAGGTGGTCATGGCCCTAGTCCTCTCCCACATCGACTTCTCAAACAGTCTATACCTTGGCCTACCTGTAGGACAACTTAGAAGACTGCAGTACTTGCAGAATCAGGCCGCCAGGCTGATCTGCAATGTACCCAAATGGGAATCGATCAAATCAGGCTTAGAGACCCTGCACTGGCTACCCGTGGCTCAAAGAGCAGAATTCAAAGCAGGGTGCATCATCTTTAAGGCTTTGCAAGGCAAGGGACCTCTATTCATCAGGCAGCTGATCGGAAGATATGTTCCCTCACGTAACCTGAGATCAGCCCACAAAGACCTACTTGAAGTACCTCGCTTCAAGAAAAAATGACAAGGTGACAGCAGCTTCCACTTCTTGGCAGCTACCCTATGGAACTCTCTGCCACTAGCCCTCCGACAGAGTAAGGACCTCCTTGCCTTCAGAAAGGCCTTTAAGACCCACCTCTTCACACAGGCTTACTTGAAATAAAAATTTCTGCATACCCCCCCCTTGTTATGTTTTTTATCTTCTGTCAGCGCCAAGAAGCCTCCGGGCGTATGCGCGCTTTCCAAATTTTTTAATAACAATAATAACATAACATGGCTTTTCCTGTCCTTGTAAATATGCCCCCTCTCACGCAACAATTTGTGTGAAAGGAGCTTGACATGGGTGTTGCTGTGGGTGTTCCCATGTATTATGCCACATTTCCAGATTTATGAGAATTCATGAACCTGAAAATGTGTCGGAATTCTTCAACCCTCAATGGTTGGCATAGCAAGGCGCAATGAGGAGAAATGTGAACATTTCTCTTGGTTTGTTTCTCTTTGTAGAGGTGATGTATTCTACAGCACACATTGGAAGAGGACATATTGTTATTGTTTTTGTGTAGGATGGTGCATGGCAGCCAATTGTGCGCCAGCTCTGGGAAACCCACTGGGCTGCATCATAATGTTGTAAATATGAAGTATCCCTGTGTTTTGAAAGTGTCACAGCAATGTGCAGCCACAGGGCTTGTGGTGCCACGCTGCAGCACTTTCTTTCAAATAAGCATCTAGGGGTTCATTATTGTACACTTCAAACTTATGTTTTGTAGTGTATTTCTAGAACAACCATATCAAAACCCAATTATTAGTTTTTGCGGTGAGGCCGGAGATCGCAATGACATTGATCATCGCGAATCCCGCTGTTATGACGTGAAAGCCGAAAGCAAAAGCAGGAATTCAATAGCCACCACCACATTAAAAAATTATAACTATAGAATTCATTCTAACTGTCACAGTAGATAACTCACTAGATAAATAACTCTATAAAAACATTTATCAAAATCTCAATATCTTAATTACAATGCGTATAATTGACTCACAAATTTATTTTTTTATACTTCTACCAATATTCGCAGTGGCGTTGATAGTCCAGATGTCCCAGCGATGGTACATGGGGGCCAGACTGGCGGTCACAGCAACCTCGCAAATAAAGCGTCTGATTAAAAAAATCTTTTTGGGACACATAACATTTGTAACTAACACCTCAATTTTTCAACCTAGGGGTCAGAGTATCTCTGCCCTCACCCATTATGTGGGCTTTCACACAAATTTTCAGCACCGGGAACCATTCCCAATAGATAAAATGAGGCTTTAATTTTCTATTCAGATTGTGTCCAGCGAATCAGAGCATTCCTGTTGGCGCATGCATCCATGAGTGATCACAAAACCACTGTGAAATATCTGCAGCCAGAGATATCAATGTAATTTTCAGCTTAAATTATGTAAAGACTACTGAACATATTTACACAAAATAGACAAAGAGCATGTCCTTGAATCAACATCTACCACCCTGCCAAATTTGGTGGAAGTCCGTTCAGCGGTGCGGGCTTTAGGTGTGATTAAAGGTTCCTATGGGAATTAACATCACGAAGAGCCCTTATTTCGTGTCCCAAATATTTTATGAAGTTTGGTCAAGCAATGCCAAAGTTATAGGCAAGTCAACTTTTCCTATGGAAACATGGTCCTAACTATTAGTACCTAGTGGCAAATGCCAGTAGGTAATATATATATATATATATATTCACTGAAAAAACCATAGGTTATAGACCATATATAGTTAGGAATTCGCATTTACAAAACCTTATTTTACTCACACAAAACCATTGAAATTCCAAATATAGTTAGTTGCACTAACTATATATCGCGCACCCGCAATCCACTGCTGATGATGTCACATATTACATCATTCATGACATGGTCAGTGACATCACTGATGACATCACTGATGACATCTCAAATGACATCACTGATGACATCTCAAATGACATCACTGATGACATCACTAATGACATCTCATTTGACATTACTGATCACATCACTGATGATATCATTCATGTGATAATACGATGAACCTCTTCAGACTCTAATATAACCTTAGATACAATCAGTGTAAACAGACACTCACAGACTGTCACTCATCCATGGAGTTACTCACACACCTAGTCAGTCATGCAAAGAATCAATCACACCTCCATTTCCTCAACTATACAGTTATACAAACTTTACTTATTCAAACATATACTAACACATATTTAATCTCTTATACAATCCCTGATACAAGTTCACAATGATCCATACAGCCACTCACACATTCACTGGCTCTTATGCACAGTTATTTATATATGTCAACTCTCACATGTACTGTGTTTTACATATGTACTTACTTTGACATGTAGCACTGAGATATCCATTCACTCACCAATACACTCATGCACACAGTCAACCGCCCATACAGCTGTTTCCACATGCACTTTTGAAACCATACATCTAGTGAATCAACTGCTCACACATCTATGCACAGAGTCATACACCTCCCAGCCACCCACACACACACTCAGTCTCCCATACAAATACTTGGGCAACCAATCAATAACCCATATAGTTACTCATATAGCTACTTATCAACACATGCAACAGTTTACAGAACAACATACATAATGATGCACAAATTAAGACAGTTTAGTCACTAACCCATGCACTCAGTGAGACACATTTAATCACTCACTCATACAGTCAGTCATGCACCTACTAAATCCTTCATCCAGACACTTATACATCCACTCATTCTTCAATATGTAAGACATATTTTAACTTTACAGAAACATACAGTCACTGGATGTTGTCATCAGTGATGTCATCAGTGATGTCATTTGAGATGTCATCAGTGATGTCATCAGTGATGTCACTGACCATGTCATGAATGATGTAATATGTGACATCATCAGCAGTGGATTGGGGGTGCGCGATACATAGTTAGTGCAACTAACTATATTTGGAATTTCAATGGTTTTGTGTGAGTAAAATAAGGTTTTGTAAATGCGAATTCCTAACTATATATGGTCTATAACCTATGTTTTTTTCAGTGAATTTTCAAGGTTTTGTAAATGCTAATTCCTAACTATATATGGTCTATAACCTATGGTTTTTTCAGTGAATTTTCAAGGTTTTGTAAATGCTAATTCCTAACTATATATGGTCTATAGCCTATGGTTTTTTCAGTGAATATATATATATACATACATATATAAACATATATCATCTGTATATCTATATAAATACAAACATAAATGCATGCATACATATACTTATATGCATACAGATGCATGTTATTTACATGAAAGTTGAAAAAACACTAATAAAAGCAAAGCTAAAAAGCCACCTCATTACAAACAGAATGGCTTTAACTTAAACGAGGGCGAGATCTATTGCATTTTCAATGCTTGTTTACTTTGGTTCCATCAAGAAGGCATTCAGATGTGTCACACATTTGCCATAAATTCTGAATGTTAGCACTCTAGTTGCACATTAGATCACTGTAGTAAAGCTACTGCTCACCAGGGACGTCTGCTGCTGGTATTCAAAGTGCATGTTTCAGTCTGCATGTCAGAATTTTTTTAATGAAATAGAAGAGGATTTGAGAAGTCACTCAAAATGATCCCTAATTTTTCTTTCTGAAGCACTAATCATACTTTCTATGGCAAAATTAACCCCCTCATGTTCCTTTTTAAATTGAGTGTTTTCAGACTTACCACTTCATTCGAATCAAGATGGCTTCTGGTGTGCCATACTTTTGTCATAAGTAAGACTGTTAGCGCTCTAGTTGTTCTTTAGAACACTTTGGGACATTCTGTCATTGGGCTATACTTGGGGTACATCTGGGTGATATTTGGGCTACATTTAGGCTCTTTTGTCTCTGGTGGCCATCTTGGGAGACTGTATGTCAGATTTTTTTAATGAAATTGAAGAGGGTTTGAGAAGTCACTCAAAATGTGCCCTAATTTTTCTTTCTGCAGCACTAATCATAATTCATATGGCAAAATATACCCCTCATTTTGTTCCTTTTTAAATTAAATGTTTTAAGAGTTACCACTTTATTCCAATCAAGATGGCTTCAGGTGTGCCATACCTTTGTAATAAGTAGGACTGTTAGCGCTCTAGTTGTTCTTTAGAACACTCTGGGACATTCTGTCATTGGGCTATACTTGGGCTACATCTGGGTGATATTTGGGCTACATTTGGGCTCTTTTGTCTCTGGTGGCCATTTTGGGAGACTGCATGTCTGAATGTTTTAATGAAATAGAAAAGGATTTGAGAAGTCACTCAAAATGTGCCCTAATTTTTCTTTCTGCAGCACTAATAATCCCTTCTATTGCATAATATACTCCCTCATTTTGTTCCTTTTTAAATTAAATGTTTTAGGAGTTACCACTTTATTCCCATCACGATGGCTCCAGGTGTGCTATACCTTTGTAATAAGTAGGTCTGTTAGCGCTCTAGTTGTTCTTTAGAACACTCTGGGACATTCTGTCATTGGGCTATACTTGGGCTACATCTGGGTGATATTTGGGCTACATTTGGGCTCTTTTGTCTCTGGTGGCCATTTTGGGAGACTGCATGTCAGAATGTTTTAATGAAATAGAAAAGGATTTGAGAAGTCACTCAAAATGTGCCCTAATTTTTCATTCTGCAGCACTAATCATACTTTCTATGGCAAAATATACCCCCTCATGTTGTTTCTTTTTAAATGAAATGTTTTAAGAGTTACCACTTTATTCCAATCAAGATGGCTTCAGGTGTGCCATACCTTTGTAATAAGTAGGACTGTTAGCGCTCTAGTTGTTCTTTAGAAGACTCTGGGACATTCTGTCATTGGGCTATACTTGGGCTACATCTGGGTGATATTTGGGCTACATTTGGGCTCTTTTGTCTCTGGTGGCCATTTTGGGAGACTGCATGTCAGAATGTTTTAATGAAATAGAAAAGGATTTGAGAAGTCACTCAAAATGTGCCCTAATTTTTCATTCTGCAGCACTAATCATACTTTCTATGGCAAAATATACCCCCTCATGTTGTTTCTTTTTAAATTAAATGTTTTAAGAGTTACCACTTTATTCCAATCAAGATGGCTTCAGGTGTGCCATACCTTTGTAATAAGTAGGACTGTTAGCGCTCTAGTTGTTCTTTAGAACACTCTAGGAGGCTGCAGTAGAACACAAAGGAATCAACTGACAGTCTCTGTCCTTGTTGGATGTACATGTTTTACTGAGAATGTCAGACTTCATTTTCACATGACTGAGAAAGATAATGTGAATTTACAGAAAATATGCTTTCAGTTTAGCTTATAGATCCCCTTCCAAACCACTGTGGGAAAATCATGAGATATTAGTTTTCTTTCAAACAATATTCATGATATCACAGCAGAAGGTTTTTTCACATGGTAAAATCACCTTAGAACCCACCACAATTCCTAAAACGAGTATGGTACCATCAACAAATGATTTATAATGTAACTAAAGTCCTAAAACCCTCTATTAACTACAATGCTTTTTAATGAGGTGCTATCATGTATATTGGTCCCAAGATGGCTGCCAACACTTCTTGGATGAAGTGCTGACAGCCAATCAGATCAGATGTGTGGTTAGGCTCCGCCCAGATATATATCTTTTTTTGAACCTAAATTACTCAAAATCCACTGGAGCACATATATTGAGACCTAGCAAAGGCACATCGGGCTAACAGTCCCTACAATTTTGCCAAGTTTCGTGCAAATCCATTCAGCCGTTCGAGCTAAAAGTGAGGCCAACCGCCCTATGGAAATTAACATGGGAAAAACGTGTTTTGGGACCCCCCTTTTTTCTCGGCCCCCCCTTGATGAAACCCCCCCAAATTGTCAGGGGCTGCTCAGAAACAAAATGTTCCATTTTCATGAAAATTTCAGCCAATTCCGTCCACAAACGCCAAAGTTATTTGACATAGAATTTTCAAAAATCCCATAGAGAAAAAATCCTAACTATATATACCTACTGGCGACTGGGGGGTGTTCGTCAAGGGGGGGCCGAGAAAAAAGGGGGGTCCCAAAACGCGTTTTTCCCATGTTAATTTCTATACGGCGGTTGGCCTCACTTTTAGCTCGAACGGCTGAATGGATTTGCATGAAACTTGGCAAAATTGTAGGGACTGTTAGCCCGATGTGCCTTTGCTAGGTCTCAATATATGTGCTCCAGTGGATTTTGAGAAATTAACGTTCAAAAAAATATATATATCTGTGACAGCGCTCCGGGTAGCGCTCCGGTTCGCGTACTTCTCGCGTAACGGAACTTTGCGAAGCGAAGCTGATTGGCTCTCCGGTGTCTGTCAACATTCTAAACAGTCCGGAGCAGCCGCCATCTTGTCTCTCGGTAGGATCGAGAGACAAGAGGAGGCCAAAACGAAGGGGGAAATGATCATAAGGGGGCATAGTAGATCCTCCCTGACCCCCTAGGTTTGAAGAGGAGGTTTTAAAAGGGCCCCCGCGGGGCAAACATTTTTTTTAATTTTTTTATTTTTTGCGTGGGAAGCTCCCGGTTCGCGCACCGGAAAGCGGTCCGGGGAGCGTACTATAAGGAAAAAAGAATGATTGACTTTCAACTTATTGTATGTTTATTGATTGTTCGTTTTGTTGTTGTTTTTTTTTTTATTTATTTATTTGGGTTGTACTTCATGAATTAGATATAACAATGAATAATGTCTCAAACAATTTTTAATTATTAAATAAAAATGTATTGGTCAGAATTTTCATAGTTCAATAAAACTTCCAGCATTACTTCATCTGGAATCTCCTCAAACATGCATGTTTCTATGTCTTGTAAGCATTCAATAAATTGTTCATCAAAAGACTGATCCATAAAATCTTCATCTAAAAATTCTTCATTTAAAATCTCTTCAGATGTAATGTCGAAGGAAACATTGATTTTTTCGTGCTCCCCTTCCATTTTTTTGCTGTAAATTGCATAAAAAAATAATTATATTAGAAGAGTTAGGGCACTGTTGGGTTTAAGTTCAGACAGGTAGTTCTGTTTTTTTAACAGTGAAGTTAAAGTAAGTAAATTCATAATTATAGCAGAGAAGTGTAAGTCAATCAATAAATATAACAGAGGAGCCTATCTGTAGCTATAACTATAGCAGGGGGACAGTAAATAATTATCAAAAAACGTTTTTACAAATTAATTTAAAGTGCCCCTTACAAATTATCAATTTAGTTTACAGGGAGGTGAAAATGTTCTTGAAATGTAGTTCAGGAAGTAGTAGTGAAAATGGCTGTGTTTCCCTCTCTTTCTTTATATATATTCAGGTACATAACCAATCAAATGTCAGGTAAAAAAAATTGAAAATGAAGGTAACATTTTCATTGGTTGTCAATTCCAACACTTCAGATGTGTTTTGTGAAGTAATTTACCTCAGGGTATTTAGAGAGGTCTACAGGCTAAATGGCTAAATGTAATTCCAAACAAATTTATGAAAATGGTAGGGATTGGTATGTAGTATGAGCTAATCTATATTTGGTGAAAGTGTTTCCAGTCGTTTTTCTGTAAATTACTTTCCCACCTTTTTTAATGGAGCGCTCCCGGGAAGCGTCCCGGTTCGCGAACCAGCAGCGTTACGGGAGTCCACCATTTTGTGTTTCAGTCGAATTAAGATACATGATGGAGGGCAAATAATGTTGAGAATGGGTAGAAGGGGGCACGGTAGACGTATCTTGACCCCCTAGGTTTTCTGAGGGTGGCTGAGAAGGCCCATATGTGCGGGAAAAAAAACGTTTTTTTTACAAATTTTGCACGGTTAGCTTCTGGTTCGCGTACCGGGTAGCGCTCCGGGGAGCATAGTTTGTTGAAAATTAGTGAAAAAAGTTAGAGTAAAATAATAATTGTGAGTGAACAGATGTAGGGTAGCTCTGAGAAGAGCTTTTGGGTTTATGGTACATTTAGGTACTTATAAGTAGGTACCAATGAACAGTCTTAAATTCAAAATGAAAATTCTGTTGCCTTCATCTGATAAGTGAACTCCATCTCCTCTGTAGATATCTTGCATGCAGTAACGCAGGTTATTGTTGTACATGGAGCCCATTCCATGGTCTCTCATGTAAGCTGAAACAGATTTGTTTACATGCTTCCTCGACTTCTCAATTTGTGGACAAAATTGGTTCGACCACCTCCATTTCTGTCTTTGGCATATATTTGAATATACCAAGGCAGTTTGAGGAAAAAATGCCATTAATTGCTCAAAGGTGTCCTTTAAAAGCATTTCCAGACCTACCCCAGTCAAAGTGCCCAAATCATTACCTCCACAGTGCACAATTAACAGGTCAGGTTTCGGCAAATGCATAAATGTTTTCACCAATGGTATCAATTGGTGACATTTTAATCCTCTGTGGCCAAACCACTTAATTTCCACATCTTGTAAATTGAGGTTAGGTAAATTTCTGGTCTCAGCATACCTTTGAGCCCAGTAGATGTAACTATGTCCAACAATCCAGACAGTAAACATGGTGAGAGAAGTTTCTGCTGCAGTCAGATGAAGTGTGGTAATGAAATGGCAGATGAAACAGTAGGAGTTTGTAAAGAAAAAAAAACTGTGGAGTTTCAGTGCTAATGATTCACTAGCAGTCATTGGTGGATTTCCATTTCTGAAAATAGAAAGTTAGGGTGCATGGATGTGTTCTTTGAAAGATGTAATTTGAATGGTCAAGGAAAAAACATTTAATGAAAGATTGCACTGGATACGCAGGTGCACTGAGAGTTCAGAGTTCAATTGAAACATTGTTGTGTGAACTTGCAAACATCAGAGGTCTTTCAGGAGGTGGTTGCTATGCAAAAAAGGCAGAGAGGGCAGAGGCGGGAAGGGTTTTGATTTGAAAAAAGTGAGGGAAGAGTTTTGATTGGCTAACATGAGAGATATGTGTAATGAATATCTGCATTTATGTGCTTTCTATAGCTGTAGCCTCTGGAGTGCATACTCTTTGTTCTGCTGAAGACAATTTGGTGTATTTCTGAGACTGTTTTGAAACTCATAAAGAATTTGCTAAGGTGAGAAAAGATTTATTTAATTTAGATAGACTATAGTATGCTTTAAGGACAAAATTATGAAGAAAGCTGTGTTTTTAAAATGTTGCTTTGTCTAAAGTGTTTTACAAATAGATTTTGTTTCTTTGAGAAATTGTAATTGAAAATAATGTGAAGTATTAGCACTGTCAGGGTGTTTTTGTACATAGGAGCTGTGCAGTGTTTTCAAATTATTACTTGAAAATCGTTTTTGAGGAAAAGGAATGCTTTTAAAATTTATCACAAGGAAAAAATGGTGTCTGCTTCTTTATAAGGCATTTGAGTGTCTCTGATGTTATTTTTCCCATTTTAATTGAAGAGCTTTCTCCGTGGGGCAAGTTCCTTGTAAATATGCTCCCACCTGTGCTTGGCAAATTTAGATTTTGATTCTCTGAGTTACATAGCCATGTTAAAAGTGTCCCAAAAAATGGTGCAAGGGCAATCAAAAACCCCTTTCATGTGTCTTAAGGACATTTTAAGTCATTTCCTCTTGAATGTCGGTATACAATTGATTTATATGTTGTGTTTAAAAACGTTGTTTTTTTAAATCAATTACATTTCTGGATATGTACTGCTAGAGCTTCATAGGTTGTTTGGGGCATATTTATAAGGCATTTAAGTGTCTCTTATGTTATTTTTCCCATTTTAATTTAAGACCTTTCCCCGTGGTGCACGTTCCTTGTAAATATGCTTCCATCTGTGCTTGGCAAATTTAGATTTTGATTATTTTACTTACATAGCCATGTTCAAAGTGATCCAAAAATGGTGCAAAGGCTTTAAAAAAACACTTTCATGTGTCTTGGGGTATTTTAAGTCACTGAGGAAACAAAGGTGATGTGATTGTGCAATGAGGAAAAGAAACTCCACATTTTTCAATTACATCACCTGTGTTTCCTAAGTTTATGAATAACATTGTGCAATTGAAGTTTAGGTCTGTCCACAGACACAAAAGAGGTCTAGCCTTTGTTCAAGAGTCAAGTGGACATGACTTACTTCATTGGTAGGCCTTCACATGTATTATTTCCTCTGTACTCTGCAGCGGTGGTGCAAAAGATTTGCTATGTGGCGATATATTTTCAACTTGATGCATCTAGACAGATGTGTCATGCTGGCGTTTTTGAGGAAAAGGAATGTTTTTAAAATTTATCACAAGGAAAAAATGGTGTCTGTTTCTTTATAAGGCATTTGAGTATCTCTGATGTTATTTTTCCCATTTTAAATTAAGAGCTTACGCCGTGTGGCTTGTTCCTTGTAAATATGCTCCCACCTGTGCTTGGCAAATTTAGATTTTGATTCTCTAAGTTACATAGCCATGTTAAAAGTGTCCCAAAAAATGGTGCAAGGGCAATCAAAAACACCTTTCATGTGTCTTAAGGACATTTTAAGTCATTTCCTCTTGAATGTAGGTATACAATTGATTTATATGTTGTGTTTAAAAACGTTTTTTTTTAAATCAATTACATTTCTGGATATGTACTGCTAGAGCTTCATAGGTTGTTTGGGGCATATTTATAAGGCATTTAAGTATCTCTGATGTTATTTTTCCCATTTTAATTTAAGACCTTTCCCCGTGGTGCACGTTCCTTGTAAATATGCTTCCATCTGTGCTTGGCAAATTTAGATTTTGATTATTTGACTTACATAGCCATGTTAAACGTGATCCAAAAATGGTGCAAAGGCTTTAAAAAACACTTTAATGTGTCTTAGGGCATTTTTTGTCACTTAGGAAACACAGGGGATGTGATTGTGCAATGAGGAAAAGAAACTCCACATTTTTCAATTACATCACCTGTGTTTCGTAAGTTTATGAATAACATTGTGCAATTGAAGTTTAGGTCTGTCCACGGACACAAAAGAGGTCTGGCCTTTGCTCAAGAGTGAAGTGGACATGACTTACTTCATTGGTAGGCCTTCACATGTATTATCTCCTCTGTACTCTGCAGCGGTGGTGCAAAAGATTTGCTATGTGGCGACATATTTTCAACTTGTTGCATCTAGACAGATGTGTCATGCTGTAAAGTCCTGTGCCACATGAAATTTGCGTCAGGTTTCATATATGTGTTTTGTTGCAGGGTGGGCATTCATTTGCATGAAAGCCCTGTAAAAGTAACACAGTGAAATTTAGAAGATTTCACTGAGTCAGCTTTATAGCATTCCTGAATCAAATCCTTATGGCTGTTTGAAACAGGCATAAGGAGTGAAGCACCATGCAATGTGTGGCTTCCTCCTGTGCATTGCAGTAGACATGTCGTGTTTACGACGTGACTTGTGCAATGTGTTGCTTTTGCGGCACCGATGCGTGACGCATCTGTGCTGTTTTTATTCAATGTTGTTCCACAATGTAAATGTGCCACACCATGAGTAGCAGAGCAGTGGTGCACATTAACTGGTGCATTCCTGGGGATGTGTCAGTTAATATAAATCTGTCTCTATACATTTAAGTATGTGTAGGGGACACAGAGTCGGTGAGGCTTATCCTAGGTTAAGAAGAGATGAGTCCTGTTTACTGAAGACTTAGACATAGGCCTCACCTCTTCAGCATCGCTGGACATGGCTAAATAATAGCTGCAATATGATTCTCTTGTTAAACAATTTTACTATTCTAGCCTCTGAGATTTGTGTCTTAGTCTCCAACATCTCATTGTTGTTCTCTTTTTTTAAAGATAACGACAACATCAAGCATGAGTGATAATGAGCAATCAGTTGATCTCGATCTTATCGTTGAACTTGTCATTGAAACGTCAGTGGAAGTAGATCCCTTAGATCATTTAAATCCTGAGGATGATGAAGAATATGATGAGAATGCCGATTTGTCAGAATTGTATGACTTAGGGTGGGAAGCTGATCTGCTTGAGCCTATGTAGTAAAAATGTAAACCGTTTCATTTAAAATTAAACAATAGTTCAAAAATAGTATGTGTGTAGTGTCTTTATTAAAATAATCAAATATGCTCGTAAAATTAGTTCAGATTCACATACCTCTTCAGCATCGCTGGACATGGCTAAATAATAGCTGCAAAATGATACTCTTGTTAAACAATTTTACTATTCTAGCCTCTGAGATTTGCAATTGCTACTATTTGTGATTACTAAATTTGCCAATGCACTAAATATTATTCTATGTTAAAATAACAAGCAGGATGTTAAGTTTTTGATGACTGTTATTGATTTACTGTTTGGTAATAGTGATTAATAAAAATTTTTATTTTATTTTAGCACAGATTCAACTGCAGATTATTTCAAAATTTGAAAATGCCAACTAAGAATCGAATTAGAAAGGCTACAAGACGTCAAAGACAGCAGGTCCATCAATTACTGCAGCAGTCCTCTACAAAAAAAACTTGTCAAGTCACCAAGAAAGCACCGGGTAAGACCACGAAATCATTCATAAGAAAAATTTGTAGTAAAAAAGGTATTACTACAGAAAATGTTTCAGTCCAGAAAAAGAGAAGCAATTTAAACGGAAAGGAAGGGCCAATCAAAAATGTTACTGCTAGAGCAAGAGATAACTCTGTGCATGATAGCAGAAGGAAAGAACAGTTTAGGGACATTCGTAAACGAATGTTCCGCAACAGGATAATTGGCAATTTGTTAAAAAATATTAACAAAGGTCAACAGAAAGTGTTTTTTTATAAGAGAAAAAAAAGTTGAGAAAGTTATTGATCAAGCTTTTGAAATTAAACGAAAGTTATTTATTTTGATAGTCAACAGAATTAGGAAGGTAAACAAGGTAATTTATGATTTCAAAACTAATAGTAGATGGAAGAGAATAATTAATCGTAGTAATTTTTGTGATGTTTTCTCAGGAGACTGGATGCATAGTTCAAGTTCTGAGGCATTTTTTAATGAGGAGAGTTATTTCCAGGATAATGATTTGGTGCATGCAGTTGACACCAGTGGTCGAGCTTATGAAGTGAAAGATGGATGTCCAGTTGAAAAAGAAAAACTTGTAACAACAGAGACAGAAGAGGTGTTAGGTAATGAGGTTTTAGGAAGACGTCCTAAGGGTCCTGTGTACACCTGGAAGTGTAGTAGTATTTGCAGTGTGCGACAGGATTCAATCGATTTGCTTTGTGATTTTGTATGGACATTTAATAAGAAAAGTTTGAAGCAGAAAATGAAGTTGTTGCAAGAATTAGATCCTTGCAGAGTGAGAGAAGTGACAGCTTTGCATGCTCATTCACTGGCTTGTCTTTCCAGGAGAGTATGCCAGAGTGTTTTTCATCATTTTAGGATGCTAGCAGTGCATCATAATAAAGTGAGGAAATTTATTAGAATGTTGTATTATGCTAAGAGTCCAGCAATTATGCTTAAACAATTATGTGCTGCTCTTTTCCATGGTTCTGAAATAGATGTGAAGAATATTTGTGAAGAAATTGAGTTTTGTTACTTTGGAAGTAAAGAGGAGAATGTTCAAATTGACCCAGAAGAAGAGGGTAATGTTGAAGATAATGTACAGGTTTCCAGTACAGATAATTTTCAGAAAGAAATTGCCACGTTTCAGGTGAAATCAAGTGAGAGGCCTGATTTCACTTGTGTGTGTTGTCGACGGACTTATTATAAGAATCAGACTAAGTTAGTGGATTTATATGCAAAAAGTGAAAGGGAAAATAATAGTGAATGGAAGGATTTCGCAACATACTTGATGGTGGAAAATTGTTTGATTTGGGATCGGATCAACGTGTGAGTACTTATTGTTGTAACAAATTAAACCAAAACCAGATGCCAGCTAGGGCGGTTCATAATAATCTGGAATTGGTAGAGATTCCTTCTGAATTGAAGGATTTAAATACTTATGAATCTATTTTGATTCAAAGTATCCATCCCTTTCAGGCTATTGTAAGAATGGAGCCAAAGACAGGGAAGTTGCCTCCAGCAGATTTACAGAGAGGATTAAAGGGAAGAGTTGTTTATTTGCCTCTAGATTTGAACAAAAACATTAACACAATTGGAGTAGAGAAAGTGGAAGAGGAACCTCTAGTTATCATAGTTAATGGGGTTCCGACAAAGAATAAGAAAATATGGCAAGATTTAGTGGATGTTAGGAAAGTCAAAAAGGCAACAGTGTATTTGAAGAAAAATAATAAGTACTATAAGAATGTATATGTTGCAGAAGAGGAAGTAAGTGATGAAGAGGATAGCGATTTGTGTGCTGGCCAAATTGAGAAAGTAGAGGCCTCTAAAAGTGAAGAAATGTATGAACATTATAGTGTTCATCCTTTGCATTCCAAGGAAGTCATGGGGAATGCTGTTGAGTTGTTTCAAATGAAACAAGCCAAAGGGAGTCCCATTAGTGTTTGGGAGGAAAGTTTGGAAGCTCGGTCTTTCCCACAGCTATTTCCCACAGGTCGAGGAGGAAGATATGATGAGCGATCTCATCAAATTCCTGCGTCTGAATACCGAACTTTACGATTGTATGCAGAAGATCCTAGGTTTCGTCAATGCATTCCCTATTTGTTTCATCTCCTGTTTGAAAGCGATCTGTCAGGACTGTCATATGCAGTGAACCACATCTTAAAAGTGGTATACAGATGCGAAATATCTCGGCAAGGGACTTTATGCATAAAGTCAATGTCCAAGACAGTATTTTGGATTCTCACTTAATTAATCTCATGGCGTGTCAGCGTGGTACTAATGAGTACTGGTACCGTCGTCATGGTGATTTAAAATGTATGCTGAGGAACTTAGGAACTCCGACATGGTTCCTCACTCTGAGCTGTGCCGAGTATGGCTGGGAAGACTTACTTGAATTTCTACGAGAGGCAAATGGAAATATTGAAAACATTGAATTCAAGACACCTGGAGAACTGTGTTCTTTGGATCCAGTGAATGTATGCAGGTACTTCAATCATAGATTTGAAGCTATGATGTCTTTCATCACAAATAAGAAGAATCCACCTCTTGGAGAGGTGTTGGATTTCTTCTGGAGAAAGGAGTACCAAGCAAGAGGTGCTCCTCATATACATATGTTGTTGTGGATCAAGGATGCACCTAAATTTGGAACAGATCCGGATGACTTAGTGATGAATTTCATAGAACAGTATTCTACGTGTGCTGTTCCAAACGCAACGGAGAAGAAAAGCCTAGGAGAACAAGTTCTACGTTTCCAAAGCCATCGTTGTGGAAAGTACTGTCGTCGTAAATTCAGAAACAAGGACAAGTTCTCCACCAAATGTCGTTTCAACTTTCCACGACCGGTGATTTCTAAAGGAAGAGTGAACAGTTTGATGTCTTCACTGCGACATAATGTGACGAGGAAATCACCCAAAAATACATACAATTTGAAAAGGAAGGAAGAGTCCAAGTACATCAACGACTACAACCCAGTGATTTTGTCCATGTGGAATGCTAACATGGATATACAGTTTGTGGCTGACAACTGTATGGCTGTGGCTCGGTATGTGACATCTTACAGCACCAAAAAAGAAAAGACAGAACTGAAGGATATGTGGGAGGACATTTCCCATGAAAAGAGCCTCAGCAAGAAGTTGTACAGTTTCAGTCTGAAGATGTTGTCGCATCGAGAAATCGGAGCTTACGAATGTTCGGATCGATTGTCTTCAGCAAGTCTCTATGCCAAATCCAGGAGTATTGTTTGGGCGAGTCTTGGTCTTGCTGCAACGCGAAATCGAGTTCTAAAACCTGTCCGGGAAATTGAATATTTGGCAGAAAAGGAACCAAACAGTACCGACATTTTGAAGACCAACATGTTGGATACATATTATCCAAATCGAAGCAGTCACCTTGAGAATGTTTGTCTATATGAGGTTCTACAAAATTATATATTCAAGAGGAACATCAAAGAAGATATTAAGAAAGGAGTGTATGCTGTAATTGGAAGTGAGGGATGCCTGGTCAAGCAAAGAAAATGCCAATTAGTAAACCATCGAAAATTGAGTGGCGAATCTCCAGAAAAAAAGGAGTTTTTCTATTTAGCACTTTTGCAACTTTTCAAGCCTTGGCGTGCAGAAGAGGAACTGCTTGGAGATTTCCTCTGTTACGAAGACTCTTTCACTGCTGCTAAGGAGACCATAGAATGTCCTGCTTTTCCCAAATATCAAGAAATGCTAACTTTGGAAATTGAGCAGGAAGCAACGATTGCAGCCGAGATTGCCAGAGACAGTTCTCAGGACAGTCAAAGTTCTGTTTCATTGAGTCAAGATCCACTTGGAGGACCTATTATCGAAAATGAAGCTGCCACTGCTATGAATGAAGTGGAAAGAGCCATGGCACATGCTCAGGAGGATTCAGTTAACTTAGAAGACTTGGAAAAACAACTCAACGTTGAGCAGAGGAAAATATATGATGAAGTTACCAAGCAAATTGAGCATGGATTAAGTCATGAGAAGAAAGAGTGCTCATGTACATTGTTGAAGCCTGTCCGACTGTACGTGAGTGGAGAAGCGGGAACTGGAAAAAGTTTCCTCATTAAAGCAATTTCTTGTTATTTGCAGGAAAGGACTGAGTCATCGCTGTCTTGTGTTGTCACCGCTCCTACTGGACTTGCAGCACATAACATTAAAGGTATTACTTTGCATCGTCTACTGATGCTGCCGGTGGAGCATGACAACAAATTACAATACCACAAGTTATCTGGGGATGCTTGCTGTGAAGTTTCAAGAGTCTTGAGGAAAATGAAACTACTTATCATTGACGAAGTAAGCATGGTTTCCAATGTCATGCTTGCCTTTGTGCATTTGAGAATGCAAGAAGTACTTAAAACTGAATATGATGTGTTATTTGGTGGCAAACACATCATTGTTTTCGGAGATCTTCTGCAGCTGACACCAGTAAAAGGACAACCTGTGTTCAAAATACTCACGCATGAAGATACCAGGAAGTGCCTAGGGAGCATTGGCAACGTCAATATATGGTTAAACTTCAATTATTCTGAACTGCATGAAAATATGCGTCAGGCAAAAGATGAAGATTACAAGAATATTCTACAAGATATTAGAATTGGAAAAGTGACCGAGCATGGAAAAGAAGCTTTAAATGCACGATTACTTTCAAATTTATATCCCGAACAAGAGATTGTGGCTGAGAATATTTTTCAGAAAATTACTGAGAAGAAATTCGGAATATGTTTGATGCCAACTCTTGCAGAATGTGCCATCTTCAACAACAAAATGTTGAATTTAGAAAAGCAAGAGATTGTGAAACTTGAAGCTATTGACAAAATAGAGCATATGGGATCAACAATTATTTTGTCAGAGAATTTGAAATCAAAATTGGATTCATTAGAGAAGACTATATCTAAAACAGCGGGTTTTGAAAAGACTTTGAATGTGTGTTTAAATTGCCGAATTATTTTGAGAAGGAATTTACATGTTGAAAGAGGTCTGGTAAATGGATCAATGGGTAATGTTGTTGATTTTGAGAAATATAGAAATAGAGATGGAATAGAATTTTTAAAAATTAAATTTGATGGCATTGAGGAAGTACAGCTAATTGGTCGTTGTTCTGCTAGGTTTTTGCTTGTTAAAGACTTATATGTTCGCCGTAAACAGTTTCCTGTTTGCTTGGCATATGCGGTGACAATCCATAAATCGCAAGGTTTAAGTGTAGATAGTGCATTGGTGAATATTGGCAGTTCTGTGTTCAAGGAGGGTATGGCATATGTGGCATTGTCACGAGTTGGAACTTTATCGGGATTGTACTTGATTGACTGTGATGTCACAAACATTTGTGCGGATCTAGATTGTGTTAAGGAATACAATAGGTTAATAAGAGAGTATGCGCCACATTTGCCTCAATATCCTTTGTTTGAGAAACGTGTGGTAGGCCGGAAACGTAGAAATATCAGTAATAGTAGGGAGATTGTAGCAAAAAGACCAAAAGTCAATGAACCGAAAATTGTTAGCAGAAAGAAAGTGGATTCTGTTGAAGATGTTGTTGGTTTTCAATTTGAAAACAGTTCTGGTGTCAACTGCTATGCAAATGTAGTGGTTAATGTTCTCTTTTCACTAGAGAGTTTAAAAGAACAGATTCTGTTGAATTCAGAACAAATTTTATGCTGTTTGTTGAATTCTGTTTTTGAGAAATGTAGCACTGATCGAACAAAAGTAGAAAGTGTGTCTGAAGTTCGTTATCTGTTAGATGAATGTTCAGGTCAAACAGACTTCTCTGAAAATAATCAGCAAGATTGTCAGGAGTTTTTAATGTATATGCTTGATGTATTGCAAGATGAGGGTGTAGATGTAGATCACCTGTTTGGGCTTTCTTATCAATGGCAGCATGACTGCGAGAACTGTATGGTATCAAGTACTACTAGTGTAGACTCAGAAAGATTTATATATTTAACTTTGCCACACAGTTAATCAGTCTCCTTTAATAAGCTAGTAAATGCAGCGGATCACAACATGGAGTGTAGCCAATGTAAATCTGAAATGATGTCAACATTATTTATACGTAGATATGGCCAGTATGTCATTTTAATGATCCAACGATGTAGGCCTGATGGATCAAAATTGTCAACTTTAATAAAAAGATTTGTGGCTTCTCAGCTGTCAATATCAGGAAGGACTTTTGTAACTGTAGCAATTATCTATCACGATGGTCCTTCAACAACATCAGGACATTATACAGCTTATTTAAAGTCTCGAAACGGCTGGTCATTCTGCAATGATTCCATTGTAACTTTCAAAAAAAAATTGCCGTTTGACCTTAAAAATTCTTACCTGGTGTTTTTAAAACCAAAATTTTAAAGACAGAATCTCTGGATTTCCTGTAAGGAATTGCAAAAGGTTCATCAAGTAGAGGGAATGTCAGTCTGCAATGCTGTCTAGATTATTGGTCCAAAACTTTTAATTATAATGTCAATCTAAATATCCAACTATATAAACCTGATGCAAAGAAGTCTGCTTCATAGTAAGCAGAATCAGTGTCATAGGAAAAGGAGAACATGAGTGACAAAGAAGGGTAAGATATTAGTAGTCCAGGATTGTGAAAATAATCTTAAATGTTTTCTTTTTGAAAGTTGCGAAAATAGAAAATGACGGGATTTGATTGGAAGAATTACAAGAGTTGCGAATCGCTGCAACATGATTTGGCCTAGTGGAAACATGTGGTAGAATGTGAGAAGTCTTTTCTTGTATGTAACATATTTTTCAAAACGATGGAGGTTTTCTTTCAGAAAGTGGCGGGCTGAAAATATTTATAGCACAACAGAGTGGACGCTGTTCATAGGAGATCCTTCGACGTCATTGAAAGTAAGTTAAATTTTAAGGAGTTTTGAATTCAGATTTCTTAGGTTGTATGGGTTTTTTAAACACAATCATTTTGATTGTGGTTTTTTTTCCCCGCTGTTACATGATGAATACCTTCAAGTCACTGATTTAAGTGAAATTTGATACATTCTGAGAACAGCAAAAATAAACCATTTAACATGTATAATTAATGTTCTGCTTTTTGTACTTATGATATACATTTAGAAATGTGAGGTAGATATGGAGAAACTGAGGCTTCTGTAAGTGTCAAAGTTAATGCTTACAGTGCTGCATTTCTGGGTACTGTTTTTTTTTGAAAACTGAATAGACCTCACCTTAAAGAAACCTTATGTAAAGACATATCTGTTTCTACTTGAACCTTTTCCCTTGACTTTTCAAATTTTTAAATACATGTTTTAATATTTTTGAAATGTTTCTTCTCTCTTTTACAGATTGAAAGTATGACAGTTAACAAGAATTATAAGGTAAATGTTTTCTACTCTTTTAACCCGCAATCCACTGCTGATGATGTCACTGACTATGTCATGAATGATGTAATAAGTGGACATGACTTACTTCATTGGTAGGCCTTCACATGTATTAATGCATACACTGCTGCACTTCTGCGTACTGTTTCATATGCTGAACTACATCTGCACTATGAGATACTTAAGCTAAGGCAACACAGGTGATGTGATTGTGAAATGAGGAAAAGAAACTCCACGTTTTTCAATTACATTACTTGTGTTTTCTAAGTTTACGAATGACATTGTGCAGATGAATTTTAGGTCTGTCTATGGACACAGAAGAGGTCTGGCCGTTGTTCAAGAGTGAAGTGGATATGTTTTACTTCAATGGTAGGCCTTCACTTATATTATCTCCTCTATATTCTTCAACAAGTATAAATTTGATATGCAACCCTGAGTAGGCCTCACCTTAAACAAACTTTTGGAGAGAACACACCTTATCGTCATCCTGAATCAATCATTTAATCTATCACATTTAACATCTATTAGTTCTACTGCTTCATTTCTTTAATCCTTACTTTCCTGCATTTGCTACTTCTCTCATTCCTTTCTCTATTACTTAATTATTCTACTCCTTCCAGTATTTTTCTCAGTCCCTCTCTTTTCATACTTCTTCATTATTATTCACTCATTCTGTCTCTATTAATGTTACTGTTTCTGAATGATCTCAAAAAAATTTTAAAACAAGAACAGTAAGTATAAGGGTAGGAAACAGACAGTTATGTTACAAGAAAGACAGCTATAGGAAGTAAACAAAAGATACTGTTACTCGCAATCCACTGCTGATGATGTCACTGACCATGTCAAGAATGATGTAATATGTGACATGATCAGAAGTGGATTGCAGGTAACAGTATCTTTTGTTTACTTCCTATAGCTGTCTTTCTTGTAACATAACTGTCTGTTTCCTACATAACAATTATATCCTTTTACTTCTCTTCTTAGGTAAATGAATCTATTAAACACCATTTCTGGTTTAAACCCTATAGCTGTCTTTCTTTTTACATCACTCTCTGTTTTCTTCTCTTGTAATTACTCCTTTATTTTTTTTTTTTTAAATTTGGGGTTAGCTCCCGGTTCGCGTACCGGAGAGCTAACCGGAAAGCGAACTAAAAAAAAAACAGCTTGCCAGAGTGTTACACTTTCTAGCAATTTTTGTAAAAAGGGGAGGTAGTTCTGAAAAGAACTTTTTTTTTTTTTATTTTTTTTTTTTTTTACTTTTTTGAACATTATTTCATTTTTTTGTATTTTTTGAACACTTTTTTGTTTTTTTTGTTGTTTTTTTAAAGGGAAAGAACAGAAAGAGGCATTGAAAATGGCTCAACAGGAGCAAAAAAAAAATTTTAAACTTCTTGCGTTTGGAACATTGGTGTTTCTCGAAAGCCAGATTAATCAATTTCACACTCATGTTAGCGCATGAAATTAGTGTTCCACAATACAAGCATGTCAGCTTCAGATGCACAAATTTTTTTTGTATGTTGGGCACTGTTTCGTTCGCCTCTGCCACTGACAGAGACAGATCAGAAGATGTTGAAGGCTCCGAAGTTGGGGGGTTTTGTTGCAGTTCCCGCATCTCTCCACGACTGTAGTTCATTGGATGCCACCTCTGCATATGTCAGTGCATTGTGTGATTTCCAAAGCTGTATTTTTTATTTGTTCCTCGGGATAATTTTTGTTTGCAGATAAGGCACGTAGCATATCGTGCATTGACTTTTTTTTCTCCAGAAGGAATGCTAAAAAATTGCCATATAAAGCTTTCTTTCCGATGAAATACCCGGGGTAACTCTTGGACAAATTGTGGTCCCTCTTCTTCCTCTCCGTCTTCTTCTTCTCTTCCTCCTCTATGTTTCCAATAAATTGTGGAGGGGGTCCTCTCTTCCTATTAGGAGATGGGGGTGGTGGTGGTGGGGGTGCAGAAGCTGAAGCTACTATTGAAGCCATCACAGAAAATTTTCAGGTCTTCCTTTCTCAAAGTTGAAAGTCAGAGTGAGAAAAAAGGTGGGGGCTTTCATCATTTGGGAAAAGAAATAGTTCTAAACCAATGAAAAGTGTTATTTTTAGGTCATATGACCTAGTCTTACATCATTAGGAAACCAAAAGTGAAATGAACCAATGAAAAGTTTTATAAACAAGTCACATGACCTGTTCCGCTCACGTTACGCGGAGCGCGCCACGCCGCGGATCGCTTCCGGTTCGCGGCCCGGAGCACTTCCGGGAGCACTAACGCGGCGCGTCATAAGACGCATTACGCGACAACGTGATACGTCGCGCTTCCGCGACGCGTCACGATGTTGATTTCTAACGCGGCAGTTGCGCTAAAGGAACGTTTACCGGTTAGCGGACCGGGTCGCGGCATCAAATTGAGCTAACGGAAAGCTGACCGGTTCGCGGACTGGGAGCGAAACATACATTTTTTTTTTTAAAATGGATAAAAAACATGTAAAATATATTTTTGGATTTAAAGAAGAATACATTTTACAGCTACAGATATTAGCTTTTAAAAAACCAATGAAATTCACTGAAAAAACCATAGGTTATAGACCATATATAGTTAGGAATTAGCATTTACAAAACCTTGAAAAATTCACTGAAAAAACCATAGGTTATAGACCATATATAGTTAGGGATTAGCATTTACAAAACCTTATTTTACTCGCACAAAACCATTGAAATTCCATATATAGTTAGTTGCACTAACTATATATCGCGCACCCGCAATCCACTGCTGATGATGTCATATATTACATCATTCATGACATGGTCAGTGACATCACTGATGACATCACTGATGACATCTCAAATGACATCACTGATGACATCACTGATGACATCTCATTTGACATTACTGATGACATCACTGATGACATCTCAAATGACATCACCGATGACATCACTGATGACATCTCATTTGACATTACTGATCACATCACTGATGACATCATTCATGTGATAATACGATGAACCTCTCCAGACTCTAATATAACCTTAGATACACTCAGTGTAAACAGACACTCACAGACTGTCACTCAACCATGGAGTTACTCACACACCTAGTCAATCATGCAAAGAATCAAGCACACCTCCATTTCCTCAACTATACAGTTATACACACCTTACTTATTCAAACATATACTAACACATATTTACTCTCTTATACAATCCCTGATACAAGTTCACAATGATCCACACAGCCACTGACACATTCACTGGCTCTTATGCACAGTTATTTATATATGTCAACTCTCACATGTACTGTGTTTTACATATGTACTTACTTTGACATGTAGCACTGAGATATCCATTCACTCACTAATACACTCATGCACACAGTCAACCGCCCATACAGCTGTTTCCACATGCACTTTTGAACCCATACATCTACTGAATCAACTGCTCACTCATCTATGCACAGAGTCATACACCTCCCAGCCACCCACACACACACTCAGTCTCCCATACAAATACTTGGGCAACCAATCAATAACCCATATAGTTACTCATATAGCTACTTATCAACACATGCAACAGTTTACAGAACAACAGACATAATGATGCACAAATTAAGACAGTTTAGTCACTAACCCATGCACTCAGTGAGACACATTTAATCACTCACTCATACAGTCAGTCATGCACCTACTAAATCCTTCATCCAGACACTTATACATCCACTCATTCTTCAATATGTAAGACATATTTTAACTTTACAGAAACATACAGTCACTGGATGTTGTCATCAGTGATGTCATCAGTGATGTCATTTGAGATGTCATCAGTGATGTCATCAGTGATGTCACTGACCATGTCACTAATGATGTAATATATGACATCATCAGCAGTGGATTGCGGGTGCGCGATATATAGTTAGTGCAACTAACTATATATGGAATTTCAATGGTTTTGTGCGAGTAAAATAAGGTTTTGTAAATGCTAATCCCTAACTATATATGGTCTATAACCTATGGTTTTTTCAGTGAATTTTTCAAGGTTTTGTAAATGCTAATTCCTAACTATATATGGTCTATAACCTATGGTTTTTTCAGTGAATATATATATATATATATATATTCACTGAAAAAACCATAGGTTATAGACCATATATATATATATATATATTCACTGAAAAAACCATAGGTTATAGACCATATATAGTTAGGAATTAGCATTTACAAAACCTTGAAAAATTCACTGAAAAAACCATAGGTTATAGACCATATATAGTTAGGGATTAGCATTTACAAAACCTTATTTTACTCGCACAAAACCATTGAAATTCCATATATAGTTAGTTGCACTAACTATATATCGCGCACCCGCAATCCACTGCTGATGATGTCATATATTACATCATTCATCACATGGTCAGTGACATCACTGATGACATCACTGATGACATCTCAAATGACATCACTGATGACAACATCCAGTGACTGTATGTTTCTGTAAAGTTAAAATATGTCTTACATATTGAAGAATGAGTGGATGTATAAGTGTCTGGATGAAGGATTTAGTAGGTGCATGACTGACTGTATGAGTGAGTGATTAAATGTGTCTCACTGAGTGCATGGGTTAGTGACTAAACTGTCTTAATTTGTGCATCATTATGTCTGTTGTTCTGTAAACTGTTGCATGTGTTGATAAGTAGCTATATGAGTAACTATATGGGTTATTGATTGGTTGCCCAAGTATTTGTATGGGAGACTGAGTGTGTGTGTGGGTGGCTGGGAGGTGTATGACTCTGTGCATAGATGAGTGAGCAGTTGATTCAGTAGATGTATGGGTTCAAAAGTGCATGTGGAAACAGCTGTATGGGCAGTTGACTGTGTGCATGAGTGTATTAGTGAGTGAATGGATATCTCAGTGCTACATGTCAAAATAAGTACATATGTAAAACACAGTACATGTGAGAGTTGACATATATAAATAACTGTGCATAAGAGCCAGTGAATGTGTCAGTGGCTGTATGGATCATTGTGAACTTGTATCAGGGATTGTATAAGAGAGTAAATATGTGTTAGTATATGTTTGAATAAGTAAGGTGTGTATAACTGTATAGTTGAGGAAATGGAGGTGTGATTGATTCTTTGCATGATTGACTAGGTGTGTGAGTAACTCCATGGTTGAGTGACAGTCTGTGAGTGTCTGTTTACACTGAGTGTATCTAAGGTTATATTAGAGTCTGGAGAGGTTCATCGTATTATCACATGAATGATGTCATCAGTGATGTGATCAGTAATGTCAAATGAGATGTCATCAGTGATGTCATCAGTGATGTCATTTGAGATGTCATCAGTGATGTCATCAGTAATGTCAAATGAGATGTCATCAGTGATGTCATCAGTGATGTCATTTGAGATGTCATCAGTGATGTCATCAGTGATGTCACTGACCATGTCATGAATGATGTAATATATGACATCATCAGCAGTGGATTGCGGGTGCGCGATATATAGTTAGTGCAACTAACCATATATGGAATTTCAATGGTTTTGTGTGAGTAAAATAAGGTTTTGTAAATGCTAATCCCTAACTATATATGGTCTATAACCTATGGTTTTTTCAGTTAATTTTTCAAGGTTTTGTAAATGCTAATTCCTAACTATATATGGTCTATAACCTATGGTTTTTTCAGTGAATTTCATTGGTTTTTTAAAAGCTAATATCTGTAGCTGTAAAATGTATTCTTCTTTAAATCCAAAAATATATTTTACATGTTTTTTATCCATTTTAAAAAAAAAAATTTATGTTTCGCTCCCAGTCCGCGAACCGGTCAGCTTTCCGTTAGCTCAATTTGATGCCGCGACTCGGTCCGCTAACCGGTAAACGTTCCTTTAGCGCAACTGTCGCGTTAGAAATCAACATCGTGACGCGTCGCGGAAGCGCGACGTATCACGTTGTTGCGTAATGCGTCTTATGACGCGCCGCGTTAGCGCTCCCGGAAGTGCTCCGGGCCGCGAACCGGAAGCGATCCGCGGCGCGCTCCGCGTAACGTGAGCGGAACAGGTCATGTGACTTGTTTATAAAACTTTTCATTGGTTCATTTCACTTTTGGTTTCCTAATGATGTAAGACTAGGTCATATGACCTAAAAATAACACTTTTCATTGGTTTAGAACTATTTCTTTTCCCAAATGATGAAAGCCCCCACCTTTTTTCTCACTCTGACTTTCAACTTTGAGAAAGGAAGACCTGAAAATTTTCTGTGATGGCTTCAATAGTAGCTTCAGCTTCTGCACCCCCACCACCACCACCCCCATCTCCTAATAGGAAGAGAGGACCCCCTCCACAATTTATTGGAAACATAGAGGAGGAAGAGGAAGAAGAAGACGGAGAGGAAGAAGAGGGACCACAATTTGTCCAAGAGTTACCCCGGGTATTTCATCGGAAAGAAAGCTTTATATGGCAATTTTTTAGCATTCCTTCTGGAGAAAAAAAAGTCAATGCACGATATGCTACGTGCCTTATCTGCAAACAAAAATTATCCCGAGGAACAAATAAAAAATACAGCTTTGGAAATCACACAATGCACCGACATATGCAGAGGTGGCATCCAATGAACTACAGTCGTGGAGAGATGCGTGAACTGCAACAAAACCCCCCAACTTCGGTGCCTTCAACATCTTCTGATCTGTCTCTGTCAGTGGCAGAGGCGAACGAAACAGTGCCCAACATACAAAAAAATTTTGTGCATCTGAAGCTGACATGCTTGTATTGTGGAACACTAATTTCATGCGCTAACATGAGTGTGAAATTGATTAATCTGGCTTTCGAGAAACACCAATGTTCCAAACGCAAGAAGTTTAAAATTTTTTTTTTGCTCCTGTTGAGCCATTTTCAATGCCTCTTTCTGTTCTTTCCCTTTAAAAAAACAACAAAAAAAACAAAAAAGTGTTCAAAAAATACAAAAAAATGAAATAATGTTCAAAAAAGTAAAAAATAAATAAAAAGAAAATAAAAAAAAGTTCTTTTCAGAACTACCTCCCCTTTTTACAAAAATTGCTAGAAAGTGTAACACTCTGGCAAGCTGTTTTTTTTAGTTCGCTTTCCGGTTAGCTCTCCGGTACGCGAACCGAGAGCTAACCCCAAATTTAAAAAAAAATAAAAATAAAGGAGTAATTACAAGAGAAGAAAACAGAGAGTGATGTAAAAAGAAAGACAGCTATAGGGTTTAAACCAGAAATGGTGTTTAATAGATTTATTTACCTAAGAAGAGAAGTAAAAGGATATAATTGTTATGTAGGAAACAGACAGTTATGTTACAAGAAAGACAGCTATAGGAAGTAAACAAAAGATACTGTTACCCGCAATCCACTTCTGATCATGTCACATATTACATCATTCTTGACATGGTCAGTGACATCATCAGCAGTGGATTGCGAGTAACAGTATCTTTTGTTTAATTCCTATAGCTGTCTTTCTTGTAACATAACTGTCTGTTTCCTACCCTTATACTTACTGTTCTTGTTTTAAATTTTTTTTGAGATCATTCAGAAACAGTAACAATAATAGAGACAGAATGAGTGAATAATAATGAAGAAGTATGAAAAGAGAGGGACTGAGAAAAATACTGGAATGAGTAGAATAATTAAGTAATAGAGAAAGGAATGAGAGAAGTAGCAAACGCAGGAAAGTAAGGATTAAAGAAATGAAGCAGTAGAACTAATAGATGTTAAATGTGATAGATTAAATGATTGATTCAGGATGACGATAAGGTGTGTTCTCTCCAAAAGTTTGTTTAAGGTGAGGCCTATTCAGGGTTGCATATCAAATTTATACTTGTTGAAGAATATAGAGGAGATAATATAAGTGAAGGCCTATCATTGAAGTAAAACATATCCACTTCACTCTTGAACAACGGCCAGACCTCTTCTGTGTCCATAGACAGACCTAAAATTCATCTGCACAATGTCATTCGTAAACTTAGAAAACACAAGTAATGTAATTGAAAAACGTGGAGTTTCTTTTCCTCATTTCACAATCACATCACCTGTGTTGCCTTAGCTTAGGTATCTCATAGTGCAGATGTAGTTCAGCATATGAAACAGTACGCAGAAGTGCAGCAGTGTATGCATTAATACATGTGAAGGCCTACCAATGAAGTAAGTCATGTCCACTTATTACATCATTCATGACATAGTCAGTGACATCATCAGCAGTGGATTGCGGGTTAAAAGAGTAGAAAATATTTACCTTATAATTCTTGTTAACTGTCATACTTTCAATCTGTAAAAGAGAGAAGAAACATTTCAAAAATATTAAAACATGTATTTAAAAATTTGAAAAGACAAGGGAAAAGGTTCAAGTAGAAACAGATATGTCTTTACAAGAGGTTTCTTTAAGGTGAGGTCTATTCAGTTTTCAAAAAAAAAACAGTACCCAGAAATGCAGCACTGTAAGCATTAACTTTGACACTTACAGAAGCCTCAGTTTCTCCATATCTACCTCACATTTCTAAATGTATATCATAAGTACAAAAAGCAGAACATTAATTATACATGTTAAATGGTTTATTTTTGCTGTTCTCAGAATGTATCAAATTTCACTTAAATCAGTGACATCATGTAACAGCGGGGAAAAAAACCACAATCAAAATGATTGTGTTTAAAAAACCCATGCAACCTAAGAAATCTGAATTCAAAACTCCTTAAAATTAACTTACTTTCAATGACGTCGAAGGATCTCCTATGAACAGCGTCCACTCTGTTGTGCTATAAATATTTTCAGCCCGCCACTTTCTGAAAGAAAACCTCCATCGTTTTGAAAAATATGTTACATACAAGAAAAGACTTCTCACATTCTACCACATGTTTCCACTAGGCCAAATCATGTTGCAGCGATTCGCAACTCTTGTAATTCTTCCAATCAAATCCCGTCATTTTCTATTTTCGCAACTTTCAAAAAGAAAACATTTAAGATTATTTTCACAATCCTGGACTACTAATATCTTACCCTTCTTTGTCACTCATGTTCTCCTTTTCCTATGACACTGATTCTGCTTACTATGAAGCAGACTTCTTTGCATCAGGTTTATATAGTTGGATATTTAAATTGACATTATAATTAAAAGTTTTGGACCAATAATCTAGACAGCATTGCAGACTTACATTCCCTCTACTTGATGAACCTTTTGCAATTCCTCACAGGAAATCCCGAGATTCTTTCTTTAAAATTTTGGTTTTAAAAACACCAGGTAAGAATTTTTAAGGTCAAACGGCATTTTTTTTTTGAAAGTTACAACGGAATCATTGCAGAATGACCACCCGTTTCGAGACTTTAAATAAGCTGTATAATGTCCTGATGTTGTTGAAGGACCATCGTGATAGATAATTGCTACAGTTACAAAAGTCCTTCCTGATATTGACAGCTGAGAAGCCACAAAAATTTTTATTAAAGTTGACAATTTTGATCCATCAGGCCTACATCGTTGGATCATTAAAATGACATACTGGCCATATCTACGTATAAATAATGTTGACATCATTTCAGATTTACATTGGCTACACTCCATGTTGTGATCCGCTGCATTTACTAGCTTATTAAAGGAGACTTATTTACTGTCTGGCAAAGTTAAATATATAAATCTTTCTGAGTCTACACTAGTAGTACTTGATACCATACAGTTCTCGCAGTCATGCTGCCATTGATAAGAAAGCCCAAACAGGTGATCTACATCTACACCCTCATCTTGCAATACATCAAGCATATACATTAAAAACTCCTGACAATCTTGCTGATTATTTTCAGAGAAGTCTGTTTGACCTGAACATTCATCTAACAGATAACGAACTTCAGACACACTTTCTACTTTTGTTCGATCAGTGCTACATTTCTCAAAAACAGAATTCAACAAACAGCATAAAATTTGTTCTGAATTCAACAGAATCTGTTCTTTTAAACTCTCTAGTGAAAAGAGAACATTAACCACTACATTTGCATAGCAGTTGACACCAGAACTGTTTTCAAATTGAAAACCAACAACATCTTCAACAGAATCCACTTTCTTTCTGCTAACAATTTTCGGTTCATTGACTTTTGGTCTTTTTGCTACAATCTCCCTACTATTACTGATATTTCTACGTTTCCGGCCTACCACATTTTTCTCAAACAAAGGATATTGAGGCAAATGTGGCGCATACTCTCTTCTTAACCTATTGTATTCCTTAACACAATCTAGATCCGCACAAATGTTTGTGACATCACAGTCAATCAAGTACAATCCCAATAAAGTTCTAACTCGTGACAATGCCACATATGCCATACCCTCCTTGAACACAGAACTGCCAATATTCACCAATGCACTATCTACACTTAAACCTTGCGATTTATGGATTGTCACCGCATATGCCAAGCAAACAGGAAACTGTTTACGGCGAACATATAAGTCTTTAACAAGCAAAAACCTAGCAGAACAACGACCAATTAGCTGTACTTCCTCAATGCCATCAAATTTAATTTTTAAAAATTCTATTCCATCTCTATTTCTATATTTCTCAAAATCAACAACATTACCCATTGATCCATTTACCAGACCTCTTTCAACATGTAAATTCCTTCTCAAAATAATTCGGCAATTTAAACACACATTCAAAGTCTTTTCAAAACCCGCTGTTTTAGATGTAGTCTTCTCTAATGAATCCAATTTTGATTTCAAATTCTCTGACAAAATAATTGTTGATCCCATATGCTCTATTTTGTCAATAGCTTCAAGTTTCACAATCTCTTGCTTTTCTAAATTCAACATTTTGTTGTTGAAGATGGCACATTCTGCAAGAGTTGGCATCAAACATATTCCGGATTTCTTCTCAGTAATTTTCTGAAAAATATTCTCAGCCACAATCTCTTGTTCGGGATATAAATTTGAAAGTAATCGTGCATTTAAAGCTTCTTTTCCATGCTCGGTCACTTTTCCAATTCTAATATCTTGTAGAATATTCTTGTAATCTTCATCTTTTGCCTGACGCATATTTTCATGCAGTTCAGCATAATTGAAGTTTAACCATATATTGACGTTGCCAATGCTCCCTAGGCACTTCCTGGTATCTTCATGCGTGAGTATTTTGAACACAGGTTGTCCTTTTACTGGTGTCAGCTGCAGAAGATCTCTGAAAACAATGATGTGTTTGCCACCAAATAACACATCATATTCAGTTTTAAGTACTTCTTGCATTCTCAAATGCACAAAGGCAAGCATGACATTGGAAACCATGCTAACTTCGTCAATGATAAGTAGTTTCATTTTCCTCAAGACTCTTGAAACTTCACAGCAAGCATCCCCAGATAACTTGTGGTATTGTAATTTGTTGTCATGCTCCACCGGCAGCATCAGTAGACGATGCAAAGTAATACCTTTAATGTTATGTGCTGCAAGTCCAGTAGGAGTGGTGACAACACAAGACAGCGATGACTCAGTCCTTTCCTGCAAATAACAAGAAATTGCTTTAATGAGGAAACTTTTTCCAGTTCCCGCTTCTCCACTCACGTACAGTCGGACAGGCTTCAACGATGTACATGAGCACTCTTTCTTCTCATGACTTAATCCATGCTCAATTTGCTTGGTAACTTCATCATATATTTTCCTCTGCTCAACGTTGAGTTGTTTTTCCAAGTCTTCTAAGTTAACTGAATCCTCCTGAGCATGTGCCATGGCTCTTTCCACTTCATTCATAGCAGTGGCAGCTTCATTTTTGATAATAGGTCCTCCAAGTGGATCTTGACTCAATGAAACAGAACTTTGACTGTCCTGAGAACTGTCTCTGGCAATCTCGGCTGCAATCGTTGCTTCCTGCTCAATTTCCAAAGTTAGCATTTCTTGATATTTGGGAAATGCAGGACATTCTATGGTCTCCTTAGCAGCAGTGAAAGAGTCTTCGTAACAGAGGAAATCTCCAAGCAGTTCCTCTTCTGCACGCCAAGGCTTGAAAAGTTGCAAAAGTGCTAAATAGAAAAACTCCTTTTTTTCTGGAGATTCGCCACTCAATTTTCGATGGTTTACTAATTGGCATTTTCTTTGCTTGACCAGGCATCCCTCACTTCCAATTACAGCATACACTCCTTTCTCAATATCTTCTTTGATGTTCCTCTTGAATATATCATTTTGTAGAACCTCATATAGACAAACATTCTCAAGGTGACTGCTTCGATTTGGATAATATGTATCCAACATGTTGGTCTTCAAAATGTCGGTACTGTTTGGTTCCTTTTCTGCCAAATATTCAATTTCCCGGACAGGTTTTAGAACTCGATTTCGTGTTGCAGCAAGACCAAGACTCGCCCAAACAATACTCCTGGATTTGGCATAGAGACTTGCTGAAGACAATCGATCCGAACATTCGTAAGCTCCGATTTCTCGATGCGACAACATCTTCAGACTGAAACTGTACAACTTCTTGCTGAGGCTCTTTTCATGGGAAATGTCCTCCCACATATCCTTCAGTTCTGTCTTTTCTTTTTTGGTGATGTAAGATGTCACATACTGAGCCACAGCCATACAGTTGTCAGCCACAAACTGTATATCCATGTTAGCATTCCACATGGACAAAATCACTGGGTTGTAGTCGTTGATGTACTTGGACTCTTCGTTCCTTTTCAAATTGTATGTATTTTTGGGTGATTTCCTCGTCACATTATGTCGCAGTGAAGACATCAAACTGTTCACTCTTCCTTTAGAAATCACCGGTCGTGGAAAGTTGAAACGACATTTGGTGTAGAACTTGTCCTTGTTTCTGAATTTACCACGACAGTACTTTCCACAACGATGGCTTTGGAAACGTAGAACTTGTTCTCTTAGGCTTTTCTTCTCCGTTGCGTTTGGAACAGCACATGTAGAATACTGTTCTATGAAATTCATCACTAAGTCATCCGGATCTGTTCCAAATTTAGGTGCATCCTTGATCCACAACAACATATGTATATGAGGAGCACCTCTTGCTTGGTACTCCTTTCTCCAGAAGAAATCCAACACCTCTCCAAGAGGTGGATTCTTCTTATTTGTGATGAAAGACATCATAGCTTCAAATCTATGATTGAAGTACCTGCATACATTCACTGGATCCAAAGAACACAGTTCTCCAGGTGTCTTGAATTCAATGTTTTCAATATTTCCATTTGCCTCTCGTAGAAATTCAAGTAAGTCTTCCCAGCCATACTCGGCACAGCTCAGAGTGAGGAACCATGTCGGAGTTCCTAAGTTCCTCAGCATACATTTTAAATCACCATGACGACGGTACCAGTACTCATTAGTACCACGCTGACACGCCATGAGATTAATTAAGTGAGAATCCAAAATACTGTCTTGGACATTGACTTTATGCATAAAGTCCCTTGCCGAGATATTTCGCATCTGTATACCACTTTTTAAGATGTGGTTCACTGCATATGACAGTCCAGACAGATCGCTTTCAAACAGGAGATGAAACAAATAGGGAATGCATTGACGAAACCTAGGATCTTCTGCATACAATCGTAAAGTTCGGTATTCAGACGCAGGAATTTGATGAGATCGCTCATCATATCTTCCTCCTCGACCTGTGGGAAATAGCTGTGGGAAACACCGAGCTTCCAAACTTTCCTCCCAAACACTAATGGGACTCCCTTTGGCTTGTTTCATTTGAAACAACTCAATAGCATTCCCCATGACTTCCTTGGAATGCAAAGGATGAACACTATAATGTTCATATATTTCTTCACTTTTAGAGGCCTCTACTTTCTCAATTTGGCCAGCACACAAATCGCTATCCTCTTCATCACTTACTTCCTCTTCTGCAACATATACATTCTTATAGTACTTATTATTTTTCTTCAAATACACTGTTGCCTTTTTGACTTTCCTAACATCCACTAAATCTTGCCATATTTTCTTATTCTTTGTCGGAACCCCATTAACCAAGATAACCAGAGGTTCCTCTTCCACTTTTTCTACTCCAATTGTGTTAATGTTTTTGTTCAAATCTAGAGGCAAATAAACGACTCTTCCCTTTAATCCTCTCTGTAAATCTGCTGGAGGCAACTTCCCTGTCTTTGGCTCCATTCTTACAATAGCCTGAAAGGGATGGATACTTTGAATCAAAATAGATTCATAAGTATTTAAATCCTTCAATTCAGAAGGAATCTCAACCAATTCCAGATTATTATGAACTGCCCTAGCAGGCATCTGGTTTTGGTTTAATTTATTACAACAATAAGTACACACACGTTGATCCGATCCCAAATCAAAATAATTTTCTACCATCAAGTATGTGGCAAAATCCTTCCATTCACTATTATTTTCCCTTTCACTTTTTGCATATAAATCCACTACCTTAGTCTGATTCTTATAATAAGTGCGTCGACAACATACACAAGTGAAATTAGGCCTCTCACTTGATTTCATCTGAAACGTGGCAATTTCCTTCTGAAAATTATCTGTACTGGAAACCTGTACATTATCTTCAACATTACCCTCTACTTCAGGGTCAATTTGAACATTCTCATCTTTACTACCAAAGTAACAAAACTCAATTTCTTCACAAATATTCTTCACATCTATTTCAGAACCATGCAAAAGAGCAGCACATAATTGTTTAAGCATAATTGCTGGACTCTTAGCATAATACAACATTCTCACTAATTTTCTCACTTTATTATGATGCACTGCTAGCATCCTGAAATGATGAAAAACACTCTGGCATACTCTCCTGGAAAGACAAGCCAGTGAATGACCACGCAAACCTGTCATTTGTCTCACTCTGCAAGGATCTAAATCTTGCAACAACTTCATTTTCTGCTTCAAACTTTTCTTATTAAATGTCCGTATAAAATCACAAAGCAAATTGATGGAAACCTGTCGCACACTGCAAATAGAACTACACTTCCAAATGTACACAGGACCCTTAGGACGTCTTCCTAAAACCTCATCACTTAGCGCCTCTTCTGTCTCTGTTGTCACAAGTTTTTCTTTTTCAACTGGACAACCATCCTTCACTTCATAAGCTCGACCACTGGTGTCAACTGCAAACACCAAATCATTATCCTGAAAATAACTCTCCTCATTAAAAAATGCCTCACAACTTGAACTATGCATCCATTCTCCGGAAAAAACTTCACAAAAGTTACTACGATTTACTACTCTCTTCCATCTACTTTTTGTTTTGAAATCAGAAATTACCTTGCTTAGTTTCCTAATTCTATTGATTACCAAAATAAACAACTTTCGCTTAATTTCAAAAGCATGATCAATAATTTTCTCTACATTTTTCTTCTTCTTATAAAATGCCACTTTCTGTTGGCCTTTCTTAATATTTTTTAATAAATTAACTATTATCCTGTTACGGAACATTCGTTTTCGAATGTCCCTAAACTGTTGTTTCCTTCTACTATCATGCACAGAGTTATCTCTTCCTCTACCAGTAACATTTTTGATGGGTCTTTCCTTTCCATTTAAATTGCTTTTCTTTTTCTGAACTGAAACATTTTTGCGATAAATACTTTTTTTACTAAAAATATTTCTTAAGAATGATTTTGTGCTCTTACCCGGAGCTTTCTTGGTGTTTTGATAAGTATTTGGGGAAGAGGACTGCTGCAATAAAAGATCATCCTGCTGTCTTTGACGTTTTCTAGCCTTTCTAATTCTATTTTTCGGAGGCATTTTTCAAAATATGAAAAGATCTGCAGTTGAATCTGTGGTAAAATATAATAAAAAATGTTATTAACCACTATTACCAAACAGTAAATGAATAACAGTCATCAAAAACTTAATGCCCTACTTATTATTTAACATAGCAAATCTTTTGCACCAGCACTGCATCACAAAAATGACACACAGTGGTACAAAACAGGCATACAACAATCATAAATCTCTCCCTAATATTTTAAATGATTAATTCAGGATGACGATAAGGTGTGGCCTATCTAAAGGTTTGTTTAGGCCCAGATCTTTGGACTGGGGTGAATGTGTGTCATTGATCCACATTCGGTCCATCGCCTGTTTTGTTTATTTGAGGTGAGGCCAACACATGGTTGCAGATAAGATTTTCACTGAAGAAAACAAAGGAGATAATACATGTGAAGGCCTACCAATGAAGTAAGTCATTATTTGAAATCAATTACATTTCTGGATATGTACTGCTAAAGCTTCATAGGTTGTTTTGGGTCATATTTATAAGGCATATGAGTGTGTATGATGTTATTTTTCCTTTTTAAATGGAAAGCGTTCTTCATGGTGCAAGTTTCTTGTAAATACGCTCCCACTTGCGCTTGGC
Organism: Lissotriton vulgaris; assembly: GCF_964263255.1. Taxonomy (NCBI): domain Eukaryota; kingdom Metazoa; phylum Chordata; class Amphibia; order Caudata; family Salamandridae; genus Lissotriton; species Lissotriton vulgaris. Next base: position 1,537,746,700 of record NC_141695.1, read on the forward strand.
AAATTTAGATTTTGATTATGGGAGTTACATAGCCATGTTAATAATGTCAAAAAAATGGTGCTAGGGCATTCCAAAAAACGCTTTCATGTGTCTCAAGGACATTTTCAGTCATTTCCTCTTGAATGCAGGTATACAATTGATTTATATGCTGTGTTTAAAAACGATTTTTTGAAATCAATTACATTTCTGGATATGTCCTGCTAGAGCTTCATAGGTTGTTTTGGGTAATATTTATAAGGCATATGAGTGTCTATGATGTTATTTTTCCTTTTTAAATGGAAAGCGTTCTTCATGGTGCAAGTTTCTTGTAAATACGCTCCCACTTGCGTTTGGCAAATTTAGATTTTGATTATGGGAGTTACATAGCCATGTTAATAATGTCCAAAAAATGGTGCTAGGGCATTCCAGAAAACGCTTTCATGTGTTTTAAGGACATTTTCAGTCATTTCCTCTTGAAAACAGGTATACATTTGATTTATATGCTGTGTTTAAAAACGATTATTTGAAATCAATTACATTTCTGGATATGTACTGCTAGAGCTTCATAGGTTGTTTTGGGTCATATTTATAAGGCATATGAGTGTCTATGATGTTATTTTTCCTTTTTAAATGGAAAGCGTTCTTCATGGTGCAAGTTTCTTGTAAATACGCTCCCACCTGCAGTTGGCAAATTTAGATTTTGATTATGCCCTTACACCATTTTTGGAACATTATTAACATGGCTATGTAACTCCCATAATCAAAATCTAAATTTGCCAAGCACAGGTGGGAGCGTATTTACAAGAAACTTGCACCATGAAGAACGCTTTCCATTTAAAAAGGAAAAATAACATCATAGACACTCATATGCCTTATAAATATGACCCAAAACAACCTATGAAGCTCTAGCAGTACATATCCAGAAATGTAATTGATTTCAAATAATCGTTTTTAAACACAGCATATAAATCAATTGTATACCTGCATTCAAGAGGAAATGACTGAAAATGTCCTTGAGACACATGAAAGCGTTTTCTGGAATGCCCTAGCACCATTTTTTTGACATTATTAACATGGCTATGTAACTCCCATAATCAAAATCTAAATTTGCCAACCGCAAGTGGGAGCGTATTTACAAGAAACTTGCACCATGAAGAACACTTTCCATTTAAAAAGGAAAAATAACATCATAGAAAAGAATCGTTTTTAAACACAGCATATAAATCAATTGTATACCTGCATTCAAGAGGAAATGACTGAAAATGTCCTTGAGACACATGAAAGCGTTTTCTGGAATGCCCTAGCACCATTTTTTGGACATTATTAACATGGCTATGTAACTCCCATAATCAAAATCTAAATTTGCCAAGCGCAGGTGGGAGCGTATTTACAAGACACTTGCCCCATGAGGAATGCTTTCCATTTAAAAAGGAAAAAATAACATCAAAGACACTCAAATGCCTTATAAATATGACCCAAAACAACCTATGAAGCTCTAGCAGTACATATCCAGAAATGTAATTGATTTCAAAAATCGTTTTTAAAAACAACATATCTGTTTCAGCTTACATGAGAGACCATGGAATGGGCTCCATGTACAACAATAACTTGTGTGGCACTGCATGCCAGAATGCTACACCGAATATGCAATTACAATTTCTCAAAGTAACAAAATCTATTTCTATATCACTAGAGACAAAGCCACATTTTAAAAACACAGCTTTCTTCATCATTTTCTCCTTAAATCATACTATTCTCTATCTAAAATAAATAAATCTTTTCTCACCTTAGCAAATACTTTTTGAGTTTTGAAAACAGTCTCAGAAATACACCAAATTGTCTTCAGCAGAAGAAAAAGGATGCACTCCAGAGGCTGCAGCTATTGAAAGCACAGAAATACAGATATTCATTTCACATATCTCTCATATTAGCCAATCATAACTCTTCCCTCACTTTTTTCAAATCAAAACCCTTCCCCCCTCTGCCCTCTCTGCCTTTTTTCCATAGCAACCACCTCCTGGAAGACCTCTCATGTTTGCAAATTCACACAACAATGTTTCAATTGAACTCTGAACTCTCAGTGCACCTGCGTATCCAGTGCAATCTTTCATTAAATGTTTCTTCCTTGACCATTCAAATTACATCTTTCAAAGAACACATCCATGCACCCTAACTTTCTGTTTTCAGAAATGGAAATGCACCAATCACTGCTAATGAATCATTAGCATTGGAAATCCACAGTTTTTTTTCTTTACAAACTCCTACTGTTTCAACTGCCCTTTCATTACCACACTTCATCTGACTGCAGCCCAACCTTCTCCCACCATGTTTAAGGTCTGGATTGTTGGACATAGTTACATCCACTGGGCTCAAAGGTATGCTGAGAACAGAAATTTACACAACCTCAATTTACAAGATGTGGAAATTAAGTGGTTGGGCCAAAGAGGATTAAAATGTCACCAATTGATACCATTGGTGAAAACCTTTATGCATTTGCCAAAACCTGACCTGTTAATAGTGCACTGTGGAGGTAATGATTTGGGCACTTTGACTGGGGTAGGTCTGGAAATGCTTTTAAAGGACACCTTTGAGCAATTAATGGCACTTTTCCCTCAAACTGCCTTGGTATATTCCAATATATGCCAAAGACAGAAATGGAGGTGGTCCAACCAATTTTGTCCACAAATTGAGAAAGCGAGGAAGCATGTAAACAAATCTGTTTCAGCTTACATGAGAGACCATGGAATGGGCTCCTTGTATAACAATAACTTGCGTTACTACATGCAAGATATCTACAGAGGAGATGGAGTTCACTTCTCAGATGAGGGCAACAGAATTTTCATTCTGAATGTAAGACTGTGCATTGGTACCTACTTATAAGTACCTAAATGTACCATAAACCCAAAAGCTCTTCTCAGAGCTACCCTTCATCTGATCACTCACAATTATTATTTTTCTCTAACTTTTTTCTGTAATTTTCAACAAACTACGCTCAAAGAGCGCTACCCGGTACGCGAACTGGAAGCTAACCGCGCAAAATTTTTAAAAAAATGTTTTTTCTCCGCACATATGGTCCTCCTCAGCCACCCTCAGAAAACCTAGGGGGTCAAAATACTTGTACCGTGTCCCCTTCTACCCTTTCTGAACATTATTTACCCTCCATTTTATATCTTAATTCGACCGAAACACAAAATGGTGGACTCCCGTTACGCTCCTAGTTCGCGGACCGGACCGCTTCCCGGGAAGCGGTCCAAAAAAAAGGTGGGAAAGTAATTCACAAAAAAATGACTTTAGACACTCTCACCAAATATAGATTAGCTTATACTACATAACAATCCCTTTCATTTTCACAAATTTGATTGAAATTCTATTTAGCCATTAAGCCTGTAGACCTCTCTAAATACCTTGAGGTAAATTACTTCACAAAACACATCTGAAGTGTTGGAATTGACAACCAATGAAAATGTTACTTTCATTTTCTACTTTTATTACCTGATATTTGATTGGTTATATACCTGAATATATATAAAGGAAGAGAAGAAAACACAGCCATTTTGACTACTACTTCTTGTTGTACATCACATTTCAATAGTTACCTAACACTTCAACTTGTTTCTGAAGGTAAGTTGTTATTTTTAAAACTGAAGTATATTGTGCACTATAACTTGATATGGTAGACTTTTTCTGATAGATATACACTATCCGTCTGTAGTAGTTATGGATTTAGATAGACTTCTCTGTTATAGTTATGAATGGAATTAGGCTTGTCTTGGTTAAATCACATACACTTTTTTATAGTCCTATTTCCACTCTGATACTATACACTGCCAAAAGAAAAATTCACTGATAAAAACTGCCTATCTAAAATTAATCCCAACAGTGCCCTATCTCTACTAATATATATTTTTTTAATCATAATTTCAGGCAAAATGGAAGGCGAACAACAAGTAAAATTTACAATTGTACTGGAGGAGAGCAGCCAAGAAAAAATTGATGATTTTATGGATCAAAGTAGAGACCAGGAACTACTACAATGTGTTGAAGCAGTGGATAACCTGCTTCAAAATGAGGACATGTTACACCCTATATTCAATTTTGAAATATCTGACACTGAAATGTTAGAAAGTTTAATCAATTATGAAACACAATCAAAATAAAAAAAAAACTTTAAAAATAAAGAAAACAAAAAAAACAACAAAAACAACAAACAATTAACATACAGTATTAAAAAAATCTATCATTCTATTATCCTTATAGTACGCTGCCCAGAACGCTTTCCGGTTCGCGTACTAGGCGCTCACCACGCAAAAAAAATATGTATTTTTTTTTTTTTGCCCTGCTGGGACCTTTTACAACCTCCACATAAAACCTAGGGGGTCAGCGAGGATCTACTATGCCCCCTTATGGTAATTTCCCCCTTTGTTTTGGACTCCTCTTGTCTCTCGATCCTACCGAGAGACAAGATGGCGGCCGCACCGGACTGTTTAGAATGTTGACAGACACCGAAGAACCAATCAGCTTCGCATCGCAACGTCCCGTAACGCGAAAAGTACGCGAACCGGAGCGCTGCCCGGAGCGCTGTTACAGATATATATCTTGTTTTAAACGTTAATTTCTCAAAATCCACTGGAGCACATATATTGAGACCTAGCAAAGGCACATCGGGCTACCAGTCCCTACAATTTTGCCAAGTTTCGTGGAAATCCATTCAGCCGTTCGGGCTAAAAGTGAGGCCAACCGCCCTATGGAAATTAACATGGGAAAAACGCGTTTTGGGACCCCCCTTTTTTCTCGGCCCCCCCTTAACGAAACCCTCCCAAATTTTCAGGGGCTGCTCAGAAACAAAATGTACCATTTTCCTGAAAATTTCAGCCGATTCCGTCCACAAACGCCAAAGTTATTAGACATAGAATTTTCAGAAATCCCATAGGGAAAAAATCCTAACTATATATACCTACTGCGACCGCCAGTAGGTAATATATATATATATATATATATGTATATATATATATATATATATATATATATATATATATATATATATATATATATATATTCACTGAAAAAAAACATAGGTTTCCGGGACGTTATAGTTAGTTGGACATTTCACTCGTGCAAAACCATATAAGTTCCCATGTTATAGTTAGTTCAGCCAACTATAACTTGCGCCCCCCCAATGCACTGCTAATAACGTCACATATTACATCATTCATGAGATAGTCAGTGACATCACTGATGGATGTATGACGTTACAACACATACTTTTACATAGCCTACCTTTACAACGCAATTTTTACACCGCAACATCCTTTACAACGCATACCATTACAACGCATGCCATTACAACAAATTCTTTGAAACTACCTTTACAATGCATTCCACTACAAGGCATACTACATTTACAAAGCATACCATTACAACGCATAACATTACATTGCATGTAAGGTAAGTATTGGATAGTGTAGGGGTAAAAATTACTATTCTAACTCCAGGGGGTGCAACAGTAGGGTAAGTGTTGGATAGTGTAGGGGTTAAAATTACTATTCTAACTCCAGGGGGTGCAACAGTAGGGTAAGTGTTGGGGTAAAAAATACTATTCTAACTCCACAGTAGGGTAAGTGTTGGATAATGTAAGGGTACTATGTGTTGTAATGCTATGTGTTGTAATGGTATGCGTTGTAATGACTGCATTGTAATGGCATGTGTTGTAGTGGTGTGCGTTGTAGTGTCATGCGTTGTAATGGTTGCGTTGTAAATGCATGCATTGTAATGGATGTTGTGTTGTAAAAGTTTTGTGGTAATGGTAGTGGGGTGTAAAAGTTGCGTTGTAAAGGTTGTTTCCCATCACTGATGACATCTCAAATAAAATTACTGATGACGTCATCCAGTGACTGTGTGTTTCTGTAAACTTTAAGTATGTTTTATATATATGCCAAGGTGTATTGACGAATGAGTGGGTGTATAAGTGTCTGGATGGAATATTTAGTATGTACATGACTGACTCTATAAGTGAGTGATTAAATGTGTCTTACTGAATGCATGGGTTGATGAATAAACTGAATGAATGTGTGTATCATTATATCTGTTGTTGTGTAAGCTGCTGCATGTGTTGGTCAGTAGCTACATGAGTGTCTTCCGGATTTATTGTTTGGTTGCCTGAGTATTTGTATGGGAGACTGAATGTTTGTGTGGATGGGTGGGAGGTGTGTGACTCTGTGCATAGATGTGTGACTGGTTGAATGACTGGGTGTATGGGTTCAAGAGTGAATGTGGAAACAGCTGTATGGGCGGGTGAGTCTGTGTATGGGTGTGTTGGTGAGAGATTGGATGTCTCAGTGGTACATGTCCAAGTAACTACATTTGTAAAAGGCAGTGTATGCGAGACTTGAAGTATAAAAATGGCTATACATGAGAGTTAGTGACTGTGAGCATGTACTTGTATCAGTGATTGTATAAGAGAGTAAGTATGTGTTAGTATTTGTTTCAATATGTAGCTGGTGTGTTTATAACTGTATAGATGAGGAAAAGGGACTGTGGTTCACTCTTTGCATGACTGACTAGGAGTGTGAGTAAATCCATGGATGAGTGGTTGTGTGTCACTGTCTGTATAGGTGTATGAGTGCATATGATAGTGTTGTATTGATGAGTGACTGTATGTATGAGTTATTGTATGGGTGAATCAGTGGATGTGCCAATCAGTGAGTGGTATTGGTGTGTCTATGGTTTCAAAAATAGTAGTCTATATTTTAGAATTGGTGTATCAATTATATTATATTATGGTGTGAGGAGATGCATTGTATTATCACATGGATAATGTCATCAGTGATGTCATCAGTGATGGCATTTGAGATATTATCAGTGATGTCATCAGTGATGTCACTGTATAATGACAAATAACACTCCCAGGCAATATATATTGCAGTGCAATGTAAACAAGCAAGTCGCGGAGAAAGATGTGAATAAAAAATGTCATACATTTTTTATAATTATCATATGATTTAAAAGAAGATCATAAAAATATTAACATATCACAAAATATGATACACCTAATATATTAAAAACATTTCATATTATGGTGCTTTATCAAAAGACGATGGTTTCTTCTGGTTAGTTACGATAATCAGTGATGTCACTGACCATGTCATGAATGACGTAATATGTGACGTCATCAGCAGTGCATTGCGAGGGCGTGAGTTATAGTTACCTGAAATAAGTATAACGTGGGAATTTCTATGGTTTTGTACGAGTGAAATTTCCAACTAACTATAACATCCCTGAAACCTATGGTTTTTTCAGTGAATTTGTAAGGTTTTTAAATGCTGATTTCTAATTATAACATCCCTGAAACTTATGTTTTTTTAGTGAATTTCAAAGGTTTTTTAAATGCTAATTTCTAACTATACAGTGCCTAAAACCTGATAAAAAAATATATATATTGGCCCGCAGAGGGAGGCCTGCGGGCCTGCTAGTAGAGACACACCTATGAGCTAACCGAATGGCTCAAAGAGGTAGAGCTGCGGGCCCGACGGCTCGTGGCACACAGCTGCAAGCCGATGCACTTGAATCTAAAGGCATAGCCGTGAGCGGCAATTGGTTCTGACCACGATATAACACAGATACATCAACCTCTGCAATATCAACAACACACAAAACAATGTTGTGTAATGGCAAATACTGAAAAATGCTGCAACATCCTAAAAGGTATTGAATACATTGTGACTGTGTCACAACGTATAGTTCGCTGTAAAAACATGCTGTTTCCTCCCTCATAAGGGAGTTTCGATACCTTGATTTGGCCTTGATTCCGACCTTGAAGATAGAGTTTGACAAGTTGAGCCGAATAAGAGTCGTATTGTCCCAGAAAGAAGTTTCTTTCACTTCTCACCTTGAGACTTATGTCCTGCAGCTGGCCAACATGACAGCAGAAGTTCATAATGTATTAAACACTGATCTCCCACAACATTTTGCTGAACTAATTCATTCTATTTTCAATGCTTCACATACAGCAAGGCTAGCACATTTTTATTTTTATTTTTGAGATCCGGCCTTGTAACGTGTTTTCAAACTGTGTGATCTGTGTGATCCCTGCTTTCATTCATTCTATTTTCTCAAGTGTTTTTGGCAGGTTGCCCTTCGACTAGCTTTTGCTGCCGGACTTTTCCTTTGATCTGCATGCTCAGAAATGGCTGCTCCACTTGTGCTCGTTCACAACCCAGCCCTACTATAGCTACTTTGCAACCTCATGCTTGACTATTATGGTACCGTGCCGCTGGCTACTCTCAGCATGGCTTACAATTTGTATTTCTGCTATCCCTGGTATACTTGCATCCAGCCAGTGTTCTCATGCATATCCTGTCCCTTCCAATGGGCGTTGGATCTATGCCTCACAAACACAGCGTCGCCTGAACCGGATTTTCCTTTACTGATGAACCCTTTGATGAATCATGAGTCTGAATGTTCCGGTATTGATTTCATGGCATATGCTGCTGCACTTGGTGTACTAGCTCAGTGGGATGTATGTACGGCTGCACATGATTACATCAAGTACCACGCAAGTTGCCTGGCTGTGGTGCTGGAAGCACCGATAATCAATGAGCACTTTTGCTCTTTCGAATTGCTCAATTGGATGGTGTCTACTTTTTCAGACAAAATAATGATTTCCTATTGGAAGCTGTTTCAACTTAGTGCCCTTACACACTGATGGATTAATTTGGCTGTGCCAAATTTGTTTTTTTTTTCTCTCTCACCATGGTATTATTAAATGTTTCTTTTTTAAAGACTGTAGACATTCTTCGCCTACTTCATTTTCCTATATTCCTATTGGATATCTTCTCTTCTTGGCTCAGACTTTTCGGACTCTGTGTTCTACTTTCCTCACTGTCCGTTGGACCGCCCAAAGGGGCGGGTGTTGTGGGGGTTACAAGCTGCCAACGAACATTGCTAAGTTAGCATAAGTTTGTACCTTGCAACACAGCCATCTTAGCCGCTTTTTCCACACAACTCTAAATGCATTAGTTCTCGTAAACACTTCTGTTTTCGCTGCTTCGCATAGGAACTGTCTGCCTTTCACTATTTCTGCTGTGCACTGAGTAATTGTCTGTATGCCGTGTTCTTGAGCAGAAAACAACATTGCTGATTATTCTGCTTTGGCCCATCCCATGCACATATATACATAACATGGAATAGACTTCCGCTTCTGAAATTTCGAGTGCTTTTAATAATGCACAGGATGCAAATTACACACACTTGCAGAGCAATATTTCCCGAGGAATAGCTGTGCTCGTCCGGGAATGTAAATCCTATCATATAAGACTTGAGGTAGGGGGTTCCGCTGTCCAAGCCCAGAGGTCTTCCACTGATACAATAAACATACCTAGTAGCATGGGGAGGGTGGTAACCTCCATATAGCTTAATCCACTGAAAATATAATGTACTTTCCCCATTCATACTTTCTGCAAATGTAACTATGCTAATTGTATTGTTTACATACATTTCCTTCCTCACCTTAGGACGTATACTACATTATAGAGCTTATAAATCGAATTAAACATTTTAAACTATACAAAGTCTCTGGTTACTCACATTGTGAACAGATATCAGTGTTAACCGAAAGTCTGTTTTGTTCCCACAAATTCTGAGAGGACTTGAGTTCCATTGTTTTAGGATATTTTATCATTGCTAGCTCTGCTGTAGTACGGAAAAGGCATCAGCCATAGGTCTTCCACTGATATAATAAACAGCTCTATTTGACTGAATCCACTGACATTATAATATGCTTTCCCCATTCGTACTGCATGCAATTGTAACCATGCTGATTGTATTTTTTACATGCATTTCTTTCCTCACCTTAGCACGGGTACTACTATAGCTAGCTGAATAGGAGTTTATGTGCAATGAGGGGTGTTATTGGTACACAACAACATACCAAGGTCCTGTGACATGGGGAGCGAGCCGCAAGCCGGTGATGTGGGGAGAGGGACAGTGAAAGGGGTATCTCACACAGACAGAGCTGCAGTATATTTTCAGTGTTGCCTCACAGAGTTAAAACTAAGGATCTGATGGCTTGTAGAGGGAGAGATGTGAGCAGACAGACTGAATCACAAAATGGCTAGCAACACTTCCTAGTTGTAACTGTTCACAGCCAATAAACCGCAAGCTCGTGCTCGTAACCCCTCAGCCATACAGATGTCAAAATTCACAAATATCGATATCTGTCAAATTTTATTTTTCAAAAAACTACTGAACGGATTTACACCATTTCAACAAAAGCTACTTTCTGGACCAAGACCTTTCTATCTGTCAAATTTGGTGTAATTCCGTTCAGCAGTGTGACCTGTAGCCTTGTCTATAATTTCCAATGAAAAATGCATTGAGAAAACATGTTTTTTGAACTCCTTTTTTCTCAGCCCCCCTTGACCAATTGCCCCTAAACTTTCAGGATAAGAGCTGATCCAAAAAGAGAAACTTTATTGTAAATTTCGTAAAGATTCATCAAACAATGCCAAAGTTATAAGCAGATGGAGGGCTCCAGGACGGGTGCCGCATAACCCCCTCCCAAAATGAGTGAAGCCCTGGGGCTGTGGGGGCCCCAGTGATTCCCCCAACCCTAGCAAGCCCCTGCTATTATTTTTTAAGAAATGCCCCCGGAACATAGCCCACCCAGGGTCCTCATTAAAATAAAATGCGAGAACCCGCAACCCCAGCGTGAATTGCGCAGACATTTTTTTTAACACTTTTTTTGGCCCTGGGGGCATTCTGGGACCCCTTGAGCAGGCCTAGGGGGTCAGGGTATTTTTTGTTTTATATCTTTGTTTCTCTGTTTTCTGGTGACTCACTTCTACCGAGTCACAAGAATGAAGCTCGTGCTCGTGTCTTAGGCTCTGCCCAGATAAAGAAACTTTTATTTTTCTAATTTCTCAGCAACTACTGAATGTATTTACACTGTTTTAAAAAAAGGTCGCTTTCTGACCTAAGCACTACCTTTCTGCCAAATTTGGGGTAATTCCGTTCAGTAGTTTTGGCTGTAGCCTTCCGCAAAGTTTCCTAAGGGAAATTATTTTTTTTTACTATTATTTTTAGTTTTTCTCTAAAACTCCTGAATGGATTTACACCATTTAAAAAAAAGGTCGCTTTCTGAACCAAGCTCTACCTTTTCGCCAAATGTGGGGTAATATCATTCAGCAGTTCGGGCTGTAGCTCGTCGCAAACTGTCCTATGCAAATTAACATGGGGAAAACACATTTTGGGACCCCCCCTTTTTTCTCAGCCCTCGCTTTATGAATCACCCCTAAACTTTCAGGATAGGAGCGGACCTGGATAGACTTTATTTCTGAAGAATTTCGCAAAGATTCGCCGAACAACACCAACGTTATTAGCAAATTAAAAAATGTTTTTCCTATGGAAACTTGTTTCTAACTATAACTACCAGTAAGTATTATATATATATATATATATATATATATATATATATATATATATATATATATATATATATATATATATATATATATATATATATATATATATATATATATATATATATATTCACTGAAAAAAACATAGGTTTCACACCAGTTATAGTTAGGAATTAGCATTTAAAAAACCTATTAAAATCACTGAAAAAACCATAGGTTTCACACCAGTTATAGTTAGCTGGAAATTTTACTGACATAAAACCATTGAAATTCCACGTTATAGTTAGTTGGACTCACTATAACTTGCGTGTGTAGTGCACTGCTGATGACGTCACATATTACATCACTCATGACATGATCAGTGACATCACTCATGACATCAGTGATGACACCATCCAGTGAATGTGTGTCTTTCTGAAAAATAAATATGTTTTATATATGTATATGTAAAGGTCGATGGAAGAATAAATGTTTAAATAAGTGTCTAAAAGGATGTTTTTTAAAAAAAAAAATTGATTCGTTAACTGGCTTATTAAGTGCATCTTAGTGAATACATATATTAGTGAGTAATGTTTAAATATTTAAATATATGTATCAGTGTTTCACTTTGTGTATAATTGGCTGCATGGGTTGGTGAGTAGCTACATGTGTGTAGGTATATGGGTTATTAGATGTTTTTTAAGTATCAGTATGAGTGTCTGTATGGTTTGGTGGGGGTATTACTTAGCACATAGATGCATCAATGACTGACTCGCTGTTTGTATGTGTTTTGAAGACAGCATATGTACAGGACTGTATGGGTGGATGAGTGTGTATATGTGTGTGTTAGTGAGTGAATGACTGTCTCACTAGTGTCTTTATCAGTAACGACATATGTTTTAATCTAGTATATGTGAGTATTGATGTATATAAGTGAGTATATGTGAGAGTGAGAGATTGTAAGAGTTCCTGTTTAAATAAGTATGTGTTTCTATAAGTGATTGTTTTAGAGAGTAAGTATGTGTAAGTTTCCTTAGAAGTAAAGTGGTAGTGGGTGTATAGCTGTATATGCAAATAAATGGATGTTCAATAGTTTATTTGCATGTGTGAGTATGTGCGTGAGTAACTTTTGGATAACTGTCGGTGTGTAAAGGATGTATAGGTGTTTCACTACATATGATGAGTGAATATATGTATGAGTGACTATATAGAACTGTTGGTGAATGAGTGGATGTGTATATAGATGGTGGTATTACTGATTTGTTTGTTGTAACTGGTATGGGTATTTCTATTTTTTTGAAAATTTTAGTTTCTATTTTTGAATACGTGTTTCTAGGGTTACATTACACTGAAAGGAGGTCTGTCACTCCGTCACAAGGATGGTGTCATCAGTGATGTCATGAGTGATGTCACTGACCATGTCATGAGTCATGAATGCATTACACACGCAAGTTATAGTGAGTCCAACTAACTATAACGTGGAATTTCAATGGTTTTATGTCAGTAAAATTTCCAGCTAACTATAACTGGTGTGAAACCTATGGTTTTTTCAGTGAATTTATTAGGTTTTTTAAATGCTAATTCCTAACTATAACTGGTGTGAAACCTATATTTTTTTCAGTGAATTTCAATGGTTTTTTAAATGTTAATCCCTAACTATAAGTCTCAGTTTATAAGTAAGACTGTTAGCGCTCTAGTTGTTCTTTCGAACACTCTGTGACGGTATACAACCGTTACAACGCAACTTTTACAACTACCTACCATTACAACGCAACTTTTACAACGCAAACTATTACAACGCATTGCGCTGGGGGGCGCTCTAGGATAGGGAATAGGTTAATTTACTATCCAATAACCTTCCCTACTATCCACGGGGACTGGAGTTGGAATAGTAAATTAAACTATTCACTATCCAGCGCCTAAAAGCATTATGCGTTGTAATGGTATGCATTGTAAAAACCGCGTTGTAAAGGTAGGCGTTGTGAAAGTATGCGTTGTAACGTCATACATCCCTCTGTGACATTCTGTCATTGGGCTATATTTGGGCTACATCTGGCTGATATTTGGGCTACATTTTTTTTTTTTCTCTGTTGGCCATCTTTGGGCTACATTGGGCTACATTGGGCTACATTTGGGCTCTAACATATATATATAGCCCAATGTAGCCCAATATATATTTTTTCAAAGTTAATTTTCGTAAAAACCACTTGAGCATATATCTTGAGACATAGCAAAGGCACATCGGGCTACCAGTCCCTACAATTTTGCCAATTTTTTTTATATTGTTTTAAAAAAATAAAATGTTTGCCTTGGAGCGCTCCCGGTGCGCGCCCCGGTGAGCGCCCCGGAAAGCGTCGTTTTATGAAGCGCCCCGGGGAGCGTCCCGTAAGCTCCAATATTGCGAACAAAAACATGATCGTGACGTATCACGTAGCCGCGACCACATAGCAAAGGCACATCAGGCTACCAATCCCTACAATTTTGCCAAGTTTGATGGAAATCCATTCAGCCATTCGGGCTAAAAGTGAGGTCGACCGCCCTATGGAAATTAACATGGGGAAAACACGTTTTGGGACCCCCCTTTTATCTCGGCCCCCGCTTGACAAATCCCCCCCAAACTTTCAGAGAATGACCGGGGCGCCGCGAGGCCATTATGAGGAAATTTTCAGGCAGATTCGTCAACCGACGCCAAAGTTATTCCAAATAGAATTTTGAGATTTAACGTTGAAAAAAATTTACTGGCGGCGCGCCACGCTGCCGAGCAGGCACCACCCCTTAACAAGGAGGCCCGGGGTTGAACATTCCGTTGCCCTGCAGTGGGAAGCATCGTTAAGGATTTTGGATGGCGTCATGTGTATGGAGGCCCATCCAGGGCTTTGTTCACCGGCAGTGACATTGTGCATGAACGCGGTCCGGACTCTCTGTTCCATAATGCCCCGCAGTCTCGATGGAGCAGCCCATAAAGGGCGTGGAAATTGGCAGTAACTGTGGAACAGTAACGGAAAGCGGCACGGACTGCAAGAGGGAGCCTCTGAGGAAGAAGGCTGTGTCCTTCGAAACGCGTCAGGCAGTATCCCGAGGTTTGCAGCTGCTTAAGGTATACATAACAACACGCCATTCTGACTCTCACTCAAAATCCACTGGAGCACATATCTTAAGACATAGCAAAGGCACATCAGGCTACCAGTCCCTACAATTTTGCCAAGTTTGGTGGAAATCCATTCAGCCATTCGGGCTAAAAGTGAGGTCGACCGCCCTATGGAAATTAACATGGGGAAAACACGTTTTGGGACCCCCTTTTATCTCGGCCCCCGCTTGACAAATCCCCCCCAAACTTTCAGAGAATGACCGGGGCGCCGCGAGGCCATTGTGAGGAAATTTTCAGGCAGATTCGTCAACCGACGCCAAAGTTATTCCAAATAGAATTTTGAGATTTAACGTTGAAAAAAATCCTAACTATAACTACCTACTGGCGACCGCCAGTAGGTAATATATATATATATATATATATATATATATATATATATATATATATATATATATATATATATATATATATATATATATATATATATATATATATACACACATGTATATATATATACACACATGTATATATATATTCAAAACTCACATCTCTGCCAAAGAGAACAGAGACACACTCCACTCCACGGGTAATTTATTATCAATTAGATGACAATCCAGCTACAATTTGTGTAACAAGGCCCAGCGCATTTCAAACTTTTGCATTCCTTGCTCATGGGCCAATTATTGATAATCAAAGCGTGCCGCGCTTTCTATCCACATTGCATACTACCAATTGAGCTCATGTGAGCGTCTCAGTGACTTCCTCATTAATGCATTCTGGGATTCAAAGTCTGCAGCACGACAATTTAGTAACCAGCAATCCTGAAATAGGTAAGTACATTACCAAAATCACAACACACACTACCCAGATTGTCTCTGTATAATCACTAAATGCTGACTGCTTCACACAGGAGTACAATTCCATGCCCTGCAGTCCCGCTGAGTATTGTGGTGGTGCCATCTTCCAGCTGGCCTGCCTAATTCTGAAAACTTACATCTCTGCCAAAGAGAATGGAGATGCACTCCACTCCGAGCGACATTTGTTATCAATCATAAGACAATCCAGGTACAATTTGTGTAACAAGGCCCAATGTGTTTCAAAGTTTTGCAGTTCTTGCTCACAGTCCAACTATTGACCATCAAAGCTTGCCACTCTTTCCATACATATTTGCATAATACCAATTGGGCTTGTGTGAACGTCTCAGTGACTTCCTCATGAATGCATGCTGGCATTCAAAGTCTGCAGGATGACCACTTAGTAACATCAATCCTGAAATAGGTCAGTACATTGTCAACAAATTTAAAACACATCACCTAGATTGTCTCTGCATAGGCACTATTCGCTGAATGTCCCACACTGAGCTACAATTCCATGCACCGCAGCCCCGCTGAATATCGCGGTGGAGCCTTTAGCTTTTGAATTGATATATATATATACATATATATTGATAGATAGTTAGATATATAGATAGATAGATAGATAGATAGATAGATAGATAGATAGATAGATAGATAGATAGATAGATAGATAGATAGATAGATAGATAGATAGATAGATAGATAGATAGATAGATAGATAGATAGATAGAAAGATAGATAGATAAATAGCACCTTTCTTCACAAAAACAAATATCAATGGCATATTCTCTCACTGGCCACGCAGTTGGCTTGTAAGTAAGCCTCAAGTTATTTAGAAATGTGATCAATTCTCGAAATGCACACACATACACATTTAACAATGAGTCAATGCTGGTGAAGTGACACACTGACAAATTGTGACATAAAGCGCAACGTGTGTATATAGAATTGATGAATAAATGTGTCATTCCTCATTTTCAGTGGGAAAAGTTGAGCCAATTGCCATGCAAAAAAGGTGTTTCCCTTGGGCAT
Organism: Lissotriton vulgaris; assembly: GCF_964263255.1. Lineage (NCBI taxonomy): Eukaryota > Metazoa > Chordata > Amphibia > Caudata > Salamandridae > Lissotriton > Lissotriton vulgaris. The sequence continues at coordinate 1,537,763,049 of NC_141695.1, forward strand.
TTTTCATACCCAGTTGTAACTCGCTATTTCTGATGCGGCATCAAGGACCACATGTACGACGAGCAAAATAGTGCCTCCCAAATTGCAAGTGTTTTGCAAGTGTTTTGCGACTCGCAATTTGTGAGACACAATTATGCACGTACAACAGTGTTATTACACTTTTTTGCGATTCCCATTTGCGAGGCTCATTAATATTAATCAGCCTCTCACAATTTTCAAGCCCATTGGGAATGCCAGCTCTCCCAGGGATGGTGGCCTGCTGGGCTCAGTAGAACACCGTGTCTGGGACTGTATTTTAATAAAGCAGTTTTATTTTTTTTAATGCAGCCCGTTTTCCTTACAAGAAAATGGGATGCACTTAAAAAAATTAAAAATGAAATGTTTTCATTTCATTTTTTAAGGGCAGGCAGTGGTCCCCACTGCCTGCCCTTAAAAAATATGTTCCCCTGCTTTTGTAAAGGAGAAGGGGCCCTTGCGACCCCTTTCCTTTTGCGACCCCATTACTACCCTCTTGAAGAGGGTGATAATTTGCGAGTATTTTGTGACTGCAATTGCGGTTACAAAACATTTGTATATGGGGTTGCGCTCGCTATTAGAGAGGGAACTCCCCTTCCTAATGGTGACTTGCAATTCCAAAAAGCGAGACGTAAATTGTTTGCGAGTCACTACTTTGGAGTTGTACATACCCCTATTGGTTTTTGCATGCGCACACGGGTTCGCAAACCCATTTGCGCATGCAAAACCGTCGTACATCTGGGACCAAGGGCCAGATGTACGACAAGCAAAATTGCACCTCGCAAATTGCGAGTATTTTGTGACTCACAATAGGCAAGATACTATTATGCATGTACAACAGTGTTATTACACTGTTTTACCATTCCCAATGGGGTCGCAAATTGGGAGGCTCGTTAATAATAATTGTCACCTGCACTTTCCCCGACTGCACCAATTTGCCACCTTGGAGCCTCCACATCAATAATCATCAAAAAAAGGGACTCTCACTGGACCTTCAACGGACAAAACTGGGCAAAACTGGAAAAGACTCATCTAAGCGGCCTGGGGGCGCAGGAAAAGACTTAAGACGTTAAATCTTGTACATTTCAACAGCCCAAAGGGTAAAGCTCAGAACACCAATCCTTCAATCTCAATTTCGATATCAATACCAATAACTACATGTACTACCAACGTCCACATATTTTACAACTGGATTGAAGGATCTATTCACCAGCCAATCAGAGCTCAATCAGAATCCAATATTACCAATGAGACCAATGCCCCAGACAGGACAGCCAGGGCAGCCTGTGTCAGTCCAAACAGGAACTCAACATAGGCATAGCCAAATGAGGCAGCAGAAATCAAGAGGGCGGGCCATGGATTAGGAGCATAGGGTATGGTTACAGGCTTCAGCCTTCCACATCAATTGGAAATTCTCACACAAGATATTTGTAGCTCGTAGGAATTGGGCTACCACCAAGATCTCCTCTGGGAAAATGAGGAGTACAGGGTCTGCCAATAAGGAAACAAGAGTGCAGCAGCAACGGGGAACAATAAGAGGACTGAAGAGCTCACTAGACTTGGGTAAACCTTCACTAGGGAGCCTCCTGTGTCATCAATATTTCACAAGGCTGAAGACAGAATCCCAAGTCGACTACACAGTGGAAGAGGGGGCCAGATCAGCCATCAGCCCTAGCCCTAGCCCCTTGATAGAAAGCCAGGAGGCAGTAACTCAGGGAGAAGCTCCCCCCTTGTCTCAAATCAAACAGCCCAGGGAAACCTGGGAAAATCAATAAATATAGAGATGGCGAGACTCGCAGAGACAGCAGACACAGTTATGGGCAGCAATGATATTCTAAATACCACCAGCAAATACAAAAATCGTTAAAAAAAATCACAACATGGGAGAACATTGTTCAGAGCAAACTGGGACCATTGAGATCTCATCATCTTTAAACAAATCAAATTGCAGGGCCCAACACCACATGGTCAAATTCACAACAAGAACACTTCCGAAATAGGCGACCTCATCCACCACATTAATGACCGGCACCAGGAAATACTGGATGATTCTATTAACCTCTGTGGCCGGGGGTCTAAACGGAATTGATCCATGCCCGCTAAGAATCTTGGAAGGACACAAACACCACAAATATTGGCGACCTGTGTATTCTAGCTATTAAAAACAAAGCAAGTTCAGCCAGAAAACCACAATCAATGACCGAGGAATCCACGGGTGCTGCCACGGGCCAATACCCCGGAACACAGTATGACGTTCAAGATTCAATTAGTAAGGATGGCCCGGAACTCATTCTAAACACAATCAATTCATTATTGCTGGCAGCCGTAAAGGCACTTACCTGGCAATCCCACAAATTAGAGATACAGGTGGATTGAATACACATGCTTGCACAAAAGGTTTTGAGAATAAACAAAAAGTTGGACATGATAAACTCTAAAATTGACCAGTGGACTACTAGAGAAAATGGCAAAGGGGGCACCACGAGTCCAATAAATAACTTTAGTGAAGCAATAGTGGAACAATTAGCCACCCTGCCTGATTTGCTAACAAGCTTAAAAAATTAATGTAGTCAAGCAACATAAAAAAATATGAAAAACCCTGAAAAAGGGGAATCACATTCTGAATCAGTAATAATACCCAAGGAACCAGAAGTAATAGAGCAGTTACAATTAATAAGATGCTCTCAGGCGAAAGCAGTAGTCAGGCGACCAGCTCAGAGGATGGACACCAAGGCAGGAAAACTGACCTAAAACCAATTAAAGGGCAGCTCTACAGACGGATAAAGAAAAAATTACAGAAATCTCTGAAAACAAACAAAAGGAAAAGCTGGATTACATCCATGCAAAAAAAGAAAGAAAGGACAACTGCACCAAGCCAAACCTGCAACCAGCCCGACACCAGTACAGACAGCACCGACAAGGGCCCATTGAACCATCTTCCAAATGAGAAACAGCACCATAGTTGAGGCTTCACTGGTGAATAACAGCCAGGAAACTTATATTCCAAACCACGTGAACGTGAAGCTTACAGAAGGTCCTCTCAAAGCAACTTTTACGATTCCCAATACCCACACTACTATCAATTCTCAAATACAATCTTATCCCGAGGTGACAAATGCCAACCACAGAAACGCCACCAAAAGAACAGAAGGTTGGAAGGCAAAGGCTCCACCCAAGACCAGCAAAAATACGAAAAGTCCAATAGCAGGACCCAGGTCCATGGAAACAAAACCGTGCAAGAAAATGGAGAAGTCAACACTAGCACTTGAGCAGGAACCTTGCATATTGAAGGCACACCCACCCGCAATGGAAAAACAATACAAAGACCAAAAGACAGCAGCTTCACAATTCAAATTAGCTTGGAAGACACCACCGGACCTGCGAGCAATCTATTAACAATAAACCAGATGTGAAAAAAAACAAGCCACTCCTCGCTGGAATAATGGCCAAATAGGGTCTCCAGATCGAACCACCGGCCACGATGGGCAGAGTAATGAGTCTGAAGGAAATACCTTGGGAAAGGGATATCTGTCAGACACGGAGCATACAGTGATTCTCACTCCGGAATTTGATACAAGAGGCCCAGACGGCATTTTAAATCGCTCAAACATCCTATACCTCCTTTCGTCTATATCCTCATTAGCCTATTTAAAATCAGCCGATCTTGAATTGGTGCTCTTTAACAATTACTCCTGGATAAGTCATAGGGAGTCAACCTTAACAAAGTGGACCAAAAAGTTAGACATCCAAAACATCATAGCAGAAAAAGATCTACTCAAGGAATGGGACATCCGCGTAGACAATTGTCCGACAGAAAATTATCCCCAAGTATTACTACAAAGGCTGCTCAAACAAGCTGTGGCCGCACCACAGAAAAGTATCCTAAGGTGCATAAAACCGATCCCGAGTCAATACAGTGATAATAACATTAAAATCAAGCATGGAGGTAAGAGCATCTCAGGACCTGACATCAGAAGGCTGTGCCTGGATCTCAACGGCACTACATACCAACCGGAGGGCAAATCCCTAGCACACAACAGTCAAGAATAAGAACCACACTCAGACTAATAAGTTGGAAAGTGGCAGGGCTCAAACCAACCTTAGCCAATAAGAGCGCCATGGATTTGCTCAAAACAGGAGATATCCTATGCCTACAGGAAACATGGACGGAAACACCAAATTCTATCAAAGGCTTCCAAGCAATTCATACATTGGCCAATAAGAAAAACATCTTTGGAAGACTGATCAGTGGGGTTTCAGTTTTTGTAGAATGAAACCTGCAAGTACGAATTAAGGAATGGCCTACGCATTTCCCTGACATCCAGATCACCACTATAGAGGTCTAGTGGGCATTCCAACCACAATCGCAGTAATTAACCTCTATATTAATACAAACAATAAGGTAAAAATTTCAAACACAACGATGATTACTGGACTGATCAGAGAATACCTCTATGAGAACCCTGGGCCTGAATGTTTCACTACCGTGGGACTTCAACATGAGAGACCTGTGCCACCCAGAACGACGCCAAGGAGATAATGGAAGAAACACCATGGAAGGCTGCATTAACTAATTCAACCTGGAGTCCGTGAACCAAGTGGGGCAGCCAAATACGAAACAACAACCTACATTCAAAAACACATCCACTCTAGACTACATCTTTCTGAGCAAGAATCGACTGAAGAGGTGTGAAGAATACAAGATGTCACACACTACTGCAAGCGATCAGTATCCAATATTCATTCTTGTCAATATAAGCACCAGGATGCATGCAGAAAACCTAACTGCTGGTAAAAAGCTTTATTCAAACAATGATACAGCACTGATAAAACAAATTGAATGTGGACCAATAAGCCAAGCTAGTTACAACAAGTGGAAACAGGTCATATGCACAACCGGCCCTGAGAAAAGTTGGCCAGAAATCATATTCTCGTTATCTAATGCACTGATTGCAGGAAGCCAACCCACATACAAAGGAAAATGTAGCTGAAATGGGCCAGCCAACCTTATTGATTTTAAAGCATTTAGAGAGAGCAAAAAGCGGTGCCGCCTGGCAGAGTTACAGTGTAGAAGAGAAAAGTGCCCACGGACAGAAACACTTTTGAAATCAGCTAGAAGACTGCACAAAAAACTGTATGGCAGTTGGAACAAACCATCATAGATGATAAATGGAATCACATCTATGCTCTGCTAGCTCCCAATAAGAACAGGGAATTTTGGAGTATTGTTAATGGACTAAATGGTGAAAGCCATATCCATAATGCCGTACCTTGTAACAAATGAGCAGGCCACGCAACAAGGCTTTATGCCGACCAAGACAAATCTACGGCAAAACTATGACGGCAGAAGGCAATTACACCAATGAGAATGAGACTGAGGGCCTTGCCCTGACAGAAAAAAAAAAATATTAACCACACTCAAGGGAATTAGGAAGGACGGAACTCCTAGAGGTAAATGGGCTACCAGGAAGCATCTTCAATGAAGATCAAGACTTCTGGGCACCCCAAATGCATTGCCTATTTAACCACTGCCATAACACCTCAGGAGTGCCAGACTCTTGGTAAGGCTCCATCTTGTGACCCATCTACAAGAAAGGAGATGCTTCACAGGCGGAGAGCTATAGACTAATCGCATTACTAGACGTTGACAGGAAGGCATATGCAAAATGCTCTTGAAAGACTTAGAGGCAGGGATAACAAATAATCAAATCATACCACATTACCAGACAGGATTTCGGCCGAATATATCTGGCAACCAAGCCCACAGAGGTCACCACCCCTCCACTAAATGCATGCTGTGTCAACTATGGTGCCACTTTCGATGGCATCCACTGTAACATACTGTGGGTGAAACTTGCTAAGTGAGGCATACCGAGGAAACTCCTGGTGGCCAACAAGTCTCTCCATACTGGCACTTGGGTTCGCACCAAGCTCACACAGACATCTGCAACAGCCAAGATCTACACAAATAAAGGGTTAAAACAGGGTTGTGTGATTGCTCCCACATTGGTCAACTTGTATACTGCCGACTTGGGAGACGCACTTCTAAAAACCAACATCTTTCCATCCAAACTGGGCCATCTCAGATTACCAATTACACAGTATGTGGATGACCTTGTCCTATTGGACCAAACTAGAATAGGCATGAAAAGGGCATTGGATTCATTACCTCTTTATAATACGAAAAACAAACTCCAAGCTAATGCAACTTAAAACTAAGGTGCTGGTCTTTGATCACAAACCTAAAAAATCACTACTGGGCTGGTATCTCGGCCCATTAAGAATTGCCACCACCAATAAGTATACTTATCTGGGAGTACAATTCTCAGATACCGGTAAAACAACATTACAGGCCAAAGCACTGGCGGAAAAAGCGGCTAAGGTCAAACATGCCCTATGTAGATTACGTGAGAAGCTTATAAGCCATTTAATGGAGGGCATTCGACAAGTAATGCAAGCCAAGCTAATTCCTACTTTGAGCTATGGCCATCTTGCTTTCCCTGACTTGCTGACCGATAAATTGGAGCATTTGTAAATCATGGCCTTCAGAAAGAATTTAAAGCTGCCATATTTGACAAGGCGCACACTGATTCGTTTACAGTTCAATATAAGAGTAATGGACACAGAATGTAAAAAATATATAGTAAAATTCCATTATCATGTGATTAAGGCAAGTCCCGGTACCATCAGGGAGGCACTACAAATAGTCTTCACCGACAACATTAGTAGTTGGGCAAGGTACCTCATGACAGCCAATAAGAGAATGGGTCATCCAGCTAAATTTCTAACAGGCACTCAATTAACAACGGCCAGTTTAAAAAACCTGCTATAAAAGCAGGGAAAGATCACATCAAGATCAGATCCATTTGTGCCGCAGAGGGCCTTGTCTACTCACACAATCATACCTGAAAGCACGATTGGGCAGGCAAGTCCTACAGAACGAATTGAGGGCCAGGCTCCTAACATTACCAATGCAGGATTACAGGGCACACTGAAAAAATGCAGCATCAAGAAGCAGTGGATGTCACTTGTGCAAATATCACACGGAATCTGCAGAGCTTATCATCTGCTGCTGTCCAGTCTTGTTAAGCCGGAGGTGCCTTTATCAAAGAACTATCTTCATCCAAAACAGAGTAAGCTCATGCTAGGAGGCTCTAATGTTTATCTACACCACCATAGTGCCTATGGAGCTTGCTTGATTGGGAAGTTCTATGTGGTAGCTAGAAAGACTCGATGCTCAACGCAAGACCAGAAGATAACAGCAAAATAATACCGGAGCCACAAACCACCAAGTCTGGCTGCAGCCTACACTTTTGCACTATCATTCAACTATAATTACAGTACATTTCGCCCATCTATAACTCCGTATCATGTTTTACCTTTTAGATGTACTCATAAAAATGCACTTATCCATGATGTAAATATCATCATATTGCATGTCTGCATGCCTACACTCCCATGCCTCTTAGTCTTGCTCCTTTTTATCCTCTATTTTGCCTTCTCTTTCAATGCTCTTACTATTTTTTTAGACTTTTTAACTAACCAAATGCTTTTATCCATGACATGACATGTATTGTATTTGTAAATAATTTTAGGTAATCATACAATAAAGAATGTGTACTATGTATTATTATTAAGGAGCCTCTCGCAATTTGCGAGGCCATAGGGCATGCCATCCCTCAGCAGACCACCATGTCTGGGACTGCTTTTTTACAAAGCAGCTTTTTTTTTTTTAAATGCAGCCCGTAAAAATGAAGGGGCAGATTTATGTTAACTGGCGCATCCCCAGGGATGCACCAGTTAACATGCGTCACAGCTCCGCCAGCCATGGTGCGCCGCATTTATAATGCGGCGCACCATGGTGCAAAAACGGCACAGATGCGTGACGCATCTGTGCCGGAAATGTGGCGCATTGCTGGAGTTGCGTCGCAAGCGCGACGCAGCTTCAGCAAGGCTCGGGGGTGCCCCATTTTAACAATGCTGCGTCAAGACCTACGCCTGCTTCAAGCAGGCGCAGGCTTTTGACGCATCATTGGCTTAAAAGTGACTGAGTGAAATCTCATAGATTTCACTCAGCCACTTTTGCGAGGCGCACCTGCCCCGGAACGCCCACCCCGCGTCGGAACGCCCACAAGCAGCGCAGGGCTTTACAACGTGACGCATCTGCCTAGATGCGTCACATTGTAAATCGTTCGTAGGGATGCGCCACGTTTACGCCGCCTTGCGTGACGCAACAGCGGCGTAAACGTGGTGCAAGGGCCTCATAAATCTGCCCGGCACATTTTCTTTTCATTTTTTAAGGGCAGGCAGTGCCCTTAAAAACATATTTCTCCCTGCTTTTGCAAATGTACAGGTATTTATATAGCGCAAATCACCAACCGGTCTCTAAGCGCTTGCTTAGGGAACCCGTCCTGGTATTCCCCTGTGAGATAACCCCGCCAGGGTATCCGCAAGGTGAAAGCCAGGCATCCCGTCGCGAGGGGCCGTTGTGGATATTAAGCAAGCTATTGCCTAGAGTCGCAGAGTGTGAACCCGTGAATCAAGTAGGCACCGGAGCGAGAATTGTCGAGTCCATGGACACTGCAAAGGGGCAAAGGGGAAGGGGTCTCCTTGGGACCCCTTCCCTTTTGCAATCCCATTACCACCCTCTTGTAGAGGGTGGTAATTTGCAAGTGTTTTGCGACCGCAATTGCGGTCCCAATCCATTTGTACATGGGGTTGCGCTTGCTATTAGGAAGCGAACGCCCCTTCCTAATGGCGACTCGCAATTCCAAAATAGCGAGTCGCAAATAAATTGCGACTCGCTATTTTGGAATGGTACATACCCCTATTGTTTTTTGGATTTGCAAACCCGTTTGCGCATGCAAAAACCGTCATACATCTAGCCCCAAGTTTCTTACACTTTAGCGGCAATTTTTAAGCAAGCGTTGCCGATTGTAGTACGTTTAAATGCTTATTACACTGTTATCGAGTTAGCTGTTAAGGATTAGATTGTGAACAGCTAAGTAAAATCAACTGTCATTTTCTAGCTCTGCATTTTAGCTAAAGGATAGAACATTGGCGAATGCGCCTATTTTCCTGTATTAAACTCTTTTTTGCCACCGCTTTTGTCAATCGGGTTTGAACTCAGGAAAAGTGAATATGTGACAAAAGAAAACAAACATCCTCCTTTGTGGCTGAAACAATTTTATGAATGAGTGCAATAAAACAAATTGTACACTTTGCTCGGCTTTGAGAAGTATTGCAGAATTAAGTTCCCACAGAGATTAGAGCAAGTCAAATATTTATATGTGACATAGTCATCAACCAAAGGAGAACCAGGGAAACTTTGCAGAATAGAAGTACAACTCTTAGTACCGAATCCCAAAGGCTAAATTCTGCTTTGGAAGCACGTCTGACTGCTTTCACATAGTTAAGGAAAATCATTGAGAGGGTTTTACTCAATTGTCACCTTACACAAAAGAAAGAGTGTTCCTTTAGAGGGGGGTTTAGCATATGTTTTCTTTAACAATTTTAGAAATCAATCAATATTAGCCCGAAAAAGAAAAATAATTTATACATTTCAACATTACTACTAATTCACTGGTGGCGCCCGGTGTGATAATTCTTGTTGGCGCCCCCGGTGAAACTCTCCTCCACGGATTTCCTTGCTCTCACCCTTTAACAGTGCCCAAGTCTCCATAACCACTCTCTCTCAGATGCATTTAGGTAGTTATATAGCGCCACTCATACCAGTATAGGGTGTCAGAGTACTTTGCATTTTACAAACGTTACACATAGACAATCAATCATACATTTGTAAATCCGTCCATAGGAAAAGTTACATAAGACAGAGGCTTACAAGGTGTAGGATTGACAAGTCATCCATACTAGTAGGCCGTATAGTCTGAGTGCTTTGTCAAGAGAAACACAAACTAGCTATTTAAAAAGGAACACCATATTTTGGGTTCTCTTTAATAATAAGAATCAATTTCTACCCAAATAACCCTTTTTTGCAACATTAATATATGCTCTAATCTGGTTTTTGCAATTCCGTACGCAGTTCTTTGATGAAAGTTAATAGCTTACTGTGCTACATTAGGATTTTTAACTTAGGATTTTTAACTTATAAATTGGTAAAAGCAGTTCCCTACTGACCTATTTACATTATATGGACTTTGTGATCTACATTGTACACGTTCTTTGCAGAAGGTATATACATCCTCTGTGGTAAGTCAAAAGTCTAAGGTAAGGCTAAGTCAAAGGTAAGTCTAAGGTAAGGCTAAGTCAAAACCTACACTGGAAAAAACTCTGATCACTCTCCAGGGAGAACATTAAGCAAAGGAGTTATCTTGACTTTTTTTTTGCCTGGAAATTGTGGGAGAAAGGAATGCAGCAGCAGGTGGGTTAAACCCATAATTTGCAAACCTGGCACCTCCCTGCAGTCACTGCTTGGTGCGGTGGCGCCGGTTGCACTGACCTAGAGCAGCCCCTGCTTTTGGCTACCATTACACTAGCAGGACTTCCTGTAGTGTGATCTCATGCAAAGTTCTCTTGCTTTTAGATCTGGTGGCGATAATAAGATTGCTCACAAACATGGGGCCCGATTCATAAAAGTAATCTGAGGCAAAATCCTAACTTCATGACTTTCGGTATTCACAAAAGGCATTTAGGAGTAGTAAAGTTAAGATTGATGCACTTGTCAGCCACCAACCTATTCACAATGACACACCTAAGCACTGGAACAGAAACATCAAAGAAGTCCTTTTACCCGAACTTGAATCCAGGACTCATGCCCATCTACAACTCCAACCCTCATCATGGATGGCCGATGACCTCACTACACACTTCAAAAATGACAGAGGTTTTAGACCAAGTAGCTCCACTCAAACTCAAACAAATGAGGTGAACCAAATCTAAACCCTGGTTCAACGTGGATCAGAATAACGAAAGGCGTCAACTCAGACAAACGGAAAGGTTTTCAATACTAAATCACTCAACCTTGCACCTAGTGCAACTTAGATCTGCTTGGCAGGCATACAAAAAACACATTTACAGTGAAAAGAAGTCTTTCCTCCACAGCCAACTAGATCTGGCAAAAAACAGACCGAGTGAACCCTTCAACATTCTCAAAAGCCAAACAAACTGCACTCCCTCTCACAAAATCAAAGCCACCAAAGAGCGATGTGAAGAAATTGCCACCTTCTTCCCTAATAAAGTATAAAAAAATTGATCAATCCTTCATCCAAACCGCAAACCCTTCTTCCCTCTTAAAATGCCACCCTTGACCAATCAGAAAGAATTCTTACCAAGGTCAATGAGGTCTGCCTCCAGCTACTAAAAAAACAATGCGCATTGGTCCGACTTTTAGCTAATGTCAGAAAACGAGGTCTTCAGTATAATTTCTAACCTAAAACCTTCCTCCCACACTATGGACCCCCTCTCATCCACAATTATAAAAGAACTGAACCACACCATTTCCCCATTCTGGACAAAAATCATCAATACCTCTCACATCTCAGGCTGTGTCCCTGACTCCCTTCAACTAGGACACATCTCACCCATTCTCGAAAATCCAGGGGCCGACCCTAATGATCTTAACAGCCTCAGACCTATCTCTAACCCCCCCTTCATTGAAAAAACATTGGAGAAATGTGTTCTCCACCAACTCAACAAACACATTGATGAGTTCAAACTCCTTAACACCTATCAATCAGGATTCAAGAAAGGCTGTAGCACTTGAACAGCTATGCTTAACATCTCTGACGATATTCACAAGGCTTTAGAAGAAGGTGATGCCTGCCTACTCATCCTTATTGACCTATCTGCGGCATTCAACACAGTAATTCATCTAGCTCTTCTGGAGACCTTGTTGAAGCGTTCCGGCATTAATGACACAGAACTAAAATGGTTCATCTTCTTCCTTCATCACCGCTCGCAACAAATTAAAATCAACTCCTGTCTCTCAAAGCCAACAAAAGTCACCCTTGGGGACCCGCAAGGCTCGATCTTCTCCCCCTCCCTCTTCAATCTCTTCATAGAGCCCCTCACAATCACCTTGAAAAAAGCTGGAGTGAATTACCACCTTTGCGCTGATGACACTTAAATCTATTTCAAAATCAAGTCTCCCAGCGACATCCGACATCTCAATGTCACTCTAACCGAGATCCAAACTTGGTTCAATGCTAGCCAATTAAAGCTCAACCCAGATAAAACAGAACTAATCCTATTCTCCCCCAAAAGCAACCATCGACCAATTCAAGAGTGGCTCAAGAATCTGGTTGCCCTAAACTGCCCCCTCGTCCTATCCGACTCAGTTAAGTCTCTAGGCATCACCCTTCACAAGAACTTATCAATGTAGGCCCACATCAAAAACTCTGCAAAATGTGCTCTTTTCTCACTAAAACACCTCAAGAAATTTAAACCTTTTCTTCCCCATGATGACCTCAAGACAGTAGTTCAATCCCTAGTTCTCTCGAAAATCTACTATCGGAATACCATCCTAACAGGCACTCCAAAAGCTCATCTAGCCCCACTAAGGGCTGTGCTGAACATGGCTGCTCGACTCATATCTGGAGTAAAAAGATTTGAACACATAACTCCAGATCTTAAATCACTCAACTGGCTTCCGATGGAAGGGAGGTGTATTTACAAGCTGGCCTGCATCACACACAAAACCCTTCACTCTCCGGCCCCCAACTACCTGAACAACAAACTGAGAAGAGATGGTCAATCCAGAATGATGTGAAGCTCCAAATCCCTCCTTCTTATCCCTCCGAAACTGAAAAAGAAAACCACCCAATACCGATCATTTTCTGGCAACGCTCCCAGAATGTGGAACGCTCTCCCTAGAGTCCTCAGATGCAACCCCTCCTTCTCCATCTCCTTAACAAATACTTTCCTGACCAAAGTCAACTAACCTAGACTTCAATATCCAAGTTGACTCCTCTCACTCTTGACATTCAAGGATAGTTTGTGACCGGACTGTGTTAACAACCTTCGTTTGTTTTCTCTCTCTCCCCTGCACTGTTTACTTATTTTTCATGTTGTATCTTTATCTCTGTTTTGCTTCCTTACTGCCTTCCTACGATGTAATGCAATTTCCTTCTGTTTTTACAGTGTGTATGTAAAGCGCTCTGATACCTACCGGTCAAGCTAGCGCTATATAACACTTTTTAAAATAAAAAACAAAAATCTGAACTTTACCACTCCTAAACTGAGACAAAATCCGAACTTTACGACATTCGGTATTCACAAGGGGCATTTAGGAGTAGTAAAGTTAGGATTCCTAACTTTACTACTCCTAATCTGAGACAAAATCCTAACTTCATGACTTTAGGTTTTCTCAAAAGGCATTTAGGAGTAGTAAACCTTTGTGAATACCAAAAGTCGTACAGTTAGGATTTTATATTACATTACTTTTGTGAATCTGGCCCATGAAGAATAGCTGCCCTGAGGTGCGACTCAATGTGGGAACGCTGCAATACGCAACCATAGAGTATCATTTAGTACAGTGAAAAAAAGATGACAGTAAGACGTCACATTTGGTAAAAAAATATTACCTTAGATGGCAATATCGACTCCATTGCAAATTAGTACAAACAAATTCACGATGTTAAATACAGTGTACTTGAAAGATACAATACTGAAAATAATGGCCCCGATTTACTAAGCCAAAATCGAGATGGGCTTTTCTGTCAGTTTAAATGGCCCTGCAAACCTCAACCTGAAATAAAAGAGCAGCAAACCCAACTGGTCTCATCAAACTGGTAAACAAAACAATCTCAAGATCTATATATTAAAAAACATATAATTTTTCATAAACTAAAACTCCATTACATTCTACAAAATTCATATCATAGTTACATTTGTGGTATATGATTCATATATCACATGATACAGGCTTTATGGTTCATTGCAATCACCATGGGTTTCGCGGTGTGTCTTCGCTTCTTCAGAGCAGTGGGTCTAAAGAAAGCTCCTTAATTAAATTTTATGGAACTACAGTGAAGTTCCATTTCCCATTCACCATAAACGAAGTACAGGCTTCCTATGAAACTTTGCAGTACAATAGAATGGATACCAGGTTTACTAATAATTAATTGATGGAAAGCAGCGCAACAACCAAAGTTGCTATGCTGCCTTGCATCAATGGGAGATATATGGATTATCTCTTTCTCTTCTCTAGCGCTGGTATACCTTTTCTCCGCCATGTGCCAACTCATACACCCTGGTGCCATAATGCAAGGGTTTATGCATTCTATAATGCATTGCTTTTACACTGGATGGCGCTCCTTTCAGTGCAAAAACAATCCTTTAAGACTTTTTCCACTTTCTCTGTGTACTGTGCAATGCAACACCTATGCAAAGTTGGAAAAATAAGGAGAAATGAAAACATTTCTCCTCACTACGCTTGTCTCGAGGAGTAGTGACGTTATAATGCAAATCTTTATCTATAAATATTAGTAGATACCTACTTTTTGTTAAAACCTATAGGTGGTTGCATGGTAATGCTCTTATTTTGCGTATAGAGTTCATTCAATTCAGGACTTTTGAATAACTGTTTTCACACTTTTTATTGATAAACATTTTTTCTAGTATATAAACGTATCTCTTGCACCCTAGATCTAGTATTATTTTTGGTATTCCATCTAAATACAGATACAAAAATATCATGAGAGCAAATTATCATCGCAAAAAGATAATAAGTACAAAAGTGTAGGCAAAAATATTAAACATACAAATTTTTGCTTTTTTTACAATATTTTAAGCATTTAAAATATATTTTACTGTGCTGTCTGCTTTTATGTTGTTGTTTCGTTGTAGTTGTTATATTTTATTTCTTTGCTTATGTTATTGGGAAATTTATTTGTAAATAATTTTAAAAAACAATGATAGAAATATACATATTTTATTTGGGTTTCAGGGTTAATTGTGTGATTTCCTGGATAGTGTTATGTCTAACTTACTTATTAATTAATTGTATTTCTTGAATTAATTTTATTTTGTTAGTTTTTTACATTTTCAAACTGTTCGATTTTTGATTTTGAAGTTAATTTTTTTAGAATAATTATTCTAATTGATAATTTTTAGGTTTCCATTTTTTATATTTTTTAGATTATCCAACTACTTTTAATTTAGTGATGTGTGAATTATTGGGGCATTATGTAGGTAGTATTTAAGTAAATATATATAAAAAACAAATTAATGATTAGTGTATTGCTAAGACCATTATTTATATTGGAATAATTTATCAAAATGTATAATTACTATTGTTTCCTTATAGTAATGTTACATGTTAGTGCAAAGTATTAATGTATTTAATTTTCATGAATAAAGTGTATTGGGATTTAGGAGGGTATTGTTATTTTTAAAGTGCAAATTAATGTGTGCTACTTGTTTAATATATATTACATATATAATACAATTGTAATTGTAATCTTTGCTTTTTATTATTTTATATTTTCTTCTATTGATGTGATATATGTTGGGGAATTGAAAAGATGAGTTTTATTAAAAAATAACTATAGTTAAATACGTGTTTTAATAATTACTTGATCATAGAAGATTGTATTATTTTATTTTTGTTTGTTAACCTATGAGGCTGGTTGAGAGTTACTGCCAACAGTAACAACTTATTTTTTCAAATAAAAATAATTACTTGCAGTTCTGATGTAGTCCTTTTTAAGATTTTATTGAATTATATACAAGTTAAATATCTTTAGGATTTAAAAACATTTATTTACATTTTTGAAATAGTAGGGGCCCTTGCTTCTAGTCAGGGTAAGTGAGTTACACACTTAGAATATGTAAAGTATTTGCACCCAAAACACACAGTAACCCAGTAAAAACACCACAAATGGACATCACATCAGTTTAGAGAAAGAAAGTATCTTTATGTAAACCAAACAAGACCAAAACGACCAAAGATCCAACATACAAATATCAAAATAGTACTTAAAAATAGTTATTTCCAAAAAGAGAGCTTGTAGAAAACAAATAGCTCCACCTGGGGCTTTTACGACGTCATGACAAGCAAGGTGTGCGGCTTCAGGCAAGGAGTTACACAGACACCAAACAACAGAACCTTGGAGACGAAGTCTGTGGAGGTGAGGCGTCGAGGTCAAGGCCCGTTCCCTGGTTGACATTGGGGGGGTGAGGCATTGTGTCAGCGAGGAGGTGACATATCGAGTCCAGGACAGACAATGTTAACGGCAGCAGCAGTGAGGTATCAGTTCTGATGAAACAATGCAAATTCAAAGCATTCGTGAAGTCACCCTCATCGGTTATCGGCCCTATGATAATGGGATGAGGTGCTTGCGGTGATGACATCGGTGCGAGTGATGGCATCAGGAAACCCAAAAACTACAGGCGTTAGCATGCATTGAAGGGTGTTGGAGCTGGGGTACAGGCGAGGCGGTGCATCAGGCACCTCAC
This sequence comes from Lissotriton vulgaris, assembly GCF_964263255.1. NCBI lineage: Eukaryota > Metazoa > Chordata > Amphibia > Caudata > Salamandridae > Lissotriton > Lissotriton vulgaris. The sequence goes on from NC_141695.1 coordinate 1,537,779,480, forward strand.
TAGAAGTGGCCCCAGCCTCAATACAGGTGAAAGCATCACGGTGGCATCACTGACAGCATCTGGGATGGTTTCCTCGCATTGCAGCACCAGCCAAACAATTCTCAGGGCCCAGGAACTGGAAATGGCACCCTATTGAATGCAGGAGTCCACACAGGAGTCCAGTTGCTGGCCAGTGGGTTTCAGGTGAAGTCTTTGTGTCCCTGAGACTTCAGAACAGGAGGCCAGCACACACAAGCCCTCAAAGATTCTTCTTCAAGCATGTTCACAGCAAAGGAGAAGCTGTCCATCTCATCTCTTTGGCAAAGATTCTTCTTGAGTCCGAAAGTGATCTAATACTTTGGGGTTTAAGGTCCAATACGAAGAAATCTATGATCTGCCAACCTCGCACTAGCTGAAACCCCGCGTATCCACAGAACCAGAGCAGGCGGAAGATCGTTCTCTCACATTGCACCCAAGACCTGGAACGAGCTACCGACAGACATCAGATGCATACCCTCCTTGGACACCTTCAAGAAGGCTCTCAAGACGTGGCTCTTTGGCTGAACAGATCTGTGTACCCTCCACCCCTCAGTGGAGGGGCTACTGTAAGGTAGAAAGTCTAAAAAAGTTTACTTACGATGAATCTCTCTTTCCATTATCATTATAGATTATGGTGTAAAATATGCCAGCTGATCATCGAAGCCCTAAGCCTCCACCTAACCTCAGCCATCTATGAATAAGCTGCAAATCTTTAAAAAAAAGCTAAATAAGTTTCTTAAACTTTAAAATAAAGGTATTTACCTTTTTGGAACTTTGGAGCCTTAGTAGATATGGATTCTACTGTGGTGATTGTAATGAGCCTTTCCCTAAATGTACATTTAAGATAAAACATGAGACATCTCTTCCTTGCAGCTACTTACTGGCGGTATAGGACGTCCTGCCCCCTGAAATGTATTGAAGACGTTCTTTTTGGTGATTCCATTGCTGTGTTAAAAGACTGGTAAGCTCAAGGGCTATGTCCTATGGTAGAACAAAGATGATTAATTGAGAGTATAGCTTGAGGTTTGAGACTTTCTTTTCAACTCTATTGTATGATAATTCAGATTTACTAGATTACAAGTAGTGTGGTTCCAAATACTTAGCCTCAGTTATATCATTATATCTAGGACTTTTGGGCACACACATTAGGTCTGGTCCCCTTCCTTAATGAGCATAGGTCTTGCATAATTTTAGACTCTTTCTTGCTGTGGTCATGTTGTTGAGCTCCTGTTGTTATGCAACAAAATTAAATTTGTCTAAACGTTTTGGTGGTGACAATATGGTTACATATTTTTTGTAAATATATATACACATCTTTTTCAGATCCCTTGGTATCTGCACAGTTATGATGAAAATGGTCCTGATGAAGGCGGTTTAAGCTGCCGAAACGCGCGTAGACCTGCGACGGGAGCCTAAAGTTACATCTTGGCCCGACCTTTTTTAGCATTGTCATCTTGCTAAGATATTAATTCAGTTCCTTTCACCATCCTGGTTGGAGTTTGAGTGTGGTATGAATGTTAGCACGTGAGTGTGTTGAGAGATATGGGTGTTACCAAGGGTTATTACTAAATAATTTTGTATGTTGTACATATTCTTTTGTTGTAGATATTTAGGATTTAACTGTATTTGTCCTGGAAAAATTTTTTGGGGATATGAATTGAAAAATGTTTGTCTTGTGATTTCTGATTGATAACAGAACTCATATAAACTAAAAGATAAAAAGAGAAAAATAAATTTTATATGTTTTGAATAATTTCAGTATTTTTTCTATTTTTTGTCACCTGGTTAGATATTTATAAACTTAGTCGTGTAAGTGAATTAGCAGGCCACCGCAGGAACAATTTCCACATTAGAATTGTTGCTTTTTTCCCCTCTGTTCCTGGGCCACAATGTATTCTCTTGAGGGGGTCCCTTCGTACATGTTGCTGTCCTCCCTCCACCCCTCAGTACCTTGAGACCCTCACGGGTGAGAAGCAAGCTTACCATTCCCTGATTGATTGATTGATTGATTGACTTATACCTCATTTTCTCTTTGTTCTATTTGCGGCAAGGGTCTCTGAGCACAGTCCAAATAAGTTGTTTCCTCTCTGGTGCAGCATGACCACAGGAGGTAGAGACAGCATTGTGTAAAGGACACACAGCCCATTCAGGTGCAACTGAAACTCCTCCCACCACTCTAAATGCAGCAAAGGCCTATTCAGCCCATCTATGAGTCACCTAAGAAAGGCAGGACACACCTCAACCCCCCAGAGGCTGTGTACGGTGAATGCACATCCCCGCCCCTGTCACTACAAAACTAGACAGTCAATACACAAACAGAGGCATAAATAATGGTTAAAAAAGAAAATACCTACTTTCTTAAAGTGCCATTTTCAAACACACAATTTAAAAAACATATTTCTAAAAAAGATCTGTTATTAAATTCTGAGTTTGGGAGCCTAAACTCTCTTTCTCCATCTTGTCACAATGGACAGTTATACTTGTGAAATGTTACAAAGTCAAGTCAAGTCAAGAAAACTTTATTTCGGTTTTGTTCAAACCATAAAAGTACATATACAATAATGACACAGTTAAAATACATTTGTTGTAAACATGTATCTAATAAAGTGCAAAGAGTGCAAGAATATACTGTCTTCATTACATAAGAATCAAGAAATTAGAAAATTCATTGCAAAAATCCACTACTGATCCAGACATTTTCTCAATTTAACAGTTAGTTTTAAAAATTCATTAAATTGGAGAATACTATCACTGTGCAAAAGTTGTAAACACATTAAAGCCGGTCTGATCTGAGTAAAATTACGTTTTTTTAAAAGAATCACCAAATAGCGCTAGCGGGGGATAATCATAAAACCTACATAAAAATATAAAATGCTGCATGTCCTGCGGAGACTTTCCGTCGTAGCCGCAGGGTACTGCAATCTTATTAAAATTAACAGTTTTTGGCCTAACCAGCAGATGATGAAAGAGGTTCAACCTGAACCTTGTTGACAGGAACTTTTCATGAGAAGTCAGGGAACCCAATAAATATGGCTCGGTGGTTACACATGTTTTCAGCATGACAAATTTTCTATCACTTTGTTTCTGGAGCTCCACTCTTTCCCTCTGGATCTTCCTATCCATAAGGAAGGCCTGTTTGATTACCTCCAGATCCCCCCTGACAATCTGGCTTGGATATTCAAACAAATCAAGACGCCCCAGCCTAGCAAAGCTGGATTTCAGATATTTTATCCATGGGATACCCAATGCCTTGTCCTGGGACAAACAGTCACTTACAATCAAGTGTGTCAGTGGAATATCCAGATTCAGCCACAGTTTTATCCAGCAAGTCAAAGGTTGTAAGGAGAAGTTGTCACATAAGTATTGCGTCCTCAATTCTTCATGTACCGCAAGATTGGACGTGCCTGCGGGGACACACAGGAGACGCTTCATAAAAAAATATTTCTGCAATCTGCAGCTGCTCATCACCGACATACCGCCATATTTCACTACCGTATGTAGCCGTTGCCACGGATTTAGCGTTATAAAGTTTCATCATGGCACCGGTAGGTTTTTTCCCCAGTTTTGAGGCAAAATAAAAAATGGAGGCATTCACCCCGACCAATTCTCCTTTCTTTTTAGCAAGATGAGGACCCCAATCTAGTTTAGTGTCAAAAAGAACCCCAAGATAGGAGAACATTTTTGACATCGGGATTACCGCTTCATCAATTTTAAATAGGAAGTTCTTTCTTGGTTGTTGGCCTACTTGCATGACAAATGATTTCGAGGTATTAATCATAAGGTCTCTATCTGTCATGAAGGACTTAAAAGCATTTAATAAAGCTTGAAGGACCCTTTCAGTTCTAGATAATAAAACTGCATCATCTGCATATAAAAGTACTGGAATACCCCTCCTGCCGACTCTTGGGCAGTCAGCCAATACCTTCTGCAAAGCACTATCTAGATCATTGATATAAAAATTAAAAAGGAAGGGGGCCAAAATTCATCCTTTGAATACCCCCTTTCTAATGTCAAAATTATTTTTTACGCTCAGATCTTGAGAATATCTGACATTTGCTCTGGTGTTGCTGTGAAGGTCAACAAGAAAGTCAACAATACCACTATACACCCCCTTCGCCCTCATGGACTGCCACAACTTCCCCCGTTCACACAATCGAAAACTGAGGATAAGTCCATGAAGGCGAGCCACGCTATACTTACTTAATATTAAAAATAGGTTAAGGCATTGAGTTATTGTTGAACGACCACTGCAGAAACCATACTGTGAGATGGACAGGATGTTGTTTTCCACCACCCAGACTGAGAGTCTCTGCAGTAATATCCTTCCTATTATTTTAACCATAGAGTCTATTAGTGAAATAGGTCTGTAACAGTGTGGGCTACACTTGTCACCCTTTTTAAAAACCGGGACAATCGTAGAGACCCCCCACAATTGTGGGCAACCACTTTTCACTGCAGCATTAAAAACAGACTCTAGTATAGGAACCCAAAAGGTTGGTTTAGACTTAAATATGTCTGGAGGGATCCCATCAGGACCGTGTGCTTTCCCGGCTGTTAATCCCATGATACCTTCAATTACCTCACCCCTATCAATGGTAATCTGCTTGCCGGTAGTGCAAGATGCTAGGTTGGAAGTTTCATCCATCGGGCAGCAGTATAATTGCTTGAAGTGTGCTTCCCACTTCCCCTTTGGTATGTAGCCTTCTAAGACATCACCGGGCTCATGGACCAGGAAAGGTTTTTTCATTACAGCCCAGAATCTGGAACTGCACCTCAAAATAGTGGGATCAAGGATCTCATTCCAGGCCTCTTCCCTTAGGAGTTCCTTCCGTTTGGCAATAGTAGATTTATATTCTTTTCAACAAAGTTGGACAGGCGCCTGTATTCTTGGTTTAGCTACTAGAGCCAGCCTTAGGTTACTTGCTGCTTTGGAACAGTCATGGTTTAACCACTTTGGTCCCACTTTGGCTACGTTTTTTGCAGGTACCGACAGCAGCTGAGAGACCTTATCCGAGAGTCCTTGAAACGCACTAAGTACCTTATTCGGCGGTACGCCTTCTTGAGTACAGGTGGTGATTTCATCTCCACAAATGACTTTGATGTCTTTATACAGCAGATCAGGGGTGATCTTAGACCATCTCAGTCGGCGTCTCCTATCAGTTGTGCTCACCCTACCCTGAATAAGGTTCGGCCCATCTTTGGCTATCCACGGTCCCAGCAAGTGAACAGTGAGCGGATTATGGTCACTGAATTCACTGTTTTCAATGGTGAATGAATCCACAAAAGACTGCATTGATGATGAAATTAATACATAATCAATGAAAGTTCCCCTCCCATGCCCCTTAAAGTTCGGGATCTCATAGCTCTTTACAGGATCCATCAAGGCCATGGTCGGTGTCACATCCAGGTCATTCAATAAATCATTAAAAAGTTCCCCCTCAATCGTATGTTCCAAGTGTAAACCATGAGATCGTGCACAGTTCAAATCCAGAATACATTTGAAAAGGGGATCACCACAGGGGTGAACATTAAAGTCACCCATATTCATAAGATTATGAAGACTCTGTTTCATTGACATACCAATAAAAACATTCAGCACAGATATTTGACTAGAATCTGAGCATGGAATGACAGAATTATAGAAATTTACCAGACCAGCTATACAGTTTTCTCCAGTTAAAATTAAACCGATAATTCCAGGGTTGGCAGACGCTACTTTACGTACTTTACAAGTCAGTGCAACAGAGATGTACGTAACCATCCCCCCCTTAGGACTTCCCCTGGTGGTTGCAATGGCAGGGACGTAAAATGCCTTATACCCTTCTAGAAAGTGATTGCATTCGATCATCCAGGTTTCCTGCAGACAAATTATAAGATACTGTTTTATGTATCTAATCCAGTTACAGTCCTGCATTTTAGCACCCAAACCCGCAATATTCCAGGAAATTACGTTGCTATGACTCCTCTTTTCCCGTGTGGCTTCTATGTCTACCAGGTCAGCCGGTCTCTCCCTTTCCTGTTCCCCAGAGTCCTCTCGTCAATCACACGCCTCTAAACCTGAAAGTAAGTCAAATCTATTTTGCATCACAAGATTAAACCCATTCCTACAATAGTTATCAGGATTATTAATTTGTGATACTTCAGGGGCAAGACGTTGAATATGAGTAAATGGTCTACTCCTGCTACAATCAGGAGGCGCTTTAAGGAGATGAGTGTAGAAGTAGCCTAGCGGTCGCACACATACACTATTCACATCATAGACTAGGGAGGCTGCTCTTAACAAGGCTGTTGCAACACTTTGGGGATGTTAAAATTAACAATAACACAGTCCCCTCTACATGTCTTTCTAGACGGGCCAATCCAATTTACTCTTCTGTGGGACAATATTTGATCAGAGTAAGTAATTGGAAAGCCACATCTCTTGTTCAGCCATGAAACTGTTTTATTTTTGAGTGATTCATGGGATTCCTCAGGGGACTGAGCAGGATGATGATCAATAGGTGGGACATTGGTTAGGACAACTATATAGGGTGCACAGTCAGGGGGTAGGTTATTGAAGCGGGTTTTCTTTACTTCTCTAAAACCCAATTTACCCTCTGGTACTGCTATAGCCTGTTTGTTCTGGCAAATTATTGGTGATGAATCAGGCAAAGCAGTTTCGATTGCTGTCATTTGCTGGCTGGGTTGATGTGGGATGCTATTACTAGTTCCCTGCCCCTCTCAAGCAAGACCCTCAGCAGCAACCTTAGGGGCATATTACCAAGCAATAGCGATAATTATCGCTATTGCTTGGTTAGAGACAAAAATTTATCGCTGACCTGCGGCGATTTTTATCGCAGATAAACCTTGGTATTACCAAGGTTTATCGCAAATGCGATAAAAATCGGCCGCAATGCATGAATATCGCTGAAAAGTCAGCGATATTCATGCATTACCGAGCTAAAGCTCTTATCCATGTTATCCACCTCCCATTGGATAACATGGCTAAGAACTGCTCAGGGCAGGTGTTAGCTTTTGGAGATATTCACGCTTAGCGCGAATATCTCCAAAAGTTGGTAATAGGAGATAGCGATGTTAGTGACTGTTTCCAGTCGCTAACATATTGGCACACCCACTTTGCATGTCATTAGTGATAAATTTCTCTGACATGCCAAGTGGGGCCCAAGATGGTCGCTATCTCCTATTAGCTGTCGCTAACTGGTGTTAGCGACAGCTAGGTAATAGAGAGATAATTTTATCTCCGCTTTCTTGGCTTTTAAAGCCAAAAAAGCGGAGATAAACCTCCTTGATAATATGTCCCTTAGTTTTTTCAGCCAAGGCCAGATGCGTTGCTATCAGACCTCCTAGTCTACTAACTTCTAGAGCAACAGTATCCAATTTAAGCACTAGGGGTTTGATGATCTCTTCCTTCTTAGCCTCTATCTTGGCTTCTATGGCACAAACTAATAGATCGAATTGCTCAGGATTTATATTCATACTGGCTGCGCTTTTTGTTTCCTGTAGGTCATTTCCACAAGAGGGACTATTTTGGGACAATTGGGTTATTTCTGCTCTTTTTTTACTACGATTCCCCCCACGTCTAGTTTGTAATTTCCTACAAGCCCTCACTGCTCTAGGGACTGGCGGGCACTGCTCCATTGTCTCAATAGATGTATCCGGGATATCCTGATAGAGCTCAGAATGAACCTGCGCTTCAATCGTTAAGGGTACCCGGCTACCCAGAACAGAACTATCATCCACAGGTGATTCCACTAGTGGGGTAGGGGTGACTGGGTGTAAAGCAGGTGGAATCCCCCGTCCTAGTGAGGCTCTCCGGTCATTATTGATTTTATTGATCACTTTCACTGAGTAATTGTCTATAGTGGCCAACCGAGAAGCGGTTTTTATCCGATTTAGTTTTAGACAGGATTAAAGTTTTCGATAGATACTTAGGTACTTAAATGTTTATAAGAACAAAACAAGCATAAAGTACAAATTTGCCCTAATACAAGGGTTACAAGCATAAATACCTAAAATTTGACTAGAACAGGGCCCTGCCCAAAGTCAAAATTAAAAGTCTCACTTGAGGAATGTAAGTTCACCGCTAAGAGACCAAAGTCCGTGGCCCAGTCCAGCCTCGTTCGGCCCCAGACGGCCACAGACGGCCCGCCCTTGTCCCGGGCTTCTCCCGGCACGTCCCGCGCACGTCTCGCGGGGCAAGGATCCCAGCAGAGCTGTATGCGCCTCCTGGCGCTGGGGCTTGATGTGCGCGGCGTCCTCGCCGGTCCCGGGAGACTTGGGAAGTGTAGTCCAGCCCCTCGGTTCGGTCGGCGGAGCAAAGTCCGGCCCAACGGCAAGCGGCGGAGCAAAGCCCGGCCCAACAGCAAACGGTGGAGCAAAGCCCGGCCCAGCAGCACACCGGCGGAGCAGAGCCCGGTCAGTGTACAAAGGTTCCCAGAAAGCTCGCCCCCGGCAGAGCTTTATGCGCCTCCTGGCACTGGGGCTTGTTGTGTGCGGTGTCCTCGCCGGTCCCGGGAGACTTGGGAAGTGTAGTCCGGCCCCTCGGTTCGGTCGGCGGAGCAAAGCCCGGCCCAACAGCAAGCGGCGGAGCAAAGCCGGGCCCAACAGCAAACTGCGGAGCAAAGCCCGGCCCAGCAGCACACCGGCGGAGCAGAGCACGGTCAGTGTACAAAGTATCCCCCAATCAATCCTATGGGACATATAGCCTTTCAATAGTTAAAACAAAATACACAGTATTTCACTATCAGGACTTGTCATGCATACCAGCATGACCTACCTTCCGTGTACACTGCCCCTGCTAATTGAGGTACTTTGGCCTACCTGTGGGTTGCCTTATATGTAAGCAAAGGGGAGGTTGGGCCTGGCAAATGGGTGCACTTGCTAGAGCAACATAGCAGTTGAAAAAATGCATGCAGACCCTGCAGTGGTAGGTCTCAGACACATTTACAGGGCTACTCATGTGGGTGGCACAATCAGTGCTGCAAGCCCACTAGTAGCATTTGATTACAGAGCCTGGCCAACTCTATGCAATTCACTAGGGACTTCAAGTAAATCAAGTATGCCAATCATAGATAACCAATCATAATAACAATTTACACAGGGGGAACTTGCACTTTGACACTGATTAGCAGTGGCAACGTATCCAAAATATCTAAGCCACCAAAAACGAAATTCAGCATGGCATCAAATCAGATGGTAGAGACAAAAAGTCAGAGGAAACCACGCTAAGGATGGCAAGTCTAACATGCACTAATAGGTGTTAGATTGGATTTAGAATAGTAAATATGACCTCTCAATGTTTGCACTTTCTCCAATGCTTGTTACACTGAAGGTATATTAGTAAATATGACCTTCCCTTCTACATGCACTTCCCCAATCTTTGTTAGACTTGAATTAGAATCGTAAATTTGGCATCACCCAAAGGCTTGCACATTTCCTATATATGCTAGATTGGAGTTTGAATACTAAACACGACCCTCCAAATACACTAATTTCCCCAAATGGTTGTTGGTCTCAAAGTTGAACCATAAATATAACCCACCAAACATGCATTTTCCCCCATATTATAGGATTTTAGTTAGTAAAGTGTATTAAAATAGATTTCTATTTATCTATAAACATCTTTGCAGACCAAATACTGATTGATCAAAAAGGATACTATCATCTGCATAGAGAAGTGTATGAAGCAGGGTACACAAAGTACATTTCTAGCTCAAACTTAAAAAAATTACTTTGGGTAAAACATATATATATTCATGTATCTTCCAAACTCTCCCCTGGCAGAGGAGCAAGGAGGCGCAACGCACAGTTGGCTTTTAACTTTTTTATTTGTTATTCCTGGCAGTCCTGACGCGTTTCGGTCTTACAAATACCTTTCTCGAAGGTAAGCCATACACCTGCGGCACTGCTAAAGTTCACAATGATTGCTGTAAAATGTTTTTATAGCCGTCAAGTAGGTGCAATCATAGTTTGAAAGGCATCCTGGGACTTGTGGTCCTTTTAGCGGTATAGTCCGCACCCTTCAGAAGGCGGTGCCTAGTTGTTTAGTAATGTTGTAGCGTTAGTTGAATTCTGCTCATAATTGTGCTCCGTATCAAACTCACTTTCAAAGTTTGTTCAGATCCATACTGGAGTCAGTCTTCAATAGCGCCATTTGCCCTTACGCATCCACGGACAACAAACAGTGGTTCAAAGGGCGGGCAAATTTGGCGCACTTGCTGGTGGTGCGTTCCTCCGCGGCAGAACCAGGCACTCTAAAACATCTTCTAAACTCTCCCCTGGCAGAGGAGCAAGGAGGCACACTCGCACAGTTGACTTTCAACTTTTTTTATGTGTTATTCCTGGCAGTCCTGACGCGTTTCGGTCTTACAAATTGTTGTAAATGAATCTAGGACCCTAGTGTAAATTTTCCCGATTCATGCACTTATATAGGTATACATTATCCAATCCTGACATAGGCATAGAAATCATTACCATATTTAGACTGAGCCTATGCAACCCAAATACGGAATGGCTACTTCCACTAAGTTCCAAGAATCAACGATTTCTTAGAAAAACCCGCCTTCAGCAGCTAGGGACTTCCCCTTGCCTGAATACTAATTTTTCTAGGAAATAATGGAGTTTTATAAGAACTGAGTCTTTGATGACGTTATTAAGTCCAATCACACATCAAACTCGGCACCTTCAAAGTATAAATACGCCTAGATTTGCCCAGACAAACACACAGTGGTTTGGAGCAGATCGACTAACTACTTGCCCGACGCCCTGCAGCAGAAACTGCTGAAGGAAGCAGACCCTCCAGCTGACACACTGAGAGACTCTGTCTTTTCTCCTGCCGAGAAATCCAGCTCCAGTGTTTCCAGGCTACCCTTGCGGGTTGCTGGGAAATCGAGTCCTCAGAGAGAGATACAAGACCTCCTTCATTCTAAACCAAGGTACAGAGCTGATTAGACCCTTAGAGAAGTCTTGATTAGATTCTTGGCAGAAAATACTAAACTTAAACTACTCCTCACTTACTTCCTCCCTTTTACCAGGCTTAGGTCAGGTACACTGGGGTAGGTGTATTTTAGAAGCACCAGTTGAGTACTTATAGCCATTATTTTATCACTGTATGTATTTTATATGTTTTAAGGCAATTTATGGATTAGAAACCATATCATGCTTTTACAGTACTGCTTTATAATACTGTTCGTATTATATACCCTGTACTTTATAACCAGTATTACGATTGTAGCAGTACATTTCTTATGCTTGAGAAAGTGGAATGTTCAATAAATACCTTTTATTGAAAACGCCAGTCTCTCTATTTTCTCAGCACCTCTGGTGAAATGAAGCATGCACGATTGACTGAGTAAAATAGCTATCTATTGTTTCCGCGACTCCAGAGATTGATTTCTTATTCTTGGGAAACAAAGTTGTCATGTTTATTCGGTTTTCAGAAACTAATCCCTTCTTGTAATTTCGAGAAAGTTTCTAGTGACCTCTAAGCTAGCTGGCACTCACAATTAAGTTTAATATATACGATAAAGACTTCAGTCCTACGTCTAAACTATAGTTTATGTTATTCCAATGCGCAGAGGCAATTGGTAATATAGGAACTACACTACTTTCTCAAAGGTAAGCAATGCACCTGCGGCACTGCTAAAGTTCACAAAGATTGCCGTAATATGTTTTTGTAGCCCTCAAGTGGGTGCAGTCATAGATCAAAAGGCATCCTGGGACTTTTGGCCCTTTTAGCAGTATAGTCCGTACCCTTCAGTGGGCGGTGCCCAGTTGTTTAGCAATGTTGTAGCGTTAGTTGAATTCTGGTCATAATTGTGCTCCGTCTCACTTTCAAAGTTTGTTCAGATCCATACCGGAGACAGTCTTCGGTAGCGCCATTTGCCGTTATGCTTCCACGGATAACAAACAGTGGTTCAAAGGGCAGGAAACTTTGGCGCACATGCTGGTGGTGTGTTCCTCCGCGACTGAACCAGGCCGTGTAAAACATCTTCCAAACTCTCCCCTGGCAGAGGAGCAATGTATGTATGATTACCTAACACGCACATGTATATATCGATATTCCGCACCTTTTCCGAAGATCAAGTGAAGAGACCACAGCAGGGGAACCATCGGAAACAGCTTTATTCCAACGCATAGGCAAGTATTAGTCCCACAACACCCGCATTAAGCGAATGCATTTCGGCGTATTGTCTGCCTTCCTCAGTGCCAGGGGTTTGAATACATCAGGAAGGTTCGTATTTCTCAGATGAAGTGTCTGGCCCTTCCCGATAGGTTGAACAGTGTCCCGCTCCTTAAAGGTATATCCTAACGCATACAGCCCTGGTAGGTCGTAAGTGGATCGACGCCTACCAGTCCCAGCATGCAATGTTCATGTTTGTGTCTGGAAGGTGTTGCGTGGGGCGGATACACTTATTAGCTGTGGAAAACCTTCCTTGTCCCATGTTCATGGAACACGCTGTCTCCTTCTGTCCCCAACCGCTTCACCCTGCTGTCACCGGGAGCACTGTAGACGGGGACTCGGCTGTAGATCAATCGTGCCCAATGTGAGGTCGAATGGCCCCAACACCGCCGCACCTCGTCCCAGAACACACAGGGTGACTCTGGTAATTCCGGTAACCCGGATAAAATCCTCCACCGAAGCAGAATCCAGAAGTCCAGAGCCTACTTAGCGAAGCGGGGGTCTCTTGGCGCGTTACTGGAAACCGCGCTGAAATATCAAGTTTCCGCACCTTTTCCGAAGATCAATTGAAGAGACCACAGCAGGGGAACCATCGGAAACAGCTTTATTCCAACGTATAGGCAAGTATTAGTCCCACAACACCCGCATTAGGCGAATGCATTTCGGCGTATTGTCTGCCTTCCTCAGCGCCAGGTGTGTGAATACATCAGGAAGGTTCGTATTTCTCAGATGAAGTGTCTGGCCCTTCCCGATAGGTTGAACAGTGTCCTGCTCCTTAAAGGTATATCCTAACGCATACAGCCCTGGTAGGTCGTAAGTGGATCGACGCCTACCAGTCCCAGCATGCAATGTTCATGTTTGTGTCTGGAAAGTGTTGCGTGGGGCGGATACACTTATTAGCTGTGGAAAACCTTCCTTGTCCCATGTTCATGGAACACGCTGTCTCCTTCTGTCCCCAACCGCTTCACTCTGCTGTTACCGGGAGCACTGTAGACGGGGACTCGGCTGTAGATCAACCGTGCCCAATGTGTGGTCGAATGGCCCCAACACCGCCGCTCCTCGTCCCAGAACACACAGGGGGACTCTGGTAATTCCGGTAACCCGGATAAAATCCTCCACCGAAGCAGAATCCAGATGTCCAGAGCCTACTTAGCGAAGCGGGGGTCCCTTGGCGCGTTACTGGAAACCGCGCTGAAATATCAAGATTCCGCACCTTTTCCGAAGATCAAGTGAAGAGACCACAGCAGGGTAACCATCGGAAACAGCTTTATTCCAACGCATAGGCAAGTATTAGTCCCACAACACCTGCATTAGGCGAATGCATTTCGGCGTATTGTCTGCCTTCCTCAGCGCCAGGGGTGTGAATACATCAGGAAGGTTCGTATTTCTCAGATGAAGTGTCTGGCCCTTCCCGATAGGTTGAACAGTGTCCCGCTCCTTAAAGGTATATCCTAACGCATACAGCCCTGGTAGGTCGTAAGTGGATCGACGCCTACCAGTCCCAGCATGCAATGCTCATGTTTGTGTCTGGAAGGTGTTGCGTGGGGCGGATACACTTATTAGCTGTGGAAAACCTTCCTTGTCCCATGTTCATGGAACACGCTGTCTCCTAATGTCCCCAACCGCTTCACCCTGCTGTCACCGGGAGCACTGTAGACGGGGACTTGGCTGTAGATCAACCGTGCCCAATGTGAGGTCGAATGGCCCCAACACCACCGCACCTCATCCCAGAACACACAGGGGGACTCTGGTAATTCCGGTAACCCGGATAAAATCCTCCACCGAAGCAGAATCCAGATGTCCAGAGCCTACTTAGCGAAGCGGGTGTCTCTTGGCGCGTTACTGGAAACCGCGCTGAAATATCAAGATTCCGCACCTTTTCCGAAGATCAAGTGAAGAGACCACAGCAGGGGAACCATCGGAAACAGCTTTATTCCAATGCATAGGCAAGTATTCGTCCCACAACACCTGCATTAGGCAAATGCATTGCGGCGTATTGTCTGCCTTCCTCAGCGCCAGGGGTGTGAATACATCAGGAAGGTTCGTATTTCTCAGATGAAGTGTCTGGCCCTTCCCGATAGGTTGAACAGTGTCCCGCTCCTTAAAGGTATATCCTAACGCATACAGCCCTGGTAGGTCGTAAGTGGATCGATGCCTACCAGTCCCAGCATGCAATGTTCATGTTTGTGTCTGGAAGGTGTTGCGTGGGGTGGATACACTTATTAGCTGTGGAAAACTTCCTTTTCCCATGTTCATGGAACACGCTGTCTCCTTCTGTCCCCAACCGCTTCACCCTGCTGTCGCCGGAAGCGCTGTAGACGGGGACTCGGCTGTAGATCAACTGTGCCCAATGTGAGGTCGAATGGCCCCAACACCGCCGCACCTCGTCCCAGAACACACAGGGGGACTTTGGTAATTCCGGTAACCCGGATAAAATCCTCCACCGAAGCAGAATCCAGATGTCCAGAGCCTACTTAGCGAAGCGGGGGTCTCTTGGCGCGTTACTGGAAACCGCGCTGAAATATCAAGATTCCGCACCTTTTCCGAAGATCAAGTGAAGAGACCACAGCAGGGGAACCATCGTAAACAGCTTTATTCCAATGCATAGGCAAGTATTAGTCCCACAACATCCGCATTAGGCGAATGCATTTTGGCGTATTGTCTGCCTTCCTCAGCGCCAGGGGTGTGAATACATCAGGAAGGTTCGTATTTCTCAGATGAAGTGTCTGGCCCTTCCCGATAGGTTGAACAGTGTCCCGCTCCTTAAAGGTATATCCTAACGCATACAGCCCTGGTAGGTCGTAAGTGGATCGACGCCTACCAGTCCCAGCATGCAATGTTCATGTTTGTGTCTGGAAGGTGTTGCGTGGTGCGGATACACTTATTAGCTGTGGAAAACCTTCCTTGTCCCATGTTCATGGAACACGCTGTCTCCTTCTGTCCCCAACCGCTTCACCCTGCTGTCACCGGGAGCACTGTAGACGGGGACTCGGCTGTAGATCAACCGTGCCCAATGTGAGGTCGAATGGCCCCAACACCGTCGCACCTCGTCCCAGTACACACAGGGGGACTCTGGTAATTCCGGTAACCCGGATAAAATCCTCCACCGAAGCAGAATCCAGATGTCCAGAGCCTACTTAGCGAAGCGGGGGTCTCTTGGCACGTTACTGGAAACCGCGCTGAAATATCAAGATTCCGCACCTTTTCCGAAGATCAAGTGAAGAGACCACAGCAGGGTAACCATCGGAAACAGCTTTATTCCAACGCATAGGCAAGTATTAGTCCCACAACACCCGCATTAGGCGAATGCATTTCGGCGTATTGTCTGCCTTCCTCAGCGCCAGGGGTGTGAATACATCAGGAAGGTTCGTATTTCTCAGATGAAGTGTTTGGCCCTTCCCGGTAGGTTGAACAGTGTCCCGCTCCTTAAAGGTATATCCTAACGCATACAGCCCTGGTATATCGATATATAAATATATTGTTTTATGAAAGAAGATGATGCTGCACTCCTGGGGTCCTCAATTCGCAACATTCTTGTACTTGGCAGACAGCATTTCGCACCACAATGTGTTTCAACATCCATTTTTCTCAAGTGGTGCCAAAATCAAGTTGCTTTAATTGACACCACTTAAATGCAATGAATGGCATTTGGGATATGTAGTGTCTTTATGTTAGTACGTCGGGAAGTCCTTAAAGTAATTAAGTCCACAATACTCTTTGGAATACCACTATCCCATGTGCCTCATTTTAGTGTCTGGCAGTTTTGAATAAATTGTCATTTTGCCCTCTGTTGCCAGCTCCAAGGCCCTTGCTCCCATTTGTCATGGACCACTTCAGTGTTGAAATTCAAGTACAACTCTCAACCTTTACTCCTTGATGAGCCAGTCTCTTCTAGTATATAGTACACACACAGGGGATAAGTATCTCCTCGCCAACTTCTTTTTTAAAGGCATTCACAAACCCACTCTCCCATCTTCCAATGTCCTTCTGTGGTCAAATGTTCTGGTCATGTCTTTTTTTGAGTACTTCTTGAAGACTTTGTACCTGGCTACTAGGCCTGGATGGTAAACTCCTCTCTGTTCGTGGAGTTTGTAGAGTTTTTCACACTTTGGGGCCCATTAGGATGGCAGGCGTATTGCCCCGCCAGGCTGGCGGTAGCCACCGCCGGCCTGGCGGGGGCAATCCGCCCACCATCCACACCTAAATTCCCCCCGCCACAGAAAGGCATGCAGTCTTCACTTCGGGGGCCCCCTGCGGGCCCCCAGAGTGAAGGACAGGTGGGGGGTGCACACAGGGGGTACCTGTAGTACCCCCCTGCATTTACATTAACAAAGCGGCAAGCACCGCGCGGTGCCTACCGCTTTGTTAATGTAAATGCAAATGGGCATTTTTAGCATTGTGGCGGTTGGTGCTGAGAGCACCGCCCACCACAATGTTAACAATGCAGGATGCGCCCGCCACTGTGGTGGGCGCATCCTAATAACCCCCACGGGACCCCCGCCCTTATGGCCGGCGGTCCTGAATTCCGATAGGATGGCGGGCGGACTAAGTCATCCTAATGGGGCCCTTTGTGTGCCGCTCAGCTTGTGGAGTTCTGAAAAACTGAGTTTTTTCCTCGGCCAAGGTCACTAACGGTAAGTTTGCATTCCGTTCACGCTGAGGAAGCTACTGCTTGAGTAGAACTCTTACTCAAGAGACAGAAAGAAAGAGCTTCCTCTTGCAGTGTGTGATGCCTTCATGATGATTTTACAGCATGAGATAAACACCTGGCGCTAAAAATCAGCACGAAAGGTGAGAGGTAACGCACTCTACGCTGGCAAAACTCCATGTAGTACAGCAGAGGTTTTTTTGTCTGTTCCACCCAGGCTTACTGACTACCCATTTCTTCTCTTCACACCCATTTTGTTTCACCTCCTCCCAGCCATCTAGGACCCATTTTTGTACCAGGGAGTCTACCCATAAGTGCCAGAAAAGGTGAAATGTTTGTGACCAAACTTCGCGTGTTGTGATAAGACCACAGCATTCTTTGAAGAGCTTTGTCTAAAGAAATTCCTGGCATGTAAGGTAGCTAAGTACAGTCTTAAATTATGCGAATGACTCGCTCAACTAATCTGTTTGCCCTTGAGCAGTAAAGTACTGTTTTGAGGTGTTGTATGGACAGCTTTTCAAGGAAATATCTGACTTCGTTTGAAGTAAATTGCACCCTGTTATCTGTTATGATAGTGCTGAGCACACCTTCTGTCATGAAAGCCTCTGTTAGAAAAATGAATAAGGATTGGGTGCCAATGTTGTTAGCCACTTTAGTCATGATCCAATATGAGCGGTAGTCCACTAGTACAAGCATGTATTTTGTAGGCTACAGTGAATGTTTTTGTGACCAATAATGTCTAAACTGAGTTTATCTCATGGTTTAGCTGGAACACTCACAGGGGATTTTTTAAGACTTTTCCCTAATTGGCCTTCATGGGCTGGCTTTTGGGATACTAGTCCATCTCCTCTGATGACTATCTTACTGAGGATGCTTAACTCATGAAGTACTGCTCAAAGTTTTTAATGTCATCAACTAGGCTCCCTGACTTTGCATGCCATCCCTGGACTATCTTTCACTTCAGATGTTTCAGGGTATATCACTTTCCATGCCGGTGTCCCACTCCTTCACTGTGATTCCAGGTATTTCCGAAAACATAATCGGTTCCGTCATCATGTTCCCTTACACCTACTACCCTTTGCAAGGTAGCCTGGGTACAAAATTTGCTACTACATTTTTGTTCCAGGTCGGGATAAATATTACGAAGTACGAAGAAACAAGTTGTTGAGAGTTTGGTACTTTATTCTCAGAAGAAATAACAACCTCCAAGCTGTTCAGTCAGTGGCTGAGACAAAACCCTCAACTGAACGTTCTGTCAGAAAGATGTTAGTAAATACCATAATGGACAGAAGGGCAGGCGAGAGCTGGTAGAGAAATAGGGGTGTCCAGGGAAGGGAATTTGGAAAACTATTGACACTATAGTAGTAATCGTTTATAATATACAACACATACGCATACAGCCAGAAAAGAATCGAGAATATGAAGTGGAAATGTGCTAAATATTATGCAAATGTTTATTATGGGAGGACTACAAATAAAAGAGATATTGTAATAAAATCACAGAACAAAACCCCCGCCCCCTCAAATGTAACAGAGGTAGAAGTAGGACACATATTACAAGTTCTAAAAGGAGCAAGCACTAGCTCCCAGGAGCAAACTACTACAAACCTGAAAGACATACTCCATTAAAATACCTAATATTACATTCTAATGAAATCACAAGTCAAACCTCTGCTGCCATCAGGAATGGCCACTCACACTCCCTTTGTGAGTGGCTGTCTAGAGGGAATGCACAAAGTTCAGCTGCATCCTACCCCAGATGTATATTGGAGGCAGGACGAAGGCACACAGGGCTAAGAGGAGAAAAATGCCATCTTTCTAAAAGAGCAAAGACACACAATTGATGGACGGAATGCAGAACAAATCAAAACATTCACCCCCAGTCAAAAGATCTGGGTTAAATCCATCATTCTTTTGCTCACCATGCCACCCCAGTTTAGACCTGGGCATCTGAAAATCGGTCTTGACCCTGTGCCTCATGGGAACAGTCCAGCCTGAACCGCCAAGCCAGGTCCTCCCTGGACTGGAAACAAGCATCCTAGGACCTGTTCCGGGCTTTTAGCCCTCATCAGACAGGATAGCTTGATTCCAGTGGCACTTTTTTTAATGAGGCATTTTTAAAAGGTCAATGATGAATTCAGCTTTACAAGTAAAAAGTATGTATCATCATCATTCCAGTGATGTGAAAGATGACAGATCTACTCCTTCTCAATCACGAATTACAGCTTTTAAAGCATAATAAGGAATTCCTGATGTTAACCTATGAGAGGGGTAGGTCTCACAGTAGTGAAAAACAAATATGGATGTGTTTTACTACCAGGACATTCAAAAATATAAAGTGTATGTACTACCTTTTGATTACACAGCACCCTGCCATATGGACTTCTTCTGGCCTACCTTAGGGGTGACATATATGTGATCAAAAAGAAGAATTTAAAGGTTGGCAAGCGGTTTTAAATGCTTAGTTGACATGGCATTATAAACGTCACTCACAGACTCTGCAGTGGGAGGCCTGAGACATATTTAATGGGCTAATTGAGTGGGTGGTACAATCACTGCAGCAGGCCCATTAGTAGCATTTAATGTACAGGCCCTGGGCACATTTAGTGCACTCCACTAGGGACTTCTAGTTAAATTAAATATGCCAATCGTGGATAAGTGAATCAAACCATGTTTAAGGGAGAGAGCACATGCACCTTAGAACTAGTTGGCAGTGAAAAAGTCCTCATAGTCCAGAGGCCAACAAAAATGATTCAGCAAAATTGGAGGCAGCAGGCAAAAAAGTTTGGGAGATAAACACCCAAAGGTTGACAGGTTCACCAAATAAAATACCCCTCATTAATGCACTGTTACCTGACAAACAAAGTGCAACTTACTAAGAATTCCTAATCCACTTCAAAGTAAAAACTGACAATAACTAACCATGCAAAATTATAATAGTTTTTAAACAGGCAATGTGAAACTCAATGCTTAAACTATACCCACATACACAACACATGCAAGGCTGCAGTTACCACTTCCACCAAATCGTTTGGGGGCATGTACAAAAATCTGCACTATTTTTTAAATATGCAACAAATAGTCAATTTGCTTTGGAAATTAAAATGTTAACAGTCCCCTCATACCTACCAGCAACAGATGTAGCTAACCATGAAAACATGCTAATATAATCTTAATTTTAGCAAAGAAATTCGAATAATGAACTACTTCAAAAGACAACTGGGATGATAAACTGAACCACTCTTGGTCTCAGACATCAACCCAAATTCTAAATACGACAGCACCATGGGTCAACCAGGCAAAACTAAAAACACAGTGGAAGGATGGCAAAATCCCATGAGGAACACGATCAAGACTGATTTGCATATGGCCGGATCTGAACTGAAGTGGCGAAGTGAGCTAAATAATGATGACGGTTTTAACCCAGATCTATTAGTGACTGGGGGTTTGTGTTTGAAAGGTTTCAGCACTCCATCTATCACCTTATTGTGTTTTCATTGTTCGCCCTAAGTTAGCAAGGTATGCCCGGACGTGCGTCCCTTGCTCACATTGCCATTGGATTCAAGCTAACCTGGCTGATGAGGGGTGTAACCCAGAAACCGGTACCAGGTAGCTTATTTCTGGTCTAGGAAAGTCTTGGCTTTGCAGTTCAGGGTGGGCTTTTCCCATGAGGAGCAGGGTAAAGATTGATTTGCATACGGCTGGGTCTGAATTGGGGTGGTAAAGTGAGCTAAATAAACATGATGAGTTTAATACAGATCTCATAGTGACTGGGGGTGACTGTCTGAAAAGTTTCAGCGCTCCGTCCTTCATCTTAATGTGTTTGCATCTAAGTTGGAATGGTTTACTCACAGATGTGGGTCCCTTGCTCACTTTGCGACTGAATTCAAGCTAGCCTGATTGATCAGGGGTGTTCTGGTCCCAGGATGCTTGCCTACAGTCAATGGAAGACCTGGTTTTCCAGTTATGGCTGGACTGTTCCCATGAGGAACAGGGTCAATACTGATTTGCAAATGACTGGGTCTGAACTGGGGTGGTGAAGTAACATATATAACGATGATAGGTTTAATCCTGATCTAATAGTGACTGGGGGTGAATGTCTGAAAAGTTTTAGCGCTCCGTCCATCATCTTATTGAGTTTACAATTCCTTCCAGGCCAGAATAGGAAGAACCCAGCCAGCAAGCTACAGATTCATAGAAGTTACCCACAAAGAACAAAGCTATCAACAACCAAGGATAGAAGAGTCAGTAAATTAAGTCAAACGTATAATAACTAAACCAGTTAGGTAAATGCACGAAATGTTACAAATTATAGTCATAATCTTCATAAATATCAAAGGAATGGACAATTTAGAAATAATATGCTAAATCCATTGGTGGCTGGTGACATTTGAAAGTGGTGAGGCGGAAAACCTAATGAGAAGGGATTCTGGGTAATTTCTTGTTAAAAAGTGTGCACCTTTAATTCCAGGCACATACAGATCATGTTATTCCACTTAAACAACGATGTTTTGCTTTCAGGATGCCTGCGTGTTCCTTTGTGTGTGGAAGGAATGGCTGCTTCTTTCCCGCTCCTACAATAGAGATGATATTCGTCTTGTAAAAACATATTTTTGCTGAACTAACTCGTCCCTTCCTTTGAAAGTAATTCAGTGCTAAGAATATTCTGCTATAGGTGTTATCTAGTCCCAGGAGGGGAGTTTCTGCAAAATGATCCTGTCAGAATTTTGTAGAGAAAAGCGCAATTCAAATGTTTGCCTTTCTTTTGGTGTGCTGCTCCCTTGCAACAAATCTGCCCCACCCCCAGCTCAGCTACTTTCCACCTTCCGTGCGACCTTGTTGGACATCTTTGCAAACAAGGGACGAAAATGCTGCTTTAATTGTCCTTTTCAACATCATATTGTGAATATACAAAAGTATTCTGGTCATTTATGACGGAGGTAGAGAAAATATGAAAGAACATTCTTTCACGATTTCACACATACAATCTCTCTGATACAAAAACACATACAAGTATTTGAATATGAAAACTAAAAACACACTATCAAAATAAATATAATACCAAAATAAACCTAAATGCAGAGGAATAAACAGCAGCTATCAAATGTGAAAGAACCCATGAAGCCCACAGGCTGTCAGTAAAACTAAAAACACACTGTCAACATTAATTTAATACCAACATAATCATACATGCGTAAAAATAAACAACAGCTATCAAATGTAAAAAAGAAGCCGTGAGGCCCCCCCTAGGCTCTAAGGATTGATGGGCAGGTGCAGAGACAATCTAATACAAGTGCATCTGTTTGGACGGCTTTGAGAGTGTTTATAAACGAGTTATGTCCCGTTTCACATTATCAGTGTTTAGAACAGTGTGCATCTTTGCTAGATGCCTCTATCTGCTTCTCGCTGTGTTCGTGTGCCCCCCCATCAGGCCAGTACCCACTAACCTGTAAATATCATGGGGCCTCATTTATGAAGGCCTTGCGCCACCGGTGCGTCACTTTTTCCCAGTTTAAAAGTGACGCACCGGTGGCGCAAGGCCTTCATAAATAAGGCCCAATGTGTCTGCAGAAGCCAAGGGAAGACCGTCGATCTTGGCGAAGTCTGAAACCAACACATTGGTCAGGAAGCTTTGTGCTGAAAACCTCAGTGCAACTGCAAGTGGGGCAGCTGTGAAGAATGTACCCACATGATGAAATACCTCTAGATTTTAGAATAGCAACAAGTTTCCAGAACCATTTTCGAGAGACCATTCAGTTAGGTTACTGTAAGGCGTGACAACTCTTGTCATTCAGATTACATACAGCATCCGTGCCTGTAAATATTTTAAAGTCCTATATGGCCTATCCCCACTCATGGACGCTGAGGATAATTGTTAAAGACTTTCAGCATGCCTCCTAAGATCGGTGCTGCTACGTGCAGCTGGTGTGACACGAGTTAAAGGGACTGGATCTCCTGCACAGCATGGATCACACGTGGATGCACTTAGGAGGACTTTGGTGTCCGTGGAGGAGGGTGTTTCAGGGTCCACGGAGCAGGGATCTAATGTGCAGAAACAGCATTGTTTTGAGCCCGGCTCACTGCCCGGGTCACACCACCATTATTTATTTTATTTTTTTGTGAACAAATTTCTTTGAGTTTTCTCAGAACTGATAATATACTATATCAGTGCAATGTTTGTTTATTTTGTCCATTTCTTACTATGGCTTACATTTAGATACCACACAACAGTAAAGCATCTAATTGTATAATCCAACGTCTTAGGGGCATATTACCAAGCAATAGCGATAATTATCGCTATTGCTTGGTTAGAGACAAAAATGTATCGCCGACCTGCGTCGATTTTTATCGCAGATAAACCTTGGTATTACCCAGGGTTATCGCAAATGCGATAACAATCGGCCACAATGCATGAATATCGCTGAAAAGTCAGCCATATTCATGCATTACCGAGCTAATGCTCTTAGCCATGTTATCCACCTCCCATTGGATAACATGGCTAAGAACTGCTCTGGGCAGGTGTTAGCTTTTGGAGATATTCGCGCTTAGCGCGAATATCTCCAAAAGTTGGTAATAGGAGTGAGGAAATATAAATTTTATGGTCAAGAAATGTTCCCTAACGTGTACCCCACCGTCTCCATGTACGAGCTTAAAGTGCATGTAACTTCCCTCCTGTGCCAGCTATGAAGACGCAAATACATTTGCGTCCAACATTAACATGTCCTCTTTCAGATCCACCCTGAATGGGTTGAATATTCCGTTCCTAAGTATGCCATGCCAACGTCTTTTTGTGGTGTACTTTACACGTTTTTCAGCTCTGGCGAAGTAGGCCCTGAATTCTGCCATCGAGCCTTTTCCTGCCTTCTGACTCTGAACGCCTCAGCCTGGGCTGCCTCTGTACCCGTGACCTCTGCCTTACTCCCTGCGCGGCTAACGGCGCTTAGTTCAGCCTGCTGCCTGCCAAAGACTGTATTCAACCTTCGAATTATCTGCTCCGCTCCTCAAACATACATTCCTGCCTACTAGTTCAAGTAAACATCTTTCCAGCTGCAGAGCAAAGGGCCCGGCCTCACTGTCTCCGTGCAAGTAATTCATAGCTTCTGTTACCATGGTAGGCCCATGCCCCCTCGCATCTCATGCAGACACGTAGACGCTTATACACGCACTCACAGTCAGTATAGAATAGCCTCTGCCCAAGAGACCTTTCCCTCTAGATAATATGGTTCCCAAACATCAGATATTAGATATGATATAGGTACGAGTTGATCTGACATGCCAGACTTCTGTCTCTTTCCACTAGTGTAAATGTCAAGTCCCCTGCACCCTCCAGCTCCACGTCAATCACACGTCATGCAGCTGCGCGCGCATCCAGGCCTCAGATTTCTGCTGACATTACAAAATTCTGCTATGTACCCACCTACTTGTGACACTTACATGTGACGTTTCTTGCACACACCTCTATGTTCACGCCTAGTTCACGCCTTTTGATTACGTATTGCTAACACGTGTGTGTTCTTATCTTGTTTCTCTCAGCTGTTACGCCTACTGTATTGGTATTCATTATATGGTTTAAGTATAAAAGTTATGTCTTGTCAATAAAGTATGCTCTATCCCTTCCTGCACCCCAGTGGTGTCAGGAACCCGATATCCGGTACCAGAACCATTCCTTTTTAAGGAATAAAACCCCTAAGAACTCTAACACCACGGACTCTGCGTCTTTCTTTCCGATTGAGTTATTTTTGTTTAAGTACTTACCTGCATAGAAATTAGGACGGTAAATCAAATATTTACCACATTATTTTGGCGCCCGAAGAGGGACCCCTCCCCCACCTTACGCGCCGGTTGGTGCGTTGCAACCTTTGCCCCCTGCCATAAGTCAAGACGGACAATTACGCGTACCCGCAGGATTTTCTGTATCTCCCTCTGGCCCACGGAGGTGACGGAGACTGCGATCAGCACCCAGACGAGGCGGTGAGGAGTGCGGAGGATCCCGACCAGAGCCTAGCCGAAAGAAGCAAGGTCCGAGGTGTCAAGAGGCCCACCAGTTTCCGAAGTATCCACGTGTCGAGTCGAGTCGAGTCCAGTCCGGTCCAGTCCAGTCAAGTTTTCCGAGGCCTTCTGTTCCGTGCTTCCCGGTGAGTACCATTGCTGGGACGTATCTAGACGGGTGCATTATTATGTATCCGGTAAAGACGTGTTTGGGTACACAAACGCGGTCTGCGCTGTTTTAGACAGTGTATCTGTACTGTTTAGCAGTATATCGAGCATTCAAGTTCTTGCACTGTTCTCAACAGTGTATCTGTGCTGTTTAGCAGTACATCTAGTATCAAGGGTTCAAAATGTTTTCATGTGATTAATGTCGTGGTATGAGTGACTGTTTGATGTACATTACTGTGTTTTTGTGTAACCAGCTGTGTTCAGAGTAAGTAACCAGTATCGAGTATCCAGTACTAAGCAACAAGATGCCGTTCTTCAATAAACTAAGACAGATAGGAACTAGGAAAGGGATGCTAGAGGAAGAAATTCCTATCCCCCCTAGGGACACTCCTGGAAATTTTATGTACCATAAGCATGGCTTAGATGCCATACTGTATCTAGATTTATGGGCCGATTATACGAAGCACCTAGACGAGAGACACAGATGGCCCGTTACAGGAACATGGGATGCCGAGTGCATCGTGAAGGTAGAAGAAGCGCTATGGAAAAAGAAAGCCAGACAATCTCAGAAAGACGCCATAGAATTTTGCCGTAAAGAATCACATAAACGTGCTGAAAGAGCACTCCGTAGAGAAGACAGACATAGAGAAGAGTCGGATAGAGTCAGAGAAAACAAATTAGTTAATGAAGGGATCCGAGTAAAAGCAGAACAAGTAGACCGCATGCGAAACAATCTTGTAAATGGTATGTACTTAGTGGCCGAGGGTTTGCCTGAAGCCACTTCAGAAATACCGAAAGATCTACCGCCACCATTGGTTCCGACTAAAGTAAATCACAGGACCACCAAAGACATATTCCTTGCTTCCTATCTAGACGATGTAGCACCCGCTTACACCAATCCACGTGCCCGCGTCCCGCCTACTGACGGTGACGGGGACGGAGGTGGCAACCCGCCTCAAGACCATATCCCGCCATTGCCGCAGCAAGGCTCCCCCGTTCGACAGCCTGCTCCACTCGTTCCTCCACCTCCACCACTTCCCGCACCTAAAATTAATATACCGAATCCGATTGCGCCTGATCCCAGTAAGAGACAAGTTCAGGTACACATACAGACTCCACAGAGAAATAATGCTCAAGCCTCTGGCTCAGGAGGTGCGACAGGGGGTCTCCAGACCCCGCCAGCAACACACAGATTCAACTTAAGGGACTTGCTGAAGCAACATACACCCCAATCACCCCGTCTCGACATACTCAAAGAACCCCTTCCAATTTGCAGATATGATCCAGTACCCGGTAAAGAGGATAGAATGTTGATAGCATCACTACACTTGCGACAAGCTACAGATTACCTAGTGTTATTCCCAGGGATGGCTGATCACCTAGATAGAATATATCATTTTGTCCAGACTGGGGAAAATCCCGAAAGTATTAAGGAGGCCCTGGCACATCAGAAAGTTGACACTCAAGCATATGTATTACGTTTTTTCATAAATTGCTTAATAAGAGACCGAGACAGGCCTGGGGTAGACCAGGAAGAAATGGAAGCACTAAACAAGTGGGGTCAAAATATAGCCGACGGAAAGCATGATAAAGTGAATTGTATATCGAGCATGTACAAGAGAATCAGAAAGGCAGTAATAGAAATACACGAAAAAGAAAAAGAAAGTGACAGGAATGACTCCTCCGAGGAGGAAGGACCTGAAGAACCAGAAACGACTACAGAAAGGATAGCGTATGTAGGTAAGGGAAGTTACCTTAGGAACGGCATTCGTCCGGAAAGCAAGAGAATTTTTCTCTCTGGCCTATCAAAACCAAGTTCCCCTGAACATCTGTTTCAAGTTACCGATAAAATGCTTCAAGAACAAATGGGGTACCATGTACTCAATTCTATGGATGAACAAGAACTAGCCCGGTCAGCAGTGCTATGGGCTGACAATCCTAACGCATACAATGATGATACAGTAGCACAGACATTTCTGAACCTTTCCCCAGACGAGCAGAAATTAGCTGGTATATACATGATTCAGCATCTCATCACGTTATACAGACAACAACATTCTGATCCAGGTCCCTTACCGGATACATTAGAAGCACTAGTTATGAATAGATGGAGAGGCCTAAGTACCAGATTAATTCAAATAATTCTAGAACAACGACGTAAATATAACGCTTTCTTAGGCCCACAATATGTTTCAGCTCAGCCACCAGAAAGAAAAATATGTCACTTTGAGCATTTCGACAGACAGAATCCCTTACGAGAAGTACACCCAGTTATGGGTACTAATAACACCTTGGAACGTGTGTTTGTGTACACACCTTTAACAAAGTTAGAATTGTTAGAAATGAAGAAACTAGTACCCTGTCATGATAAAAACCCTGCAGGTTTTCACAGAGAACTTAAAGACATGTTACTCATGGGAGATTACACGTATACAGACATTATGAAATTGTTAAAAGTGCTGCTGCCCACCGGCATCTACGAGAAACTCAAGGAAAAAGAATGGGAGGTGGGAGATAAAAAGATTATATGGACTGAAATAGAAGACGAGGAAAAAGGTCGTACCCCAGGGGTAGGCCTTGGGGACAAAGCAAAAGTCTTACCAGGTCTAATAGTACAGGTCTTGCCAAGATTATTGACAACTAAAAAGGAGGACTGGGACGCAATCTCAGCCTGAAAACAGAAACACGATGAAGATACCTGTGACTTCTATTCAAGATTCGAGAAATGTTTCATTATTAATAGTGGCCTAAAACCAGGTAGCGAGTCGTATCCGCATCTTTTTGTAACAAAGTTAGTCGAGAATTCCCTGACATCAGTTAAGAACCGTGTATATAAAGTTGAAAGTACATGGCAAGCAAATACGCCATCCCAGATGTTACAAATGTTACAATACCACCAGAACAGAATTAGAGAAGAACAGGATCACGAACAGAGACGTATGAAAGACACAAAAATGAAAATGTTAGTGGCCCAGTCGGTTCCAGCCGACGGCCAGAGAAAGGGTACGACCCAGACAGGTAATTCAGCAGCTCCCGTTAAAGGGACATGCAACTATTGCAAGCAGCCAGGTCACTACGTACATGAATGTCCAGTCCTGAAACTCAATATAGCAACAGGTAAAACTAAAGAAAGACTGCATCCGCCTAGACAAGACCAGGTCCAGCAACAGACTTCACAGAATTCCCAACCTATGCATGCTTCACCACATACAGCACAGACCGCAGCGGTATCACAGCCACAGCCACAGCCCATTGCCGCGACGCAGCAAGTTTCACGACAGATGAACCAGTATGCCCAATCTGATTATCCCGATTATCAGCGATACACATGAAACAGCCTAGAGAGGGAGGTTGGCTTGCCTCTTATTGAGATTCCTGTAGATCAAGAGGGTCCTTATGTACACAGTCAAGTATTGGGAAAAGACAGAAAGTTTTAAATTGACACAGGGGCAAGCCGCACAACAATCAGCCATAATGAAGTCCCAGGGGCACCCCTCTCAGGCTCACAGAATGTTTCCCTTGGTTTTTCAGGACAGCCTATTGTAAATGAGGTATCGAAACCAGTCCCCCTGGCTGTGGGTCCATTATCACGTGTTACAGACTTGTTACTTACGAAATCATGTCCAGAAAACCTGTTAGGTATCAAAACATTGAAGGCTCTAGGAGCTGTGATATGTTGTTCTCCGGAAGGAGTTAGACTTTTCCTGCGTGACTTTAAGGGTCACTATGTATTACGAGAGTTTGATGTCAGATTGAAAAATGTACCGAAACACCTGTGGGCACAAGGCCCAACCGATGTAGGTTGCATGCACATCACACCATACCGTGTTACACTCAGACCAGGAGTTGTTTTGCCGCGAATCAGACAATACAAGTTACCACCCGATGCTGTAGTGGCTTTACTGGAAATCATTGAAGAGCTCATTGCACAAGGAGTGGTCGTAGAAACCGACTCCAATATCTGTAATTCCCCTATCATTCCGATTCTTAAACGTACTGATCCCAATGCACCGCCAGTGTATCGGCTGGTGATTGATTTACGAGAACTGAATAACTGCATTGTTCCACAGTACCCTGTGGTTCCCGACATCTCATCCCTATTGACTGCTATTGATTCAGAAGCAACGTTCTTTACTGTAATTGACCTCAAGAACGCCTTCTTCAGTGTACCGATTGATCCAGAGAGCCAATACCTCTTCGGATTCAGTTTAAATGGACGAAGTTTCAAATTTTCACGCGCACCTCAAGGATTCACAGAAAGCCCCAGCATCTATAGTCAAGCACTGAAAAGACAACTTGATTGTATCCAAATGCCAGTTAACACCGCCTTACTACAATACGTCGATGATCTGCTGATCACCGCACGAAGTGAACCCGAATGTGAACAAGCATCACTGACAGTTTTACATTTTCTGGCCGACAAGGGACACAAGGTGTCTCCTTCGAAGCTACAATTCTGTGTTCAGCAAGTTGTGTACTTGGGTTACTTGCTGTCCAAAGTGGGGAGACAGCTCACACCTGACCGTATCCAGTTAATTGTAAATATGCCACAACCCCAGACACAAAAGGAAGTGCGGGCCTTTATAGGCCTCACCTCGTACTGCAGACAATGGATTCCTCAATATGCATTTCTAGCTAAACCACTCATTCAGTTGACAACACAGGAGGCAGCGACTTCGACTGCCCTTCCTTGGACTCAGGAACATACACAGGCCTTTGAGGAATTAAAGAAAGCTTTATGTCAAGCACCAGTTTTAGCGACACCATGTTACAGCAAACCTTTTACACTTTTTGTTACAGAACGTGATGGTACAGCGTTGTCTGTCCTCACTCAAGATCAAGCAGGTTCACATAAGCCTTGCGCTTATTTTTCAAGTACATTGGATTCAGTAGCCCAGGCGCTCCCTCATGCTTAAAGTCAGTTGCAGCGACAGCCCTAGCAATCAGACAGAGCGATTCAATTGTCTTAGGACATCAATTAACAGTACAAGTTCCACATTCTGTAGAGGTTCTTCTAAACCGAACTCAGACTCAACACTTGACTATAGCACGACTGACAGGTTATGAGTTGACGCTATTCCAGCCACACATAGAAATCAGACGCTGTAACATTCTGAATCCTGCAACATTGTTACCTTCGATTATGACAAATTCAGCCCCGCATGAATGTATAGAGATCATTAATGCAGTAACAAAGCCCCGACGAGACTTAACAGATGTTCCACTGACAAATCCAGACCTGACACTTTACGTGGATGGTTCATGTATGAGAACAAACACAGGAGAATTAGTGGCCGCATATGCAGTGACCACTGAAACTGAAGTTAAAGAAACATATCGTATTGATACACTGTCTGCTCAAGCAGCAGAGCTCATCGCTCTGACCCGAGCCTGTATACTAGCCAAGGACAGAAATGTTAACATGTACACAGATTCACGTTATGCTTTCGGAGTCGTACACGACTTCGGAGTGTTATGGCAAGAACGAGGTTTCTTGACCTCTCACGGTGCCAAGATCCAACACGGTCCCCTCATTCAAGCACTATTAGAAGCAATACATCTGCCTTCAGGCATATCCATCATGAAGTGTAAAGCACATACTAAAGTTACAGATTCCATTTCCCAGGGTAACGACCTGGCAGACCAAACAGCAAAACATACAGCATTGACTCACACCCAGACAACTGATGTGACAAAGACAATAGTGCCGACACATTGTATGACAGTAAGGGATCCCACACTAGATGTAATCGATATTCAGACACATGCTACTCCAGATGAAATCAAGAAATGGACTGAACTAGGAGGGATCCAGACAGATCAGGGATGGATGACGAAGGGAAAATCTACATGGTTTCTCCCCGACTCTATGGTTCAAGTCATAATAAATACAGCACATAGTCCAGCACACCTAGAAGAAAAAGCTATGTTAGACAGTTTACAGAATCTCTGGTACAACAAATATTTACGAGCAGCAGCAAAACAGAAAGTGCGTACTTGCATGATCTGTTGTCAGTTCAATCCAGGTAAAAGCGTCCCTGTAGAGCAAGGTGGATTTCATCCTCCCGATCACCCTTTTGAAGTCCTCCAGATGGATTATATCCAGATGGACCGTTGTCGAGGATTCAAGTATGTCCTCGTAGTTGTTTGTGCACTTTCCCGTTGGACCGAAGCATATCCAGTCCCAGATTACACTGCCCCGACCACTGCCAGGCAGCTGGTTCGAGAATTCTTCCCACGGTACGGCTTGCCTCGTATCGTGTACTCAGATAACGGACAGCCATTCTCATCCGAGCTCATGAAGCAGGTTTCACTTCTGCTAGGATGTCAGTGGAAATTCCATTGTGTCCGACATCCCGAGGCAGCTGGCCTTGTAGAAAGGCATAACCATACACTGAAAACGCGCCTCGCCAAAATCTGTAAAGAGAAAGGGGTCGACTGGATAGTCGCCCTGCCAGTTGCATTGTTCTATATGAGAATGGTCCCCCATTCGAGATCAGGACTATCCCCGTATGAGGTGGTCTTTGGCCGACCACCAAATATGTGGGGGACGCCCATGCCTAAGAAAATAACCGATGTTGATTGTAATATGCTGACAGATTACCTTGCCTCCTTGATGTCTGCACTCCAATCATGTCGTTCACAGGTTGCCGCAGCCTTTCCCGACAACACCGATGTAAAGCCACACGACGCCGTCCAGGTGACACTGTGTTGATTCGCAACTTCGACAGGAAAAGCCCGCTGGAGCCCCGCTGGAAGGAGCCGAAGATTGTCCTTCTGACCACGAGGACAGCAATTAAAGTTGAGGGCCGAAAGGGGTGGATCCACACGAGTCATATTAAAAAATGTAATGAACTGTTGCCAGAGACTGACTCGTCCACCCCCTCAAAGGACTGCCTCGATACTAGTGACTTTAAAGTTCCCAAGAGAGAGAAAACTCCCCAAGAGGAGTATAAAAAGAAACTACGGTCTAGCAAGTCAGACAGTTTAATTGTTTAAGTCCTCCCCTAGGTGAATCGGTTAAATTAGTTTCTGACATGTATCCCCTAGACCGAGATAGAGAGAGAGAGAGACAACTCAAGAAACGTGCATATTGTAAATCACTCCGTAGTCACTGTATAGTGACATTATTGGTTATGTTTTTTCTAAGTCTTGTGATTATTGTTACCAGTATATTGCTGCCTATATATTACTCTATCTTCAAGCGTGAACAATCTGCTTACAATGTCACTACCGAACATTCTTTTAGCGAATTACCCCCTCATGAATTATCTTACAGACTTGCGCTGCGCAACAACACATTCATTAGTATGTTACATCACTCCCATCAGACTAATAATGCTACAAACTGTTGGATATGTGGCCGACTCCCTCCCTATCAGAAATACAAGGGAGTTCTGCCCCTCTTTCCGTACCCGTTCACACACAATGGCTCATGTGGAGCATGGTTTAGAATAATTAATTCCTTAGATCCTGATATTGCTGTTTTCGATGGAAATTGGGTTTGGGGAAACCTGAACTTAGTTCTGCTTAACGCCTGCTATCCCGACAAGAAGGGACTCCCCACTAGGATAGGAACTGATCTAGAAAATGAAGTATATGGATTAGGTAATTATACAATTAACCTTATGATTCTTACTGTTGAATCCGAAGCTGCACCAGTTCTCCCTGCTATGTCAGTATTACCAGTCACAGGTGACTTATGTGTCAGAAAGAAGGGTTCAGTTCACTTAGGTCATAGTAAATGTACTACTGTGGTCGAATTCAGTGATCAAGGCAAGTCTTCCTTTAGAGCTACTCGTCATTCCTACTTTGTTTGTGGCCATACCGCATACATACGTTTACCTCCAGATTGGGATGGTACCTGTTACATTGCATTCCTTCTGCCACCTGTTTTTCTAGCCCCTCCTGATTATCACAGAAATACAAATCTAGTAAAGAATAGACTCCGAAGAGATCTCCCGATTGTCGACTATACTGAAACGGCATGGGAGCAATATACAGACTTCAATAAAGGTTTCTTCCCCTACTTAGGTACCGTCTTTAATAGTAAACTGATACGAAGATTAACTAGAACACTCGAAGCAGTAGTGAATGAAACTACCTCCGCTCTAGGCAACTCAACAGAGGAGCAATCTGCCATGCGGGTTGTGGTTCTCCAAAATCGTCTTGTTATTGACGTCATCCTAGCAGATAGGGGCGGAGCTTGTAAGGTCATCGGGTCAAGTTGCTGTGTTTTCATTCCAGAAAACGCGCCAACAGTATATAAAGCTATCACACGTCTTCATAAAATTGCAAGTTTGATACATCAGAATCCAGGCACCTGGACTTGGTCCGGTTGGTTCTGGACAACATTGACCGCTTGGGGATGGAAGATCTTATCCTTCCTAGGCATTGCCCTTGTCATAGTATTCAGTTGCTGCCTGTGCCTACAGTGTGGGCCAGCGATTCGTGGTCTGTGCGCCACTTCATGTATTCCACATTCCAGTTTTCACGCAAAACGCGAAAAGAAGAAAGAAGAGCAAATGATGTTACAAGAACAGACTGATCGATTTATGAGGATCGATATATCATGAAGGGTCCGTAGGGAACAAGGAGGGAATGAGGAAATATAAATTTTATGGTCAAGAAATGTTCCCTAACGTGTACCCCACCGTCTCCATGTACGAGCTTAAAGTGCATGTAACTTCCCTCCTGTGCCAGCTATGAAGACGCAAATACATTTGCGTCCAACGTTAACATGTCCTCTATCAGATCCACCCTGAATGGGTTGAATATTCCGTTCCTAAGTATGCCATGCCAACGTCTTTTTGTGGTGTACTTTACACGTTTTTCAGCTCTGGCGAAGTAGGCCCTGAATTCTGCCATCGAGCCTTTTCCTGCCTTCTGACTCTGAACGCCTCAGCCTGGGCTGCCTCTGTACCCGTGACCTCTGCCTTACTCCCTGCGCGGCTAACGGCGCTTAGTTCAGCCTGCTGCCTGCCAAAGACTGTATTCAACCTTCGAATTATCTGCTCCGCTCCTCAAACATACATTCCTGCCTACTAGTTCAAGTAAACATCTTTCCAGCTGCAGAGCAAAGGGCCCGGCCTCACTGTCTCCGTGCAAGTAATTCATAGCTTCTGTTACCATGGTAGGCCCATGCCCCCTCGCATCTCATGCAGACACGTAGACGCTTATACACGCACTCACACTCAGTATAGAATAGCCTCTGCCCAAGAGACCTTTCCCTCTAGATAATATGGTTCCCAAACATCAGATATTAGATATGATATAGGTACGAGTTGATCTGACATGCCAGACTTCTGTCTCTTTCCGCTAGTGTAAATGTCAAGTCCCCTGCACCCTCCAGCTCCACGTCAATCACACGTCATGTAGCTGCGCGCGCATCCAGGCCTCAGATTTCTGCTGACATTACAAAATTCTGCTATGTACCCACCTACTTGTGACACTTACATGTGACGTTTCTTGCACACACCTCTATGTTCACGCCTAGTTCATGCCTTTTGATTACGTATTGCTAACACGTGTGTGTTCTTATCTTGTTTCTCTCAGCTGTTACGCCTACTGTATTGGTATTCATTATATGGTTTAAGTATAAAAGTTATGTCTTGTCAATAAAGTATGCTCTATCCCTTCCTGCACCCCAGTGGTGTCAGGAACCCGATATCCGGTACCAGAACCATTCCTTTTTAAGGAATAAAACCCCTAAGAACTCTAACACCACGGACTCTGCGTCTTTCTTTCCGATTGAGTTATTTTTGTTTAAGTACTTACCTGCATAGAAATTAGGACGGTAAATCAAATATTTACCACAGGAGATTGCAATGTTAGCAACTGTTTCCAGTTACTAACATTTTAGCACGCCCACTTTGCATGTCATTAGTGATAAATTTCTCTGACATGCAAAGTGGGGCCCAAGATCAATCAATCAATCAATCATTGCATTTATATAGCGCACTACTTACCCAGAGGGTCTCAAGGCGCTGGGGGGGGGGGGGATATGCTACTGCTCGAACAACCAGGTCTTGAGTTGCTTCCTGAAGGCGAGGTGGTCCTGGGTCAGGCGGAGGTGGGTGGGGAGGGAGTTCCAATGTCTTGGCGGTGAGGTAGGAGAAGGACCGTCCCCCTGTGGTGGCTCTACGGATGCGGGGGACGGCGGTGAGGGCGTGGCTGGTCGATCGAAGCTGGCGTTTGGGAGCGTAGAAGTTGAGGCGGCTGTTGAGGTATCCTGGGCCGTGGCTGTGTAGGGCTTTGTGTGCGTGGGTGAGGAGACGGAAGGTGATTCTCTTGTTGACCGGGAGCCAATGCAGATCTCTCAGGTGTCCGGAGATGTGGCTGCGACGGGGGGTGTCCAGGATGAGTCGTGCTGAGGCGTTCTGGATCCGCTGGAGTCTCTTCTGGAGTTTGGCGGTGGTTCCGGCGTAGAGGGTGTTGCCGTAGTCCAGACGGCTGGTGACGAGGGCCTGGGTGACCGTCTTCCTGGTCTCGGTGGGGATCCACCG
Organism: Lissotriton vulgaris; assembly: GCF_964263255.1. NCBI lineage: Eukaryota > Metazoa > Chordata > Amphibia > Caudata > Salamandridae > Lissotriton > Lissotriton vulgaris. The sequence continues at coordinate 1,537,814,989 of NC_141695.1, forward strand.
GGAGATCTTACGTAGCATGCGCAGGATGTTGAAGCACGACGAGGAGACGGCGTTGACTTGTCTGGTCATGGAGAGGGAGGAGTCCAGGATAAAGCCCAGGTTGCGTGCGTGGTCTGTTGGTTTGGGTGCGCTGCCTAGGGCGGGGGGCCACCAGGAGTCATCCCAAGCGGGGGTGAGGATCCCAGGATGAGGACTTCCGTCTTATCTGAGTTCAGTTTCAGGCGGCTGTTCTTCATCCATTTGGCTACCTCTTTCATCCCTTTGTGAAGGTTGGCTCTGGCGGTGGCGGGGTCGTTGGTAAGGGAGAGGATCAGCTGGGTGTCGTCGGCGTAGGAGATGATGTTGAGGTTGTGCTGGCGTGCGATGTCTGCGAGGGGGCTCATGTAGATGTTGAAGAGGGTTGGACTGAGCGAGGAGCCTTGAGTGACGCCGCAGATGACTTCGGTGGCTTCAGATCTGAACGGAGGGAGGCGGACTCTCTGTGTCCTTCCGGCGAGGAAGGAGATGATCCACTCCAGTGCCTTCTCCTGGACTCCGACGTTGCTGAGGCGTTGTACTAGGGTACGATGGCAGACAGTGTCGAAGGACGCGGAGAGGTCGAGGAGGATGAGGGCCGCTGTTTCTCCGTTGTCGAGCAGCGCTCGGATGTCATCGGTGACTGCGATCAGGGAGGTCTTGGTGCTGTGGTTGGCCCGGAAGCCAGACTGCGAGGGGTCGAGGGATCCGTTCATTTTGAGGAAGACAACCAGTTGCTTGTTGACGGTCTTCTCGATGACTTTTGCAGGAAACGGGAGCAGCGAGATGGGGCGGTAGTTTTTGAGGTCGGTGGGGTCAGCCGATGGCTTCTTGAGTAGAGCGCTGAGTTCGGCGTGCTTCCAGCTCTCCGGGAAGGTAGCGGTGTCGAAGGAGGTGTTGATGATGTCCCGCAGGTGGGGTGCGATGATAGCGTCGGCCTTGTTGAAGACGTGGTGAGGGCAGGGGTCGGTCGGAGATCCGGAGTGGATGGAGTTCATCGTGCGGACGGTGTCTTCGGTGCTGATCGGAGTCCAGACGCGGAGGGTGGTGGTGGGGGGCGGTGGTTCGGTCGTGGTGTTCGTCGGTTGAGTGCTGAAGCTGTTGTGTATGTCCGCGATCTTGTTGTGGAAGTAGGAGGCGAGGGAGTTGCAGAGGTCTTGCGAAGGGGTGATGTCGTTGTTTCCGGCGTTGGGGTTGGAGAGCTCTTTGACGATGTGGAAGAGTTCTTTGCTGTTGTGTGCGTTGTGGTCCAGTCGTTCCTTGAATGCAGTTTTCTTGGTGGCGCGGATGAGTTGGTGGTGTTTTCGGGTGGCGAGCTTGAGGGCAGTCATGTTGTCCGGTGTTGGGTCTCTGCGCCATGTTCTCTCGAGGGCTCGGCAGTTCTTCTTGGAGCTCTTGAGTTCGTCGGTGAACCATGGGGCTTTCTTGCTGCCGGGTCTGCTGGGCGGGGTCCTCAGGGGGGCGAGCTCGTCTGCACAGTCGCTGATCCACTTCGTGAGGTTGGTGGCCGCCTGGCTAAGGTTCGTTGTGCTGGTGGGAAGGTTCATGTTCAGGGAGGACGCGAGCTGGTCGGCTGTGATCTTGTTCCAGTTCCTGCGTGCAGCCTGTTGCTGGTGGTGGTGGATCGTGGTCCTTGCGAAGCTGAAGTGGACGCAGCTGTGGTCCGTCCAGTTGAGTCCGGTGGCGTGGCTGAAGGCGATGTCCTTGCTGGATGAGAAGACGGGGTTGAGTGTGTGTCCGGCGTAGTGGGTGGGGGTGGTCACCAGTTGCTTGAGTCCCAGGTTGGCGAGGTTGTCCAGCAGGGTGGTGGTGTTGCTGTCGTTGTTGTTCTCCAGGTGGAAGTTGAGGTCCCCTAGGAGGAGGAGATGGTCGCTATCTCCTACTAGCTGTCACTAACTGGTGTTAGCGACAGCTAGGTAATAGGGAGATAATTTTATCTCCGCTTTCTTGGCTTTTAAAGCCAAAAAAGCGGAGATAAACCCCCTTGATAATATGCCCCTTAGTTCCATATAACTGCTACGAGGGTGTTTGTAACTGGTGTGATAACATATTCATATACACATTTGTTTACTTGCAACTCTACAGCTCCTAAATATCTATGCAAAATATCCCCAACTGTTCTTCCGCTGGTCTCCCATCCAAGCGTGCCACATTTAGTCAATTATCAATCTAGCTGATTTAAGGGTACTCCACTCCTAAGTTTGTTGATCACTGGTACAAACCACAATTGGTATCTTCACAATTAAAGAAGGTATGCCATTCAGGGGCTCACTGCTTCTGTTAAGTTTGGTTCAGGGGAATCAGTCATCCTTACCATGGACCTCTCCCACTTGGTCCACCCCGCCCATATTTTCCAGGTTCTTTACCATGTCCAGCAACACTGCCCATGCTCTAGCTGTCTCCAGTGTCTTTTTACTCCCTGTCCTTCTAGCTATTTGCAATCTTACAGAACTTTTGCGCTCAGCCCATTTTATAAATTATTTTTTCCACCTAAGCGTGCTGTGGTATTGGGTTCTCCAGGCCTACATACTCCGCAGAATACCCTCTACACCATAATAACTGCGCATGTGTGGGCTTGACCATTACTAAAAATAGCCTGTTGCTGGGCAAACTCGAGTGGTCAGTGGTACAGAGAAAGGACAAAAGGGCATGCTGACCACGAGGCAACGCATTCTTTGAAATGGCCGCCGTTATATACAAAATGGCGTTCATCAACTCTAGTCAAGATAAGGAAGTAACGTGTAGCAAAGCTTAACGCTAACCCGATCATCGTCAAATTACGACAGACGACCCTTTTAGCGTTTAGCTGAAGCTACCTCATAGCGGACATAATCGGGATACTCATCCTCTATATCAATAGACATAATCTGTGCCACTTCCTTATGAATCATTTGTTCATGTTTAGCAAAAGCTCGTTTGGATGGAATGCAAGCAGAGAGACACATAGAACATAATACAGGCCCACACAGAATACAAAGGCATAAGGAGAATAATATCCCAATTATTATACATAGAATCGTCAGTAACTTCCATCCCCAAGGACTAAGCATTGACCAAAACCACCCCGAAAAGGTCCATGTACCATTATCAGGATGTGTCTCAGCAGCAATTTTATGTAATTTGGATATGGCATCATACACAGAAGGTGAATTATCTGGCACGTAAACACAGCAACTACTTCCGATAATGCGGCATGCCCCCCCTCGATCAGCTAGTACTACATCTAGCACCATCCGGTTCTGGAGCGTTACAATTCTAGATATCTGAAGCTCCTCGGTTAAGTTTCCTAACGCAAAAGCAGTATCATTGGCAACAACTTCTACAACACGAGTTAATCTTCGTATTTTCCGGCTGTTCAGAGCAGCTCCAACAAAAGAAAAGAGGCCCAAATTAAAATCAACATACTGTTGCAACGCAGTGTCTGTTTGGTCTATATCATCAAGAACTACTGCTCTCTTTACCCTATTCAATATAAAATCATGGTAAAGAACATAATTGTTATGGTACATGGGCGGGGCAATAAACACAGGTGGCAATACAAAAGATATATAACATGTTCCTAACCATCCTATAGGGAGGCGATGATAGCCTTTATTACCACATATAAAGTACGTATTTCGGGAGGCCACAAATGAAATGCCATTCGGGGTATCAAAGGTGAGAGTGGTGTTACATTCACTTCTGCCAACTGGGATGGTACCTTTATTACGAACACAGAGGTCAGCTTTAGTATCGATAACATTAATTACATGAGAATTGGACATGTTGACACTCCGATGATTACTGTAAACTCGGGGTGCTGACATATTATCCGGGCGGTACTCCTCCCATTCAAAGTTAGTTCCTTCAGCTTGCGGATAGCCGTCTCGATCATTAAAACAAATCTTATTGAGACGAAAGAACAGCCCCCCTTTTTGTTGGCCATCGCAAAGTGAATAGGAGGGTGTACCAGGCATTGCAAGACCCATTATGAGAAAACAGGAGTGGGATAAGCGGCGTGCCTCCTTTCTTCTGATGCCCAGGCAACATCCCACATACCCAGCAGTTCGAAGTGTTCGTCATATTGTGAGTGTGATGTAAAATCTGAATAAAACTATTGTTCAAATAAGTTTGTCGGTGTCGCTCTTCATGATAGGGCAGAGTAAAATGAAAATGTTCAGATGGAGCCGGGGTAGTTGGCAACAAATGTTCTCGCACAGGTACCACAAGTTCTACTACCCAGGCTATCACAGCTATCACAACAATTGTCAATACAAATAATACAGCACCAAGAATTCTCTTGTCTCGCACTGCAGAAGACGCCATAGTTCAAAGTTCAAAAGTCTCAAAAACACAACTAAAAAAAATAAAAATATGAGTGCTGAGCTCCGAGGTAGCCGTTGGTTTCTTCTCCGGGAATCAAGACGGGTGTCGCTACACTTGGCAGAACAGATCCCCCCCTTGATATTCCCGGCTTCCGTTTCACAAACCCCAGAGCAGTAATTCAACCAGTCTCGCACCAAAAAAAAAAAAATTCTTATCGTGGTTGTAGATTGTATCTTTCTCATCCAGAAACAGTGTGGTCCGGGAAGGCTCCCTCCGATTCGACAGACGTTACAGCTGGGCTCTTCTCCTCGTCCAAGATATCTCGGTAGTCAGACAGCGCAGTTGGGCTCACCAGATCCGGAGAGACACGGTGGCAGTGAGTAGAGTGCACCCACCGCTTCCTGTTGGTAACTCGCACAGCCGTTCGAGTTGCGCGCAATACCTGCTCGGGGCCACGCCACCTCGGTTACAAGCTGTTCGTCCTCTCAAAGGAGCGGATCATGACATGATCCCCAGGACGAAGATTGTGAGCCTCTCCAATGGAACTGTCAGGGAGCGCTTCTCGAACCTGTTGATGAATAGAAAGTAAATAATTTGTTAATCATGCCAAATAATCGTTCATCATTATACAAGGCACATCATGTAACAATCGAGGCTTAGGAACTCCCCATATGTTCATAGGCCTTCCAAACACCACTTCATAAGGTGTGAGGCCTGTTCGGGAATGGGGCACTGATCTGATAGAGAGTAATGCCAAAGGCAAGGCATCCGGCCATTTCAAAGACGTGGATGCCACGATCTTTGCTAGCTTTAATTTCAGAGTAGCATTATACCGTTCAACAAGACCTGCTGATTGAGGATGGAACACAGCATGAAACTTCTGCTGAATTCCCAATCCCTTCATAACGTATTCCACAATTTTCCCAACAAAATGAGGATCATTGTCGCTCCACAAAAATATGCAAACGCCGTATCGAGGGAAGTACTCCTTGAGCAAAACCTTAGCTTTTGTCAACGCTGTATTATCCTTCGTGGGGAAGGCCTCAATCCATTTGCTGAAAGCGCACACCACCACTAAGACATACTTAAGGTTATTACAACGCTCAAGCTGGATGTAATCCATTTGCAGTACTTCAAACGGTGCAGTAGGTGGAACAAACCCTCCTTTTGGAGTATGCGTCCCTTTTGCAGGATTGTGCTGTAAGAGGTCTGCACTACTCTCTTGGCCGTATTGGCAATCTCAGGATGCTCCCAAACTCGCGTTAGCAATCGAGTAATTGCAAGAGCTCCAACATGTGCCAACCCATGTGTCATCTGGACCATCGCTTGCAAGTAAGCTGCAGGCAATTTCCATCGTTCCATATCTTTGCTCCTCCAACAACCCTCATCATCCAGCACTCCCTCTGCTGCCCAGGTTGCAAGTTCTGCTTCGGTCGCCGATTTCTGAATGTCTAGTATCTCCTCTCTAGCATCATGCCATCGCTCAGCCTGCGACTTCAGCACATACATTGAGGAGTCATTTCGTGACATAGCCGTTTGTCTTGCTATACTATCCGCAAAAGCATTGCCTTGTCCCACTTTGTCAGTGACCTTTTTATGTGCACTGCATTTGATTAACGCCACTTTCTTTGGACAAAGCAACGCATTCAAGAGATCACGCACTAGCTCTCCGTGCATAATGTGTACTCCATGCGAAGTCAAAAACCCACGCTCTCTCCAGAGTAGGCCAAAGTCAGGCGCTACTCCGAAGGCGTACCAGCTGTCTGTGTAGATATTCACACATAAGCCAGCACTCAATTCGCAGGCTCTTGTCAAAGCTATTTACTCCGCTGCTTGGGCCGATTTCTGTGGTATTCGTGCTGTTTCTACCACTGTCTTAAGCGTCGTGATCGCATATGCTGCAGAAGTCGTACCATTTGGCAGCCTTAAACACGATCCATCAACCCACAGTTTCCCATCCACATCTGAAAGTGGCGTATCCTGTAAGTCGACACGACCCTCTGTTTGTTCTTCAGTCAGGAGAACACAATCATGGTGTTCTTCCTCCTGGCCCTCAGCAACCGGATACAGCAATAAAGTGGCAGGGTTCAGGGTAGCACATCTCTTTAGTGTGATATGTGGCGCCAACAGTGTGAGCTCATATCCTGTTAAACGTGCACTCGTGAGATACTGGGTCTTTGTTTGGTTTAACAGAGCGTCTACCGCATGGGGAACTAACACCAACAATTTGTGTGACAAAACTATTCCCTCACTCTGCCGTATAGCTACTGCTGTTGCTGCGACTGCTTGGAAACACCCAGGCAATCCTCGTGCTACAGGATCAAGTATTGCCGAAAAGTATGCACAGGGCCTCTGCTTATCCCCGTGTGTCTGCACTAACACTGACAATGCGCACCCATCTTTCTCGTGCACATACAACGTGAAAATCTTTGTGTAATCTGGTGTACCTAACACTGGTGCAGAACAAAGGGCTTGTCTCAATTGTTCAAAAACATTCTGACATTCATCTGTCCATTCAAGGGGCATTGGTGTAGTTTTGGACAATACCGCTAACAAAGGTTTTATAATGAGCGAAAACCCCATTATCCACTGTCTACAAAAGGACGTTAAACCTATGAAGGCATGCACATCTCTCTGAGTGCGGGGGACTGGTGTATATAAAATTGCTTGAATTCGATCAGATGTTAATGCACGTCCCTCCTTAGACAAAAGATGACCGAGGTAGGTCACCTTTGGTCTACAATATTGTAACTTTCTCCTAGAAACTTTGTGATTGTTCTGAGCAAGAAAGGAGAGCAAAGCAAGAGTACTCTCCTCACACAGCGCATATGTGTCTGCAGCTAGTAAAAGATCGTCCACATACTGGATGAGAGCTACTCCAGACCGCAATTCAAAGGAATCAAGCTGTCTTTTTAAAGCCTGGCTATAAATGCTAGGACTTTCTGTATAGCCTTGAGGAACACGACAAAATCTATACGATTTATTATTCAACGTGAAGCCAAATAAATATCTGCTGTCAGGATGAATGGGAATGGAAAAAAAGGCATTTTTAAGGTCAATAACAGAAAAGGTGGTGGCAGTGGGAGGGACCAAAGTAAATTAGGTGGTGATATCCGACACCACCGGGTACTGGGGTACTACAATTTTGTTTATTTCTCTCAAATCAATAATAAATCGATAGACTTTGTCGTCAGTTTCTTTCTTGAGGATCGGAAGAATCGGGCTGTTACAGACATTGTAGGGAACTTCCTCCACAACTCCTGCAATAATCAAATCTTGAACAATGTGCGTCAGGGCAATTTCACCTTCTCTAGATATCTTGTACTGAGGTACACGTGGCAAAGAGACTCCCTAATTAACAGTTATTCGAATTGGCGGGATGAGCATCTGTCCCACATCCGTATCTGATGTGGCCCATAACGTGTGCGGGAGAGAGGCTAGCGCTTCAATTTCCTGCATAGTACATAGTCTTCCTGCGTCCGGATAATTATCATTCAAAATAACCCGCACTCCTTTAGGAGCGCAGCGTATTGTTGCTTGAAAGTATTTGAGCAAATCTATGCCCATAATATTGTCTGGGGTATGAGGCGACAATAAGAATGGGCACAGACCAAAGAATTTATTAATGCAAAATGCAAGAGGTTGTGACAGTGGGCTTGGAGAGGGTGTGCCATCGAACCCTATACATGTAATCATCTCGCCAGACAGGGGAGCCCTTGGAACCAAGTTTTTAGACAAAGCACTACGAGTAGCTCCTGTGTCAACTAAAAACGTATCAGTAGAACCCAAAACGCCCGCTGATACATATGGACCTCTTTGATCTACTGGCACTTCAACCGATTCCACACCCCATCCTACGCAATCCTATGCGTGCACATAATCCTGACTCTCCACGTTCTCACCCTCCGATATCTGGTACTGATTCCGTCGATCAAAAGTATTACGTTCATCCTGACCACGACCCCTCACCTCAAACCTACCACGATCACTTCCTCCACCTCTCGCTCCCGAATAACTATTCTGTGTCCTTCCACCTCCTCAACCACGCTGACTACGTTGCTCACGAAGCACCGGACAATCTTCAGCCCAATGCCCAAACTCTTTACAATATGCACATTGATCCTCGGCATTGTCAGTACGACCATACGACGTATTACCCCCTCCTCGCCTGCTTCTATCATTTCCTCTAGGTTGCGTACCACGAACCTGAGCCAACATCACCTTCGTCTTTAACTCCTTCGCTTTCTTATCAGTACTTTCTTTAGCCTCTAATTCCTGCCGCTCATAATACTGAGCCACAGTTAACAAAGACGCAGGGGTCGCCGTGGTCCAGGAACTTTCACTAGTTTTCAATCGCTTTGCAATCTCCGGTAGGAGATTAGCCACATACTTGTCGACAAACAGATGCCTACCCGTATCATCCGTTAATAATTGCCCACTGTAATCATGAAACGCTTCTTCAAAACGTGAGAAGAAGTCAGATACCGACTCGTCCTGTTTCTGTTTGCAAGAGGCTAACATAGTCCAATCAATCTTTTTAGGGGGGACAAGCATTTTTAATTTGTTCAAAATAGCCGTTGGAAGATCTAGAATTAGCTGGCAAGGCTTACATGCGGGTTCCCTGTCTAAATCAGCTTGGCCTATAGTTTTCCAATCTGCTCCTAAAATCGCTTGATCATCAAATTTACGAATTGCTCTCCACATATCAGGGGGGAGTATTAATCCAAAGAAAAGATCTATATCAACTAGCGTCATAACACAGGAAGAAATAGCCCCCTCCACTCCTTCATAGAAAGCTGCCGGATTTTTACGGGGATCGGCTAAAGCGTTTTTCAATGCCATAACATCCGCTCTATTCCAAGGCGTATACACCCAATTATATATAAAATACCCTTTTGCATCTCCAGACAATTTATCATCACTGGTACCTTGCCCTTTAGGGGGAACATACAAAGGTGCAGCTTCACGCATGGGCATAACATGAACTTTAGAACTCTTATCTGCTCCAAACATAGAAAACTTTTTGGATTGCTCCGTCGACCCCGGCGCAGACTCGTCTGATGCTTTTCGTGCTTCCCGTAATCTGGACGCCTCATCCCGTAGCTGGACCAACCGTTGGAAAAACCCATCCGCATCTGTAATAACAAATAAACCTTTACGCATATTCTCACGATGAACTGATAAGTCCTTAGGTTCTAGATCATCTGAATTCTTACGAAATCGTTCTACAACTTCATCTCCAAAAGCACTTAAAAAGTACAACTGTTCTCGCTCTGACCATTTATTCTTTTCAATATTAATCTCTGACATAGTTTTTTTATTCAAATTAAGTTTCCGCGCAAAACTGCGCAACTCCGCAGCTTCACTAGCAGTTAACCTCTTACTCTTACTCCCTCGATCATCGTCGCCCGAATCCTCGTCCGGAGCCGTAGGCAAAACATACGGAGGCGGGCACTGATCTACTAATGAAAAATCATCAATTTCATTAGTAAGGACAGGATAAAGCGGACGTCGAATAGGGAATTGACCGCTCGTTTGCAAATTGCGTTCCCGTGCCTCCCTCTCTTTCTTTTCCTGCAATTCCTTCTCCTCCAGCTGTAAAGCCTTATCTCGAGCAGCCTTGCGCTGCTCTTTTTCCGCCAAGGCAATCTCACGCTTCATTCGTTCACGCACTGCTTTCTCCCACATTCGTACACAGTCAAACATATCTTGTCTAGACCTGCGCTGAAACAAACATTGCTCCACAAACTGAACCTTTTGTAAATCAAACGGCCCATGTAGTGGCCATTGCAACTCGAGATCAGACTTGGTGTATTTATTCCATAGTTTACTATACAATATAGGGGGAAGGCCAAATTTAATATACATTTCACGATTGGGTGTCCCCTCTGGGGGAGCCGGCTGAGATTTGTTTAGTCGATATGTGGTACCATTCCCAAGACAGCACATTCCTCGGAGTGTGCTTAAAACAGGCATGTTCAAAGAGTATCACGAAAACGTGATACCGTAAAAATGGCACTTACTATACTTCACACAAAATGTGCCGCTCAAAACGCAAAGTTAGAGAAACATCTCTACATGCCTGCCTATGTGAAGTGCACTGCACATATAGTTCAAATCATAGAACCAAATGTTAGTTAACTCAAAACATATTCATATTCATAGAACCACAGTAAGCATCCGCAGACTACCTTACCAATCACAGGCTTACCAAAATCTCAGATATCCAGGTTCCAACTGCCAAGGTCTTTGATCAAATCAGCCAAACTGGCATTGTACGACAACTCAGACGAGCAGGATCTCAGTCGGGGACCGGCACCACCTGGAAGGTCAGATCAGAAGGAAGGGAAGAAAACACCGTGGGTGCCAAGACTCAAGTCACTCAGTGGCAGCGTACGCGTCCATGGCGAGTTTCCAATCCTTCGTCACGACCTCTCCTTCGGGCATCCGAGTCGCCCATGAGTCCCTTCGTGGTCGCCAATTTGTGGTATTGGGTTCTCCAGGCCTACATACTCCGCAGAATACCCTCTACACCATAAGAACCGTTGGCACGGAAACTAGAAAATGCAAGAGACAAGTTTATTAAGACCCCAGGGGGTGGTGGTACATTCCTACAGCACCCTTCGGCAATGCAAGAAGTATCACACCGAACATCGGTGCAAGTCCTTCTTTTATACAGTTTTACAGACATTAAAGGGTAGGCGGTACACAATTACAGAGTTTCAGGTACATATATGGTCATTTTTGGAACACAGCCAACTCATGGGAGGGGCTACAACACCTCTGGTCAGTTTGGCGGAACATTCCTAAGTGATGACTGGTCAGTCTAAACTGCGCATGTGTGGGATTGACCATTACTAAAAATAGCCTGTTGCTGAGCAAACTCGAGTGGTCAGTGGTACAGAGAAAGGACAAAAGGGCATGCTGACCACGAGGCAACGCATTCTTTGAAATGGCCGCCGTTATATACAAAATGGCGTTCATCAACTCTAGTCAAGATAAGGAAGTAACGTGTAGCAACGTTTAACGCTAACCCGATCATCGTCAAATTACGACAGTGCGGCTGGTGATTTCTCTTTTAGCCAAGAACTGACCAAGGTCCTGGAATCTACTTGTTACTTTGTTCTTAGCAGTGTGGGGGAACCAGTGTAAAAGGCAATAAGCAGGGATATTTGCTATATCTTTTCCAGTCACATCTAACATATTTGTGGTTACCTCCTCCCAAAAGGAGCCTATGCTCGGCAGCTCCAAAACATGTGTAAATATTCTACTCCTTTTTTATGGCAGCGTATCCGGCGTAAGATAGGCCCTGTGCTGAACTTAGAAGTTGACCAATTGAAACCTTGTGTTTCTGGTGCTTTTCCATGCCCTCCCCACCAGTACCCCCTAGGCCTTGTCCGCTCTGGGTTTTTTCAAGTCCGCTTACCAGGCCCTATGTACCTTAGTCAGAGGAGGGGACATTGCATATGCGAGTCGCCTTAAAGGTACCAGCCACAGAGACCATATACTGGCATCCCATCGAAGTCCCTGTCTGTGATTCCCTTTCTCCGATGTTTTCTTATTGTTGCTGTAACAGCTGTGTGTAATAGAAAGTCTCCTCCCAGTTTATCATAGCGTTCCCTAAGATCGTTAAATGGGAGCAAATTGACCTCTTCATAGAGGTCTCCCATTGTAGATATTCCTAGATCTCCCCAAGCTTTTAATCTACGCTAGTCACCTCCATGAGGGAGTGCCTCACACATAACGAACAGAATATCTGGAGCTTTGGGGTATCTAATCTTGCATCGTCTCAGGCTCCTGTTCCAGTTTTTACATGCTGTTCTCAGGTCCGCTGGGATGTCTTGGTCTCGGCAAGGAAGTTTCAGTTTTATTCTCGATAGAAGCCGCAAGCTTGGGGTCCCATCCCTTCGCTCTCCTGGACCTCTAAGTTTGTCCGCCCCCACTTTGTGAGCCACTGCAAATGTGCTGCTATGTAGTAGTTTTCAAAATCAGGAACTGCTAACCCCCCTCTGCTCTCGGCCTCTCTGCCTCATATGGGTATTGAGTAGTACCCTCTGTCTACCTGCTCCCCAAAAAACGTCGTCACCAGCGATTTAAGTTGGTTAAACATTCACATTGGGATCCAAACTGGTAGCATTCCATAGTAATACAGTAGCCTTGGGAGTGTCACCATCTTCAGGAGGGCAACTCTAAACCGCCACCGACAGAGGCAGGGTCCCCCAGAAGTCAAAGCTACTCTTAAATCCTCTGAAGGCTCTCCCTATGTTTCCTTCCAATAAGTCTCATTGAGAGTGATATATTTGAGTGCTTTGGTACATCAAGCAGTGAGACTCCCACCACCCTCCCTCCATCTCTTGTGGACCAGGTCTATCCGGTCTGACAGGAAAGAGAGTTGACTTTGTCCATTTTACTTTTAGGACCGCCACTTGCCCAAGGCCATGAAGAAGGTCTTTCGACCCTCTGAGCTCCTCTCCCGCATCTACCAGGAATAATAGCATATCATCCGCGTATAATGCAATATGATGAATCCGACTGGCCTCCTGGAAGAGTTGGCTGAATGAATCAGGCGATGGAGTACGGGCGTCAATAAGATCATCTACCGTCATATAAATTACGCTGGGCCCCGGTTTGCCTGATTCATTCAGCCAACTCTTGCCACACATATGGGCCTGAATATTACGTTTCATGGATGGTATGGGCACCACCTCATGGTTTATACCTACTGAATAACAGGATTTGTCCTTTGTTGGCCCTTGCCACTTTACCGGCACCGGTGTAACCAGGTTTGGACTCTAATAGATCATTGTAAGATCGATAAGGGCCACTTCACGTGTCCCCTTGTCCTGATGAGGATCCACATGGCTGAGGTAATAAAGTCCCTTGGTTGCTGATAAGCCAGATCGAAACATCAACGCTACACACTACCGCACCGGGACCAATTTCCCCTTCCCCAATACCTCTGTTTACAGCCTTAAGGAAACTCTCCTTACAACTTTAGAAAATATAATTCAAATGAATATTTTGCATGTGACCAGGTTGCGTCTAACTGTTTATTGGATATCAGTTATATACAGTCTTGTAAATATATGCCCTTTAGTTTTCTACACACTTTCAGCTCTCATGATTCCTATATCTACACTTGAACACTTTTTCTTACCCGTTCCCTGAACATTCTCCTACCTTCTTGACCCTCTAAGGATTGTTCCTTGAAATGACAAAAAAATATATATTGTAATAATACTTAGTGGTTTTTCTGCACATCTGTTTGTTTGAATTATTTTCACGATTTACAGACGTTTGTGAGCTGATTAATGTAAGCTCAAATAAGTTGACAATTCTGTTAATCTAACTCTTCCTTGAATAATTGGTCCAGGACCATTGTTAATTTATTATATAGCACATGATCACTATCTTGAAAATGAAGGCCTCTTGCCACTATGGGTCGGGTGGGCTCCAGGTTCAGGTGGTCTGGCCAGCACTCTGTGGGCAGACTCCAGCGCGGAGAAGGTAGGGAGACCCTTTGGGGGAACCTTGGTTTTGATCCAATCTTCAAGAAAGCTCCCCATGTCCATGCCCTCTGTTCTTTCTGGCATTCCTAATATCCTTATATTATTTCAACACAATCTCCCTTCACTGTCTTCGGCTCACGCTTCAAGCACTTTAACTTGGGCATCGAACGTGCCAAGCAACCTTTGGATCACCGCTACCACTTCAGAAAGATCGGTGAGTACTTTTTCGAAAGCCGTCACTCGTTCTTTGAGCTTGCAGTGGTCATCCTTTAGAAGACTTAAATATTTTCCAATTGCATCTTTTTTGGCCTCCAGGGCTTCTCTGGATGTCGTAGTAGCTTGCATAATATCCACTAGAGTGGGGGTCGTGGCAACCATCTCTTTCCCCGACTCCACACATTCTCCTTCCTCATCCATCTTTATTCTGGCAGGTGATTGCAACTAAGTTTTAGATCCCTTTATAGAAATCAACTCAATGGTCTCTGTTGTCCCTCACAAGGCCCATAAACATTTTGTTCAAACTATTAAACAATACAAGCTTATTGATGCTTGGAGACTTTGCAACCACATAGCAAGAGAATACATGTACTATTCTCCAGCCCATCAAACTCAATCACAAATAGATTATTTATTCATTTATTTTATTTTTTGTGAACCAATTACCTTGAGTTTTCTGAGAACTGATAATATACTATATCAGTGCAATGTTCATCCAAATGTATAATCCAACTTCTTAGTTCCATATAACTGCTACGAGGGTGTTCGCAATGTCTATTGGACCTGGTAAATATTCTTGTTCTCCTGCTAACCGCAGGGTTACAGTTCAGGCAAAATGTCCAACCCCCTGTGGGTCTATGCTCCAAACTTTCTACATACTCTAGGAAGCATCAGGTTATGAGGGGCTTTCCTGCCTGCGCCTCCCCTAGTTTACTGGTCTCCCCTCAGGTGATCAATGTTGTTGTCTCTCAGGGATTAAAGTTAGCTCTGCTGATGATTTTCTCTCGCTATGCCTATGTTGTTCTCTTCTCAGTATAGGGCTGATGCAGTTGTTGAGGGATTTCTGTGCCATTGGGATGGCTGGGGCTCTTCTCCCAGTGTCCATGCTCCCTCAGATCATCGTCTGCCACCCTCCCATGTCATCCGACTAGTAGTGCTGGATGATAGGCCTACCTAGGACACGTCTGCCTCTGCCATTTAGTGATTCCATAGCGCTGCCCAGTTTTGGTAGCTCCTCTGGCAATTCAGTCGCGTCCCAGCCGGTCGCCCATATATATCCATGCTCTTCAATTCAGGCGATGCAAGGTGGGGGCTTCCGTTCCCTTTGTTTGTGTTGCTTCTGAGCTGCCCCACTCTTTGGTGCTCCCGCAAGGCCCCCAGGTGGTGGGACTCTGCCTTCCCAGCTCACGAAACTCATTTACTAGGCAACAGAAGTGTCCAATTGAAGTTCTCACTGTGTTCACCCAGGGATCTCCGATCCCATCCAAGTGCCACCACCGAAACAGGTCTCTCTGTTGCTCTGCCCCGACGCAAGTTCTGTCTCCGTCCTGCTGCGATGTGCCCAATGGCCTGGCCAGATCCTCAGCTGTCACTTCTCGAGGTGCGGTGCCTTTGATCTCAAGGTGCAGTGCCTTTTCTCCTGAACCCCTCACAGTAAGGGTTCTCGGCCTCCGTCCTCTCAAACCGTGGCCACGCTGCCGAGGGCTAGTTGCTCCTTCCCGCACCAGTCACCATTTTGCGTCTCTCAGGGCCTCTTGCTTTCAGCCCAAATCCATTCAGTTTTTCACAGCAAATCAGTCTGCTGAGCTGTAGTAGTGGGAGTGGCCTGCTCCTGGGGCAATCCGCCGTTCGATGGGCACAAACTAGATGCGCCTGGGGCTCAGGATTATTGCTTATCGTGGTTATGTTCAGCAGCCCGCTTCCTCTCACATAGTCTCCAGGCCAGGCCCCAATAGATTGTTTCTTTATAACTCATAACGTTTCCCTTTCTCTAACAGCTGCGAATATTAGCTTTATTCAAATATTCAACCATGCTCCTACTTCTGTTCAACCTGATATTTTACAAAAACCTAATACTCCTGGAAAATGGCATTTTAATAATGCTCTCTCCTTAGACTTATCATGTACCTCCTCTTTTGTCACCTCTTTTAATGAATATTTTTTGTGTACTCAAACTGATACCATAACCTTTTCTGTTATAAGGGATGCTTTCAAAGCTGCAGCGATGGATTTTATTATTGGTTAAGTTTTCAAAAAGTGCAAAACTGCATGTGCACTAAAAACCTCTTAACCAAGATAAAGAAATTGGAGCATTCCTACTATTTTTCTAAATCAAAAGATTGATTATCTGTACACTTATGCTAAGTTTAAATTTACTAAGGAATCAACAGACAATGCCACATCATATTTATTAAAGACTATACATAATTTTATGGTGGCCAAAACAAAGCCGGTAAAATATTAGCAAATTATCTGTTAAACATAACAAACTTAATATAGAATCTATTATGGATGAGCAACTAACATTGAAATTTAAAGATACAGAAATTTTGAACATATAAGTCACTTTACACAACAGAGATACCTCCTACCAGAGCATCGTGTATGTCACTTTTTTTCTGATATTCAGCAGTACTCTGATACTTGGCCAGATCTTACACTCTTGGAATCCAATCTATCACAAAAGGAACTCCTTACTGCCTTACAGGCTATCAAAAAAGATAAAGCCCCAGGTCCGGATGGTTTCACTGTTGAGTTTTGTTTGTACTTCGCATACCTTGTTGATAGGGCAGGGTGATATTAGCCATGTAATCCACCTCCTATTGGATTACATGGCTAAATCAGGTCACAAGCAGGTGTTTGGAAAGTAGCGTTAACTGTGATTAGCCCTACTTTTCTTAATGCTCTGCTTGTTAGCGTGCAGCTTGGTAATTGGAGAAATGTTGGTTAGCATCATTTCTCCAGTAATTTTGGCACGGAACGCCCACTTTGCATCGCATTAAAGATGCAAAGCTGGGCATTGTTGTAAGGGGGGCTAAATCAGTAAATCACGCAATAGCGTGTCTTTGCTGATAAGACAATTAAATTATCACAGCTTTTTGGCCGAAAACAGCAGCAAAAGGGGCGATAATTTCATATCGCTGCCTTGGTAATATGCCCCCAGGTTTCTTCCATTGAAAAGCAGGCTAACTCCTTCAACAGGGGCAAGACAGAAACTACAGTAACGCCTTGAGACCCTACAGGTATGTAGCGCGCTCTATAAGTGTCACTGATTGATTGATTGATTGATTGACCTTTTCCCATTATGTGTACCTGGAGATTCACTTTGCGTGAATACATCAGGCACACATCCCTCTCTGCGGTTGAAAGCAAACAAACAAAAAACAAAGCACAGTCTGCTGTCCTCAGACTCCACAGGGGGCCACATACATTCTATGGCGGCAAACAATAGTTTGTTACAATAATTCTCCCACTGAACAGGCAGCCACGGTCTCTCGAGTTCTGCCTCTGCTTGTGATTTCCTGTTGGTTTAATTTTTTGCATGGAACAAGGACTCGTTTTAGCAGATGTTATCCGCTTACAGGACCGATTTTTTTTCTTCGATCCCAGCTTCATTGTGTACTTTGGAACTAGAGTGTAAATGTAGCTTACTAAAATTAAACTTTGTTCGGGAATCTCTTGGCATATTATCAAGAACGGTGATAAAATTATCGCTTCCTGCCGCTAAAACGGCGATAATGGGCTTGGTAATATGTCCTTGTGAATTCCCATAGCAGCCCAGGTTCTGGTGTTAACCTGGGCTGCTATGGGAATTCACAAGGGCATGTTATCAAGCCCATTATCGCCATTTTAGCAGCAGTTTCCTGCCGCTAAATCGGTGATAATTTTATCAACGTTCTTGATAATATGCCCCCTCATTTTTATTTTTCCATAATTATTCCATGGTTCTATATGTTTAGCTGAATTCAAAAATACATTATTTTTATTAATTAACTAATCTGTTTTTCCTTTATATGTAGCTTGCAAGTATTAAACGCTGTATATTGTGCTGACTTTGTAACTGGGGAATCATGTTTGAGTGTCAGCTCCAGGTCTTGTGATTTTGGGCCAAAAAAAAAAAATATTCCCCTTGGGCCCAAAAAAAAAATATTCCCCTTGCCGATCAAAAATGATTGTGTCCTTGTTTAATGGTTTTGGTGCTCATGTAAAACACTCTAATACTTTGGGCCTCATTAGGATGGCGGGCGGGCAATCCCATCGGTAAACGGGACCGCCCGCCATAAGGGCGGGGGTCCCGTGGTGGGCATTATGATGTGCCCACCACAGTGGCGGGCACATACTGTATTTTTAGTATTGTGGTGGGCGGAGCTCTCTGCTCGCCCGCCACAATACAAAAATTGCTTTTCAGCATTTGCATAAACAAAGCGGCAGGCACCGTGCGGTGCCTGCCGCTTTGTATATGCAAATGTGGGGGGGTACCACAGGTACCCCCCGTGTGCATGCCCCTACCCACCTTCACTCTGGGGGACTGCAGGGGGCCCCCAGAGTGAAGACCGCCTACCTTTCAGTGGCAGAATTGCCGCCATGGAAAGGCTTGCCAAAATGCCTTTCATAATATGGCTGGCGGTGTCTGATAGACACTGCCACCATATTATTAGTTTTCCGCTCCTGCCGAAAGGCGACCGGGGTGGAAAAGTGGCGGGCGGTGTCTTGCTCCGCTGCGGTCCCCCCGCCATTGTAATATAGCGGGGGGAATTCAGGGAAGAATGTCGGGCAGATTGCCTCCGCCAGCCTGGCGGAGACAATCTGCCCGAAATCCCTAATGACCCCACTTTGTGTCAAGATCGCTTTATATCATGGCAATTTATTAGCTCTGTGGAGATTCCTTTAAGCGGGTCATTGAGAGCCCAATGTCCAGTTGTGTTAAGGTGCTCTGTGCGGGGGTACATGATCTACCGGGAGCTAATATTAAAACAAACATAGGCCAGTAATTTTCCCTTAATGATAAAATGCTTACATTTGGTTAGCACTGTTAAAAAATGTATATATTTTATTATGTAGCTTAGTAGTTCCTCAATAATAGCATGCTTCAATATGTTTTATAAAACAAGGAACACTAATACTATACACTGGCAGCTAGTTGTCTTTGGGAGCGGTTTAGCAAAAACACACACCTGAAATTCAGCAAGCAAGACCAACTAATTCCCGGGTAGGGGCGAGCTTCAGCATAGTTCCCGCACATGAATATTCGGAAAAAAATATGGACTTAGTGGTGCTTCCTAACAAATAATGTTCACATACATTTGTTAAAAAGCAAAAGGATCTGAAAGGGCACATGAAATCTTCCAGTAAGTTCATGGTGTGAAAAGCAAGCCTAACCCTGATAATGGCAGTCCACAAGATTCAATGTTATCCAGGATGTACAGGAAATACCTGATCATGAACACTTAAGGAAATATGTTGCTTAAAGCATTTTCCTATTTGCAGCTAGTCTATTACCTCTTTTATATTGACTCTTTGCCAAGAATCACAGACATAACCTCGACAGACGGAATCTCGACCAGACAAAATATCGGTGAAGAATTATTGACTACAAAAATATTGAATCCCAATACTTAAACAAGAAATAACAAAAATATCGAAACCACAATATCAATAAAAATACATATCGACTACACCATTATCGACCATCAATATTATCGCATGTAAAAAACATCGACTTTCAATCCTTAACATAAAACATAGTCAAAATATCGACCATCAAAATATAGAATACAAATATATCGAAACTTATAGAATATCGACTTAACAAAATACATACAAAATGCACTTTCGAATGAAAAATACATATTATACATATCACAAATAACCATAAACTATTTTATAAAACAAATACAACATACAATAAACATTGCAAACAATTTAAAAAAACATTTACATCAAATAAACAATTTAAAACACATACACAGCATTGCAAATATTAAAACATTTCTTAATGCACATTATAAATATTCTTTCACTTTAAATCTGACAAAAAGGCATTAACCAGTGCAAAAAATTGCCTCACCCATACAAAAAAAACATTAATTGGCGTCACCATGTAAGGAAAACAATTAGCAAAACAAGTAAAAAAATTCAAATGAACAAATAAGAAAAAGCTATCAATTTGAACAACCAATAAACTTTCAGAAACAATTAAACTAATCCTATAAAAAGAAGAATTTATTCAGCTAAAATTGCAATGTAAACCACCAAAGAAAAGGAAGGGGAAACTCTGACGGAATGCTGGAAGAAAACTGATTGACTTCAACCAAAAACCAGCTACACCTATCTAAAGTAAGTACTACCACCTTAATATATTTCCAAAACGTAAATCTAAAACTTCAAACCTGTATTTGAAAAAAAAATAACTGAAACATCTCTTTTTATTCCTACTCTATTTTCTACAGAGAAAAAGAAAATAAAGAAAACTGCACAACATCTAACCATCAAAGAAAAAAGATAAAAAGTAGGTGTATAATTTAAAACTTGACTGAAAACCTTAATAAATAGAAAACAAAGTACAAACTAGCTAGCAGAGCACAACAAAATAAATATTAATAAATGTAAAATCTTTTAACACATTTTCTCCATCTCAACAGGTACTGAAGAAATACACAGAAAAGAAAAAATTGGAGAAAAGCAACACCTGAATTCAACAAAGAAATAAACTTGTAAATAATGAACGTGTAAAACAATGTTATTATAATACTAAATACATAATTTAAATACTTTTCTAATAATGTAATGTTGAATTTCTCCTAGCACCAAAAAGCAAAAATGACTGAAGGAGCTAAATTTGGGTATTCTCAGAAAGGGAAAACGCTTCTTTCTTACATGGGATATGTATGTACTCAAGAGAAAGAGAAAGATATGAAAGTTTTTTGGAAATGCACTGAATACTGTTCTAGCAAATGTTATGGTAGAGCTATAACTCAGGAAACTTCTGTGACTTATACTAAGGAACATAACCACCCACCCAATGTAACAGAAATAGAGATTAGAGAAATGCTTGATTCCCTTAAAGAAGCTAGCACTAGTACTGATGTAGCAACAATTGCTATTCTAAAACAGCATTACATGTTCTACCCCAACATGCCTCTAGCCAACTACCATCAATAGATTCCCCTAAAAGGACGATAGCTAGACAAAAAAGAGCTACATCAATTACTCCTGCCACACCTACAAGAAGTGCAAATTCCCCCTGAACTCTGTCTAACTCATAATAATGAACTATTTATACTGTGACAACAAATCGAAAGATAAAAGAGTAATACTGTTTGCCACTGCAGACAACATGACTAAACTAAACCAATGCCAAACTTGGATGATGGATGGTACTTTTGCAGTATGTCCTAAACCTTTTTACCTATTGTACACTATCCATTGCCATTTCCAAAATGCAAATATTACATTCCTATATGCCCTCCTACCAAACAAACAACAATCTACCTACCAAGAAATCCTAACCAAAGTCAAACAAGTTCAAGTTCAATTTCAAGTACTTTATTCGGTTAATTTGATAATAACCATAAAAGCATACAACATGAAATTTCATTACAAAGAAGTAATACACATTATTTCCTATTAAAAACAAGTTTCCACACAAGAAGAACAAATAAAATACATCCATACAAATTGATTTCCGTAATATAAATACTTGTTTTAAAAATTCTGAGACCATTGCAACAATTAATACTGTATCTAGTCTCTGCAATTCTCAAAACGCTGGGCGACATCGGTTCAGATTCATTTCCTTAAGGATGGGGATGATAAGTTTCCTGCGGGGCAATATGTAAAATTTACAAAAGAATAATACATGAATATCAGATTGGGGTGAACAAACGTCACATGGGCACATAATTAAATCATGGGACCAAGAATTAATGTCAGGGAAAGTTAAAAGTCTAAAAACAATGTTTAACCTAAAACGGGTCAGGACAAACCTCTCATAATTCGTCATATGTACGGATAAATGAGGCTGTAGTTTGCCCTCAGTTAATACCAGTTGGTGTGAAGAAACCGTTTTTTTCTTTATTTTTTCTTTAACTCTTTTCTCTTGAAGATGTTCCATACAGAGTTTTTTCAATGATTTTCTGGGTATATTAACCATTGAGATTGGATCATCATAATATTGTTGGCGATCAATATCCACAAGGAAACTTTTAACATAAACAAGCCACTTGATCCTAGTCACATTTTCTAGCGTTAGGATGTCCCGAAGAATAGCACGATTCAGGACAGACTTGTTTGTTGTCCATACCCTGTGCCACAAAAGAATGGGCTGAATTCAAATTGTGTCTGTGATATATGGCTGACCAAGTTCTGCATTACAAATATAGGTCGCGGCACTCTCTGGTAATGTTAAAATGTGCCTTAAGAACATATTGTTGGTCATTTGGATTGTTTTTATGTTAGCATATCCCCAAAGACCTGATCCATAAAGAACAACTGATATGCAGGTAGCATTATAAATAGTTAAAATTTCCCTGATCGTTATTTTCCCCATTTTTTAATAACATTTTTTAGAGCCATTATTGTTTTTGAGAACAAAAGAGTTTTCGCTTTTACTGCACTTGCCCATGTGCCCGCCTCATGGAAAAGGATACCAAGGTAAGGGAAAGTAGGGGTGGATTCCAAGGGAGTAGTATTTATATATATCGTTTTTCTTCGTTGCTTAGTTCCTGTGCCACAGTTCATGGAAAATGTTTTTGTACAATTAATTTTTAGATCCAGGTTTGACACAAAGTTGTTAAAAGATTTTTTTCAAATTCTGTAGGGCCAGGGGCGTCCGTGCCATTAATACCGCATCGTCTGTATACAAGAGTGCAGGGATAGATCACCATTGCCATCCCTGAAGATTATAAGATCACACGCAAGGACCGTACCGGCCACACAGGAGGAGGAATCGCTATCGTCCATAAGAAATCCATCCGCCTCTCAACCAGCTCAGACGTCAATCTCGCAAACTCTGAACACCTTCACTTCCAGATCCACATCGACCCCAAGACCACACTCAGAGGCACCCTCCTCTACAGACCACCTGGACCCCGCGCTAAATTCAGTGAAGACATCACAGACTTCATCACTCCACACGCGCTCCCCTCCAAAGATTACATCCTTCTGGGAGACCTCAACTTTCACCTTGAAAAGAACAACGACCGCAACACCACCACCCTCTTGGACAACCTCGCCAACCTCGGACTTAAACAACTGGTCACCTCCCCCACCCACATCGCAGGTCACACACTCGACCCCATCTTCACCTCCGGCAATCATGTCTCCTTCAGCCACACTACGGATCTCCTTTGGACTGACCACAGCTGCGTTCACTTCACCTACAACAAGCCGAAACCCATCAACCACCTCCAACCAACTCTGCAAAGAAACTGGAACAAAATCACCATCGACCAGATCTCCTCATCGCTCCTTCTAAACACCCCAGCCCACTCTTCTAACCCAGACCAAGCCGCCGCCAACTTCACCCTATGGTTATCCAACACCGCCGACATCCTAGCACCACTGAAAAAACGTCAAAGCAAACCTGGCAGCAAGAAGGCCTCATGGTTCAACGATGATCTCAAGAAGTCCAAGAAACTCTGCCGCTCCCTTGAAAAGGCCTGGAAAAAAGACCCAACCACTAGCACCAAGGACGCCTTCAAAAACGCCACCCGCACACACCACCAACTAATCCGGAAGGCCAAGAAAACAGCATTAAAGGATCGACTAGACAACAACGCCCACAACAGCAAGGAACTTTTCAACATCGTCAAGGAATTTACCAATCCCTCGGCCAACTCCAACGACATCACCCCCTCTCAAGCCCTCTGCGACTCCCTGGCTTTATTCTTCCACAATAAAATTGCAGACATCCACAACAGCTTCGACAACCAACCCGGAGACCAACCCACCCAACCATATACTGAACATTCTCCCCCCTTAAACACCCTTAACGACTGGAACCCAATCTCCACTGAGGACACCATCCGCCTGATGAATTTCATCCACTCAGGATCCCCCACAGACCCATGTCCTCACCACATCTTCAACAAAGCAGACTCCGTCATAGCACCGCACCTCCGAGACGTCATCAACTGCTCCTTCAACTCTGCCACCTTCCCGGAAAGCTGGAAACACGCTGAACTCACCGCCCTTCTGAAAAAACCCACAGCGGACCCCACCGAACTCAAAAATTACCGCCCCATATCGCTCCTTCCTTTCCCGGCCAAAGTCATCGAGAAAGCTGTCAACAACCAGCTCGCCGCCTTCCTCGAAGCCAACAAATCCCTCGACTCCTCACAATCTGGCTTCCGAGCAAAACACAGCACTGAGACCGCCCTCATCGCAGCAACAGACGACATTCGAACTCTACTGGACAATGGAGACACAGTCGCCCTCATCCTCCTCGACCTCTCTGCAGCCTTCGACACAGTCTGCCACAGCACCCTCTTACAACGCCTCAGAAACATCGGAATACAAGGAAAAGCTCTTGAATGGATCACCTCGTTCCTCACCGGAAGAACCCAGAGAGTCCGCCTTCCACCATTCAAGTCCGAGGCCACTGAAGTCATCTGCGGCGTACCACAAGGATCCTCACTCAGTCCCACCCTCTTCAACGTATACATGAGCCCCCTCGCGGCCATCGCTCGCCAACACAACCTCAACATCATCTCTTACGCGGATGACACTCAACTGATCCTTTCTCTCACCAATGACCCCAGCACCGCCAAAACTAACCTACATGAAGGAATGAAAGAAGTTGCCGAATGGATGAAACACAGCCGTCTGAAACTGAACTCAGATAAAACATAAGTCCTCATCTTAGGTACATCCCCCTCTGCATGGGACGACTCTTGGTGGCCAGAAGCCCTTGGAAAAGCACCCATCCCGACAGACCACGCACGGAACCTAGGCGTTATCCTGGATTCTTCACTTTCAATGAACAGACAAGTCAGCGCCGTATCCTCATCCTGCTTCAACATTCTTCGCATGCTCAAAAAAACATTTCGCTGGATCCCCACCGAAACCAGAAAAACAGTCACCCATGCTCTGGTCACGAGCCGACTGGACTACGGAAACACCCTCTACGCAGGTACTACCGCTAAACTCCAGAAGAAACTCCAACGAATCCAAAACGCCTCAGCCAGGATCATATTAGACATCCCGCGTAACGAACACATCTCTGGTCACCTGAAAGACCTCCACTGGCTACCCGTCAATAAGAGGATCACTTTCCGACTGCTAACCCACGCACACAAATCACTCTACGACATCGGACCAGAATGCCTCAACTCACGTCTGTCCTTCTACACCCCCTCCCGCCAACTACGTTCTTCCAGCCAAGCCCTCGCCACCGTACCTCGCATCAACAAGACCACCATGGGAGGCAGATCCTTCTCATACCTGGCAGCTAAAACATGGAACTCACTCCCCACTTACCTTCGCCTTACCCAGAACCACCTAGCATTCAGAAAGCAACTTAAAACATGGATATTTGACAAGTAATCCTCCTCCCCTCCCTTAGCGCCTTGAGACCCTCTGGGTATGTAGTGCGCTATATAAATTCTTTGACTTGACTTGACTTGACTTTTACCAGCCATAGGCATATCTCTGCACTCTTGCAGCAGACAACTCTCCAGACCATTTATATACACTAGAAACAAAAAAGGGGCGAGGACGCACCCTTGGCGTACCCCACGGCCTATACCAAAGGATCTTGTACATTCTCTGCCCTTCCCATAACGGACAGACGCTGTGGCCCCTGAGTATAATTCCGTCAGAAAGCAGATAATATTTTCTTCCACTCCTAGTATTTCTAGTAGTCCCCAGAGTTTACTATGGGATACGCAATCAAATGCCGATGTAAGATCCACAAACATAAAATATAAGCGTTCCCCCTTTACCTTAGTGTATTTTTAATGCAGAATAAATACATTTAGGCCCTTTTCAACTGTTCCTATCCCCTTCTGGAAGCCATATTGCAGGTCTCTTATTATCCCATAATCCTCTGCCCAGTTTTGGAGTCTCGCTAAAATATATATATAAATGTGTATCTTGTAAAGCGCACTGCTGCCCTGAGGTGTCCTGGCGCTATAGACCGCTGGGGAACCCGTCCTGGCTTTCCCTGTGAGATGTTCCCTCCTGGGTATCCCCAAGGTGAAACCAGGCATCCCCGGCGTTTGTGGGGGGCCGTTGTGGAGATGAGGCAAGCTAATGCCCAGAGTTGCCAAGTGTGAACCCTGGTTAGAGTAGGCACTGAGGCGAGAATTATCAAGTCCGCTGACCCTGGTTCACGACCCTGCCGCGTCAGGAACTGAACCCTGGTCCCGGGCCATCCTCTGCTTCCGGGTTTTCCGCCCCTAACGAGTGAGCCACACCACTCCACAAATAACCCTGCCAAGTATTTTTATGGATGAATCTAAAAGGGAAATGGGTCGATAACATGCACAATTTTGCCTATCTCCCTTCTTGAATATTGGGACAATTACTGAGGTGAACCAGGAGGCATTTAGTCCCCTCGCCAAGGCAGCATTACAAAACTGTACCAACATTGGCCCTCATACCTCACTATTATCTTAAAACATGTCTGCAGGGATTCCATCTGGGCCTGCAGCTTTTTCCCCCTTAGTTGTTTTCAAGCTCATCATAACTTCGCCAAGAGTTACAACCAGTTTCGAGTCCAGTGCCTTTTTTTCCACTGGGTATATCAGGCAATGCTTGGTTTGTTCCATGTGGGCACCTGTAGAGATTTGAGAAATGGTCGACCCAATCGTCCTCAGCAATCGCTTTTTCCATAAGTGATTTTGTATTTTCATAAAGAAAGGGGGCATTTACCGCCTTCCAAAACGCAGATGGATCTTTTGATAGCGACGCCTCACAAAGTGAATCCCAGGCCTCCCTTTTTAAAGCATTTTTCCTATTTTTCAGTGCTTCGTTATATGGTTTCCTTAAACCTCTCACCAATAACAGATCTCGTGAGACCCCATGAAGGGCATTTTTTAGTTCGGAGAGTGCCTTTTTACATGGAGTGTCAAACCACCTCCTATTAGATTTCCCCCGGTTCTTTAATTCAACCCACAAACTATCCCTGGTAGTAGATGCTATTAAGATAAAAAGTTCAATTATACATTCGCTGTCTGCCTGCTCATCCAGGGAGATCTTAAAACTTTCGAGGCATTTCTTCACCAATTTGTGTAGAAATTTCTCTGGGGCCATCTTGCTCCAGTTAAGAGTATAGCCATTTTGCCTCCCGAGTACCATGTCAAGGACTGTCTGCCTAGGTGAGCCATCCCGATCTAACTCCTAGAATGGGTTTTCGATCTCTAATATTATCGGCCGGTGATCGCTCAACGGGCAGTCAAGGGTCTTAAATCTTTTCTTCTGGCGAGCATACCTATTCACAGATAAAATAAAGTCAATAGTCGTCAATGCTTCCCTACCAATATATGTCGGGACAAAGGGGGATGATGTTTGTGCAATTTCATTTGCATATCCCAAATCATATGTAAACAATATTTCACTTAAAAGGTCCCCACAAACGGAATGCTCAAAATGTGTAAGGCTAATGTCTTGTTCTAGCATAAGACCGCAAATGCCTTTTTGAACCCTCTTACAAAGAGCACAGATAAAATTCCCCCCCAAAAAATGATAACTTCTTTCTTACTGATATCTAGTTCATGTTTTAAATCATCACTCATCGTTTTTATAGTGATTACAACATCACTATTCAGGATGTTATTATAAAAATGTATAATAATGAAACTAACCGCCTTCTTAATGTCAATCTTTACCATCTGGTAGAAAGTACTTTTTGATAATAGTTGTACTCTCTTATACTTAAGCCGGTTAGAAAGATACATAGTCAGGCCACCCTTTTCTCTTCCATGCGTTCCTGCCACTGCCGAAGTAAACAGTGTTATATAGCCATTAATATGGAGTGGCTCTCTTAGCCAAGTTTCCTGTAAAGCCAGGATATCATGTCTATTTATTTCATTTTCCCAGATAGGGTTTTTAATTTTCGATTTTAACCCCGCAACGTTCCAGAACATAAAACTACAACATTCCTTTTTTTCAGTAGTACTCAGGGAAATCATAGACAAATTAGCCCCATCTATTTGCTCAGTCATAAGCACATTACCTATTTCACTTCCATCAGCCAAGCATCCAGATTTTCCACAATTTTCCTGTGACATTACTTCAATATTACTATTATTCTTAGAACAATCCCCTTCATTAGTGTTAAGGGTCTCTAGGGGCATAGAGTCTACACAGTCTGAAGCTGCCTTCCCTACACATCTCATGGCTTCTACTATATTTGGTTTGTTTATCTCACTGACCCGATGGGTAGATTGCAAACTAATGACAGAATTCTCCCCATCAAGTCAGTCCACCAGATCTAGGCCTGAGAATAAAACAAACCGATTGTATGTTGATATATTATAGCTACTTGGTACACAGCATGCATTGCCCCTAAGTAGGTTATTTTCTAATTGTGGTCTTACCGAAGGGAGATGTGGTGCTCTGGGATAAAAGTCACATCATTCCCAAGTTAATATAGGGCCATCTCCTATTTGGGGTTGCCAGCTTCTGAGTGACGGAATAACATGTTTGTCCCTAAAATTTACTATAACCAAGTCTCCAGGTATATCCTTTGGCATATGGCCTAGCCACCCCACCCTTATTACATTCAACATTTTCCCATCAATATTAGGTGGAAGAGGTCGATTTTTAGTTAGCCAGAAGGCTACCTTATTTTTTAATTCTTGATGTCCTTCAGTTTTTTCTTTGATGAGCTCAGGGACCCCCAAGAGGACACAAAGAAAGGGGGTAGCCTCTGGGGGTAAATCTATACGGTTAATACTTCTGTTTAACCAACCCTGATAAGCACCTGTCCAATTTAGATTAATGCTTTTTTAAATTTCCCCTACTGTGGGCGCGGGACTCTTTACTTTTACAGGTTTTTGAGTTATTTTGGATCCTGAATAATTGGAGATAATAATTTCGGGGCCACCAGTTGGTTTAAGGCGGTATTCCCTGGACCAGTACTTTTGGTCACATTAATTTCAGTTAGGTTGTGCGTTTGCTTATTACCTATCATTTTCTTTACAAGTATTGCATTCTCTTTTGCTATTTTCTCTATGCTCCCCACCTTTTCCCCTATTCTTTTTAGTCTTTCTACTAGGGGTAATATTAAGGATTTAACCACATGTTCCATCTGAACTAATAGGTCTGACGACAGGGTAAATACATGAACTTGTGTTATTTGGCAAACCTGCGGGGTTCTAGGGGGGCTGTTGTTAACCATTAGGGGGATTAGATGCAGTTTGTGTTGTTTCGCTAATCTCCCCCTATGTTTTGCACCTTTACGCTTCCTTTTGACAGATGGAGCCTGTAATGGTGCAGATGATTTCATGTTATCTTTAGTTGGTAAGATAGGGGCATTATCCAAAAGGCTTTCGTCCAATATAAATTGTACACTGGGCTCAGCACTTATGTTACCTAAGGTTGACTCAAGGCTAGGGGCACTGCGTGGCTCTAATTCCCATTCTACAGGGATACATATAGTGGTACTAATCTCATTTCCATCCCCTGGTACAGTTGGAGTTTGCGAGAGTTCAGTTAACACCAACGAAGATCGTTTATTGGCTGTGTTTTCCAAAGATAGGCGTTGTTCAGCTCTCACTATTTCTCGTTCAATGGCAGATGTTGCCTTTGTTAGGTAGCGATCAATTGTCCACTTTAGCGTTCCCCCTTGGGCGATAATAGTTTTCGGAACCGCTTTGGTGGTCATATTCTGACTAATAATTATATATGGAGCTAGGAAAAGACAAGAACAAACAATTAACAGACAATAACCCTCCTAGTGAGTCTATAGACCGTTAATCCAAAACCTTATAATACAGAATACTATCCATATATCTTTAGCTTTCTCAGGGATCTCGTAGTCCACAATTACATAGGGAGGCCCAGCCACAGTTGTCCATGGAGGGCCACAGAGTGCCCGCCCTTTGCCCGGGCTTCACCCTGGGTCGTTCCGCGTGCGTCCCGCGACGCAGAGGAAGCAGCTGTGTGTTGTGCCTCCGGGCACGGAAGTGCTGGTTGGTGGGCGTGGCAGTGCAGGGATTGTGGGGGCTGTAGTCCCCCCACTCAGCGGCCACTCGATGTCAATGAGCGGCGGCGAGGGGGCCTAACAGCCGTGGATGGCGCTGCGCTGTGCTTCCAGTGCGACATTCCTCAAAGTTCGGTTGATGGCTTCTCCAGTGGCAAGAGCAGCAAAGTACGTTCTGTCCGGTTAGGCGGCTCCCCAAAGTCAAACAGCAAACTAATGACTATTTTCCACAAAAAATTATCATTGATTACGAAAAAGCAATGATAAATAGTATCATTAAAACGAACCTAGACACACACACAGCAATACAAGGTTGCTATTATCATTTCAATCAATGTATATGGCGACATCTACAAAAATCTACATTAAGGGGTCGATTCCGATTCGGGAAAAACCGCTCTGAATTGCCGTGCGGAGCGTTTTTCCCGTGCGAATCGTACCCGGCAACGTCCCCATTACGTACGACGAATGACGATTCGTACCAGGAGCTGGACTCCGTACAAAAAATACAGAGAACATACGAATCAAATCGCCGTACGAATCTACCTTGGAACCCGCTGTACGCGACATCTGTACTGTTTGCGGCGGCTTTTTCCGACCCGGCAAGTACGATTCGTGTCAGGTACGCGCCTACGACCCTTTTTCTACGGGAGCTGAAAACAGCCGTAAAAGCAGAGTTCGGCCCGAAACAGGTACGGAACGCTCTCCCGGGTATGGTGTGTATACCCCATGATCGCAGGGGTACGGTGCGTACCCCTGCGCTCACGAGGTATACACACCGTGCCCCGCGATCTTGGGGTGTACGCACTGTACCCCATGTACGCTGGGTGTAGGGTGCGTACACCCTGCGATCACGGGGTACGGTATGTATACCCCAAGATCGCAGGGGTACGCACTGTACCCTGTGATCATGGGGTGTAAGCACCGTACGGTGTGTAAGTGATTGTGTACTTTTCCGTACGAATCGCCCTTACCTGAAGTGGACCGTACGAATTGCGTCCTCATAACCCGGTCCAGATCGTACTTGTCGGGTCGTACGGCATGTGTACGAGTCGTACGGTTCACTGTTTCAACCTTGCAATACGTACGGATTGCGACGATTCGGACGGTATACGGATCGTACTAAGCGACTCGGACGGATGGGTACGAATCGTACGGCGATGGCTCCGGATGGAAATCGTACGGATGTT
Source organism: Lissotriton vulgaris (assembly GCF_964263255.1). Lineage (NCBI taxonomy): Eukaryota > Metazoa > Chordata > Amphibia > Caudata > Salamandridae > Lissotriton > Lissotriton vulgaris. The sequence goes on from NC_141695.1 coordinate 1,537,846,152, forward strand.
TTCTTTCCAGAATCGGCTCCAAAGTGTACATATAAATAATATTTTCTTTTTAACAGTTAGTTAAATAACATTGTAAACAATTTTTAAAAAAAAATATATTTTTATATTTATTCGTCGTACATACGGGGGACGTTGCAGGGTACGATTCATATGGGAAAAACGCTCCGAAAGGCTACAGAGCGGTTTTCCCAGGATCGGAATCGGCCCCCTTGTAATTAATTTAAATGTTGACATTACTTTTATAATTGACTTTGTGTTAAACCTTCTCATAAATATGTTAATGTTATTATAAAATTTACTTACGGTTTTAAAATTATATCTCATTATTTACCTCTGTAAAAATTAATATTGTTAATAGTTTTGATATTAATTTTAATAATTTTTAGATTAAACTATTACCATTTTGTAACCCACAAAAATGTTACTATTTTGAATTCTTTAAAAATGTATCTATCAATGATCTCTACTTTAAAATATGAAACATTGTATGTACAACAAATATAACAATTATTTTTAACATGTTTATTATTATTTTTTTTTTGTCCTCATGTATGCCACCAGTAGATATTAGCTCTAAATGGGCATGCTCCAGGCCACTGACACAAACCAACCTTTCCTGCCCTTGAGTTTGTGGATAGCCAATGGAGATTGCCCAGAGGTAAGGTCGTTTCCTGTCCTACTCCCTCTCACGATGTTGCTTGCCACGTAGGGAGGACGGGACCACTTAACCTCTGGCATAATCATTGGACTTTTGTTGTTATTTCTCACACCATGCTTTTAAAGCAGACCAAAGCTTAGCAGACTTTACCCCTCCACACAACATATCCAGTCTACTCACCGCCATGATATTTCTAAGACAATCCACAAATTTAGGAGGGTGTTCCGATTTCCACTCTTTACAAATCTCCCTCCTGGCGATGACAACCACATAGAAGATAAACTGTGATATACAACTGTTTATATCGTAATCAGAAGGAAAACCAAAGAAAACAAGTCTAGGAGTACATGTAATTGGTGATAACAGTACCTCTTCTAGGAAACCACACACCTGTCTCCAGTAGCTAACTATTTCAGGGCATCCGACGAACATATGACCATCATCTGCTGCTGGAAGCCTACATCTTGGACATGAGTATTCTTCTGTTGCAATTTTTGAAAGTTTCCCTGGAGTCCAATAAGCCCTATACGCTGTAAACAGGTGGTTTCTTCTCAAGTTCGATGGTTTTATAATTTTTTGAGAAAGTGTGAAGGAGTCTGTCCATACTTTTAATATATCACCTGGAATCTGTACTGTGGAAGTATCCCATAACTTAATTATTTCAGCCTCTAAATTGTCTTTGCTTCCCACTAATGTTCTATACTATTCAGCAACCTCACCCTTCCATCCCTTCTCCCTGCTTATTAATTCAAAAAGAGGACTCTCCACTTCTGTGTTGCAGTTCTGACTTCCCCATCAAGCAGACAGCTGATAGAAATTGAATCTTGTGATAGTACCTTCTGTTAAGCTTGATAGGGTTTCCCAGCTTAATAGTGTCGAGCCATTACGCAGGTCCCCCCATTTCATGAGGCCAGCTTTTCTCAACGGAAGAGCAAGTTGATCCATTAAGCATTCCGGAGTACCGGGGGAATCCCAAATTGGAGCTTGAGAATGATAATAAGGGATATCTAAGATTTTTCGTATTGATTGCCAATTATCAAGGACTGTCCGTAAGAGCTTCAAACAAATTTTTTAAAAAAACTTCTGATCTCCAAACTTAAAAAGAAAGAAGTCTGAACTATGCGGAAGGTCTTGTAACATAGCCTGAAAGAGTCTGCCATGTGAGGTAGAGTCCAATTTATTAGCTGAGAGTCTAAAGTTTTTAAACTGAAAGGCGTAGCAGTAAAGAAGTAAATCAAGGGAGTGCCAAGCCAGCAAGTTTTAGTCCCCTTCTCAATTTCTTCCAGGCTATTCTGGGAGACTTAGTAGCCCAAATAAAGGAACCAATCCTCCCTTGCAAATTAGAAATGCCCTTTTTGTTGAAGGTCAAAGGAATAGAATTAAATAGAAAGGTGACCTTTGGCAGGATTATCATTTTGACCAGGTTCACCCTGTCATAGATGTTTAAAGGTAGGGTGTTTTATCTAGTCAAAAGCTTTCTGACTTCTTTTACAACTGTTGACCAACTGGTCTTAGAAATATCTTCCAAATTATGGGTAAGATGTATCCCCAAGTATCTAATTTTGGATTTTGCTTCTAGGATCGGGGCAGGATTGTTCCAGCTCCTTATGTCTGTTTTGTCTTTGTTGATGCTGTACCCCGATTCTATACCAAAATCTTCAGCCAATTTAAATAGTCTGGGTATTGCCTCCTCTGGGTTAGACGTATAAAGAAGGAGGTCATCTGCATATAGAGCTGTCTTAAGCACTAAGTCTCCCATTATGAACGGTTTGATTTCTAGATCCTGTCTCAGGGAGCAGACGAAAGGCTCAATATAGATATCAAATAGGAGGGGGGATAGGGGCAACCCTGCCTTGTGCCTCTAGAGATATTCAGCCATTCATACAGACTACCATTAACCAAGATTTTTGCCCTGGGGCCCCTATATAGTGTTTCAATTCCTTTAATAAAAATCTCTGGAAAACCAAATTTTGTCATTGACTTCCATAAGAAGAGCCAGTTGACTTGATCAAACGCCTTAGCAGCGTCTATTGCTACAATAGTAAGCGGCGTCTTCTTTTCAATTGCTGTATCTATCGCTCCAATGACTTGAAATGTCAGTTCATTCAATTGGCGGCCAGGTATAAACCCCCTCTGATCTGGGTGAATAATAGACTCGATTATTTTAGCTAGTCTGGATGCAAGTATACCAGAGTAGATTTTTTAGTCCGATTTTAAGAGCGAGATCGGTCGATATGACTCTATCTTTTTCGGGTCTTTATTTGGTTTAACTATCAGGGTAATTGTGGCATCTGACCAGGAGGTTGGGTTTGCTCTCCCTGTATAAATAATTTATTGAAGAGTCTCAGTAGTGGGACCAAGATTTCTTCCATGTTATCTTTGTAAACCTCAGTCGGCAGCCCGTCAGGGCCAGAGGCCTTATTTCTAGCCATCTTTTTCAGTTGTGACCTAACCTCTCCCTCCGTAATCTCAGTGACTAAAAAAGCTTTATCCAAGTCACTCAACTGGGGCAGCTCTCTCAAAGCCCACAAATTATCCAGCTCTTCCAACCCCCGACAATTCTTCACCTGATATAGTTCCTCATAAAAGGCTCTAGCCTCTCTTTTAATCTCCATGTCCTCTGTTAGAGGCAATCCAGTACCACGCTGTGTTAAAGAATTGATATTGTTTCTGCTCCTCTCTGTCCTTGCCTTCCAGGCTAACAAAGAACCACATTACTCACCATACTCGAAGTTATGAAGCTTACTTACTTCCCACTTATCTTTAATTGTTTTTTCAGCTCTAGCTCTGAAGTCTGTTTGTAATTCTAATATTTCCCTTTCGAGACCCGGAATACTAGCTCTATCTTCGGAAGCAGCGAGTCGAAGTTGCTGCTCCTTTATTTTGATTACGTTAAGCTCTTGATTATCTCTTTCTTTTTTGAGCTTCCTGTTTAAAATCATATGAGAGCCATAAATTCCTCTTAGGTAAGACTTAAGTGTATCCCATATAGTTTGATCTGAAGCTGTGTTCTCATTAAACATGAAAAATTCCAACAGACTTTGCTTAATTTTGTTTTTAATCTTGCCATTTAGCAGGATGGTCCTATCAAGTGTCCACCTGCACTCTGAGGGACTGGTTTTAAAGGTTATTTTTAACTCGACCACAGAGTGATCTGACAGACCAACTGGAATGTAAGAAATTGAAGCAATATTGGCTAAAAGAGATTGATCTAACAGAAAGAAGTCTATTCTTGAGAACTGACTATATTTTTTGCTGTGGAAAGAATACTCTCTAAGATTGCCGTGTTTGACTCTCCATGCATCTTGTAGTGTATAGTCTTTCATGATGTTTTTTAAAGCTAAGAGGGATTTATTTGGGGGATTATATTTAGCTTTAGAGGTGCGGTCCAGTTGTGGGTCTAATAAGAGGTTAAAGTCACTTCCTAATATGACTGGAGCTGTATGTTGTAACATGAATTTTTCAAGTTTTTGAAGGAAACAAGCATTATCTTCATTAGGACCATAATACACCCCACACAAATGTTTAGTGCCGCCAATTGAAATAACTGCAGCCAGCCATCTTCCTGACTGATCTGTACCCCAGTCATGAATCCTAATCCTTTTATTAGCATGCTCCACCATAGCTACCCCTCTAGTAACACCAGTTTGTTTAGAACAAAACATTTCCTGAACCCAGTTATGTCTTAAAAATATTTTCCTACACTCTTCTGCTTCCAGATGAGTTTCTTGCAAAAGATATATACAAGCTTCAGAGTTTTTCAAGAATTCACACACATTTTGCTGTTTCTTCCGGCTCCCCAAGCCATTCAAGTTCCAGGAAAGGATTTTACTACTAGGTGTCAAATTTGAAGCCATTATGTGGTATAACTACACCTATAACCAATGGTGGCCTGTGGTTACATTCAAGCTTAAAAACATGATAACTTACGGCAAATGAGGACATTTTTATTTGTTTCTTCCCTTTCCCCCTGTGGACCCTCCCCACCCACCCCCCGAGGAACCCAACCCTCCTGTTTGGCGTAGATACGCCTTTAGGAGGCCCTGCACCCTCAACAAACCCTCTTAAGTGAAGTAAACGTTAGTCTTTTCTCCTATGTTTTTTTCCCTAAAGATTCCCTCTTTATTAGTTATTAGTTACTATTCCTTATATAATTCCCTTTTTTTAATTTTTTTTTTCTCTTTATTAAGTAAGTATTTCTTAATAAGGTGAATCTCCCTTTTTTTTCTCCTATGTTCTTTTTTTTTTTTTTCCATTCAATCTCTAGAAACACAATTTCGCGAAGTGTTGGCGAGGAGTTAGCTACTCTCTCATTTTAGCTAGTAAGTCATCAACTTCTTCTGGGAAATGACAAGTATACATCTTATTGTTCCACATTATTTTGAGCAGAGCTGGGAACTTCATTTGGACCTGAGCCCCCATTGAACGTAAATCTGGCATCCTTGAGGCCAGCTCCCATTGTCTTTGAGTGGTTTTGCCCCCTATATCCAAACTTATTTGGTAGGGGTAGGCACGAAAATGCAAAGACGTACGTGCCAAACATCTACTAAGGATCAACTCTTTAACGCTATTTGTTTGGAAATATACCAAAATCTTCCTAGGTGCTTTGCGATCCGGGTGCAACCTAAATGGGTCTCTATGCACTAGCTGGATCTCAGCTTCCAAATCAAAGTCCGGTCGATCCTTTAATATGTCTTCTCAAAGTAGTTTGCACACAAACCCCTTTATATCCTCCACTTCTACTCCTTCAGGAATTTTGAGAATCCTGAGATAGTTGCGCCGACTCTGCGTTTCCAACCTTTCCAGATCCATTGTTAGGGCCCGATTCTGTGCTTTGATGGCTTCTATATGTTTAGAGTTTCCTTTCGAAGTTTCTGACAGTGCCGTGACTTTTCTCTCCAGGACACTAGTCCCAGCATTGATATCCTCTAATTTAGCCTCTAGGACATCAAATCTATCATGTAGACCCCTTTGATTTCTCTCAGAAATCTCAAACTTGCCCAGAAGATCATCTCTCAGTGCGTGGAATAAAGAGCCAAGTCTAACTCTCTCATTTTCCATCCCCGTTGGTCTGTCTGCACCATCAAGTTGAGGGACCGAACTATGTGTGTCGTGGACTGGAGGGGGTAGAGATTGAATTTTAGTATAACCATTTAGTGTGGTCAAAGGGGGGGAAACTACAACGGAGTTCGAAGTTGCAGGTTTTACTGGTGGGGTGGGGTTTGAACTACATTCAATAAAGCTTCTGCACCTGAGCCCAAATTCTGCCCCGGGCTGATCTGTGCTACTACCTCTGGTCCCTCCTCGTTGGGAGTTAAATCTAATGCAGCGTACTTGTTACCCGAGGGTAGTATAGAATGAAGTCAAGTAATGGGTACTTTATCAGGCCAGGTAGCTTCAGCTGCTTCGGCTACTTCGGCTACTTTAGGGCCAATATTAACCTCTGCCTTATTTGTATCGCCCTTCTTGGAATTCATCGCCTGCTCCATGATTTTAAAATAACTTTTAAGTGAAGGAGTTCCTCTAGGTGCTTGTGTTTGTTTTATCGCCTTAGCTGACCTTCCCCTTCTGGCCCCACCTTTCCTATTTTGTTTATACGGAGAGATGGGTGTCGGACCCCCTTTTTCAGCGGTATCAGTGGAATCCCAAAACCCTTGTTTCCTCAGGTCTTGTTTAGACCTTAGCTGATATTTACTCCTTACTTCTCCCGAGAACTGAAACGTCCTGCTTTGGGGAGTAATCAGCAAAGGCTACCCCCTCTATACCACTGCCAGCCTTAATACCTCTAATTGTATTGTCACAGTCGCTTTGACAGATTGTTTTGTGTTTGTCTGGCTCCATGCAGTCCTCCCCTCCAAGAACCACCTTACCGCTATTCAGCGCTGTATAGGTCCCCCGGCATATCGGAGCTCTCGCTTGAACAAGGAGCGCCTCTCTTGATCTTAGCCTCAGACTTCTACGGCTTACTCGGAGCTTTCTTTGGCCGTATTTCTCCTCCACAGACCGACTACCACCGTTGACCTGCTTCTGCAACTCGCAGATCTCGCTGCTCAAGATTCGGCACAGCTGCCCCGTCTCCACCTCCATCGTGTATCGGCGCTCGTGCATCCCGCTGGGTCCTAGCGCTCTCGGACTCTCCTCCCGAGGCTTCCAACCTCCAAGCAACAAAACGGGAGAAAATTCAATAATGCTTAAGGTACTATGATTAAAAAATAACCATCTGCCCTCACCGCTTATTTAGACGCTGTCCTCCTTGGGTTATAGTGAGAAAAAAACAGTCGAATTCATTGTTCAGGTTGTTTTCGTGCGCAGAGCCTCACAGCAGCCGTTAGCCTGCCGCCGCCATGTGCCTCTCCCTCCAGAACATGTTTAATATTAAAATATTTCTATTTTGTTTGTGATTTAAAGTAATTGTTATTAAATAAATTGTACACTATGTAATTATATTTGTTATGAAAAATTAAATTTTCAATATATGTGAATAAACATAAAAATTATTTCACTGCAATTTATCAATGTTTTTAATATACAAATATTTACTTGCTAATATTTTTTTAATAAAGACTATTGACTTACACAATTACACTGCAAATAAAAAAAAATCCTCTACTTCCCATTTGTTTTTCCATCTTAATAAACTGTTTGTAAATGTTTCAACTTAACCATATGTGTGTCTACTTTTTTATTATTGAAATAAAAAATAATTTAAATATTATTTTAATTATTTATTGATTATTTTTTAAATAGCATACATTTTGTGATTTCTTTATCAATTTAGTACTAGTCTAACAATAATTATAATTACTACTATAGTTATTATATTTTGATACAAATAATAATAGTAGTATTCTGCCAACAAAATGTATTTCTCTACAACGTTTTTGCTATTCCCACTCCACCAAGTATAAACTCAGGGAAGGTGCTGGACATTCAACCCATATAAATTACTATTCCCACTCCACCAAGTATAAACTCAGGGAAGGTGCTAGACAGTAAACCCATATAAATTACTATTCCCACTCCACAAAGTATAAACTCAGGGAAGATGCTGGACAGTAAACCCATATAAATTACTATTCCAACTCCACCAAGTATAAACTCAGGGAAGTTGCTGGACATTCAACCCTTATAAATTGCTATTCCCCCTCCACCAAGTATAAACTCAGGGAAGGTGCTGGACAGTAAACCCATATAAATTACTATTCCCACTCCACCAAGTATAAACTCAGAGAAGGTGCTGGACATTCAACCCTTATAAGTTACTATTCCCACTCCCCCAAGTATAAACTCGGAGAAGGTGCTGGACAGTAAACCCATATAAATTACTATTCCCACTCCACCAAGTATAAACTCAGAGAAGGTGCTGGACATTCAACCCTTATAAATTACTATTCCCACTCCACCAAGTATAAACTCAGAGAAGGTGCTGGACAGTAAACCCATATAAATTACTATTCCCACTCCATCAAGTATAAACTCAGGGAAGATGCTGGACATTCAACCCATATAAATTACTATTCCCACTCCAACAAGTATAAACTCATGGAAGGTGCTGGATAGTAAACCCATATAAATTACTATTCACACTCCACCAAGTATAAACTCAGGGTAGGTGCTGGACATTCAACCCATATAAATTACTATTCCCACTACACCAAGTATAATCTCAGGGAGGGTGCTGGTCAGTAAACCCATATAAATTACTATTCCCACTCCACCAACTATAAACTCAGGGAAGGTGCTGGTTCAACCCTTATAAATTACTATTCCCACTCCACCAGGTATAAACTCAGGGAAGGTACTGGACAGTAAACCCATATAAATTACTATTCCCACTCCACCAAGTATAAACTCAGGGAAGGTGCTGGACAGTAAACCCATATAAATTACTATTCCCACTTCACCAAGTATAAACTCAGGGAAGGTGCTGGACAGTAAACCCATATAAATTACTTTTCCAACTCCACCAAGTATAAACTCAGGGAAGATGCTGGACAGTAAACCCATATAAATTACTATTCCCACTCCACCAAATATGAACTCAGGGAAGGTGCTGGACATTCAACCCATATAACTTACTATTCCAACTCCACCAAGTATAAAGTCAGGCAAGGTGCTGGACATTCAACCAATATAAATTACTATTCCCACTCCACCAAGTATAAATTCAGGGAAGGTGCTGGACAGTAAATCCATATAATTTACTATTCCAACTCCACTAAATATTTATTCATGGAAGGTGCTGAACATTAAAAGCTTTTTTAAATTTTTTGGATAATTATTAATTTATTTTTAATATTATTTTTATAAACTTAACAATAACTAAATTCGAAATTCGAAATTTCATTCAGAAATTAAATTTTATTTTAATATACAACATTTTGGTTGTCTAATTTTTTTTAATTAATTTGGAATATTTGGATAAAAAAATTTAATTTATATAATATTTTTTTGTATTTTTAAATTTCTTTTTACTAATGTAACATTTCTTAAATACATTATTTAGACTGCACACCCTTTGCCAACTGTAACTGCATGCCCACTGCGCCTGCCCTGTCTGTTGGCACAATTAGTTATCCTGGTCCAGATCAATAGTGAACTTTTAAGAGGGCCCAAAGGGAAGGGATAATCATTTTATCAACAGTGGATGGCATTGAGTATCCTCTCTCTCCAACACTGTCACAGCTATGGAACCCTCGCAACCTTCACTCATTGGCTGAGCCTGGCAAATAGCCTGACTGATTGAGGAATGGATAGAGTGCCATTACGTAAACGGTGAATAGAGTTTCTGTTTATGCCCCATCCTCACATCTGCCTTTTTCTGATGCCTGCTGTCACGCCAAGTCTTCTGTCCTGTTTTCTGCCTTCTTCCACCCTCCTGACTCAGTTCTGGTGGATAAACGAGATAGCCTGGAGCATTCTGATCCCTAGGTATATAAAAGTTCATCTGTACAGTGGCCCGTCCTAAGCCCATTTCTATCAAAAGTAAGCATTGGAGCTGAATAAGAGCAACACAAGAACTGCAAAGTGTGAGACGTGTATGTTTGTGCATGTGTGTGGGCGCACATGTCTGTGTGTGAGTTAAAGTGTAAATGTTTCATTATATTTGTGCCTTACTGCATGTGTTTAATGGTTGTAAGAATGTCACTGTTGGTGATGTGTGCATATGATGGTTATTTCTACCATCTGAAGGCACTCCCTGGTATGTCCCTTCCTGATACATGGTGACCATCTTTGGCATAGTGCAACAATATGTGGCATCTGTTGGGTATACCTGGTATGTGGTGATCTACCCCTGCATGTGGTAAAATTTCCTGGTGTGGTGACAAATATTGACACATGCTGCCCCTTCATGAAGTGAAATACATTGACTCCTAGCTGCTGTGGCTGCTCACTTCCACCCTTTATGTCCACACATTCACCTGTCAACTCCCTCCCCCAGTACTGAGCCCTTTAAAAAAATATCTGGACACTTTGCCTTAAGGCCTTTATCATCTTTATTCCACAAAAGGCATCTAGGACAAATGTGTGTCCTTTTTCTCCAGTTTTGAGGATATTAAAGGAATCCGGAGTTGATGGACACAAACACTGACCACCCAGAAAAAGGCAAGACAGCATGCACAAAAACATATTCTATTAACACTTGCATCACAATAAAAAGGCAGCTCGCCAGTGCTCACACCGCAGCAACAAAATCACATATAGAGGAGGCATCAGAGTATAAATGCGAGACCCATTGGCAGAGCCAATGCATTAGGCCACCCACCAGACTCATCCAATTCCTAGCCTCTTGTTATACACATGTGTGCTAATAATAGACTGACCATTCTTTAGCTGGGCAGGCGGAATGTTCAGTTGATTCCTGGTCAGCAGTGCTTGAGGTCAGTTGCAGACACCCATACATTGGATGGGAATCAACCCAAATAAGATTAAGGGTATTAAAGTAGGAGTTCATCGGAGCTTGTGGGCAAAAATATGATATCCAGCCAGAATGGGCTCCTGCATGGTCCGTAGCTGTTGAAGAAAGTGGGCATAACATTTGTGTCTGGCACCAATATGCCGGCCCAGCATAATGCTATTACAGTGTCATGCATTTTCGCATTAAGAAGCGCAATACCTCCTGTATCTCACATCAAAGGGCAAGAGAATTATTATTTCATAGTATATGGGATCATGGCTGCTCAACATGGAATTCGTAGAATAGCCATGTGCACTTTCAAAGTCTGAGGTGCTACTATTTTGTTTGGCTTTGCATTTGATTTCACTGGAGGCTAGAATCTCTCTCAAAACATTGCATCTCATCCACTGCAGTGCATTTGGGCCAGCTTAATTTCTCTGGAAAAAGGGCATCAGAGAATATAACACAAAGACACACATTAGGGTGCTGACACCTTAGTAATTCATTTCCATCACTGAAGGAGGACAATCTTTTTATTTTCAGTACTAGACCCTCATTGAAAGCACTTCATATCATGTTTCGCAAAAACAAGGACTTTCTACCCCTTCGTAAATGTATCAAGATGTGTCTCTTCAATTTTCTTCCTTAACAGGAGAAAGTGGCCATGCAATTATTATTTTCTCTGTGCCAAGAAACCCCCAGGGGACTATAGAAAATAATGTCTTCCACCACTAATCAATTACTCTCAGCCACACTCTAATTCATCGTTTTTATCCTTGCTCTACTCTTACAGACATACAGGGCAGAATATATACCCAAATGGGGCAGAGAATACATTTAAAGACGTTGCCATTCAGTGACTAAAAATACTAGATTGGAGGTTCTCCAGTGAGTGAGTGAGTGATATATGCTTTATTTCTATACATAAATATCTTAAAAACAGTACATACATTAAAAAATACATTCGCAAGGCCAACAAAAACAATAAAATACATTGTGGTTTAAAAAGAATAAAACAATCGAAGCTATTACAATAAATAGTTAAAAAGGAATTAAATGAGATGGAAAGCCTTTTTGAATGAATCACCGATGCCCATTTGAAAATTTTTGTAGCACCACAGACAATGGGGGAGGATGTATCAGTCAGTAGGATACGGAGGGCCACCAAATGCTGGCGTGTACCTAAAAGTCTACACAATGGTATGAGCCAGCGCCTCCTTGGAGCACAATAGTCCGGGCATTCAAAAAGAATGTGTGCCACCGTCTCCACCCGTTCTCCAGTGTTTATTTGAGCTGGTGGTTGCTGGTGGGCCAACCAACAGTAATTTGTCGGGGCCAGCACTTATTTTATTTTACTGCATCAGCCATTTACTGAGAGTATAGAGGGAATAAACAAACAAAGTGGAGAGACAGAAGAAGAGAAATACAGAAACACTGTCACAAAGTGAGAAAGAAGGAACCTGCAAAAGTGGAAGATACAATCACTGGGAGTGTCTGGTAGTGGATTAAAAAGGTATGAGGTGGATTCAAGACTTTACAGCCGTGGTATCTGGGGTTTTGACATTTAATAGCACAGACCATGGACCTCTGAGCAGAACTTTGGGCACCAGCACTCATTCTTCCACAACTTAAGCACTGACTCAACCTCCATCTCTGCATTTGCAGCCTGTTCCGCATGATCCGCTATTCATATTAAAGGTGCAAGATTCAGTGAATCCTACCAAATGGACATTTTCTGCATTGGTAACAGTGCATAATTAAGTCAAGGTCGCAAAGTATTCGTCTTGGACTTGTCAGCCTTTGGGTTGCCTCCGCCTACCTTTTTTCCCTTGTGCCTCCCACTTTAACTGTGTATTTTTGTTGGACTTAGGAATCTGGGCACCTTACCACTGCTAAACAGTGCTAAGGTGCAGGTGCTCTTCCCTAAAAACATGGTGACACTGGCATATCTGCCACAGGCCCCTGCTACCGCAGTGAGGCCTACCCCTCCATAGACTAACATTGGTAACTTCCCCCTTAACTTCTGACGGGGACCTAATAAGTATGTTATGTTTGGTCTAGTTTGAATCGTGGTGGGGAACACTTTCCAATTATAGATTGGGTTTGGGCACTTATACTTTAGAAATCCCACTTTTAGAAAGTGGACATTTTCCTGCTTACACTTAGTCTGGGCACTGCAGACTCCCCCTCCCATCTGCACACTGATAGCCTGCCTGGGCTGGGAGGAGGGAGTGATGATTCACACCTTCTCCACTTGAATGGGCTGTGACTGGCTGCCCAACTGTAGCCTTAACAGCCCTGCCTTTCATCACTGTAGGCAGCCAGGTCAGGGAAGGCAGGGAAGATCCCAGAACTAATTAATTGCTGCTGTTGTCCTTCTTTCATAACTGCTGCTACGATGGTTCGGGGCTTCATTGCTCACCTATTCTATATATCTGCTGCTGCAACTGTCGCATGTTTGTACATTTGCATTTTTGCACACTCTGAATGAATTCATTTTAATCTTGCTTGTATTGTTTTTTAACCTTTGTTCAGAAATTATGTTCTGAGGGCAAATTACCTTGTATTCAGTTGGAGGCTTCCCCTGTTCGTCACGGTCAGTACCGCTTGCACGGAGGGAAGGACCTCAGTAGTTTCACTTTAAGGGGCAGATTTATGTTGGGAATGCGCCACGTTTGCGTCACGCAACTGCGGCGTAAACATGGCGCATCCCTACGACCCATTTACAACATGACGCATCTAGGCAGATGCGTCACGTAGTAAAGCCCTGCGCCACTTGTGGGCGTTCCGGCGCAGTGTGGGCGTTCCGGGGCAGGTGCACCTCGCAAAAGTGCATGAGTGAAATCTATAAGATTTCACTCAGTCACTTTTAGGCCAATGCTGCATCAAAACCCTGTGCCTGCTTAAAGCAGGCGTAGGTCTTGACGCAGCATTGTAAAGATGGGGCACCCCCGAGTCTTGCTGGAGCTACGTCGCGCTTGCGACGCAACTCCAGCAATGCGGCACCTTTACGGCACAGATGCGTGACGCATCTGTGCCGTTTTTGCCCCATGGTGCGCCGCATTGTAAATGCGGCGCACCATGGGTGGCGGGGCAGCGGAGCAAAATAACTGGCGCATCCCTGGGGATGCGCCAGTTATCATAAATCTGCCCCTAAGGCTTTCTCCCCGCGCACTCACTTCTGGCAGTCAGCACTCTAGTTGCTGGATCCTCCCTACTTAAGGCCACCCTGGAACAGCCATGCAGCGGAATTAATTGCTGCTGTTGTCCTTCTCTCATAACTTCTGCTACGATAGTTCGGAGCTTCATTGCTCACCTATTCTATATATCTGCTGCTACTGTCGCCTGTTTGTACATTTGCATGTTTGCACACTCTGAATAAATTTGTTTTGATCTTGCTTTTGATGTTTTTTTTTAACCTTTGTTCAGAAATAATGTTCTGATGGCAAATTACCTTGTATTCAGTTGGAGGCTTCCCCGGTCCGTCATGGTCGATACCGCTTGCACGCAGGGAAGGACCTCATTAGTTTCACTTTAAGGCTTTCTCCCTGCGCACTCACTTCCGGTGGTCAGCATTCTAGTTGCTGACATCCTCCCTACTTAAGGCCACGCTGGAACGGTCGCACAGTGGAATTAATTGCTGCTGTTGTCCTTCTCTCATATGCTGCTACGATAGTTCGGGGCTTCATTGCTCACCTATTCAATATATATGCTGCTAATGTGGCCTGTTTGTACATTTGCATGTTTGCACACTCTGAATGAATTCGTTTTAATCTTGCTTTTAATGTTTTTTTAACCTTTGTTCGGAAATGATGTTCTGAGGGCAAATTACCTTGTATTCAGTTGGAGGCTTCCCCGGTCCATCATGGTCGATACCGCTTGCACGCAGGGAAGGACCTCATTAGTTTCACTTTAAGGCTTTCTCCCTGCGCACTCACTTCCGGTGGTCAGCATTCTAGTGGTTGACATCCTCCCTACTTAAGGCCACGCTGGAACGGCCGTGCAGAGGACACGCGCAGCGGGCGCGCCGGCGGCACGCCAAAGGAAAGCCGAAGGCACGCCAAAAGCTAGCCTGTTTCGCTCGTCCATACCTGGACCGGGCCCAGGGCCGGAAACCCTGATCCATGCGCTCCAGACAAAACTCCTCTGATTACATATTCTGGTAAGAGCTTTCTGCGTTTACGTCCACCAATGCATAATAAATGTTATCAGTTTGACTGTAATCACCTGACAAAACCTGCGCACCCCGTTTGCCCAGGTTGCGACAGTATGCTATCAGAGATGCTATTCTTGCCTCCTAGTTGCCAAGAAAACCCATGGTCTATGGACCTCGCAAATAATGAAATACAACAAGCACTCATCAATGCTAGATCATTGGTGAAACATAAATACAAAATTGAAGACTTCATTATAGATTACAAAATTGATATTTTATTTGTGACTGAGTCATGGGGCAATGATTCGTCAAATTTAGATTTTAATATTGCAACTCCACAAGGTTATAGTAATTATAGACTAGACAGGCAGTTAAAAAGAGGTGGCCCTCTTGCGGTGATACATAAAGCCGAACTAGGTTCCTTCTGTTCAAAAATAGATACACCAGCCTGTAAAGCATTGCTTTTTAAGATCACTCTTTCCGCCCAAGAATCTTTTAAAGGCCTCCTGATATACGAGCGCCAGGCCCTAGAGCTGATTTCCTAGTAAATATCCACTCATTGCTAGAGTACAGCCTCCACTCAAAATCTTTTACAGTTTTGGGAGATATGAACTTCTAATTGGAAACTAAGGAAGACAGAGGCACGGAGGAAATGCTAGATCATTATAGATGGAAAGCTGAACTTTAAGACTCAAGTCTCTAAAGTAGTGTTGTCTTCATTTTATATGGTTAAGACTATTAGGAAAGTTCTGCGGTTCATTCCTAAATCCTGCAGAAAATCATTAGTGCCTTAGTCTTACCTAAGCTTGACTATTGTAACAGTTTGTATATTAAGGTTCAGTCTACCCTCTTCAGGAAGTTACTGGCAGTACAAAATGTGGCTGCAAGACTGATCTTGGATAATCCAAAATTTCAATCGGTAAGAGCTGAATTGAGAAAACTCCACTGGCTGCCAGTCTGCCAGCGGATACAATTTAAAACTCTCTGCAGTGCTCATAAGGCACTACATAGAGAAGGACCAAAGTTCTTAGAGAACTTGTTTAGATGGTACAGAGTGCTGCAGTCAGAAATTGCTTACCTTATGCAGCCAGCCAGGATCTATAAGATGAACTGGGGTGGGAGGAGTTTAGCTTGAAATTAAATGAAACTCTCTCTCGTTATATCTCAGAAAAATTACCCATCATCTAAAATTCAGGAAACAGCTTAAGACCTGGCTATTTCAGTAGTAGGATAGGTGAGCATAGCACTTTTAGTCCGCTAGCGCCAAGACGCCTGAGGGTATTTGTGCGCTGTACAAATCTTATTAACATTAACATTAACTCCCTAGTCCCTTCCAGAAACTTCTACCCCCTAGAAACTTCAAGAGACTTCTTCCCCCTTCTAGTAACTGGACTCCAGGGTATAAAAAGAAGGGTCCTGGCCACAAATCTTTGTTACACTACTGGACCAGGAAGAATCTCTGCTGGAGTGAAGACTGCTGCGCCAGGAGGATTGCCACACTGCTGAGGCTGACTGCTCCCAGGAACTGCTGCCCCAACTTGCTGAGCTACCCTACTGCCTGCTGATCTTGCCCTGCCAGGGAGACCGAAGAAACATCCTCAGAATGTCTCCACAACATACTACTGTCTGCTCCCCTTCCTGGTGGGGGATTCATAAGGATCACTGCACTTTCTTTATTGCCTGACCTACCTCTGTAACACTGGGTGTGTGAGGCTATTTCCATCAGTGTAGCACTGTGCAGGAACTGAAGCGCTGTGTGCCCGTGAAATCACCGCCACCGCCCGGGACATGAATGCGCTGAAATGCTCTATGCAGGGACTGATGGTTAAAAGAAAATTGGTTCTGTTGGGTAGCGAAACAACTGATTTGCAAATTCTATCTACATTCAATATTAACTCCTCCCTCTGACAAGAATTAACAACAGGTTCTTACAATGAATGAAAAGAGAAGCCTGTATAGAACTATTTATCTTTATATTTTTCAAAATGCATTCAAAACAATTCATAAATGACTGTCAATATCATAGTAAAAAGTGCTACAAGTGACAATAGTGAATAGTGATCATGTGACACATACAATATGCACAGTAATTATTTGCAATATGGACAATTTATACAAATATATACAGGTTTTGATTTTCAAAAAAGGCCGTCCATTAATAAAAATTTACAGAATTCTATTTGTTGCTTGTTAATTCTGTTCGGATTCTGGGATATTAGGGCCAGTTGAAAAATGTCGACGTTTCGACCCTTCGCGTGCCAAGGTGAATCTGGTCGCAGCGGGTCTTTCTCAAGACGGGTATATAGGGCACGACAGTCCTAGAGTTCAAGTGCAGATGAGTCACCTGGACCGGGTTGAAATGAATTCCTTAAATCAGAAAAACGTGAAGGGAAATGGCCCTCTAGATCGCGGCTGCTCTCGGAAACGCTGTAGTCTGTCATGCAGGGACTGAAGCGCTGTGGCAAAGGAGCGCTGTGATAGGAAAGCGTGGTTTGGCCAAAGGACACCGCTGCAGGCCCGGGCACCCAACCACATCGCAACCGAAGGAACTATGGCTTAAAAATCACCTTCGCCGGCCCGGGAGCCTCGAGCAGCACTGTGAGGAATCCCTGTGACGTCAGGAGTTCCGCACTGGGATTGGTTGAGGCATGGGGGTTGCCCAGCAACATGAGACCATCATCGGGGGAAGCGTTGCTGGCGGCCGGAGGAATGGGAGGCAACCCGGCCTCGCTCCACTGCTGCTTAAGGGAGTGACGCAGAAACTGAACTGAAGGGTCGCCCAGCAACCGGGAGCCTTTCGTCGACCGGCTGCTGCTGGAGGTACTGCTTGCCCCAGGTAACGGTCAACGCGGGAAACTAAGCTGCTGTGTAGGTTAATTAGGCTTGGGCGTGTTACTGGACTGCGGGGGCTGCCTTGATGAAGTTGCGGGCCTGCCAGGGACTCTGCGTATAATCGGCGGGTCTATTAACACTGTTCCTCATTGCCACAAGTAACTAAAGCGGCGATAATGGGGTTGATAATATGCTCTATGGAATTCCAATCGAAGCCCATGTTAGATGTCTTCACATCTAACATGGGCTTCAATTGGAATTCCATAGAGCATATTATCAAGCCCATTATCGGCGCTTTATCAGCAGTTTTCTGTCGATAAAGCGGCGATAATTGTATCTGTTCTTGATAATATGCCCCCAAATCCCTTCAAGGGTAACCCTGTGATAGCAACGCAGCGTTGTGGGGTAATGGACAGATAGAAGACCGCCCCACAGCCTGAAAGTGGCACGAATTCCTGGCACGTCGATCAGTGCATAAATCTACCGCACTTGGGGAGCTGTCTACCTTAACAGTTTTTCCTCTCAAAGAGAGTCCGTGCTAATGCCAGAAGCTGGCTTATACTACTCTGAGTGACTGGGAAATCGTTTTTGGCCTAATGTTTTCCAACTAAATGACCGTCCCAGATCCTGCAATTTTATTCCTCAGCTCCTGTTATAAAGAACACTTAGAGGTATTGCGAGCAAGAACTCATGATATGCCCTCGCTACCGTCCCCGCATCCGTCAAGCAACCGCCGGCGGACAATCGTTTTCCCACCTCACGCAAAAAGCTGGAATACCCTCCCCATCCGCCTACGACAAACTCAGGACCTGCTGGCCTTCAGGAGACTCCTCAAGACCTGGCTGTTCGATCAGTAGCAGCACCTTGAGACCCTCACGGGTAAGTAGTGCGCTCTACAAATGAACTGATTGATTGATTGATTGATTGATTTTATATTTGTGGAATTTTTATTGATCTGATTTCACCTGAAATATAGATAAATATTTTATATTTTTCTAAACAACTGGTGTAGTCTCTGTTTATGGGGTTTCCCTGTGTTATGGTGGGTGAATGTTACACAAATACTTTACACATTGCCTCTTGAGCTAAGCCTACCTGCTCTGCGCCAAGGTACCAGGAGGGTGGTCTAGGGTACTTTGAGACCGACCCTGCCAGAAGCAGTGGTCCCTACTTGGACTAGGGTGCATACCCCTGCAACTAGAGACCCCGTTTTTAACAATTTGGTATTAAAAACCACTGAATTGTTGCACAAATGTTGTACATAGGCTCTTAAAACCTGCTCCTACACTACATTCACTGAGTTAGACTTCGATTTTTGTCCCTGTTACCCCTGAGAGTCCTAGCCTAAAGAAGATGTATTTGTCAACTAAGCTTATATGTAGCGTTACCTGGATTAGTTCTTGTTTTTCCAGGGACCATAAGCAGTACTAATTTCGAGGGTGGCCCATTTGCCCATTAATTCCCAAAACCTCAGAAAGCTGGTTGGATTTAATTCTGCAGTCAAGCACAATTTTCCAGTCCGAAAATAGAGTGATATATTTTAATACCAAAGTGTGACTATGACTATTCATAAATGTGTGTGCCTTCCGAATTCCGTGGAACCCATCTCTCGCTCTTTAAAAAGAGACAGGCAGATGCATCAAAGAAAATACCAGGAGCAAACGGGCAGATTCTCAGAATCTGCCCGTTTGCTCCCGGTATTTTTGCATTTGGGATGCATCATCCCAAATGCAGAAATCGCAATTTAAGGAATCTCTAAATAGAGATTCCTTAAATTGCTCTTGCATTTAAGGAATCCCAAAATGAGATTCCTTAAATGCAATGCATGAAATCCCAAAAAATAGCGATTTCGCTAATAGGGGGAGCAAATTACCATGAAGTTGAACTTCGTGGTAATTTGCAAAAACTTTGAAAAATGCACTTTTGTGCATTTTTCAAAGTTACATGTTGCGCGCACACATGCCCTTAGGGCATGTGTGTGTGTAACATTTGTGCACAGGTCCATTTCAGCGGTGCAACAGGGTGTCCTTTGGACACCCTGGCACCCTTGAAATAGCGGAACATTAGCGGAACATTAGCGATTCGGTAATAGCTAATCGCTAATAAGGAATGGCTTTCCCATTCATTCCTATGGGCCTTTAGGCCCATAGGAATGAATGGGGAAGCCATTCCTTATTAGCGATTAGCGATTAGCTATTACCGAATCGCTAATAAGGAATCTTAAGGAATCGCTAATAACATTGCGATTCCTACATGCATCCCGTTTTGCGAGTCTTTAATAGCGATTCCTTAAAATTCGCTATTAAGGACTCGCAAAACATTACTTTGATGCATCTGCCAGAGAATGCTTTCCAATCTTACAGTCATGAACATTTCGAAGATCAAGCCACAGGAACAATATGCTTGCACCTGCCACTGTGAAAGAAAAATAAAATGTTTGTATCTGCAGTGCAGTATTTTTGCAATCCTCCGCTTGGCGGAAGTGCGTCTGGCAGCTGCAAACATGACTACCTTAGGGATGTGTAGACCTGATCTAACCAAGTTACAATTTGACATGATCACTTCCGGTGTCAGTGCATTTGTATGTCTGCTTCATCCCATGTCTTCTATTTCTACAGGGCATCTGCCTTACAGACAGAGACTGCAGTCTACGTATTTTTTATATGCAGACCTTGTGTGTACCTAAGGATTTTCAAAAGTAAACACTGTAATTCTCTCTTCATGGTTCGCTACACCTGTAGGTGGAATTGGCCATATGCATACATCTAGAAAAGGGTGTTCCTTGGCTCTTTTAAGCTATTGTACACAGAAATCTTTCCCAAATGGGTGTGAGGTGTATGCAACCAGAATAAAGTAAACTGAACTATGCACTAGGTGAAAATTGAAGTGACTTTTGTTTTACAAAATACACAGATGATGGACTGTTTCGTCTCTCTGTGCTAACAATCACTGTCTGAAGACATGAGGTGTTAGTCACTCTAGATTATTCTAAAGCAAGACTTTTTCATTACCGTGGAAGAGGGTGTTGAACCTCCAAAGCAACCCATCTACACTAGCTGAATAATAACTTGCATTTCAGGACCGCGGTTTCTAATCTAACCTTCGCAATTTCTCTCCTCCCACCCCCAAGCACCCCCCGCCCCGGGAGAAAATTAAGCGATATGTCCTTGTTGAGACTCGAACGCGGTTGCGCACCTTCGAGGGCGATCGCTCTGGCCATCAGGCTACATCCTCCCCATAAATGACACTTGTTACGATTACCCAATACCTTGTGTGGCTTATTTACAAGGCCCTTGCGCCACTTTTGCGTCATTTTTAACATGGGAAAAGTGACGGTGCAAGGGGCTTGTAAATCTGCCCGTCTATTTTTTAGAGTCACCGGATTTTGGTGTATAATACTGCTTCTGATAATTACTAATTCCACAGGGTGTACTTTTTACCAGGTATGGTATTTCCTCCTGATCCGGAGTTGTTTTGCCTCAGAATGATGCATAACCCAAGTTGATGTAGTAGGATCATTAGATGTTCTTTCTGCAGGAACACATTTTTCCATTCCCATTTTGTCATTTCTTTTCCGGGGGAAACATGGAGGAGAAAAAGAATCGATGAGGAATCATATTTTAGACGCTACTGCGCCACCATCTAACTATATGGCTAATTCTCTATTTATTATTCCAATCTTTATAGCTACTTACCCAGCATGTAGCTGTTAGGATAATACAGGAAAAAACAGCGTAAAAAGGACTCAAACCTCATTGAGAGAGGTGACGCAATGACGCACCAGATTGTATGGAGTGGATGATGTGGAGGGAAGGGCGTGGCCACACTCTTAACACAAGGGACTCTAGCGCCTCGAGAGAAGTAAGAGGCCAGAGGCCCCTGTAACCAGAAAACGGCTCCTTTACTCCACAGTCTGCATCCCGTACCCTGATTCTGTAAGGAGGAATTTCACCGGTAGCGAATGTCGGGCTTCGGGGTCCAAAGCAGAAAAGCAAACAACCATTGGCATAGGCAATAGGGCTCGCCTTTGGTACCTTATAAGTATTTAATTATGAAGCACAATATCCTTGGTGCAATATCATCAACAGTTGCATGGCTAAACACATAAAGTACCACAGGCGAGACCTATTGGCTATGCCATTGCTTATTTAGGTAATTTGACGCTGCCGACAAGCTCGGGCTCACACCGTGCCCAGCCGCAGCCAGCCCTCTGAAAATATACAAAACAGGGAGGAAATGCAAAAAACGGACAAATGCATTGGGTATTTCACAGGAACTGTTGTAGATTTCAAGCCTCCAGTCGAATTTAGCTCTCTTGTGCCCTGTCTATCTTCTAGAGGTGTTTAAAAGGGGCCGTGAAAGGGGCGAGAAACAGGCGTCTTTGCCAAAAGGATGAGAAATTCTCGCTTTCAAAAAAATACAAAAGGGTGCTAACCTGGACTGGAGGCAGGAATGCCCGGGTAGGTGCACAGGAGTCAGGAAGGGCCTGGATCTCTTCAGTTTGGTATCATCATGTTGACTCACATGACAACTCGCGGATCTTACATTTCAGACCCCTCATGAGTATAATGTATGTGAGAAGCTTTTGGGAAGACTACTACAGTGGGAATCTTGGAGCATCTCTGTGCACCCCGAGGCGCATGCCACGAGGCGCACAGTGAAGCACACAAGTGAACACTTCTTACCGGGTGGAGAGCTCGGGCACCAGTATGCCCATTGTTAACACCGTGATGTAAGCACTTGGTGCCCGGAGGCGCCATCTTCCTCCCTGCTGAGTTGATCACTGTACGGAGTCTACCTGGTCCCACAAAACTCTCACCTACACTTATGGGAACCTCACTTGGCACCAGATTATGAAGTGCGCATTTATCAAAGTAAACTGTACATTTAGCACCATGAGGAAGGCATAGTATCGCTACAAAAAAAAGAAAAATACAAAAAACAGACGCGGCAGCAGAAACAAGGATGGTGTCAGAGCGGCAGAAGGAGAGAGAGGGCAGAAAGGGAAGATAGACAAAATGAAAGACAAAATGTGCTCTAAAAGAAATTTATTGGGAAAAGGTAGCCTCCCGGGGCTGGAGTAGCTTTAGTACAGGATCTATGGCCGAAGGATTCCTAGAGGCTAAGTTGTATCCTTCTTTGGAACCCTACTGGGATAATATAACTAGACCTGGCGATAGAAAACTTTTCTTTCACCTGAGAGCAGGAGCACTCCCCCTTAGATTTTTGACAGCAAAATGGGAAGGTGGAATGAGCGATAGTTGCCCTGCTTGTGGTTCCGCCAAAGAAACAGCTGGTCATTTATTATTTTCTTGCACAGCCTATTCTGACCCAAGACATGCATGGTTAAGACCGATGTGCAAGAATTTGGGGACTACCAGTAGTACAGTTGCCTTGCGTATTATATGCACCAGCACTGCGACATGGATATCAATAGCCACTGCCAAGTATCTTGGATGGGCATGGTTGATTAGACAGAGATTGCTTGTCACTTGACTATTCTCTGTCTGGATAATCTGTCTGCGTGTTATATCTATGTTTTTATCACAAAACTGTTTTTATCTAGGTGTTTTTTAACTTTTTTATTATTTTTAAATAATTGCTAATTTTGCACTGTATGAAACTTTCAAAATTGGGACTGTACATCGAGTCATAAACTGCAAATAGTATACTTTAGTTCTCAATACAATTGATTGTAAATTTAATTATACTTTTAAATTTTAGAATGTTCCTGCTTTTATGAATGAAATCTCGAATAAAGCATACTTTGACTTGACTTGACTTGATAGACAAAATGCACACATGCTTCAATGTCAATGTATGTCTGTCAGGATTGGGGTGTCGACCAGATAACATTCTGCAGGGACGCCCCAACAGTTTGTGTTACCCAACCAAGCGCAAAGACAAAGTGAAAGGAAAAAGAGAAAAATATAAGAGACGAGAAAGAGGAACAGGCAAAAGAAAGAGACAGATGCATGAGAGAAGTGGAAGAGAGAGAAAGAGACAAAAGGCAAGTGAGATATCGAGGAGGAAAAAACAAAACACAAAGAGATGGAAGCAAAAAGGACAAGAAAAATACAAAAAAATTTACGCGGCAACGGAAACAAGGATGGGGTCGGAGCGGCAGAAGCAGAGAGAGGGTAGAAAGGGAAGATAGACAAAATGCACGTGATGGAATGGAATGGGGCGAGAGAGGCAGAAACGGAGCAGGCATATGTGCATGTGTGGACGGTGGTGCATGCGCAGTCTGCTCTTTGTGGAAGCACATACTTGTGCTTGTTTGAGTTTGAGTTTAAAAAGTTTTCTAAAGCGCTCATACACCCAGCGGTTTCTTGGCGCTACCTGGCTACTGCTACTCAGGGGGCAGGAAGGTTGGGGAGTCTAACCATTTTAAGATGGGAAGGATTGGGTGAAGAGGAAGGTCTTGAGGCCTTAACGGAACAGAGGGTACTGGGTGCACGTTCTCAAGGAAGTTGGGAGGGAATTCCATAAGGTTGGGCCAGTAGTCGAGAACTTGGAGCCCCCCCACTTCTTCTGTTTGAAACGGGGGACCACAAGGAGGTGGTGGGAAGAGGATCGGAGATTTCTCGAAGGAGTGTGGTTTTGAATGGCTGAGTTGATGAAGGAAGGGGCAGCGCCTGTCCGGGCTTTAAAGATGGTACAGCCCAGCTTGAATAAGGCACGTTGCCGGACAGGAAGCCAGCGCAGGGAACAGAGGAGAGGTGTGACGTGATGTGATTTTGGTAAGTTGAAAACCAGCCGAGCGGCTTGGTTTTGGACCAATTGCAGACGCCTCATGAGGTAGTCGGGCATGCCATGATAGAGGGCATGGCCGTAATCTAGGCGAGATGTTACCATGGCCAGAAGTATTAGCTTGAGCGCCTCGGAGGAGAAGAATCGTGAGACTCTGCGTATTGTCCTGAGGGAGAGGAAGGCTGAAGATACCACGGCGGAGACTTGAGAGTTTAGGGAGAGTTGGTTGTTAATTTTGAACCCAAGAGTTTTAACGGAAGAGACAGGATTAGGTGGGGAGCCTAGGGAAGGGGGCCAAAAGGAAGGGGACCAGGGACTGGAGCAACCACCTGTCAACACCAACTCCGTTTTATCGGGATTGAGTTTCAGGTGGTTGAAATTCATCCAGTCCTGGATGAAGGTCACGATGAACTGAAAATTGGTTATTGAGTCGGGGGAAGAAGAGAGGGAAAAGATGAGCTGGAGATCGTCTGCGTAGTTATACACAGAGAACTCCAGTTGCTGTAAAGCAAAAATAAGGGAGGCAATGTAAAGGTTAAATAAATGGGGGGATAAGGAGGATCCTTGGGGAACCCCACACTGGATGGGTCGAAATTCAGCTGAGTACTCTCCCAGACGAACTGCCTGAGTCCGACCGCTCAAGAAGGAGGATAGTCGTAGCAGGGCGGACCCTCCGATTCCCACCGCCTCGACACGTGAAAGTAAGATGGTATGGTCCACCGTGTCGAATGCGGCGGAAAGATCCAAAAGGATCAGGGCCTGAGGTTGATTGGTGTCCATTCCTTGTCGCAGGTTGTCCAGCACGGATATTATTACGGACTCAGTTGAATGAGCCGGGCGGAAACCGGCCTGTCTCGGGGCCAAGACACCATGTCTTTCCACAAACTCACTAAGGGTTTTTACTACATGCCGTTCCAATACCTTTGCCAAGAAAGGCAAAAGAGAGATGGGGAGGTAATTGGCTGGATCCGAAGGATCCGCCCCTGGTTTTTTTAGGATCGGAACGATCACTGCCGACTTTAATGCTGGGGTGACAATACCCTGGGACAGCGAACTATTGAGAAGGGTTAGGGGTGGTGAGGGGCAGTGAGAATAGATCTGCCTCAAGATATGAGCAGGGCAAGGATCCAGCGGAGAGACGGATTTAACCAGTGGAAGGATGGAGGAGGGTGAATCGGTCGTGAGAGGCGGAATTGAGTCGAGATGTGCTGTAGCTGGTGGGCAGCAGGGGTCGGTGAAGGCCGGGGAAGGCGGAGGGATTTTGGCTTTAATCTTACTGATTTTGTCTAGGAAGAAGGAATTGAGAGAATCGCATAGTGGTTGTGAAGGGGAAGGTTTGAGTGAGGCTCTGTCAGAGTAAGCAAGCTCTTGGACGATGGAGAATATTTCTCTTGGCCGGTTCTCCGCGAACTGGATTTTGGATGAAAAATAGGCTTTTTTGGTTTCCAGAATGGATTTCTTATATTGTATAAGAAGATTAGTGTAATGGGTTTTGGAAACAGGACAATAGTTCCGTCTCCACTGTCGTTCCGCTCGGCGGAGATTACGTTTCTGGCTCTTCAGATCATCCGAAAACCAACGGTTAGCATCTTTGGGGCGTTTGGACGAAATGCGTCTTAAAGGAGCGATGGTGTCGCAGCCCGCTTTCAGCCAGCTGCTGATAGCTTCTGCTTGTCCAGAGGAGGGCAGTCCAGTAAGGTCAGGGCTGGAAGAGGAGAGGGTGGTAGATAGGGCCTCAATATCAACACGGTTCCATGATCGTGCCCAGACATTTCTCGCCGGGGTGGGTTTAGGTACTGACAAGGGGGATAGGGTGAAGGCGATCAAAGAATGATCTGACCAAAGGCAAGGGGAAATGGATAGTGAAGTGACAGGGCAATCACGGTGTCAGATTTGGTCAAGGATGTGTCCCAGCCTATGCGTGGGGGCCTTAACGACTGAGGTGAAATTGAGCGATTGAAGCGAGTCTGAAAACTCTTTGGAAGTAGCACATTCCGCTGGGTCAGAGGGCCAGAAGTTAAAGTCTTCCAAGACTATAATGGAAGAATGATTGACAACCAGAGTCGCCATTAGGTCTTGGAAGCTGGGGAGGAACGTCTGAGGGGGTGATGGAGGTCGATAGATAAGAACGCACGTAAGTGGGGGGGTAAGAGAAGTTGAATGCACAACCAAACAGTCTGATGTTCCCATGGAGGGGGAGACTAAAGGGTGGAACGTGAGTTCTTTACGGGCGATCAAAGCGACCCCTCCCCCTGGCCTGCCGGAGGAGCGGTCGGCTCGAATGGCGTAGTAGGATGGAGGAAGTATAGCCAGCAGGGAGGGGAGAGAACTGTCCGAGAACCAAGTCTCGGTAAGGAATAATACGTCGGGGTTCTGGGATTCGAGTAACGTGAAGAGGTCAAGCTGGTGTTTGACTGCCGATCTAGTATTGAGGTACATTGCTGTTACTGCTGTGGGGGAAGGATCAGCCGGAGACATGGTTGGGGAGTGGTTAGTCGGAAACGAGGCCGTGGTGTTGGTATGTACTTGATTATGAGGAGACAATAATCCCAGATTGGAGATTCGGGCTATGGTGGTAGCAGGTATAGACCACTTGCCTTGCAGATCGATGAGTTGCAACCGGAAATATTGCTTGGGAGAGGCAGAATGGGTGGCCTCTGGCCTTGGTCGGTCGCGGACGGGCGCAGACGGGCTTTCCTTAGGCGCGCCTTCAGCACGTAATCAGCGCGCCCGCTGCGCTAGTCCGCTGCGCTTCCTGGGGAGGCACATTCTTATGGGATAGTTGGTGGATGATCGGTGGGCGTGGCCTCCAAGGGGGCATGGCCTATTGATAGTTCGATGCGCTAGATAGCGTTTTACACGCCGGTTTCTGCTTAGCGGAGGGTCCGCTGGTCAACACAGAAGACTGGGGTGAGTGAACGTTTTTAAAAGCACAACATAAGTAACAGTTTTTAAAAAAACGACTCTCCCGGCTTTCCGCCTCAGGAGCAGCGTGGCAACAGGTGGAGACGCTAGTGATCAGCGTCCCTTTTAAGCTGTGGAAGTGGCCTCCAAGGGGGGCGTGGCCTCTACTCCCTGCCCCTGCCCCTGCTCACTCCCGCAAGGTGGATGCCACCACAAGCAGAAGTATGTGCTTCCAAAAAGAGAAAAGCAATGGCTAAATGTCCTCCTTTGCAGTGCATGTGTGCTGGTTAGGGGAGATCTAAAAATTGGGGCTGCTTATATCCCTCTGGCCTGGAGGCGTATAAGGGGCATTGTTAAATCACTGCTCTGAATGGCACAGATTTGTGGGGATTGCCTAACATGTCGGACCTATTGCTTTGAATTACGAATAATGCTTGTACCAAAAGCATCCAGATTTCATTATCTGAAACTCAGATAATGAAAAACTCTTTTTGAATTTTTTTGATTTAACTAACCCTGGGCAAAGTACTATGCTATGTTTGCGAAGTTTGCGCTACTTCGCACTACGTGAACTGCACATAGCGCAGTGCAAACACACGTAGCGTAGTGCAGCAGTCATTTTTTGCTTGCTCGCGGTCCTCAACGTCAAGGTGGCGACCGTGAGCAAGCAAAATGACATCCCGGCGAGACTTTTTCCTTGTTCGCGATCAGCAACATCAAGTTGCCGATTGTGAGCGTGGAAAATAAACCTCCCGGCGAGATTCTCAACGCGGGGAGGTCAGGTTTCTCTTTGCGAGTGGTCGCGTATGCTCGCGACCACTCGAGATGACCAGCTAACAGTCCGCGTTGAGAAAGCTGCCGCTCGAGTAAAAATCTACTCGAGCGGCAGAAAACTATAGCTCGCACTGTGCAAGATGCAGTTTTCGATGACTGCACAGTGCCGGATACTCATCCGCACTGTGCAATCATTGAAAACGGCATCTTGCACAGTGCAAACAGGGTACAACGCAGTTTGTGTAGTGCTACGAGTAGCTCACGTGGTGCGAAGTGCACTTCGTGTAGCTACACATAGCGCTACTTCGCGAACTACGCCCAGGGTTAGATTTAACACTGGGGCCTAGTTGCTGGGAAACAGTGCCCCTCTAGTATCACCAATTTTGATATGAAACATACTCTCTTTTCTTTTGCTCGCATTGTCAGTCCAAGATCAAAATGACTTCAACCTATCAAAGAACGTAGGTGTTCAGACAGTCAAACCTCCACCAAAGAACATGGGTGTTCAGTCACGTTTTTTGTAAGCTGCTTGAAAACCTAGGCCCCTTCTGGTCTCCGAAGGCAGAGACTTGAGATTATGAGCCATCTTTCATTTTAACGTTTTCGTGATCCCTTCTTTTCATTCTTATAAACGGGAAACAAAGGTTACAACGCAACTATTACAACGGACTACTTTTACAAGGCAACTACTACAACGCAGCATCCTTTACAATGAATGCCTTTTACAACCATGACATGACATAGCAAATGCTATTACACGCATGCCATTCCAACGTAAGTATAGGTAAGTATATCATTTTATTTAAACGTTTATTTAATTATAAAAAAATATTTAATTTATTCAATTTTAATAATGTAATAAATATAAACAATAAAAATAATTGTTAAATAGAAAAGTACTTTAAATAAATTAATTTAAGTAATTTTAATATTAATTTAAAAAAGATCTAAAAACAAAAAAATATAAGTAATTTTTACCCCTACACTATCCAGCACTTACCCTACTATTACACCCCCCTGGAGTTAGAATAGTAATTTTTACCCCTACAGTATCCAGCACTTACCCTACTATTACACCCCCCTGGAGTTAAAATAGTAATTTTTACCCCTACATTATCCAGCACTTACCCTACTATTACACCCCCCTGGAGTTAGAATAGTATTTTTTACGCCTACACTATCCAGCACTTACCCTACTATTACACCCCCCTGGATTTAGAATAGTAATTTTAACCCCTACATTATCCAGCACTTACCCTACTATTACACCCCCCTGGAGTTAGAATAGTATTTTTTACCCCTACACTATCCAGCACTTATCCTACTATTACACACCCCTGGAGTTAGAATAGTAATTTTAACCCCTACATTATCCAGCACTTACCCTACTATTACACCCCCCTGGAGTTAGAATAGTAATTTTTACCCCTACACTATCCAGCACCTACCCTACTATTACACCCCCCTGGAGTTAGATTATTATTTTTAAACACCTACACTATTTTAAAAAATATATATATAAATATATATTTACAAATACATGTAAACATTTTTTAATTAAATAAATTAAATATTTATTAAGTAATTTTTTTTTTAAAATTATATACTTACCTATACTTACGTTGTAATGGCATGCGCTGTAATAGCATCTGCGATGTAATGTCATGCGTTGTAAAGGCATTCGTTGTAAAGGATCCTGCATTGTAAAAATCGCGTTGTAATGGTATGCGTTGTTAAAGTATGCGTTTTAACGACATACATCCCTTATAAAACAATATGCTGACTTCAAATTTAGTTTTTTAAAGTTTTTATTTTTGTATTTATGATTGGTATGTTGGTTAAAGTCAAGTAGTAACGTTATAGTTAGGTGAATATGTCAGTGGAAATATTAACATTTGAAACTAAAAAATACAGAAATTCACCAGTTATAATGCACCCCTGCCATGCACTGCTCATGACCTCATATATTACATCACTCTTGAAAAGTTCTATGACATCAGTTTAACCTTTGTTTTTTCAGTGAATCATATATATATATTTTTTACCAGTGAATATATTACCTACGGGCAGTCGCCAGTAGGTAGTTATAGTTAGGACCTTGTTTCTATTCAAAAAGCGTTTATCTTTAGCCAATAACTTTGGCGCCATTTGACGAATGTTCATGACATTTTCAAAACAAATGACCAGCTCAAGTCAGCGCCTATCTTGGAAATTTGGGGCTAAATCGTCAAGCGGGGGCTGAGAATAAAGGGGGGTCCCAAAACACTTTTCGTCTGTGTTAATTTCCATAGGAAACTTAAGACCAAGTTACAGTCTGCACTGCTGAATGGAATTACACCAAATTTACCAAAAGGGTAGGTCTTGGTCCAGAAAGCGTGCTTTTTTAAAATGATTTAAATCTGTTCAGTATTTGCTGAGAAATTACGGAAACAGAAATGTATATATATGTGCACCGAGGAGGATTCGCAAACCGTCCTGAGCACAAGGTTAATTCTGATTGGCTGCCATCACTCCAAAACAGAATGTGTTGGCAGTCATCTTGTGACTCAGTAAAACCAAATCACAAGAAATCAGTAAAACAAAGATAAAAAACAACAAAAGGGGGCAGGGTAGAAACACCCTGCCCCACTAGGCCTGCTCAGGGTTTCCCACAAGGACCCCCAGGGCCAAAAAAGCATTAACAAAAATAAATAATCGGAATTCATGCTGGGTGTGCGAATACGGCAGGAAAAAAAAGAAGTGCAGCAGCTTCATTTTCTATAACCCCCAGAGTGGGACAGGTACCGGCGACTATGTTTATAATGCATGCGGATGCCCCCGCAGCCCCGGGGACTTGCACCTCCCTGGGGCTTAGTTTATTATGCATGGGGGCACACAGCGCTTCCGCAGCCCCGGGACCGCCACCTCCCCGTGGCTTTTTAAATAAAATGCTGGGGGGGCTCCTCCCCTTCACGCTGTCCTGCGGACCGTGACCTCCCTGGGGCATTGGCGATTAAAAGTGGGGGGTCTCATGAGCCCCCAACCCTCGGGGACCACCAACTCCCTGGGGCTTTATCTTCATAAGGGCGGGCCTCACGGGCTCCCCCAAGCCCCGTAGACTGCCTTCTCCTGGGGCTTTAATTAGGGTGGGGGACCTAGCGGGCCCCCCAAGCCCCGGGAACCACCACCTTCCCGGGGCATTGTCAAATAATTAGTGGAGAGCTTGAGCCCCCCCACACTGCCCCGGGGACCACCAGCTCCCCGAGCACTGGCACTGTTTATTGAAATATGGGGGTCCAGGACCACCACTTCCCCCAGGCTATTTGCATTTTGGGAGGGGGGCTGTGCGGCCCCCCCTCCTGGAGCCCTCAAAGGGCCTGGGGACCACCACCCCCTGGGCCAGCTCCTGCAATGTCCCGGGGTGCCCCTCCCAGGACATGACCTTTTGCTATGGCAGAGCAGGAGCAAGGCTCCGGCCCTGCCATAGCAAACTTTTTCTACGCTTCCTGAAGCGAGAGCAGGAAACCAGCTCTCACTTCCATGAAGCGAGGCAGTATTGCTTTTGGGCAAGGGGAGCTGCATGTTAGCAGCTCCACTTGCCCAAAAGCAATGGTGGCTCCCGCAGGAGGCAGGGAGCTTGCAGGGACAGTGTGGGCATTTTGGGCTCCTCCCATTGTCCCCATCAAAGAGGCCAGGCCTCGGGGATGGGGTCCCTGGGGCCAAGAGTTGCCCAGGGAAGGGGGCCTTGCGGCTCCCTTCCCTCGAAAGAAAAAAAGCATCCAGGCCCCAGGGATGCGTTCCCCTGGGCCAATACTTCTTCCTGTTTTTTAAATGTTGTTATTGTTTTAAAATAAGGTTGTGCCCTGGGTGATGGGGCCCCTGGGGCCATAATTGGCCTCAGGAGGGGGGCCACATGGCCCCCTACTCCTCAAAAGCTCCAGACTGGCCAGGACCCAGGGGATAGGGTCCCCGAGGCCGAAGTGGCACAGGGAAGGGGGGCCATGTGGCCCCTTTCCTGTGTAAAACAACAAAACAAAAAACACAAGATAATATGCTGAGGCCCTGGCGGATGGGGTCCCCAGGGCCCAAAAAATTTAAGGTAAGGGGGGCCACACAGCCGCCCTTCCAAAAAGAAAAGAAAAAGAGAAGCTGGCATTAAGGGTGGCCCCTCCTTGCACCATTGGGCAAACACGCCTCCTGGCAAGTTTTAGGTTGGGGGATTAAGTCCCTTCATTCCATAGGTTCCCTGGGGGCCAACTAGCTCACCAGGTACATCCAGTAAGACCCAAACAGTGGGATTGCTGAGAGGCGGTCCGAGGCCATGCCCTTTTTTACTCCACTCAGCAAACGCGCCTCTTGGCACACTGCTGGTAGGGTGAGGAGGTCCTCTTGTGGATTTAGGACCTCAGGACACAAGTTGACTTAAACCCCAAGCAGCAGTGAGCCAGGAGCCTCTCTTGCAGAGTGGTGTGAAAAGGGGGCATGGCCTTTGAGCACTCTCAGCAATCACGCTGTATCGGGCATACTGAAGGTATCAGGTAGGCTAGTTGGCCCCGAAGGACCCCCAGAAGCTAAGGGGAATTAAATCCCCATCCAAGAGAGTGCCATGAAGCACATTTGCAGAGTGGTTGGCAAAGTGGGCATGGCTTGCTATGAGAACTTAGCAATCCTGTTGTTTGGGAATTACTGGAGGTAATAGAAGGAGTAGTTGGCCCCCAAGGATGTCCTTGGGGGCCAACTACCCTTCCTGTTACCTCCAGTCCCACACTGTGGGATTGCTAAGACGTCTTCGGAGGCCACGCCCCTCTCTCCAACACTCTGCAAACGCGCCTCCTGGCAGACTACGGGATGGGGGATGAAATCCACTTTACTCTTGAGGGACTTTGGGGATAAGAAGCCCTCCTGGTACGTTCTGTCAGTCCTATGCAGCTGAATTCCTGAGCGCTGGTCATTGGCCAAGCACCCTGTCTCCACCACTCTGCAAACACGACTACTTGTTAAAGAAGCATTTGCTTTGTAATAGGTTTCACATTTGCGAGAGTTAGAGCTATTTGCGTTGTAAATGTAAACGTTTTTTACTAATGTTTTTTAGTGTAGAGTGGATGTACGTTGTGTCTAGTGGAATAATGTGGTATGTTGTGCAGTGAAATTATGTGAATTGAAAGTATGTGGTATTTAGTGAAAAAAAATTATGTGGAGTGGGATTATGTGTTTTGGAAAGTGATTATGTGGTCTTGTAGTCGGATCACTGACATAATATCGTCGACCACAATATCGAGTTACAAAAATATGGGCGAAAAATATCGACTACAATTATATCGACATCCAATACTTAATTAAGAAACTACAAATATATTGACTACAAATTATCGACTATAATAATTATCGAAATCAACAATATCGAAAGACATAATATCGAATAAACAAATATCGAGTGTTAAAAAAATAAACAGTACCAAACAAAAATATCGAAAGGAAATATATAGATAACACTAATATCAAAAATAATGGTATATAGACACTATAAAAAATACCTAAAACATTTTACATACAATACAACTATACATTTTAAATAAACAATACACTCCAAAAGATATATAATACAGATAATAAACATTTTTTGAAAAACATACAAAAAAGGAAACATTTTAACCACATATCATCCGAACATTGCAGTGAATTTTAAAATAAACATAATACTTTTAACATATAGTTGCTAAATATCATAACATATATTTTAAAGAGAACACAAAACAAACCAGGTTTACTGCAGAAGTCTTAAGTCAATAAAATTTCAACAACACCAAACAAAGCTATTAAATTGAAAAAAATTCAAATCAACCTATAAAAATCTCCCACTCTTAAATCATCCAATCAAATGAAGCTACTAATCAAATACACAGTATAAAAGGATTATTTTCCTACTGCTATTTCCTGCTTCTAACTCTAAAGAAAGAAGAAGGTGACTCTCCGACCAACTGTTTCCCGAGAAAACTACTTTTCCAGACAAGACTCCTACAGAAATAATTCAAGTAAGTTAAACTAATTTGTAAATAAAACAAAAGTATTAGGCTAAAATTTAAACTATTTCTCACAATAGTTTAAATAACATTTCTTTTTTACCTTTTACATTTCTTCTACAGACATCTCCAAAACACAGCAATAAACCTTTAACAGATTATTTACTACAAAATTCTAATTGTAAGTATATTAAAATGTTCTCTAACACACCAACTGCATTAATGAAATCCAAGTTTCTAATACTGTAATACTTTATTTCGATAACACAGTATCATAAAAGTAAATACAATTTCAAAATACAAAAGCTAAGAAGCAAGTTAAAAAAACGAATTAAAATACAGATCGGTAGTAAGAACAAGTCCAGTCTAGTTTGTTCCAGGGCTAGAAAGTGCTAATTAATAAAGTGCTGGTTGATATAATAACACAGTTATACCGCTTGGTATCCTACCCCATTCTCTGTTGAGCAAGCTTTGTTCGTATTTGCCATGCTTTCCCCAGAAATTTTGCAACTCTGCAGATTACCATCATGGATGTAGTATCTGTTGTTAGAATGCGGAGAGCCACTGAATATTGCCTTGTTCCCAGTTCTCTACAAACTGGTCTTAACCATCTTCTTCTGGGCCCCTTGTACGCCCTACAAGCAAACAAGAAGTGAGCTAGGGACTCAGTGGGATTAGCACACCCCACGCAGGTAGCTTGATGGTGAGAGAAGTCTTTCCAGCTTTTAGTAAAGGCATTCAGGGGTAGGGTTCCGTACCTAAATTTCAAAAACAGTGTTCTGTCTCTCGGATTTCTAATGAAATCAAGAAAGGGTTCTAGCTTCCTCTCTCGCTTATGGTCCAAGAACTGGTGGGTTAAAGAGCCCCCCTTTAGATTTTTCAAGTATCTTCCTTGAATCCACTCCCAATAGAGTTTCTTGATGGTTTCTTTCGGGGGTGGTGACTGAGAGATCCACTCTTCACTTAGCCCCAAGTTGATCACCAGGTCCCTCAATTTCTTCAGCCAGCCAATCTTCATTGGGGAGTTCAAAGTAATAAGATCATCAAGGACAGCAGCATAGTTTGCAAGCTCCGCTGTCCTTCTAAGGCGTACCCAATAAAGTAAAGGCCGAAGGCTAACAATGTCTTTAAAAGAGCGGCGACCCATGTCGTGGAGTAATGGTTTTAAGGGGGTGGAAATAGGGAGTCACACTAGCTCTCTCAGAAATGTATTCTCTGCTTTACCTAGATCTGAGACTCTTTTAAAGCCCCACATTTCTAACCCGTAAGTTGCAGCAGCCAGGGCCTTACCATCATAGACAGCTAAAGCAGGGCTAATGGGTCTGCTAGAGGTCGCACGATGATCTCTAGAGATAGCTCCCGCCACTCTTTTAAGGCTTAAAAGCATTTTAGCTATGTGGGAGTCCCACTTCATTTTACGGTTTATCCTGACTCCCAAGTAGTCAAAGGCTTTCACTTCCTCAAGTAAAATGCCATTAAGGGAAACATTAATCCTCCTAACTTTCTTGCTGCTAAACAGCAACATTAGTTTAGTTTTGGTGGTGTTAATTGTGAGCCCACAGTCCTCACAAAAGGCGCAAAACCTATTTAAAAGTTTCTGGAGACCACAGGGGGTTTTGGACATTAAGAGGGTGTTGTCGGCAAAGAGGAGGGTCGGTATCTTTTCACCTGCCAGGGTGGGGGCATCCACTGGGTCCTCCCTCAAATGGTCTGCCACCCCATTTATAAAGAGGGAGAACAAGGTGGGAGCCATCACACATCCCTGGCGGACCCCCCTCTGTACTGGTATTCTCTCAGTCAGTTCTCCTGCACTCCCCCATCTGATTCTCGCATAGGTACCATTGTGCAATCTTTTGATTAAATCTAGGAGATATCGCGGTAGGCTCATGTCATGCAGCACCTGTCACAATTTGGCTCACGGTACAAGGTCAAAAGCAGTTTTAAGGGTAATAAATGCCAAGTACAACAACCCCTTGCCAATGGACACAGTTTTCCAATATGTAGCTGTAAATCTGAAAACTTGGTCCATTGTACCTATTTTCTGCCTAAATCCTGCTTGTAGGTGTATTAATATGTCTCCCTCCTCTAACCAAGCCACCATTCTGGAGATCAGAACTCTGCCAACCACATTTTGGATTACATCAATTAAGCTTATTGGTCTGTAGTTGGCAGGATCCTCTCTCGCCCCTTCTTGTGTATTGCGACCACTTCCGCTCCTTGCCAGGAATCTGGGACTGAATGGCCCTGTAGCAGGAGATTCATCAAGTATAAAATAAGGTTGGCCCAAACAATGGGGTCATGGAGAATTAAATCGCCAGGTAAACCATCCGGGCCAGCAGCCTTTCCAGGGGCTATACTATTAATGGCTGCCTGAACCTCAGAGAGTGTGATGGGGTTAACTTATTCAAGATCCGTGCTCTCTGGCTCGGGGACTAGTTGGAAAGCCGGTATTTGCTCCGCACCATCCTCACAACTGTAAAGATTTAAAAAGTGGGAAAACCATTTTTGTTCAGTTATATTGTTTGGGACGGAATCAGTTCCCCTTCTAGTTAGTTTATTTATTAGATACCAGAAGAGAGTTGGGTCTTTTAAAAAGGCCGCCTTCCTGAGTTCCTGCCAGTGATCCTCCTCCCATGCCCGTTTTGCAGATACCGTGGTATTTCTATAATCCCGTCTGGCTAACCTTACGGCCACAGGATCTTATTACCGTAGAGCTATAGAGATGGCTTTCCTCCTTTCTCTGCATTCTGCGGTAAACCAGGGATTGCCACTTTTATATACAAGATTTTTCCCACCTCTGGTCCCCTCATTTTTAAAATGGGAGCCTATGATATCTATAAAGGCCTTCACTGAGATCAAACCCAGGTGTGGGATTCAGCATGGAATTAAAAAGGGAGAGTTCCACTGTCTTAGATGCCACCTGGAGAGATATACTAGACAGTGTTTCCTCCTGACATGCCACTTTGTGCCATTTTAACCTACGATTGCAGTTAGATGAAACTACTGCTTTAGAGGAGAGGTGAGGGTTTATGAGCTTCCCTTTAACTTCCCATCTGATGCCAGTGCAAAGTGGATTGTGGTCACTATCGGGCATCTGTTTGACCTCCATATGTACCACGTTTCTCCATAATCTTAAATCTAAGATGATATAATCAATGCGTGAGGGGCTATTCAGCCTGTTAAGTGTCATACCCCGATTGGGGTCCGAAGTTGTTCTCCCGTTAAGGGCCCGCAGGTTGTATTCCAGTGTCAGGGCATTGATCTGTAGGGCCCTGACGTCCATCTCTTAATAGGACTCAGATTTAATACAGGGATAGAGTATTTCATATCTTCCTCACTAGTCCCCAGCAGATCTTCCTTACTTTGGGGTTCATACGTACAATTTAAATCACCTCCTAAGATGATATTGGATCGTGGAGGGATACCTGCTAAAGCCGTTTACAGGGATAAAACTGTGGTCGAGTTTTGATTGCTGGGGCTTCCTCTGGCGTATACATTGAAAAGGTCAACTCTATTGCCATTCAGTGGACCTTTAAAGGATAAGTGTAAGATGTCCTTTGAATTTGCATTATGGACAGAAATATCCAAATTGATTGTTATCTTAACCCATATATGTAGGCCCCCCGATGGGCGACCCAAGCCTTGTGTTACGGCAGGGACAAAGAAGGTGGTATAACCAGACTTATACAAGGGTACCAAGCTCCACGTCTCCTGGAACATGCAAATCTCATATTTATCAATGAATTCATGCCAATCTGGAATGTCCAGTTTCTTTTTAAGGCCTGCAATGTTCCAGGAGAGAATACCAATTAAACCTGGTTTACCCTCCCCAACCCCATTCGGTTCAGTATTAGCTGAGATGGGTTGAACAATAATTTCCTCTTCTGGAATGCCCTTCCGCTCAATGAGGGTCCTGCTGCTTGTTAGGTGTGAACTAGGTAATAGTGAGCTCATAGGAACGTCCAGTGTATTCACTACTCCTATTCCACTTAGAGCCGTAGGTGATGCTTTGGTGAGTCAATCAACCTCATCCAAGCCTGCAAAGGGGGTAAATCTGTTTGATGTTTGGATGTTAAAAACTGTCCCTCCCAAGGTGTTGTAATAATGTGGCTTGGTTATCCTAGGCTGCCGAGGTATTAGTGACATAGGATAAAAGTAGCTCAAGTCGTGTATCCTTATCCCCTCTCCACAGGTTTCAGACATCTGGTACCAGTCATTTAGGTACGAAATGACCCTTCGGTCCATGAAATTGATAATTATTGCATCTCCCAGAGTGTCTTTCGGCCTCTGGCCTACCCACCCAAGCCTTCTCACATTTATGATTTCCCCATTGATATTGGGAGGTAATGGTCTATTTTTCACTAACCAATGAATCACTTTGTTTTTTAGATCAGTGTACCCTTTCTTTGTCCCTGGTTTCAATTCTGAGGACCTTGTCAATATTGCCACGTATGGGGCGGCTTCTGGGGGCAAATCAATCTCTACATTCGAGCCTTTGGAATTCCTGGGGTCTAACATCCCCCCACTACATTCTCCACACGTATCTGCTGTTTTACTTGGGGGTGCTTCGGATTCCATCGCCCTAGGTGTTTTAGATGTTTGTAGGTCGGTATTCGGTTTAGAGGGGGCCTGTATTTTTTCTGATACCTGGGATGTTGGTTTTGCAATTTTATTCCCTTTACTTAAAGATGTCAATTTAAGGATATTATTCACTTTACTTGGGTTGTCTAATCCTGATTTCTTACTATTATCTGCTAGCAAACCTTTTAATAGAGTTGTATTTGAGGTGATAGCTACTTCTAAGGACTCCAGCTGAGTTGCTAACCTTTTAGTTCTTTCCACAAGGGGTAGTAATAAAGATCTTACAGGGAACTCTATGTACCCTATTAGGTCTTGATGTGGGAAGTGGTGAGCCAGTATCTGGGCTTGGATTATGTTCTCAGTTCCTATCTTCCTTGTCATTGGGGGATTCCGGGCGATATTAGATAATTTTGCCCGCCTACCCTTGTGGGTATTTCCCCCCCTCTTTCTCTTTAATGTAGGCTTACTAATCGGTGGTGGATAAGTTGCAGATTATTTTTTGGAATAGACATTAAGGGATGAAGTATCAAGAATTCCTCAGGGATAATTTCTAGTGAGGGGTCTATGCTGGAATTCCTATTACTATAAGGTGTACTAGTCTCCGATAGTGTGGTAGCGTCGCAAAAAATAGAGGGGATACTGATGTCATTGTTAGCAGGTATTGTCTTCCTCCTATTCAAGTTAGGGGTTGTGGCTAATTGGATTTTCCCTAGCGAAGAGCGTCTGTTCTGGAGCTCTGTGGATAGACGGTGCTCCGCCATTTCAATCTCTTGCCCGAGCGCCGAAGCAGCTTTTGTAAAATACTGCTCAATCGTACCCCTTAATGACCCTCCCTCTAGGGATATCCTACCCTTATCTACCTTTGCGCCCTTAGGAGACATTGTTCATGGATGCTAATAAGCTGATGTACTAGGTTGCTTATGCTACGGGATTGCACAATGATATAGTAATCGAGGCAAACAGAAAATATATGATGTTAAAACATACGGATAGTTGCAGCCCAGTTCAGAGTTGTAGTTTGTAGGGGCGCTGGTTTTCCCGGGGCGTGGATGTCAATAATATGGCCTGTCCCGGCCTCCTCCGGCCACAGAGGGCCCGCCCTTTGCCCGGTCTTAGCCCGGCTGGTCCCGCGCGCGTCCCGTGACGCAAAGGGAGCGCCGAGGATTTATGCGCCTGCCGGGTGCGGAAATGGGTAGAGGTGGGCGGGATCAGCAGCAAAGCAAAGACCTCTGGGCCTGTAGTACCCCCGCACGGCAGCCACAAGATCTTCCGGTGTGGCAGCGGGGGGAACCAGCGAGCACCAGCAGTCACCAGGGAGATTGAATACAGGTCCTGGGAAGTCGAGTCAATGGCCCACAGCACAACAGAGGTACAGGTTTCCCGCTCCCCCAAGGGAGCACCGATGATTTATGCACCTCTCGGGCGCGGAAATGGGTAGAGGTGGGCAGGATCAGCAGCAAAGCAAAGACCTCTGGGGGCTGTAGTCCCCCCGCACGGCGACCGCAAGATCTTCCGGTGCGGCAGCGGGGGGGACCAGCAAGCACCAGCAGTCACCAGGGAGCTTGAATACAGTTCTTGGGAAGTTGAGTCAATGGCCCACAACACAACAGAGGTACAGGTTTCCCACTCCCCCAAGGGAGCGCCGATGATTTATGCGCCTCCCGGGCGCAGAAATGGGTAGAGGTGGGCGGGATCAGCAGCAAAGTAAAGACCTCTGGGGGCTGTAGTCCCCCCGCACGGCGAGATCTTCCGGTGGGGCAGCGGGGGGGACCAGCGAGCACCAGCAGTCACCAGGGAGCTTGAATACAGGTCCTGGGAAGTCGAGTCAATGGCCCACAACACAACAGTGGTACAGGTTTTTAATACACATTTTATCTTTATTCTTTCTTCTTAACAGAAATTTTGAAGACATCCAAACATTACACCATCAAAGCTAAATACTCCACAAATTAAAAAAGTAAGTATATATTTTAAAGTATTTAAAAAGCCTAAAATGCTAACTACAAGACAGCTTCCCCCTAAAAACCTCTCAAAATGTTTTACAAGAATAGAATAACCACGTTTTTAAAATGTCTACCAACAGAAATAAAACAACGAAATAGAAGAAAAAGCTTGAAAACACCTTCCTAACATTTCAAATTTCAACAAAAAATAAATGTAAGTATAATCATTGAAATATGAATGCATTACAAACATGTATAGCAGTATTTTAACTTAAAATGTATTTCTTTCTAATCTTTCCTAGCACAACAAATATAAACATGACTGAAGGTGCAGAGTTTGTTATGTCTCAAAGAAATAAGCTATTACTATGTTATGTGGGGTATGTGTATACGCAAGAAAAACAGTCAGGCCGTAAAGTATTTTGGAAATGTAGTAAATACTATTCTAACAAATGCTATTGTAGAGCTACAACAGAAGAAGCTAATGTACTATCTACCAAGGAACACACAATCACCCCCCTAACGTAACTGAAATTGAGGTCGGGGATTCCCTTGAAAGCATAAAAGAAGCTAGTACAAGGACTGACAAACCAACAACTCAAATATTAAAATAGGATCTCTTAAAAGTTCCTCAACATGCTTCTGGGCAACTACCCTCAATTGAATCCCTAAAACGAACAATTGCAAGAGAGAAAAGAGTCACAACAACTAGTCAACCTAATCCTAAAACGTTTGAAGAAGTTGTCATTCCCCCTGAGCTGAGTATAACTCACAATAAAGAACCATTCTTACTATTTGCCAACAAAAGCCCTACTAACCGAATTATAATGTTTGCTGCTGCAAACAATTTAAGAAAATTACAAGACTGCCAACACTGGATGATGGATAGGACTTTTAAAACATGTCCTACACCATTTTACCAGCTCTATACCACCATTCTAACATCCCATTTATTTACTGTTTGTTGCCCAACAAACAACAAAATACATACACAGAAGTCCTAAATACAATAAAACAGGAGACAAATAATTATTTTCCACAGAAAATAATTATTGATTTCGAACTAGCAATGATCAATAGTATATTAAAAACTTTTTCACACACAGCAATACAAGGGTGTTATTACTATTTTATTCGAAGCATTTGGAGACACCTTCAAAAATCGACATTAAGCATACAGTATGCTACAGACAGCAGTTTTGCATACCAAATCAAAAAATTAATTCCCCTATCCTATGTCCCTGTTACAGACGTAGCAAAACATTATAACATACTAATCGATAGCCCATATTTAAAAAAATATGAAGAAAAACTAGCACAACTCCTAGACTACTTTGAGGACACATGGGTGGGAAGGCTACATCGATCTGGCCATAGACACCAACCCAAATTTCACATAGCTTGGTGGAATGTATAATTAAGTACACTCAATCAAGAAGCTAAAACTAACAACAGTGTCGAAGGATGGCACAATGCATTTCAAGCTACCACTAGCAGAGGGAAACCTACTGTCCAAAAATTAATCAAAGCTTTACAAAAAGAACAAAGCTACCAAGAGCTACGCATACTACAATCAGTAACCCAAATAGGACCTAAATTAACTAAACAGACCAAACAAATGTTTAGACTACTCCAAAGCCAAGTCACCTTATATCCTTCTACACGAGGCCTAGACTACCTATCCCTAATAGCCAAAAGCCTACTGTGAATTATGTACACAAAAAATAACAGGACTCTATTTTATCTATACAAAATCTGCTAAGTAGCATAAAAATATTATATTATAAGAAATATTATTTAATTGTCATACGTATTTATGTGTATTTCAAAAAAACAAGATGTAGACAATTAACCAATATTTCTTATAATATAAAAAATTATGAACAATAATAACAATAACATTTCCCACACAAATACAATAAAATTAATAAACGTACAATTCATGTTGCTGAAGAATACGTAATCCAACCACTTGTAATCCATGTACTCCACTGGTAATCCATTACAAATCCAATTTGTGGAAACCCTCAAAAACCCGAAAACAAGTAAAGTTGAAAAAACGCTCCAGGAAATCCTGATAAAAAAAGTGTGGTAACTTTAATAATTAAAGTGATTAACACACTTTTAGTTAAAAAAAAACGCATGGTCTTTTCCAAATCCAATTCGACACCCTTAAA
Organism: Lissotriton vulgaris; assembly: GCF_964263255.1. NCBI lineage: Eukaryota > Metazoa > Chordata > Amphibia > Caudata > Salamandridae > Lissotriton > Lissotriton vulgaris. The sequence continues at coordinate 1,537,888,827 of NC_141695.1, forward strand.
AACCCGATAACTAGTTTAAAAATTGAAGAATCGCTCCAGGAAACCCCGACAAAACAAAGGGCCCCATTAGGATGGTGGGCGGATTGCCCCCGCCAGGCTGGCGGTAGCCACCGCCAGCCTGGGGCGGAAAACGAGTAAGATGCAGGCGGTGTCTGTTAGACACCGCCCGCAATATTACAATGGGCATTTTTCAATGCCTTTCCATGGCGGCAATGCCGCCACGGAAAGGCATGCAGTGTTCACTCTGGGGGCCCCCTGTGGGCCCCCAGAGTGAAGGCCAAAGGGGGGTGGCACACGGGGGGTACCTGTGGTACCCCCCTGCATTTACATAATCAAAGCGGTAGGCACCGCGCGGTGCCTGCCGCTTTGATTATGTAAATGCTGCAAAGCATTTTTAGTATTGTGGCGGGCGGAGCACAGAGCTCCGCCCGCCACAATACTAAAAATACAGGATGTGCCCGCCACAGTGGCGGGCACATCCTAATGGTGCGTGCGGGTCCTAATGGTGCGTGCGGGTCCTCCGCCCTTAGGGCGGGCGGTCCCGATTTCCGAATGGGGCCCATAGTGTGGAAACTTTACTAATAAAAGTAACATAAACACACTTTTAGTAAAAAAGATCGCATGGTCTTCTCCAAATCCAAATAGATACCCTTAAAAACCCGAAAAATAGTTCAAAATTATAAAAATCGCTCCATGAAACCACGAGAAAAGGAAAGAGAGTATAATACACTCTTCTTTCCCCCCCCAAAAAACGCTTCCTTCTCCGGAACGAAACGGCGAAATCACGTAACCTGTAAAAAATATCGAAAACAAAACCACCCACACAAAGCCCCCAAATATTACAAATTAAACATAAACATTAATGTAAAAAATTACAATCAACATATGTTTACATCAAACACAGAAAATACACTAGGCCTCAAACACTCACGACACCTCAGTAAAAATCAACTAACACCTAAAACATACCAAAACCATGACAAAATACATAGAGTAATACTACACACCTCTAAAATACACTCAAACATTACTACTCTCTAACATATAATAGTTAAAATTCACCTTACCTTTCCCAATGCGACGCAGCATCCAACCGCGAGCTTCTCCAGTCTTGAATGAAGCAAAATAACTTTACGCGGTAAAAAAATAGTCCCATTTAGATAATAATAGAAACTTAAACATATTAAATACAATGTTCTAATTAAAAATAAAATATTCTACTAAACTTAAAATATTATACATTTATTTCTATCACTTATAAAAATAATTTTAGATTAATTCTCCTTAGGAAATTAGTATTAATTAATAGCAATGTATTATTAATGATTATTAATACTTCATTTAATAAAACAACAGTCTAATAAATACATAGAACAGATTAAACTTGAGTTTATATATAATTGACATGTATGTATTATTTTTCAAGTTACTATACAATTATTTAACATTTGTAAATTAATAATAATAATAAATAAATAAGAACTATTATTTTTTATTATTATTAATCATATTTATATATATTGTAAATGAATACTGAACCTAATTTACACTTGAGTGAATATTTTCCACAAATGTTTATGGTATTTGCTAAAATATGTAATAATTAAATGACCTATGTAAATTAATGATAATAAATAATATTATATATTAATCATTCTTATTAATAATTGTATCTATGTATGTAAATAATTTAAAAATACAAATCAAACATCGTACCTCAATGTATAAATTATTTTCTTTTTTCTATTGTATTAAGAATTCCTTTTTAATTAAATAACTTTAGTATATACGTAATATTAATTAATTACTAATATTAATTTTTATTAAGAGCATTGTATTTATATGTATAAATGTTATAAAAACTATATTTTTCATATAAAAGTTGCAAATATGTACTTACCTGTTTATTATTTGTGCTCATGTAAAAATGCTTAATATTTAATTAATAACATTAATATAGTATATATTACCATTATTAATTAAATAATAAAAATTCAAAACAACAAAAACTTAGTAAAAATGTCAATAAATGTTAAAATTTGTTTACAATGTTTATAAAATTCTGAAACAAAAGTATATATATTTTTTGAGAAATATTGGTAAAAAATATATATTTTCAAAGGTAAAACATTTATGAATATAAATAAATGTAATGTAATACATTTTATTTACCTAACAATGTAACAAAAACAATATGTTTTTTATTCTGTACTGTACATATTATAAATACAATATGTTTATAAAAACTTTCAAACACTGCATCTCTACTTATTTTGCTAATAATAATAAAATGTTATTTTTAAATTGTGATTATTATGATAATATTTATATATCTACATCTAACTTTTTCCATTACAAATATTGAATCTGTAAGTATAATATAAAATCATATATTTTGTAACATTACTTTCATGATTAAATCATAAAACATATATTAAATCCACTCCATTAAAATAACAGTTAAGGAATGTGCTGGACACTAACCCCATTTAATTTACTATTCCCACTCCAATAAGGTGAAAATCAGGGAAGGTGCTGGACACAGACCCATTATAAATTACTATTCCCACTCCAGTCAAATAAAAGTCAGGGAAGGTGCTGAACACTAACCCAATGTAATTTACTATTCCCACTCCAATGATGTAGTAAATCAGGGAAGGTGCTGGACACAGACCCATTATAAATTACTATTCCCACTCCAGTCAGATAAAAGTCAGGCAAGGTGCTGGACACTAACTCAATGTAATTTACTATTCCCACTCCAATGAGGTGAAAATCAGGAAAGGTGCTGGACACATACCCATTATAAGTTACTATTCCCACTCCAGTCAGATAAAACTCATGGAAGGTGCTGGACACTAACCAAATTTAATTTACTATTCCCACTCCAGTCAGATAAAAATCAGCGAAGGTGCTGGACACTAACCCAATTTAATTTACTATTCCCACTCCAGTCATATAAAAGTCAGTGAAAGTGCAGGACACTAACCCAATGTAATTTACTATTCCCACTCCAATGAGGTGAAAATCAGGGAAGGTGCTGGACACATACCCATTATAAGTTACTATTCCCACTCCAGTCAGATAAAACTCAGGGAAGGTGCTGGACACTAACCCAATTTAATTTACTATTCCCACTCCAGTCATATAAAAGTCAGTGAAAGTGCAGGACACTAACCTAATGTAATTTACTATTCCCACTCCAATGAGGTGAAAATCAGGGAAGGTGCTGGAAACAGACCCATTATAAATTACTATTCCCACTCCAGACTGATAAAGGTCAGGGAAGGTGCTGGAGACTAACCCAATGTAATCTACTATTCCCACTCCAGTGAGGTGTAAATCAGGGAAGGTGCTGGACACAGACCCATTATAAATTACTATTCCCACTCCAGTCTGATAAAAGTCAGGGAAGGTGTTGGACATTAACCCAATTTAATTTACTATTCCCACTCCAATGAGGTGAACATCAGGGAATGTGCTGGACACACACCCAATTTAATTTACTATTCCCACTCCAGTCAGATAAAAGTCAGGGAAGGTGCTGGACAGTAACCCAATTTAATTTACTATTCCCACTCCAGTCAGATAAAAGTCAGGGAAAGTGCTGGACACTAAGTCAATGTAATCTACTATTCCCACTCCAATGAGGTTAAAATTTGGGAAGGTGCTGGACACAGACCGGTTATAAATTACTATTCCCACTCCAGCCTGATAAAACTCAGGGAAGGTGCTGGACACTAACCCAATTTAATTTACTATTCCCACTCCAATGAGGTGAAAATCAGGGAAGGCGCTGGACACCTACCCACTATAAATTACTATTCCCACTCCAGTCAGATAAAATTCATGGAAGGTGCTGGACACTAACCAAAAATAATTTACTATTACCACTCCTTTCACATAAAAGAAGTCGCAGGATAATAATCATTTCAAATTTACTATTCCTACTCCAAAATATTAAAAATCAAAAAAATGTATTTAATTTAAACAATATATCCCATATCCCCTATAAAATAAACCTCACATTAATAATGTATATATTTTATTTTTATATTTTTTTAATTTTTTATTTTTTATATAAAAAATAATTTTAAAATAATACATTTTTCAAAATGTTTATTTATTTTGAATTACCCAATTATTATTTTTTCATGAAATATTTTTTTCAAAATATCAATATCCACCAATAAACACAATTAACCCAAATTTAGGTTAATAATATATATTTTTTTAATTATTTCAAAATTTAAAATTTAAAATTAAAATGTGCATAAAATGTAATACAATATAATTTGCATAATACATTTTATTTTAACATACTTTCAAACACTCCCCACCTTTATCCCCTATTAACCCAACATCCCACTCCTAAAATGACATTGAAAAATCTAAAATTTTTTAATAATTTCAAATTTTTAATTTAATTTGCATATTTTCAACTTTTATTTTAAATTTTTTAAACACTCCCCAACCTTATCCCCTAATAACCCAACATCCCACTCCTAAAATATCTAAAAAAATATTTAAAAATTACAAATAAATTTAGAAAATGTATTTACAATTTTAATTTTGTGGGCATATTTATGAAATTTAATAAAAATATGATTAATTTAAATTTTTTTAAAACACTCCCCACCCTTATCCCCTAATAATCCAACATCCTACTCCTAAAATTTCTAAAAATATTAAAAAATTACAAAAAAAATTCAAAAATGTATTTAAAATTTTATTTTTATTTGCATATTTATGAAATTTAATAAAAATATTTTTAAAACACTCCCCTCCCTTATCCCCTAATAACCCAACATCTCGCTCCTAACATTGTAAACAAAAATTTAATATGTACAAAAAAAATGAAATTTTTTATACATTTTTTATTGAATTTGCATATTTAAAAAAAAATTAAACATTTTTGGAAACACTCCCCACCCTTATCCCATAATAACCCAGCATCCCGCTCCTAACATTTAAAATACATTTTTTTTATTAATTGTACAACTTTTTTATTTATAAATTTCTATTATTTTAACAAAATGTAAATTTTTTTAAATGAAAACGAATTATTTTAAAACACTCCCCACCCTTATCCCCTAATAACCCAACATCCCGTCTCTAAAAAATTAACTTAAAATACACAATTACAACATTAATTACATTTCAAATATTTCCAATTCAGAAAAAAATCAACAATATTAACACATTTTTTTACATTTGTCATATTAACATTATATACATTTTTTTGATATTTTATACTATTTATATATTTTTTTTGATATTTTTTACATTCTATATATGTTCAAACGATATTTTTTACAACACTAACAAATCAATATTTACATTACACAATATTTTTGATTTGATATTATTTACTTCGATATTTACTTAAGTAAAACTAAAAAGATATTTATTACATCGATATAATGACATTCGATATTCCACTACACTCGATATTTTTGACTCGATATTATGCCCATTCGATATTTTATAGTCGATATTATGCCCAGTTACCATTGTAGTCTGTGTTGTGAAGTGGTAACCACAGGTTTAGTCTTTCTCATTTCCATAGAAGCTAAACTACAACTCAATGAGTCACAATAAAAGAAGGCACCACTGAGGAGCAATTCTGGACCTAGTCAGAGGTATAAGCAGGGCCACTGGAATTATGTGACTGTTCGTCTGCACTAATTTTCACATAATTAAACATTTTCTATATTTGCCAAATATTCCATCATATGCTACCTAATCTGCAGATTTGAACAAAAAAAGCCTTGTTCCTAGCTCAAACAGCTCAAATGTTCCCTAAAATGCGATGTCATGTGTTACAGGGTGGTGGAAGGCCCTTTGCAAATCTGGAATGGTCATGTGTTACTTATTGCAAAATGTGGGTGGTAATCTGGTACTAATGGTGCACAAACCTCTCTTCTTTCTGTGCCTCTCTTGCCTCTTTCTGCATGTATTTATTTATGTATTTATTAACTGTACAATTAATTAAAATCATTACAGTAAAAAAACATAAAAATTAGCAAATGGAAGAATGGTCACATTAAAAATGTAGAGGCTGCCGATTAAAAAGTTTGTTGTTCAAGTAATATATCCCCTCTCCACTACAACCACTCAGGCTAGCAGCACCGAGTCTTTATCAAGAGTCCTTGCACAGAGTCTCTTATACAGCTGCTTAGGCCTTAGCAGTTTTCTGCTATGACAGTCTGTAGATTGTTCTCCTTAGCCCTTACATTTAGAGCCGTAGATGTGATGCAGTCTCTTTGGGACGGGCGAGTAGGATCAGGGCTCTTCCCTCATTTGAGGGGAGGCTGCATCATCCCCCTTGTTTTGCCTTGCAGGAACCCTGGTTTGATTGTATTTGTTTGCTGCCTTTAGAGCCCTTCTAATCAGATGAATGAATTTTCCCAGTCTCGCCAAGGTCATCGTGGTTGTTCTAGAAAAGCACAAGACTGATGCTTCGCTGCATATCTTGATTCCCTTGGTGATACCGACTGGGCGAAGGAGTCGTCGACGTTCATTCCTGAGGGTGGGGCAGCTTATGATTTCCCCCTTACTATCCCATCCGGGGTTAAAGTCGGTGATTCCTAGAATGCATAGTCTCATGGAGAGGATTTCGGTTCTCGCTTGTGGTGTCAGGGCCTCGTTTAGGTAGGGCTGTGCCTTGCCTACATATAGAAGCTGTTCAGCGTGACTAGGTGGGGGCTATAGCGAAGAGATCTATGATCCAGATCAAATGAGGTTTTGCAGACTTGTCTGTTTTTGGCATTTTTCCAGGCATTTTGTGGGATTTCAGGCAGTGGTATGCTCTTTTCCTCGATCTTTAAAGTCTTGAGTGCTTTGCCAAGGCTGGTGTGCCATACTGATCTTGGTCCCTCAAAGATGACTCTCAGTTGGTGTCTTAAGGAGTTTGTTGGGGTCCTTATAATCCTTAAGTATAGTTTTATGATCTCCCCTTGGCACATCAAGTCTGGCCTTACCAGGCCTAGCTCCAATCTTAGCCTTGACTTCCTTGTCGACCTTGGGATAGAAAAGACTGATTTATATGCTTTGGCTTGGGTTGCGATGAGAAGGGAGTCGCACAAGGCTCATGCCTAAGCCCTACACTTTTTAATGTGTATGTGGCTCCCTTGGCTGACATTGTGAGAAAATATGGGTCCACTCCAGTATCGTATGCTGACGATACTCAGCTCTTGTTTCCATTCCAGACCCTTACACCGGCAGTCAAACATACATTCGCCGCAGGTATGAGAGCAGTATCTGATTGGATGGCCTCCAATTGCCTCCAATGAAATGTGGGCAAAACGGAGGTCATGCTTTTTGGGGAGGCCCCTCTCCTGTGGTCTCCTGAATCATGGCCACCAGACCTGGGACCAGCTCCCTGCCCCAAACAGATAGTGAAGAACCTAGGGGTATGACTTGACCAGGCATTGCTATTTAAGGAGCACGCAAATCAGGTAGCTGGTTCCTGCCTTCGGGTTATCGGACTCCTGAAGCGCGTGTTCCCGTTTCTGGCCGACAACTACAGGAAAACATTGGTTCAGACACTTGTGGTCAGTAGGCTAGACTATTGTAACAGGCTCTTTATATCTGCCAATGAAGAACAGCTTAGTAGACTGCAGGTAGTCCAGAACACGGCGGCCAGACTGGTTCTTAATGCTCCAGCCAGGTCCCCTTCTTGCCCCCTCCTGGACAAACTTCACTGGCTGCCCATCCGGCAGCGGGTTAAATTCAAAATCTGCTGTATAATACATAAAAGCCTTTTTGGCTCAGGCCCCAAATATCTGGCAGAAAAATTTAATCTCTACAAACCTGGCCGTCTCCTGCGCTCTAGCAACCAACTGCTACTTCAGATCCCACGTGTCAAGAGGGCAAGAAAGGGTGGTCGAGCATTGTCATACAAGGGGCCCACCCTCTGGAATACTCTGCCCCCTCCTTTGAGGCAAACCACCAACCTCCAGGCTTTTAGGAAATCCCTAAAGACACACCTGTTCCTTACTTCTTAAATTTGAGCACTGCATGCTTCTGATTCAGACACCTCGGGAAGAACATAAGCGCGGAGATACCCCTCGGGGGGTCGAGTCCTGCGCTATACAAGCACATAAATAAATAAATAAGGACGTCCTGCGACCCCGGAAAAGCCTGGTGGCCATAACTAATGACTGGCAGCAGTTTTGCTTTTAAGGCAGTTAATATTGGTCCGGCAGCTTGTCAGGTGTAAGCTCAGTTGCTTTAACAGGAATATCACCTTATTGGCCTTGGAAGACTGCTGCTTCAGGTGGACATTTGCCTTGGTCCGTTCCGTAAGCCAAACCCCTAGGTAATTGTACTCTGCCACTGTAATTATTTGTAAGTTTCCCATTAGCCACTGCGCTTTGTTTTTCAGGTGGTAGCTCCCAAAAAAGACGACCTTAGTTTTCCCTTGGTTGACTATAAGATTGTTATCTTTGTTGTATTGATTCAGTGCATTTAGGGCTCTCTGTAGGCCCACCCTCGTGTGGTCCATTATGGCAGTGTCATCAGCATATTGTAGCACCAGCAGCCTCATGCTGCTTAATCTCGGTGCTACTAAGCTGGGGCCTTTCAGGGCGTCCCCCAAGTCCGCCGTATACAGGTTAAAGAGGATGGGCGCCAACACGCATCCTTGTTTCAGACCGTTGTTTGTTGTTATTTTGGGGGACACTGTGCCGGCGCTAGTTTTGGCCTGCACCCAGGTGCCTTCATATAATGATCTAATTGCCTTTAGTAGGTTTGGCAAGACGCCCCCAATTTTTGAATTTTCGCCAAAACCTATTTCGTACTACTTTATTGAAGGCTGTGCTGTAGTCAATGAAGCAGCAAAAGAGTGGAGGATTTTTTCTTTTTTGCTGCTTCCGTTGCTGGGTGCACTAACACCAGAATGATGTCCATTGTTGATGACTTTGGTCTGAAATCAGTCTGATGGCAAGGGAGGATGCTTTTTCCTTTGGCCCATGTCTCCTGGTCCTTCAATATGAGGCGTGCATAGGCCTTGGCTTCAATGTCAAGCAGAGCCTCTTTCTGCATTTCTCTTGCTTCTTTCTGCACCTTTCTTTCCCTTCCTGCACCTTACTGTCTTCTTTCTGCACTTCACTTGCCTCTTTCTACACTTCTCTTGCCCCTTGCTGCACCTCACTTGTCTCTTTCAGCACCTTTGTTGCTTTTTTCTGCAGACCTCACCTCTTTCTATACCTCTCTTGCCCCTCTCTGTGCCTCCCTTGCCTCTTTCTGCACCTCTCTTGCCTCTTTCTGCACCTCACTTGCCTCTTTTTGCACTTCTCTTGCTTCTTTCTATACCTCTATTGCCACTTTCGGCTCCTCTCTTGCCTCTTTGTGCATTTCTGTTGCCTGTTTCTGCAATTCCCTTGCCCCTTTCTCGACCTCTCTTGCCTCTGCATCTCACTTGCCTCGTTATGCACCTCACTCTCTTCCTTCTGAACTTGTCTTGCCTCTTTCTGCATTTCTCCTGCCTTTTTCTGCACTTCTTTAGCCTCTTTTTGTACCTCTCTTGCCTCTTTCTGCACCTCAAATGCCTCTGTCTGCACTTCTTTTGCCCTTTCTGCACCCCTATTGCCTCTTTTTGCACCTCTGTTGGTTTTTCTGCACTGCTCTTGCTTGTTTCTGCACTTCTCTTGCTTGTTTCTGCAACTCTCTTGCATCTTTTTGCACCTGTGTTGCCTCTTTCTGCACCTTACTTGTTTCTTTCTGCACCTCGATTGCCTATTTCTGCACCCATGTTCCCTCTTTCTGTACCTTTCCTGCCTGTTTCAGCACCCCTCTTGCCTCTCTCTGTACCCCTGTTGCTTTTGTCTCTACTTCTCTTGCTCTTTGTACAGCCTTCATGCCTCTTTCAGCACATCTGTTGCTTCTTTCTGCACTTCTTTCTTTCTGTACCTTCCTGCCTCCTGCATTTTTCTGCACCCCTCTTGCCTCTTTTTGCACCGCTATTGGTTCTTTCTGTGCTGCTCTTGCATCTTTCTGCACCTCACTTGCCTCTTTCGGTACTTCTACTGCTTCTTTGTACACATCTGTTGCTTCTTTTAGCAATTCTCTTGTCTCTTTCTGCACTTCTCTTGCTCTTTCTACACCTCTGTTGCTTCTTTTAGCAATTCTCTTTCCTCTTTCTGCACTTCTCCACTTCTCTTGCTTGTTTTTGCACCTCTCCTGCTCTTTCTACACCCTTCATGCCTCTTTCAGCACATCTGTTGCACTTCTTTCTTTCTCTACCCTCCTGCCTCCTGTATTTCTCTGCACCCCTCCTACCTCTTTCTGTACTCTTGCTTATTTATACACCTCTCTTGCCTCTTTCTGCTCTTTGTGCATTTCTCTTGCCTGTTTCTGCACCTCCCTTGCCTCTTTCTGTACCTCACTTACCTCTTTCTACACTCTCTTGCTCCCTACCACACCTACTGCTTTGTACACCTCTGTTGCTTCTTTTAGCAATTCTTATGTCTCTTTCTGCACTTCTCTTGCTCTTTCTACACCTCTGTTGCTTCTTTCAGTAATTCTCTTGCCTCTTTCTGCACTTCATTTGCTTGTTTCTGCAGCTCTCTTGCATCTTTTTGCACCTCTGTTGCCTCTTTCTACACAGCATTTGCTTCTATCTGCACACATCTTGCCTCTTTCTGCACCCCTCTTTTCTCTTTCTGCACCCCTCTTGACTTTTTCTGCACCCCTCCCCTCTTTCTGCACCTCGCTTGCCTCTTTCTGTACCTCTGTTTCCTCTTTCCGCATCATTCCTGCCTGTTTTTACACCTCTCTTGCCTCTTTCTGTACCTCTGTTGCATTTTTCTGCCCTTCTCTTGCTCTTTCTGCACCCTACGTGCCTCTTTCAGCACCTTTGTAGCTTCTTTCTGCAATTTTCTTCTTTCTTTCTGCACCTCTCCTGCCTCTTTCTGTACCTCTCTTGCCTCTTTGAGCACCTCTTCTACCTTTTTATGTGCCGCTCTTGCTTCTTTTTTCACCTGTGTTGGTTCTTTCTGCACTGTTCTTGCTTCTTTCTGCATCTCACTTGCCTTGTTCTGCACTTCTTGTGCTTCTTTCTACACATCTATTGCCTCTTTCTGCACTTCTCTTCTTTCTTTCTGCACCCCTCCTGTCTCTTTCTGTAAATGTATTGCCTCTTTTGGCCCCTCTCCTACCTTTTTCTGCACTCCTCTTGCCTCTTTCAGCAACTCTGTTCCTTCTTTCTGCACTTATCTTCCTTCTTTCTGCTCCCATCCTGCCACTTTTTGTACCTCTCTTGCCTCTTTGTGCACCTCTCCTACCTCCTTCTGTACTCCTCTTGCCTCTTTTTGCACCTCTGTTGGTTCATTCGGCACTGCTATTGCTCCTTTCTGCATCCCTCTTTCTGCACTCTTCTTTTCTCTTATTGAACCGCTCTTGCCTCTTTCTGCACCCCTGTTCCCTCTTTCAGCACCTTTCATGCCTGTTTCTTTACCCCTCTTTCTGTACATCTGTTGGTTCTCTCTTTACTTCTCTTGCTCTTTCTGCACCATTCGCGCCTCTTTCAGCACATCTGTTGCTTCTTTCTGCACTTCTCTTCCTTCGTTCTGTACCCCTCCTGCCACTTTCTCTACATCTCTTGCCTCTTTGTGCACCTCTTCTACCTTTTTCTGTACAGCTCTTGCTTCTTTTTTGCACCTCTGTTAGTTCTTTCTGTACTGATTTTGCGTCTTTCTGTACTTTTTCTTGCTTCTTTCTACGCCTATGTTGCTTCTTTCAGCAATTCTTTTACCTCTTTCTGTACTTCTCATTCTTTTTTATGCATCCCTTCCACCTATTTGTGTACCTCTCTTGCCTCTTTGAGTACCTCTCATATCTCTTTCTGCAATCCTCTTGGCTCTTTCAGCACCTCTATTCCTTCTTTCTGCACTTTTCTCCCTTCTTTCTGCACCCCTCCTGCCTCTTTCAGTACCTCTCTTGGCTCATTGTGTACCTTTTCTACACTTTTCTGCACCACTCTTGCTTTTTTTGGCACATCTGTTGGTTATTTCTGCACTGTTCTTGCTTCTTTCTGCACCTCAGTTGCCTCTTTCTGTACTTCTCTTGCATCTTTCTACACCTCTGTTGCTTCTTTAAGCAATTCTTTTGCCTCTTTCTATACTTCTCTCATTTCTTTCTGCATCCCTCCTGCCTCTTTCTATACTTCTCTTGTCTCTTTGTGCACATCTACTACCTATTTTTGTACTCCTCTTGCCTCTTTTTGCACCTCTGTTCGTTCATTCTGCTCTGCTTTTCCCTCTTTCGGCACCCATCTTGCCTCTTTCTGCACTCTTCTTTTCTCTTTCTGCACCTCTCTTGCCTGTTTCTGCACCTCTCTTGCCTCTTTCTCTACCTCTGTTGGTTATTTCTATACTACTCTTGCTCTTTCTGCACCCTTCACGCCTCTTTCAGCACATCTGTTGCTTCTTTATGCACTTTTCTTCCGTCTTTCTGCACCCCTCTAGCCTCTTTCTGTACCTCACCTGCCTCTTTGTGCAATTCTCCGTCCTTTAACTGCACCACACTTGCGTCTTTTTGCACATCTGTTGGTTCTTTCCGTTCTGCTCTTCTTTCTGTGCCTCACTTCCCTCTTTCTGCACTTCTCTTACTTTTTTCTACACGTGTGTTACTTCTTTTAGCAATGCCCTTGCCTCTTTCTACACTTCTCTTCCTTCTTTCTGCACAGCTTCTGTCTCTTTCTGTACCACTCTTGCCTCTTTGTGCACCACTCATATCTCTTTATGCACTCCTCATGCTTCCTTTTGTACCTCTGTTGGTTCATTCTGACCGCTCTTGCTCCTTCCTACACCCCTTTTGCCTATTTATGCACCCTCTTTTCTTTTTCTGCACCTCTCTTGCCTCTTTCTGTACCCCCGCTCCCTCGTTCTGTTCCCTTCCTGCCTGTTTCTACGCCTCTCTTGCCTTTTTCTGTACCTCTGTTGTTTCTTTATGCACTTCTCTTGCTCCTTCTGCACCCTGTGTGCCTCTTTCAGCCCCTCTGTTGCTTCTTTCTGAACATGTCCCCCTTCTTTCTGTACCCCTCCTGCCTTTTTCTGTACCTCTCTTGCCTCTTTGTGAACCTCTGTTACCTTTTTTGCACCCTTCATGTCTCTTTTTGCACCTCTGTTGGTTATTTCTACACTGAGCTTGTTTCTTTCTGCACCTCACTTGCCTCTCTCTGTACTTTTCTTGCTTCTTTCTACACCTCTGTTGCTTTTCATTTCAGCAATTCTCTTGCCTCTTTCTGCACTTTTCTTCCTTATTTCTGCACCCCTCCTGCCTCTTTCTGCACCTGCAAACTCTGTGTGCACCTCGCTTGCCTTTTTCTGCACTTCACTTTCTTCTTTCTGAACCTCTCTTGCTTGTTTCTGCACCTCTGTTACTTCTTTTTGTACTTCTCTTACCTCTTTCTGCACCTCTTACTTAGAGGTAGTTTTATTCCTCCTGCCCTATTATGTAATAGGGCCTTACAGGAGAGGTCATGCCAATCACAGGGGTACCCCAATCCATAGTGTACCCTGGTGTATGTAAGTGTTTTCACTGTATTCAAAGTGTCTTTTAGCATACCACTGGCTCCGTGCCAGATCAGTCAGAGTCAGTTACCACCTGTACTAGTCAGAAAAAAGTTGGGGGCACAGGATGCCTTTGCAACAAGGCTTCTTTCTGCACCTCTGTTCGTTCTTTCTGCATATCTCTTGCTTCTTTCTGCACCTTTCTTTGTCTTTCTGGACTTCTTTTGCCTCTTTCTGCATTTATCTTGCTTCTTTCTGTGCTTTTCTTCCTCTTTCTGCACATGTCCTACTTCTTTAAGGATAGCTAGAAAAGAGCATTTAAAAAACCTTTGAAATTCAATGAAAAAAACATAAGTTTCAGGGAAATTATAGTTAGGAATTAGCATTTAAAACCCCCCTGAAATTCACTGAAAAAAACATACGTTTCAGGGGCGTTATAGTTAGAAATTAGCATTTCAAAAACCTTTAAAATTCACTGAAAAAAAACAAAGATTTCAGGGTCGTTCTGGTTAGAAATCAGCATTTAAATACCCTTGAAATTCACTGATACATAGGTTTCACGGACTTTATGTACAGAAATTAGCATTTATAAAACCTTAGAAATTCTCTGAAAAAAAACACGGGTTTCAGGGACATTATACTTAGTTGGACATTTCACTCGTACAAAACCAGGAAAATTTGGTTGTTATAGTTCATCGAGCTAACTATAACTTGCGCCCCTGCAATGCACTGCTTATAACGTAACTTAATACAAAGTTCATGACATGGTCAGTGACATCACAGATGACATCACTGATGACATCGTGTGATAATCTGATGCACCTCCTCACTTCCTAATATAACTTTTTGTTACACCCACTCTAAGATACAGACTACCATTTTCGAAACCATAGACACACCAATACCAGTTACTACACACCCACTAATTGATTCCTAGGTCTACACACACAGATCCACTCATTCACCCATACAGTCACTCATACATGCAGTCACTCATCAATACTGCACTATCATATGCACTCACCCACCTATACAGACACTCACACACTACCACTCATCCATAGAATTACTCACACTCCTAGTCAGTCATGCAAATAATCAATCATTCTCCCATTTACTCACCTATACCATTATACACACACAACCTCACTTATTCATACAGATACTAACACATACTTAGGGCTCCATTAGAATTGTGGGTGAGCTTTGTCCCGCACTCCGGATTAGTATGTGCCCACCACACTGGCTGGCACATGGTGCATCTGCAACATTGCGGCAGGCGGTGCAGAGAGCACTGTCCGCCGCAATGCCACAGAGGCACGTTGTGTGTTTCAATGTACAACGTGACAGGCACCGCGCGGTGCCTGCCACGTTGTGCATTGAAACGCAGGGGGTACCATAAGTACCCCCCATGTGCACCCCCCACCCCCCTCAGAGTCCCTGGGGGCCAGCACTGGGCCCCCGCAAGCAGACTCCACATGCCTCATGTTCCCGCGCACATTCTAATATGGCACACCGCCACCATATTGAACACTTTTCTGCCCAGTCGACTTGTCGACCAGGTGGAAAAGCATCGGACGGTTGAAGACCCACCCAGCCGTTGTAGTATGACGGGGGGACTTTGCTGCAAGGATGGTGGGTGGATCACCCCGCTGGGCCAGCGGTGACTACTGTTGACCCGGCAGGGGCGATCCACCCGCCATCCTAATTGGGCCCTATGTCTCTTATACTATCAATGATACAAGGTTACACTCATACATACAGCCACTCTCACAAGCACTCACCCTCACATATAGTCATTTATTTACTCCAACACTCACATATACTGCCTTTCACATATGTAGTTACTCACACATGTACCACTGAGACATCCATTCACTCACCAACACATCCATACACACACTCACCCACCCACACAGCCCTTCACAGATGCATTCTTGAACCCATACACTAAGTGAATCACCCACTCACACATCTATTGACAGAGTCACCTACCCCCCGCCCACCCACACAGACACTCAGGCACCCATACAGATACTCAGACAAGCAATATTATGAGTCAAAGGTCCAACTAACTATAACGTTCGTGAAACCTATGATTTTTAGTGAATTTCAAAGGTTTTTTAAATGCTAATTCCTAACTAAAATGTCTGTAAAACCTATGTTTTTTTCTGTGAATTTTGAAAGTTTTTGAAATGGTAATTTCATATTTTAATATTTATAAAACCTATATTTTTTCAATTTTTTTTGTAATATTTTGGAACTCTATTATCCTTTTTTTGTAACTTTAAAAATCATGTAATGTTTTATATCTTCAAAAAATATATATATATATTTATTTTTTTAGAAAACTAGAATCCCGTACCAGTAGTGTACCAAGCTCCATCAGCATGCAAATCCTATCTGCCATATTGCTAAGCTCATAAATAATGCGCATTTCATATCCAACGGGTTTGTGGCACCGCGTCCCATGTAACATAATATACTTATGAGATTGCGGCAGCTGCTACTTTCATATGCAACTGGTACGCAGTACCAAGCCACGCATTACGTCATATATGTATGGGGTCGCACCCGCTTCGCGTTGCTTATGCGGCGAGTGCACGCTGACAGGCCCTGTGTTACATCATAGATGCATGGTGTTGCACGCTGACAGGCCCTGTGTTACATCATAGATGCATGGTGTTGCGCCGGGTAAGCCATTCCCTAATTTTTTTTATGTCTCAAAATTTATCTGAATACATTTAAAGTGTATATGAGAGCAAGCGATAATCTAAAATATTTTAAACATTTATATATTTCTAACTGTAATAAACTGATATTATGGTAAATATATTTTCTCAAAATCACGTCAGGTGCGGCCTCCTTCCGCGCTTGGTGCGCGATTGCCATATGACCTTAAAAAAAGCATTTGATTGGTTCATAACATTTCACATTGTAACAGTTGGAGGACCCCACCCATTTTAGTCATTCTCTCTACAGCGTTTTATGAGACACCTCTTCTGCTTATAGAGCTTTTTTGAAAAAGTTTTTTGCTGTGTACACATATCTTATACTACACACAACATGCAAAGATCCTCTTGATCAATATTCATGGTCTGTACAGTAGCCTTCCACGTGTGATGGCCATGCATCTGAAACGCTACATCAAAAAACAAATGTGTGTTACACGATTCTCCTTGTGTGTGTTTGTGGCTCAAAGGGGTATCATCAGCCATGGGCAGAGTGCACATCCTAGAGCACATGTGACAAACCGTAAAGAGTAATGTGTAGATTTGTGTTGCAGTATGCTCTGTTGTCAGGCTTTACCAGTATAGTAGTGTGTCATATGTGAGACTTTCAGATTCACATTTGACATGCATTGCTTGACTGTAATGAGCATTATCACTGTGTATGACGTAGCCTCACTGCTGATCCTCCCTCCATCCGAGCACATTCAAATGTGTGCGTTTCAAAATTACCGCACACCATTGACATGCGTGTCTGCGCATATCCACATGCTTGATAAAGACATGTGATGTTGGCCATTCAATGTTTTTGGACAGCATCTCATTAGCGATAGTTGTCACCCTCCCGGTACATGCTACATTAATGTAAATTGCAGATTGTGTGACGTCAAAACTGCAACAGGGACACACACATATGTACACTTCCTGGCCATGCAAAAACAGAACAACGCCCAGGTCCCTGGAATAATTATTCACACCCCTATGCTGACCTGGCTTACGCAAGCTCAGCCCACTTTCCTTATGTATAAATAGGATAACAACGACACCACATGTCCCAGTTCTTCCACACTGCCTCAGGTGATATGGCGGCATCCACCTCGCATATCACAAAGCGCAATTAAAAAAAAGGAATCCATGAGGTCTACACCATCCTGGCAATCAAAACTCCATCTGAATTGCGAACCCTGCTGGGCATAGTGTTTGGACACACAACAATGACAGCAGGTGAGCAGTGTGGCCTGGGTGCACAGGGGCTGAAAATTAGCGCAGTGCGGCTGAAGGGGTTGGGTGCATTAGCTTGGGTGCGCAGGTGCAACAAGCGTTATTGCTGTGCATAATGATGTGATCTCTCACCTCATTCAGTCACTTCTCATTTTAAGGACCTGCTGGACCATACTGTGGGCCTGGGCCAGTGGGCAGTGCTGCCCTACAGACATGCGTTGGTTTTGGGGCACTGTAATGAGCTGAATACTAAGTGTACATGCACACAGGTTTCTGCTACTGCATTACAGACACACATTATGCTTCTAACATACGCTGTGTTCCTTTGTATGTGAATATTGGCATAACATTTTATTATTTAACCTTCTGTATTCTCGTGCACTCCCACTCCTCTTTGAACCACGATCGTGCCCTGAGCATTCTGTATGTATGTGTATGGGGTCGCACCCGCTTCGCGTTGCTTATGCGGCGAGTGCACGCTGACAGGCCCTGTGTTACATCATAGATGCATGGTGTTGCACGCTGACAGGCCCTGTGTTACATCATAGATGCATGGTGTTGCGCCGGGTAAGCCATTCCCTAATTTTTTTTATGTCTCAAAATTTATCTGAATACGTTTAAAATGTATATGAGAGCAAGCGATAATCTAAAATATTTTAAACATTTATATATTTCTAACTGTAATAAACTGATATTATGGTAAATATATTTTCTCAAAATCACGTCAGGTGCGGCCTCCTTCCGCGCTTGGTGCGCGATTGCCATATGACCTTAAAAAAAGCATTTGATTGGTTCATAACATTTCACATTGTAACAGTTGGAGGACCCCACCCATTTTAGTCATTCTCTCTACAGCGTTTTATGAGACACCTCTTCTGCTTATAGAGCTTTTTTGAAAAAGTTTTTTGCTGTGTACACATATCTTATACTACACACAACATGCAAAGATCCTCTTGATCAATATTCATGGTCTGTACAGTAGCCTTCCACGTGTGATGGCCATGCATCTGAAACGCTACATCAAAAAACAAATGTGTGTTACACGATTCTCCTTGTGTGTGTTTGTGGCTCAAAGGGGTATCATCAGCCATGGGCAGAGTGCACATCCTAGAGCACATGTGACAAACCGTAAAGAGTAATGTGTAGATTTGTGTTGCAGTATGCTCTGTTGTCAGGCTTTACCAGTATAGTAGTGTGTCATATGTGAGACTTTCAGATTCACATTTGACATGCATTGCTTGACTGTAATGAGCATTATCACTGTGTATGACGTAGCCTCACTGCTGATCCTCCCTCCATCCGAGCACATTCAAATGTGTGCGTTTCAAAATTACCGCACACCATTGACATGCGTGTCTGCGCATATCCACATGCTTGATAAAGACATGTGATGTTGGCCATTCAATGTTTTTGGACAGCATCTCATTAGCGATAGTTGTCACCCTCCCGGTACATGCTACATTAATGTAAATTGCAGATTCCATCGTGGTATCAAGACACCATCCCCAACCGGAGACCTGCTGTGCCAGCCTGAGAGAGGCACCCCGGAGTCGGAGCTCTCACTGGCACATCGTTGGAATGCAGTAAAGCCTCGGTGCGCAAGAGCTGCAATTGAGCACAGTGTGGGGGAAGGGGCTGGGGTGCAGCAGACTGGTGCACAGTTGAAGGCAAGCGATGTTGCTGTAGATAATAATGTAACTCTGGCCTCATTCATATCTCTGTTTCATTTTAAGGACATGCTGGACCACACTCTTTCTCGGGGACCCCAAAATTCCGGACACTGGAGGTGAAGAGTGAGGGCTGTGTGCAGTAGGCTGACGATATGTCTCCTCCTTCCGCTGTTCTTTTGACTTTCCCTCCCCTTCTCCCTTTCACCCACTCGCTCTATGTCCCATTATCACTTTCTTCCTTTCATTCTGACTACCCTTCTTTTTCCCTTGGACATGGCACACATACTTATGTTTATTTTTTGTCTTGCAGGTTTTGTACGCTGCTTCCGGGGCAGTCCCACCCACATATTTCATGTTATATTGTTGTTTTTCTTTATTAGTGTTGTTTTAATAAAGGTTATTTTTTTACTAATAAATAAGTGAGTGTATGGGTCTTCTCTTTCTGACAACACTTGTCTAGTTTATTGTGAAAATCGTCGGTTGATAGGAGGTTATGAGGGAAAACATTTGTAATTTTGCGGTGCACCTACCAAATATAAACCAGCAGACTATATACATAAATGAAACCTGGATAATTCTACAAATGCAAGGGTTCTATGAGTGTATCACCTTATAACATCATGAGTACTGCCCGTGTCATTCCAGAACCAATAAGGCACTGCCTAGGGCCACTGAGGCTTCAGGGACTGGCGAGGCCCACCCTGCATATTTTAGTAAAGCCCTGGAGAGTGGTGATCCCCAGACTTGAGTTGGCCTCGAAGCCACCCGAACAATTAGTAAACAATACCCGGGGACGTGGTGATCCCCTATTCTGCAAAACGTCTCTGTGCCCTCCCACACCTAATTTACATGTGAGATTAAGGTCCCCAGTACTGCGAGACCCCGCAATCTAATAATAGGATTGGCTCCGGAACATTACCCACCTGGGGGCTCATTTACAGGAAAGGGTGAGCCCCCCTAAATAAAATTCTCTCTATTTTAACCGTCCGGATCCGCTTTATTGAAGTGAAATGAGGTTTTCCTCCTCTCACTTCAACAAGGCAAACAAGGATTTGCTATCACTGGCTGGAAGTCATGCTCCCGTCCTGTAATAGCAAACATAAATGTCCCGCGGATGCCACCACAGGACATTGTATGAGCTGTGTCTGGGAGGGGGTGCTGCATAGGGCCATGATGCATTGGTTACTGCATAACTACAGAATTAGTTTAAACGCATACTAACACTACTTGCACACGTGTAGTACAGCGACCAGAGTGTAGTGAAGAGGCAGAGGAAAAATCAAAAAATATAAATCCTACGAGAGGTCAGATGACATAGTTCGATGAACCGATGACCCTGGAATGAGTAGAAACAGGTTCACAAAAAAAAGCGGGTCTTTAGCAGAACACAAGGAAGCTCGAAATATTGGTGAGTACTGCCTTTTTACCTTCTCCCTCTCGTCGCCAAATATATATAGTGAAGAGGCAGACAGCAGTGGATCCGATAAGTAGATTTATTGCAGGAAAACAAGACAGCTTAAACACCCACCAACAGGACCAGACAGCAAGGCAACCGTCTTCTTCAGCACCGTATACAAACTCCCGAGGATTCCCCTCATGACAGTCCTACATTCTAACATTACATACTTACATTCCAGTAGCATTACATACTAACATTCTACTATGACTTACATTGGAATACTTCACATGACTACACATGACTTTACAGCAATGAGCTCATGGTTTCATCCACAAGTCTTGAGACCGGTAAAGGTGAGTAGTTTGCTTCCCACTCCCTGTATTGTATAAACGCAAACTAACACTACTTCCACAGGTATTCTAAAGCGCCCAGATCACATCACTTTACAGCAATGAGATTATGGTTTAGGCTCATGGTTTAATCCCCGAGTCTTCAGACCAGGAGGGGTGACAAGTTTGCTTCCCACTCCCTGTATAAACACATACTAACACTACTTACACAGTTATACTACACCGGCCAATATGCTACAGCGTCCAGAGCCCATCACCTTACAGCAATCAGCTCAGTCTGATCCTCCAGTCTTCACACCGATAGGCGTGAGTACTTCGCTTCCCACATCCAGTATAGTATAAAAGCATGGTAGGGGTCAGTAGTTCACTTCCCACTCCCTGCATGGTATAAACGCCTACTAAAGCTACTTGCACATGTATGCTACAAAGACCAGAGCAGATCACTTTACAGCAATGAGCTCACGGTTTAGGCTATCGGTTTCATACCCGAGTGTAGCAGCATCTCATCTCAGCACCTTGTCACTCTGAGCAACACCGCACTTTCAGACTGGTAGGAGTGACTACTTCGCTTTGCACTCTCCCACAGAGATTACAGTGCTCCTATCCTCCTTCGTTTCAACGGAATCACAAAATGACCGCCAACACTTCCTTGTTGCAACAGCTCGCAGCCAATAAGCAGCAAGCTTGTGGTTGTAATGCCTCAGCCAATCAGATGGCAGAATTCCCAAAAATCAATATCTGTAAATTTCAATATTTCTCCAAAACTACTGAACGGATTTACACCAAATAAACAAAAGCGTGCATTCTAGACCAAGTTCCCTTTCCCTGTCACATTTGGGGTAATTCCGTTCACCCATTCGACCTGTAGCCTTTTCTAAAGTTTCCTATGGAAATTCAATGGAGAAAACACATTTTGGGACCCCCTTTTTTCTAGGCCCCTCTTGAAGAATCACCCCAAAACTTTGAACATATGAGCTGATTTGAATGAAGAATTAGTTTGGAAGAGTTCATGAAGATTCGTTTAGACCTAACTATAACTATATATATATATATATATATATATTCACTGAAAAAACCATAGGTTTCACACCAGTTATAGGTAGGAATTAGCATTTAAAAAACCTATTAAATTCACTGAAAAAACCATAGGTTTCACACCAGTTATAGTTAGCTGGAAATTTTACTGATATAAAACCATTGAAATTCCCACGTTATAGTTAGTCGGACTCACTATAACTTGCGCGTGCAATGCACTGCTGATGACATCACATATTACATCACTCATGACATGGTCAGTGACATCACTCATGACATCACTGATGACACCATCCAGTGAATGTGTGTCTTTCTGAAAAATAAATAAATAAGAAACATTTTTTAAATAAGTGTCTAAATGGATGTTTTTTTAAAAAAAATTGATTGGTTAACTGGCTTATTACGTGTATCTTAGTGAATACATATATTAGCGAGTAATGTTTAAATATTTAAATATATGTATCAGTGTTTCACTTTGTGTATAAGTGGCTGCATGGGTTGGTGAGTAGCTACATGTGTGTGTATATGGGTTATTAGATTTTTTTTAGTATCAGTATGAGTGTCTGTATGGTTTGGTGGGGCTGTTACTTAGCACATAGATGCATCAATGACTGACTCACTGTTTGTATGTGTTTTGAAGACAGCATTTGTGTAGGATTGTATGGGTGGATGAGTGTGTATATGTGTGTGTTAGAGAGTGAATGCCTCTCTCACTAGTGTCTTTATGAGTAACTACATATGTTTTAATCTTGTATATATGAGAATTGATGTATATAAGTAAGTATATGTGAGAGTGAGAGATTGAAAGAGTTCCTGTTTAAATAAGTATGTGTTTCTATAAGTGATTGTTTAAGAGAGTAAGTATGTGTAAGTTTCCTTAGAAGTAATGTGCTAATGTGTGTATAGTTGTATATGCAAATAAATGGATGTTTATTAGTTTATTTGTATGTGTGAGTATATGTATGAGTAAGTTTTTGATGACTGTCAGTGTGTAACAGAATGAATAGGGGTATCACTACATATGATGAGTGAGTATATGTATGAGTGAATACATAAAACTGTTGGTGAATGTGTGAATTTGTATATAGATGGTGAAATTACTGAATTGGTTGTTGTAACTGGTATGGGTATATCCACTTTTTTGTTAATGTTTGTTTCTATTTTTGAATATGTGTTTCAAAGGTTACTTTACAGTGAAAGGAGGTCTGTCACTCTGTCACAAGGATGGTGTCATCAGTGATGTCATGAGTGATGTCACTGACCATGTCATGAGTGATGTAATATGTGATGTCATCAGCAGTGCATTGCACGCGCAAGTTATAGTGAGTCCGACTAACTATAACGTGGGAATTTCAATGGTTTTATATCAGTAAAATTTCCAGCTAACTATAACTGGTGTGAAACCTATGGTTTTTTCAGTGAATTTAATAGGTTTTTTAAATGCTAATTCCTAACTATAACTGGTGTGAAACCTATGGTTTTTTCAGTGAATTTCATAGGTTTTTTAAATGCTAATTCCTAACTATAACTGGTGTGAAACCTATGTTTTTTTCAGTGAATTTCATAGGTTTTTTTAATACTAATTTTTAACTTTTTGTAGGGCTTCATACCTATGTACGTTTTATTGAATTTCTAAGCTTATTTTTTCGCAAATGTCTTTACCTGAGAAAGGTATGTTTTTCTAAAAATGAACCCTATAATGTATATTAAGATACTATTTTTATTTTAAAATAGTTTTTTCCTTTTTTTTTTATATTTGACTCTGGAGCGCTCCCGGTGCGCATACCGATAAACGCCCGGGTGCGCGCACCGTCAGCGCATCAACAAAAAAAAAGAGAAAAAAAATAATGAAGGAGTGACCATAAGAAATGGGGACAGAGAGAGTGGTGTTAAGAGAAAGAGAGCTAAAGGGAGGAACACAGAGGGACTGTGTAATAGATAGTAAGACAGATAAAAAGTGTAAGAAGAAATAACTGAGAAAAAAAAATGAATAAGGGAGCAAAAGAAAAGAAGAAATAGGAAGAAGACAAAAGCAGAGGTTCCGGGAGAATGTAAATGGATGATGAAAGTAAAAGGAAGGACAGTTAAGCATGTGAATGACAGGTAGTGACGGAATGAAAGAAAAGGAATAGTAGTGATGGAGGGATAGTAAATAGCAGTGAATATAAGCAAAGAGGGGTGAAACAGGGTACATGTAAGTGAATAAGGGTAAGACATGGGGAATAATACAGCGAAAGAAGAAAGAGAGTAAAAGAAGGAGTGTCACAAAGGAACTAAGTGAACCAGTAAAAAAGGTAAGTGAAGGAGTGTGCATAGACAGAGGTACTGAAAGAAGTTGAATGTGGTAGGAAGTAAACATGGAAGAAAAGAATACGTGAGAAAAGCAAAGTAAGGAAACAGGGGTGAGGTAGGGTGAGAGAAAAATAGTGAAAATAAAACCAAAGATGATAACAAAAAAGATTTTGTAAACACACTTACCATATAATCAATGCAAACTTGTATCTATGAAAGATAAAAGAAAAAACACGTTATAATTTTTTAAAAATATATAATAAAATAGAAGCAACAGTTCATGAGGTTTAAAAATCTACAAAAGTTTACTAAGAAATGATGCAATAGTGAAGGATACAAAAACAGAAAGAAAGTAATGTAGAAAGAGAAAAAAAAAGGAAAAAGAAATAGAAAGAAAACAAATTCCTAAAGATAAATAAGATACTAAAAGAATGTAAGATATCAAATCAAAATCAGTAAAGATAAGAAAATAAAAGAAAAATGAGTGAAAAGGAGAGAAGTCTGATTGAGAAACTATAAATAAAAAAGAGGAATAGAAGATGATTGAGAGTGAGTGAAGTAAAGTAACAGAGTGAAGGGATGAAAGGAATGAAGTTAGTATAGAACGATGGATAAAACAGGAGTGAGAGAGTAAGTACACAGAAAGACAAAAGGAAGAACTAAGTGAACTACAGTACAATGGATGCGAAAGAAAAAAAATGGAGAAAAAGAAAGAGAGGGTTAGGAAACTAAAGCAGTGGTACTGTGAGAATATGAAAAAGATAAAAAGTGGTGGAAGGAACAGAGGAAATGCAGACAGTTCCTATTAGATTAAGAAGTTGTGAATGAAGTGCACTAAAGAAACAGCGATGAAAAAAGAGTGTAAATTAGTAAAGAGAGGTAAATAAGGGTGAAAAAGAAAATGAGTATAAGACAATGTGAACACAATATAAATTACACAATGCAAACTACACAATAACTTCTACAATATGTTACATTATTTATTTTTGCTGTTCTCAGAATATATTGAATTTCACTTAAATTAGTGAGATCAAAGTCTTCATCTTATAACAGCGGGAAAAAAAAAACACAATCTAAAAGATTGTGTTTAAAAAAACCCATTCAAACATACATCTCATATAAGTACACTAATCTTTGATTCACTTACTTTTCCGTGAGACCAAATTGCAGATAGTGAAGGTCCTTTTGGTGGAAAAAAGTCTGCTGTGCTCTATAACTTCCATTTCATCGACTTCCTATGAAAAAAGATCTAACAACATCATATGTTACACTTTCCTCACGGCCAATTTGTGTCAGATATATCAGTATTTTTTACTTTGAGATCCACTTAAAGTATCTACATGAGATTGCAGATAGTGAAGGTCCTTTTGGTGAAAAAAAGTCTGCTGTGCTCTATAACTTCGATTTCATCAACTTCCTATGAAAAAAGATCTAACAACATCATATCTTACATTTTCCTCACGGCCAATTTGTGTCAGATATATCAGTATTTTTTACTTTGAGATCCACTTAAAGTATCTACATGAGATAAATAATTTAAAATATTAGATTAACTAACTAACTAACTAACTTTTATTAACTATTCCCGTCTTCAAAGGCCAGTTCCCTTTACTAAAACTTTGGTTTTAAAAACACTAGATAAGAATTTGTAGAGTCATAAGGCAAACGTTGTTTATAAGTTAAATGAGAATCATTGCAGTAACTCCATCCATTTTCAGATTTTAAGTAGCATGTATAATGTCCTGAGGTGGTCGAAGATCCATCATGATAAATAATAGCTTCAGTTGTAAAGGTCCTTCCAGAAATTGATAACTGAGAAGCCACAAAATTTTTGATAGAAGTTGTCAATTTAGTTCCATCAGGTCTACATCGTTGGAAAACTAAAATAATATACTGCCCATACCTTTGTATAAATAATGTGGACAGCATTGTACAGTTACATTGGGTACACACCATATTATGATCTGCTGCTTTAACTAGATTTTTAAAAGACACTGATTTACAGTCTGGTAAAGTCAAATATATAAATCTTTCAGTGTCTATTCTAGTAGTACTTGATAAACTACAATTGTGGCAGTCATGCTGCCATTGATAAGAAAGACTGAAAAGATTATCTACATCTACACCTTCATCTTCCAAAACACCAAACATATACATTAAAAATTCCTGACAATCCTGCTGAATGTTCTGTGAAAATGTATCTTGACCAGAACACAAATCTAAAATATTTCGAATTTCTGTTACACTTTCTATTTGTGCTGTAACACTGCTACATTTCTGAAACACAGAATTCAATAAACCACACAATCTTTGATCCCGATTTTCAACAATCTGTTCTTGTAAACTTTTAAGAAAAAAAACAACATTAACCACTACATTAGCATAGCAGTTGACACCAGAACTATTTTCAAACTGAAATCCAACAACATTTTCTCCACAATTCTTTTTCTTCCTGTTTTCAATTACAGTTTTCTCTACTTTTTGTCTTTTTGCAACTACCTCACTACAATTATCCTCATTTCTTCTTTTTCGGCCTACCACACGTTTTTCAAACAGAGGATATTGAGGCAAATGTGGAGCATACTCTCTTCTTAACCTATTGTATTCTTTAACACAATCTAGATCGGCAGAAATCTTTGTCTCATCACACGCAATCAAGTACAATCCTGATAAAGTTCTGACTCGAGATAATGCCACATATGCCATACCCTCTTTAAACACAGATCTTCCAATGTTCACCAATGCACTATCTACACTTAAACCTTGAGATTTATGAATTGTCACCGCATACGCCAAACAAACAGGAAACTGTTTTCGGCGAACATATAAGTCTTTTACAAGTAAAAATCTAGCAGAACAACGACTTATTTGTTGTACTTGTTCAATGCCATCAAATTTTATTTTTAAAAATTCAATTCCATCTCTATTTCTGTAATTCACAAAATCAACAACATAACCCATTGCTCCATTTACCAGACCGCTTTCAACATTTAAATTCCTTCTCAAAATGATACGACAATTTAAACACACATTCAGAGTCTTTTCAAAACCAGC
This sequence comes from Lissotriton vulgaris, assembly GCF_964263255.1. Taxonomy (NCBI): domain Eukaryota; kingdom Metazoa; phylum Chordata; class Amphibia; order Caudata; family Salamandridae; genus Lissotriton; species Lissotriton vulgaris. Next base: position 1,537,916,094 of record NC_141695.1, read on the forward strand.
TGTTTTTGAAATACTTTTCTCCAATGAATGCAATTTAGTTTTCAAATTTTCTGACAAAACAATTGTTGCACCCATATGCTCTATTTTATCTATTGCTTCCAGTTTCACAATCTCTTCATTTTCTAAGTCTAACATTTTTTGGTTGAAGATGGAACATTCTTGCAGAGTTGGCATCAAACATATCCCAGATTTCTTCTCAGTCATTTTTTTAAAAATATTCTCTGGAAGAATGTTTTCATTTGCATACAAATTTGAAATTAATCGACTATGCAAAGCTTTTTTCCCTTTCTCAGTCATTTTTCCAATTCTTACATCTTGTAGAATATTTTTATAATCTTCATCCTTGGCCTGTCGCATATTTTGAAGCAGTTCAGCATATTTAAAATTTAGCCATATATTAACATTTCCAATGCTTCCAAGGGACTTCCTGGTATCTTCATGCGTGAGCATTTTAAACACTGGTTGTCCTTTTACTGGAGTCAACTGCAATAGATCTCCAAAAACAATAATGTGTTTTCCTCCAAATAACACATCATAGTCTGTTTTAAGAATTTCTTGCATTCTCAAATGCACAAAAGCAAGCATTAGATTTGAGACCATTCTTACTTCATCTATGATAAGAAGTTTCATTTTCTTCAAGACTCTTGAAACTTCAGAACACGCATCTCCAGATAGCTTGTTGTAATGCAATTTATTATCATGTTCAACTGGCAGCATCAATAAACGATGTAGAGTAATCCCTTTAATGTTATGTGCTGCCAGACCAGTTGGAGCAGTTACAACACAAGACAGTGGTGAATCAGTCCTTTTCTGCAGATAACTTGCAACGGCTTTAATTAGAAAACTTTTTCCTGTCCCCGCTTCTCCACTTACATACAGTCAGACAGGGTCAAATAATATACATGAGCACTCTTTTTTCTCATGTCTGAATCCATGTTCAATCTGCTCTGTGACTTCATCATATATCTTTTTCTGCTCAATGTTTAGTTGCTTTACCAAATCTTCTAAGTTAACTCCATCCTCTTGAGCTTGTTCCATAGCTCTTTCCACCTCATCCATGGCAGTGGCAGCTTCATTTTGGATAATTGGTCCTCCTAGTGGATCCTGGCTCAATGAAGTAGAACTCTGACTATCTTGAGAACTGTTTCTAGCTATCTCTTCAGCAATTGTGGTTTCTTGCTCCATTTCTTCATTCAACATTTGCAGATAATTTAGAAAAATAGGACATTCTATGGTATCCTTAGTTGCATTAAAAGAGTCTTCATAACAGAGAAAATCTCCAAGTAGTTCCTCTTCTGTACGCCATGGCTTAAAGAGTTGCAAAAGAGCTAAATAGTAAAATTCTCTTTTGTCTAGAACTTCACAACTCAATTTTCGATGATTAATCAAATGGCCTTTTTTCTGCTTCACTAGACATCCTTCATAGCCAATGAGTGCATATTTTCCATTATTGATATCTTCTGTGATGTTCCTCTTATAACTGTAGTTTTGAAGAACTTCATACAAACATGTGTTCTCAAGGTGAGTACTTCTATTTGGATAGTATGTATCCAACATATTTGTCTTCAAAATATCTGTACTGTTTGGTTCTTTTTCCGCCAAATATTCAATTTCTTGTACAGATTTCAAAACTCGGTTTCGTGTTGCAGCAAGACCAAGACTCACCCAAATGATTGTTCTTGATTTGGCATAGAGACTTGCTGATGATAACCGATCAGAACATTCATATGCTCCAATTTCTCGATGCGACAACATCTTCAGACTGAAACTGTATAATTTCTTGCTTAGACTCTTTTCATGTGAAATGTCCTCCCACATTTCCTTCAGTTCTGTCTTTTCTTTTTTGGTGATGTAAGATGTCACATATCGAGCCACAGCAATAGAGTTGTCAGCAACGAACTGAATATCCATGTTAGCATTCCACATGGACAAAATCACTGGGTTGTAATCGTTGATGTACTTAGATTCTTCATTTCTTTTCAAATTATATGTGTTTTTGGGAGATTTTCTCGTCACAGTATGTCGTAGAGATGACATCAAATTATTTACTCTTCCCTTAGAAATCACTGGTCGAGGAAATGCAAAACGACATTTCGTGTAGTACTTTTCCTTGTTTTTAAATTTTCGACGACAGTACTTTCCACAACGATGAGATTGAAAACGTAAAACTTGTTGCCTTAAATTGTTTTCTTCAGTAGATTTTGGAACAGCACATGTTGAATACTCTTCAATGAAACTCATCACTGTTTCATCTGAATCTGATCCAAATTTGGGTGCATCTTTAATCCACAACAACATATGTATATGAGGAGCACCTCTCGCTTGATATTCCTTCCTCCAAAAGAAATCCAAAACCTCTCCAAGGGGAGGATTTTTTTTGTTGGTAATAAAAGACATCATAGCTTCAAATCTATGATTAAAATATCTGCAAACATTCACTGGATCTAAAGAACACAGTTCTCCTGGTGTTTTCAATTCTATATTTGGTATGTTTTCATTTGCCTCTCGTAGAAATTGAAGTAAATCGTCCCATGCATACTCAGCACAGCTAAGAGTGAGGAACCATGTAGGAGTTCCTAAGTTTCTTAGCATACATTTCAATTCTCCATGACGACGAAACCAATACTCGTTGGTTCCACGTTGACATGCCATGAGATTGATTAGCTGAGATTCCAAAATACTGTCTTGCAGATTAACTTTCTCCATAAAGTCCCTTGCACAAACATTCTGCAAATGAGGTCCACTTTTTAATATATGATTAACTGCATAAGAAAGCCCAGACAAATCACTTTCAAACAGTAGATGAAATAAATATGGAATGCATTGACGAAACCTTGGATCTTCTGCATATAATCTTAGAGTCCGGTATTCAGCTGCAGGAATTTGAACTGGTCGATCATCATATCGTCCACCACAACCTGTTGGAAATAATTGTGGAAAACAACGAGCTTCCAAACTTTCTTCCCATACACTAATGGGACTTCCTTTTGCTGCTTTCATTTGAAACAAGTCAATTGCATTTCCCATTACTTCTTTGGAATGCAAAGGATGAACAGTATAATGTTCATATATTTCTTCAGTTCTAGACACATCAACTTTTTCAATTTGACCAACTGAAGAATCACTATCTTCTTCTGTAGCTGTTTCCTCTACTCCAACACTTACATTTTTGTAGTACTCATTGTTTTTAACTAAATACAACGTTGCCTTCTTGACTTTTTTAACATCCACTAAATCTTGCCAAATTTTCTTACTCTTTGTTGGAACCCCATTAACTAGAATAACTAAAGGATCTTCTTCTACTCTTTCTACACCAATTGTATTAATATTTTTCTTTACATCTAGAGGCAAATAAACAACTCTTCCCTTTAATCCTCTCAGTAAATCTGATGGAGGCAATTTCCCTGTCTTAGGCTCCATGCGTACAATAGCCTGAAAAGGATGGACACATTGAATCAAAATAGATTCATAAGTATTTAGATCCATCAATTCAGAAGGAATATCTATCAACTGAAGATTATTATAAACTGCTCTTGCAGGCATTCTATTTTCATTTAATTTTTTCAAACAATAATTGCAAATACGCTGATCCAAACTCAAATCAAAAGAATTCTCCACCAACAAATAACTTACAAAATCCTCCCATTCACTATTATTTTCCAATTCACTTTTTGCATATAAATCAACTAACCTAGTCTGAATTTTATAATGAGTCCGTCGACAACACACACAAGTTAAATTAGGCCTCTCACTTGATTTCACCTTAAACTTGATAATTTCCTCATCAAACTTTTCAATACTTGAAATTTGTCCATTATCTTCTGCATTACCATCCATTACTATATCTATTTCTACACTGTCCTCTTTGTTCCCAAAATAACAAAACTCAATTTCTTCACAAATAGTCTTCACATCCACTTCAGATCCATGCAAAAGAGCACTATTTAACTGTTTAAGCTTAAGTGCAGGACTTTTTGCATAATACAACTTCCTCACTAATTTCCTTACGTTATTATGATGCACTGCTAACATCCTAAAATGATGAAAAACACTCCGACAAACTTTTCTAGAAAGACATGCTAGCGAATGCCCTTGCAAACCTGTGCTTTCTCTCACTCTGCAAGGATCTAACTCTTGCAGGATCTTCATTTTTTGTTTGAGACTTTTTTTACTATATGTACGTAAGAAATTTCGAAGCAAATCAATTGATTCCTGTCGCACACTACAAATACTACTGCATTTCCATGTGTACACTGGACCCTTAGTACGTCTCCCTAAAACTTCATCAGCTAACACCTCTTCTGCATCTCTAGATACAAGTTTCTCTTTTTCCATCACACAACTATCTTTCACCTCATATGCACGACCACTGGTGTCAACTGCATGCACCAAATCATTTTCCTGAAAGTAACTCTCCTCATTAAAAAAAGGCTCAGAACTTGAACTATGCATCCATTCACCAGAAAATACTTCACAAAAATTACTCCGATTAATAATTCTTTTCCATCTACTGTTCGATTTGAAAACATCCATTGCCTTATTAAGTATCCTAATTCTATTGATTATTAAAATAAATAATTTTTTCTTAACTTCAAAAGCCTGATCAACAATCTTTTCTACACTTTTCTTTTTCTTGTAAAAAGCAGCTTTTAGTTTACTTTTCTTATCATTTTTTAGCAAATTTAAAACTACCCTATTGCGAAACATTCGCCTACGAATGTCCCTAAAAACATTTACCCTTCTATTGCTAACCATTCTCTTCTCTCCTGGTCCAATGGAAACATTTTTTGTGGGCTTCTCTTTCCTTTTTAGATTTGTTGACTTTTTCTGTATATTCACATTAGCAATTTCATTTTTTTTCCTACGACATATGTTGCGAAGAAAAGACTTAATTGGCTTACCAGAAGCTTTTCTGGTGTTTTTTGAAGTACTTGTTGAAGAGGATTCCATAAAGTCTGTTGTTGATGTTCTCCTTTTCCGTATGGTATTTTTGATATTTCTTTGCCTTGAAGGCATTTTTGCTTCCTTTTCAGAAGTTGATTTGAATCTGTTGTTCTGTTAAAAAAACACATGAAAGACCACTATTAGCAAACAACAAAGTAATGTTAAAAAGCAAACAATATAAACAATAAATTGCAACATATTTAAGTTTATACAATAGCAACTCATGGCTTTATTTTTAAAGGCCTTGCGCCACCAGTGCGTCACTTATTACCCATGTTTAAAGTGATGCATCAGCTGCACATGGCATTCATAAATAAGGGCCAAATACATATACCAATCAATTGCACCCAAAAATCGATTTTTGAATAACATGTAAGAAACACTGTGCAAAACCTAAGTACAACCACTCAATATCATCAAACAAAGTCAGGGTCTGATTTATAAAGGCCTTGCGCCACCAGTGCATAACTTATTACCCATGTTTAAAGTCATGCATCGGCTGCACATGGCAATCATAAATAAGGGCCAAATACATATACCAATCAATTGCACCCAAAAATCGATTTTTGAATAACATGTAAGAAACACTGCGCAGAACCTAAGTACAACCACTCAATATCATCAAACAAAGTCAGGGCCTTATTTATAAAGGCCTTGCGCCACCAGTGCATCACTTATTACCCATGTTTAAAGTCATGCATCAGCTGCACATGGCAATCATAAATAAGGGCCAAATACATATACCAATCAATTGCACCCAAAAATCGATTTTTCAATAACATGTAAGAAACACTGCGCAGAACCTAAGTACAACCACTCAATATCATCAAACAAAGTCAGGGCCTTATTTATGAAAGCCTTGCGCCACCAGTGCGTCACTTATTACCCATGTTTAAAGTCATGCATCAGCTGCACATGGCAATCATAAATAAGGGCCAAATACATATACCAATCAATTGCACCCAAAAATCGATTTTTCAATAACATGTAAGAAACACTGCGCAGAACCTAAGTACAACCACTCAATATCATCAAACAAAGTCAGGGTCTGATTTATAAAGGCCTTGCGCCACCAGTGCATCACTTATTACCCATGTTTAAAGTGATGCATCAGCTGCACATGGCAATCATAAAAAAAGGCCAAATAAAAATACCATTCATTTGCACCCAAAATCGATTTTTAAATAACATGTAAGAAACACTGCGCAGAACCTAAGTACAACCACTCAATATCATCAAACAAAGTCAGGGCCTTATTTATGAAAGCCTTGCGCCACCAGTGCGTCACTTATTACCCATGTTTAAAGTCATGCATCAGCTGCACATGGCAATCATAAATAAGGGCCAAATACATATACCAATCAATTGCACCCAAAAATCGATTTTTCAATAACATGTAAGAAACACTGCGCAGAACCTATGTACAACCAATCAATATCATCAAACAAAGTCAGGGCCTTATTTATGAAAGCCTTGCGCCACCAGTGCGTCACTTATTACCCATGTTTAAAGTCATGCATCAGCTGCACATGGCAATCATAAAAAAAGGCCAAATAAAAATACCATTCATTTGCACCCAAAATCGATTTTTAAATAACATGTAAGAAACACTGCGCAGAACCTAAGTACAACCACTCAATATCATCAAACAAAGTCAGGGCCTTATTTATGAAAGCCTTGCGCCACCAGTGCGTCACTTATTACCCATGTTTAAAGTCATGCATCAGCTGCACATGGCAATCATAAATAAGGGCCAAATACATATACCAATCAATTGCACCCAAAAATCGATTTTTCAATAACATGTAAGAAACACTGCGCAGAACCTATGTACAACCAATCAATATCATCAAACAAAGTCAGGGCCTTATTTATGAAAGCCTTGCGCCACCAGTGCGTCACTTATTACCCATGTTTAAAGTCATGCATCAGCTGCACATGGCAATCATAAATAAGGGCCAAATACATATATCAATCAATTGCACCCAAAAATCGATTTTTCAATAACATGTAAGAAACACTGCGCAGAACCTATGTACAACCAATCAATATCATCAAACAAAGTCAGGGCCTTATTTATGAAAGCCTTGCGCCACCAGTGCGTCACTTATTACCCATGTTTAAAGTCATGCATCAGCTACACATGGCAATCATAAATAAGGGCCAAATACATATACCAATCAATTGCATCCAAAAATCGATTTTTGAATAACATGTAAGAAACACTGCGCAGAACCTAAGTACAACCACTCAATATCATCAAACAAAGTCAGGGTCTGATTTATAAAGGCCTTGCGCCACCAGTGCATCACTTATTACCCATGTTTAAAGTCATGCATCAGCTGCACATGGCAATCATAAATAAGGGCCAAATACATATACCAATCAATTGCACCCAAAAATCGATTTTTGAATAACATGTAAGAAACACTGCGCAGAACCTAAGTACAACCACTCAATATCATCAAACAAAGTCAGGGCCTTATTTATGAAAGCCTTGCGCCACCAGTGCGTCACTTATTACCCATGTTTAAAGTCATGCATCAGCTGCACATGGCAATCATAAATAAGGGCCAAATACATATACCAATCAATTGCACCCAAAAATCGATTTTTCAATAACATGTAAGAAACACTGCGCAGAACCTATGTACAACCAATCAATATCATCAAACAAAGTCAGGGCCTTATTTATGAAAGCCTTGCGCCACCAGTGCGTCACTTATTACCCATGTTTAAAGTCATGCATCAGCTACACATGGCAATCATAAAAAAAGGCCAAATAAAAATACCATTCATTTGCACCCAAAAATCGATTTTTCAATAACATGTAAGAAACACTGCGCAGAACCTAAGTACAACCACTCAATATCATCAAACAAAGTCAGGGCCTTATTTATGAAAGCCTTGCGCCACCAGTGCGTCACTTATTACCCATGTTTAAAGTGATGCAGCAGCTGCACATGGCATTCATAAATAAGGGCCAAATACATATACCAATCAATTGCACCCAAAAATCGATTTTTGAATAACATGTAAGAAACACAGCGCAGAACCTAAGTACAACCACTCAATATCATCAAACAAAGTCAGGGCCTTATTTATGAAAGCCTTGCGCCACCAGTGCGTCACTTATTACCCATGTTTAAAGTCATGCATCAGCTGCACATGGCAATCATAAATAAGGGCCAAATACATATACCAATCAATTGCACCCAAAAATCGATTTTTCAATAACATGTAAGAAACACTGCGCAGAACCTATGTACAACCAATCAATATCATCAAACAAAGTCAGGGTCTGATTTATAAAGGCCTTGCGCCACCAGTGCATCACTTATTACCCATGTTTAAAGTCATGCATCAGCTACACATGGCAATCATAAATAAGGGCCAAATACATATACCAATCAATTGCATCCAAAAATCGATTTTTGAATAACATGTAAGAAACACTGCGCAGAACCTAAGTACAACCACTCAATATCATCAAACAAAGTCAGGGTCTGATTTATAAAGGCCTTGCGCCACCAGTGCATCACTTATTACCCATGTTTAAAGTCATGCATCAGCGGCACATGGCAATCATAAATAAGGGCCAAATACATATACCAATCAATTGCACCCAAAAATCGATTTTTGAATAACATGTAAGAAACACTGCGCAGAACCTAAGTACAACCACTCAATATCATCAAACAAAGTCAGGGCCTCATTTATAAAGGCCTTGCGCCACCAGTGCATCACTTATTACCCATGTTTAAAGTGATGCATCAACTGCACATGGCAATCATAAAAAAAGGCCAAATAAAAATACCATTCATTTGCACCCAAAATCGATTTTTAAATAACATGTAAGAAACACTGCGCAGGACTTGTATACTAACATACAATTTCACTTCTAAAACAAAACTATCTGCTTCCAAATATTCTCCATAGAGCAAATAAATCTCTATCTAAATTAAATGAATCATTACTTACCTTTACAAATGCTTTTGGAGATTGAAAACAGTGTCAGACACACACACCAATTTTTCTTTAGCAGAGGAAAAGGTGTGCTCTCAATACACTGAAACCAAGACTGGCATAGAAAATCTCTATCTTTGTACACATATGCCTTAATTCAACCAATGAAAACTCTTCCCTCACTATTTTCAAACCAACACCCATCCCCCTCTCAAACCTTTCTATCTGTTACCATAGCAACTCCCTCCTAACTGAACTGTAAGGTTCAAAAGTTTATCTTACAATGTTGCAAATTAACTCAGCAAGGATGTTTGACCTGTCAATACAGCAGCCTATACAGGGTATTTTTGCTTTTGGTGACTTTTTTTAAACCATTCAAATTGCTTCTTTCACACAACATAACCATGCACCCTAACTTTCAGTTTTCAACTATCTGAATCCACCAATCATTGCTTGCGATTCAAGAGCAGAGACACTCCACAATTATTTTTTTGTGAACTCCTACTGTTCCAACTGCCATTTCATTCCCACACTTCATCTGACTGGACCAGAACCTTCTCACATCATGTACTCTGTTTGGATTATTGGACATAGCTACATCCACTGGGCTCAAAGGTATGCAGCTAGCAGAAATTTTCATAACCTTGATTTATCAAATGTGGAAATCAAGTGGATTGGCCACAGAGGATTAAAATGTCACCAATTGATACCATTGGTGAAAACCTTTTTGCATCTGCCAGAACCTGACCTTATAATTGTGCACTGTGGTGGAAACGATCTAGGCACATTAACTGGGGTAGGTCTGGAAATGCTATTAAAGGACTCCTTTCATCAATTGATGATACTTTTTCCCCACACTGCCTTGGTATATTCCAATATATGCCAAAGACAGAAATGGAACTGGTCCAACCAATTTGGTCCACAATTTGAGAAAGCACGGAAACATGTAAATAAATCTGTTTCTGCTTACATGAGAGACTATGGAATGGGTTCAATATACAATAATAACTTGCGTTACAACATGCAAGACATCTACAGAGGAGATGGAGTGCACTTCTCAGATGAGGGGAATAGAATATTCCTCCTGAATTTAAGAATGTGTATTGGAACCTACTTGTAGGTACCTAAATCAACCACAGAACCCAAAAGCTCTTTTCAGAGCTACCCTAACTCTGATCATTCAAAGCGTTTATTTTTTTCTAACTTTTTTCACTATTTTTCACCAAAGTACGCTTTCGGGTACGCTTAAAGGTGCGCGCACCAGGCGCTACCCCGTGGAAAATTAAAGAATTTTTTTTTTTTTTTTTTACGTTTATGAGCCTCCTAAGCCCCCCTCAGAAAACCTAGAGGGTCAAGAAGTCTCTACAGTTCCCCCTTCTATCCATTCCGAAAGTTGTTTACCCTTCCATCTTGTGTCTTGATTGTTCCGAAACACAAAATGGAGGACTCCCGTAACGCTGCCAGTGCGCGTAAAGGAGCGCGCACCGCTAAGCGCTCGATAAAAAAAGGTGGGAAAGCAATTTACAAAAAAACCACTGGAGACACTTTCATCAAATATAGAATAGGCCCTACTACATAGCAGTCCCTACCATTTGCCCAAATTTGGTGAAATTCCATTGAGACATTTAGGCTACAGGCCTGTCTAAATATCCTGAGGTAAATTACATGACAAAAACACACTTGTAATGTTAGAATTTACAACCAATTAAAAAGTATCTTTCATTTTCTACGATTATTTCCTGACGTTTGATTGGTTAAGTACAAGAATATATATAAAAGAAGAGAGGGAAACACAGCCATTTTGACTACTGCTTCCAGAAGTACACTTGAAAACAAATTTCACTGACAACTTCAACTAATTTCTCTAAGGTAACTTCTAATTATGGAAGTATATTGTACACTTTAAGTTTATTTCTGAAAAAATATTCTGTTAGTGATATGCTATCCCTCTTTAATAGTTAGAGATAGAGATAGACTTCTCTGTAATAGTTATGGATTGAGTTAGGCTTCTCTGGTATACAGTACCCTAGCTCTACTAATATAGTTAATTTGTATGCAATTTTCAGAAAGAAAATGGAAGGAGAAAATAAGGCAAATGATACTTCTATCAAAGTAAAGGTGGAAAAACCAGAAGATGAAAAAAAAGAAGTTGATTTCATGGATGACTCTTTGGATGAACAGTTTATAGAATGTTTGGAAGAAATGGAATCATGTACATATAATTATGAGGAAATTCCGGACAATATTATGTTAGAAATTTTATTAAATTATGAAAAAGAATCAGAGGAATAAATTTATCTTTAATAATTTCAATTGTTTCAGACAATATTCTTTTTTATATGTAATTCATAAAGTATTACCAAAAATGTTTAAAATATAAAGTGAGACTTATAGTATACTGTTCAACTATTTTTCTGTTACATAGTAAGTTTACTCATAGTTACTACCTTTCTCCCACTATATTATCTCATATGAATATTTTACACCTCATTTTCATAAGTGAGCAGGATAGACTACTCATGATCCCCTAGAAATTCTCAGGGAGTGCTTAAAAGATCTGTTTCTCCTTTCCAGACAGACTATGTTATGAATTCCATATACCACAAAAAATACAATAACAACATGCAAGATGTCTACAAAGAAGATGGTGAACATTAAATTTAAATCTCTTCATTAGTACCTACATGTAGGTACTTACATAAAATAAAAAAATAAAAAAAAACAATTAATAAACATACAATGTTTTAAAGTGATTATTTTTCCATAGTACCCTCCTCGATACGCTTCCCCGTGCGCGCACCAGGATTATGTTCTCAGTTCCTATCTTCCTTGTCATTGGGGGATTCCGGGCGATATTAGATAATTTTGCCCGCCTACCCTTGTGGGTATTTCCCCCCCTCTTTCTCTTTAATGTAGGCTTACTAATCGGTGGTGGATAAGTTGCAGATTATTTTTTGGAATAGACATTAAGGGATGAAGTATCAAGAATTCCTCAGGGATAATTTCTAGTGAGGGGTCTATGCTGGAATTCCTATTACTATAAGGTGTACTAGTCTCCGATAGTGTGGTAGCGTCGCAAAAAATAGAGGGGATACTGATGTCATTGTTAGCAGGTATTGTCTTCCTCCTATTCAAGTTAGGGGTTGTGGCTAATTGGATTTTCCCTAGCGAAGAGCGTCTGTTCTGGAGCTCTGTGGATAGACGGTGCTCCGCCATTTCAATCTCTTGCCCGAGCGCCGAAGCAGCTTTTGTAAAATACTGCTCAATCGTACCCCTTAATGACCCTCCCTCTAGGGATATCCTACCCTTATCTACCTTTGCGCCCTTAGGAGACATTGTTCATGGATGCTAATAAGCTGATGTACTAGGTTGCTTATGCTACGGGATTGCACAATGATATAGTAATCGAGGCAAACAGAAAATATATGATGTTAAAACATACGGATAGTTGCAGCCCAGTTCAGAGTTGTAGTTTGTAGGGGCGCTGGTTTTCCCGGGGCGTGGATGTCAATAATATGGCCTGTCCCGGCCTCCTCCGGCCACAGAGGGCCCGCCCTTTGCCCGGTCTTAGCCCGGCTGGTCCCGCGCGCGTCCCGTGACGCAAAGGGAGCGCCGAGGATTTATGCGCCTGCCGGGTGCGGAAATGGGTAGAGGTGGGCGGGATCAGCAGCAAAGCAAAGACCTCTGGGCCTGTAGTACCCCCGCACGGCAGCCACAAGATCTTCCGGTGTGGCAGCGGGGGGAACCAGCGAGCACCAGCAGTCACCAGGGAGATTGAATACAGGTCCTGGGAAGTCGAGTCAATGGCCCACAGCACAACAGAGGTACAGGTTTCCCGCTCCCCCAAGGGAGCACCGATGATTTATGCACCTCTCGGGCGCGGAAATGGGTAGAGGTGGGCAGGATCAGCAGCAAAGCAAAGACCTCTGGGGGCTGTAGTCCCCCCGCACGGCGACCGCAAGATCTTCCGGTGCGGCAGCGGGGGGGACCAGCAAGCACCAGCAGTCACCAGGGAGCTTGAATACAGTTCTTGGGAAGTTGAGTCAATGGCCCACAACACAACAGAGGTACAGGTTTCCCGCTCCCCCAAGGGAGCGCCGATGATTTATGCGCCTCCCGGGCGCAGAAATGGGTAGAGGTGGGCGGGATCAGCAGCAAAGTAAAGACCTCTGGGGGCTGTAGTCCCCCCGCACGACGAGATCTTCCGGTGGGGCAGCGGGGGGGACCAGCGAGCACCAGCAGTCACCAGGGAGCTTGAATACAGGTCCTGGGAAGTCGAGTCAATGGCCCACAACACAACAGTGGTACAGGTTTTTAATACACATTTTATCTTTATTCTTTCTTCTTAACAGAAATTTTGAAGACATCCAAACATTACACCATCAAAGCTAAATACTCCACAAATTAAAAAAGTAAGTATATATTTTAAAGTATTTAAAAAGCCTAAAATGCTAACTACAAGACAGCTTCCCCCTAAAAACCTCTCAAAATGTTTTACAAGAATAGAATAACCACGTTTTTAAAATGTCTACCAACAGAAATAAAACAACGAAATAGAAGAAAAAGCTTGAAAACACCTTCCTAACATTTCAAATTTCAACAAAAAATAAATGTAAGTATAATCATTGAAATATGAATGCATTACAAACATGTATAGCAGTATTTTAACTTAAAATGTATTTCTTTCTAATCTTTCCTAGCACAACAAATATAAACATGACTGAAGGTGCAGAGTTTGTTATGTCTCAAAGAAATAAGCTATTACTATGTTATGTGGGGTATGTGTATACGCAAGAAAAACAGTCAGGCCGTAAAGTATTTTGGAAATGTAGTAAATACTATTCTAACAAATGCTATTGTAGAGCTACAACAGAAGAAGCTAATGTACTATCTACCAAGGAACACACAATCACCCCCCTAACGTAACTGAAATTGAGGTCGGGGATTCCCTTGAAAGCATAAAAGAAGCTAGTACAAGGACTGACAAACCAACAACTCAAATATTAAAATAGGATCTCTTAAAAGTTCCTCAACATGCTTCTGGGCAACTACCCTCAATTGAATCCCTAAAACGAACAATTGCAAGAGAGAAAAGAGTCACAACAACTAGTCAACCTAATCCTAAAACGTTTGAAGAAGTTGTCATTCCCCCTGAACTGAGTATAACTCACAATAAAGAACCATTCTTACTATTTGCCAACAAAAGCCCTACTAACCGAATTATAATGTTTGCTGCTGCAAACAATTTAAGAAAATTACAAGACTGCCAACACTGGATGATGGATAGGACTTTTAAAACATGTCCTACACCATTTTACCAGCTCTATACCACCATTCTAACATCCCATTTATTTACTGTTTGTTGCCCAACAAACAACAAAATACATACACAGAAGTCCTAAATACAATAAAACAGGAGACAAATAATTATTTTCCACAGAAAATAATTATTGATTTCGAACTAGCAATGATCAATAGTATATTAAAAACTTTTTCACACACAGCAATACAAGGGTGTTATTACTATTTTATTCGAAGCATTTGGAGACACCTTCAAAAATCGACATTAAGCATACAGTATGCTACAGACAGCAGTTTTGCATACCAAATCAAAAAATTAATTCCCCTATCCTATGTCCCTGTTACAGACGTAGCAAAACATTATAACATACTAATCGATAGCCCATATTTAAAAAAATATGAAGAAAAACTAGCACAACTCCTAGACTACTTTGAGGACACATGGGTGGGAAGGCTACATCGATCTGGCCATAGACACCAACCCAAATTTCACATAGCTTGGTGGAATGTATAATTAAGTACACTCAATCAAGAAGCTAAAACTAACAACAGTGTCGAAGGATGGCACAATGCATTTCAAGCTACCACTAGCAGAGGGAAACCTACTGTCCAAAAATTAATCAAAGCTTTACAAAAAGAACAAAGCTACCAAGAGCTACGCATACTACAATCAGTAACCCAAATAGGACCTAAATTAACTAAACAGACCAAACAAATGTTTAGACTACTCCAAAGCCAAGTCACCTTATATCCTTCTACACGAGGCCTAGACTACCTATCCCTAATAGCCAAAAGCCTACTGTGAATTATGTACACAAAAAATAACAGGACTCTATTTTATCTATACAAAATCTGCTAAGTAGCATAAAAATATTATATTATAACAAATATTATTTAATTGTCATACGTATTTATGTGTATTTCAAAAAAACAAGATGTAGACAATTAACCAATATTTCTTATAATATAAAAAATTATGAACAATAATAACAATAACATTTCCCACACAAATACAATAAAATTAATAAACGTACAATTCATGTTGCTGAAGAATACGTAATCCAACCACTTGTAATCCATGTACTCCACTGGTAATCCATTACAAATCCAATTTGTGGAAACCCTCAAAAACCCGAAAACAAGTAAAGTTGAAAAAACGCTCCAGGAAATCCTGATAAAAAAAGTGTGGTAACTTTAATAATTAAAGTGATTAACACACTTTTAGTTAAAAAAAACGCATGGTCTTTTCCAAATCCAATTCGACACCCTTAAAAACCCGATAACTAGTTTAAAAATTGAAGAATCGCTCCAGGAAACCCCGACAAAACAAAGGGCCCCATTAGGATGGTGGGCGGATTGCCCCCGCCAGGCTGGCGGTAGCCACCGCCAGCCTGGGGCGGAAAACGAGTAAGATGCAGGCGGTGTCTGTTAGACACCGCCCGCAATATTACAATGGGCATTTTTCAATGCCTTTCCATGGCGGCAATGCCGCCACGGAAAGGCATGCAGTGTTCACTCTGGGGGCCCCCTGTGGGCCCCCAGAGTGAAGGCCAAAGGGGGGTGGCACACGGGGGGTACCTGTGGTACCCCCCTGCATTTACATAATCAAAGCGGTAGGCACCGCGCGGTGCCTGCCGCTTTGATTATGTAAATGCTGCAAAGCATTTTTAGTATTGTGGCGGGCGGAGCACAGAGCTCCGCCCGCCACAATACTAAAAATACAGGATGTGCCCGCCACAGTGGCGGGCACATCCTAATGGTGCGTGCGGGTCCTAATGGTGCGTGCGGGTCCTCCGCCCTTAGGGCGGGCGGTCCCGATTTCCGAATGGGGCCCATAGTGTGGAAACTTTACTAATAAAAGTAACATAAACACACTTTTAGTAAAAAAGATCGCATGGTCTTCTCCAAATCCAAATAGATACCCTTAAAAACCCGAAAAATAGTTCAAAATTATAAAAATCGCTCCATGAAACCACGAGAAAAGGAAAGAGAGTATAATACACTCTTCTTCCCCCCCCCAAAAAACGCTTCCTTCTCCGGAACGAAACGGCGAAATCACGTAACCTGTAAAAAATATCGAAAACAAAACCACCCACACAAAGCCCCCAAATATTACAAATTAAACATAAACATTAATGTAAAAAATTACAATCAACATATGTTTACATCAAACACAGAAAATACACTAGGCCTCAAACACTCACGACACCTCCGTAAAAATCAACTAACACCTAAAACATACCAAAACCATGACAAAATACATAGAGTAATACTACACACCTCTAAAATACACTCAAACATTACTACTCTCTAACATATAATAGTTAAAATTCACCTTACCTTTCCCAATGCGACGCAGCATCCAACCGCGAGCTTCTCCAGTCTTGAATGAAGCAAAATAACTTTACGCGGTAAAAAAATAGTCCCATTTAGATAATAATAGAAACTTAAACATATTAAATACAATGTTCTAATTAAAAATAAAATATTCTACTAAACTTAAAATATTATACATTTATTTCTATCACTTATAAAAATAATTTTAGATTAATTCTCCTTAGGAAATTAGTATTAATTAATAGCAATGTATTATTAATGATTATTAATACTTCATTTAATAAAACAACAGTCTAATAAATACATAGAACAGATTAAACTTGAGTTTATATATAATTGACATGTATGTATTATTTTTCAAGTTACTATACAATTATTTAACATTTGTAAATTAATAATAATAATAAATAAGAACTATTATTTTTTATTATTATTAATCATATTTATATATATTGTAAATGAATACTGAACCTAATTTACACTTGAGTGAATATTTTCCACAAATGTTTATGGTATTTGCTAAAATATGTAATAATTAAATGACCTATGTAAATTAATGATAATAAATAATATTATATATTAATCATTCTTATTAATAATTGTATCTATGTATGTAAATAATTTAAAAATACAAATCAAACATCGTACCTCAATGTATAAATTATTTTCTTTTTTCTATTGTATTAAGAATTCCTTTTTAATTAAATAACTTTAGTATATACGTAATATTAATTAATTACTAATATTAATTTTTATTAAGAGCATTGTATTTATATGTATAAATGTTATAAAAACTATATTTTTCATATAAAAGTTGCAAATATGTACTTACCTGTTTATTATTTGTGCTCATGTAAAAATGCTTAATATTTAATTAATAACATTAATATAGTATATATTACCATTATTAATTAAATAATAAAAATTCAAAACAACAAAAACTTAGTAAAAATGTCAATAAATGTTAAAATTTGTTTACAATGTTTATAAAATTCTGAAACAAAAGTATATATATTTTTTGAGAAATATTGGTAAAAAATATATATTTTGAAAGGTAAAACATTTATGAATATAAATAAATGTAATGTAATACATTTTATTTACCTAACAATGTAACAAAAACAATATGTTTTTTATTCTGTACTGTACATATTATAAATACAATATGTTTATAAAAACTTTCAAACACTGCATCTCTACTTATTTTGCTAATAATAATAAAATGTTATTTTTAAATTGTGATTATTATGATAATATTTATATATCTACATCTAACTTTTTCCATTACAAATATTGAATCTGTAAGTATAATATAAAATCATATATTTTGTAACATTACTTTTATGATTAAATCATAAAACATATATTAAATCCACTCCATTAAAATAACAGTTAAGGAATGTGCTGGACACTAACCCCATTTAATTTACTATTCCCACTCCAATAAGGTGAAAATCAGGGAAGGTGCTGGACACAGACCCATTATAAATTACTATTCCCACTCCAGTCAAATAAAAGTCAGGGAAGGTGCTGAACACTAACCCAATGTAATTTACTATTCCCACTCCAATGATGTAGTAAATCAGGGAAGGTGCTGGACACAGACCCATTATAAATTACTATTCCCACTCCAGTCAGATAAAAGTCAGGCAAGGTGCTGGACACTAACTCAATGTAATTTACTATTCCCACTCCAATGAGGTGAAAATCAGGAAAGGTGCTGGACACATACCCATTATAAGTTACTATTCCCACTCCAGTCAGATAAAACTCATGGAAGGTGCTGGACACTAACCAAATTTAATTTACTATTCCCACTCCAGTCAGATAAAAATCAGCGAAGGTGCTGGACACTAACCCAATTTAATTTACTATTCCCACTCCAGTCATATAAAAGTCAGTGAAAGTGCAGGACACTAACCCAATGTAATTTACTATTCCCACTCCAATGAGGTGAAAATCAGGGAAGGTGCTGGACACATACCCATTATAAGTTACTATTCCCACTCCAGTCAGATAAAACTCAGGGAAGGTGCTGGACACTAACCCAATTTAATTTACTATTCCCACTCCAGTCATATAAAAGTCAGTGAAAGTGCAGGACACTAACCCAATGTAATTTACTATTCCCACTCCAATGAGGTGAAAATCAGGGAAGGTGCTGGAAACAGACCCATTATAAATTACTATTCCCACTCCAGACTGATAAAGGTCAGGGAAGGTGCTGGAGACTAACCCAATGTAATCTACTATTCCCACTCCAGTGAGGTGTAAATCAGGGAAGGTGCTGGACACAGACCCATTATAAATTACTATTCCCACTCCAGTCTGATAAAAGTCAGGGAAGGTGTTGGACATTAACCCAATTTAATTTACTATTCCCACTCCAATGAGGTGAACATCAGGGAATGTGCTGGACACACACCCAATTTAATTTACTATTCCCACTCCAGTCAGATAAAAGTCAGGGAAGGTGCTGGACAGTAACCCAATTTAATTTACTATTCCCACTCCAGTCAGATAAAAGTCAGGGAAAGTGCTGGACACTAAGTCAATGTAATCTACTATTCCCACTCCAATGAGGTTAAAATTTGGGAAGGTGCTGGACACAGACCGGTTATAAATTACTATTCCCACTCCAGCCTGATAAAACTCAGGGAAGGTGCTGGACACTAACCCAATTTAATTTACTATTCCCACTCCAATGAGGTGAAAATCAGGGAAGGTGCTGGACACCTACCCACTATAAATTACTATTCCCACTCCAGTCAGATAAAATTCATGGAAGGTGCTGGACACTAACCAAAAATAATTTACTATTACCACTCCTTTCACATAAAAGAAGTCGCAGGATAATAATCATTTCAAATTTACTATTCCTACTCCAAAATATTAAAAATCAAAAAAATGTATTTAATTTAAACAATATATCCCATATCCCCTATAAAATAAACCTCACATTAATAATGTATATATTTTATTTTTATATTTTTTTAATTTTTTATTTTTTATATAAAAAATAATTTTAAAATAATAAATTTTTCAAAATGTTTATTTATTTTGAATTACCCAATTATTATTTTTTCATGAAATATTTTTTTCAAAATATCAATATCCACCAATAAACACAATTAACCCAAATTTAGGTTAATAATATATATTTTTTTAATTATTTCAAAATTTAAAATTTAATATTAAAATGTGCATAAAATGTAATACAATATAATTTGCATAATACATTTTATTTTAACATACTTTCAAACACTCCCCACCTTTATCCCCTAGTAACCCAACATCCCACTCCTAAAATGACATTGAAAAATCTAAAAAATTTTAATAATTTCAAATTTTTAATTTAATTTGCATATTTTCAACTTTTATTTTAAATTTTTTAAACACTCCCCAACCTTATCCCCTAATAACCCAACATCCCACTCCTAAAATATCTAAAAAAATATTTAAAAATTACAAATAAATTTAGAAAATGTATTTAAAATTTTAATTTTGTGGGCATATTTATGAAATTTAATAAAAATATGTTTAATTTAAAAAATTTTAAAACACTCCCCACCCTTATCCCCTAATAATCCAACATCCCACTCCTAAAATTTCTAAAAATATTAAAAAATTACAAAAAAAATTCAAAAATGTATTTAAAATTTTATTTTTATTTGCATATTTATGAAATTTAATAAAAATATTTTTAAAACACTCCCCTCCCTTATCCCCTAATAACCCAACATCTCGCTCCTAACATTGTAAACAAAAATTTAATATGTACAAAAAAAATGAAATTTTTTATACATTTTTTATTGAATTTGCATATTTAAAAAAAAATTAAACATTTTTGGAAACACTCCCCACCCTTATCCCATAATAACCCAGCATCCCGCTCCTACCATTTAAAATACATTTTTTTTATTAATTGTACAACTTTTTTATTTATAAATTTCTATTATTTTAACAAAATGTAAATTTTTTTAAATGAAAACGAATTATTTTAAAACACTCCCCACCCTTATCCCCTAATAACCCAACATCCCGTCTCTAAAAAATTAACTTAAAATACACAATTACAACATTAATTACATTTCAAATATTTCCAATTCAGAAAAAAATCAACAATATTAACACATTTTTTTACATTTATCATATTAACATTATATACATTTTTTTGATATTTTATACTATTTATATATTTTTTTTGATGTTTTTTACATTCTATATATGTTCAAACGATATTTTTTACAACACTAACAAATCAA
Source organism: Lissotriton vulgaris (assembly GCF_964263255.1). Classification (NCBI taxonomy): domain Eukaryota; kingdom Metazoa; phylum Chordata; class Amphibia; order Caudata; family Salamandridae; genus Lissotriton; species Lissotriton vulgaris. Next base: position 1,537,936,907 of record NC_141695.1, read on the forward strand.
TATTTACATTACACGATATTTTTGATTTGATATTATTTACTTCGATATTTACTTAAGTAAAACTAAAACGATATTTATTACATCGATATAATGACATTCGATATTCCACTACACTCGATATTTTTGACTCGATATTATGCCCATTCGATATTTTATAGTCGATATTATGCCCAGTTACCATTGTAGTCTGTGTTGTGAAGTGGTAACCACAGGTTTAGTCTTTCTCATTTCCATAGAAGCTAAACTACAACTCAATGAGTCACAATAAAAGAAGGCACCACTGAGGAGCAATTCTGGACCTAGTCAGAGGTATAAGCAGGGCCACTGGAATTATGTGACTGTTCGTCTGCACTCATTTTCACATAATTAAACATTTTCTATATTTGCCAAATATTCCATCATATGCTACCTAATCTGCAGATTTGAACAAAAAAAGCCTTGTTCCTAGCTCAAACAGCTCAAATGTTCCCTAAAATGCGATGTCATGTGTTACAGGGTGGTGGAAGGCCCTTTGCAAATCTGGAATGGTCATGTGTTACTTATTGCAAAATGTGGGTGGTAATCTGGTACTAATGGTGCACAAACCTCTCTTCTTTCTGTGCCTCTCTTGCCTCTTTCTGCATGTATTTATTTATGTATTTATTAACTGTACAATTAATTAAAATCATTACAGTAAAAAAACATAAAAATTAGCAAATGGAAGAATGGTCACATTAAAAATGTAGAGGCTGCCGATTAAAAAGTTTGTTGTTCAAGTAATATATCCCCTCTCCACTACAACCACTCAGGCTAGCAGCACCGAGTCTTTATCAAGAGTCCTTGCACAGAGTCTCTTATACAGCTGCTTAGGCCTTAGCAGTTTTCTGCTATGACAGTCTGTAGATTGTTCTCCTTAGCCCTTACATTTAGAGCCGTAGATGTGATGCAGTCTCTTTGGGACGGGCGAGTAGGATCAGGGCTCTTCCCTCATTTGAGGGGAGGCTGCATCATCCCCCTTGTTTTGCCTTGCAGGAACCCTGGTTTGATTGTATTTGTTTGCTGCCTTTAGAGCCCTTCTAATCAGATGAATGAATTTTCCCAGTCTCGCCAAGGTCATCGTGGTTGTTCTAGAAAAGCACAAGACTGATGCTTCGCTGCATATCTTGATTCCCTTGGTGATACCGACTGGGCGAAGGAGTCGTCGACGTTCATTCCTGAGGGTGGGGCAGCTTATGATTTCCCCCTTACTATCCCATCCGGGGTTAAAGTCGGTGATTCCTAGAATGCATAGTCTCATGGAGAGGATTTCGGTTCTCGCTTGTGGTGTCAGGGCCTCGTTTAGGTAGGGCTGTGCCTTGCCTACATATAGAAGCTGTTCAGCGTGACTAGGTGGGGGCTATAGCGAAGAGATCTATGATCCAGATCAAATGAGGTTTTGCAGACTTGTCTGTTTTTGGCATTTTTCCAGGCATTTTGTGGGATTTCAGGCAGTGGTATGCTCTTTTCCTCGATCTTTAAAGTCTTGAGTGCTTTGCCAAGGCTGGTGTGCCATACTGATCTTGGTCCCTCAAAGATGACTCTCAGTTGGTGTCTTAAGGAGTTTGTTGGGGTCCTTATAATCCTTAAGTATAGTTTTATGATCTCCCCTTGGCACATCAAGTCTGGCCTTACCAGGCCTAGCTCCAATCTTAGCCTTGACTTCCTTGTCGACCTTGGGATAGAAAAGACTGATTTATATGCTTTGGCTTGGGTTGCGATGAGAAGGGAGTCGCACAAGGCTCATGCCTAAGCCCTACACTTTTTAATGTGTATGTGGCTCCCTTGGCTGACATTGTGAGAAAATATGGGTCCACTCCAGTATCGTATGCTGACGATACTCAGCTCTTGTTTCCATTCCAGACCCTTACACCGGCAGTCAAACATACATTCGCCGCAGGTATGAGAGCAGTATCTGATTGGATGGCCTCCAATTGCCTCCAATGAAATGTGGGCAAAACGGAGGTCATGCTTTTTGGGGAGGCCCCTCTCCTGTGGTCCCCTGAATCATGGCCACCAGACCTGGGACCAGCTCCCTGCCCCAAACAGATAGTGAAGAACCTAGGGGTATGACTTGACCAGGCATTGCTATTTAAGGAGCACGCAAATCAGGTAGCTGGTTCCTGCCTTCGGGTTATCGGACTCCTGAAGCGCGTGTTCCCGTTTCTGGCCGACAACTACAGGAAAACATTGGTTCAGACACTTGTGGTCAGTAGGCTAGACTATTGTAACAGGCTCTTTATATCTGCCAATGAAGAACAGCTTAGTAGACTGCAGGTAGTCCAGAACACGGCGGCCAGACTGGTTGTTAATGCTCCAGCCAGGTCCCCTTCTTGCCCCCTCCTGGACAAACTTCACTGGCTGCCCATCCGGCAGCGGGTTAAATTCAAAATCTGCTGTATAATACATAAAAGCCTTTTTGGCTCAGGCCCCAAATATCTGGCAGAAAAATTTAATCTCTACAAACCTGGCCGTCTCCTGCGCTCTAGCAACCAACTGCTACTTCAGATCCCACGTGTCAAGAGGGCAAGAAAGGGTGGTCGAGCATTGTCATACAAGGGGCCCACCCTCTGGAATACTCTGCCCCCTCCTTTGAGGCAAACCACCAACCTCCAGGCTTTTAGGAAATCCCTAAAGACACACCTGTTCCTTACTTCTTAAATTTGAGCACTGCATGCTTCTGATTCAGACACCTCGGGAAGAACATAAGCGCGGAGATACCCCTCGGCGGGTCGAGTCCTGCGCTATACAAGCACATAAATAAATAAATAAGGACGTCCTGCGACCCCGGAAAAGCCTGGTGGCCATAACTAATGACTGGCAGCAGTTTTGCTTTTAAGGCAGTTAATATTGGTCCGGCAGCTTGTCCGGTGTAAGCTCAGTTGCTTTAACAGGAATATCACCTTATTGGCCTTGGAAGACTGCTGCTTCAGGTGGACATTTGCCTTGGTCCGTTCCGTAAGCCAAACCCCTAGGTAATTGTACTCTGCCACTGTAATTATTTGTAAGTTTCCCATTAGCCACTGCGCTTTGTTTTTCAGGTGGTAGCTCCCAAAAAAGACGACCTTAGTTTTCCCTTGGTTGACTATAAGATTGTTATCTTTGTTGTATTGATTCAGTGCATTTAGGGCTCTCTGTAGGCCCACCCTTGTGTGGTCCATTATGGCAGTGTCATCAGCATATTGTAGCACCAGCAGCCTCATGCTGCTTAATCTCGGTGCTACTAAGCTGGGGCCTTTCAGGGCGTCCCCCAAGTCCGCCGTATACAGGTTAAAGAGGATGGGCGCCAACACGCATCCTTGTTTCAGACCGTTGTTTGTTGTTATTTTGGGGGACACTGTGCCGGCGCTAGTTTTGGCCTGCACCCAGGTGCCTTCATATAATGATCTAATTGCCTTTAGTAGGTTTGGCAAGACGCCCCCAATTTTTGAATTTTCGCCAAAACCTATTTCGTACTACTTTATTGAAGGCTGTGCTGTAGTCAATGAAGCAGCAAAAGAGTGGAGGATTTTTTCTTTTTTGCTGCTTCCGTTGCTGGGTGCACTAACACCAGAATGATGTCCATTGTTGATGACTTTGGTCTGAAATCAGTCTGATGGCAAGGGAGGATGCTTTTTCCTTTGGCCCATGTCTCCTGGTCCTTCAATATGAGGCGTGCATAGGCCTTGGCTTCAATGTCAAGCAGAGCCTCTTTCTGCATTTCTCTTGCTTCTTTCTGCACCTTTCTTTCCCTTCCTGCACCTTACTGTCTTCTTTCTGCACTTCACTTGCCTCTTTCTACACTTCTCTTGCCCCTTGCTGCACCTCACTTGTCTCTTTCAGCACCTTTGTTGCTTTTTTCTGCAGACCTCACCTCTTTCTATACCTCTCTTGCCTCTCTCTGTGCCTCCCTTGCCTCTTTCTGCACCTCTCTTGCCTCTTTCTGCACCTCACTTGCCTCTTTTTGCACTTCTCTTGCTTCTTTCTATACCTCTATTGCCACTTTCGGCTCCTCTCTTGCCTCTTTGTGCATTTCTGTTGCCTGTTTCTGCAATTCCCTTGCCCCTTTCTCGACCTCTCTTGCCTCTGCATCTCACTTGCCTCGTTATGCACCTCACTCTCTTCCTTCTGAACTTGTCTTGCCTCTTTCTGCATTTCTCCTGCCTTTTTCTGCACTTCTTTAGCCTCTTTTTGTACCTCTCTTGCCTCTTTCTGCACCTCAAATGCCTCTGTCTGCACTTCTTTTGCCCTTTCTGCACCCCTATTGCCTCTTTTTGCACCTCTGTTGGTTTTTCTGCACTGCTCTTGCTTGTTTCTGCACTTCTCTTGCTTGTTTCTGCAACTCTCTTGCATCTTTTTGCACCTGTGTTGCCTCTTTCTGCACCTTACTTGTTTCTTTCTGCACCTCGATTGCCTATTTCTGCACCCATGTTCCCTCTTTCTGTACCTTTCCTGCCTGTTTCAGCACCCCTCTTGCCTCTCTCTGTACCCCTGTTGCTTTTGTCTCTACTTCTCTTGCTCTTTGTACAGCCTTCATGCCTCTTTCAGCACATCTGTTGCTTCTTTCTGCACTTCTTTCTTTCTGTACCTTCCTGCCTCCTGCATTTTTCTGCACCCCTCTTGCCTCTTTTTGCACCGCTATTGGTTCTTTCTGTGCTGCTCTTGCATCTTTCTGCACCTCACTTGCCTCTTTCGGTACTTCTACTGCTTCTTTGTACACATCTGTTGCTTCTTTTAGCAATTCTCTTGTCTCTTTCTGCACTTCTCTTGCTCTTTCTACACCTCTGTTGCTTCTTTTAGCAATTCTCTTTCCTCTTTCTGCACTTCTCCACTTCTCTTGCTTGTTTTTGCACCTCTCTTGCTCTTTCTACACCCTTCATTCCTCTTTCAGCACATCTGTTGCACTTCTTTCTTTCTCTACCCTCCTGCCTCCTGTATTTCTCTGCACCCCTCCTACCTCTTTCTGTACTCTTGCTTATTTATACACCTCTCTTGCCTCTTTCTGCTCTTTGTGCATTTCTCTTGCCTGTTTCTGCACCTCCCTTGCCTCTTTCTGTACCTCACTTACCTCTTTCTACACTCTCTTGCTCCCTACCACACCTACTGCTTTGTACACCTCTGTTGCTTCTTTTAGCAATTCTTATGTCTCTTTCTGCACTTCTCTTGCTCTTTCTACACCTCTGTTGCTTCTTTCAGTAATTCTCTTGCCTCTTTCTGCACTTCATTTGCTTGTTTCTGCAGCTCTCTTGCATCTTTTTGCACCTCTGTTGCCTCTTTCTACACAGCATTTGCTTCTATCTGCACACATCTTGCCTCTTTCTGCACCCCTCTTTTCTCTTTCTGCACCCCTCTTGACTTTTTCTGCACCCCTCCCCTCTTTCTGCACCTCGCTTGCCTCTTTCTGTACCTCTGTTTCCTCTTTCCGCATCATTCCTGCCTGTTTTTATACCTCTCTTGCCTCTTTCTGTACCTCTGTTGCATTTTTCTGCCCTTCTCTTGCTCTTTCTGCACCCTACGTGCCTCTTTCAGCACCTTTGTAGCTTCTTTCTGCAATTTTCTTCTTTCTTTCTGCACCTCTCCTGCCTCTTTCTGTACCTCTCTTGCCTCTTTGAGCACCTCTTCTACCTTTTTATGTGCCGCTCTTGCTTCTTTTTTCACCTGTGTTGGTTCTTTCTGCACTGTTCTTGCTTCTTTCTGCATCTCACTTGCCTCGTTCTGCACTTCTTGTGCTTCTTTCTACACATCTATTGCCTCTTTCTGCACTTCTCTTCTTTCTTTCTGCACCCCTCCTGTCTCTTTCTGTAAATGTATTGCCTCTTTTGGCCCCTCTCCTACCTTTTTCTGCACTCCTCTTGCCTCTTTCAGCAACTCTGTTCCTTCTTTCTGCACTTATCTTCCTTCTTTCTGCTCCCATCCTGCCACTTTTTGTACCTCTCTTGCCTCTTTGTGCACCTCTCCTACCTCCTTCTGTACTCCTCTTGCCTCTTTTTGCACCTCTGTTGGTTCATTCGGCACTGCTATTGCTCCTTTCTGCATCCCTCTTTCTGCACTCTTCTTTTCTCTTATTGAACCGCTCTTGCCTCTTTCTGCACCCCTGTTCCCTCTTTCAGCACCTTTCATGCCTGTTTCTTTACCCCTCTTTCTGTACATCTGTTGGTTCTCTCTTTACTTCTCTTGCTCTTTCTGCACCATTCGCGCCTCTTTCAGCACATCTGTTGCTTCTTTCTGCACTTCTCTTCCTTCGTTCTGTACCCCTCCTGCCACTTTCTCTACATCTCTTGCCTCTTTGTGCACCTCTTCTACCTTTTTCTGTACAGCTCTTGCTTCTTTTTTGCACCTCTGTTAGTTCTTTCTGTACTGATTTTGCGTCTTTCTGTACTTTTTCTTGCTTCTTTCTACGCCTATGTTGCTTCTTTCAGCAATTCTTTTACCTCTTTCTGTACTTCTCATTCTTTTTTATGCATCCCTTCCACCTATTTGTGTACCTCTCTTGCCTCTTTGAGTACCTCTCATATCTCTTTCTGCAATCCTCTTGGCTCTTTCAGCACCTCTATTCCTTCTTTCTGCACTTTTCTCCCTTCTTTCTGCACCCCTCCTGCCTCTTTCAGTACCTCTCTTGGCTCATTGTGTACCTTTTCTACACTTTTCTGCACCACTCTTGCTTTTTTTGGCACATCTGTTGGTTATTTCTGCACTGTTCTTGCTTCTTTCTGCACCTCAGTTGCCTCTTTCTGTACTTCTCTTGCATCTTTCTACACCTCTGTTGCTTCTTTAAGCAATTCTTTTGCCTCTTTCTATACTTCTCTCATTTCTTTCTGCATCCCTCCTGCCTCTTTCTATACTTCTCTTGTCTCTTTGTGCACATCTACTACCTATTTTTGTACTCCTCTTGCCTCTTTTTGCACCTCTGTTCGTTCATTCTGCTCTGCTTTTCCCTCTTTCGGCACCCATCTTGCCTCTTTCTGCACTCTTCTTTTCTCTTTCTGCACCTCTCTTGCCTGTTTCTGCACCTCTCTTGCCTCTTTCTCTACCTCTGTTGGTTATTTCTATACTACTCTTGCTCTTTCTGCACCCTTCACGCCTCTTTCAGCACATCTGTTGCTTCTTTATGCACTTTTCTTCCGTCTTTCTGCACCCCTCTAGCCTCTTTCTGTACCTCACCTGCCTCTTTGTGCAATTCTCCGTCCTTTAACTGCACCACACTTGCGTCTTTTTGCACATCTGTTGGTTCTTTCCGTTCTGCTCTTCTTTCTGTGCCTCACTTCCCTCTTTCTGCACTTCTCTTACTTTTTTCTACACGTGTCTTACTTCTTTTAGCAATGCCCTTGCCTCTTTCTACACTTCTCTTCCTTCTTTCTGCACAGCTTCTGTCTCTTTCTGTACCACTCTTGCCTCTTTGTGCACCACTCATATCTCTTTATGCACTCCTCATGCTTCCTTTTGTACCTCTGTTGGTTCATTCTGACCGCTCTTGCTCCTTCCTACACCCCTTTTGCCTATTTATGCACCCTCTTTTCTTTTTCTGCACCTCTCTTGCCTCTTTCTGTACCCCCGCTCCCTCGTTCTGTTCCCTTCCTGCCTGTTTCTACGCCTCTCTTGCCTTTTTCTGTACCTCTGTTGTTTCTTTATGCACTTCTCTTGCTCCTTCTGCACCCTGTGTGCCTCTTTCAGCCCCTCTGTTGCTTCTTTCTGAACATGTCCCCCTTCTTTCTGTACCCCTCCTGCCTTTTTCTGTACCTCTCTTGCCTCTTTGTGCACCTCTGTTACCTTTTTTGCACCCTTCATGTCTCTTTTTGCACCTCTGTTGGTTATTTCTACACTGAGCTTGTTTCTTTCTGCACCTCACTTGCCTCTCTCTGTACTTTTCTTGCTTCTTTCTACACCTCTGTTGCTTTTCATTTCAGCAATTCTCTTGCCTCTTTCTGCACTTTTCTTCCTTATTTCTGCACCCCTCCTGCCTCTTTCTGCACCTGCAAACTCTGTGTGCACCTCGCTTGCCTTTTTCTGCACTTCACTTTCTTCTTTCTGAACCTCTCTTGCTTGTTTCTGCACCTCTGTTACTTCTTTTTGTACTTCTCTTACCTCTTTCTGCACCTCTTACTTAGAGGTAGTTTTATTCCTCCTGCCCTATTATGTAATAGGGCCTTACAGGAGAGGTCATGCCAATCACAGGGGTACCCCAATCCATAGTGTACCCTGGTGTATGTAAGTGTTTTCACTGTATTCAAAGTGTCTTTTAGCATACCACTGGCTCCGTGCCAGATCAGTCAGAGTCAGTTACCACCTGTACTAGTCAGAAAAAAGTTGGGGGCACAGGATGCCTTTGCAACAAGGCTTCTTTCTGCACCTCTGTTCGTTCTTTCTGCATATCTCTTGCTTCTTTCTGCACCTTTCTTTGTCTTTCTGGACTTCTTTTGCCTCTTTCTGCATTTATCTTGCTTCTTTCTGTGCTTTTCTTCCTCTTTCTGCACATGTCCTACTTCTTTAAGGATAGCTAGAAAAGAGCATTTAAAAAACCTTTGAAATTCAATGAAAAAAACATAAGTTTCAGGGAAATTATAGTTAGGAATTAGCATTTAAAACCCCCCTGAAATTCACTGAAAAAAACATACGTTTCAGGGGCGTTATAGTTAGAAATTAGCATTTCAAAAACCTTTAAAATTCACTGAAAAAAAACAAAGATTTCAGGGTCGTTCTGGTTAGAAATCAGCATTTAAATACCCTTGAAATTCACTGATACATAGGTTTCACGGACTTTATGTACAGAAATTAGCATTTATAAAACCTTAGAAATTCTCTGAAAAAAAACACGGGTTTCAGGGACATTATACTTAGTTGGACATTTCACTCGTACAAAACCAGGAAAATTTGGTTGTTATAGTTCATCGAGCTAACTATAACTTGCGCCCCTGCAATGCACTGCTTATAACGTAACTTAATACAAAGTTCATGACATGGTCAGTGACATCACAGATGACATCACTGATGACATCGTGTGATAATCTGATGCACCTCCTCACTTCCTAATATAACTTTTTGTTACACCCACTCTAAGATACAGACTACCATTTTCGAAACCATAGACACACCAATACCAGTTACTACACACCCACTAATTGATTCCTAGGTCTACACACACAGATCCACTCATTCACCCATACAGTCACTCATACATGCAGTCACTCATCAATACTGCACTATCATATGCACTCACCCACCTATACAGACACTCACACACTACCACTCATCCATAGAATTACTCACACTCCTAGTCAGTCATGCAAATAATCAATCATTCTCCCATTTACTCACCTATACCATTATACACACACAACCTCACTTATTCATACAGATACTAACACATACTTAGGGCTCCATTAGAATTGTGGGTGAGCTTTGTCCCGCACTCCGGATTAGTATGTGCCCACCACACTGGCTGGCACATGGTGCATCTGCAACATTGCGGCAGGCGGTGCAGAGAGCACTGTCCGCCGCAATGCCACAGAGGCACGTTGTGTGTTTCAATGTACAACGTGACAGGCACCGCGCGGTGCCTGCCACGTTGTGCATTGAAACGCAGGGGGTACCATAAGTACCCCCCATGTGCACCTCCCACCCCCCTCAGAGTCCCTGGGGGCCAGCACTGGGCCCCCGCAAGCAGACTCCACATGCCTCATGTTCCCGCGCACATTCTAATATGGCACACCGCCACCATATTGAACACTTTTCTGCCCAGTCGACTTGTCGACCAGGTGGAAAAGCATCGGACGGTTGAAGACCCACCCAGCCGTTGTAGTATGACGGGGGGACTTTGCTGCAAGGATGGTGGGTGGATCACCCCGCTGGGCCAGCGGTGACTACTGTTGACCCGGCAGGGGCGATCCACCCGCCATCCTAATTGGGCCCTATGTCTCTTATACTATCAATGATACAAGGTTACACTCATACATACAGCCACTCTCACAAGCACTCACCCTCACATATAGTCATTTATTTACTCCAACACTCACATATACTGCCTTTCACATATGTAGTTACTCACACATGTACCACTGAGACATCCATTCACTCACCAACACATCCATACACACACTCACCCACCCACACAGCCCTTCACAGATGCATTCTTGAACCCATACACTAAGTGAATCACCCACTCACACATCTATTGACAGAGTCACCTACCCCCCGCCCACCCACACAGACACTCAGGCACCCATACAGATACTCAGACAAGCAATATTATGAGTCAAAGGTCCAACTAACTATAACGTTCGTGAAACCTATGATTTTTAGTGAATTTCAAAGGTTTTTTAAATGCTAATTCCTAACTAAAATGTCTGTAAAACCTATGTTTTTTTCTGTGAATTTTGAAAGTTTTTGAAATGGTAATTTCATATTTTAATATTTATAAAACCTATATTTTTTCAATTTTTTTTGTAATATTTTGGAACTCTATTATCCTTTTTTTGTAACTTTAAAAATCATGTAATGTTTTATATCTTCAAAAAATATATATATATATTTATTTTTTTAGAAAACTGGAATCCCGTACCAGTAGTGTACCAAGCTCCATCAGCATGCAAATCCTATCTGCCATATTGCTAAGCTCATAAATAATGCGCATTTCATATCCAACGGGTTTGTGGCACCGCGTCCCATGTAACATAATATACTTATGAGATTGCGGCAGCTGCTACTTTCATATGCAACTGGTACGCAGTACCAAGCCACGCATTACGTCATATATGTATGGGGTCGCACCCGCTTCGCGTTGCTTATGCGGCGAGTGCACGCTGACAGGCCCTGTGTTACATCATAGATGCATGGTGTTGCACGCTGACAGGCCCTGTGTTACATCATAGATGCATGGTGTTGCGCCGGGTAAGCCATTCCCTAATTTTTTTTATGTCTCAAAATTTATCTGAATACGTTTAAAATGTATATGAGAGCAAGCGATAATCTAAAATATTTTAAACATTTATATATTTCTAACTGTAATAAACTGATATTATGGTAAATATATTTTCTCAAAATCACGTCAGGTGCGGCCTCCTTCCGCGCTTGGTGCGCGATTGCCATATGACCTTAAAAAAAGCATTTGATTGGTTCATAACATTTCACATTGTAACAGTTGGAGGACCCCACCCATTTTAGTCATTCTCTCTACAGCGTTTTATGAGACACCTCTTCTGCTTATAGAGCTTTTTTGAAAAAGTTTTTTGCTGTGTACACATATCTTATACTACACACAACATGCAAAGATCCTCTTGATCAATATTCATGGTCTGTACAGTAGCCTTCCACGTGTGATGGCCATGCATCTGAAACGCTACATCAAAAAACAAATGTGTGTTACACGATTCTCCTTGTGTGTGTTTGTGGCTCAAAGGGGTATCATCAGCCATGGGCAGAGTGCACATCCTAGAGCACATGTGACAAACCGTAAAGAGTAATGTGTAGATTTGTGTTGCAGTATGCTCTGTTGTCAGGCTTTACCAGTATAGTAGTGTGTCATATGTGAGACTTTCAGATTCACATTTGACATGCATTGCTTGACTGTAATGAGCATTATCACTGTGTATGACGTAGCCTCACTGCTGATCCTCCCTCCATCCGAGCACATTCAAATGTGTGCGTTTCAAAATTACCGCACACCATTGACATGCGTGTCTGCGCATATCCACATGCTTGATAAAGACATGTGATGTTGGCCATTCAATGTTTTTGGACAGCATCTCATTAGCGATAGTTGTCACCCTCCCGGTACATGCTACATTAATGTAAATTGCAGATTCCATCGTGGTATCAAGACACCATCCCCAACCGGAGACCTGCTGTGCCAGCCTGAGAGAGGCACCCCGGAGTCGGAGCTCTCACTGGCACATCGTTGGAATGCAGTAAAGCCTCGGTGCGCAAGAGCTGCAATTGAGCACAGTGTGGGGGAAGGGGCTGGGGTGCAGCAGACTGGTGCACAGTTGAAGGCAAGCGATGTTGCTGTAGATAATAATGTAACTCTGGCCTCATTCATATCTCTGTTTCATTTTAAGGACATGCTGGACCACACTCTTTCTCGGGGACCCCAAAATTCCGGACACTGGAGGTGAAGAGTGAGGGCTGTGTGCAGTAGGCTGACGATATGTCTCCTCCTTCCGCTGTTCTTTTGACTTTCCCTCCCCTTCTCCCTTTCACCCACTCGCTCTATGTCCCATTATCACTTTCTTCCTTTCATTCTGACTACCCTTCTTTTTCCCTTGGACATGGCACACATACTTATGTTTATTTTTTGTCTTGCAGGTTTTGTACGCTGCTTCCGGGGCAGTCCCACCCACATATTTCATGTTATATTGTTGTTTTTCTTTATTAGTGTTGTTTTAATAAAGGTTATTTTTTTACTAATAAATAAGTGAGTGTATGGGTCTTCTCTTTCTGACAACACTTGTCTAGTTTATTGTGAAAATCGTCGGTTGATAGGAGGTTATGAGGGAAAACATTTGTAATTTTGCGGTGCACCTACCAAATATAAACCAGCAGACTATATACATAAATGAAACCTGGATAATTCTACAAATGCAAGGGTTCTATGAGTGTATCACCTTATAACATCATGAGTACTGCCCGTGTCATTCCAGAACCAATAAGGCACTGCCTAGGGCCACTGAGGCTTCAGGGACTGGCGAGGCCCACCCTGCATATTTTAGTAAAGCCCTGGAGAGTGGTGATCCCCAGACTTGAGTTGGCCTCGAAGCCACCCGAACAATTAGTAAACAATACCCGGGGACGTGGTGATCCCCTATTCTGCAAAACGTCTCTGTGCCCTCCCACACCTAATTTACATGTGAGATTAAGGTCCCCAGTACTGCGAGACCCCGCAATCTAATAATAGGATTGGCTCCGGAACATTACCCACCTGGGGGCTCATTTACAGGAAAGGGTGAGCCCCCCTAAATAAAATTCTCTCTATTTTAACCGTCCGGATCCGCTTTATTGAAGTGAAATGAGGTTTTCCTCCTCTCACTTCAACAAGGCAAACAAGGATTTGCTATCACTGGCTGGAAGTCATGCTCCCGTCCTGTAATAGCAAACATAAATGTCCCGCGGATGCCACCACAGGACATTGTATGAGCTGTGTCTGGGAGGGGGTGCTGCATAGGGCCATGATGCATTGGTTACTGCATAACTACAGAATTAGTTTAAACGCATACTAACACTACTTGCACACGTGTAGTACAGCGACCAGAGTGTAGTGAAGAGGCAGAGGAAAAATCAAAAAATATAAATCCTACGAGAGGTCAGATGACATAGTTCGATGAACTGATGACCCTGGAATGAGTAGAAACAGGTTCACAAAAAAAAGCGGGTCTTTAGCAGAACACAAGGAAGCTCGAAATATTGGTGAGTACTGCCTTTTTACCTTCTCCCTCTCGTCGCCAAATATATATAGTGAAGAGGCAGACAGCAGTGGATCCGATAAGTAGATTTATTGCAGGAAAACAAGACAGCTTAAACACCCACCAACAGGACCAGACAGCAAGGCAACCGTCTTCTTCAGCACCGTATACAAACTCCCGAGGATTCCCCTCATGACAGTCCTACATTCTAACATTACATACTTACATTCCAGTAGCATTACATACTAACATTCTACTATGACTTACATTGGAATACTTCACATGACTACACATGACTTTACAGCAATGAGCTCATGGTTTCATCCACAAGTCTTGAGACCGGTAAAGGTGAGTAGTTTGCTTCCCACTCCCTGTATTGTATAAACGCAAACTAACACTACTTCCACAGGTATTCTAAAGCGCCCAGATCACATCACTTTACAGCAATGAGATTATGGTTTAGGCTCATGGTTTAATCCCCGAGTCTTCAGACCAGGAGGGGTGACAAGTTTGCTTCCCACTCCCTGTATAAACACATACTAACACTACTTACACAGTTATACTACACCGGCCAATATGCTACAGCGTCCAGAGCCCATCACCTTACAGCAATCAGCTCAGTCTGATCCTCCAGTCTTCACACCGATAGGCGTGAGTACTTCGCTTCCCACATCCAGTATAGTATAAAAGCATGGTAGGGGTCAGTAGTTCACTTCCCACTCCCTGCATGGTATAAACGCCTACTAAAGCTACTTGCACATGTATGCTACAAAGACCAGAGCAGATCACTTTACAGCAATGAGCTCACGGTTTAGGCTATCGGTTTCATACCCGAGTGTAGCAGCATCTCATCTCAGCACCTTGTCACTCTGAGCAACACCGCACTTTCAGACTGGTAGGAGTGACTACTTCGCTTTGCACTCTCCCACAGAGATTACAGTGCTCCTATCCTCCTTCGTTTCAACGGAATCACAAAATGACCGCCAACACTTCCTTGTTGCAACAGCTCGCAGCCAATAAGCAGCAAGCTTGTGGTTGTAATGCCTCAGCCAATCAGATGGCAGAATTCCCAAAAATCAATATCTGTAAATTTCAATATTTCTCCAAAACTACTGAACGGATTTACACCAAATAAACAAAAGCGTGCATTCTAGACCAAGTTCCCTTTCCCTGTCACATTTGGGGTAATTCCGTTCACCCATTCGACCTGTAGCCTTTTCTAAAGTTTCCTATGGAAATTCAATGGAGAAAACACATTTTGGGACCCCCTTTTTTCTAGGCCCCTCTTGAAGAATCACCCCAAAACTTTGAACATATGAGCTGATTTGAATGAAGAATTAGTTTGGAAGAGTTCATGAAGATTCGTTTAGACCTAACTATAACTATAACTATATATATATATATATATATATATATATATATATTTTTTTTTTATTTTTTTTTACTGAAAAAACCATGTCATGAGTGATGTAATATGTGACGTCATCAGCAGTGCATTGCAGGCGCGCAAGTTATAGTGAGTCCAACTAACTATAACGTTGAAATTTCATTGGTTTTATGCGAGTAAAATTTCCAGCTAACTATAACTAGTGTGAAACCTATGGTTTTTTCAGTGAATTTAATAGTTTTTTAAAATGCTAATTCCTAACTATAACTGGTGTGAAACCTATGGTTTTTTCAGTGAATTTCATAGGTTTTTTTAAATGCTAATTCCTAACTATAACTGATGTAAAACCTATGGTTTTTTCAGTGAATTTCATAGGTTTTTTAATAGCAAATCTCTATAGGTATGAAATGTAATATTTTTAAAGATGAATTTTATATTTTATAATTATGTAATACTATTTTTTTATGTTTTTTTTTTAATTTGTTTGCCCTGGAGCGCTCCCGGGGCGCGTACCGATGCACTCAATGGTGAGCGCATTGCAACGGCGCACCCCGGTGCGCGTACCGGGGAGCATCCCGTTAGCGCTAATGCCGCGAACGAAAACATCATTGTGACGTTTCGCGTAGCCACGTCTGCGTGATACGCATGCCGTAAGCGCACCCGGAAGCACCCACGCGCATACAAACGCACTACGTAGGCGCTGCCGGGTGCGCCCCCATGCATAACGTAAGCGCGTCGGGTCATGTGACCTGAAAATAACACTTTTCATTGGTTCAAAACAGTTTTGGTTTCCAAATGATGAAAGCCCGGCTCATGTGACCTGAAAATAACACTTTTCATTGGTTCAGAACAGTTTTGTTTTTCAAATGATGAAAGCTCCCACCTTTTTTCCTCATTCTCACTTTATTCTTTGAGTGAGGAAGACCTGCTTTTTTCTTACAGATATGGCTACAGTACTATCAGCAGCTGGAGCATCTGCCCCACCACCCACCACCACCACAAGGACCACCAGAAGATCACATTGGTGGTCAAGAAGAAGAGGAGGAGGAGGAGGAAGAGGAGGAAGGGACAAGGCAGTTCCTGCATGAAAACAATCCCCCATACAAACCAAGAGAGCACTTCATATGGGAGTTTTTCAAAATCCCAAGGGATTTTAAAAAAGTAAACGCTGCAAAGGTGACTTGTCTCATCTGTAAAGCTGTGCTATCCAGGGGGAACCCTGCTAAAAAATATTCCTTTGGGAATCATACCATGATACGACACATGCAGCGTTTACACCCTAATAATCATTCTGCAGCAGAGGTGAGGGAAATCTGCAGTAACCTACCCCAATCATAATCCAGAACCTCTACAACTAAAGAAGCCACTCCATCGAGTCCAGAAGCAAGTGAGGTGATTCCAAATATACAAACAAAGTTTGGGGGATACAACATTGTTTGTCTTTATTGTAACAAAACCATTAGTTATGGTGAAAAAAGCATTACACTAATCACTGTTGCTATGGATCACCACAAATGCCAGAGGAAACCATAATTTTTTCTGGTTTTTTTGTGCTCCAGTTGAGCCATTTTCAATTCCATTTTTTTTGTTTCTCCCCATAAAAAATACAAAAAAATATGAAACTGTTCAGAAAAGCCAAACAAAGAAAAAAATGTTCAAAAAAACAATAAAAAAAATATAAAACAACAAAAAGAATAAAAAACTGTTCTTTTTAGAACTACCTCCAATTTCGCAGCACGCCCCAGCCCGTAGAGGACTGGGATGGCCCCTATGATGAAGCATGTCACCATGGGGCAACCCTGGTGAGTGAGGGGACACCAATAAAAAGAGCAATTCTCTTTTTCCATCTACTATACCTTCCTGGCCAACCCCAATGAGTGTTGTGAATGGAATCATAGTGACCGGCTAGGCTTTCAGGTTTCTGTTTTCAGAAATCCTATTTTGACTACAGTATTTGGAGGGTGAGCCTATGCCTTTTTCCTCCCTCTAAATCCCTTTCCTTTTGTACAAGTGGTCTAACAAGACAGGTCTCTTACTCCCCATGCCCTACAGTGCACACCTGTCACCCAGGGAATGGTACATGTAGAGATGCCAGTCCCTCTCCACATCCTATAGTGCATGCCTATCATTCTGGGAAGTGGTCTATGTAGAGAGGACCCTCATTCCCCACAGCCTACAGTGCCTCCACACCATTCAGCAAACATCCATCGCCCTGGGAAGAGGGCCAACCAAACAGGCCATTCCCTCAATACACCCTAAAGCACATGTCTGGCACTCTGAGAAGTAGTCTTATGGGACAGCCCACTTCCTCCCCACCTGAAAAGCGCATACCTGTGGCCCTGGGAGGGGTCTTTGTGGAGAGGGTAGTCCCTCCCAATTCCTTATAGTACATGTTAATTGCTCAGGGGGCCATCTGTCTTGAGAGGCTGGTCCTGTCTCACACTGTACAGTACACTCCCACCGCCATGGGAAATGGTCTGGGAAGTGGTCATTGTGGAGAGGCCAGTACCTCCCCACACCTTACAGCATATACCAGTTGCCCTGGGAAGTGGTCTGTGCAGAGAAGCAAGTCCCTCCCCACACCCTGCAATGCAAGCCTGTCATTCTGGAAAGTATTCTGTGCAGAGATTCTAGTCCATCTCCACACTCTACAGCACATGCCCATATCCCTTGGAAGCCATCTGTGTGAGAGACTAGTCCCTTCCCTTAAAATACAGCACATGCTAGTCATCCAGCAGAACCGTCTGTGCATGGAGGCCAGTCCCTCCCATCACCCTACAGCACACCCCCGTCATCCAGGAAAGTGGTAATTTCAGAGAGCATATTCTCTTCCCACACCATGGAGAGCATGCTTGTTGCCCTAGGAAGTGGTTTGAGCAGAGATCTATGTTTGTCACCACATACTACAGCACATTCCTGACGCCATGGCAGGTCGTCTGTGTGTAGAGGTCTGTCACTCCCCATACTTTACAGCACATTATGGTCACCCTGGAGAGTGGCCTGTGTGAAGAGACCGCTCCCTCCCACATCCTACAGAACTCACAAATCATCCAGGGAAATAGTCTATCTGGATAGGTTAGTCTCTTCTGCTACCTTACAGTGCATGCCTGTTGCCCTGGAAAGTGGTGTGTGCAGACACGTCATTCCCTCATCACACCTTACAGCACATGACTATCAGTCTGAGAAGTTAGCTGTGTGCAGAGAGGTCCTCCCCACATCTTCCAATGCATGCCCGTCACTCTTTGGGGAGAGGCCAGTCCCACCTTACACTATATGCCACACAGACCGGGAAGTCTGTGTGGAAAGGCCTGTCCCTCACCATACCTTCAAGCACACACAAGTTGCCCTGGAGAGTAATCTCTGCTGACAGTTCAGTTCATAGCCACAACCTACAGTGCACTCCAATCATACTGGGAAGTTGTCTATCTAGAGAGGCCACTTACTTCTTACACCCTACAGCGAATGCTTGTTGCCCTGGGGAGTGGCTAGTATGGAGAGGCATGTCCTTCATCACACGATAAAGAGCATGCTCATCACCATGGGGTGTGGTCTGTTCAGAGAGCTCAGTCTTTTTCCACACCTACAGCGCATGTCTGTTACTCTGGGAAAGTAGTCTGTGAGGAGAGGTCACTTCCTTCCTGCACTTGACAGAGCATGCCAATTATCCAGGGAAGTTGTCTGTTTGGAGAGTCAATTCCCGCCCTATACCTTACAGTGCATGGCTGATACCCTGCTCAGTGGTCTCTGTGGTCTCTGTGGTCTGGGCACTCCCTTCTCACATCACACACCCATCGCTCTGGGAAGTGGTTTATGCAAAGAGGCCAGTCCCTTATCACATCCTATAGTGCCCACTCAACCCTCTAGGAATCGGTCTCTGCGGAGAGACCAGTCCCTCCTCAAACCCTAAAATGCATGCCTGTCACTCTGGGAAGTGGTCTGTGCAGAGAGGCCAGTCCTTTCCCACACCCTACTGCACACATTGGTTACACTGGAAAGTCATCTGTGTAGAGAGGCCAGTCCCTCCCCATACCTTACACTGCACACCTGTCACTCAAAAGAGCAGACTGTGTAGAGAGAGCAGTCAGTCCTCACAACCCACAGGGCATGCCCTTGTTCTGGGGAAGTTGCCTGTTCAGAGAGGCTATTCCCTCCCCACAACCTACAATGCATTCGTATTGCCTTGGGCAGTGGTTTACGCATGCTCATTGCCCAAGGGAGTGGTCTGTCTGTCGACGCCAGAACCTACCCACACCAATACAAGGAATGACCATCACTCTGGAAAGTGGACTGTGCCTGGAGGCCAGTTCCTCCCCATAATTTACAGCACATGCCCATCATCCAGGGGGAGGGATCTGTCCAGAGACACCATTCCCTCCCCACACCCTACAGCTCATGCTTGTTGCCCCTCACCACACCCTACAGTGCACACCTGCCGCCCTGAGGAGTGGTCACTGCAGAGTGGCCAACCCCTCCTCATATTTGGAAATGCACACCCATCGCCCCATGGAGTGGTCTGTGTAGGGATGGCACTCCTATCGCACAGCATACAGTCCACATCCTTCTCCATGAGGAGTGGTCTGTCAAGAGAGGCAGTCCCTCCTCACACCCTACAGTGCACTCTTGTTTGCCTGTATAGGGCTCTGCTTAGAAGTCAGTTCTCGGCACTTCCTACAGCCCACGCTAATCACCCTGGGAGTGGTCTGTAAGGAGAGGCCAATTCCTCTGCTGCACCCAACAGAGTATGCCTGTCACCCGGGGAGTGATTTTTATGAATAGACTTTCCCTTTGGTGAACAGTTGAATCTCCACGGTTCTAGGTTCTCTTTAGTGTTTCATAATATAAGAGACAGCTGGGTATCTAGTACCTGTTGTGTTTATTTCCTCTGTCTTCGCAGCCCAGGACAGACTAAGCCCTTGGTGCATAAGGTCACAGGACTGCCGGCATCAGTGTCACAGCAGCAAAACAAGTGGTAGACCTGGGAATGTGTCAAAATGGTATGCATTTCCAGGGGAGGCATAACAAGGAAACATATCAGTATTCTGCAGCACACATAAAAAGAGGGAAAAACCTCAGAGGACTGTTTTTTTGTGCAGGAACGGACACCTTCCTGCACAAAAACAATCCTGCCTGAGACGGAGGTACGCTTGCACCATGCCTGCACTGGCCCAAGACAGCACATTTTGTTCAAGTACAAGGAGAGGACAGGAATTTGCCATATAATGATAAATATGGCGTATTCCTGCCCTCTCCCATTCACGCAGTGAGTAAGGAGTCTTACTGCTTCACAGGTGTGAAAGTTTGCTAAATCTAGTCCTTAATGTGCTCACTCTCTTGCTGTTCACCTTCTCGAAAGTTTCTAAAAAGGTACGTTGCACAACAAAACACAGTTATATACAGTATCTTCATTGTGGAAAATTATTTGGGGACAGATAAGGTACTATCATATTAATTGTACAGACAAACCAAAATCAAAATATATATTCCAGAATGTTGGAAAATGCAGTCAAGATTTACTTTAATGTTTTTGGCACTTACAGGACCTTGTGGGGGTCTCATGAGAAGCTTTCGAGTACCAGAGAGAAGCTTCACTGTTTGGAGCTTGCGCCTTGAAACTTGTTTTTAGTTGAGTGTATGATAGTCTGAGCTTATCTAAAACTAAATCAGAGACAGAAATGTCTTTCCCTCACTTTTAGAGTTGCATTCTTTTTCTATTCATATATGAGGAGAGGTAATGTTGTATGACGTGATATGTGTGCCTAT
The DNA here is from genome assembly GCF_964263255.1 of Lissotriton vulgaris. Classification (NCBI taxonomy): domain Eukaryota; kingdom Metazoa; phylum Chordata; class Amphibia; order Caudata; family Salamandridae; genus Lissotriton; species Lissotriton vulgaris. The sequence continues at coordinate 1,537,957,439 of NC_141695.1, forward strand.
ATTTTTGACTTACAAAGGTATTTGCTGTTGAGGAGATGTGCAGAGAGATTTGCAGAGTGATGTTCCCTCTTCATTTAAAAAAAAAAATCCTTCAATTTGATTGGTAACTGTTGTCAAAGCTCTCGCATATAACCCTAGCCCAACCTTTGATAGCTGGGTTAATCACTGGTGGTGTGCTGATACTTCAGATCATCAGAGATATCCTGATTCTGCTGAGATAAAAAAAGTTTTGATCAGATTTTAAAGATGCACATTCTTGTACAGTTAATATAAGATATGTAATACCTTTTAATGGATTTGTTTGTAATACTAATAATGTAGATACTTTACAAAAACAATTGTATAAACTTTAATGTATATTTAGACTACAGTTCACACTGATGATATTAACAATGCAAGTGACTGTTAATGACAATTTAAATTGGTTGTTTTGAACTTAAAGTATTTAGTAGACTTGTCCCTCTTTGCAGGGTCATCCCCAGACTTTATGCCTTCTGCCTCCTATGTTATATACTGAATTTGTTTTTGATACCCTTCAGACTTTGAGCACTTTACCACTGCTAACCTGGGAAGCGAAGTAGCAAGAGGCTAGCAAGTATACCCTGCTCCTGGACAGGCTGCAGAGGTGAGGCACGGCTGAGGGCGGGGTGTAGCAATTCGCCACAGAGCGTGGGTCGGGGGCCCATGCGGGAGCGGTCCACCCAGGCTTGGGTGCGGCTTGTAGGCTGGCCCAGTGGCTCCTGCTTGGCCTCTTGCTCGTGGAGCCATTCGGGCACACTTGCTTCCATTCCTGCGATACTGTCTACTGCCCCTGCCACATTGTCCCGTTGGCCTAAATCCAGCAGCCTTGCTCCCCTGTGCAGACTGCTAGAGTGGGTTGCTGGCAGGAGATAGACTGGTTGCCTCAGGCCCCTCTGGTATTGCCTGTGCCACTGCCTGTGTCAGCACTCGCACCGTACCTCACCGCTGCCCCACTCTGAACCCGTCAGTTCAGAATCCTGTCTGTGGGGTAGCTGGAAGGTGGCACAGGCATTGGACAGAGTGCAGCATGCAGGGGCAGTGCAACCAATGGCAGCTGCAGCTGGGAGCCGGCTGTAGCGCTCAACAGCTGTGAAGAGCTGCCCACGATCTTGCCTGAGACCCACCCCTATCCAATCATGTTGCGGCTCAAGGATTGTCGAAATGGCTCAGCACAACCGGTCGCCAGATCAATAGACCCTGATTACCCAGATTGGGTCATCTCTTGACCATCAGCTTGATCATCAGCAACCAAGCAAGCCACGAAGCTCATCAGACCAATAAAGGAGCAACAAAAGATAAACAAGGACAAATTGAGTCAAACAGTAAGAGGAAAAAGACGCCATACAGCCACAACATCACGGGGATCATTAGATCCCGGGAGCAAGCACCAGGACCACCTTAAGAATTCCGAAATTATGGGATTAGGTGGATTAAGGCAGGCAACATGGCAGAAGACCAATAATTTTAAGCGAATACCAAAAAAACGAAATACTAACAGATCAACCAAAACAAGAGAACTGTGTAATTCGCTAAGGAGCCCCACAATATAGCCAATACTAACAATGTTTGGGAAAGCAGACAGAAGTGGAAAAGAGAACACAAGCTCCAGATTCTTCTTCCTGAAAAAACCCTTGAGCTAAAATCTATTCAAGGCCTGGAGAGATATTAGGTCTTCTAACTCCTTTGGCCCCTAAGGGAACAGCACATAGTCTAACCTTAAAAGAGAAGCCAGGGGGCGTGGCCAAGACTCCAATGGAGTAAGACGAACATCGGGTCTGATATGTCCATTGGCGACTGGCCAAGTGTGTGAAGCAGCTGCCTGGTCGTGGAGACACAGCCTGGCTCCTTCTGGGGGCGCGAGAAACCCTCCTCCAGCACCGAATTTGCTGTGTGCGGGCCGGCCCTGGTCCAATCCCGGCGGCTTCTGAGTGGGGCTCGCTGGCAGGGGTTGCCTTGTCTGCCATCTTGTCTTTCACCTTTGTCATGCTGAATGCTCCTGTCACAACTTGGGGGAGTTGCAAAGGCGACCTGATTGTAGCCCCGATGCCTGGAAACTATCTGCTGGAGATCGGAGGCTGCTGATCGAACCCCGAGCGCCATAAGCTCACCCGGCCCAGGTCGGCACACACAGGCCTGGTGGCATAGTAGACAACCCTCTGATTTTGAGATAACCTGGGGGCAGAGCCTCCATGCTAGAGTCAGGCGAAACTGTAGCGCATCGACCCTGGCCCCATCGGCTACGGAACAGAGCGAACCAGTGGGGGAGCCCTGTGGATCCGGGCTCCTTCCCAATGAATAATGCACCTCCATGGCCAGTGAGGCCCTTGTCGAGAAGTGGTCTTGTGGGCCCAGGCCCCGTGAGGTAGGAGGGAGCCACTGCTTTGCAGCTGTTGGGGTAGGACCACAGATTCCTCGAGCTATCCACATTCTGCTATATTGGGGAGGAACATTGTGAAGCTGATCCCCCCTCTGAAGAAATGTGCTTCTTGATTGCTGGCCTGATGCCTGGAGACTAGCTGCAGTGGCCCGGGGGCAGCTGATGAAGCCCCGAGCATTACCTTCTCATCCCGTTTAGCCCTGCACCTGTGGGCCACCATGCACCGGGCTTGTCCTCACCTCCTGCAGGATTGGGCAGACCGGGGGAAGTCCTGAGGGTCTGGGCTTCTGACTGCTGACCTGGCGCCTCCATGAGGCTGACTGGCCTTTGCTGGGCCGCCATCTTGCGAGTCTGAGCCCGCGGTGGTGGGAGGGCCTGTCATGCTGCAACTGCTGGGACTGGGCTGTGGTGCCACTGGGTGAACTACTCTACATGGACTCTCCGCGTGGGGGGCCCGGGAGACCATACACTTGCCAGATCACGGGTCACCTGTCTGCGGCCGGTAGGCCCTTTGCTGCACAGCCATTTTGTACGTGTCTGCCATGAGAGTGGAGGTGAGGTCTCTGCTATGCAGCCACTGGGACCGAGCTGAGGTGCCTCTGGAGGATTTGTGCTGCCCTGTACCCCCCTCGCCATTGACCTGGCCACCCTTGGGCCGGCCTGGAGGACAACATTGAGCAGGATGTAAGGTAGGTGCCTTTGGCCTGAGCATAAAAGCCGTGCTGGGATGCTTTTCGGGGGCAGAAAGAATTGATTGCACAAAGGACTGGCTGAGTGTGCCCCCTTCTCCTCTTGGCCTATTCTTGACTTCTGTCAGTGAGAAGGCTAGGGACTATGCTTCTCCCTCGCCCTTGGGACTCGACTGGTTCCCTCAGGGTAAATATTGAAAGAAGTCATCCGTGCAACCGGGCAGGGATCTTGAGGCACCCTGCATCTCTTCGTTCTTCTGACCCGGAGGAAGACTGAGTTTTATTTAGTATATCGCATTTACACAGCTGTTTATCCACATCCCTGAGGCCGGCAGCATGAAACGTATGCAGATGCATCAAATAGTACACAGCTCTTATGCCTACAACCCAACGGGCCGGCAGTAATTTATAATTCTTATTTCTTATGCTCCATCCGATTGGCAATGAAACCAAAGTGTTCTGACAACTGTAATGCATATACTGTAGTTATCCCAACAAGAAACAACTCTCCCCTTCCCTCCCACCCAGCTTACACCGAATTTCCAATGCACCGATCTGCAGGTCCCGTATCTACAATCTACCCTCCGCTCCTGCCACATCGCAATATTTTCCATTCACGTTCAACTCCGCCCTTCTCTGCGCGAGATCGCGCATGTGTCCTTGTGTCTATATGTGTTAGTATGAGCAGCTGTTCCATACCACCACTAGTCATGTCAAATGGCCTGATCCGCTCGGAAGTCCGTCCCCCCCCCCAGCCAGGTCACAAAGGGTCCCCAGATGTCAGTAGGTCTATATCTGCTCGGCATTAGTTCCCAATAATGGGACAATTGATCCTTACAATACACCACAGTGTTAATCCATGCAGCCTCCGCAGGGAGCTGTCCTTTTTATCCAATGTATTGACACTTGACGTTTATCCAACAAGAACAGCATGGCTGTAAGCTTACGAGTGTCCTTCAGGACCTCTAGTACGAATCCCAAAATAGCTATCAATGGGGCGGCCTGTGTCTGAGTATTAGTGATCTGTCTAATGTTTCTAAATACCTCCGTCCAGAACCCTTCTATCGGTCCACACTCCCATGCCAGGTGCGAAAATGTGGCATTCTGTTCTCCACACCTCCAGCAACTAGAGTCCGGTTGTATACCCATGCGGTGCAATTGAAACAGCATTCGATACATTCTATATAAGAAGTTAAAGTGTATAAGTCGAAGTCTATAATTTGGTGAGAGGTTTTCTGGTTGTGAACAGTAATATTGCCATTGCTTGTCCATAATTTTAGTATTAATGTCCCTTTCCCAATTCGTTTTGGACGCGGGCTGCACTATAGGTGACTCTCCTTGCGTAATACTTAAGTGTGTGTGATCAATTTGCGAGGGGAGGGATTGGACAATACATTTTCGAGCGCTGGTAATGTAGGAGGCTCCTTGGGAAATGTCTCATACCTATCTGTGCATGCTGCTCTTATCTAGTAGTACAATACCATATCCGAAGCCGCCGGCACCTGCAGGGAACACATTCTTCTGTAATGTCATGAAGCTCCCATCTGGAAAAATATCACCTCCCTTCTCCAATGCATGCGCATTAGCTCGCAGTTTGGCCTCCTTATCTGTGAGCGGAAATTGAACTGGGTTCCCTCCCAGCGGCATGGAAGGAGCATAGAGTTCCTCCTGATGAGCTCTCTTAGCAATCTCTCTCCAAGCCCATTGCGTTGCTTCCACCTTGCCTATTTCTAAATGTGTAATACAGAAACACAGGGGGTCTAACAGCTGAGAAAATAAGCTGTGCTGTCAAACTGAACAATCAAAGTTTTGGAGTGCAAAAGCCACCTAAGGACAGCTGGTTGAACACATGAGTGAGCATTATGTTAAGAAGTATACAGACACTTTTGGGTCATCTACAGATTGGTTGGCGTGATCCGCACCATGGCGCAATGGGTTACCATCGAAATAGACTTGATGATCAGTCCTATCATCTGGCCATACCCAGGTGTGATATATGCTAGTCCCCTGATCATTCGGACTTGTAAGCCACACCATTCGTTGCTGGTTATGGATGTGGTCCTACCAACATGAATCGGGTAACCTGTCCCTTGGCTTTCATCAGGCCCTTTGTTCTTATAGTCGTTGCACTTAGTGATTGTAAACAAAAAACAACCAAAAAGAAAAAGAAAAGGAAAGGTTGGATACGATACAACCTGTACCAACAAGCACCTTTAACCTCTGTATCACTTGGAAAATAGGATTTCCTTCATGATGGGGGCATAGACCTCCCCCAAGACTCAGATGTGAGCTTTAGGTACCGACGGAGAGTGCGGGGCCTCGTAGATCCTGAGCAAGGTCCAGGTGAGGTGAGGTGATGAAAGCCAAGGGACAGGTTGCCCGATAGGCAGAAACATGTTGGCCCATTAACAGACAGATATTTGTTGACTGTCTTCATTGCACTGTTCTAGTTTTTAATTAGGAGGTGTTGCTCAGTCCAAGAATAACATTTATAGAAGAGGGACACACCATCCTATTTTAACTCACTACGTTTAATATTTTGTTAGTTGAACTTTTCTCCACTAACCATCAAAATATCAGCAATCAGATGGTGGCTCATTCATGTTGGTAGGACCACAATAAATAACCAGCAACGAATGGTGTGGCTTACAAGTCCCAATGATCAGGGGACTAGCATATATCACACCTGGGTATGGCCAGATGATAGGACTGATCATCAAGTCTATTTTGATGGTAACCCATTGCGCCATGGTGCGGATCACGCCAACCAATCTGTAGATGACCCACAAGTGTCTGTATGCTTCTTAACATAATGCTCACTCATGTGTTCAACAAGCTGTCCTTAGGTGACTTTTGCACTCCGAAACTTTGATAGTTCGGTTTGACAGCGCAGCTTATTTTCTCAGCTGTTAGACCCCCTGTGTTTCTGTGTTGTATATGTAGAGGTATCTGGGGATGTTAACCAGGGTGGGTCTTTAAACTTTGAATCCCTGTGACCCTCACTGAATGGTTGTTTTTTGATATTTCTAAATGTTGCCTTTTATAAGGCTGGTATACTGCTGAGGCAAGTGGAATGGGAGCCACTCTATCAACTTATATCGACACATGAGGCAGATATGGTGTCGGGTGCTGCCAAAAATGCAGGAATTGCGCCTGAGCGCTGTAGGCATATAGTTCAAAGTCCGGAGCTCCTAGTCCACCTTGGGTAAATTGGAGCGTCAATAAATTCCAAGAGACTCTAGGTTGTTTGCCTGCCCACACTAGGTCAAGAATAGTGGCTCTGAGTCATCTAAAAAAGTGAGTATTGAGCGGCATCAGGATATTTACAGAAAGATACAATAATTTAGGCAGTATCACCATTTTGGTGATAGCAATACGGCCTATCAGTGATAACGGCAGCGATTTCCTTTTTTTTTTTTTTTAAATATTTTTATTGAAGTATTTTGCATTTATATACAAAGCACGGCATCATTGATACAAACCAAAAATTAGAGGAGAAAAAGTATATACCAATAATTCATAAATCACAATAAGAAACAATGACTGGATCATCAGCAGGTGAGGGTGAAATTTCCAAAAATAAAGTAGAACACAAATTAGGTCATAAAAAATACCATTAACAAATGCAACATGTATTTTCATATTGAACAACATCGATATTGTATTTGCACCAAGTTAGTATTTCTTGTCTGTAGGCAATCCAGCATTTCTCATTATTATTCCTCCTTCCATCAAGTTATAGGATCCCATATTATATCCCCCAACTTCCTGCCCTTTTTTCCCTTCCTTGCATATATCACTTTCTCCATTTTATACATTATTAGTAATTTAACCAGCCATTTATGGAAGGTAGGTGGTACAGGATCTATCCATGCAGAGGCTATACATAATCTCATGATAGACATAGCAACAAACAAAAATTCCCTCCCACGAAAAGAGCGTATATCCTCAACATTTACTCCTAATAGGATAGTTCCTGGGGTTAGAACAATTTCGCTTTCTACAATTTTACTTATAAAACATTCGATTTCCTTTTTAAATAAATCTAAACGGGGACATAAAGCAAATACATGTTCCAAGTCAGCATCCGAGCTTCCACACCTATAGCATGTAATACCCACTAACCCTCCCCATTGAGCTATTTTAGCCGGTGTATAATACAGGTGGTAAAGTGTTTTATAGTGTTGAGCCTGTAATGGTGCAGCACATAATAATGATTTCCCCATTTCTAGAGAGATACCAAAGCTTTCAAAACTAATTGTAAGATTATCCCTCCATTTTTCACTCCACTTTTGATAATCATCTTGTTTTACTTTCATCAATTCAGCATACAATCTTTTAATTGTGCAATCCTCTCCTTTCTGAATAATTTCCATTATAGCATTACGCCTGAATCCCAGAGCACCACCTTTCTTTGCCAGGAGGAAGCTCCTAATCTGCAGAAATTTAAAAAATTGCCTTGCTTCTAGGTTATATCTATCTTGCAGATCTTTGAATTGTAGAAAACAATGTTCCCCCCTAATATCTCCAATGTTTCTGATTCCCCTGTTTTCCCACTCTACCATTATAGGTCCCGAAAAAATATCTTGTGGGAGAGTTGGATTATGTAATAATCTCGTATAAGAATTAAATTTTCCCAAGCCAATTTTTTTAGCAAAACTTTTCCAAATTTCGAATGCTGCTATTATTATCTTGAACTTTGTCCTCTTGTAATAACTAGCCTCTGTGAATTTCAGGAGAACATCCTTTGCTTCCGTTCCCAAAGTTAGGCCATAGATTGCTAATGATCCATATTTACTCCACTCCTCTCCTACACTACCCTGTTCACCTCCCATTAAACCAGCCATATTCTGTAAAGCCGCCGCCCAGTAATAGGATTTTAAATCTGGGACTCCCCAACCTCCACTTTCTCTTGGCAATGTCATGTATCTAAGAGCCCTTCTCGTTTTCCCTTTTGCCCAAAGAAATCTATTTAGCATACTCTCTAATTTTTTAAATATTTTATTATCGAAGAAAAGCGGTATTGCCCTAAATAGATATAGAAATTTTGGAAGGATAATCATTTTTACTATATTAGATCTTCCCACTATTGAGAGGTGTAAATTATCCCATCTATCCAGGTCTTTCTCCACCTTCTTAATTAAAGGGGAAATGTTCCTTTCCACCAAGTTATCCAAGTCTGCCATTATGGTAACCCCTAGATATGTACCTTCTTGGATTACTCGGTTGTCTGAGCATATAGTATACGAGTTTTTAATTATCTGTGTTTTTGTTGTATTTAATTTATATCCCGAGATTCTGCCAAATTTCATCGCCTCAAGCTCAAGGTGTTGTATAGCTTCAGATGGGTTTGGAGAGATAACAGCGATGTCATCTGCGTAGGCTAAGATTTTACATTGCCCGATAAGCGTTATAACTGGTGTTATCATCGCTGATGCCTCTATTTTACGTATAAGCGGGTCCATATATATAGCGAACAATAAGGGTGAGCAGGGGCACCCTTGTCTAGTACCTCTTTTTATATGGAATTTTCCTGTGTTTCCACTGTTCACTCTTAGTGTCGCTACTGGTTCTAAGTAAAGAGTTTGTATGGCTTTAATAAAACCTTGTTTGATTCCTGTTCTAGCTAGTGCATACCAAAGGTAGCTCCAGGAGACCCGATCGAATGCCTTTTCTGCATCGAGTAACATCACTGCGATCGGGTCCCCTGTGACTGCCGAAACGTCAAATAGAGTTATTGCCTTCCGTATATGGTGGGTGGTTCCTCTCCCTGGTATAAAACCGTGTTGACAGCTGCTAATGATTTTATCTATAATTCTTGCCAGCCTTGATGCTAAGGCTTTAGAGAAGACTTTTGCGTCTGCATTAAGTAGGGTTATAGGCCTGTACGAGCCTGGTTCCTCCGGCTTTTTACCCTTTTTTAATATTACGACCACTTCTGCGCCCCCCCATGATTTAGGCGATGTTATGCCCAGTTGTGCACCTTGCATCACCTTCACCATTTCTTCTCTCAAGGAATCCCAAAATACTTTATAGAATTCAATGGGAATTTGATCAGGGCCTGCTGCTTTACCAGAGGGTAGGTTCCATATTGCCTGCTTTATTTCTTCTGACTGCAGCTCTTCTTCCAACCCATTTGCTTCCTCTTCCTCTATTGAATCTACAGGGATATCCTCGAGATACTCCCTCATTTCTTCCTTGTCTTTTAGCGGGTCACGGCCGTGTGACTCGTCATCATATAACTTCTCGTAGAATATCCTAAAAACTTCTCTTATTTTAGTCGAGTCTGTGTGTATCATGCCCGCGGCGTCCCTAATTTCCCTCACTATGCCTACAGATTCTTGTTGTCTTACTCTAGTAGCCAGTATCCTACCAACTGATTCACTCAGCTCATAACACTTCTCCCTTTTAGTGTTGTAAATTTTCGCCGCTTTACTGGCAATCTCACCCTCTGCCTCACCTTTGGCTTTTACTAGTTCTACCCATGCTTTTTCAATATCCCGCCCCAACACCACACAATTTTCTAGATTTTCTTCTGCCATCAAGACATTCGAAGCTAATTCTAGATTCCTCAACTGAGCTTGTTTCCTTTTATAAGTATTATAACTCATCGTTTCACCTCGTATTCAAGCTTTAAAAGTGTCCCAAACAATTCCCATTTCTGCTGTATCTTTGTTAAATGAAAAAAATTCAGTAATCCATTTGTTCATGTATTCTATATAGTTCTCATCTTTCAGTAGCTCTCTTTCAAAAGTCCAGTTCGTGTGTTGTCTAGTACTTGTTTTTGTTGTTATAGTAAGTACTAGCGGATTGTGGTCGCTTAGGACCCGTGGCAGCCTTTTCCATTGCTGAACATTGTTTTCTATCCAATCTACTACTCTGCCGTAATTTGCTAGCCAGATTTCCTTGTACCGATCTGCTTATCCATATCCCCAAATATTTTACTTCACCACTTGCCCATTGTAAAGGGAATTCTGGGAATGTGGAGGAGTGTGGCTCAATGGTTAGAGCGGCAGACCCTGATGCAGAGTTCTGGCCCGGGACCAGGGTTCAATTCCCGCCTCAGCGGATCTTGGGTTCAATTTCCTCGGACCTGACAATTCTCGCCTCGGAGCCTATTCTAATCATGGGCCCCACACTGCAACTCTGGGCAATAGCTTGCTTAACCTCCACACCGACCCCAACAGCACTAGGATGCCTGGCTTCACCCTGGGGGTGCCCAGGAGTGGACATGTCACACGGAAAGCCAGGAAGGGTTCCACAGCAGTATGAGTAATAGCGCCAGGAAACCGCTTGGTGACAGTGCGCTCTACAAATACCTTGACATTCTGTGTCAAACTGAGCTGTAGTGTCAGTAAGCAAAACCGTTATTGATTTTTTCCAACTTAGGTTCCTACCTGTACTTTGTTCCTCAGACTGCCTCTCCCATAATTTGAAGGTGTTCTTGTGGCATGGCTGGGGTGGGATCCGCTGTTGGGAAGGTTCACTGGGGGCCCTTGGCAGTATCAATGAGCGACTGGACTGTGTCCACCCTTTACACTCTTCCCAGAATATGAGCAGCACCTTTCTCTTTTTGGTGGTTCCTTGTTCTCCTGCCTCCCCCTGGGCTCTTCCTGATGATCCGAAACTGGAGGGTTCTGTGGAGGACTATTCCCCCTTCTTTGCAGTAGCGACCTGAAGATCGCCCAGGAGGATAGATCACATGGCCTAACGGAACCCCCTGCCAAAGCATGCCCCACACTAAGGGTGAGAAGGACACTGCTCCTGGAGACTCTAAGGAATCCACCATCGCCTCCCTCTGGGCAAGCCCCCTGTAGCCTCAGTATACCAACAGACCCCTACAATGGCGGCCGCTTTGACGGGTACAGACAAGAGCCCCCTCACGCAAGCCTTCATGACCAGCTTCCTTCAGGAAATAAGGCGGAAATTGACTCACTCAAATCCGAATTCAAGTCCTGCCTGCAGGACTCCTGCCTCAGGTAACGGACATCAGGAACAGAGTTGATGAACTCGAGCGAACACTCAACGCACGTACTGAAGACAAGGAGGAACTCTGGCGCTTCATAGCAATGCTGGAAGAACAACACATAGAACTCCAGATTAAACAAGAGGACTTGGAAAATAGGAGTTGGAGGAATAACCTATGCATTCGAGGAGTTCCTAAAGCAGCAGAAGGCCAGGAAATAATGACGTACATGGTGGCACTCCTCCAGGAGATTAGAGGCGATGGAGACACCTCCCCACCCACACTAGATAGAGCACACTGAATGCCAGTGCCAACCCCAATCTAATTCCTGATGTTTTATACCAAGTTCACTTTTTCACATAGAAAGAGACTATCCTCCAAGCATCCAGGGGAAAATCAGACCTATCTTACAGAGGACGTCCCATACACATCTTTCAGGATCTAGCCCCAGTCACCCTGCGACAACGCAGGGACTTCAACGGAGTCACAGACAAATTGAGGGAATTGAACATCAAGTATCAGTGAGAACAAGCCTTCTCCCTGAGCTTCATGTAGGAGTGGAAGTGACGGTCACTCAGATCCTTAATGGACGCCCAAGAGTTACTCCAGTTGCAGTCAGAATCCCAGCCCCCTAGCCCGTCCCTGGGGACGGCCCGTCCTAGAACCTCCCTCTGTCCGGAATGGTCCACTGTGCTGCCACTTTCCGCGGGTCAGGCACGGACATCAAGTGACATTTGGCAGCAGGCCAGACAGGACGCCATACACCATCTCAAGTCCCTTGGGGGGCGCAGGTCCTGGCCTGCTCCCAGACAACTTCTGGGCCTCCCTCTACAGCTGCTTCTTGAACAACTTCTTGAACATGGATGTGTAGTCTTTATCATGAATGATTGTAATGTGTGCTTAACTCTGTTCCTTTACAATTTTTCTGAAACATTGGCTGGAGATGTGAATGCGATTGAATGACTGCGGTGTCTTTTTGGGACTCAGATCAAGTTTTCTTTAATCATGGTCGTGTACTGAGACTCCCAGTGCTTCTTGGGGGAGACACTCAGGTTATTCTCTGCTAATGAGCATAGGCCGGCCGCTGGAAGGAGCTGCAATGACAAGTTAAAGAACTCTGCTGGCACCCTCGTCATTCCATTTGTCCACATGAGGAGGGACTTCCTCAGAGGTGCCCCGGTTTATACCAATGGGCTTCTCAAGGACTGGGATGGTCTACTATGGCACAGTTGGCCTGTTGGTTATTTAAATTGTTATGTTATTTTCCCTCTTTTCATTCTTTGGTGTTCCTTGGGGGCCTCTGGGGGGGAATGCCGGTGACACACCCTGCTGCTTGGCCCTCCTACTACTAATGGTCTCTGGCCTCTAGAAGAGTGAGGATTGAAGACCTCTCTCAGAGGGGATGCCTTTCTCTATAAATTCTACCCCCCAGATGCACGCCACTGGTTGGGTGGGGGAACTCTTTGGGACCGATATGGGGAGGTACGGCTTTAAAATGTCATCTTTCCCTATATATGAATTATTATGGCACAGAATAAATGTTTTTCCCTTAACGTGAAGGGGCTTAATGCACCTAATAAAAGGGGACAGGTCTGGCGATATCTCCTGACCCAAAACACGCATCTATCAGAATCATATCTTTAAAACTGAGATAGGTAGGGATCAGTGGGCCACATGTGAAGCAGACAAACAACAGGCCTTCTGGGCCTTTTTTTCATCTGTTTACGCCTGGGGCGAGACGGCAAAAGAAGATATTGAACCATTCCTTGCCTCGTGCCCCTGGGAACTGTTAAATCCCTCTCATGTTCAGCAATTGGAAGACCAAATTACCAGTGAAGAGCTTCTGAAAGCGTTAAAAAGCTTGCAGCTGGGCAAATCTCCAGGGCCCGATGGCCTTACAGTCTCATTTTATCAACTCTTCCTCTCCCAAGTACAGGCTCCAGCTATTTAATTCCTTTGCCGACACTGTTAGCATGAACCCTACAATGGCCGAGGTGGAAATAGCCCTGATTCCTAAACTGGGGAAAGATTGAACTTCCTGCGCCTCCTATCGCCATGTATCCCTCCTCAATGTCGATGCCAAAATATATACCAAAATATTGACTCATTGTCTGGCACCGCTCCTTCTGGCCTGGTTAACCCAGTCCAGACAGGCTTCATCCATCAAAGGCAGAGCGAGGATAACGTTAGGTGGATCCCCCACTTAGTGGAGAAAGCCCAATGGTGAAATATTCCAGCATTCTTGCTCTCCCTTGATGCTGAGAAAGTGTTCGACAGGGTCGACTGGACCTTTCTCAGAGCAGTACTGTGCAGAGTAAGGTTGGGACCAGTCATGACATCTCCCATAATGGCCCCCTACACCCTCGGCATGAATACAAATCAATGGCTTACTCACCCCAGCAATTCAGATCCACAGGGAAATGCGTCAGGGGTGTCCTCTGTCGCCTCTTTTTTTTTGTATGTTCTTATATAGCACTCGATCACCTGGGGAGGTATCTCGGCACTTGCCTTGGGAACCCGTCCTGGCTTTTCCCTGTGAGACAGCCCCTACAGGGCATCCCCAAGGTGAAAGCCAGGCATCCCGCCGCAGGGGGGCCGTCATGGAGATTAAGCAAGCTTAATGCCCAGAGTTGCAGAGTGTGAACCCATGATTAGGTCAGGCACCGAAGCGAGAATTATCGAGTCCGTGGACATTTGAGCTCAAGACCCTGCCGCGTCAGGAATTGAACCCTGGTCCCAGGTCTGACCTCTGCTTCAGGGTCTGCCTGCTCTAACGAGTGAGCCACACTTCTCTGCTCTTTGCCCTGGCCTTAGAACCCCTGGTAATGGTCATACGACAGTCCTCAGTGGTGAGGGGCATACCATTTGTGGGACTCAAACATAAGGCCGCCATATTTGCGGATGACCTGCTTCTGACCCTCACCGACCCCCCGGGCTCTCTCCATGCCTGGATTCTCATGCTCTCTCAATTTGAAAAAGTCTTGGGAGAAAAATTAATATTAATAAATCTCAGGCATTAAATCTCACCCTCTTCACCGAGGAGCCTGCAGAATTAGGTACATATTCCCAGTTCCAGTGGGCATCCCACTCTATACGATATTCGGGGCTTAACCTTACGGCCACACTAGATTCTTGAATTCAAGCAAACTGGCCGGAGTATAGACGCTTGGTCAGAGAAGACCTTCGATGCTGGACCTCTCTTCCCATATCATGGTTGGGTTGTTTAAATGCGGTCAAGATGTCTGTTTTACCCAAATTACTCTACCTTTTTCACGCACTCCCGACCTCCATTCCCCAGTGGAACATTTTAAGCCTCCAGACTGAGGTCACCTCCTTTATCTGGGTAAAGGGGCAGCCAAGATTCTCCAACAAAATCCTAATGACCCCAAAAGACAGAGGGGGCTTACATGCCGCAATCTTCGTATCTATTACTGGGCATCACATTTGAGTCTTATCTCAGAATGGGTAGCGCGCAAAAGCAAAAAACCTTGCTTCCACATGGATTGGGCGGTGACCTGTCGCCCCCTGTGGGATCTAGCATGGTTACCGAGAAGGGCGCACCCTCGTGGTGCCTATATCGCCACCCCCACGAGAACTGTGCTGGAGATATGGAACAAGATAGCAACCTGCCACAGGCTTACCTCATTCTGCTCCACCAATGAGCTCCTGGCCCACAACCCTGAATTCCCCCCAGCTTTTCAGCCTCACTCCTTTCAAGCCTGGGAGGCTGGAGACTGTGGCATGATAGCTGAAATTTTCACGGGATATACCTTTAAAACATTTGATCAATGCAAACAAGAATACCGCCTTCCCCCTAAGACACACCTCCAGTATTATCAAATCAGACATTGACTGCAAACTCCAGAAAACACAATAGGGGTCATGCTCCCACTGACCCCCTTCGAAATGCTTGTATGTTCATTTCATGGATTGAAGGGCCTGATCTCTCATACATACAAGGGTGTACGACACACCGCCCTCTATCTCTCAATCCTTATCAACAGAAATGGCATGCAGACATAGCAGAAGAAGCCCCCGCTGAGCAATTAGGAACAGCTATAGAGAGACATAACAACACCTTAAAAGTATTACACAACAAGAGTCCACTGATAAGCTGATGATGCGTTGATACTATACCCATTTTGACTCCCAGAAAATTACCCATCTTTCACAGCTCTCTGCTGGCAATGTAGAGCAGTAAAGGTGTCATTTCTCCACATAAGTTGGTCTTGCCCACTTTTGAATATTTTTTTGGAAAGAGGCGCGGAGCCACATCAAAAGATGCCATAGGGTTTCCCATACCGTACACTCCCGGAGTGGTGGTTCTGGGACTTTGTCCACAGGCTCTTAAGGCCATGACACACTCAGAGTGGCGCTTGATTCTCCATATGTTAGGAGCAGCAAAACAGACCATCACACTCCACTGGAAAAATGCCCTAGACCCCCCCACTTTGGTCTGGCTCACTGTCTGTGGCATTTAATGGCAATGGAGCTCTTCTCCAGTCGACTTATTCAGGCCAACACCAAATTCACACAGGTTTGGCAACCCCTGGTACAACATCTATCCAAATTAGAGCAAGCCTGCCTTGTCCCTCCCAATCTGAGAGTATTCCAACTACTCGAGGAAGCTCTGCTTCCAAGAGGGGAGGGTCTCTTGGACTGAGGTGAAGCAGGCGAAAGACCGACCAAACCCTTACTATCTCCCTCCCTCCTTCCCTACCCCTCCATGGGTTAAGATACCTCCAGAGTCCATAGCCGGGGAATATGCCCAAACATGACAGGGCGCAAATTTTTACTTCTATAATCCCCCCCAATCGGGACAACTTTCATATCTCCCTGCTTCTTCTTGGTCAGGTTTAGGATACTCCCTTACCCTTCTTCCCTCCCCTCTGCTCTCTTCCCTACTTCTTGTGGGGTTTCTTTCTCTTTGTCTTTTACTATGAGGCTAGTGTCCTCCCCCATTGTACAACTGCTATACAAAGAGAAAGCTATGTGCATTATTTATGGTATTATATTATCACAGGCTTGACATCTTTCATAGATAAGATATGTGCCTGTTGACCGGTGAATCCTGATAGCCATTAACGGTTACTAGAGCCAACTGATAAACATTTTTGACATGACATCGACTAACACGCTTATAATCTCCGTGCTTGATGCTGATGTTATTCCTGTGATCAATCTATAATGTTGTTCAATTGTATAATAAATAAAAGAGATTTTTAAAAAAAGAGAAGCCAATAGATCTCCCACATAACCTAAATGATTTAAATGACCACGTGTGTATTTTCAATCAAGACTCAGAAGGTTTAACTCTTCAACCAATAAAGGAAGGAACCAGCAAAGCAGACAATGGCAAATTAAAAGACAAAAATATAACTACAAAAGCACAGATTAGCACAGCAGAATCTTTGATGGCCTCAAAGAACAAAACTGACAACAAGTCAGAAAAAAAGACTGAGGTAACCCTCCGAGTGCAACATAGGTCTGACGAAAACAATGGAAAAAAGATCATATACATAAAATTGCCAACAAGTATCTACACACAGATCAAGAAACATTGATTCATTCCACTCCGAGACAAATCCCAAAACAGGAAACAACACCAGGGCTAGAGACAGTAACACAGGTCCACAAGGCTCATCTGGATGACTCAGAAAGCTCCTGGTTGAGATCAATTATGCTTTCATCTAGTGAGGAAGTCTTGCAAGTCATGGAAGCAGATATTGACTGCTCAGCCACACCCAACACCAGACAAGGTAGGATGTATGCTAGATCAGCCTTGACCCATTACCCACTAAACACCACACTCAGGAATGCCTCAATATCGAAGTATCACTGACACTCCATTCCACAATGTTATGGTCACCAGGCAATGCTTCATAGGAGATTTAGTCACACACATAACACAATTAAGCATTGACACACAGCAATATATCTGCAGTTGAGACACAACAGTAAAAAAACATGAATCACAGCAGTTAGGTACACCAACTGTGTTGAATTTAATTTAGTAAAAAACAGAAAGCAGGACACACAATAAGTAGTTCTCACCCTACTCAGGAATAAGAAAGGCTTCAATGGTCATCTCCTGTGTGCTTGACACCCTAAGGTTGGGGTACCTAAGTGGTGGGAAAGAGAGACACAGGGGTAAGGGAAGTGATTAAAATCCCGGAAGTGGCCGTAAGGTGACCAAAAAACAGTGGATTATCATGAGGGTCGAGAGACTCACCTGCCCGCCCTTGGTTGCTTGACTTCAGGCTTGCTACTTCCCTACCCTTATTCCTGAGTATGGTGAGAGTTCTAATGTACCCTGTACTTCTTTTTACCCTTCTTACAGTTGTAGACTATGGTGACCCTTGTTTCAGTCTCTGCATCTAGCCCGTATTTACTCCCACTTTGGATTGTTTGCATTGCCTTAAACCTGAGTAAATTACTAGGACCTTACTACACTATATGTATTATAGTCCACCCCCCTTCCCTAACTACTTTTGTTATAAATTACTATGTAACCAATGGTGACGACCTAGTTTAATTACAGTATGCGCTACGGACAGTAAGTTGTACCTTTTTGTCGCCCTTTCTTAGGTCCCACTTAGAGACTGCAGGACCACCTGGCCTGCATTGATTTTTCCAAGTGGAAGGTAGTATTTCCCCTTCCCTTGCTGTGTAGCACCCCTCACTTGAAATTTAGGTCCTGACGAATTGCTCCTTTGAGCATGAATCATGTTGACCTCTAGGTAGATTTCGACACTGCTGGATCATAGGACTAGCGTGTCCCATTCTACTCACTATTTTAATAAAGTAGTGAACCACATTAATAAAATCCCCCTGGATTCACTAACTTTTTTTAATACTCCCACTATCACATACACGTCTACACCCTCCCTAAAACCCTCATACCCACATGCACCAATTGGCAGGAACAAAAGATCTCCGATAAAGAGCCCCTTTATGGGAACCCGTCAAACATTGCAGCGCCAGTTTGACGAGGAGCAGAACCCAAATGATGAAGCATGACACCTAGCTTGCTGGGTGTGTGAGGGCTTTAGTTCCGGAAGGGGAATCCCCCCATCCTTCCATCCTCTGTGCTTTACCTCACGGTTGGGCTTGGTTACATACCCTTTCTTTGACCCCAGGGAACAGCATATATATTTTGTTGTTGCATTTCTTTGAAAACTCCCTTTTGGAACAACAGTGGTTTCCGACACCAATTTTGTCCTATGCACCCGACTTCCCTGGGATAGGTAACTCTTGTACTTCAATATCCATGGGTGGGGTGGCTCTCCAACCTTCTATGTTCCATATGGTTTCCTTCTAATCCACTGGGAAGGGTCCTTACACTGTGAAACTGCAACCCCGACTCTCCTATTGAATTGTAAGTAGTACGCGGTTGTGTTCTCATACTTCACTCGTCCTCCGTGGGGTCCCCACTTACTCACCTTGGGTAGGTCCTTGGGGTCCCAGCGATTCTACATCCTCTAGACACTGTCTTGACTAGAGTCATGGTTCTTATACCACTATTTTAGTATATGGTTTGGTCTCCCCTGGGAGTCCACTGTGTATTAGTGCTACTTAAGATTGTTTCTGTGCTACAGTATTGTGTGCTTTGTGTTTATCTGCATGTAGCAGATACTGTGAGGTATTTAAGGTGGGTTAAAACAATAAATACATATTTTTATAACTACTGTGTGGTTCTCCTTTCATTTAACCAATACAATAAGATTGCAGTCTGGTAAAACAAAGTGCTTAACATTCCTTCAGGACTAAGCCTGAAGGCTGTTCTCCACAGCTACCACTTGGAGAGCTTTCTAAGGTTATCTTTTACGTCTTCAATCACCATACAGGATTTTTGGACTAGTGCAAGGTGCCCACTTTAATTAGTGAACATCATATACCAGGCCAATTTCTCACAGTGGCCCTAGCCAGTAAGCACGGCCAAAAAAAAGCACAAAGATTCATGGTAAAGAAGACTGAGCCACGTAGCCTGAAACAAAATGGCATATATGAGCAGAAAGGAAATCACCATCCAGATTGTAGCAAATAATTATGGAGCATAAAACTAGCCAAACCAATCCTACCATGCTACCCGACCCCTGACCCCTTGACTCAAAACCATCTTACAAATCTAAATCAGGGCCAACACAAACACTAAAGAAGACACAGGTGTACTCGGTGCTGCAGAAAGCAGAAGGAAGAACCCTAACTACATCAATGAGGAGCGAAAGGCATAAAGGCCAGAACATAAACACAGGAGCGTTCCAAAGTCAAAGCCACCCTCAATGACCTGTGGGCAGACAAACATGCAAACCCAAGAACTGTGATATACATCTGCTCTAATGGAACATAGCTGAATCAAAAAAGGGCTCGAAGATGGCACACCACCTTCGAGATTGGGAAACATGTGAAATAATAGCCCTTCAAGAGATATGGGCACTGGGTCATCTACCCCTAGAGGGCTTCATCCACTCTACTGTAGTTGCAGGAAAAACTTAGCGCTATGGGTATCCAAAAGGGTGCCTGGCAGTTTATGTGTCCACAGCATTAAATATAAAATCTGAACAGCTAGCCTTTCCTGATCCCAGCGTGCAACTAACCAAATTTACTCACTGGACCTTTGACAACCAAATAGCTGTGCTGTTGATCAATACATATGCTCACCAAAAGGCAAGTTAAAAAAATCTCATAACTTCATAGTAACTGCTACAATCATGTATATAGGATGCACCTTTCCGTCCTGGTGCATAGTGCTGGCAGGAGATTTTAACTCCAACTTAATCTATACCTCAGATGAAGATGACTAACTAGCAACTGACAATATATTCTGGAATGTTCAGCTGCAGTATCAACGAAAGACAACCTGCCCAGATCGCACAGGTCAATTGCTAGTGAAGGCAATAGAGTTTCTGGGAAATAGAGTAATATACAGCAGATCGATGGAATACACTCCTCTTAAATTTACATATCACAGAGTAAAGGCATGAACTATACAGCAGTATCCCTACCATTATTGCCATTCCTTTCACAATTTTCAATTGAATTCATCATCCTGAGTGATCACTCCTATCAACACATCCATTTCAACTTAAATCCACCAAAGCACGGTGCCATCACAGAAATGACGGGAAAAGTAAATTCGATCGACCTAAAGCATCTTAATTCCTTCCTAATTCCTGGTCAGAATTTACATGAAAACTGACATCACTAATGCCGAGAACACAAAACCGTCCACTAAGAAACAAAAATCGGAAGGCATCAACAAGCGAACTTCAAACCCTGAAACGGGAACTATAGGAAAGCCGTCAGACAGTTAAGCACAACAGGAACTTGACCAAACTGAATGGGATTCTCTACATCACCTGAGGAAAGAAGACAAAAGAAATAGCAATGAGATATTCTGGTCAAAACTACTGTTCAGTGCAAGGTAAACCAATTTCAGCATCTTTTGGGAAACAATAAATAACCTGAACTGGCCAGTGAACGCTATAACCTCAAACGTACAGGAACACGACTGGGCTGAATTCCTAACGAGAAGATTTATGGGGAAAACAACTCCTGAACCAGCGCCTCATAAATATGTGACAGCGACTAAAAAAACAGACAATTCCAACTGCAGAAACGAAGGTATCAGCCCTTCTAAGAAAAATAAAATCGACACATCAATATAGAGGAACTACCAAACATAATACGTAAAGGCAGGGGGAATGGAGCACCAGGGCCTAATGGTATTCCTCAGACAATCTTGAAACTGAGGGGCATATTATCAAGGGGGTTTATCTCTGCTTTTTTGGCTTTAAAAGCAAAGAAAGCAGAGATAAAATTATCTCCCTATTACCTAGCTGTCGCTAACACCAGTTAGCGACAGCTACTAGGAGATAGCAACCATCTTGGGCCCCGCTTTGCATGTCAGTGATATTTATCACTAATGACATGCAAAGTGGGCGTGCCAAGATGTTAGCGACTGGAAACAGTCGCTAACATCGCTATCTCCTATTACCAACTTTTGGAGATATTCGCGCTAAGCGCGAATATCTCCAAAAGCTAACACCTGCCCTGAGCAGTTCTTAGCCATGTTAACCAATGGGAGGTGGATAACATGGCTAAGAGCATTAGCTCGGTAATACATGAATATCGCTGACTTTTCAGCGATATTCATGCATTTCGGCCGATTTTTATCGCTTAGGAGATAAACCTTGATAATAGCAAGGTTCCTAAGCGATAAAAATTGCCGCAGCTCGGCGATAAAAATATCCCCGCTAAACCAACATAGCGATAATTATCGCTAGTTGTTGGTAATATGCCCCACAATCCTGCCTTTTGGAGGAAACATCTGTCCACACTTTTTAGAGAAGTAGAATCACTAAATCGTATCCTACACAGTTGGCAAGGCTCAATTATTACACCAATATACAAAGGTGGAGACAGAACTAATCTGGCAAATTACAGGGTTATTGCGCTATTAGATGTAGAAGATAAATACCATGCCTATTTTATCTTGGCAGACTTTTTGGACTGGTCAGAGAAGCTCAATTTGAACCCTATCAACCAGATAGGCTTCAGAAAAGGGATCGGAACAACCACAAACATCCTAACTCTGTTTCTGATAGCAAAAAAAATGCAAGTGGAAATAACAAAAAATGAATCTCTGCTTCGTAGATCTAAAAGCAGCCTTTGAAAGGGCAGATTGTCACTACTTGTGGAAAAAACTTAGAGCCTGTAACATCCCAGAAAGAATACTACAATAAATAGTCCCAACCCTGGATAAGAATAATGCTGGCCGATGGCTTCAGAATGTCAAGAAAGCTGAACACAAGTAAGGGCTTGAAACAAGGATGTGTGTTGGCACCACATCTCTTCAAACTGTTATGTTCGACCTGAAGTAACTGCTTATTAAGATCAGCTCCAATCCACCACATCTGGGAAAGCTATCCTTATCACATCTCTATATGCAGATGATGTGGTACTAATGAGCTTAACTAATGTTGGACTCATGCAGTCACTTACTGTAGTGGTGGAATATGTAACGGCTAACAAACTAGAAATCAATACATCTAAGATCCAAACAATGCTCATTAGTAATCGCCCTAGCACCCAGTAGAACATCTGGAGAAAGTAACCAGCTACAAATACCTGTGGATATACATCGAAAATAGACTAAATCATCAAGAGCAGAAACACTGGGGGGAAAATGGCGGCAGCTAGCTGAGCGGCCGCTGCACTCTGCCTAGGCTCCCACGTTGACCTCCTGCTCCCGGCATGGACGTAGAGATGTGCTGACTCTGCTAGGTTTTTCTTCCTGCACGACCCAACACTCTTTGGATTTCTTGGTCAAAAGGCTTTTGTTAACTTTCGCGTCTTTTCGCGTCTTTTGAGATAACCACCCGCCACCCGCTCACTATACGCTGGGGCTCACTATAAGTTAGACCTGCCCCGCCCGGCTGCTCTGAATCGAGGGAAATATACCGGACCCTGTTCGAGGGTGTTTTTTCTTTCTCCCAAGGTTTGTCCGTAAAACCGAATGTGCTTGGGGGTCACTACCGCCGCCCCTGTTACCTCATTTGTTGCGGTGGAGTGCAGCGTGCTGGAGCTCCGAAGGGGTCGTAGAGTTCGTGGCCTCCTCCTCCGGGGCGTTCGAGGCAGTGTCAGAACTGGTGCCTCTGGCGTTCCTGAGGTTGCTTTAGGCGGAGGGAATGAGGATTGTGCCGGCGGACGAGGCAGGAGCAGAGACACGGGAGAGCAAGAGCAGGTGCTATATCAAAAGAGAGGAGACTTACAGGGGGATGTTTCGGCTTCAGTGTCATCACAGGTCAGATTAACTGCCCCGGGCTCTTGTGTTTTAAAAAAGGGCCGGAAACGCGGTGTGAAGATTCAGAGCCCCAGGGGTTTTTAGGAGGTGCAGACTGCCCCTTTCCGTAACCTGTAAGACTGCTAAGATTCAGGGTTCCCCTATTGGAATTAGCAGAGATAACACCTCCACTTTTTTGTGTGGTGAGGTCAAGGCAAAACGGACAAAAACGCGCAAGCCAAAAAGGGCTGCTCTGGCCTTAGTACAAAAGTAACACCTTCTTTAAGGTCCTATTTTAATGTTTTGCCGCAAATCTTGAACTTGGTAAAAGAGGGGGTAAAAGAAGGGGTTTCCGGCAAAGGGGTATCTGGGCGGGTCTTCCCTTCTCCTGGAGCCTCTGATATGGAAGAGCAGGCGCTGGTCTCATCACTGACTGACATTCTCCAATGTAAAAGTGGGGACCAAGACACTATTCCCAAGGTAGTGAGCTGCATAATGGGGTCCCCCGAGGTGGGTCCAAGATCAGACCAGCCAATAAGGGGAATAACAGTGTCTCAGCAGGACACAACCCCAGGGATAAGTAACCCCCAAGGTGGTGCAGGCCCCTTGGAAGTCTCCTTGGAATCCATGATCACGACCCTATCTTTAGATATCAAAAGGGGGTTTGAAGTCTCAACAGCTAACCAAATGAAAATTAGGAGCTTTTGTGAGACATTGGAGAGCAAAATTGATGTGCTAAACTCCAGAACAATAACTTTGGAGGACACGGTGGCGGGTCTGTCTACCCATCTTGATAAAGCAAAATCGGATATTGCCAACCTTAAAAAAGAAGATGCCGTCCTCTTTGAGAGAATGGAAGTGTTGGAGAACAATGCTCAACGCAATAACTTACGTATTCTTAATGTCCCAGAGGGGAGCGAGGGGACTGATAGCAAAAAATACGTAATTACCCTCTTGAAAGAAGCTCTAAATCTTGATCAATCCATAGAAGACCTGGGAACAGATATTCAAAGAATACATAGGGATCCTTTTAGAAGAAATTCACAGAGGTCTAAAGCCAGGAAGATTCTGGTTAATTTTCATACTTACTCCAGCATTAAAACAGCAGACTCTGAGTGCTAAGGGTTTACCTTTCCAGATAAGATCGGACCTGTCCAGGGTAGCCCTGGACAGACAGTGGGAGTTAGGTAAGAGACTAGAGGCCTTCAGGAAGCTTGGGGCGGTAGCACAACTTAAGTTCCCGGCTGTCCTTAAAATTATGCACAACAACAAAATGTACAATGTTCGATCTGTACTAGCTGCTGATGAGTTGCTGTCAAACCTGTCGGACCTAGGTAGAGAGTATGGCCCGGCATAATAGAGCTAGGTTTAGTTCGGGTCCAGTCCTTTGTAACCCTATGATTTCTGCTCCCAAGTGTTTTTGTTAGGTTTAACTAGTTTTGCTTGGTTTAGGGGCAACATACACTCAGCATCTTCTACCTTTTATCAACTTTTCAAAACTGGGATTCTAAGAATAGGTATGTCATCTGTAATTCTATCTTCTATCCGGATAGTTGGGGTAAGGGTTCCCCAGGGGGGTGGGGGGATTGGGTATGGGCATAGGGCACAGGGGGGGGGGGTGTTGCAAGGTATAAAAAAAATAAAAATCCTCATTCTATCCCAAATAATTATTTTTATGAATACACCTATGTTGTAACTAATGTTAGATTAGATAGGACTATGGGGTTTTGAGTCAAGAAAAGGCACGATGTGAGAGAGGCTGCTCTTTCTATGAATAATTTGCAGATACTCTCCTGGAACCTCAATGGCCTGCGTACTAGACCCAAAAGGGACAAGATTCTGCAATATCTTTGGGTTTCCAGTGTGCAGATTATTGTGCTTCTGGAGACACATCTATTGGAATCAAAGATGCTTCTATTGGCTCAGAAAAAAAAATGGATAGATTTTCAAATTTCTACAACTCAGAATTTGAACATCAGGGGGGTTTCAATACTTTTTAAGAAATCAGTTAAGGCTCGCCTCATTTCAAAATTAGTGGACCCAGGTGGCAGATGGGTCATTGTGACTGTTAATATTTCCAGTGCTCGGATCTCCATTGTGGGATACTATGGCCCGAATCAGGACAATCCCTCGGTCCTTAAAACAATTTTTTCTCACCTATTACTGTTTCCGGAACCAATTTTTTTTGCAGGCGATTTTAATATTGTTTCGGACCTTCATCTTGATAAATCATCTAATAGTCGTGCTTCAGCCCCCTCTAAAACTAGGACTTTCTTATTGGATGCTATGAAGCAATTTGCCTATTTTGATATCTGGAGGTTAAGGTCAGGGCACAATTTGGGATTTTCATTTCGTAATTATAAATACAGGCATCAGTCAAGGATTGGTTAGTCAGGCATTGAAAGGTAAAGTTAAAAACATCTTATACCTTCCTTCCCATCTATCGGATCACTCTGCAGTTTGGTTGGAGATGGAGGGTATGGTCCCTGATTCTCCTACATCATGGTCTTTTGATCGCTCCTTATTGTTGGAAGATGAGGAGATCTCATCTTTAATCATGGAGACAAAATAGTTTATGGAATTGAACATAGATTCAACCTCAATAGCCTGTGTATGGGATGCCTTAAATGCCTTCTTAAGGGGACAAATTACGAGCAGGGCTGCCTATAGGAAAAAAGTATATTGATGTGAAGTTTCTACTATTGAGGCCGAAATAGAAAAGTTGCAATTTGAATTAGATCAACCCGCTAGTACCACTGCCGAAATTTGTAATGAGGTACAAAACAAATTGATAAGATTAAAAGGTCTGTTAGAAACAGTGTTAAATACACGCTTACTTTGTAGGTGGGAGGCGAGTAAAATTGCCCATTTTGAGTACGGTGAAGGAGCAGGTAGGCTCCTCGCATGGAAAGCGTATACCGACCAGGCTCGGAATAATATTGGGTCAATTATACAAGGCATTCTAACGTTTACATTGGATAAAGATATCCTGAGGGCCTTTCAGTTGTTTTTTTCAAGATATTTATAAAGAAGACCCTTCCCGCATAGAGACTTGGTTGAGTAAGATCTCGTTACCTTCTCTAACTGCTGAACAGCAGGCTCACCTTGATCGGGTGATTACGCAGGAGGAGGTTAACGCGGCCATTGTAAGCTGCAAAAAGGGGAAAGTGGCAGGTCCCGATGGCCTCCCCTCGGAAATCTACAGGGTCCTGGGCAAGGAGATTGTTCCTGTCCTGACTGTTCTTTTTAATCAGATACTTCAGGAGGGGGTAGCTCCCCCAGTCTCATGGGACAATGCATCTATAACCTTGATTCTCAAACCGGGCAAGGTTCCATCTAATTGTGGGTCTTATAGACCAATATCTATACTCAATGCCGACTATAAACTTTTCTCTTATGCAATGGCCAAAAGACTAGGCTTGGTGGTAGGTGATATCTTAAATTAGGATCAGGGAGGCGTTGTCAGGGGTCGACAACCAAGCGACTTGACCTATGATTTGATCAGTGCTATCGATATTGCATCTACTGAATCACTCCCTTTGGCCGTTCTGACCCTTGATGCTACCAAGGCCTTCGACAGGGTTCATTGGTTATACCTGTCGGAGGTCTTAGGCAAGTTTAATATTGGGGAAAAATTCTGCGGAGCGATAGGCTGTTATATCAAAATCCCTCTGCCTGTCTTTTGGTAAATGGAATCCTATCAGACCTGTTGAAAATCACGAGGGGTACGTGTCAGGGCTGCCCACTCTCCCCTCTCCTATTTAATTTATATATTGAACCTTTTGCCCAATTATTGCAGGATGACCTTAACATCAAGCCCTTTAGGTACGGAGAGTGGGAGAGGAAGGTAGCCCTGTATGCAGATGATATTTTGATTTTCTCCTCTGATTTGCATACACCCCTTCCCTTGGTTGTTAAACTAGCCCAAGACTTTGGAGAGGTCTCTGGGTATGAGATCAATGCTTCCAAAATGGAAATCATGGCTTGGAATATGGGGGAGATTCAGTCGGGATTGCAGCTCAGCCCCAAAATGAGGTATCTTGGAATCAATATCCTCCAAGATATCTCCAGAATTGTTGAAATCAATCTCTCAGCTGTAGCGAAGGAGTTTAGGAAACTTATGCGAGCTAGGTCCTTATTACCCCTCTCTATTTTCGGTTCGGTAAACTTAGTAAAAATTTCAATCTTGCCTAGAATTTCGTTTCTTTTTAATACTATTCCCCTGTACTTTGAGGCAGCACCACTAAGTAAGTTACAGAGCGATATTAATTCATTTATTTGGGCTTATCATACGCCAAGGATCTTGGAATCAATATCCTTCAAGATATCTCCAGAATTGTGGAAATCAATCTCTCAGCTGTTGCGAAGGAGTTTAGGAAACTTATGCGAGCTTGGTCCTTATTACCCCTCTCTATTTTGGGTAGGGTAAACTTAGTAAAAATGTTAATCTTGCCTAGAATTTCATTTCTTATTAATACTATTCCCCTGCACTTTGAGGCAGCACCACTAATTAAGTTACAGAGCGATATTATTTCATTTATTTGGGCTTACCATACGCCAAGTATCGCCGGGAAAACAACTAAGGTGGCGAAGAGGGAAGGGAGGCCTAGCTGCCCCGGATCTTCAGCTGTATGCATGGGCTTTTCAGCTCACCCATTCTCGCATGCTACTGAAAATGCCTACTAACGTCAGGGTGGGGTGTATGTTTCGGGCCATGCTTGAGGGGGCCAAGTTAACATATGAAGGTTTCTTGTTTAAATTTGAAGATTCTAAATTCTTCGAAAAAATTAAATTAAAGGTTTTACAGGGCCTAGGTAGAACCTGGGCTAAGATGAGAAGCATGGTAGCATTAGGATACTTGCGTGAAAAACGGAGCATTTCTCTGCAAAAATTGCGAACTCAGCTAATAAGGCAAAGGAAATTTTCGCTATCGTTGAGGAATTAACTAGCCCGGTCAGAGTAACAGCTCAGCCCGAGCAATCTCAGCAGCTGAAGTGTGGAGAAGTGTGGCTCAATGGTTAGAGGAGGCATACCCGGAAGCTGAGGTCAGACCCGGGACCAGGGTTCAATTCCCGATGCGGCAGGGTCTGTGCCCAAGTGTCCACGGACTCGATAATTCTCACTTTGGTGCCTGCTCGAATCATGGGTTCACACTCTGCAACTCTGGGCAATAGCTTGCTTAATCTCCACTACGGCCCCCGCGGCAGGATGCCTGGCTTTCACCTTGGGGATGCCCAGTACGGGTTATCTCACAGGGAAAAGCCAGGACGGGTTCCCAATGCAAGCGCCGGGACACCCCGTTGGGGTAGCCGTGCGCTATATAAGATACACTAAAAAAAAAAAAAAAAAATCTCAGCAGCTCTGTGACTAACTAAATCACTATTTCTTCGATAAAATTACTGCAATAAAATCTAGTATTCCCCATTCCACCATTTCTCCCACTCCCAGCCCCAGCTGCAAAGCCCTGCTGCTTTCAACCAATTTCCGCCTATCACTCTTGATTCTTTCTAATGAACTAATTATTAAAGTCAAGTCAGGCTCCCCTCTTGACAGCGGCCCTCCCCACATTTTGCGTGATGCTTTCACGGCCTGCCCTGAACCCCCCATTTCTCTCCTCAACTCTTCTATTAGCAATTGACAGGTCCTGGAGTCCTTTAAAGTGGCAGAGATTATTGCTATCTTGAAGAAACCTGGTGTAAACCCCCTGGTCATGACTAACTACCGCCCGATCTCCCTCCTACCCTATCTTGGCAAGATCTTGGAGTCCCACATAGCAGGTTGCCTGAGCTCCTTGGTAGAAGCATCCTCTCTTCTTGATCCCAATCAGGCTGGATTCCGTCCCGCCCATTCGACTGAAACAGTCATCCTGTCGGTCATGGATGATCTTCGCAGAGGAGCAGATCAAAACATCTCACATGCTCCAATTCTTCTTGATCTCTCAGCAGCATTTGACACGGTCGACCACAACATCTTGGTCGACCGTGTCAGAAGTGCAGGGGTTGGAGGTCAAGCTCTGAAATGGCTCCAATCGTTTCTGTCAGACAGGTTTCAATCTGTTCGTCTGGGCCATTACTGTTCCACGAAAGGCATACTCCCATGCGGAGTCCCGCAGGGCTCCTCCTTATCTCCCCTTCTGTTAAACCTCTACATGCAAGCTTTGATCACTGCCTTGAGGAAGAGGAACATGTTGGTTTTTAACTATGCAGACGATCTGCAACTAATTTTCAATTTACATTCCTCCAGTTCATCTGAATCTCACCTGCGGGATACCATGACTTATATTAGCAACTGGATGAACCTAAACCAACTCAAGTTAAACCCGCACAAAACAGAGTTGATCTTGACTGGTGGTAACAACAGCCCTTGGAACTCCAACTTTTCGCCTACACACCTGGGATCTCCCCCTACCCCGGCAGTTACGGTAAAGAGCCTGGGGATCACGATAGGCAAGGATCTATCTATGAACCCTCAAATCAACTCAGTGGTTTCTGCTTGCTTCTTTATGCTGCGGAAAATAAAAAAGATAATAAGATTCCTCTCGAAAGAAGCAGCCACTTTGGTAGTCCAGGCGCTAATTATCTCCAGACTGGACCACGCAAACTCTCTGTATGCCAGCATCCCAGCCTATCAAGTACAACGCCTACAACTGATACAGAACCACGCAGGTAGGCTTATCTTCCAAATCTGTCCTCGCCATCATGTCAAACCCCTGCTGCAACAACTGCATTGGCTCCCGGTGAGCCAACGTTGTGCATTTAAATTAGGCTGTATTGTCCACAAAGCTTTGACGGACACTGGCCCGGCATTCATATCCAGAAAAATCAAGAAATACAGTCCCTCCCGCACCCTTCGATCATCCTGCCACTACCTCCTGAGCATCGCAAGATATAAACTAAACAAACATGGCGGGCTGTGCTTCTCAACGCTGGCTCCCCAGTTCTGGAACTCCCTCCCTATCTCCCTACGTCTAGCTGACAACCATCTTCAATTTAGAAAGCAGCTTAAAACCTGGCTATTCACGTCAGCCTATTCCACCTAATTCACTTTTGTTGTAGTGCCCTGTTCTTAAGCGCCAAGAAACCTATCCGGTGTATGTTGCTCTATAGAAATAACTTTTAACATAACATAACATAGGATACTTTTCCAGCACGGCTCCTTTATGAGATACACCAGGTGGCCCGGGATGGCTTAAAGATAGATTGGCTTTACCCCTGAGGGAAGCAGGGGTGGAAGTTTGGGGTGATCTGTTCGTGGAAGGGACCCTTTGTGAGAGGGTCAGTCCTGGGCTCTCTAGGTTTAAATACCTACAGATGGCTAGCTGGGCCCAGTCGCAGACAGACACCCAGAGTAAATTCCTGGTTGGAGGGGGTAACCATGTAGAATTCCAGCTTGTTAGCAAATCCCCGGGAAAGAAAAAGTCTCTTTTTGGTACCACACAATATTGGAAGAGTTGGAGGGTGAATTTCAACTGGCTATCCAGCTTTGGGATAGTTCCCTCCCAGATCAGGATAATGAATATCGGTGGCTAAACTCCAGTAAAACACTCTGGGAGGTAGTTAAACCAGCATGTCTCCATAGGAATCATCTTTTTACCCTGCACAGGGCTTATTATTCACCCCAGAGACTTTCAAAATTCTCCAAGGACCCCCGTATCTTGTATGAGGTGTGGAACAATAGGCGCATCTGACATTCATTTGTGTTTTTGATTGTCCAGCCTTGTCTTCTTTCTGGGATGCTATTGGTAAATCATTAACAACATCTTTGGTCTGCCCCATTACAATTAATCTTTTGCTGGTTATTTTCGGCTTCATGGAGGGAGTAACAGGTCCTGCTAAACAGCTTCTCTTTTATGCAATTTTACTGGCGAGAAGAGAAATATGTAACAAAATGGAAGGATCCTTCACCTCCCTCGTTGGCGGATTGGCAGTCATCAGTTCTCGAAGTCTCCAGGTAGGACCTTTTGAGAACAGGCAATCAAAAAAAGCGGAAACTTTTGCAATGGGGGTAACATCGAAATAGTGGACAGGGTTTTTTTTTTTACCCCCCCTGTCCTATGAATATGCTGCCCTGCTACTCTGAAGAAATCTCCGGAGTAATCAGGAGGTGCCCTGATACCACTATGTTGGTTAAACCCGGTATGGCGGCTCCCCATAGGTTTCCATCTAAGCCTTGTGAGTATCCAGTAACACTGGTAGGCGAGGGTTATAACCTCCAGGAGCCTACACATCCAGTATACTGAGGCAGTGTGTGGATATCTCTAGGGTAAAATTGAGCTAGCTGGGATGAGAATGAGGACAAAAAGAAAAAAAAAGAGCAGAAACACTGTATGTCACAGAGAACCAGTGCCTTAGCTTTTGCTTTCAGAACAATGGCAAACAACTGAAGGGTCCGTCTTACAAACCATTACTGTCTATGATAGTGGAAAAAATACTATCAATTATATCTTATGTTAGTGTTGCTTTACACAGCAAAGATTCTGCCTTTTTTAACAAGCTGCTAGTTACAGCTTACAAAAAGGTCTTTCAACTTCCTCAGACAGCAACACTGGCGCAGGTGCGACTAGAATTTGAGCTCATCAATTAAAAAATAGGGAGAATGTACACCACAATAAAGTATTGGTATCATTTAAAGCAAAATTTAGTGTATTCCCCACTCAACAAGGCTCTTTGGACAGAACTTGACAATGACAAAAAAAATCAGCGTAAAATCAATATCTCCATAAAGCACTAACAACCACATGCACTGTTGAGCAATGGAACAACAATCTACCCTTTACATCCTTCAAACAAGTCATAAATAAGGCTGCAACATTTCACTCCCTGCTACTTAATGAAAACAGCTTTTGTCACAGATCACATGCCTGGATGGTGATCACAAACTAGAAGACCTTAACACCAGCATGGAGTTCTGGACTTTTTGGTTCCGTCCAGAGGTGTCAGGGAACAACACCCAAAGACCCCGGAGTTCCACCTGCCTTGGTGCACAAATGAACAGAAACACGGGCTTCTCGATGGTGGCGTCAAGGACCAAAGGTTTATTACTGCAGGGACACAGAAGTCACAGATACTACACACGGGCAGAATCTAGGAGCCTGTTCGAATTGTACAAAGAGGGTTGCTCCTTATATACTAAATTTTGGCCTTTAGGCGAATTCTTCACATGTTAGTACATTCCCAAACCTTTGTGTCATAAACAATAAATATTTGGTGTACACAGGAATCGTCGACAATATCTGATGTCAAAACATTACGAACAAGGGGTTCCCACTTTTCCATCATAATCTCATGTCAACTTTTCATTCAAGACCCGGACCGCCTCATCGTAAATTTCGTTACCTCCCCCTAATAAAGGCCCAGAAGGAAAGGAGCAGAGCCAGGTGCAGGAGATAGAAAAGCAGGATAAGGGATGTTTGTGGGTTGTAAATGGGCAAGGCTACCGGCTTCGGCCGCCTAATCGTGATCAGGACAATGGACACGAAGACCAGTTTGGCAGGACTGGCCTCGGGCAGAGGAGGCAGTCTTTGTCGAGTCATGCAGCTACAGCGTGATCTGGTTTAAGGTGCACGTGTCATGTAAGAGGTGAATCTCCGGCTAAGGCTACGTGTCCTTAATTGAAATGAAGTGATCAGAGGTTATTGCGTATGTGAGGGCAAGAAACACAAAATGGCTGCCATGATCTAAGATGGATGCCGTGGGTAGATCAGAAATGTGTTAATAAAAAGAGTGCTCTTGCTTGTAGCGTAGCGAAAACACCAGGGTATGCTAAATGGATCATTTGCGGTTCACTGATACCAATATTGTGTATTTCCGACAAACTTGAAAACACGGGTTCAAATCGTCACGGAACCGTCACGGAACCTCAGACCCTCCTTTTGCCCTTACATAGGCAATTACTCAGTCTATGTCAGAATCTAGTTCTATGCTCATCAGGTCAGTGACATGTTGTTGTATCATCATCCTTTCTCGTGCCTTTTCTCCAAACGCAGGTGGTTTTCTGAGACAAGTTGCAGCACAAAGACTACACAGAGCAGGACCACACTGGATAATCAGGCAGCATGAGAATAGGAATACTAAGATGACACCAATGACCATTAGAACCTTCCATCCCCACGCTGAGATCAGAGTCCAAAACCACTCCATGAAGGACCAGTTTCCCTTATCTACGTAAATAGAGTCGGAAATCTTGTGTAGCTTAGAGATCGCCTCATAGACTGTTGGAGCATTATTAGGAATAAAGACACAGCAGCTCGATTGGATCATTCTGCATACCCCACCTCGATCTGCAAGTATAACGTCTAGAACCATACGATTCTGCAACGTCATGAGTCTATCCGCCTGAAGCTCAGCTGTCAGATTGCTAAGGGCACCAGCAGTTTCGGTAATAGTAGATTCAACTACCCGTGTTAGCTGACGTATATTTCTACTATTGGCCATAGGCCCCCAGAACGGAAGGAAGCCTTTGAAGAAGTCTCCAGCTTCCTGACCAGCGGTATCTTCCTTGCTGAAGACACCTCTCGCTACTCTGGTTTTGTGGTAATCAGATGAAGCAGTGTATGTTGGAGGCAACAATCGAGCAATATAACATGATCCTGAAAAGTCAGCAGGCAACCATGTATAAGCTCTGTCTCGACAAATGAAGTAGGTACCCCTAGCAGTGAGGAAGGCAGGGGAAGAGTTAGCCGGAAACACATAAGTCTCTACGCACTCACTCCTCCCTAGCTGAGCTCTCGGATTTCTCCCATTACCTTGCAAACAGACCTGACCTCGGTGAGGTACGACCCAGATTGGAGTTGAGCTTTTACGCTTGCTTTCTCCTAAACTAAGGCGATATTCTGAAGTATTCCAACTTAAATATACTCTCAATTCGTCCCTAGGATATGATGGAGTATTATTGACGTCCTTGACCATGTCAATAATTCCCTGGACTAAGGCTTTGTTGGCAGAGTTATATTTAGTGGAACGTGGTGGACGTGGAGGATAGGTCTCAAGGGCATAAGCAAAGATGGTTTGAAGGGCCTGAAATGATCCATTGTAGCTGTAAGGCAAAACCAGATAGGGAATACCTTTATCCATAGTGTGGGGTATCAAGCCACACACCCAGCAGTCTGTAGTGTTGACTACCAGTTGGTGTTGGTGCAAGAGCTGTACAAAAGTGTTGTTAATGAATTCTGAGCGTCGGGCTTGCTCATGTTCCGGAAACGAGTGAAAAGAGTGTATAGAAGAAACAGTAGAAATGGCAGGATCAAGGGGAGGTACTGTAGTAACTGGCACAAAAATCAAATTTATACTAAAGACGATTCCACCCACCAATGTTGCTAAAATAATCAAGAATGTAATGGCACATTGCATCAAAAAGCATTTGCTATGGAGAATTCTATGAAGTCTGTTTCTGCGAACATAAATCACATTTTTTCGTTGCAGCGCAGGAAGCTCCATCTTCTACAATCCGCTTGCGACCACTGATGATGTGTACGTAGATGAAAATGCCTCTATCAGCCCTGGGAGTTCCCAGAACTAACAGAAAGATCGACCTTGTGTCAGACCCCCGCAGATTCAACTAGGCACACAGCCACGACCCTACGGCTACCCAGACGGCAAGGCAATTTTAAAAACAACAAAACAATAGCAAACTTCCTGGCTGAGGGCAAAAGTTCAATATATCAAAATCACAATATGCAGTTGCCTGCTTTATTTGTCCATTTTACGGTTTCGTAAATTATATCTTTGCTTCGCAGGTACTGTTTGATCGGTAAATAGTGTATCACTAGCAGCTGTTGCAGTGTTTAAGTTCGCAGATAGCAAAGTTTCTTCTGATGCTGAAGACAAATGTTCAGTGTTCAAAGGAGTCTTTTCAGGAGGAGAGTCAGATTTCGGAGTGTCAGTAATCAATTCGGCATCGCTGAAAGGGATGAACTTCGGTGTGCTTTCAGATTCGGAGGCACCAATTCCCTTCTTCACCCAGTCGTCGTAAGGAAGCGGCAAAGGGACACGCTTAACATGGGACGCGTGCACCCAGTGCTTGCGGCCAGCTACACGAACTGCTGTCCTCGTTGCAAGCAGGACTTGGAAGGGGCCGACGAATCTCGGCTGAAGGTTCTTCGTCCTCGCGAAGTTCCTGATGACTACTTGGTCTCCTGGTTTCAGCTGATGCCCTGGACTCTCCGGAGGCTTTGGTAAAGCATCGAAAACCTGTTGATGAATAAGACTCAATTTAGCAGTCAAGTCGTAAAGGTAGTCTGTCAACATAGGATATTCTAAAGAGCAAAATTCCTTAGGCCTTGGCACACCCCAGATATTTGCCGGGCGGCCAAAGACTATCTCATAAGGGCTAAGCCCTACTCTAGAATGTACAGTTGCTCTCGTTGATAACAAGGCCAAAGGAAGTGCGTCTGGCCAGGCTAAACCTGTGGATGCTTGTATTTTAGCTATTTTCAGCTTGAGGGTGCCATTGTAACCCTCCACTAAACCAGCAGACTGGGGATGGTTCGCACTGTGGAATTTCTGTTTCAGCCCTAGGCCGGCACACACACTCTGCATAACTTTCCCTATAAACTCACTTCCGTTATCTGACCATACAATCCGTGGCATTCCGTATCTAGGGAAATATTCTTTGAGAAGAATTTTGGCAGTTGATAGGGCAGTGTTGTCCTTTAGT
Organism: Lissotriton vulgaris; assembly: GCF_964263255.1. Taxonomy (NCBI): domain Eukaryota; kingdom Metazoa; phylum Chordata; class Amphibia; order Caudata; family Salamandridae; genus Lissotriton; species Lissotriton vulgaris. Next base: position 1,537,992,931 of record NC_141695.1, read on the forward strand.
GGGTATGCTTCTATCCACCTGGAAAAAGCACAAACCACCACGAGGACATATTTTAAATTATTACAGCGGTCCATGTGAATAAAGTCTAACTGAATCACTTCAAAAGGGCAGGAAGGAGGAGCGAAATGACCAGCTGGAGTTGGAGTTCCCTTGCCAGGATTATGCATCAAGCACACCATGCAATTTTTCACCACTCTCTCTGCACATTTACTGATTCCCTCATTTTTCCAGACCGGAGCCAACATCTTACAGATTCCTTTAGAACTTATATGCGCTACTCCATGCGCCATCGTCACTACTGCAAGCACATACGCATCAGGCAACATCCAACGCTGCTGTTCTGTCAAATCAATCCAACATCCATTCGAGTCCAACTTGCCCGTACTTTCTCTCCATACACGTTTCTCTTCCTCAGTTGCTTCTTTCTGAATCTCTTTCACACTTTCCATAGTATCCTCGCACATCCCAGACTCAGCAATCCATCTTGCAGACGTAGCAACATACATTCTGCTCATCGTGTCTCTAGCTGTCTGTTTACCAATTTCATCAGCAAAAGCATTCCCACGACCAACATCATCTGTGATTGCTTTATGAGCACTGCACTTTACAATCGCAACTTCAGTCGGTAAGGTTAGAGATTCCAACAAGTCGTTAACTAGCTGACCATGTTGGATCTTGGTCCCATGGGACGTAATGAAACCTCTTTCTCTCCACAACCGGCCAAAACTATGGGCCACGCCAAATGCGTACTGACTGTCTGTAAACACATTCACTCTCTTTCCCTCAGCTAAAACACACGCTCTCGTTAGAGCTATTAATTCTGCAGCTTGGGCAGAATTCTGACTCACTCTTGCAGTCTCCACAATCGTCTTCAAGGTAGTTACTGCGTAAGCAGCAGTCACATCACCATTCTCCAATTTAAAACATGACCCGTCCACATACAGCGTACCATCCGGATCGGATAACGGAGTATCCTTCAAGTCGATACGTCCTTTTGTCTCTTCCTCCGTTTTAAAACAGCAATCATGTGGCTCGGAATCACTCGACTCTTGATCAGTCGGCAACAGTGTTGCTGGATTCAATACATTACATCTTTTGATCTGAATATGACTCGCTAGTAATGTCAGCTCGTAACCAGATATTCTCGCACTGGTAAGGTGTTGTGTCTTCGTTCGGTTCATGAGTGTATCCACTGCATGAGGAACCATGACCACTAGCATGTTGTTCATCACCAAACCAGCAGATTGTCGAATGGAAGCCGCAGCTGCCGCTGTAGCTCTCAAACAACTAGGCAACGCTCTAGCTACCGGATCTAATGTTGATGAGAAATACGCACAAGGGCGTTGTTTATCACCAAACTTCTGTGTCAGAACACTCAACGCGCAACCGTCTCTCTCGTGAACGTAGAGCGTGAATGGCTTACTGTAATCAGGTGTACCCAATACAGGAGCTGAACACAATGCTTTTCGTAATTCAGTAAAACTCTCTTGACATTCATCAGACCATGGCACCGGACTCGGAACATTTTTCCCAGTCAAGGCTACCAATGGTTTCGCTAAAAGAGAAAAATTTGGGATCCACTGCCTACAGTAAGAGGTAATACCTAGAAAGGCACGTACTTCTCTCTGTGTGCGTGGAACACTCATCTGTGTAATTGCTTTTATTCTTTCTGGGGTCAACTTCCTTCCCTCCTTTGACAAGAGATGACCTAGGTAGGTCACTTCTTGGCAACAATATTGCATTTTGGAAGGAGACACCTTGTGATTTAGTTTAGACAAATGATGCAATAAGGAAATTGTAGCTGCTTTGCAAGTTTCCTTGTCATCGGCAGCCACTAGAAGATCGTCTACGTACTGTACTAGGGCAGAACCTGGAGGAAGGACAAAAGAATCTAACTGGCTTTTTAATGCTTGACTATAAATAGATGGACTTTCACAATAGCCTTGTGGAGCTCGTTTAAATCTGAAACTTCGACCTCCTAAACAGAAACCGAAAATATCTCTACTTTCTTCGGCTATCGGAATGCTGAAAAAGGCATTCTTTAAGTCGATAACTGAGAACCATGTGGCTGTAGCAGGAATCAATGTTAGCAAGGCAGTAATGTCCGGAACCACAGGAAATTGCGGAACCACAATTTTATTAACTTCTCTAAGGTCTATGACAAACCTGTACACTGGAGGTTTTGTAGGATCAGTTCGTTTCAAAATCGGTAGTACAGGGCTGTTACAGACATTTCCTCTAGTTTCTTCAATCACATCTTTCTTAATCAAATCTTGCACAATCAATAAAAGCGCACGTTCTCCTTCACTAGATATCTTATATTGGGGAATTCTTGGAAATCTTACATTTGCTTTCAAGGTTACCACATACGGTGGAATTTCTAAGAGACCTACATCATTAGGACCAGTCGCCCAAAGAGAATCAGGGAGTGAGCGTAGCTCTGGCGGGAGTGCGTCCATTGACAAGTACATCGGAGAGGTGATATTTTTACCCAACGTGAGTTGTACTCCTTCTGGAGAACAGTACAATGTCGCATATAGTCGTTTTAACAAATCTAGACCAAGCAGATTTTCATTACAACCTGTCGTTAAAATCAGGGGTGCTTTTAATTGGCACGGTCCAACAGAAATAGACAAAGGACCAGATATCGGATTGTAAACAGGGGCGCCTGAAAAACCTACGGAAACATTTGTTGAGCCGGACAAAGGTGCGCCAGGGAGTTTCGCATGAATGATAGAACTTTTTGCGGCACCAGTATCCAACAGAAACGGTTCGACTACACCTGATGTTGCTACTGCGACATAAGGCCCACTCTGATCCACTGGAACTGATACTACTCCCTCTCTTTGTCCATGGCTGTCCTAGTACCCATTTTGCTGAAAACCCTCATCTATTTCGCAATAGTCCTCAACAAGATATTGTTGAGATCTATTTTGCTGAGTAGATTGTCCATTTCGTTGATCAAAGTGATTGGAGGGACGATCATTCGTTTGTGGGGGCATAGCACCTCGTCCTCGACCTCTAGCATTCTGTACAAAACCACCACGACCTCTCTGAGCTGCTGCTGCATTATTTTGCGCTAAGATCGGACATTCGTTTTTATAGTGGCCCTCTTTCTTACAATACGCGCACTGATTCCATTGATATTGAGGCCTTGATGTACTATAATCTGTCCTTTGGTACGAACCTTGCTGCGTATTAGATTGATTCGTGCGAGGCGGATACGCCTGCTGCAAGAGAACTTTAGTTTTTAAATCTTTCGTTTTCTTCTCTGATTTCTCCTTTTCTTCTTTATCCCTATTTTCGTAGTACTGTGCAGTCGCAAGTATTTGCGCAGTTGTGGAGACAGCCCACGCACTTTCTGAGTCTTTTAGTTTATTGCATAATTCAGGTAACAAATTATGCACAAATTTATCGACAAACAGTCTTTGTCCTCCTTCTGTGCTCATGTCCTGACCACTATGATCTACAAAAGTTTCTTCAAACCTCGTGAAGAAGTCGGAGACACTTTCGTCTTTCTTCTGCCTGCATGCTGACAACTTGTCCCAATTAACACGTAATGCTGGCATTAGAGTCTTCATTAGATCAATTATTCTACCTGGAAGATTAGCAATTAGGGGTTCGGGTTTTGCACCACCTATTTGCTGACCATCTGCTGCAGTGATAGCTGCCCAATCACCACCTAAGGCAGCTTGATGATCCTCTCTACGAATTTTAGCCCAAATTGGTTGTGGAACTACATTGCCAAATAACATATCAATGTCCGCTAAGTTCATTATACAGGCCTCAACTGTCTGTGATAATTCCTTGTAATATCCAGCTGGATTCTTACGTGGATCTGGCAAGGCCTGTTTCACCGCTAGCACTTCAGCTCGCTTCCATGGAATGTGTATCCACACTCTTTGGAACTGTGCTGGAACAGCTGCAATACCAGCATTATTATCAGCTGCCACTGCTTCGCGCCAAATTGGAGGAACCTCCCTCATAGGATATTGGCGACATAGCTTCGTTTTTCCTCTTTCTAGATCTCTTGGTGAACGAAGTGATGGATCATTCCTGAAACTTAAAATAAGTTCCATCGCTTCTTTTATATTATCACCCACTATCATTCCTGCAGCAAACTCTTTCTGAACTTTAATTAAATCTTCCAATTCTGATTCAACATCATCTTCTTCTATTTCTTCACGTAACAACGAGCACATCTCATCAAAGACATACCGTTGCGTTGGTTCCTTCCACTGCATAAATGTGTCTAGCACATCTCTCGTACTATATCTTCTACTCTTCGAAATCCATCTGAGAGCCGTGGAATCTAAAATTCCCCGTTCCTCAGTACTTGGAAGCTGACTACGTCTCTGAACAGAGTCAGAAGTAGGAGTATTAATTAAAGTTTTATATAAAGGAGACAGCATATTAGTAACAGAATCAGTGATTCTTCGACGAACAGAAAGTGGGGTTAACACACTCGCAGACGTAGAGAACGCAGTAGAGGTAGGAATAGATAATGGAACAGTAGGTGTATCGAGAAAAATAGTTTGTGGAACAGTAGGTGCAAGTGACACAGATGTAGGTATAGAAGTTGGCAGTTCAGGAAGAGGAGGAGCTGTAGGAACATTCACATTGATCACAGGAGGTACGGGAACTTGATTCGGAGGGACAGGAGCAAGAACACCAGGTTGTCCAGCAACCGGCAATTGAACATTCGGGACAAGTGGAGCCGTAGCACCTTGTGCATACGGTGGAGGTGACCGTAACAGATAAGACAACAGAGGATCGTTTTCGGAATCCTCCAGTATCTTAGCCATTTTTGATGGCAAGGCAGGATAGCACTTGTCAATCGCTAAATTATGCTCTCTAATGGCCACATCTATGGCTTTCTCACACTCGTTAGCCTGCAACTGCTTAGCCGCTTGCTCTAGAGTCAACTCTTCTTGTTCTTTCTGTTCTTTCTTCAACCTTTTCATTTCTCTCTGTTTGGATTCTTTTCGCCAATAACGGAAAGAATCAAACATTGCCGGCCGGGCTTTCTTCCTAAACAATTTTGCTTCTAAGTTGTCGAGAATCTCGGGTTCAAAACTACCATGCAGTGGCCAACTAAGGACACCATCCTTCGCAGTGTAACGGACCCATACCTCATTATAAGATATAGGACCCACACCAAATTTACAATACAAATCATATAGGGGAGTCCCGATCGGAGGAACCAGACAGGAGTCCTCCAATCGTGAGTCACGGTTGCAACCAAAGCAAGACAACATTTTCCGACTTACCATTTTCAGTCCGGAACACAAAACAAACAAAACACAAAACAGATATGTGCACTTAAACCAAAAATTTAGGCCTACCAAAACGAACCGTTGTATCGATACCCAAACTAAACCAAATAGATTATCGTAACCAGAACAACCGGTGATAATCCTACTAAGAACCAAACCAAACTAAACCAATCAAGGATTTTAACAATCCTCACAAAGTAACCAGCTAGCTATCACTAAATACTTAACTGAGTCACTGAAGACGTCACCAAGGAGAAACCCGTCACGTTTCGCCGTACTAAGGACTGCACCTCGGGTCCAAGACAGGGCGACGGTCAAGGCAACGGCCCACTGCAGCCGTCTTGAACGGGAACCCTCGTGGAAGAGAACTTCGGGCCACTTTTGCGATATGCCGGGATCGATGAAGTGGGGCGCCTCCCTCGGGAATCTTCACACGAAGCTTCTCGAACTCTTCAGGCTTTTGGACCGGTACCGAATGACGTCGCCCCACGTGGGGCGCCAATTGGAGTTCTGGACTTTTTGGTTCCGTCCAGAGGTGTCAGGGAACAACACCCAAAGACCCCGGAGTTCCACCTGCCTTGGTGCACAAATGAACAGAAACACGGGCTTCTCGATGGTGGCGTCAAGGACCAAAGGTTTATTACTGCAGGGACACAGAAGTCACAGATACTACACACGGGCAGAATCTAGGAGCCTGTTCGAATTGTACAAAGAGGGTTGCTCCTTATATACTAAATTTTGGCCTTTAGGCGAATTCTTCACATGTTAGTACATTCCCAAACCTTTGTGTCATAAACAATAAATATTTGGTGTACACAGGAATCGTCGACAATATCTGATGTCAAAACATTACGAACGAGGGGTTCCCACTTTTCCATCATAATCTCATGTCAACTTTTCATTCAAGACCCGGACCGCCTCATCGTAAATTTCGTTACCTCCCCCTAATAAAGGCCCAGAAGGAAAGGAGCAGAGCCAGGTGCAGGAGATAGAAAAGCAGGATAAGGGATGTTTGTGGGTTGTAAATGGGCAAGGCTACCGGCTTCGGCCGCCTAATCGTGATCAGGACAATGGACACGAAGACCAGTTTGGCAGGACTGGCCTCGGGCAGAGGAGGCAGTCTTTGTCGAGTCATGCAGCTACAGCGTGATCTGGTTTAAGGTGCACGTGTCATGTAAGAGGTGAATCTCCGGCTAAGGCTACGTGTCCTTAATTGAAATGAAGTGATCAGAGGTTATTGCGTATGTGAGGGCAAGAAACACAAAATGGCTGCCATGATCTAAGATGGATGCCGTGGGTAGATCAGAAATGTGTTAATAAAAAGAGTGCTCTTGCTTGTAGCGTAGCGAAAACACCAGGGTATGCTAAATGGATCATTTGCGGTTCACTGATACCAATATTGTGTATTTCCGACAAACTTGAAAACACGGGTTCAAATCGTCACGGAACCGTCACGGAACCTCAAGCACCTTCTTAATTCTCACAATCTCAGTACATCTAAAAAAACAACTACTGATGACATCCTGCCTCGGGAAGTTAGCATCATTAGCGGACCTGCCGAGCTGGTTGCATAAAGGGCCTACAGCTTGTAGACTTTGTGGCAGAAAAAAAAGAGGACTTCATTCATTTCATCTGTATATGCCCAAAACTTTGCCAAGCATGTGCCACTCTACTAAGAAAACCCTTATCGCTAGAGAAATTTGGACATGTAGAGCAGTTATTATACAATGGCTAGATCCCTCAGATATTCAAATGAATGGCAAGTTGATAAAATATCTCGGAATTCATGATCATGCTTTGAAAACTACAGCTTAACAAGAGCACTGATTTTATGTTCTTTCAACAGAAATAGAGTCACATTTTAGCACCAATGCCCGAGAAGATAAAAAGCAACATGTAAATTGTACATCGTACATAGTAATAAAGCAAGCAGAGCTTCGTCTCTGTCATAGGAATAAATGAATAACCATCTTGTCCATGTTTACAACAAACCATACTGCTACGAATTTCACTCTATAGATTAAAGTAAGAATGAAGCCTGTATTGTAAGGCCGAAAGAACAAACGTTTAATGAACTATTCTCTTGGCACACTAAACTAGTTTCAGTTGTGCACTATTTAAAAAATCAAAGCATCGAAGAAGTTTGTACTCTAAAGCTCTAGCCATCTTCAGCACCTAAGGCTTGTACATAGTGAACATGACCAATTTGTTCCAGTAGAAACCAATGGTTGATGAAGAGTACTGCAGATTTTGCACATCGAATTGACATCAGAACAACTCACTACATAACATTAAATGAAGAAGGAAGTTTGCTTGACTTCTGCTTTTGATACCTATGGATTTTTCAAAACTCACGAACATTTTTGGCCATATACAGTCATTATCTACCACAAGGATCAAGTGCATACAGACTAAAATACCATGGCCCACATGCATCAATCTCGGCTTTTGCGATTTCTAAATTGCGATAAATAGCGATTTGCAATTTAAAAATCGCAAAAGCCTATGCATGATTATTTTTTAAATTTTTATGCAATTCGGTAGAAATTGCTATTTATACCGAATCGCATAAAAAATGCGATTTTGAAATTGCGAATTTGCAATTCCCATTCATTCCTATGTGCCAAAAGGCCCGTAGGAATGAATGGGAATTGCGAATTCGCAATTTCAAAATCGCAAATCCTGATTGCATTTCAAGGGTGATGAGGGGGGTTCAAATGAACCCCCCCTGCACCCCTGAAATTAATTTTTCGCATCATGTTGCACACACACACATGTCCTAAGGACATGTGTGTCCGTAACATGAATGCTTTGAAAATGCGTTTTCTGTGTTAATTACACTTTTTGCAAATTTACCGAGTAGTTCAACTACTCGGTAAATTTATCCCTCTAATTGCGAATTCTCAATTTAAAAAGTATTCATGCATTGCTTTAAAGAAATCGCAAATTTGCGATTTCTTAAAAGCAATCGCATTTTTAGAAATCGCAAAAATGTTGCGATTTCTAAAAATGCTTGATGCATTCCAAAAAGCATTTTTGGAATCGCAAACGGCCGATTTTAAGGAATCGCACCGTTTGCGACTCCAAAAATGCTTGATGCATGTGGGCCCATGTCGTGTTTTAAACCATGAAAATATTTTATATTTATATTCTGTTCTTTTATGCTAAAATTGTTATGGTTTTAACTAACTAAACAATAAATGTACCATTACCACTGCTAACCAGTGCTGAAGTGCTTGGGCTCTTTCCTCTAAACATAGGTAAATTGGCTCATGCTCAATTGGCATCTTTTATTACATGTAGGACCCTTGTAGATTAGTATCCCATGTACCCAGGGCCTGTATATTAATTGCTACCAGTGGGCCTGCAACACTTATTCTAGCACCCACTTTAGTAATACCTTAAAACATGTCCCTGCCCCCTGTAAATGCAGTCTGGACACAGTTTTAAACTGCCATGTTGACTTGGCATTTAAACACACTTGCCAAGCCTTTAAACCACTTTTATTACATATGTCACTTCTATGGTAGGACTTAGGCATCCCATAGAACAAGATGCTGTGTAATTAAAAGGTAGTACATGTACTATTAGGGTTTACATGTCCTGATAGTAAAAAACTCTGACATTTGTTTTTCACTAATGTGAGGCATACTCCTCTGGTAGAATACCATTGAGGATTTGTTATTACATTTTGTAGGCTGTAATATTATATTGGGAGCAGGTGTCATGTTTGGTATCTATTACATTGCAATGATAAACCTTTTTTAATGGTGAACCACTTTTAAAAGGTTTACCATCATCATTCAATCTTTATTTCGATCATTTTAGACCATAAAAGAATACAGCAGTTTAAGACAGTTAAAAAGAATACATAGTATAAGGGAATTAAAAACAATGCAGTTAATTTGTTTAAAATCAGTCGCAATACAATAGGTTTAAAAATCATCAAGAGCGAATCATTGTCCTAAATCTGACATAATGTAGCGATTACGGATGTGCCACATTGCTGTTAAAAATGTTGCCACTGCACACACAATTGGGGAAGATAATTCTGTCTTTAATATTCTGTACGCTGGGACATAGTCCCTGAATCCAAGATTTTTGAGGACTGGAACAAGCCAATATTTCCTGGGTCTTTGGTAGGCTGTACAGAAAAATAAAATATGCAAGCCATTTTCTCGGGGATGCGAACATGCTGGGCACTGCGTTGACAGCTGGGACTTGGCCCAGCGATCCATGAATGCCCCGAGAGGAAAAGTACCATATCGCCACTGCATAAATAATTTCCTGGTGATGACAGAGCTGATATCATCGAGAACAAGCTCTAGGTGGTATGAGTCTTTGTATTTGATGAACAGATTTGTTAAAGACCCCTCGCATGTGCTCTCGATTGAGACGCGTAAATTGTGCTCGTAGAAGTCCCTCGAAATAGATTTGCGTGAGATCCTACAACATCCATTTCCTGGATCGAGCCACAGTTCTGGTCTTCCTAGTGTCTCAAATGTTTGTTTGATGTATCTCAACCATGGGATTTGTATGACATTAGGTAAGCGTAAGATCACTTCGAGCTCAGCCCTATAGTTAGATAGTTCTGGCGTGCTCCAGATTTTACGCCAAAAAGTTAAAGGTTTTAGTCCCAGCTCTTCTGTGATAGGTCTAAGACCCAAATCTAATCTCAGCGGGAGCAGTGGGGTACTAGATGGTAAAGCTGCCAACTGCCTGATGAAGTTGTTCTCGCTGATCTGCAAGTTCTGGGCAGTTGTGTGACCCCATAATTCTCCACCATAGGTGACTGCCCCTCTCGCCTGCATTTTATAAATTTGGAGGAGGGGACCGAAAGGCTTATAAGTCAACCAACTTGCCATCCTGCAGATACCACCCGTTAGCTGCACCAGTTTCATGTTTGCCTTAGTTCGATGCGAGTCCCAAGTCATGTTCTGATTGATAGTTAACCCCAGGTATTCGAAAGTGAGAACCCTCTCAAGTCTAGAAGGCCCTATGGTGGGATTCGGGCGAGTTGAGGAGGGCGGGTTGAGGATCATGTATTTGGTTTTCAGGGCAGTGATCTCCAACCCGCGCTCCACACAGAAAGTCGAGAACCCGTCCAGCACCCGTTGTATGCCCATGGGGGATTTGGACAGCAGCAGAGTGTCATCCGCAAACATGATAGCGGGCTCCCTGCTGCCGTTGAGCTTGGGAGCGTCGATGTCACTCAACCCATTCAGGTGGTTGATTACCCCGTTGACAAAAAGGCAGAACAGGGTCGGTGCAAGCACACAACCCTGCCTTACCCCCTATCAACAGGGAATCTTCCCGAGAGTGCCCCACCTCTACCGCACCTGACCCTGGCAAAGTTCCTCTGGTGTAATCTTGTCAGAATTGACAGGATATCAGCCGGGATCCCCAAGTCCGTTAGGACGGTCCATAGTTTATCTCTTGGCACTAGATCGAAGGCTGCTCACAAGTCCACAAAAACCGTGTACAAGCTGCCGCCCTCGATTATCGCAGTCTTCCAGTACAAGAGATTCAAACGGAAGATCTGATCCGTAGTTGAAAACCCCCCTCTGAACCCAGCTTGATTTAAAAGGTTTATATTTTCCTGCCCTTAGCCCTTTGTGCCTTCAGCCTGTCTTCGGTTACATGGCTGGGTGCAAAACAGACATTGTGAATTCCTCCTCGATAGTCACACAATAGAGGGGTTAGGTGTGTCTCAATGAGCCATCTGCTAGCAGGATGGGGGCAGTGCTGAGCACAGCCCCATTTTCAACTGAATAGCTCTGCCATCACACAAAGGCTCTAACAACCCTGCATTGCACTGCAGCCAGCTTGTAGCCAAAGTAGAGGAGTCAGGCTATTCCATTTCCTTCAAAGAACCTTTCCAGAAGATTCTCCCACCTTACAGAAGAAGAGAATCAGGGTATAAAAATAGGAACTTCAGACCCACTCTTCAGATTACTACTAGACCTGCGGAAGGACTCTCAGAACACTGCCTGATTCTGTGACCTGCTGTGAACTCTGCCAGGCTGATTCTGTACCTGGAAGGACTACCTTGCTTCATGGAGCCTGTCTCAAACCCTCAGAGGCCAGCCCTGCTATTGAGCCCTACACATTCATCTGCAACCAGGGTGACTCCAGGAGCTACTTTCCTGGTCTCCTTCTCAGAGTCACAGGGACATCAAAGACTCAAACAAACTTGAACCCGCACCTTGACCCAGCCTGAAAGAGTCCTGAACCCCCTAGAGGTGTTCCACCAGTCCAGGAACCTTGTGAATCATGCCCTCAGTCCGAAGGTAAGAGCTGCTGGGGCCCGATGCACTTGTATCCAAACCACAGTTCATTGCGGTCAGTCATAGTTTTCAACTTGAATCTGTCTCGCGTAACTAGATGTCCAAGGTTGGTGCTGTGTTTTATTTCTAGTTTTTACTAAAAACTTTTTTTTAAATAACTCCAGTTCTACTGATTGTTTTTATATCATTTTCATGTTAAATAATTTATTAAAATGTACTTTATTTTACTGAATTGGTTTAGGATTTGTTCTTGTGTTGTGTTTTGCCTTTTTTACTGTTTGTGTGCTGCATAAATACTTCACACATTCCCTCTAAGTTTAGCCTGTCAGCTTTTTGTGCCAAGCTACCAAGGGTTAAGCACATGTTAATTTAGTGACTATTCATGTTTTACCCTGCAAGGGAGTGCGGCTGTTACTTGACCAGGGCTCACACCCCTGTCAACCACCAACCCAATTTCTACCACTACTTTTAAAAAGGTATATTCCGTATGGAAAATAATATGCACTTTGACTGGATTAAATATTGCTGAAAAATGATGTTTATTATTATTATTATTATTAAGCTTATAAAGCGCATGGTTACTCCAATGGAGTGTCCCTGTGCTAGGACATCACAGACCATTCCCACTGAGCCCTAATCCCCCCCAAAGGCCCACTAGTCCTAAAATGCAAGAAGCCATGTAGCCCAAATACTAACACCTGCCCCCGGGCGTGCTTGAAAGGACCAGGTTTTCAGTTTTAACAAAATATTGTTTCAGATGAGTTAACCCTCAATTTAATAGGTAGGTTAATCCAGGCCTTATAGACCATAGGTACTACCAATGTAGCAGTGCCCATAGACCTAAGGTTATGGGTGGGTCTATAAGTAGTGAGTAGCGGGAGCAGGTACCTCAGCCCTTTCTTGTTGACAATCCTGTGGCAGAAGTACAAAGCCTTAAAAGTGATTCTGGGCTGTACTGGAAGCCAGTGAAGTTCCCTCAAGGCTACCCCCCACCGATGTCCGCCTAAGGATATTCAATATCACCCAGGCAGCTGCAGTTTGGACCTTCTGTAAGAAGTTCAAATTACTTTTTGTGACCCCCAGATAGTGGATGTTGCAGTAGTCCAGACGGGACGTGACAAGAGCTTGCACAGTGGTCTTTTTAACATCTAAAGGCAGTATATCTAAGATTTTGCGCAACAATCTTAAAATGCCAAAGCATGCTCTAGCCACAGCTGATTTATGCTCTGCAAACAATGGGGTGTTGTCAAACCAGACTCCCAGATTTGTAACCTTAACTTTGGGAGTTGGTGTTGGACCCAATTCATCTGGCCATAACAAGTGTGACCATATGCTGGGCTGTTTGCCAACCACCATCACCTCCGTCTTTCCTGCATTTAGTTGCAAGAAGTTTGCCCAGTCCGCAAGATCACTCAGGCAGGCTTTATGTTATGTTATGTTATTAAAAATTTGTAAAGTGCACTGTCACCATAAGTTTCCTGGCGCTAGGTATTTTATGGACATGACGCTGTAAAGCAAGTAAACAAGATTGTGAAAATAATCAGGTCTTTAAAGCCTTTCTGAAACTCAGTAGATTGTTACTGGTCTTTGAAATTAGGTGCAGCTTCCGCATCCTTTTGCTCCAATGTAGCAATCAACTGAGTGTCATCAGCATTTGACATCAGTTTCACCCCATGTTTCAGCACAAAGTCTGCCAAAGGGCGCATGTCCACATTAAATAAAGTTGGGCTGAGGGCCGAGCCCTGTGGTACCCCTTGAGACTACGGACACACCTCAGACTTAAAAGGACGTTGTAGTACCTGGAAGAATCTATTCTGCAAGAAGTGCTTGATCCACTCCCATGTGCCGCCGGTGACACCAGCCTGCCACAGACGTTCCAACAGAAGGCCGTGGGAGACCATATCAAATGCAACTCTCAGGTCCAACAAAATCAATGCCGTTGTCCTTCCCTCATCAGCTGCTGTTTTTAGAGCCTCAGAGGCCAGGAGTAAGGTTGATTCCGAGCTGTGAAGCGCCCTGAAACCCAATTGGGTTTCGTGGAGAACCTGTTTTTCTTCCAAAAAGGTAGTCAATTGGACATTAAGATGTTTTCTCAGCAATATTTGCAAAATAAGGAGGCAAAGATACAGGTCTAAGATATTCCGGGATTGCTGGGTCTAGCAATGGTTTCTTTAGCCATGGCACCACTATAGCGTGTTTCCAATTGCTCGGAACCTGCCCTGAACTGAAGGACATCTTCAGTAGATTGATAAGAACTGGTACAATGACTTCCTTCCCTCGCAGTAACAGCTTCGGGGAACCAGATCCAGGGAGACCCGGATTTGGCTGCTTCCATACGTTTTACAAAGTCACTTTCCTCAGGAGGGGGAAAAATAAAATTATTCTTAACCAGTGAATCCTTTTTAGCAGGAGCAAAGCTATAGTTCCTGCAGCTATCAGGGAAGGTTGCATATATTTTCCCTATCTATTCCAAGAAGAAACCAGCTACTTTATCACAGTAGTCTGCAGAAGCAGGCAATATTGCAGTAACACATTCTTGGGAAGTAAGTCGTTTAACAATACTAAATACGTTCTTAGAAGCGTTTTTAGTTGATTCAATTTGCTCAATGTAGAACTCCCTCCGCACTATCCTGATTTGTTGCTTATAGAACTTGAGTGCTTCTAAATATTTCAGCTTATTTTCGTTTTGATAGTTCACCCTCCAGCGGAGCTCATGGCGTTTGCATTCAGTTCTCAGTAGTGCCAGTTGAACTGAGAACCATTCCGCTGATGGAGTGAGGTGGCCACTCTTACAGGGTTTCAGAGGTATTAAGGAGTCCACCACCTCCTTAATCCACAGACAGACTTGTTTCTATGCTATCTGGGTGTCAGACCTAAATTCTGTTGCGCTTGAGGCCAAGTTATCCCTAAAGGTGTCTTGGGTAAGTAGCGCCCCTCTCTGGGTCATTATGGGCTCTGGTTGCTTTTCTAGATTGCAGGGGACCTTTCTCGGATTTACAATGCTAAATGAGAGAATTGAATGGTCGGACCAGACTATAGGCACAGCTAATAGTGCTTCTACTTGAGTGCTGTTTGAGAAAATATTGTCTAAAATGTGGCCCGTAATGTGTGTGGAGGTATGGACCAACTGTTCTAAGCCTATACCTTGTAATCCCCTTATAATTTTACCAATTTCTCGATTGTCTTTATTGTCTAAATGTAAAATCAGATCTCCCAAAATTACAAAATTGGGGTAGCGGATGGTATAAGGGAGTGCTATCACAGCCAATGCGTTCATAAATGCTCTTGCCGGGTCTGGGGGTCTATGAATAAGGAGACCCACTACTGACCATTTGCTATTTAGGGACATGTTCAATATGGCAGTTTCGCAGCCAGCCATCAGCAGTTTGGACATCTTTATCTGATATTCTTTTTTAAAAATCACAGCAAGCCCACCCAACTTCTGCCCGGCTCTGTTGACCCTCAGCAGGGCATAGTCTTCAGCAGTGCTTCCAGAATATCCGGTGCTGATTGTTCATGGAGCCATGTTTCTACTAGGAATAACCCTCCTGGCTTTTGATCCACTAGTAGATCATGAATTTCAAGGCTGTGTTTACTAAGAGACCTGCAGTTTAAAGGCAGGCAGAGTAAGGAGTTTTAACTGACTACATTACCCCTACCCCTCTTCCTTTCCTTTGTCGCTGCCATTGACACAAAATTACAGTTCCTACAACCCTTCATCTCTTAGCACCCCACGATAGGATGTAAGCAGTTGTTCTCAACTGTATTCCTAAGAGCCAGAATCTCTGTAGAGGAAAAGCAAACTCTGTCCCTAGCTTAAGAACCAGGCGTTCTGGACCGGACCCTGGCACCGTCCAGGCATGGTCAGGCGCAGATGGGCTTGTCTTTGACGCACCTTCGACACGCCAGCGGCGCCACCACTTTTGCATGTTGATTAAATAGTGTGTGTGCTGGGAGCACTACACCACTCCACAGAATAGCACAGTCTATGGCCAAAAGTGAGGCACCGGGAGTAAAGCCAGAGACCAGATGGCACGTCGCAGCGCCCTCCGCTCAAACGGCATTCAAGAACCCAAGTCAAGCACACAGTAAGTGGCCCCCCACTTTCCCCGGACACCCCACAAAACCGTGAAACAATCCCACTCAAGGCTAGCAGAACTGAAATTAGCACATTTTTGGTACTTTCAATAAGGTATTTTCAAGGCAGCATAACATATTTAAAACAACAGCGACACACAGCGCTGTAGTCTTACAAATGTTTACTTTTTATGGATGTGTTAAGGAAACTTATTGTTATTGCAACTTGAAAGATATATTGGGTTAAAAATGTATGTATGTAGTTTATGTATGTGTTTAGGCATAGCATATTAATTGACTTGGTAGAACTATCATTAATTGGATGTGGTTTTAATTTGTAAACTGTGAATAGTAGTATATGCTACCTAATTTCAGTATAAATGAACGATGAATATGTGAAAAAGGCTTGCAATAGTGACTAGCAATTGATTTTAATTTGTAGATAGTGTACTCTGTGGACATGTGGCTTTAGGGAGATGAATGCTTCTATTAATGGAAAGTAGATGATGTGTAACTATGTACAGTGTTCTCTCTCTGTTTTTGTTAGTCACAAAGATGCTAGTCCTTATACAGTGACATGTTTGATTAGCTTTTAAAGTGCATTATGGCATAGATTTTCAGTGTTGAAATTTTTAATGAGAAGTTGCTCCCTACAGGTAAAGAAAACCTTGAGGTACTAAGTTTGTACTTTGGACAGATTTTATACCTTGAATGATTGTTGACAGAAAGGCCACTCTTCACGAATGGTTAAGTTCCATTATAAGATGCAGTGCTCAGTACACAGAGCCATCATTAAACACACCAACACACATCCTTCACTCTGTGCAGAGCATTTTTCAGAGAGGTCAGTCTCATCAAATTCAACTACACAGAGACATCATGTTGTACAGACCTTAACCCGTTCGATGCTGATGACGGAACCGCTCCGTCATCAGCTGCGGTTGGGCTGTGCTGATGACGGAGCGGTTCCGTCATGGCTCTGCCGCCGCGCCTGCGCGGCCCGTTCTATTGAGCGGGCGGGGCCATGACAGAACCGCTCCGTCACAAGCACAGCCCAACCGCGGCTGGTGACAGAGCGGTTCTGTCACCAGCATGCGGCCGCTGCACGGCCGCCCCGCCCACTTAGCGCTGCGGCAGAATAGCCGCCGCAGCGATGTGGTTAATTAGAGAAGTTAGTATGTCAGTAAAGTTGCTATACACAGCGTGCACTATATTAAGGGATCTTAGCAGGCAGTCCACTGTCTGAGCAAATCCTATTATGGCCAGGTTTCACCATATTGTAATATGTTTGCAGAGGGTCCAGTCTCTCAGTAAACCCTTTTGCTCACAGCATTTACCCTACATAGAGGGGACAGTCCTTTACCTAAATCTACTGTACACTGACATTATCTTTTTCTAATGTCTCCTGTAAGAGGTCTGTGTCTCACTAAAATGTTGTTAGCAGAGTCTTAAGGCTTTTTAGAGTTATTAGGAAATGCCCAATTCCTAGAAAAATGAAATTATGCACCTGTTTCACCACGTAGACAGCCGTTTATCAGTAAATCCTTATACACACAGTCTTTACCCTGTATAGTATTGCTAGCAGAGAGGCCAGTCCCTCACCAATCTCTGATGCACACAGACCTATTCGTTTAGATTGCTGTTGTCAAAGATGTCATTTTGTCAGTAAGCTAAACTAGCAGAAGCCTACATGATCTGGACAAACGCCGCCACCGCCAGGAGTCACTGGACGCTGTAAACTGCGCTGCCGCCCCGGGACTACAATTCCCGGCTGCCTCAGCGGCGGCGTGCTCTACCGACACAGCACCAGCGCCGGGACCGGCCATCCCCCTAACATCCTCCTTCTACATCTAAGGTCAGTGAGCGGCAGCTTATATTCTGTCTGTAAATCCATTTACAGTCTGTTGAATTCCCACGGTTATTATGTCTGCTTCTCCATCTACTGGGCGGGACACTAGAAAATCCACTGGAGGAACGCTAATGGGCACTTTGGACAATTTTTTAGTTCGAGTGTCCTCAGCTCTAGCAAAGGACATTGAGCTAACTGAAAAAATACTGTCCTTGGATATTCCCTTTGACAAACGATCTTCTATGGGTGGGCTAGCCGAAACCCGGTCCCCAGACTTGCAACGGATGAACACCCATGTCTCATTAATATCTCCGGGGAGAAGAGTCAGTCATCAGATTTAGCCGGGCTCTTGGTATGTCAGCCACCCTGTCCCATTACTACATCGGACAAGAGATTGGTTAAAAACACGTGCACTCTGTCAGGGGTCACACGCTCACCCAATATTAAGACCCGGTCAGCTAGCAGTGCCAAGGCGGGGTCTTTCCAACATTTACAGGGCTTGCCAGCAAAATGGAAACATATCAGCGCTTAAGTACAGATATCTGGGAAGAAAACAATACCGGGAAAGCTTCTTTGGCTAACAACTCACTGACTCAAAGTCTGCAAGGTCCTCCTCATAATCCTGAAAGCATAATGCCTACAAGTGAAGGACGTTTACCTCAACCTCATGATGAAGATAAGGGCTTGAGCAAGTTGGCACCATCATTTTGGACAAAGTTGGAACGCCTCTTTAAGAAGGCTTTTGTCCCATTATGTGAAATATTGGACTCAATTGAGACCAGATTAGTGTGCCTTGAACTGTTGGTTGCTTCATCACAGGCTAGGGAGGGAAAGCAAGTTAGTGGGTCAACCAGTAATGAAGTAGGTGACTTGGGGTCAAATGTAACAGTAGTAGACACTGTCCCTATAGTACTGAGTAAAGAGAGTGACAGTGGTAACCTGGCAGGCCCCCGGGTACAATGCCAAGTATTGACACCCAATAACCTGTTAATGGCCGAACAATCTAGAGATAGGGATAGGCCACAGTCAAGAGAGTCCAGCAGGTCTGTAGCTCACCAGCAAGCTTTGCATATAAATCCATCTGCCCATAGCGAAGCTAGCCTACCGATCATTCAACTCCCCCCAGAGTCTTCCCCATATGTGGTGGTGCTGGCAGGGGTTCCCTCTCTAAACCAGGGCAAGAGGGAACCATACATTGAGTTAAAGAATACATTTACTTTTTGGCTCAATAAGAACTGCCCATTGCCATCCCATGTATCCGCAGAAATCCTCTTCGCTAGAAGAGTGGGATGGGTGGGGAATAAACCAACGTCTGTGGAGGGGGATTGTATAGTTATCAACTTTAGGAATATGAGGGCGGTGGAATACATCTGTGAATGGCATCAAAGGGACTCAGCATCTTCAATCCACTCTTTACCCTTGTCCTATTTTTACCAAATTGTGCATTCATGGCGTGGGGAAAAACTCCATATTGGGGGACAAAAGGAATGGTATGAGGCGGGGACCATAACGCTTTCTAACAGGTTTGATGGGCTATCTGGCCTGGAAGAATGCGACTGACTACAAGGTGATAATTGCGATCGGAGTGCGAGAATTATAGTCCATAATGAGGGTGATGATGTCAAGAGTGTAAATTTAACAAAATCCCCTGATGTAAATATTGAGCCCCAAGCGCTAACCTGTAAAATTTTGAGCTGGAACATAGCTGGTTTGAGAAGCAAGTGTAGAGACATGATCTGGTTGGACGAAATAAAGACATATGATATAATGGCATTCCAAGAAACCTGGGACATTCACAACAACTTTAAAATAGACGGGTACTCACACTTTTTCATTCTTGCTAAACAGGCCCCGGCTGGAAGAGCGAAGGGAGGTTTAGCAATATTTTTCTCCCTGAAATTGATTGGCTCACTAAAACAGCTGGATGCGGGCTGTCATAATTGCCAGGTAGTGGATATATCATTGCCACAATCAGAAAAACTGCTATTGGTTAATTTTGATAACTCCTCTGAGAGTGAGTTTTTTAATCAATTTTTAATCTGCTTAGAGGATTTCTTAGTAACATATAGAGCCAAATATCCAAGCGCTGAGGTTATCCTCATGGGTGATTTTAATATTCACGCATGTGGTCTAGCGTGTGTTTTTGATATTTTTGAAGGTCCCCCAAGTTGAGAGTACACAATCATTTCGAACACACTAAGCAAGGGGAGGCCCTTGAGAACCTTTTGGCCACCACAAATCTTTACGAATCGGGGTGTGTCGTGGGAGGTCTAAGGGCTCCTACTTTTAAAGGTACGGAGCCGGGTACAGTTATAGATTACATATTTGGGACAGCTTGAGTTTTGACTAGAGTGTTTATATATAAGGTGGGGACCTCCGCCTTTAGCAATCATAATCCCATGACTTTAGAAGTGGCCCTGGGGCCCCATTTAAGTTTCATTGAAACAAAGATCGTGGGAACTAGGCGTGAGGTGATACCAACAGACCAGGGCAGGAGATTAAAATTGACAAAAGTAGTCCCAGAAACCTTTATGGGGGAAGTCCTGACCAAAGTAGAGAAAGAGGTTGCTATTTGCATGGATACTGCTGCGCCGAGTTCAATGATAGTGGGGTTTTTTGATGCTATCTGTAATCAAATTAACATAGATTTGACGGTAAAAATTCATCCTACAACCAACAAAGGAAAAAGATGGTTTGATAGCCCCTGCTCTAGGGCACATGCAGCTCTGCTTAAAGCTTTGAAAGGGTGCCCTAGAAATAGGGAGCAAGTCATGAAGTAAAGGAAGGCTTATAACCAGGCCATCAGGGACAGGAAAAACCAGATTAAAGAAGAGGCATGGGAGAAAATTTTGTCCCTGGAGGTTTTGAGGAATAGTGGGAAATTCTGGTCAACCATTAATGAGCCCTTTTTTTCTGGAGACGAGAATTCCCCACTTGATTGCAATATTCCTGATGACCGATGGATAGCTCACTTCGAGACGATTTATGGGATTCAGATGGCAGAGAGTTCGCAAGAGGCGATCTTGAACCTAGAATTAGCCCCGCAGTGGTTTTTCAGGAGACAGAAGTGGCAAGAGCAATTGAGGAGACTAGGAAAAATAAGGCGCCAGGGCCGGGGTCACAACGGACCTATTCAAATGTTTTCCTAGATTCTGGGCCAGGGTACTGACAAATGTCTTCAACGCCTCGGGTGCGAATTTATCCCCTGCATCCTGGTCTAAATCCATCCTTATTCCGTTTTTTAAAAAGGGTCAAAGAGATGACCCATCATGTTATAGGTCTATCTCCCTGATAGACTCCACTGTGAAATTTTTAGGCAGAGTTATTTTGGCGAGGCTGACAGACTGCCTTGAGGGGAGAGGGATCTTGTCAAATGCTCAGTATGGTTTCAGAACTAAAAGAAGCACATTAAACCAATGTCTTAATCTGCAACTCCTTATTAGCGAATTCACCATAGCTAAAAGGGTTCCCTCTATATGGAGTTCATGGACCTCTCAACGGCATTCGACCTGGTAAACAGGTCGAAGCTGTGGCAAATCTTATTGAATATTGGCATTGACTATGCTTTAGTTACATTTCTGGCTGACCTTCATTGTGGCTTGTTAGCCTCTATCCGAGTCACCCAGGAAGGGAGATGCACAAGGTACTTCAACTCAGAAAGAGGGGTCAGGCAGGGGTGCATATTGGCACCCCTACTTTTTATGCTTTATATAAATGCATTAGAACCTGTCCTAAAGGGAGCTACACTAGATGTCCCGCGTGCAGGAGAAACCACTATACCAGTTCTCCTTTACGCGGATGACGCAGTCCTATTGGCGCACACTGGTGTTGGTCTAAATAAATTGCTGGACATGTTCGGCAAATTTATGGAATCATTAGAACTGCAAATAAACGCTAATAAATCTCATGTTATGATAGTGGGGGAACAAAGTAGGAAGGAAAAATGATATCTTTTTTATGTGGAAGAGATGAGGTTAAAAGGGTCCCTGTTTTTACCTATATAGGGCTGCTATTTGACGAAAAAGGGTCCTGGGGGCCTCAACTGAAACATAAAAGAAATTTAAAAGAAATGTATTTGCCAGATCTACTTCAGCCCTTATGGGCTTTTCAAAACGTCTTGGGGCCAGACCCATGGAAGCTATCCTGAAGGTGTATAAGGCCAAGTGCCTAGCAATAGCTACGTATGGCTCCGAGATTTGGGGGTATAGTTCACAAGACCACCAAATTCAAGTGGTAGAATATATATTTCTAAGATCCCTATTGTCTGTACCTACCTTTTCGATTCATGCAGAGATGGGGCTGGGTTACGTTTCTGATACACTGATACACTGAAAATAGCCCCGCTAATATGCTGGCTTAAGACCTGGCTTAAGCAAGGGTTCTCACTGAACCATATGATCTTAAAAGACTGCTTAGCTCTAGATAAGGCTGGTAAAATCCCATGGCTAGCATACATTGAATCCACCCTCAAAAAACATGGTCGTCCTGGGCTTTTTTTGGCCCCGGAAACTATTAAGAAAGTAGATGTAGACTTGATTAAAAGCATCAAGGCAAACCTTCTTTCATTCGAAAGGGAGGAATTAGAGCTGAAAAAACCTATGGTAAGAGTGAATTATGGCCTGGTGAGCTCACCTAGAATTGAGCCTTAGCTGAAGATAGTTACACGCTTTCCATTTCCCTAAATGGGGAATACCGGATAATCCCGAACCTTGTAAGTGAGATCATTTTTCATTACAAGACACTCTGCATTTTGTTATGTTCTGCAAGTACTACGCAGACATTAGGAAAAAATACTTGTTACCAGTGTTAAGGGGAGCTGGGTTTGTGCAGGTCAGGCCGGCACTTATTTATCTGCAACTGCTGAGTAGTGCCCGGACTGCTTTTCACGTTGCAAATTTTTTAGTGGCAGCTGTGCATAGTAATAGGACGAAGAAAAGATTAGGCCCTATGGGAGCCATCCAACTCAAATTATGGCTATCCGAAAGGGGGCTTATCAACCTACATAACACAAAAATTGAATTGGAAAACTGAAGAAATAGACACAGGGGCAAACTGGATCCAAGTGACCAAGGTAACCTGCAAGGAACAAACCAAAACTCTCCTCCTAATAAATGTTTATATCCACCCAGAGAGAAAGAAGCACAATGGTAAATACATAACTCTTATAAAACTGCTAAAAGTATTGCAGAAAAGCCACACAAACGCTGAACTGGTGATCGCCGGCGATTTTAACTCCAATCTTTTAGTGACCAATCAGGGAAGAAACCATAAAATATCGAACGGTGCACTGAACTTTGTCCGCAAACTAGCAGCACTCGACCTATTAATTATGAACGGTAAATCCCGGTGGGACTCGCCTCCAGTGGCAACATACCTGAGTGGAAAAGTCGCTTCGACAATAGACTTTATTATAATGAGTATTAAGCAGCTCTTAGAAATAAACAGTTTCAGAATAATTACACGAGCTGAAAGTGATCATCTGCCGTTAATATTGAATCTGAAGAATAGAACAAACTTCGCGAAGAAGAATAACGCCATTACGAGGGCATCCAGAAACGTTCAACCTGCGTAAAGTAAAATGGCGAGGAGAAGCTCCTGAATTTTTTGAGAACAAGGTAAAGGCCTTTATAGAAACCCAAGGCCCAGTTAAAGAAGGTGCTCATGTAAGCTCTTGGGAGCAAATGGTCGAGTTTTTATTTCAAACCTTCCCGGTTACCAAGTCACAGAGAACTTTAAATACAGTCAAAAGGGACCCATGGTTCAACCACGATCAAAACGCGCAAAAGAGAGATCGCGAGAGAAGTGCGACGTCTATCCCGAGAGGGAGAAAAGGACCTAAAACAAGAAAGACTAAGGAGTGTTTACAGAAAGAAGTTGAGGAAAGCAAAATCAGAGTACAAAGAATCAATCTGGCAGCAACTACTAATAGCTAGTAAAAAACCCAATACCAGCGATTTCTGGGGATTATTAACAGGTTAACAACGGGTCAGGAATCGGAGCAGAAATCTGGACAGACCATGTAAAGACCTTGTTCAACCAATCCAGGAGGGATTCAGAACGACAACCCCAGGGGCAACACCATGACCAAAAGGAGGTTAAAGCTGGACCGAATCATGCAACAACAACAGACAACTCACCCCATTTAAAGTCCTCTTTCGAAGAGCAAACTCCTCTGACAAATGAGAAAGAACTAAAAATCCTCATAAAGAATTTAAAGTCAGAGGGAGCGGCTGGGCCAAACGGTATTCCAAACGCAATCTTTAGGAATAACCCAGATCTATGGTCTGAAATCCTAACACCAGTCTTCAACGAGATCTGTGAAAATTCTAATATCCCAGCTTCCTGGAGGGGGTCTGTCATTCACCCCATATATAAAAAGGGAGATCACGGTAAGCCAGGGAATTATAGATTAATCTCCTTGATTGACCTGGAAGCCAAACTATACGCCTCGTTCCTATTGAACCATCTGCAACATTGGATGGAGGAACAAAACATCATCCCCAACTTCCAAACAGGATTCAGGCAAGTCATGGGCACCCAATCGAACATTGCAACCCTAGCTCTCTTGACGGAACAGGCGCAAAGAAGTAAAAGTCCGCCTCCTAGCCTGTTTCGTGGATATCAAATCAGCATTTGATAGAGTGAGCAGGAATCATTTATGGAGCAAACTTAAACGATGGGGCATACCAAATGCACTCCTCACCGCAATTGTAACTTTGCACACCAACACCTGGACAAGAGTCAAGTTGGGAAGCGGGTCGAGCACCACTGGAAGCATCCCAACACAACGTGGTCTGAAGCAAGGCGGTGTCTTGGCCCCAAGTCTTTTTAATCTGTATTTATCAGACATTGCCCGATACTTTGAAAACCCTGATTTCCACCCCTCGAAACTGGCCAACAAGCCAGTCGCAATCCTCCAATATGCAGACAATATAGTACTGCTAAGCCAAACCCCAGTGGGACTACAAAGATCGGTAAACAACCTGGCATCCTACTTGGATTCAAATCAGCTAGAGATAAACAAAGATAAAACAAAAATCGTTCGTCTGGTTGACAGTAGGAAATTAAAGTTCAAATGGAGGGTTAAGGGGGCCCATGTGGAAGAAATAAGTTCATACAAATATTTGGGCATACTAATCGGGCAGGGCACAAGTCACAAGGAAGACAAATTGTCCCTCAAAGCAAAGACCCAGTCCCTGATCTATGGCTATAGATCCCTTTGTAGAAAATTGGTCTGCCCTAACCATTCGCATTTGTTAAAAGTCATGGCTGCTCAAATCCAACAAAGCTTGTCATACGGTCTTATATCCTGGTGTGGCAAAGATTCGCATTTCCAGAACGAATTGCAGTCAAAAATCTACAAAGCAGTTTTTGATTTGCCAAAATGTCCCTCACCCGCCCAGGTAAGACTGGAATTCGGGCTTCAGGACCTCAATTACAGGGAAATGTGCAACTTTATCAAATTCTGTCACACCCTCCAGCTATCCGAAGTGGACACTCTAAATAGACTCTGTTGTAATGAAGTTAGGTCACAGAACGAGCAAGAAACCCCAAACTCTTGGGGGAGCTACCTGAGTACATGTTTGGCCACTTTGGAACTCCAATCAGCATTGGATAACAAGATGGACCGAGCGTCCTTTAACAAAACTGTCAATGTTGCAAGTAAAAAGAAATCTTTATTGGAAGATAAATTTGCGCTCCCAAAGAGACGGCATGGATAGACAGTCATGAACTCATGCAAGTCTTCGAAGCCACAAACCTACTTATCTGCCAATTTTAGCTCCTTTTTGAAGATGTGCTTTCTAAAGTTCAGGATGGGGGTGCATGTCTCCAAGGAGTTATTCCCCTCTTGGTTGACAGTTTTTAACTCAGAACGTTGTCGCTTATGCGGATTCCAAAGGGAAACCTTGGCCCATTTGTTGTGCGCATGCCCAGTCATGTTAACCCAAAGGAGACAATACCTAAAGACGATTTTTATCAACCTGAACATTCGCTCCAGCAGACAAGCAGTGATAAGGTGGCTGGAGGGTTCATCATGCATCTTGTCTTGCCGAGGAATCAAGTTTATGAGATTAGTCAACAGTTGCCTATTGCAAGCGGATGATCTTTAATCATAATTGTATGTAACAAATTCCCATACTTTGTAAGGTGGTTGGTACATAATTTTAACTTCTTGCTGCAACTTGATCTAAATATAGTTTTAGAATGATTTAAAAAAAGGATTTTTTACACATTTGAAACGTATGGGAGTCAGAGCACAGTTGCACTTTTGTATATATGACACCTCAAGCTGTTTGAGAAGATGAAACTTAATCTTTTTATGTAGGGGGGTATTGTGATGATTTTAATTAATCAGGCAATAAACATTAAACTTGAAACTTGACACTTGACTATGAATGAAGATGTGGATTATTTTTAGCCTATTGTATATGTAATTGCTTGCTATTTCTATGCTCAGTATTTAGAAAGATTTTTTTTACTGAAATCTAAATATATATCCACGTATGGAATTATTTTAGTGTAATAACTGTCCCTTGATTGAAGCCCTATGAAATCTAAATGTAAAAGAATTTAAAGAATTTTTTAATGTTTTAGCTTTGGATTTGTATAAATGTGTTGAATATTGTATCTGTGCCTTTTTATGATTTTAAGTTATCGAATAAAAGTATTTGACTGACTGACTGACAGTAAGCGGTTGTAAGCACAACATTCAGTCAGTAAGGAGGTGTTAACAGAGAGCTCAATCGCCAAGTAAATTTAAATGTGCACACCTTTCCGCTAGTTGAAAGGTGCTTGCAGAAGGACAAGTGTCTTACCGAATTCAAAAACACAGAGGCATAATGTTGTACAGAGCTTCTAGAGGCGGGATGATTAGTGAATGGAGCTGTAGGAAATGTGGTAGACTTCATCACATTTCCCAATAACACTGAATTTGAGTATCTATTGGTCAGATGTGTCATAAAAGAGCCAAAGAAAAACAAAACATGTATTGCTAGGTTTCTATTAGTTAAAGAAGTCTATGTGCATGGAGAACAGTTTCCTTTGTGTCTGGCCTATATGCGTTCACCATTTATGAACCTCAAGATTTCGGTCTGGATGCTGTATTCAGAAAATATATGTACATGTTGAGTGGTAACACTCTGGGTTGTACCTTCTTGAATTTGATGAGAGCAACGTAAATGCAGACAGCTCATGTCCTAGGGAATACCACAAATTGAGAGGTCTGTATGCTCCCCATCTGGATTTATTTTATACCTAATTATAGAAATATGTGAAGCTCTAGGAAGCATCAGTTTGACATAATATGCCAAGAAAACAAAAATACGAAAGTTGTTAATCAAATGCAGAAGATACAGAAAAAGTTAAAAGTAGAAGAAGTAGATGATATGGTAGTCTCTTACATTTTTAACTGTTGTAGCATAAACTGTTATAGTAATGTCAGTCTAAATGTTCTTTTCCAGGTATTTACAAGGCAAATTGGAGAAAACAAAGAGAAAGAATTATAGAGTGCACTGTCACCTCTACTGAGTTCAGTGCACGCTGGGAAGGATGTGTGTATTACCACAGCAGGTGTACGTGACAGTGCTGACGTCTGTATTAGAGTCACACACTAATTTTAAATTCACACGAAGATGTCCAGGAATTTCTTTTGATAGTTTTAGATATTTTAGACAATGAGAATATTGCAATCAATTGTTGGAAACTGCTATTCCCAGAACATGAATGATTGAATTCCACATTCATCAGGAACCTACATTGAATTGGAGCGATGTGTGCATATAAACAAGCAAGATTGAAAAATCAATGTTATTTGTTACGTTACTAAACAAATCTGTGCAAAATAATTCTTGTTCAGTCTGTAGATCCGACGTTCTTTCGACTTTAGTTGTTAGGGAGAGTAGAAAATATGACATTCTGATGCTTTAAAAGTGTAAAGCAGATGGCAGTAAAATAAATATTGTAATCACAATCTTTAACTCTGGTCATATATCAATCTAAAGAAAAAAATACACTACTTTTGCCATAATTTCCAGGAGAGTCAGACCACCAATTTATGTTATTTGAACTGTCAATCTGAAGAATATATTTGCTTGGGCTGAATAGAAGGACATATTTAGCATTCAGACACAGAACACCATGGAAACTGCCAAAATCGTATCTGCTATTTCTAAATCAAAGTTCTAGAAGCTATGAAGTTATGTGAATCACATGTAGTTTTTCATTGAAAGTGATTGTATAAGTTATGCATCTGTGTCGTAATGCAACCTAGCAAACCGATGATCACTTTAGGCCTTTAATGTTTCTGTAATAACATTTCTTATTTTTCATTGTTAACGTAGAAAATGGAAAATTATGTCTGAAAGATAGCGATGTGGAACATCTGCTCTGACAGGCACAGTATTATGTTTTTAAAGAAAAAATCCAATTGTTCTTTTTCCCCAGAGTTCAAGGATGACCAACATTTTTTCAAATGTTACCAGTGCTGATCACATTTGGATTTTTATAAGTTGTATTAGAATCCACTCAGTGAATTTGCATGGTCAAAGAATACTAAGGAAAATTTTTAAGTATTTGAAATGTGTATATATAGCAGTTGTTACTAATTGAGGTAAAATTGCAGTATTAAAGTCTGTATGTTAAGTTTCCATATTTGTGATAACAGAGAGATTTTCGCTAGGTTACAGGTAGTCACAGACAAGGGTATTAAAGAAGCACACTGCAGCCCATTGGGTGGCCAAACTCTTCTATACACAGATTGTTCTTCACATACTTTTAAATTGATAGCCCAGTTTTATACTACACCCAAACTATATAATATGGCAAGCCTGTGCTACACACACACTTTGTCTTCTTGACAGTCATTTATGAAGATGTCAGTTCCTCACCATAACTAAGCATAGTGCTCAATGTATGCAAGAATAAGTGCTGGTGTACCAGTGTCACTTCAGGGGACTGTTACCGGTGCTATTAAGGATCATTGTGCTTAATTCCAAAGCAGAAGGTTCGTTATTTGGAGTATAATATAAGTAGGTCTGTTAATGGAAAAAGATTTGATTAGTTAACTAAAGCACTCTGGAGCAGTAGGCCACAAGTGCACTGAAGCTTTGTTGGCTACTTAACAGGCTGGTGTACGCACCAAAACCATTATAGATGTATTTATGAAGAGAGAATTTCATCAGCACAAGTAAAAAGAAATAAATAATGATATGTTCATAACATTGAATTTTTCTATTTTTCATTCTGAAAAAGATCTATCAGTAACGCCATCAATGACAAGAGAGAAAGTAGATATACAAATCATGTGTATGTGATTGTTTCTAAATGTAAGTGAGCTACATAAAATACAGAAAGTGTAAAAGATGAAGACAAACAGTAATAGTATAACATAATTATACCAAACTATACACACTCTCTCTGTTTACCATTTCATTGTTACTTGGAAATATTGTCATAGTTTTAGAAAAAACAGAAAAATAAATGTACCCTACTATGCACAGTCTTTTAGAGAGATCTTGGCAGAGAGGCCCGTCCTTTATATAACCCTACTACGCCAAGTTTTTGCCCGGTACAGAAGACATTACATAGAGGTGAGCCCCTTATGAAGCCCTACTACATATATAGGGGCTTATTTACAAGCCCCTTGCGCCGCTGGTGCATCACCTTTTATGATGCTTCCGTGGCGCAGAGTGCACACCCATATCTATGAGGCTACGTAAAGCCACTTTGCACTCCTTTTCATGGTCTCATTGATATGATGTTAGGCAATGCAGCGCAAGTCACTGTGTTGCCTTTCACTGCATCAGGGGGGGGGGGCATTCCATGGGCTTTGCGGTGGGTTATCCCAGGCAACACTCATGGGTTTTGACACATTACCATATTTCAAAGTATCTGTAGACCTGGGATTGCGTCAAAACTGGGGAGGCATAACGAGGAGAAATATCTTTATTTCTCCTTGTTCTTTCCTCTTTTATATGTTCTGCATTCTGTGAACACTCCATCAATTGTTTTTGTGCAGGAAGTGGTCCCTTCCTGCACAAAGCAAATCTTCCAACAAAACAGACACCCTTGCACCGTGGTGCATGAGTGCCAAAGATTGGCGCTAGGCACCAAATTGGGCACTGGCGCAGGCAGAAAGGAGAGGCATGACCATATATTTTAAATATGGTGCATCCCTGTCCATTCAAATAGGCATAGGACCAGTGGCATAGCTAGACCTAATGCTGCCCGTGGCGGTCGAGGTGTTTGCTGCCCGCAATGGACACAGGTGAGAACGGGGTAGTGGCGGCAGGTGGCGACTGTCCCTGCATCTGCCACTTGTGATGACCGCACATAAGGGGGGTGCACCGTCGCCCCAAAACTTGACCAACCCAGCACGGTCTGCCCTCCCACCCCACCACTTGGATTGCCACTACGTAGGGCAGTGCAGCAAAAAGACTTGCGGCTCTGCTCTATGCCAATCATGGTAAATGAGGCCCGTAGAGTCTTAGACAAACACTCATACACATACAGGCGCTCTGACGTGCAAACATACACACAATACCGGATAGACACATACTCTCTCACACTCTCTCATATACATGCACAAACAAACATGCATACATAATCACACACACACAGACACTCGGAGATATGTGGACTTTCCCACACAAACACCCTCTTACACATCTAAACACAGAACCTCACACTTACACATTTACTCAAATACAACTAACACATAGACACACATATTTTTATGCACTCTCACACATACGCACACATACAGTTTGACATTCACACATACACACACTACTCTGACACGCATTCTCACACATATAAACACAGAAGCACACATTTTCACACTCACATAGAAATAACATTTATAAATATACACAATCTCTCACATGCACATACACATTTTGTAATTAACAAATACACACATTCTTAGACATACCCAAAGACTCATACAGATACAGGCCAGGCCAACACATGTACACACACTCTCTCACACTCTCTTACATACATGCAAAAACACGCACATGAATACACAAAAACACACTCTCAGATATGTAGACTCTCACACACAAACACACTCTCACACATATAAACACAGAAGCACACACTTCCAAACTTACTCACATACAACACAAATGCACACATATCCTTACACACACTCTCACATGCACACACTCATTTGGACACTCAGCCATACAGACATTCTTCGATGCACCCAAGCAATCATAAACATACAGGCACTCTGATATGCAAACACAGGTACAATACCAGATAGACACATACTCTCTCACACTCGCTCACATATATGCACAAACACACATGCATACACAAACACACACATACACTTACATATATGTAGACTCACACACAAACACACTTGCCCACATATAAACACAGAAGCATACACTTCCACACTTACTTGCATACAATACATAGGCACACATATTCTTACACACTCACACATACATGCACACAAACACATTCTCAAACACACTGAAATGCTCTTACACAGAAATACACTCTGATATACAAACACACAATAACAAACAGACACATACTCTCACACACAAGAACACACAGCACACACACACAGATTCACACATATGTAGACTCACACATACAAACACACATAAACACACAAGCACGCATGTTCACACTTACTCATATACAACTAGCATACAGACATACATATTCTTACACATTCTCTCATGTACACATACACATTTTCACTCAGACATACATACATCCTTAGACACAGCCAAATACTCATAAACCTACTCTCATATAGATACTGTTGCGTTCTCTCACACATACAACGCCCTCCCACACACACTCCCAAACATACTTACAAATATACATACACTGACACATACATAGTGAGGCAGACACACCAATAGACATGGACAGAACTACAAACGCACATGCACAAACACATACATACACGTAAGTACATCACTAGGTCTCCAAACCAATAGAAAACATATTTTAAAAAATGGAACTTTTAGAGCTGAGATGTATATTCAGGAATTTCTCGCTTCTGATGCAAGACATGAGAGTGAGGCATTACACATCCTACACATGCACAACTTGGTAGCACTAGTTTACAACTGAGCAGAAATATGGCTGCTGCTATTATAGTCAGCCTACAGCAACAATTCCTAATTTCACAGAGTGCGTCCTTTTAGATTTCTCAAATTACACCACTGTAAGCAAGGTGAATTCTTCATGCTACAGGTAAAAATCTATTATTTGAATACATTTATCAAGTTTTTAATGTCTGAATTCAGAAAATAATAGGTGCACACGTTTTTTTTTTACATTTTATATCAATTTGAACCACTTATATTTTTGGTGATGTCTATGGATTTTAATGCAGGGGATGGTCAATATGGCAAATGTATCAAAATAATATTTATGTACAAAGTGCCCCAATTATGAATTTGCTCAAGCCTCTACTATGCTGGTAAGGTGGTTCAGTTATGCTTTTCCATTGTGATATGTATGTTCTTCATGTAAACAATCCAAATCCTAGAATGCTGAACTAATCCTGTCCTCCAACCACAATGGATAGTTTCAGAACCATGAAATTATCCAATATGAGCAGCCAATATTTACCTCTTTTCTGCATTGCTGCTGGTCTGTGCAACGCTGGAGCTCAAGTTATATGCAGGTGTTTACTGAAACCTCTCATGTGATTCAGGAATC
The DNA here is from genome assembly GCF_964263255.1 of Lissotriton vulgaris. Classification (NCBI taxonomy): domain Eukaryota; kingdom Metazoa; phylum Chordata; class Amphibia; order Caudata; family Salamandridae; genus Lissotriton; species Lissotriton vulgaris. The sequence continues at coordinate 1,538,025,117 of NC_141695.1, forward strand.
TAGGTCATATTTGCTCAGTTTATTTGGCAACACTAAATTACTGAGACTTGTGTTTCCAAATCGGTGAATTGTGTGTCATGTTAGAGAAGACAAGGTGCATATTTTAAAAATCACTGAAGCCTCTGAAGATTTGGGGGCAGATTTATGTTAACTGGCGCATCCCGAGGGATGTGCCAGTTAACGTTCGCCACAGTGCGCCACAGCTCCGCCACCCATGGTGCGCCGCATTTATAATGCGGCGCACCATGGTGCAAAAACGGCACAGATGCGTGACGCATCTGTGCCGGAAATGTGGCGCATTGCTGGAGTTGCGTCGCAAGCGCGACGCAGCTCCAGCAAGGCTCGGGGGTGCCCCATCTACACAATGCTGCATCAAGACCTACGCCTGCTTCAAGCAGGCGCAGGGTTTTGACGCAGCATTGGCCAGAAAGTGACTGAGTGAAATCTCATAGATTTCACTCAGCCACTTTCAGGAGGCGTTCCTGCGCAGGAACGACCCCCCTGCGCAGGAACGCCTCCTTATGGCGCAGGGCTTTACAACGTGACGCATCTCCTAGATGCGTCACGTTGTAAATAGGGCGCATTGTTTGCGCCACAGTTGCGTCAAATAAAGTGACGCAATTGCGGCGCAAGGGCATCATAAATCTGCCCCTCAGTGCGGGTAGGGTTCCCTCACAATTCTAAAACAGGCCTGGGCGGTAAACTCCATTCTACCAGCGCAGTTTACCGAGTTTTGCCAGCGGAACGCGGAGTTCCTTACCAGCTCCGATCCCAGGCATTTGCTCAATTAAAAGATGAGACCTGCACACAGACATAGACCCACCCACGTGTGCACATGAATCACCTGTCATACGCTCACTGAGGAGAAAGTGAAACAACGCATGGCCTCAGTTAGAGAGAGCTACCTGACCGCACGCTCCGACTGCCCCTACCCACCTGGCGGCCCATAGATCCTGGATGGCACGGCCCCGGAGCGGAGCAGAGCAGCGCTGGAGTGAGCCTAATCGGTGCTCTTCCTGCACTCAGATTGCATTACCAGGCCTACAGCCACCTCTTGTTCTCCTCGAAGCTGCCATGTAGTTGACAGGCTGAAGCGCAGTGAGCCTTGATCAATGGAGGGGCAGCACTCGGGCCATTTCTCATGGCCGAGTCGACTATTGATCCTGGTGAGTGAGGTATTTGAGATTACCTGTCATTGTCTGTTCAACAAGTGAGAACCCATTGTGATGAATATGCATGCATGTGCTAATTGGTTTGCATCGATTTGGAAGGGAGGTAAATGATCAAACAGCCCTTGAAGGGGGGCTTGATCATATTATGCAGCAGCTAGCTGAGTGTAAGGTGGAAGCCCTGCAGGCATCTATCTGATAAACAGACACAGAGGGTGGGAAACACAAACGACAGAAGCATGAACACTTTCTCCTGCAGCTGTATTTGAAATATAATCATCGTTTGCTCAATGCTCACCGGTATTTAAGTAGAGGATCTCTACGTTTCTATCCCTTGTTTGAGTTGCTTATTGTATACCCTGCATGAATGAAATAATTGCAGTAGTTGTACAGACATTTTTTTATCCCACATGCAGCATGCATCAGCAGAGCTGCCAACTTTGGAACTGGGGAGCCTTGAGTTCCGGCATCATCTCAACATCCTGTGATTCCGAGCAAATCCCCTAATCTCCATGGGGCAGATTTACAATAAGTGGCGCATCCGTGCATATTAGCAGGGATGCGCCACTTATTGTGCACCATGCATCTGCCACCATTTGTTATGTTATGTTATGTTAAAGTGCATTTTTATAGCGCTCGGCTACTCTAAAAGAGTGTCCCGGCGCTTTCCACAAGCAACTTACAGTGTAAAATCAACATAACAAGTAAGAACAGAACCCGAAAGAGAAAGAAAAAGAAAACCACCTAAGCAAAGTGATTAAAAAGCCACGTCTTCAAATTCTTCCTAAATTGAAGCAGGTTGGGGGTGCTACGCAGTGCCAATGGAAGCGAATTCCACAACTGGGAGGCCTTGAAGCTGAAAGAGCGCCCCCCAGTGCGTGCCTTCCTCACGCGTGGAACCACAGCAGTGAAATGGGATTCTGAACGCAGAGAGCGAGCCGGGCGATAGAAAACTAATCTTTTCTTCAGATATCCGGCGCCTGAGCCAAATAAAGCCTTGTGCATCAGCGTCATAGATTTGAAAGCAATCCGCTTCCGAATTGGAAGCCAGTGGAGCGTCTGCAGCAACACAGAAGCCCGTGCTCGTCTATGCAGACCAAAGATTGCGCGGGCTGCCGAGTTCTGTGCCACCTGCAGACGCTGAACCAAGTAATCCGGAAGGCCTAAGAAAAGGGCATTGGCATAGTCAAGCCTAGATCCGATGAGCGCCTGTACCGTAATCCGTCTGTGCTCCGCAGACAGTAAGGGAAGAAACTTGCGGAGCATTCTGAGGATGCCGAAGCAGGTACCGGACAGGCCAAGGATGTGCGCTCTCAGAGAAAGTTTGTTGTCAAGCTTAACACCCAGGTTCTTGGCAACCAGGGATGATTGTGCCGGAGGACACATGGCGGCCGGCCACCACTGCCGCCACTCGGGATCGGAGGCACAGCCAAAGAATAGAACCTCTGACTTGCTGGAGTTGGCCTTCAGACAATTTAGCTGGAACCAGCTGAAGACCCTGTCCAAGCAGTCCCGGATTCTCTCCCCATCAAATGTCTGGTCTTTTTCACAAGTGAAGAGGAGTTGTGTGTCATCGGCATAGGACACGATCTGGGCACCGTAAGCCTCAGCCACAGCCGCCAGAGGGGACATAAAGATGTTAAATAATGTCGGGCTCAACACAGAGCCCTGTGGAACCCCAACACCCAATGGCGGCATCTCGGCTGAGCTCTGGGATACCCAGACCGTCTGGCGGTGGCCCTCCAGGAAAGATGTAAACCACCTGAGCACCGTCCCCCTTAGGCCGATGTCGTAAAGCCTGGCGAGCAACGCCTTATGGGGGACGGTGTCGAAAGCCGCCGACAGGTCCAGCATGACTAACATGGCCTTGCCGCCCCCATCCAAGGTCTCCCTGATGATCTCAGAGACCTCCACCAACGCTGTTTCCGTACTGAAATTCGGACGGAAACCGGATTGGGATGGATGGAGCAGATTGTTAGACTCCAAGAAGTTCGACAAGACGCCATGAACATGTTTCTCAGTAATCTTGGCCAAGGCCGGGAGAAGTGAAATTGGCCTATAATTGGCCAAGACCTCGGCATCAAGACCAGGCTTTTTCAGGAGGGGGATCACCATCGCCCTTTTCCAGGAGCGTGGGACACTCCCCTCACTCAAGGAGGCATTGAGGATCGGGTTGACCAGGGGATTCACCACTGCCGCCATCCCAGCCAAAAATTTGGCGGGGCAGGGGTCGAGTGGGGATCCAGATTTAAGACTGGCTAACAAAGTCAGGGACATGTCACTGGAGACAGATGGAAAGTCCTCCAGGATAGCCATAGGCATGGCCGGTGTTCCAAGTCCTGCCCCAGGATCACAGCAAGCCTCCGCCGTGCTCTCCGAGAAGGAGGCCTGAATAGCCTTAATCTTGTCGGTGAAAAAGGTGGCAAGATCACGGGCCCACGCACCAGGTGGCACAGGCGGGGGTGAATAAGAGGAGGGAGACGTGAACTCCTTCACAATCGTGAAGATCTCCTTGCAGGAGTTCGCTGATGCCTCAATCCTCCTGGCGAGGTATTCCCGCTTGGCACCAAGAATATCACGATGATAGGCCTTCACCGCCGACCTATAGGCGAGTTTGGCCTCTCCATCATATTGATGGCGCCAGGCCCGCTCAGCAACCTTACATAGGCTGCGAGCCATGCGTAGCGCCTCTGTAAACCAAGGCGCAGATTGCCGTTTCACCGAGGACCGGGGGGTTACCCTGGGAGCAAGGTCATCTAACCTCTCAGTCAGCCATTGCTGCAAGGCCTCCGTGTCTCTTTCCGGATCTCCAGAGAGAGAGCAAGGATGTTCCGTGAGCGCCTGCTCTAGCATGGCTGGCGTCACTCTATGTAATGCTCTCGAGGCCGATCTGGGCACCGAGGGAGCGCAGATGTCAGCCCGCCCCTTCTCTAGCACAGAGAACCCAATCAGCTTATGATCCGACCAAAGCACAGGCCACGTTTCAATGTCGACAATAGGGACAGAGGAAAACACCTGATCAAGGGTATGCCCTTTATCATGTGTAGGCCCCGACACAAACGGTGCCAGGCCGAGCGGTGATGTAATATCCAGCAATTTTGCCCCATCCGAATCGTCCGCGACATCTAGATGAAAATTGAAATCGCCTGCCAGCAAACAGTGCTGTGCAGACAGCGCCAGCTCCGAGATGGCTGTCTGTAGGTCCTCCCAAAAGGAGCCCACCGGGCCAGGAGGCCTATAAACCAACAGACCCTTGAGCGCTTGGCCCGGGGACAGTTTAAGCATGAAAGCGAGGGATTCAGAGCCCCCAATGGAGTTCACGGGAAGAACAGAGCAAGAAACGTTCTTCCTCACCACCACCGCGACTCCGCCCCCCCTGCCCTTAGCTCTGTCTTGGCGAAAGATGTTATAGGTAGGAGGGATCGCAGTAAAGATGTCCGGGTTGGACGCCTCTCCTAGCCAAGTTTCGGTCAGGAGTAGACAAAGAGGATTATCCCTGACCAGAAGATCATAGATGTGCAGAGCATGTCTTCCTACCGACCTTGTATTAAGCAACAGACAAAGATGCTTGGCATGCACCTCGGTCCCCAAAGGGGCGGTGCCCAGCATCCTCACGGGCGACCAACCGCAGGCCGGACAGTGTCGCTTACCCTTGTACCGACCAGGGAAGACTGAGCGACACTGGCAGGATGAAGTGCGCAAGGCGCGGAGCGTCGCCGAAGAATAAAGGATCATCCTCGTCAGACCAGAGTCCTACGCCGCCCTGCCGCCTCCGGGACGCTGACGGGCGCAGACGGGCAGGACTCCAGCACGACTCAGGCTAAGCGAAGGCGTCCACCTGCGCGTCCCGCTGCGCGTGGGGAGCGACTTTAAATAGGCTCTCCAGTGAGCCCTTGGCGCGCGCGACCAGTCCAAAATGGCGGCCGTCGCCAAACAACAATCCCCAATCCAAAATGGCGCGTGAAATGGAGCCCAGGAACCCGGACCCACCAAAGTGGTGGTGCTTTTGAGGCACAGAGGTGCACGTTTTAAATGCGGTAAGGGGAGCGGGGCGCTAGCTGCAAATAGCAGAATTTAAAAACAGGGGTAATTTTAAAACAAGCAATAACTGAAATACCAAACGAGGAAAGCTAAAATAACACAGCGCTGGTACAGCGCAGTCGCAGCAATGTGGTAGATGGTCAGGAGCGTCGCCCCTCGAAGGACCGCCTTAAATAGGCTCTCCAGTGAGCCCTTGGCGCGCGCGACCAGTCCAAAATGGCGGCCGTCGCCAAACAACAATCCCCAATCCAAAATGGCGCGTGAAATGGAGCCCAGGAACCCGGACCCACCAAAGTGGTGGTGCTTTTGAGGCACAGAGGTGCACGTTTTAAATGCGGTAAGGGGAGCGGGGCGCTAGCTGCAAATAGCAGAATTTAAAAACAGGGGTAATTTTAAAACAAGCAATAACTGAAATACCAAACGAGGAAAGCTAAAATAACACAGCGCTGGTACAGCGCAGTCGCAGCAATGTGGTAGATGGTCAGGAGGATTTATGAGCCGCATTTTCAATGCGGCGCAGCAATGGGCAAAAATGGCACAGATGCGTCACGCATCTGTGCCGCAAAGGCGGTGCATTGCTGGAGTTGCATCGCAAGCGCGACGCAGCTCCAGCAAGGCTCCGGGGGGCCCTATCTTGTTAATGCTGCGTCAATCCTTACGCCTGCTTCAAGCAGGCGCAGGGTTTTGATGCAGCATGGGCCCCAAAGTGACTGGGTGAAATCTTGTAGATTTCACTCAGCCACTTTTAGGAGGCGTTCCTGCGCCGGAACGCCCCTCCCCTGTGCAGGAACTCCTCCTTCTGGCGCAGGGCTTTACAACGTGACGCATCTCCCAGATGCGTCACGTTGTAAGTACCCCACACCATGGTGCATCATTTACGCCGCCGCTGCGTCACAAAAGTGATGCAACGGCGGCGTAAAAGGGGCGCAAGGGGCTTGTAAATCTGCCCCCTAGGATTTACAAAAAAAAAAAAGAATGTGTAAACCAACTGCTGCTCATTTATAGTGCTCCACAGTGAAGCACAACGTTGTGTGAGCCAGGCTGAAGTGGTCCATGGGGCACTGCTGACCCTTCCTCTGAGGGCTTGTTCACGCCCACACTAAAGTGACCTTTCTGTCACTAAAAATGGTTTCTTGTTTTAGGGTCCCACAGGAATCTCCTTGTCTCTGCTCCCTTATTTATCACTCCCAAGGGTCGCACCTGTAATTATCAAGCGACACATGGTTCCGAGTACAAGGCCAGAAAAGACTGACGACCTCTCCCATCCTGTATCACGGGAACCAAAGCATGGTTGCATGGTGACTGCTGGCAGTGCAAGGGCCCAAAGGCAGAGGTTTCTAAACTAAACAAATTGCCTTGAGAAAGGTAACACCCCATGTTAGAACTAAATGACGGGCCTAAACCACCACATTTTAAGGAAGCTTATGTACAATCACTTTGAGTTGCGAGATTGACATAATCATTATCTTAACAACAATACTAACTTTTCCTTTGTGCTGAAAGGACTCACAAAGTTTCAGATAATGATTGTTAGAAACATTTTTTTCTGGCTAGCTATTGTATGTACCTAAGCCAGGCAGAATCCACCACTCTATTTAGGATAATGGGATTACATGTCTAAAATAACCCCAGCTCACCTCCTTGGTAGCTTGGCATGAGCAGTCAGGTTTGGGAAACATCCTTTACAATGCAACTTTTACCACGCAATGCCTTTACGATGCAACTTTTACAACGCAAACCATTACAACGCATTGCGCTGGGGGCGCTCTAGGATAGGGAATAAGTTTAATTTACTATCCAACACCTTCCCTAGTGTCCACGGGGACTGGAGTTGGAATAGTAAATTAAACTATTCACTATCCAGCACCCCAAAGCGCTATGCGTTGTAAAGGTTTTCATTGTAAAACCGCGTTGTAAAGGCATGCGTGGTAAAAGCATGCGTTGTAATGTCATACATCCCATCAGGTTTATCTCAGAGGCAGTATGTAAAGCATTTGGACATAACAAACAATAATACAGTGAAAACACTACAAAAGGACACCAGAATAGTTTTAGAAAAATATCCAATACTTATGTGGCTAAAACAAGCCAAAATGGGAAAAATCCAGCATGCATCTATAAAAATCCAAATAGTACAAAAATAGACCTTGTATACAGTTTCTTAAAGTCAATAGCTCCACCCGGGGCTATAACAGTATCGTGAATGAACAAATCTTATATTTCCAGCCGGTCACAGCGTCATAGGCCAGGTACGGTGTCAGGGAGACCCGTAAAACAGTACCTTTGGAGATGCAGAGCATTAAACCTTGTGGTCAGCTCCGAAGGAGCGGTGTCAGCAGGCGTCAGTTCTGGAAATCGGTGCAGGAGTTGTAGGGCCCTTGAAATCGCACACGTTGCAGGCCGAACTCCATGAGTTTGAAGTCAGGAGCAACAGCAGGCATCCGGCCATGACACAGCGGTGTGATGTGCGATCTTCTCAGATCGCAGTGCAGGCTGCGGCTTGGTGATGGCTGCCCAGCAGCGTCAGTGAAACCAGGGCTGCGGTGCGAAGCTGGGTGGTGCACATTGTGGTGCTGATGGGTCACAGTGCAGGCAGCGGTGTTGTCATTGCTGAACCACTGTTGTTGATAAACCCAAGGCTGCCATGCAGGGATGGGGCAATGTGATATGCAGGATCCACCAGTCGGCTTACAGGCAGCACCGTCGGTTGATGACTGGAGTTGATGGTGCTGGCGTCGGTGGGCGAAGGCTGTGGATTGGAACGGGACAGTGTGTTGTATAACTCACAAGCGGTGACCTCAAACCCCTGTGCAAGTAGCAGTGTTGTTGTCAGCTTGGAGTGTCATTGTCGGCGAGACCAGGGCTGCGGTGTGAAGCGGAATGGTGCTCCATGTTATTAATGCGCAGTGTCCAAAGGTCACGGTGCAGGCAGCGGTATCGACATGGCATTGTCGTCTGGATACCAGGGCGGTGGTGTGAAGTGAGGCGGCTTTGGAGTGCGATGCCCAAAGGTCACGGTGCAAGGAGCGGCGTTGGACATCATCGTCGGTGAGACTAATGTTGTGGTTCGAAGTGTGCTGCTGGTGCCCTCTGTGCTGCGATTCCTTTAGGTCATGGAGCCAGCACCGGCATTGTTGAAGGCTTTGGGTTAACTTTATCCTCCGTGGCAGCTGAAACGTCGAGTTTCAGAAGCCGTATTCCAGAAGATGGTGACGTTTTTGATTTCCTTAAGATTACCAATTGGGGGCAAGCTCTACATCAATCCCTTGGAGATACGTAGTATACAGAAAGAACAGTCCTGTCCTTTCCCTGCCCAAGACAGAGGCAGCAACTGCAGGCCAACTCAACAAAGCAACAACAGCAAAGGGGCAGTACTCCTGGCAGTTCTTCCAGCACTTCTTCCTGGCTGGTTCCGTAATCCAGCAGTAATCTAAAGTTCTAGGGTCAGGGACCCAATATTTATACAACATTTTCCTTTAAAGTTGGTAACAACAAAGTTCCTCTGGTACACGTCAACCAGTTCTGCCTGGCTTAGGCCAAGTTCACAACAGGAGGTGGAGACAGCTTTGTGGAAGGCAGCCACAGTCCATTCAGGTGCCAGCGACAACTACTCCCACTACTCTAAATACAGCCAGGCCATTCAGCCTGGCAATGAGCCTCCAGGAAAGGCAGGACACACATCACCCCTCCCCCTTGTGTCTGTCTAGTGTGAATGTACATCCCCAGCTCCTATCACTCCTAACCCAGACAGTGAATACACAAATGTCATAGGCACACAGGATGCTTAAGCAAGAAAATGCACACTTTCTAAAAGTAACATTTTCAAACACACAATATAAAAATCATCTTTACTAAAAGATGTGTTTTTAAATTCTGAGTCCAGCAAGCATGAACTCCATTTCAATAATTTGTCCAAATGGAAAGTTACACTTGTAATATGTTACCAGACTTCTCCCATTATAGCCCATGGGATAGGTAGCCTTCCAATAGTGAAAAACGAAATACACAGTATTTCACTATAAGGACATGTGAGACATACCAGTGCATGCCCTACCTTTAACACACACTGCACAATCCCCATGGGGGTACCTTAGGCCTACCTGAGGGGTGCCTTATGTGGAAAAAGGGTAAGGCTATGACCTTTTTCAAGATTTGCCCGGCGCTAACCGCCTTTGTACCATTCAAATTACCAAGCAATGAGGCAGGCGCCGGAGACCAGAAGGCAGGAAACAGAAGTTTTATTCCGACGGAGCAGAACACATCAGATCAGACAACAAGGTATCGTCTCGAGGTGCTCTAACAGCCTCTCTGAGGCCCGGCCTCTTATACCCTGGTTTATGACATGTAAGCATTCTTTATTGCATAAAAGACTCTTTAAACTTATGAAATGACATCCCCATAATCCTCGTGTCAAACCCACCCCCCACATACATCCACAATAGAGGTCCTCACCCTGCTGATAACAGGAGGGGGCTATCACGCGGTTGAGTGTTCCGTCGATTCTTAGGATGTGTACGCCTGATTGTATCCCATGGGGTGGGGAGGCCATGATCAATAGTGTGTCCTTTGAAGAGGAGCGACTCCATACAATAGGGGCAGTAAACGGTATCTTCCGGCTTAGGCGATGGCCTCGGACCTGTGTGGACAGTCGGACTCGAGGGAAGGGGTCATCAAAGGAGTGGTATTCATGCCGCATGGACAATCAAGCGCGGAGGGATGGTTTATCAACAGAGGGGTATTCATGGAAGGAGAGGAGGTGCTGGTCAGGCGCGGGCGTGACTCCCAAGGACAGGGTCATGCAGGAGGAGAAGGGTTATGCTCATGTGAGGGAGGGAGGGGGAGCCAGGGTGCGCGGAGGATGCTTGCTGGGTCAGAGGAGCGCGCTGGCGATCGATCGTGGACAGGGAGACCATGATACCTAAAATGGCTGTTGTGCACGTTGTTCGTGGGTGACAAGCTGGCGCAGATGATGTTCAGCTCGTAAACTAAAATTCCACAGTCCTCCCTTTCAACATGTCTCGCCAACTTGTCAGTTCGGATTTATCCCCATAAGGCCACGTATTTCTACTTCATAGAGGGGACTCATGTGCTCGTTTCGGAAGTCCAAAGTCTTTGGGCACATACAGTTAGAAACAAGGCCGAATAAAGATGGCAGACATTGGATACCCAAACAACACCCACATAATATCACAACAGGTATCAGTACGAAGGAAAACAACCTCCAACCCCAGTCCTTCAAAGTGTCCCAAAACCAGCTCCCAAGCGACCATCCTTCTTGCTCTTGTTGAACCTCCGAGGAAAGTCTGTGGAGGTGTTCAATTGCTTTGTAGACTGAAGGCGAGTTATCTGGCACGTAGGTGCAACAGCTAGATCCGATGATGCGGCATGCTCCTCCTCGATCGGCTAGAACCACATCTAGAACAAGGCGGTTTTGAAGGGCCACAAGGCGGACCGCCTGAAGCTCAGCCGTGTTGTTAGCGAGGATGCCAGCTGTGATGTTGATCGTTGTTTCTACTGCCAGGGTCAGGTGCCGGATAGTGCGGCTGTTTGCCATTGGGCCCCACAGGGGAACGAGTCCCTTTGCTGCATCCAGGAACTGTGCTCCAGTGGAGTCGGCTTGTCCAATGTCATCTGCACGCCTCTGCCGGTGATGGTTAGCAGGGGCTACATACGTGGGGGTGAGAACGAAGGCAATGTAGCAGATACCCTTCCAACCTTTCGGGAGCCAGGTGTAAGCTTTGGTGCCACACACAAAGTACATGTTTGGAGAAGCAACAAAGGAAGGGGGATCAACTGAGTCCAATGTTCTGATGATTCGGCAGGAACTGTGACCCACCAGCTGTGTTCCCTGGCCTTCGAGACACACAAGACCTGTGACATTGATAACAGACAGAGCCACAGTCAGAGTGGCGGTAGTTTGTTTTTGCAGATGGGAGAAGGTGGATCTAGCTGGATAGTGGAGCACCTGTACTTCGACACGTTCTTTGGCTGGAATGTCTTTAAGGAAGGTGGCGCCCGTGAGCGCAGGACACAGGGGAGCAGAGGTCTTTCCAGTTTTGTTCAGCCAAAACCCAGAGTAGAAGTGCGACACTGTCTGGCTGGAAGTGGCGTTATCCTTGTGGCTCTCTTGCATGAGGATCAACCAGGCGAGGCAGGAGCCGTGAACTGAGAAAGGAGAAGGGATGAAGGGAATGGAGTGTCCAGTGGCATGCGGGAGCAACCCGCAGATCCAGCAGTTCGTGGCATTTGCAGCAAGGTTGTGTTGGTGCAACAGTTGCAGGAAGGAATTGTTCCAGAACTCCCTGCGTCTCTCTCGGAGCTGAGGTGACAGGGAGATCAGGTGATGCTCTTTCATGGGGGTTGGTCGTGCAGTGGGCAGCAAGGCTTGATGAGCCGGTGTGCTTTCCTCCAGGATCCAGAAGGAGGTCATGAGGAGGAGGCAAAAGAGGAAGACAATAAAGAGGGCGATTGTCTTTGATTTGTGCAAATTGTCAGTCTTTGGGTTCCTATAGTGGGTATTTCCTGTTGCTTCCATCAGCTTCTTATCTGGCGCTTCCATCATCTTCTTATCTGGCGCTTCCATCATCTTCAAGGTGCTCGGTAGCGGGCAGAACCACAGACTTCGTTTAGCTTCTCTCCCGGTAACCCTTGGTTGTGTTTAGGTCACCGTTCTGAGATTCAACTTAGTCCGTGGCCTACTTAGCCGAAGCTCCCTCCTTTCGACGCAGGAAATACCCTTCTCTGGTTGGCACAGTGGGATCAGAGCATTTTGCAAGTTCAAGTGCCTCAGTATCGGGATAACAGTTCAATGTTGGTCGATCTTTGTTCAGGAGCTCTTCTTGAGTGTTGACGTTTTCTGTCGTGGCCAGGGTCGCGGAGACCTTCCGGCAGTGGTGTGCGTGCAGCCAGTGCCTCTTCCCCTCCACTCGAAGCGCCGTCCGTGTGGTGATCAGCACTTGCCAGGGGCCCGTCCACCGGGGTTCCAGGCTCTTGGTCCGTTGGAAGTTTCGGATTAGAATGAAGTCCCCCGGTTGGATGTCGTGGCCTGGGCCCCTGGAAGCATCGGGGATGGCCTGCTGTACCTGTTGATGAATGACAGACAACGTTCTAGTTAATTTGCACAAATAATCAGACAGTAGGACGTTCGGGACGTCATGAATGGAGGTTGGTTTGGGAGCAGTCCAGAGGTTCATCGGTCGCCCGAATACAACCTCGTAGGGGGTCAAATGGTGTTTGGTGGGAGTGGAGCGCATCGATAGCAAGGCCAGTGGGAGGGCATCTGGCCATTTAAGTCCGGTGGTGGCCACTATTTTTGACAGTTTCAACTTCAGTGTGGCATTATGGCGTTCCACCAGGCCGGCGGATTGGGGGTGGAAGACTGCGTGAAATGTCTGTTTCACCCCCAACCCCTTTAGGATTAGTTGGATAACCTCAGCTATGAAGTGGGGGCCATTGTCGCTCCATAAAATACGACAAAGGCCATAGCGAGGAAAGAATTCTTTCAGTAGTACTTTGGCAGTAGTCATGGCAGTGTTGTCACGGGTTGGATAGGCCTCTACCCATTTGCTGAAGGCACATACAATGACTAGTACATACTTCATGCCCTGACATCTCTCCAGCTGGATGTAATCCATCTGGAGGACCTCAAAGGGGTGATTGGGGGTCCCAAACCCTCCCCGGGGTACCACAGTTCCTTTCCCGGGGTTGTGTTGTAGACAGATAAGGCACTGCTGGACTAGGCGTCTGGCTGAGTCGGGGATTTTGTCGTTGTGCCAGACTTTGGAAATGAGTTCGATCATGGGTGCAGATCCTATGTGTGCGGGGGAATGAGCCATTGTCAGTATGGGGATCAGGTATGAGTCAGGCAGCAAACATTTATTTGCATCTTTTGTTCGCCAGCAGCCCTCATCATCCTTCAAACCCACCCCTGCCCACTTAGTCAGTTCGTGAGGGGTGCTGGCCGACTGGATGTCTCTGATCATTTCCCTTGCGTCAGTCCATTTCTCTGCTTGTGACCTGGTCACATACATGCGTGTCACCGTCCTATTCTCAGCTGTGGTTCGTGCAGTGATGTCGGCCAGTGCATTCCCTTGTCCAACTAAGTCTGTCACCTTCTTGTGTGCCTGGCATTTGATCACTGCTAGTCGTTTGGGGAGGAGAACCGCTTCAATCAGGGCAGAAACCAGATCTCCGTGAAGGATGGGGGTGCCGTGGGACGTCAGGAATCCCCTTTCCCTCCACAGGAGCCCAAAATGGTGAACCACCCCGAAGGCATACTGGCTGTCTGTATATACGTTCGCGGTGGTCCCTGTGGCTATGATGCATGCTCGTGTGAGGGCTATCAGCTCTGCTGCCTGGGCAGATCGTTGTGTGATGCGGGCTGTCTCAACTACTGTTCGGGTTGTCGTTACTGCATAGGCAGCTGAGGTGGTGCTATCTGGGAGTTTGATGCATGAGCCGTCTACCCATAGCTCTCCATCGGGGTCGGTGAAAGCAGTGTCTCGAGGTCAACTCTACTCCTAGTTTGTTCGTCCGTGAGGGTCACACAGTCGTGTATGGGAGGAACGTCGGGGTCATTTTCAGGCAGGGGCAACAATGTGGCAGGATTCAAAGTCGTGCATCTCTTTAGTGTGATGTGGGGTGCAAGTAGCGTCAATTCGTACCCAGTCAGTCGTGCGCTAGTCAAATGTTGAGTCTTGGTTTGGTTCAGAAGGGTGTCGACAGCATGGGGTACTAACACGGTGAGAGAGTTTGAAAGTACAATTCCCTCGCTCTGACGGATAGAGACAGCAGCGGCAGCTACTGCTCGAAGGCAGGCAGGCAAAGCTCTGGCTACAGGATCAAGAGTGGCGGAGAAGTAGGCACAAGGGCGCTGCTTTGGACCTATAGACTGAGTCAGGACAGACAATGCACACCCCTCCCTTTCGTGGGTGAAGAGGGAGAAGGGTTTGGAGTAATCCGGGGTTCCCAGGACTGGTGCTGAACAGAGGGCATCTCGTAATTCCTTAAAGGATGCTTGACACTCAGGGGTCCAAGGGAGCGGGAAGGGGGCATCTTTGGCCAACAGGGCAAGTAGGGGTTTTACAATGAGGCTGAAATTGGGTAACCATTGTCTGCAAAAAGAGGTTAGGCCAACCAAAGAGCGGACTTGCTTTTGTGTTTTCGGGACGGGGGTGTCTAGGATGGTTTGGATTCGGTCGGGTGTGAGTTTCCTCCCTTCTTTGGACAGGAGATGGCCTAGGTATGTCACTTGTGGCTGGCAGAACTGTAATTTCTTTTTGGAAACTTTGTGGCCATTTTCTGCAAGAAAGTGTAGGAGTTGAACAGTGGCTGTGATTGCAAGTGGGGTGTTGTCGGCCGCCAAAAGGATATCATCGACATATTGGATCAACACCACTCCATCCGGTAGCTGGACGGCGTCCAGCTGTCTTTTGAGGGCCTGGCTGTAAATACTGGGACTTTCAGTGTACCCCTGGGGAGCTCTACAAAATCGGTACGAGCGGGATTTCAGGGTGAAGCCGAAGAGATAACGGCTGTCTGGATGGATGGGGATAGAGAAAAACGCATTCTTGAGGTCGATAACAGTGAAGGTGGTGGCAGTGGATGGGATGAGGGTCAGAATGGTGGTGATATCTGAGACTACGGGGTATTGGGGTACAACCACTTTGTTGATTTCTCGCAGGTCGATGATGAAGCGGTACGCCTTCTCATCTCCCTCGCCTTGCTTCTTGACAATGGGTAGGATAGGGCTGTTGCAGACATTGCTAACCACTTCTTCGACCACTCCTGCATCTACCAGAGAATGAATGATCGCTACCAGTGCCTTCTCACCCTCGGGCGATATCCGATACTGCGGAAGTTTCGGGAGCATAGCGTCCTGTCTCACAGTTATATGAATAGGGTCAATCATCATTCGTCCCACATCAGAATCATTTTTGGCCCATAGGTACGGAGGCAGGGTATCAAGCAAGGACAGGTCAGCATCAGTTATGGAGCACATGTGTCGTGCAGGGCAAGATTTGGGTATGTCTGGGTTGTCGTACAGGATGACTCGGACTCCATCCGGGGAACACCTAATGGTAGCTCGAAAATGCTTCAGTAAGTCAATGCCCATAATGGCGTCAGGGGAGTTGGAGGAGAGCAGAAATGTTGTGTCAGTGGTGTTGCTTTCTAGGTCAAAGGTGACAGGTACGGACAGGGGGTTAGTGGAGGGCGTCCCATCGAAACCTATCGATGTAATGTGTGAGCCAGACAAGGGTGCCCTTGGAATCAGTCGTTTCGATAACACACTACGTGTCGCCCCAGTGTCTACCAAAAATGGAGACTCTGTACCCAGGACCTTAGCAGTGACATAAGGACCTTGCTGGTCAACACAGAGCTCGACTGGATCCCTCCCTTGCCCCTGGCAGTCCTATGCAAAATCGGGGGCATTCTCACCATTGGATAGTTGATACTGGTTCTGTCGAGGGCGGTCAAATGCGTTCGATCTCCCTGATCTGTCATTGTTGGTGTCGTTTGTGTGCCCTCGTCCTTGTCCCCTATTTCTCGGTCCACCCGCTACATCCTTGGGGTCCCTATTTCTGGTCATTTCTAGCAGAACCGGACACTGGGATTTCCAATGGCCGAATCCTTTGCAGAAGGCACATTGATCATCGCTAATGTCTCTTCGTCCAGTGTGGGGTGTTGGGGTGTGATCTTTAGGAGGTGGATTTCTAGGGATGGTCGATTGGTAGTTCCCCCTTTGGGGTTCCCGTCCGACCGCTATACCTTGTATCTGGGCTATCATCACCCTTTCTTTCAAATCTTTCTTCTTTTTCTCGGACGCCCTATCATTCTCATTTTTCTGGTGCTCGTAATACTGTGCCATCTGAAGGATAGCTGCGGGTTTGGAGGCCCCCCAACTACTCTCACTCGTCTGCAGTTTTTGGGAGACCTCTTGTGATAGGCCCTTCACATAGTTTTGTACAAACAGGTGTTGTCCGGTTGCGGTGGTCATGTCTTGGCCACTGTAGTCGGAGAACACTGTCTCGAATCGGGAGAAGTATTCTGATACATCTTCCTGGGGTTTCTGACGACAGGCCGTGACTATCGACCAATCTACCTTTTTCTCTGGGATCAGTGTCTTTAATTTCTGAACTAATTTGTCTGGGAGTTCTAATATGTCCTTTACTGGTTTCCTTCCAGGCTCTCGCTGTCTATCTAGTTCACTGAGTTGGTTCCAGGTATGCCCAAACAGATCCGTGTGGTCAGCCTTCCGGATTTGCTTCCACACGTCAGCTGGCAGGCATAACCCGAAAAACAAGTCAATGTCCGCTAAAGTCATTATCGTTGAACCCAAGGCTGTGGCCAATTCGGTATAGAATGCTGTCGGGTTCTTTCTTAAATCGGGCAGAGTTTGTCTAAAAGTTAGGATATCTTGTCGGTCCCATGGTTGGTAAACCCAATTGTACACAACCCTCCCTTCTGCATCTGCGTGATTAATATCATCGTTTGTTCCCAGACCACGTGGCGGAATCCAGTAAGGGGCCGCTTCTCTGATGGGCATCATAGTATTGGCTACTTCTACTGAGGTCGTTTCAGGACAGGGAGACCATGATACCTAAAATGGCTGTTGTGCACGTTGTTCGTGGGTGACAAGCTGGCGCAGATGATGTTCAGCTCGTAAACTAAAATTCCACACTTACATGTATGAAAAGGGATGGTTTGGGCCTGGAAAGTGCCAGGTCGACATGGCAGTTAGAAATATGCGCAGAAACTGCAGTGGCAGGTCTCAGACACCTTTGTAAGGCTACTTGTGTTAGTGCCACAACCAGTGCTGCTAGCCCACAAGTAGCATTTGATTTACAGGCCCTGGGCACATACAGTGCACTGTACTAGGGATATACTAGTAAATCAAATATCCCAATCATGGAAAACCAATCATAACACAATTTACATGGCGAACATATGCACTTTAGTGATGGAGGGAACACTTGAATAAATCTCTGCTGTTGGTATTTGGGGCTGCATCTCAATCCACCCTTATCTTATTTTGCACACCATGTCATCTCTGGTTGGACCCATCTGTAGGCAAATCCCTCTTCACCCTCAGAACCGAACAGTCCAACCCAGCCGCCAAATCAGGCCCTCCCTGAATCAGAGCACAAGCAACCCAGGACTGGGTTTGCCCTAGTTATAGGTTAACCCCTTCGCTGCGGGGGTACTTCCCCCATGATGCGGGGGGCAGGAGGGTGAGTGCGGCGCCGTGGTGCTCGTGATGAGCCCAGCTTGTCATGAGTCACAGTGGAGCTGTGCTCATGACAAGCTGGGCTTGTCACAACCCCGCCCACCGATTAAATCACCTACACAGGCAGGGAATCAATCCTGTGAGGGCGGCGCGCAGCCTTTATTACGAGCCCAGCTCATCATGAGCACAGCTCCACTGTGACTCATGACAAATTGGTTGAAGGAGTTAATCAGTCAGAATCAGCATAGCTTGCGCTTGCACACCATGTCACCTCACTTTGGACCCTGCTATATACAAATCAGTCTCCAATCAGAACATCCAGCCCGAACCGCAAAGCCAGGTCCTCTCTGCACTAGAACACATGCAATGAATGACCGGTTTTGTCCTAGTTATGGCCTTATCAGCCAGCTACAGTTTGGTTCCAGTGACACAGTGTGTACGGGACCCATGTCTTGGCAAATCCATGACACTAAAGCATACATAAAAGTTATGGATTTAATGCTTGCATAAATCTCAGACACATCACAAACCATCATTATTTTGCACACCATGTCACCTCACTTGGGCAGAAAATGATGGCTTGAGTTGAGAGGAGTGCTTGTGTGATTGCTAATGGCTGAGAATTATTCAAGAATTTCATCCATCACCTTGTTTTTGTGCATTTGCCCTTGTAAGTGCACAGTGTATGCCGAATGTGAGTCCCAGACTCACTGCGACACTAGGACCAAACTATAGCTGGCTGAAGAGCCGTAACTAGAGTGAAACTGGAACTATGCACGGAGGCATTTAGCATCTGATTGACATGT
Source organism: Lissotriton vulgaris (assembly GCF_964263255.1). Taxonomy (NCBI): domain Eukaryota; kingdom Metazoa; phylum Chordata; class Amphibia; order Caudata; family Salamandridae; genus Lissotriton; species Lissotriton vulgaris. Next base: position 1,538,043,359 of record NC_141695.1, read on the forward strand.
GATAGGACATAATTTGTTTCTAAACTGCCAACAACTTTTAATTTTTGTTATTTTAAAAGAACCAGAGGAGGAAGATTTTTTCTGCCCCTTTTTATTTTGTTATTGTATAAATATCTCAAATATAAAAAATATGTCTGTTGTTTACTTGAAAATATATTGGGCCTCATTACGATGGTGGTTGGACGAGCATCCAACTGCCATTGTTGCGGGATTAGGACCGGCCGACAAGTAGTCAGCAGTCCCGCCCATCAGATTATGCAGCTTGCTCTCCTACCCAGAAAACGGCAGCAGCACGAGCCTCAGTAGAAAAAGGGATTTTGTGGTGCCTGGCACACCGTGCATGGATGTTTGATGTGGCACCACATGTCCCCCTTGGCCACATTGCAGAGCTCAATTGGACACAGGGCCCTGCTAGAGGCTCCCAAAGTCCCTTTCTGACAGCCTTTCCATGGTGGTGGGATCGCCATGAAAAGGTTTTGGGAATTTGACATCGTAATCCCTACAGCAGTGCCCTGGAAGGTACCACCCCCATTGTAGAGATTACAGTCCAATCACCACCCTCATGGGCTCCTTGAGCCTGTGGGAGGCGGTGGTCTTTGCCCCGACCCTCTGCGTTCTGACCACCTGAAACGTAATCCCGTAGTCGGATTGCTGCCCAAGATGTCTGGTGGACTTGAACCACCTCCCTGTCACTGGTGGTCCACCCAACATCATAAAGAAGACCATTGTTTTTTCTAAATGTACATAAATGTGCAGCAAGTGACTGGATATTTCAATATGTTGCATATGTTAACCATTGACTTCCATTCCCAGGTCAATTTACTGCGTGTTGCATTGTGACGGATGTAGTTCAGTCCCTTTACCTTTAAGCATGGTGTTTCAAATACGGTTCAAGCGATAGACTATGTATCTCTCCTTCTAGGTTAAGCTTCTGATTGCTGTGTCTGCCTTATGAATGTCAACCCAGTCCTTGCTATAATGTGATCGATTTGTAGACAGGCTACGTAAGTTCCTACGTAGTAGGAATCAGTACTTGGGATATATGGTTGATTGATATGATTTTGGAGTGAGCGGTAATTGGGTAAAATGAGATGAAGGCTAGACTCTGAATAATTGAGTGTTTTCTGCAAAACATGTTGTATGTGCAATAGTATTAGCATTGTTTTTTTGGGGGGGGGGTGCTGCTTACTTACAGAGAGTTGAAATGTTACTTTGAGCATGTACATTTGTAAAAAGTGAGCGTTTATATACTGACTTGAATTGTGTGAATTATGAAAACTGCACTTCGTAAGTAGTTTATAATTAGTGTGTAGTGGGAGACATGTGGCCTGATAGGGAAACTGGTTAAAGTGCCGTTTGGGATTTTCGAGAGTTTTATTATCAGTTTTTATGTTGGATTCAACAATAGGGATGCATGCCGATTTTAAGGTAAATTTTAAAGAGGGAAGGAATGGTAGATTTATTTTATAATACAATAAACAGCACACGCAGAAGAAAATACATGCAATTATATTGATTTATTAAGAAGACTGAACCACTTAGCAATCAGAAACAGTCCATTTAATAAGTGATCAGCATAGCAAGCCACCTGAAACGCATTGCCCATTTTCAGATCATAAATTAGCTTCTCTCCTCCTCCCCTTTTATGGTATTACAAACAATGTTATGCTTTGGTTTCCTCTTAATAATTGCAAGCTTTCAATGGCCCTTCTGTTGACAAAATTTAGAATAGTATAGATTAAAAGAGCCATCTTTTTGGTATTCGGTTGGGCTCACGCCACCTCGATTACTTTGAAGTATATACGCACCCTATATGAAAAAAGAAAGGAAAGGTTAGCTTTTTAAACTTGACATTGAGTGCCATTTACATGTTTCTGCCAAATTCCTCTTGGTTATAGAATCAGTTAACATTTTTATTGGAATGAAAAAAGCTGTTTAAGTAAAGCAAACATTAATGGAATGAAAACAGCTGTTTCAGTAAAGCAAACATTGAAACATAAATATATTTTCTTCAACTAAGACCATGCCCACTGCAAAGTACCTCTAAAGGCTTACCCCTGTAATGTCCACTTTTTCAAAAGAGAGGACCCATTGATACAGTATAGTAATACCGCAATATTTGTGCTTAGTGTCTCACCACAATGGGCCCAATTCACAAAGATCTTAATGTAACAAAAAGTGTCTTATTCTTCCAGTTTTCTTGGCATCTTACTGAATGTCAGAACTAAGCCAGAATTTCTGCAAAAGAATGTCACAGCAAAATATGTGCCAATCAGTCCCAATGTGTGCAAATTTCCTTACAAGTGTCATGTGTCGACATTCAATGTGGAGTACTAGTTTTTGTCCAGACTTCCTTTGTCTTCGACCGCAGCCAGGCCAGACTGTCAGGCAGGGCCGGCTCTAGGCTCATGGTGGCCCTGTGCAGGGAGCGTAGGTGGGGGCCCCGGAAGAGGGGGTCCGGACGGGGCGGAGCTCAGGAAGGTGTTTTACTAATAATACGTCCAGAAAAGTCGTTAGATGATTGACCAGTCCCTGAGCGACTGCTCCTACCCTTCCGAATTCGTCTCAGAACGATACAATTTAGGAGGAGGAGGGCATTGTGACACACGACCTGAGGGACTGGGCGCACAAAAAATGTTTATGGAAGGAAATTTCTGAACCGAAGAAAGAGCTCCTCTAAAGTCCTGTACACTCCCATAGGCCACAGATTGGACCCTCACTGTTCTCTTGTATTATTACAAAAAATGGAGACATGCGACTCTCATATTTGCAAGGAAAAATAAAGTAGGGAAACTCGAGTTCACACACTACTGAACGCGCACTCTTAAGTGCATCAGCAGTGCACCGTGAATCGGAGTGTTTCACAGGCCTGTCACAGATAAGAAATGCTATCAAAACGAAATCTTACAAAACAATATACTACTAGCCAGCAGCAACTCATACCCGGACAACGTTGGGACGGGCTGCTATTAAATATAGTTTGATGTGATTGCTAGACTGCAGTGACCTTAGTGGTACTTCTGTTTCATCAAGCTGGTGATGTCTGGACAAGAATGATGTCTGTTTTTTTTGTCTAAAACCTTTTAATAAAAACACATTTTTATTTTCCTCCAGTTTGCAGTTTGGCCTTTTTAATGTCTATCTTAATACAGAACCATTAGTTGGGGTGACACAAGGAACAGTCTTACTCTCTTCTCAAAAGCAATTCAGGCACCTCACACATACACACGTGAACATGCATATTGAGATGGAGTTTCCCAGCTTATGCCTGACAGTTTACATGCTGCTCAATGGTGCTGGCACATCACTCACTAATCTCACCATTATATGGCAGGAACCCTCATTTTTGTGACCAACTGGTAACTGAAGGACCTATTGCAACAACAGCAGCAACACGGTGGTCAAAAACATTCAAATCTATCACCTGCGTGTTATACACTGTGCTGGGGAGCAGGCACATAATCCCTCCAAGCTAGCTTATGGTGAAACCTGCTATTCATCTGCATACACCCCTCCAGGATTTAGAACGCACCAGAGTGGTTGGGGGTATCTATGCTAATAAGACGTTATTGCTACCCAAAGGCACACTTTTGGCAACCTTAGAGTAATGACACATTGAGAAAAAACACATTAAGGTTCTAAACCCTTGTCTTGCAGGTTATATGCAACTCCTTGATGGAGCTTCATAGATCACTGCAATATTCAAAGGATTGGAATTTATGAACTCCAACTACAAAAGCATCTCAGTGTCAAAAGTAGTTACACACTTCCCTAGAAATATAAAATACAAGTACATGATCTGCAGGCTTCACAACCTGATTTGCAGTAGGCATGTTAAAAGTATAAGCTACTATGGGCCAGATGTATCAAGGCTTTTGCGACTCGCAAAGGCTGAAATTCGCAGAATTTCGGCCTTTGCGACTCGCAAACGGCCGTTTTGCGATATTTCACATGTATGAAATAATCGCAATTTATTTAATCGCAATTATTTGCGATTCCTTCTTTTGCATAGCATTTAAGGAATCGCAAATTTTGCGATTCCTTAAATGATATGTATGACACATTTTTGGTGTGCGAATTTGTGCAAAAAAATCGCATTTTACCATCAACTTGTAGTTGGTGGTAAATTGCGATTTTTTTCAAAAAAGCCCTAATTGGCATTTGTAAGGGTGGCATGTGACACTCATACATGCCCATAGGGCATGTATGTGTGCCACATGCACACACATGTAGATTTGAGGGGTGCAGCAGGGTGTCTTTGAGACACCCCTGCACCCTTGAAATAATTCTCAAATTGCGATTAGCAAATTGCGAATTCGCAATTTGAGAATTACTGCACAATCATTCCTATGGGCCTCCTGGCCCATAGAAATGAATGGGAAAATTATTCCTTAATTGCGATTAGCAATTTGCTAATCGCAATTAAGGAATTTTAAGGAATCGCTAAAAAATAGCGAAATTCTACATACATACCATTTTGCACTTCTCAAATAGCGATTCCTTAACAATCGCTATTAGAGAAGTGCAAAATGGTTTCTTGATACATCTGCCCCCCAGACTCAGAACTGCACGAGACAAAACACATATCTCTTCAGCAAGTGCATTAACCACCAGAGTTATTTTACCGTTATTAGCCCTGGAAAATCCATGGGCACACAAGATCTCTGCAGGCTCAGGTGCCCCAACCCATAAAGTATTTTTCCAAACATGGCCTCTTTGTTATTCACAGAGAACAGGTGTGCAGTCACATTTGTACTTATTGTCAACTATTTCTTTGCTGTAGAGTTTTTTTTTAAATTATAAATTGACTGTCAGACTGTGTTCTCGTGACCCCGCCCCCTTTCCACTGCCAGACCTTGAACCCCAATTTATGGCTTCCCAGACCCGGAGTAAATGTTTTCCATTTCCGGCACTGCCCAACACCCCCCATTTCCACATTATGAGAAAAGTTTCACCAGACTGCAAGACACCTTTCTCTCTCATCTAATCAAACTAGTCACCCTAGAAAGAAAGTCTATGCAGAATATGTATTTGCAAGTTTACCTCTTGGACAGTTTTTTTTTTTAACAGAATGGCCTTGCACAATAATAAGTGTTTACTTGGGGCATGTTTTATTCCGTACTACTATGTTAGTGTTAGATAGGAATACGTGCGGCAATTACATTATTGCAAAGGTTACGGCTTCGACACTAGTAAGTGGCGCTATGAAAAACTTTGAAGCATAACTTCAGAACGGTTGCCAAAAATTACAAAAAACAAACTTTGTAACTTTGCACACCCATTATGTTTTTGCCTAATGTGTGCGCCTTCTTTCAGCCAGACTTTCGATTGCCAAATTTTTGTAACTAACCACGGAAGAGAGTCGTCGTTTCCTTTCTGTGGTGTTTACTACTTTTAACCACAGTTTGAAAAGCAGCTGCCGTGGATGGGGTAACACAGTGACATTCATAAGATCACACTGTGCGCTGGCGGCAGGAAGTGCATGCATTAATTCCGGAGCAGGCTTTCTCCAATGTGACTGGGCCTGTTCTTTATGGGGAAGGGGGTTATACGGGGAGTAGAATCCGGAGCCTGGCCTGTAGCTGGAGCCCCCCAGGCCCCCGAAAGCATGCACCCTCTGCAGGTCTGCTTACCAGAGGGTTCCCGCCCTCCCTGTGCTGAAGGATTCTGAGTGAATCAAAGCTCCTTGAGACACATGTGTTGTTATTAACACTCACTCGTCATATTCATAACTGCAGCTCAACTGGTAAGACAGGCAGGCGATTATTTGAGTGACGAATCGACGCACCGCTCACTGACGCACTCAGTCTCCCAGTGAGGCGGGTTGGAGCCACGTGACCACAGCACCGTGACGCGTCACTGCTGAGCGGCTAAATTGCGCACCGCGCACAGCGTGCAGGGGCTGTCCCAGGGCCGTCACCTCATCGTAGGGCTAAGATTGACGGCACAGGGACCCAACTGTCTGCTGGCTGGCTGCCTGGGCAAGTGAAACCAATTTAAACAACAAAACAATGCGCACACGTGTCGCTGCCATTGCCAGGAGGCCGCCAAATCCTGCCAGGGGGCCGCCAGTGATCCAAGTTCCGATCCGATCCTCGGCTCGTCCGTCGTGGCGGCCCCTGGGGTTTGGCGGCCCTGTGCAGGTGCACAGTTTGCACATGCCTAGGGCCGACCCTGTGTCAGGTATGTAGCTATCTTAATTCAAGGATAGTTGGATATGTCTCACCAGAAAGCCATCACCTTCAATTCATGTTTTTATTATCTTAGGCCTTGACTAGAAATGCCTCGGTTTAGGGACTGATTTATATCTCACTCAGTAAAATCTGATACCCTGTGGTTTGAAATTTATACTGAGTGTAAAAAATACCATGTATAATGGGTTCCACCCTCCAAAACTAAGCATAACATTATAATTTTGGTGCATTCCGCACCAAAGTTCAACCATACCCGTAAATACTGGGCATTTTCCATGTTAAATTTAATAGCCAAAGTTGAGCTGGGTAAAATTGCGAGGATGTCATTTTTAACACAAAATGTCATTTATGATGCACCATGACTGGGGATTGAGGTAAAAGGATATAACAGAAATGTACGTATTCTACACCCATTACCAGCCCAATGGAGTTATAAACATGATGATCAATTATTTTATCCAGTTCCTCATTGATGTTGAGAAATCAGCTCTCTTTCGATTATCAAAGAAGAATGTGCCTGATGTACAAAGTGTTTTAACAGTAGCAAAGATTCAAATTCGGAAATCTCTGGGTTTGCGACCACTTGAATACTTCTTGTAATGTACTAACCCCGATTAAGATTTCAGAAAATATTTTCAAAATCATTAAATGGATTCAGTAAACATTAAGGAATTCTTATTTGGAAGGGGCATGTTTAAGGGACTCCCTTCCAAACATCGATTCCTTTAGAATGATATATATTAATGTTTTGCAACAGATCAACCTATGACAAAACTTTAATATTTCCCCATCAAATCAAAATTGAAGGGAAGCCATTTGCAAATGATCGAAGTCCACAGGGTAGCTCACTTCTTTTTAGAATACCGATAAGAAAACATTTTAAGAGTGGGCAGTGTTCCCATGGACCACTGCCTACTCTTAAAAAATTTTACTTAACCTTTTCATTTTTGCTCGAACGCATTCTATTTTCATTTAAGAAAAACGGATTGTATTTTGTTTTAAAAATGCTTTATTTAAAAGCAATGACAGACATGGTGGTTTGCTGTCCTCAGTCGGTCCTCATCCAAGTGATAGCTGCAATTCATAGAGGCTTGCAGTTTGCAACCTATCACAATAATATTCATGAAGTAGATTAAAATGCAAATAACCATAAATCGGGTTTTTGCGAACCAGCCTATAAGTACAAACCCCCACATGCATCATTGTGAAAGTTGAAGAAATTGATGTACATAGACAGCATTCATTCCCCTTCTTCTCCCACTCCTCTCCCTGTGAGCACCATGAATACCGTAAACTATTGACCGTATCACTCTGCCAGTAAGAGCCCCTACCCCTATGCATATGTACAGCCAGTTTAGGCACCATGGCCTTTTACCCATTGGGATCCCCGGCTTCCCTCCTGCGCGTATCTTAACCCCCCCCCCCTCTCTCATGCATAGACCATGAAACCCTCTCCCTCTGCGCGACCTCGCTGTGAAAGGCAGCTCTCCCACTTGACTCGCACAAAACCCCCCCATTCCTTCTTGGAGAGGCATCCTTCGCCTTAGCTGACGTAGCCCTCCCCAGCTGCACCTGACTGCCCCCGCTCTCTCATGTACGGGTCATAAGATCTCTCTCTCTCTGTGTGACTCTGTCCCTGTGTCCACCCTGGCTACCCCTCCCTTCTCCTCACGTGGGCAAGTCATAAACCTTCTTCTTCTGCAAGACCCTGTCCTTGAGAGTCACGGCCGCGCCTGACCAACACCTCCTTCCCTTCCATGAATGCCCCTCTGTTGACAAGCCTTCCCTCCGCGCTCGATTGTCCACGCGGCATGAATACCACTCCTTTGATGACCCTTTCCCCCGAGTCCAGCTGACCACACATGTCCGAGGCCATCGCCTGAGCCAGGAGATACCATTTACTGCCCTTATTGTATGAAGTCACTCCTCTTCAAAGGATCCTCTATTGGTCTTAGCCACCCCACCCCCTGGGCTATGATTAGGCGTACACATCCTACGAAACACTCAGCTGCGTGATTGCCCTCCCCTCTTATCAGCAGGTCAAGGGTCCCCATTGTGAATGTATGTGGGGTAGGATCACCACGAGGATTATAGGGATGTCTTTCTTTTGCGTCATACAGTCCTGATTGTGTTATCGAGTGTTCTGTAGGGTATAAAAGCAAGAGTCTCAGCTCACTTGTTAGAGCACCTCCCGAAAGACACTGTGTTTCGTGTCCGAAATGACTGGCTCTCCTCATGAGAAATAAACTCTGTTCTTGATTCCTGCTTCCAGCGCCCGTCTCTTTATTTGGTAATTATTCAACATGGGAACTAAGAGGCGGTTTGCGCCAGCGCCCTGGGCATCGATAGGATTATGGGCTCATTTTCCACAATTGGCGTCCCAACGCGGGGTCCATCAGTGACATAGGGTCCGATAAGAGAGATCCAGACGAAGAAGTGAACACCTAAATGATCGGGGCATGCCTGCCTTGAGAGGGCCCTCGCCCGGCTGCCGATCGAAAGAACTTCACCAATTCCGAACTGACCTCTCTTGAGTGACCTATTGTCCTGACTGGAATCCCACAGGAATGGTACATGGAGTAAGAGAACGATCGGGCGCTGGAGGAGGAAGTCAAAGAACTGTCCGTATGGTCCGGTCCGGGTAAGATTAAGTAGGGCGTTCTTACGCCTGATTGGTAGGGTGGTTCTATCCACCTGATTGATTGATTGATTGATTGTATTGAAAATCGGTATTTGTATACCAAAATTGTTGGTATTGGTTCATTTAGCTTTGAAGGCTACTTGACATATTGGTTCTCTACTGAGAACGAGACATTCTCTGTTTGCAAACAGCGGCGAATAGGAACGTCGTCCCTCTTTGCAGATAGAGAAGGGTAGGTAATGCAGACTTTTGTCCCCGGTATTAATCCGTCATGCCTACTTTTCTCCCCACTGGATTGTTTGAAGTCGATTAATAATCGATTGTTGTTCTTTGAGATCTTCCCTGTCTACAAACTGAGACGAGTAGAAATATTCTGTCTTCCTTTTTGGATAGCGAAGGGCAGGTAATGCAGACATTTGTCCCCGTTGTAATCCGTCATGCCTGTTTTTCTCCCCACTGATTGGTTGGTTGCCTGGACATTGTTGTTCCAGGAATTGTTTCGTTTGAGGTATTTTCTACTTGCAAACAACGTGGAATAGAAATATTCTATCTAGTCTTTGCAAGTAGTAAAGGGTAGGTTATGCCCCTTTGTGAATTCGTCAGTCCTACCCACTCCCCACTGTTTGGGGGGTAGCTCGCATGGTCTGCCCAGGAGACTACCCTTATGGAGGACATATGCTCCCCACTCATGGGCCATTTAGTGGAAGTAGACCATCTGGTCCGTCCAGGAGGCTACCCTAGTAAATGGAAGTACATCGCTCGGTCTGTCCAGGATGATACCCTAATGAAGGAATATATGTTCCCCTTTTGATCGATAATCTCGTTCCACCCCGGACCATTTATTGGAGGGAACTCGTCTGGTCCGTCCAGAAGTACCCCCTAGTGAAAAGGACACATAAAAATATGAAGTGATCACCGTTCCCTACTAACAGAAAACTTTAGCTCGAAACACGCTAAGGAAGAGAAAGAAAAATAAAAAGAAATCAGGCTAAGTCAGTAACCCCCTGATGAGCTTTTGACTTCACTAAAAATAAGAAACATTAGAAATAGTTCATATTAAGAAATATAAAGTGGCGAAAAGTTTGGCAGCAAAAATAGCCACGAGGTAGCTAGGCTTCACTGCCTGTTCCTGCTCCCGACATGCCTGCCTCATTGCCCGCCACGCCCAAATAACGGTCACATGAAATAGAAACAATCCAATAGGTACCTACCCCCCTTCCGGAAGCTCCCGAAGTGCAACAGGTCCGCGGTTACGCCCATCCGGAAGGCGAGGCCTCGAGGCACGAGGGGCTCGCCTGGCCACGGTCAGGAGGAGATGATGTTGGGCAGGCGGTCCAAAGAATGGCAGAGACCTCTCCTTCTCTCCTCCTCTGCTGCTCTGCAGGCCACGGGGGGGGGGCTGTCTTGCCTCAGCCACCGACCACCCCCCCCCCTTCTGTCTCTCGCCTGGTCCGACCCACGAAGAAGGCCGAAGCCAAAAGCGAGAATGGCGGCGCTTGCAAGTAGTCCCGCCACATGTCAAATTCCTGGATAGTTACAGGTAGTGCCGCCACATGTCGACGCCTGGACAGTTCCAGGTAGTCCCGCCACATGTCAAGAGAAAAGGGGGGGCTGTCTTGCCTCAGCCGCCGACCACCCCCCCCCCCCATCTTCAATAGCCAGCACGGCCAATATCGAAGCGACGGAGCCGAGGAACGGCGCGGGGTCGCTGGAAGGGGGAGGTGACGCGAACGAGCCTCCCCCACCTCCCTCCAGGTGGAGGCGTCCAGCGACACCCCAATGCTCTTACTTAAAGAGGGTCAACATCAAAAAGCGGTCTTCTGCCCAGGACGGGCACACGCTCCATGCCTTCTCCCCTCAACCTTGAAGATTCTATAAGAGCCGGGGGGCACCCCGATCCCTCCGCATGGGTGCCCCCGCCCCCTTCACTGGGAACCACGACACCGGTGCAACTCCTGCCGGCACCAGCCTCGGATTGGAAATGGCTAAAATGCAGCCGCGGCACAGACTTGTTCAGTTCCGGAGGAACACCAGGATGACCCGGTAGGCAAATTGTTGCCGCCCTTCCCACTCTTTGACTCATGGTCCATATTTGATAGACTGTTAACCACATAGCACAAAACTTTTTGAACTGCCAACGGAAAGTTCTGGGCCAACCACGCGAGACTAGAGACTTTCTGACTATGCTGGAACTCGCCTGACCCCTCCCAAAATGACGCCGACACAAAATGAGACGTTTTGAATAAACTTTGTTGCACCCTGATTGCGCAGCTTGTTGTCCCGAGATCTATATGCAGTTTTTGGATAATGAAAGTAGATATGAAGGATGTTGAGTATGTGCTTGGATAATGAACTGACTTAGGGTGGGTACTGATTACGATTTGGAAAATGAATTGGTGTAATTTAGATAAAGAATGAGTATCGGATAATGAATTTATGAATTAATTAAAACTGAATTCTTGACATGCATCATACTTGCTCTGTAAGAAAATTTTAATACGATTCTATCGCACTGCTGCACTTTATGCAATGAACTGCCACCAATTTCGTTTATTAAAAGTATTTTGAAGAAGAAAGCATGGTTGTAGCAGTTGCATTAATGAGTTTTTGGATGCCTTACTACTGTGAGCGAAGAATAAGTATGATGAAGGATGTAGATCAGAAGGGATCAGATATTTAGCAGCTACATTATGTGTCACAAGCAGCCGGAAAAGTGTTTCAGACACCCTTAAAATGACACCACAGAAGTGCCACCTGACCGTCACCCTTGCACCCGATAAGGAGGGTTACGACCAAGTAGCTCATGTAGATACGCAGATCGTCAATGATTATCTATCTGACACCACTGGTCCCTCTGGGCTTAAACGCCGAGATGGCAAGGGAATGCAGTACGAGGAGATAGGGCGAGTATGTGGTAGGTAAAAACATTTTCGGATTACCGCATGATGATGTGCTTTGAATGCTGCCCCCCCACCCCTTCTTTTCCTCCCTTCTGCAGGTCACGTCAGAACGTCGGCCGAAGTATGGAGGAGCGACGGTCGGACCACCGACGAAAAAGGGAAAGAGGGAATATGTGTGTAGTCGTTATAACGATAAGTTTTTAAAAGACGTAGGCTTAACATGACTGTTCCTCCTTAGGACATAACGACTGAGAGGATGGACTGACATAGAAACTGGACAGGTACTGAATGACGAAAAATTGACTAGAAATGACGCGTTAAATAATGTAACTGGACGTTTGACTAGGTAGGGAAAGGACAAAGAAAAATTATACGGGTAAGGGTTGCCACGGCACCACCCGTCTAGGAAGTTAGAAATGTTGCTGATGTTCAAAATGCACTACCCCCTTTCTCACACTCTTATAGATGTAGCCAAGCTGTCCGACTGTTCTCCCGATCAATACTTGCCGTTGCCTCAGCCTGGAGAACTTCCCGCCAAAGGAGGGAACAGAAAAATGGCTTAAGATCCAACCATGGGTAACTAGCACGACCAGGTTAATTACTGATCGACCAACCGAGGTGTGAGTATTGGTAATTGGGAACGCTCGCAGGCGTGACAAGCGAGAAGGGAAAGGGGGGAAGGGTAGAAAGAGCTAAGCACGTAGATAAAATAGGATAGTAAAGATACGTAGGATATATATATAAAAACAGATCTTGTAGGCTAACAATTGTTTCCTGTCTTGTCGTGAATGTCTTGTATATGTGTAATACATGTGCCGTCTTCCCTGTCTGAGTTTGTGTGTGTGTAATGTACGAATTTATGTCTTCCCTCTGTCTGTATCTGCGTGTTACCTGACCTTTGCTGTTCCGTGTTGTGAGCGCAGTAAATGACCTATTTTTGTACACGTCTCTCTCTCTCTCTCTCTCTCTCTCTCTCTCTCTTTCTCTTTCTCTCTCTCTCTCTCTCTCCCTACATGTCATACGTGTACCGAATGGCTCGTTTAGATTGCGGACGACTCTCACTCTCTATGAGAATCTCCCTATTTTTCTCTCCCTCTTTTTGGTAAAACTGTACCCCACCGGTACCAGTCTGATTTGATACATATTGAACGCGAAGGTGTTCAGCGAAATTGACCGAAACTAAAATGATTGTATCTCGCCATATTACTACCTCTCCTTTCTGCAAAATGAATGAACTTGAATTGGCTGAGAAGGAAAGGACAGGTAAGACGACTAAAGTCCCCCAAATCTGGCCATTTATAGGGGAACTGTATGTCAATGGCACCTTATGTCTGTTCTTCAGAGACGAACGCCAACGTCTAGATTGACCCCCAATGCCCAGATTGCCCCCCCCCCCTTTTTTTTCGCACCGAAGTGTAAGCGCCCGAAGCATCCCCGCCCCATTTTGATAGAACCCAGTTGCTGTCCCGGATATAAACATGATGACCATGAGTAGCTGTTGGCCCCCGAGAAAACCCTGTTTTGCCTGACTCTTGATGATGGCACCCCCGCCCTGTTTGAAAGGGTTAGCCAGTCCTGGAGGGAAATGCTCTGTAATGTTGAATATGATGTAATGCACAGTTGATGGGAATCTCATTTTACCTCACTTGACAAATAAATAAGACGATGAATAGACCTGCCATAAACTCAGTAGGAATGCTGATACATGCACTGCTTGGTAATAGGACCTCTGACTGTGACCAATGAGCGTATCTCCCAAATGCGTAGAATTGGGGGAGGAATTCACATGCGTTGATATCTTCTTCTGCCATTTCTCTAAAACCTTGTCTTGTACCTATTCAAAGATTCACGATCACCGAAGGAGATGGGTCAGATGTGACGTACAGCCTGACTGCGGATCTTGGGACTCGTGTGACCTCGACCAAAGGTGGAGCCGCAGAGCAACAGGATACGGGACGAGACCGCAATTTCAACGTGGAAAATGAAAAACGATGGGCCGCCTCGAAGCCCCCCGCCTGCTAACCCACGTGTGCCTGGAGTCTCCGTCCCCCTTCCTTGGGCCCGATGGATGGGCCTGCCTGCTTGTTATCCTTTGCTCCCTTGGTCCCTTTTGTGTGTCCCAGGAACTCTGACCCAACTCCGCCCTCTCACCTATCGACTATTTGAACCACACTCACCCTCTTTTCCACGTGACTTTTTGCCAAGGGAAAGAACCGCATTCCACTGGGAATAGGGTGCTGCCATAGAACTATGGGTGCCGAGCATAAGGCGCCACCAACCGGATTGTTTAGGGAACAGGACTGTGGTCTAACAGCAGAGGACTGACCGCACCCTGCAACACGAAAGGATAGGACTGAGCTGGACCTATAGCTCCACCGCCGGTGCTCAACAGCGCCAACGAAAGTACACGGACTAGAGCCTACCAGTGATGGCTCAATGATACAAAGACACTGTGACGAAGAAATATTGTGTATTGAACTGAATTCCGCTCTCAACTACCTGGTCAAAACTGTTCATTGGTCACATTTTTTTTTTAAGTCAGAAAGATTTTTTTTTTTTCTATGTAGTGCGTTTAATTGTTAGGAACTCAACGAAAAGCAATTTTCTATGTACTGCATTCTGCCCATCACCTTAACTGTCTATGATTGTACGCCAAATGTTAGTATCGACAAAATGCTAATTCATCAATGATGCCTGTCTACCTGTAAACTCGTCAATTGCAAAAATGACTGCTGTCATGTAAAAAGGGGCGACTGTGAAAGTTGAAGAAATTGATGTACATAGACAGCATTCATTCCCCTTCTTCTCCCACTCCTCTCCCTGTGAGCACCATGAATACCGTAAACTATTGACCGTATCACTCTGCCAGTAAGAGCCCCTACCCCTATGCATATGTACAGCCAGTTTAGGCACCATGGCCTTTTACCCATTGGGATCCCCGGCTTCCCTCCTGCGCGTATCTTAACCCCCCCCCCCTCTCTCATGCATAGACCATGAAACCCTCTCCCTCTGCGCGACCTCGCTGTGAAAGGCAGCTCTCCCACTTGACTCGCACAAAACCCCCCCATTCCTTCTTGGAGAGGCATCCTTCGCCTTAGCTGACGTAGCCCTCCCCAGCTGCACCTGACTGCCCCCGCTCTCTCATGTACGGGTCATAAGATCTCTCTCTCTCTGTGTGACTCTGTCCCTGTGTCCACCCTGGCTACCCCTCCCTTCTCCTCACGTGGGCAAGTCATAAACCTTCTTCTTCTGCAAGACCCTGTCCTTGAGAGTCACGGCCGCGCCTGACCAACACCTCCTTCCCTTCCATGAATGCCCCTCTGTTGACAAGCCTTCCCTCCGCGCTCGATTGTCCACGCGGCATGAATACCACTCCTTTGATGACCCTTTCCCCCGAGTCCGGCTGACCACACATGTCCGAGGCCATCGCCTGAGCCAGGAGATACCATTTACTGCCCTTATTGTATGAAGTCACTCCTCTTCAAAGGATCCTCTATTGGTCTTAGCCACCCCACCCCCTGGGCTATGATTAGGCGTACACATCCTACGAAACACTCAGCTGCGTGATTGCCCTCCCCTCTTATCAGCAGGTCAAGGGTCCCCATTGTGAATGTATGTGGGGTAGGATCACCACGAGGATTATAGGGATGTCTTTCTTTTGCGTCATACAGTCCTGATTGTGTTATCGAGTGTTCTGTAGGGTATAAAAGCAAGAGTCTCAGCTCACTTGTTAGAGCACCTCCCGAAAGACACTGTGTTTCGTGTCCGAAATGACTGGCTCTCCTCATGAGAAATAAACTCTGTTCTTGATTCCTGCCTCCAGCGCCCGTCTCTTTATTTGGTAATTATTCAACATGGGAACTAAGAGGCGGTTTGCGCCAGCGGCCTGGGCATCGATAGGATTATGGGCTCATTTTCCACATCATTGTTTCATTTTGCACTTCCTAATTTGCGATTTTTAAGGAATCGCAAATTAGGAAATGCAAAATGGGATGCATGTACATTTTTGCAAAATATTTGAGAATCGGTAAAAATCGCAATTTTTACCGATTCTCAAATATTAAGCGAATTCCAAAGTGCGAATTTGCACTTCCCATTGTTTCCTATGGGCCAAAAGGCCCATGGGGATCAATGGGAAGGCTTTAACAAATTGCGATTTTCATTTTGAAAATCGCAATTTGTTAATGCATTTCATGGGTGCAGGGGGGTTTCCAAAGGACCCCCCCCCTGCACCCCTGAAATTTATTTTTCGCATCACGTTACACACACACATGTCCTAAGGACATGTGTGTCCGTAACATGACTGCTTAAAAAAAGCATTTTTAAGTATTTTTACACCTTTTTCCAAATTTACCGAGTGGTTCAACCACTCGGTAAATTTAACCCCCTAATTGCGAATTCGCAATTTGAAATATAGTCATGCATTGCTTTTAAGAAATCGCATATTTGCGATTTCCTAAAAGCAAATGCAATTTTAGAAATCGCAAAAATGATGCAAATTCTAAAATTGAATGATGCATTCCAAAAAGCTATTTTGGAATCGCAAACGGCCAATTTTAAGGAATCGCACCGTTTGCGATTCCAAAATACTTTGATGCATGTGGAGGAAAGGCCGTTTCGCAAAAACTAAATGTCAGTGGGCAATTTGTGATAATTTTTACCAAATCCATTCTTAGCACATCTCACCAATTCTCTCGAGGTAACACTATATTTAAAATGCTGCTGTGAGTGCATTTTTCTGTTTGGAAACAATCATGTTTTGGCCTATTTGAAACAACTACATTTGCAGTCAGTCTACAAACAGATCATCTTTAAATCTACATTGTATTGTATTGTACTGAAGATTTATATAGCGCAGACTGTCACCCTACGGGTATCCTGGCGCTTAGAATTAAGAGTAGACGTCAGGTGACAAGACCTAAAATAACAGTGGGAGGGTCTAGTTCTCCGCCCTCCGGAACAACCATGGGGCAGATTTACAAGCCCCTTGCGCCTCTTTTACGCAACCGTTGCGTCACTTTTGTGACGCAGCGGTGGTGCAAAAGATGCGCCATGGTGCGGGGTATTTACAAAGTGACGCATCTGCCAGATGCGTCACGTTGTAAAGCCCTGTGCCAGAAGGAGGCGTTCCATTGTAGGGGGGGCGTTCCGGCGCAGGAACGCCTTCAAAAAGTGGCTGAGTGAAATCTACAAGATTTCACTCAGTCACTTTTGGGCCCATGCTGCGTCAAAACCCTGCGCCTGCTTGAAGCAGGCGTAAGGATTGACGCAGCATTGTGGAGATAGGGCCCCCCAGAGCATTGCTGGAACTGCGTTGCGCTTGCGACGCAACTCCGGCAATGCGCCACTTTTATGGCACAGATGCGTGATGCATCTGTGCCGTTTTTGCCCCTTGGTGCGCGCATTGTAAATGCGGCGCATCCAGGGTGGCGGAGCTGCGGCGCACAATAACTGGCGCATCCCTGCTGATATGCAAGGATGTGCCAGTTATTGTAAATATGCCCCCAGGTTTTTAGATTCTTTCTGAAACAGGTCAAAGAGTTGGGCTGTCTAATAGTCTGGGGCAACTTATTCCATAGGCGTGCGGCGGCCACACCAAAGGGTCAGCCCCCCATCCTGGTTTTCTTGAATCTGGTAGTCATTATCAGATTTGCATTGGAAGAGCGAAGCTGGCTCTTAGGGTTATACCAGATAAACCTCTCCTTCAATGGAACTGGGTCAAGGTCATGTGCTGCTCTGGACACGTTACAGAGAGATTTAAAACAAATTCTCTCCTTGATCGGCAGCCAGTGTAGATCTCGCAGGGCTAGGGTCGTAGAAGACCTGTGTTGCCTATTCAGCCCTAGCTTTGCTGCCATAGACTCGACTCTGCGCAGCCCCTGCAAAATATATTGTGGTGATCCCAGATACAGGGTGTTTCAGTAGTCCAGTCGGCTTAGAATTAGGCTCCTTACTACGAGAGAGCGGGTATCCTTAGGCAGCAACGGAAGGATCTGCTGTAGCATACGCAGCAGGGAAAAGCAGACACTGGCAGTTCTATTGGCCTGGGACTCCATTTGGAGACTATCATCCACCATGACCCCCAAATTACGCACCGTTTTAGCTGGGGCCAGGGGGACATCCTCTGGGGTGAGCTTAACTCCAGTGGAGGATGTTGGGACAGGATGGTGGGCGAGCAGAACATCACCTCTGTTTTTCCCCCATTAAATTGCAGGTTCTATGTAAGGTTACCTTCATCTGCCCAGGCCCTCATTTCTGAAATACATTGACAAGCTATATCCCAGGGGATGTAGGTCTTGGCCGTGATGAAGATGGCCACCTTCTGTATTGCTCTTAATGGGCTACCCCATAAATACATTATAAATGGAATCTTTAGTCCTCAATCTGAAGTAGGACTACAGGGATAATGTTATTCCTGCTTTGGGATTGTGAGGGGCATTTGCAGCACATCAATTGGTCCCGGACTCAGTCCCACGCCTGCTAGTTCCCATGCTTGCCTACCGCTGCCAAGCGATACTGGAGTCAAGATAAAGACTCTTTCAATGCACCTCTAGTGGAGGTCTTTCGGGGCTAATGGGTGGACCTGAGAGGTGCTGATGATGCTGCTTCCAGGGGTAAGCTGCCTTTCTTGAATTGATATGGTGCTGATTACTGACCTGAGTTTTGCAAGCACAGATATACCTTCAGATGGCTGTGACCCACATACGTGTTCCTACTGTTGAGGCACTGAGGATTCAGATGTACTTGAGGCCCCTCCTCTTGCACAGTCTACTGTCACTTCCTTTGAGGCATTAGGCCATTGTAAGAAGCTGGGTCACCTTAGTCAAGCAGCAACCACAATTCTCGTCAGGGTGAAGCACAAGCAAACCCCACTTAACCTCTGCTCCTCCCTCTGGTAGCTCAGCACTGAACAGTCATGCTTACATTTGAGGCAATGTGTACATTTTTTACATAACATGTGGTTCCTTTCTGGCAACTATTTGTAAACTTGAGTAAACAAAAGACCAATGGCAAAGGGGACAACAAGCATTTGCAATGCAATATGTCTCGCAATTACGCAAGTTTAAGCTATTGGCATAGTAAATGACAATAGGGCATATGTAGGAAGGCGTTTGCGATTCACAAACGCCGGAATTCGCAAACGGCGCTTTGGTAAGTAGGGGCCACTTAGCAAAATAAGAAATTGCAAACATTGTGATTCCTTCTTTTGCTCAAGCATTTAAGGAATTGCAATTGCATAGCAACCCTGCTATGTAGGGGTGCCTTTCAAATTGCGATTTTGGCTTAAGGAATCGCAAAATACCACCTACTCCAAGTAGATGGTATTTTGCGATTTCCTGTCAAAATGCATTTTTTTTTAAATTCAAAGTGCCATGTGGCACACAGAAATGCCCTTAGGGCATGTATGTGCGCCACATGTACTTACAGGCACATTCCAGGGGTGCAACAGGTGTCCTTTGGATACCCTGGCATCCTTGGAATTGCGATTCTCAAATTGCGATTTCCACATAGAAAATCCCAATTTGAGAATGTATCCCCATGGGACACTCATTCCTTAATTGCGATTCGCAATTTGCTAATCACAATTAAGGAATTTCAGAGATTCGCAGAAAAATTGCGATTTATTACCTACATTCCATTTTGTAATTCTCAAATAGCGATTCCTTAAAAATCACTATTTGAGAATCGCAAAATGTAAATTACCTACATATGCCCCAATGAGTTATATTTATGTTTCAAAAACCAAAACATAAATAAAAGGCATTGCCATTTACAATGCCAATAGCTCAAACTTGCGTAAATGCAAGACCTGTTGAATTGCAAATGCTTGTTTTTAAAATGGCCTCTAAACAATGTCAAATTCACTAGAACATGTTTGTTATACATGTTTGGGATTTGACCAACATGTTTCACATACACAATTCATCCCTTTATTTTCTTCTATTGGCTCTAAGGATAGCTTTGCTCCCTTTTTGGAGGTGTTAGCCCCACCTTCATAGGTTGACCTATTGACCTGTTAACCTTCCAACCCAAAGTTCTCCTTGAGAGTTCAACGCACCTCTAAAAGTTGTCAGCTTTGGCCACGGCACCAGGTGCCATATGGAGTTATGTCAGTCATTGTGCTGAGGAATATTGACCTTTTCGTTTTGGCTATCTAGCCTCTCGGCTTGTAAGTGAGTCACTCTGTGCCATTATTGATGTCCAGGCACAGTGAAGCACGTGTTAAAATGTTCTAATGCACTAACTTCCCGAAGGAACCTTTGTTTGTCTTTTCACCAAATATCACAGTACCTGTAACAATTTTTATAACACCATTCCAACCTCAGGTCTAATATTTCCAAAACCTTTTGGTGGGGAGAAATCCAAGACGCCACCATTAATGTCTGTCAGGTGTGTGCCTTATCCACACCACTCCTCTACTTTGTTTCCCACTTCATCTGGGACTTTGTAGTTTTGTATTTCATTGACAATTAGTTACATGACACTTACAGGTTTCAGTAGCTCAAATTCTCATGCCCTGACCTAAAGCATCAACGTAATTGTAGCAATTCATTGCATAAAACATCTTCACTTCCTTCAAGTGCACCTTACAGTACATATTTAGCTCTGGACAGTCTCGTTAGAGGAGTGGATATAACTGGATCGTAAATGTTAAGCCTGGGTACTGTAACTGTTCACACTTTCTTTTACTCGAGAGGCAAACAACCTCTGGTAGGTCAGTAGAACTCTGTAAGGGGTAATCATTCACACCAGACTTCAGTCATGATTTGGGCTCTCCTCTGAAGAGCTGGGGCAGAAAAATTCACTTTAGGTTTGTGTTCAGTTCTAAAAGGCTGACAGTTCCAAGTCAGAAGAACAGGGTACACTGACAGGGTAGCAGCTACCGGGTGCATGGTGCCGAGGCCCACGAGACTTTATAGACCCCGGGCGTAACTGTACAACTATGATATCAATGAACCCTATTTATCTTTCTTGTGTAAGGGCCAGAGCACCTTTGGTACACCCCAGCCAAGCCCTTTAGGCATTAACGGTTCCAGCCTGTCACAAATGTACTAATTTCCCCTTAATCCTATACAGATCTGTAGATGCCAAAAACCTGCATGTTTTCAGATGGTGGGACCTGTGGTGTGGGGTCAGGAGGAGGTGCGGAGGCCGTGGTCGCAATCAGGACCACCGCCATCAGCAAACCCAATGAGTGAGGAGGCCTTCATCTCAATTAGCACTTTCTCCAGTGGACGGGGCGCGCGCAGCCCGACTGTACAATGGGGTGAACAACAATTGGACCAGTGGGTCCATAGATCAGATCCCAGCACGACCGCCTCTCTGGAGGTGAACAGCACAGGGTTCCCTGCAAGGGCATTGTGTAACCACAGAGGCAGGTTTGTTTTCCACAGAGCTCTGCCGCATGCTCCTAGGTTTGGGTCGATAATAATTTTAACTCTTGCGTGCCACACAAAACAAGCATTTGCAATACAATAGGACTCGCATTTATGCAAGAACCTATTGCATTGCAAACGGGAATGCGGGTAGGCGGGGCAGAAGGCCGAGAAGGCATGAAAAACGGGAGTGTGGGTGAGAAGGCATGGAATGCCGGAGGAGGGAGAAGACACAGGCAAACATATTAAAGAAAATAGTGCTCCCAATCTATATAAAATATACTGTGCAACACTCGAAGTTAAGGGGCCAGTAGCCATATAAGGATACAATCACGACATGGCCATAATGAGGAGGGACTAACAAGCCTCATAATCAGTCAGAACGCAGCATTTACGAAAGACAATGAAACGAGCCAATTAAAAACATGGGCGGAGACTGGGCGGGGCTTCCACTCCATAATCCATTACTGCATGCCTCGCAGAGCGAGCAGCGCATGCGCACTGATGGTAGAGGTTCGACCTAAAAAATGGTAGGATGCAGTCAGGAAGACTTAACACTGGGATCTTGCACAAGTAATGATTCAAAACAGAGAAAAAGTTGTGATGTTATTTGGATTTGTAAACTTGAAATACATGTCCAACCTTTTCAATGCACTTCACCCTGTTCTCTGGGCTATCCAGGGCCTACCCTAGGGGTGACTAATGAGTATTAAAAAGGGAGGTTTGGGCCTGGCAAAAGGTTAATTTTGCCAGGTTGAAATGGTAGTTTTAAAACTGCACACAGGCTGCAATCGCAGACCTGAGACATGTTTAAAGGACTACTTAAGTGTGTGGAACAATCATTGCTGCAGGCCCACTAATACCATTTAATTTACTGGTCTTGGGCACAGGTAGTGCCAATTTACTAGGGGCTTACAGGTACATTTAATACACCATTTGGGTATAAGCCAATTGTATCAGGTGTTAAGGGGAGAGCACTTTAGGACTGGTTAGCAGTGGTAAAGTGTACAGAGTCCTGATGGTCAACAAACAGGACCCTGAAGGCAAAACGTTTGGGGATGACACTGCAGAGACCACCAGGTCCAACAGTGATCTGCTGATAGTTGCAAGGAAGCACACATTTTACTTGAGGGGACAATCATAATTGTGGACTCCCCAATTTCCAGCACTCACCTTTTAAACTGCAAATTTGGGTATTTCCCTGCACTTTACGCTGGGACAATTGAGCAACTGCTTGGATATAAGTCTTTCAGGTGACTTCTATTTTCAGAAGTCATCAAAAACTGACACAAGAGCCCTCATCAGACAATACTCAGCAAAGTATGGCAACAATTAGCTTAGGCACTCTCATGAAAAAATTGCAGGACCTTAAAACTTCCTATAATGCAGTGGAACATTTGACTGTGGAAACGTCTAACCTTCTGAATGTTCTGCATGCTGAGATGTCTGCATTTTGGCCTCAACTTGGCAGATCAAGGAAAAAATAGGATACTGTAGACGTGACAGTGCTAAATGCTCCAGACTGGGAGTCAATAACTGTGGAACCTAGAAAAGAAGGTCACGTACCAGGAAGATAGTACCTGAGAATCAAGAGGAGAAAGCTATGATTGGTTTATTGTACTCTTGGTTTCCACATCTCCTTAATATTAAGTTCGGACCATCTCTAGAATTTGTGCGTTGACTTTGCCCAAAATAGAATGACAAAAAGATTATCCATAGCCAATCAAAATGTGTCTCCTTCACCACCAGCATGCACGTCTGATCAAATGGACTTCTAAAAGACACAACACATTCTCTTACTAAATTCGCAAAACTTACTCGCTGAGGAGTTTTCTTATAAAACCAGCCTAACCAGGAGATTTCTACCTGTATGTCCTTTACCCTGGAAGTGGGAGCTACCTTTGGTTTGCTGTACCAGGCCGCGATACTAGTAATAATAAACACAGAAAATGTTAAGACCCCTAGGAGCATCAAAGTTTCATTGATAACCTGGCCCAGACAACAATGGACATGTCTTCTTCTGTCAGTCACAATCTTACTCCACCAGTCCGCTATACTTCTGATTTCTAACACAGACATTGGAACATCCGGTATAGTAACCATGAAAACAAGACCTTTCACCTAAGACTGCAAATCAAAGGAACCTCCTATGAGGAATAGAGATAAATATAGTTTACTTCACAAAATGCAATTGTTATTTGTAATGTCACACACAGTCTGGACATGGTTAGTATTGTTTACTTGAACTTAGAATTAGTTTGGGGCACCTATTCCACAGTGTGAAGGAAAGCTACCCTTAAAAACTTTGAGTGATCCGACAGTTCCTAATTTGGTTAGTTGTGCCTACGCTTTTGCATTACATAGAACCTACGCATCTAACTTTTTGCCTTCTCATTTGCTCTTGCAACATATTTCGGTCAGCCATTCTGTGGAATGTTCTCTATTTACCCAAGCATTTATCCCTAGTAATATCTTGGAGTAAAGTTCTTTCAATATGGCCCATGATTGCCAGTGGCTAGACCAATTATATCCAACAGAAAATGGGTTTGAGTTTTCTGGCCTCTAAGGAAATGGTCATTGCTCTGTTACAGAAGACATGCATATCACAAAAGGAGTTTGAAAAGCTTAAACAAAAGTGGGCGGGGAAGGTGATAGCTGCTTCTTGTTCCAAATCTGAGAAAGAAATTCCCACCATTGGTTATCAGTCTTACGGGAAAAAACGAGGTGGCCCTCCTCCTTCGGAGGAGACTCACAGCCAAGGTACAGGGGACATGGTTGGATTCAATATGTGGTATATATTTATAAACCTTATGCTAAAAGGTCATTCACCCATAGCACAATATTAAATCAATCTCTTTCTCAAGACTCAACTGAATCTTGGTGGAATTTGGACTATAGCAGGTAGGTATTTGCAGAGATTGTAACCTGGTGCCTGACCTTATATTATACGACTCTGGGCCTCCTGATTCAGCAAAGACCTTCTCGCAGATCACCCTCTCATTGAACCTAGGAGACTTTTACATCCAGCAAATAGGGGCTATACCTATTTATGCTGCCCACACAACACTACATAAACAAGAATAGATTATTTTCTTGCACAGACCAGCACCAGACTACTCCAGATTCTATGCAGCTATGAAATTGGAGTTAGCAGCATTTACTATTATGCCCTGATCTTATTATATTTAGATCTGAAAATCAAGACACTGATAACAAGAATCTGGAATACCGACATCCAGTAATATAGGTTGCCTGATTACAAAAATGTATTAACCCAATTTAAGGAATGTCTCGATTGAGCACTTTGTATCCTCTCCATAGTTACTCTCAGCAGCTGGAAAATCGAATTTGAGAGGTCGGATGATTAGTGACACTGCCATTATGCTCAAGCAACCGACAGAAAGGAAACCTGTTCTGGAAAAATATATACAGCAACTTCTAGGTTCTTATTGCAGAACGCCAGATGCTAGTGTGCTATGACAGCTTGTTTCCAGAAAATGCAAACTGAACACCATCTTAAGATAGCAGACTGAAAAACCTAACTCTGTATTATAGGCAGCAAAAACAAGCAAACCGTCCCGGACCAATCTATTGGTCATCCAATGTGCCCCCCCCCCCATATTCGAGGTGAACAACCATCCACCCCTTGTGCATTCGTCCTTGGCATCTCTCGATAAACAATGCAGGTTTGTGACCACTCCCGGTCCAGAAAGGTGCCCCCCCAACTCCGCGTAGCATGCCAGTTCTGTTCCCCTTCTATATGTAATGGCATCACCTCTGTTAGGAATGATTAACCTTAGAAGTTCCTGATGACCAGGAAGCATTCTAGAGCGTGACGTGGTCCGCAGATGATCATAGGACTCCAATGTGAACACACTTTGGACTTAATTAGGCATCAAACTCCTGCATGTACATCCTCACTTCATCTCTTATATCTTCGTGCATTGTATAATTGCACCCCCCTTGCGGCAAATGAACGTTCACCAATTGTACTGTTCCTCAGCAAAACAAGCAAACTGTCCGGACCAGTCTATTGGTCCTCCAAGGAGCCCCCCCAACATTCGAGGTGAACGACCATCCACCCCTTGTACTTCCGTCCTCTGCATCCCCTGATAAACAATAAGATGTGTAGCCCGCTCCAGATTCATAAACCAGCGCCCCCCTAGCGATGTGTAGCATGTAAGTCTGTTCGCCTTCTATATGTGATTGCACCGTACCTTTAAGGAATATTTAACCGTAGAATTCCTGATGACCTGTATCCTGTACACCGAACGATTGTCGGGCCAAACTCCTGCCAGGTGAGGCACCTCCCCGTGGACGACCATCCACTATCTGCACCTCTGTCCTAGTGTAAGTGAATAACCATCCCCGACCATCCATGGACCGGGACAGGTGCCTTCCATTGAAAAAAGGGGGGCCCCACCTTCAATCTCCCCCAAACAGGCCCATCACCTCAACCCCCCACACCGTCATCCCCAAGCACCAACCATGCGCTTGACCAGGATACCCCCTGCTCCAGTCACCGTTAACACATCCCCCGCCAGCATCCCCGGGATAACGCCAGACCTGACATATCCCAGTAAAAGTCCTCCCCCTCCTGTATCCTCAAATCAGGGCAACCATATTTCTTGTGACCCAATGGCCATCGTACTGGTACAAATATCCCCCCCACAATTTCATTTGACTGGGTCCCTGTCATCTCACAGCCCATGATTGCGGTCCCTGCCCCAGGGACACATACACACCCGCTAGTGCCTCTTGTGCCATCCAAATGCTGTGAGAAAACCACCCGATCCAGGCGACTGCCCTGGTTCCCACTCAACTTCCAGATCCTAATGATAGAAAAGGAAAATGAGTCCCGCAAGACATGCATCGTGGTCCCCATCCCTCGTATGGCAGTTGTCCTAACACCACTGCAAAAAACCCACGCCCCAAGTACCTTTCTCGCCGCAGACCCATACTGCACTCCCGGCACCCCGAGTCAGCAGCCCCCCCCCCCAGGACCCCAAGAAACCATACGCCTTCGCATGATAAACCTGCCACAAACACAGCCTGCCAACACCCAAGGCCAATAAAATCAGGAGAAACGCCTCTCCCCTTCTGAAGGACAAACCACAACCCTCCCAATGTCCTCCACTCTCAATGCGTTATGTTTGACACACACCCCAGTGCCCCCCCAATCACACCGACACTAATAATGCCGCTACCCGGGCCCCACTGCCCCAACGTCCGGGCACACCTTTGTCACAACTGTAACCCACCGCCGCTCTCTGCTCGAAATGCCCGCGCCCCAACTGGGCACCCCCACCGCCCAGCGCAACCCCAACTGCCCCCCTACATCCCCCATATTATCCGCAGCTCCCTCTGAACCATAAACTCCCACCTCCAGAGTGTGCAGTACCAAGCGCCCAGCGTAACAGAAAAAAACTCAGAAACAGTATAACACTGCAGGCAATGCGACAAATCCAGGAAACTAAGACCTGTAACCATCCGTTATAACTCCTCACAACCGGCCACCACCCTGGTGTGGCTAGCCCAATCCCCAAGCCTCCCGCGCATCCAACGAGCCACGATGTGAAGCATGCCGCCACCTACAACGCACAACCAAAATCAGGCTGCTTCCCAGGAAGCCTCCATCGCCACAACCCCCCTGCCCCCGGTTAGCCAGGAAAGGAACCTCCCCCCGCAAAGCTTTCTGCTTCCCCCAGCCGCAGCTGGAACCGCGTACCTGAGGGTTAAACCAGTACACCTTCCGCTCGTTCATAGCTGCCGTGCCCACTGT
Source organism: Lissotriton vulgaris (assembly GCF_964263255.1). Lineage (NCBI taxonomy): Eukaryota > Metazoa > Chordata > Amphibia > Caudata > Salamandridae > Lissotriton > Lissotriton vulgaris. Next base: position 1,538,070,253 of record NC_141695.1, read on the forward strand.
GGCCATAACCGCAGGTCATTCCGTGGCCACACTTGACCCCCGCAACAATAAGGAAACAATCCAGTTAACATGCGTCCCCCCTCCCCTGCTGCAAACCCACTCAGCCACAGCCCTTCTCACACAACTACCATTCCACACGCAATCCCCCTCACACACCGTCCCAGAGCCCCACTGCTCCCCACACAACCACGCCAGCACATTGCCTTCAACCTCCATGCCCTCACTATTGCATTTTATTCGTAACATTATTTGTGACATTGTCCGAGTAAGAAAGCTGTTTTGTTCACTGAGCGATCCCCCGACGGAGGGCAGGCCGCCGCGGACCCCCCTACTGCTTCTGGCCAGCGTTTGGAGGCCGTTATGCGCCCCGCTGGCATCGCACCTACTGGCGGGCTCGACCACCAGCCACAGACTTTCCTCATAGTTATCATGACTTTCATTGATACATGTTTAATGTAGACTTTATCTTTGATCCAACGGACCAGACCAGCCATTCCAGCTTCTGGTCTGGGTCTTATTAAAAACGGTTACTCTACTCCCACTGGTGGGTCGACTTACTACACTGCCAACATAGCCCCCCTCGGTTGTATAAATGGCCTAAGCAGCTTAGGGGGCATACTTTTGTGAGATGGATACCTATTATCTACATTCCTTAGTGAGACATAGTTCTATAACTATACTCATGTTTCCGACACTTGAGCTTATGCGTATGCACTAATTGTTTTGTTTGCACTCAGACATGTACTAGCTCTACCTATGGAAGTTTGACTCAAGATCCTGCTTTTCCCTTGCCTTTTGCAAGGTAGCTTGTAGTTATCCTGATACGCACACGTACAGACATTTTTCGAATACACATGGTTCCACCATCCAGTACAGATTATTATTGTCATGATGGAGTGCCTTAAGGCTCGACAGAAGCGCTGGCTTTCCCCTTTCCTTTTGCAGGGTAGCTTGCAGTCATCCTAATGCGCACATGGACAGACATTTTTTAAAATAAACATGGTTTGACTATACAGCACAGTTTGGTATTGCCATGAATAGAGGGCCTCATCCCACCGTACATGCACTCAACACCCAACAGAAGCTCTCTCTTATCCCCAATTCTTTGATAAAACAGTTATGACACACCGGGTTTGTTACTTCTCCCCCTAGGTATTAGTTACGTCTGTTCTTGATGTGTTTTAATGTTTTTTAATTTTTTAATTGTATTTTTCACACTCCTGACCTTTGGTCTTGTTCATGTACATAGCACAGTTGGTTGTATGATGCATATGTTAGTAATGTATTGTGGTTCTCCACTGTTTACTGACATGAGCACTTATGTATGCCATTTATGTCTCTTTTTTCAGCCCTGACGAAGTTAATTTCATGAACGAAACGTGTTGGCTTATGTTTGTTTATATGCAATTTGATATTTATCAATAAAGAATACATCTACGAAGAAACTGATTAAGCTTCATTACTAACATTACAGCTCTTTGGTAGTGCACCGCTCCATTGCCTCACAGTCTTGTTTCCCGAGCTTGCGGGTTGCATCCTTCAAGGGCGGGTGCAGGAGCTGATTGTGCACAGCACTCACCAACAGATATTCTATCTTACTCTACGGTAGCAGACAGAGGTCAGTGCGTCATTTGGAGTCTGCCGTTGGTTCTTCTTGTGTACAAAAAATCTTTGAATGTACAATTGATACAGATGTCCAATATCTGGCCAAATGGAAGGCCATCTCTTAATGCCCGTGAGTGTGAAGTAGACTATTGGAGCAAAGTGTTTCTCTCAGTGGGCTTTAGAAACGAAGTGGTGTACACCTGGTTCTCTGGTATCCTAACTGTCACATCCAGGTAATCAATACTGATGTTGCATGAATTTCAAATCTGGATGGCATTGTTTGAGTCAATCACAGAAGGGGGGGTTAGGTCTAGTTCATTTCTGGCCCAGAACAAGAACCCATCATTTATGTACCTTTTCCAAATAGGAATTGTTTGGAGAAAGGGATTGTTGGCATCAAGTATGTGTTTCTTTGCAATATCATCCATGAAAAATATGGCAAATTGGGAACAGAAACCGCTCCCACTAAAGTCCCTTTTCATTGTCAATAGTATGTATCTTGTGTGAGCAATTTCTAGTAAAGGGATGATAAAGCTGGTAGAGACTTGTGTAGAGGCTGGTCTTGAGTTTCAATGTTCAGCTATCACTTGGGTGTCCCCTCTCTCTGGTATATTAGTGTACAGAGATTCTATGTCATGTTTGACAAGAATTTCTGGTTCAGGATTGAAGGTCTCTGTCTCAATAAGGTAAATGAAATAGGTTGTGTCCTTGACATAGGTAGTCGTAAGAGGTACTGTGCCTTGGATGAAAAAAATGTCAGTATCTCACAAAGGGATTCCAGAATGGGCTACAGCCTGATAGTATGGGCTTTCCGGGAGGTGCCTCGATGATTTTGAGACATTTAAGGATCTGGGTTTTAGAGACACTATTGGGACAACCATTAGACAATACTTTGCTGACAATGCTGGCTCCACCTCGACCCCACAGGTCGAGTGGGATGAGTTTAAGTCAGTGATCAGAGGAAGATGCATTTAGGAGTTGGTGAGAGTTCAGAGGACCATATTGACTGAGGGGGTTGCAGAAGAAGAGGCGTTGAGGGAAACGGAGTGGTGCATACCCGGGCATCCAGAGGTGTAGGCTGAACTATTTGGAGTTTAAAGCAAAAGTCGGGGGGAACATGTTGAGCGGCTGTGGTGCTTTTATTCTAAAAACTACATGATAGGAGTGCATGCTGAGTGAGACCAGACTGGGGCGCAACAAGTGTGGCTTGCCAACCTGGCCAAACGGGGTTCAGTTATTGTAGAGTTTGCTGCGGACAGTGGCCACAGCATATTCCATCAGGTACATATCATTCTTGAATTTCACAACTACTATTCTACCTTTTACAGCAGTAAGGTTATTTGTTGAAAGGTTGACTTTGAGACCTTTCTTGCACAGATAGTACTGCCAACTGTGACACTAGAGGATTCAGATGAACTGGGGGCAGAAATTACACTCCAGGAGGATAGAGCAGCCATAAAGTATATGACTAGGAACAAAACTATTAACATGGACGGACTACCCGAGAGTTTCACTCCACTTATGTGGAGGATTAGGCCCCAGTTAGCGGAGTTATATAATGCAGTGGGAGACGTAGTGCTACTTCCCGCGACTATGATGGAGGGAATGATTGTGCCCCTACTGATGCCTGGGAAACCTGCTCATGACAAGAAGGCCTACAGACCGTTGTCAATGTTAAATCTCAATTAAAATATCCTGAGCAAGATCTTGGCCACTCGTCTTTTATATCTCATGCCAATACTTTTTAGCTTGCCTCATCTCTACAACGGCCCCCCAGCTTTCGCTGGGGATGCCTGGTTTCACCTTGGAGATACCCAGTAGGGACCATCTCACAGGGATAGCCAGGACGGGTTCCCCAGCGGTCTACAGCGCCATAACGCCTCAGGGCAGCAGTGCGCTTTACAAGACACATACATTACATTCATTGGGATTAAGCAGGGATTATCCCAGACGGCAATCCTCTCTTAACGTTAGGAGACTTCTTAGATTATTGGAAGCAGATACGTACAACATAGAAGAGGCTGTGAATATTGCTGTCGGGCCTACCTCTAAAGGGGAGTGTGGTGTTGTGGCCTAGGCCCAAAGATTGTGGCTTGGACAAGTTTATTGTATACAGATCCATCCGCCAAGGAGCGGATAGGCCGGTTTATCTCAGAGAGCTAACGGGTAGGACATGGCACATGACGGGCTGCCCCTTGTCACCCTTACTTTTTGCCTTGGCCTCGCCTTGCATGCCGGAGCCGGAGCCGCATATCAGGGTATAGTGCTTAGGGGGGAGGTCCATCATATTGTGCTCCATGATGACAATCTATTCCTCTTCCTTTGAGATGCCGGGGAGTCCTGGAGAGGCATTTGTGAGCTTTTGGGATGGTTCAGGTGGTATCTGGATTGCAGGTTAATTGGTTAAAATCTTGTCAGTTTCCCATGTGGGGAAAAAGGAGCCTCCCAAAGGGGTTGGGAGGGGTGAACTGGGAAAGTAGGTATCTGCCTCACCCAGGGGTGCTGATCTGTCATGATCCCACAGAAATATGGGCAAGGCTGTTCACGCAGTCAGGTCCCTTGCTGATTTCTGATCAACGCACCTCCCTTCCATGATGGGAAGGCAAACCCTAATAAAAATGGTGGCCCGTCCCAGACTGTTGCACTATTTTGTTGTGCTGTATGGGTTCCCCAGGGTTTATTCTGGGGGTCGAGCTGTAGGTGAGAGCATTGGCCATGTTGGGCAGACTCATCCCTGAGAGAGAACTGGGTCCCTATGTCCCGGATCTCCAACGATCATCCTGGGTGCTGATGTGCCTGCACACTCCTGGCACTAGGAACACCATGGAGTTTTGGATACTGCGCAGTTGATGGAACAGGAGACTGAAGAAGACTAGAGTATGAATATTCTGCTCTCCATACATCCCTTTGCAGTTCCTGGCAGAACTCACACATTGGGCAATTGGCAGGAACTAGCAGATTGGTTAACAGGTGGCTTGATGACTGTCGGAGCCCTGTTCAAGGCTGAATTGCTGCTCCTAATTGTAGAATTTCAGTACTGCTATGACTTACCTCTGGGCCTCTTCCTTCTGCATGGAGCACTCATGGCGGCAGTACGCAAACATTGGAGGAGGGGTACGCCGTGACCACCTCGCACAGGTGTGTTCCAATATGTAGTCACTTCCTCTGGAACTTAAAAAAGCTGTCACCTGTCTTTATAGAAAATTTCAAGGGAATATGATGGGACCCCTAGATAGTCTCTGAGCATGCTTGGCAGAGGACCTAGTGATTCCCATCAAAGAGATGGATTGGAAGACACTCTTAACCTGCATGCTTAAGGCATCTAGAAACAACAGATTCAAGCTTATTAACTTGTATGTGCTAAACATGTCAATACCTCACACCAGTGAGAATTAATAGACACTTTGCAGTGACAGATACAAGATTCCCCTGATGTACAGAGACTACCACTGAGTTCCTTCAAATGTTCACGAGGTGCCCGGGGTCGGTGGATTGCTGGATGTCCTGCACATCTAACCTGGGCTTCTATTGGAATTCTATAACGCATATTAGCAAGCCCATTAACGCCGTTTAAGCAGCAGTTTCCTGCCGCTAAAACGGCGATAATTTTAACAAGGTTCTTGCTAATATGCCCCTAAGTGTGTCCAACTGATTGGAGCAAAGCAGCAATTTTTCCCTAATGAAAAAGCACCCTGGGCAGCTATAGAATCCAGCTCCGTCTCACTCAGAGCTGTTGATGCTAAAACCAAAGAGCCTCATTTACAAGAGACCTGCACTGACAAAGCACCACTTCATATCAATAAGACAACTCAAAGCCAATCTGTGTTGCTTTGCATGTCTTCAAAGATATAGAGTAAGGCAATGCAATGCTGGAGCTGCGTTGCCTTACTCTACGTCAAGGAGGCAATCCATTGGCATTGCTGTGGGTCTTCCCAAGCAAAACCGATGGGTATTGACACATTACCAGATTTAAAAGGATCTGTAAACCTGGGAATGAGTTAAAACTGTGGGCCTTCCCGCTCTTTGCAGCTCACATAGAAAGTGGCTAATGCCTCCATTGATTGTTTTTGTGCAGAAAGGTGTCCCAGAAAAACAATTATGTTACCATGGTGCAAGGGTGCCTTCGTTGGTGCTAGGCACCTTCCTGCACTGGAAACAAGCGTCCTAGGACCGGCTTTGGGGTTTCTCCCCTCATCAATCCAGGATAGCTTGACTCCAATGGATGAATGTTTGACAATGTTCAGCATTCTGTCCATCATCTTTTTGTGTAGCTATAGTCACTCAAAGTGGGAAGATATGCTTAGATGTGGGTCCTGTGCTCACTATGCTACTGAATTTAAGAAGCCTGGCTGATGAGGCTGATACCCCGATACCGGTGCCAGGATGATTGCTTTCTGGTCCAGGGAGGACCTGGCCTGGCAGTTCAGACTGGCTGTTCCCATGGGGTGAAGCGGCACAATAGATTTGCATATGGCTGGTCCAAACTAGGATGCTATGGTAAGCAGAAAACAATAGATTTAATGAGGGGTGAATGTTTGACAATGTTCAGCATTTCAGTCATCATCTTTTTGTGTTGCTATAGTTTGTTTAACAGCACAAATGCTTATTCAAATATTGAAGTATAACAATTGTAATGCTCAGTATCAAACTGCTCATGACATTATACCCTTTGTTTAAGAGGTGCTGTTATAAAATGTAATATTGTATTTGCAAAGCTTTTCTCCCCACGTTGTAATATCAGCAGTTGTGGAGCATTCAGCACAGAACACTGTGGCTGTTTAACCTACACCGTCAAACTAAGAACATACATAACAGCTTCCTTCATTAAAGGCATTGTGGCTGACAACCATACACACTATTATTATGGCATGGGTAAGAAAAGCAATGCCAGTGTTTAAGATGTGGATTGTGCTGGCTCCATTCTATATGTATGTATGCATGTATGTATGTATGTAGGTATCTATATCAATTAAAGCTCATGTAATGTTGTTCCTTGGCCTCTTTAATACTATCTGTTATCCATTTATCTGATACTGATTGTGTTATATGTCTCAGTTTGAATGCTGTAGTATTGCATTTTTTTGGAAATTGCATACACAGGTAAACGTTATCAACACAATTGGCGATTTTTATGACGACGCAGCACTTCATTCATGTTTGTGTGAATCATCAATGTCAAGTTGAGCTCAGTACTGTCATTTAATTATGACCTCTCCGCACCTGTTAACAATACATAGCACACAAGGCTGTAGGCAGGGCAGAAATAAAGGCAACAAGGAATATTGGGGCATGGTGACTGTCTGACTCCTGTGAGGAAAGGACGTGCATTTAAAATAACAGCAAGATATTTTGGACTACCTTTAAACTACGGTGACCATCTCCCTTGAAGTCATTATGAACAGTAGTTCCAGCTACGAACTTCTAAATGGTAGTCTAAAGCAGTGGTTCTTGGACTTTTAAAGTCTGTGAACTCCCACTTAATCATTACTGGAACCCGGGGATGCCCACTGGCTTATTATTGGAATCTGGGGTACGCCCAAAGAGTCATTAGTGTTAGATTGGGACCCCGACTAAGCATTTTCGATGATTTTAACTGCAAAACCATCCACATAAAATCCAGTAACAAGCATTCATCAAACAAATGCACAAATTATGACATATTTTATTTTATATAATTAACAAACAAATATAAAAAATCTAAATACCAATTTTAGATGGGAAGGTTGGAGTTTCTCTAAATCCATTTGAGACAATTCATCGTCCATACTGTAATCTGTTTGATACATTTGCACTGAACCCAAAAAACTATCTGAGGGTACTAAGTATCAGATTCCTATACATATTCAGTCATATTAAAAAAAAAAAAAAAAAAGTTACCATTTAGCTTTTTCATTTATCTTTAATAATTCAGTTATCTTTATTAATCTGTTATTAGAATATTGGAATGTTGGAAGCTCCATTGAAAAAAATGGAATAACTCCGGTCTTATAATGGCTGTTATAAGCCCGAAGCTCCAACATTCCAATGCTTCTTTGTGGCTGTGAACAAAGGCTTCAGGGGGCCTATTTGTTTAATTTGTTAGAGCATTCTGCCCTCAGTGGCGAAATGTTCTAATAGCTTTATAGCCCTTCGTAGCTGGGCTATCCAGGCTATTAAAGTCCTGCTGCCTTGTTACTTTCCCTTGCCTTCGGCTCGGGCCTTTAACGCTGCAGCGGGCCTTTAATAGCGGGTATAGCCCGTTACGGCCAGCTATAAGGCTATAATATGATTACATGTTCTAAGCAAATATGTAGGTGTACATATAGCCTTACTGTGGGGGCTGATAGCCCAATGTGCAAATGTACAGTCTTTTTTGTTCTTTTTCCTCCACAGAAACTCATTTCCCTAAGCCCCAAGAAGTCCAGGGAGTTCCGCTCCCCTTCTCCGCCCTTCTCAGCCCTTCTCAGCCCTTGAAGGAGAGTTATCACAGCCTTTTGCTGGACTACATTTCAGACAGTTTCCAGGTTGGAAAGGGTTCAGAGAGGGGTTTGTGAATGTTAACAAACTGACAAGTTATTTGCTGATTTTCTCCAGTAGCCACTGGCAGGGAATGAGATTGAGGGGCGGGGGTACCAAAAAAAAAACAATTACTTCCTAGCTGCGTCTCCAGTACTCAATCGTCTCTCCTCCATCGTCCCTCTGTGGCCAGAACCAGGAAGCACACAGGCTCCCTCCCCATAGCTAATCGCAATGCTGCAATCCAGCATTGTGATTCGTCTGAGCACCATGGCTCTGTGCTCAGATGTGGAATGGGAGGCTGGGCATGTTCCCCACCAGGCTCTGTAATGCAGCCCCATAGGGAGCATGCAACATGTGCAAGACTGTTTGGCTGGCCCGAGAGGGCCGCCAAGCAGTCATGCGCACTTTGGAGTGCAGCAACGACACCTCCTCCCGGGTGTCAGGGGAGCCCTGCCACTGAACCTGGCTAACACTAAAAATAAAATGATAATAATGGAAATAACTCCTGTTATTATCATTTTATTTTTGCTTTTACAATGCTCCAAGACCAGTGGGGTGACGCTCCGCATTAGCGGAGGAGCTGCCAATTGTTTTCACAAACATTTTAGGCAAGAGACACCATGAACCAACAACAGTCCACTGTTTATAAGGGATTAACTATTGTGCACTTGTACCAAGTTGTGGCGTACATGATTACATAGTAATAAAGCCATTTACTCTTGTCAGGTATTCCAATGTGTACTTCTGGCAAAGGTATGTGAAGCCTTTTTTGGCAATAATTTGTAGGTGTATGAACAGAAATAGCTTTATGAATTGGGCTTCATGTTCCTGTGTTTCAACAGTAATCCATCATACGCATGGACAATAGAGAACAGTCACACATTTGTAACACCATAATGCAATTTAATGCATCTTAAAGAAACACAACATACCTGTGTTGCCCAGATTCGGGTTCAAGGAAACGGAAACGATTTCTCCCACCTGTTTGAGAAAAAAATATACATTTTAAAGTTATTGCTTTCGCCTAAGGGATTTTATTTGCAAAGTAAAATATTTTACTAATGAACAAATGGAGAGATTGGACATTCACAGAGTATGGATACCATCATCCTGCGGCCCTCTGCTTTAGATATGGGAGAAAATTAGAATTCCCTTTCCAGTGGGTGAAACTTTACAATACCACTGTACTTTTGCATCCAAGAATAGGTGATCTCTGTGGTATCGTTAATGCCAGGTGTGAAATTGCTACATCAGGAGTATGCCAACTAAGGGGTCTGTTTGTGTTGAACTTGGATAGCCTGTTCATAAAATATTTAAATGAGTATTGCTACAAATTAGCAGAGATATCGAAAAGTTTCAAGATGCAGAACTTAAGTATTAGTGTCATCATGATGTTTTAGCTCTTCGGAAACTCTCTCACTGGGATTATATTTAGGCCCACCCAAAACGTTAATTAGTTGGGCACAATCATGTTTTTTCCTATAGTTTTCTTCTACTCTTTTTATGCAATATTCCAAAAAGGACACTATTACACCATGTCACGTAATTATGCATAATTCCTAGAAAAAAGTTAGAATGACCACACAGGAAGAACGAGGATGACCAAAACTTGAGTGGCTGATATTTCCAATGTTTTTTATGTGTGTGATTTCTGCACGTTTTGCATTATGATATAATACCAAATGCCCATTTTGCACTTCTTGTAATTTTGGATAGTTTTTCATCAATTTAGCTTAATTATTCAAAAGATAATTCCGGAAATTTCACACCCCTGATTCTAATTACTGACGCTTATTGAAATGTAGTCACAGTACCAATATATTTTATTCTTGAACACTGCTTTAGTGCCAAGAATAAATACAATAGAAACACTAGAATTATGCAAACTACAAAAGGGGTGATGGGAAGAGTTTGGCTGAGGTGTAAGGATAGAGTGACCAAAAATAACAGACACGTTATGCATTAAAATCAATGTCCACATTTACTAACAAAATAAAAAAGGCATTGACAAAGCCTATAATTCTAGTGTGAGCTCACAGCCTTTTAGCTTTGTTCATGTTGGGAAACATCATTTCATTAACGTTATCTGCCTTTACAACAAAGTCACTACCTCGAATACGATGTTCCCACGCTTTCCTTTACCACGCAAGTCATTACAACTGTTTGCTTTAGAGGGTTCATTGTTGGACTGATGTTGGTTTTTAAGTCTATCACCTTCCCTACCGTTGAATGGACTGGAATTGGAATAGTGAGTTATACAATTCAAAAGTGCAGTAGCCCCCTAAAGCAAGTTATTGTTACAACTTACATTGTAAAAGAACGTGTGGCTCCTTATCTGTTGGTTGTGCCACTTATTTTTATTTATTATTTATTTAGAAGTTTTCTATAGCGCTAACAAGACCCGAAGGTATCAGAGTGCTTCACAGTAGTGGGCATGAAAAAGAGAACAACATGAAACAAACCCAAGAAAAGCAATCGGCGACAGACAATTTGGAAAGAAGAAAAGTTCGGACAGCAGGGCTTCTCAGTACTGGATTCAACAATACCGCATGGATTCTGAGACGTTTGCAGCTCCAAGTTATCCATAACCAAGGGAGCGGATCAGGCACAAGGATTTAAGTTGGCTCTTGAATTCTGCATAGGACGGTAGAGTTCTGATGTGCGGGGGGATGGCGTTCCATATTTTGGGGGCATTTCCTGAGAAAGAGCAGTCCGCAGTTCTCTTCCTTCTGGTTTTTGGTAGGATGAGCAGTAGGGAATTAGAGCTTCTCAAATTTCTGGCTTGGCCTGCTTTTTTGAGCTTGTTAGCCAGGTATTCCGGTTTGCCGGTGTGGAGGGCCTTGTGGGTTAGGCAGGCCGTTCTGAAGGTACTTCGCATTTCCACAGGGAGCCATTCGAGTTCTTTAAGAGCCGGGGAGATGCGATCATATTTTTTGCAGCCTGTGATCATTCTTGCTGCCGCGTGAAGTGTTGTTTTTAGTGGAGCCAGGTGGGATTTGGGGATGCCTGTTAGGATTGAGTTCCCATAGTCCAGTCTTGATAGAACCCTTCACCCTTCACCTGCCTGCCCATCTTGTGAGGTGGATGCCTCCCCCACAGTAGCAGGCTCAGAGGACGCAGGTGGGCCAGATGATACATTAAGTCGTACATCAGGTAGGAAATTCACTGTGGAAATGGATGCCACTAAGGGAGCTGATGACTCTACCGGCTTAGAAGCCGGGCAAGAAGCAAGCGCAGGGACATGGACAGACAAGTCGTCCTGCGAAGCCGCTGCCACGGGGGCTGCAATACCTGGTGAAATATCTAACACCTGGGGTAAAACTTTGAAAAAGGTACGTAGAGATGGTATTATACCACCAGCCTTCTTCGGGTATTTATTTCTTGTTCCTCTTTGCTTTGTACCTTTACCTTTACCTTCCTCCTTTGCAACAGCGCCCTTAACCTCGCTTATCACTAATTCGTGCTCCTGACCTCCAGCCACGCTTCTGCATGCACTCTGAGCCAACCCTGTGGTGCACCCTGCGGCCTGTAGTTTTTTAACCGACTTGTGTCCCTTTCCTTGCTTCCTGGTTGCGCTTCTTGTGCTCCTTAAGGGCAATACTTTACCCTTACCGCCTGTACTTAATCCGCCCCTGGCCTGCCCAACCACCTTAATTCTGGGTGAAACGGAGTCTCCCGAGACGTCTGAACTAGCCGATTCCTCGTCCACTCTGGGAGCAGCCTGTACCAATGTCACTTCAAACTCAGGAACAGGAGAGCCAGACAATGCAGAACTACTCGTTTTCAGCCCTCCTCCTCTCCTACCACCCGCAATTGCTCCTAGGAGCCCCCGGGCAGCCACCGCACAGCCATGCCTGAGCTCCACGGCTGCCCGCCTCAAGCATGGCAGGAAGGCGGAGGGGAGGGGGCGGGACGGGGCAGGCAAGCACATCCACCGCACACCCTGAGGCTCAGCCCGAAGAAAGCAGCAGCCGCAAAATGCCCCGCTCAGGCCCCGTCTTCAGTGTGCCACCAAACGCAAACGTTTTCCCCGGTCAAAGGAAGTCAAAGGACACCGTCCTACGGCATAACCCCGGTAGCAGCAGAGTGGAGTCTTGGAGAGCTGTTCGAGGCGTGCACACCGCCCTAGCTGATGGCCGCCATGTTTTCCCTCTCCATGGTATGCCGTCAGTGATGGTGGAGGAGGTGTTTGCGGTGAACTGGGAGTAGGTAATACAGTTGAGGCTCTGGTCAAATCAATAACTGCAATGAGGGAGGAGATAAGATGTGATTTTGCGGTTTCCAAAGCCAACCAAAATGATATTGGAGCATCCTGTGAGGTGCTCGACCAAAAGGTGGATGGTTTGTGTGAGAGGACGGAGATATTGGAAAGCTTTTTGGGCCTGTTGACATCTAATCTAGAAGTTGCCAGATCTAAAATTCAAACATTACAAAAAAATTGGGAGAGTATGCAGGAGCGGATTGAAGTATTGGAAAACGATTCCCGACGGAACAACATTCGGCTCCTGATGATCCCGGAAGGAAAGGAGGGCGCAAATCTCAAAAGCTTTATAACTAAGCTACTAAAGGACTCCCTTAAAATTAAGGAAACAATCGAGGAGTTAGACAAAGACATCCAGCGAATACACCGGGATCCTTTTCGGCTGAATCCAGCAAGAAACACACCTAGAAAGGTGTTGATAAATTTCCTGACATACTCCCTCAAAGATAAGATCTTGAACCTCGCACTGAAAGCTAGATCACTGCAGGGCCCGGACTTCTCGTTAGAGGTACGGTCGGATCTATCCAAAACCACTCTGTATAGACAGTGGGAGCTTGGTCAACGCATGGATAAGTTTAGGTCGTTAGGCGCTACGGTCCAGATGAGGTTTCCTGCCTTCTTGCGCATTATGTATAATAACAAAATGCATAACATTTGCTCCCCACTGGATGCTGATGAGCTATTAGAGACCATCAGAGACCCTGCCCAGGGTGGAAGTTAACTTAGGTCTCCATGTGGTTTACTTTATTCTTGTCAAACCTTAGCCAAACCTTACTTGGTATACTATAGTCATTCATATGTGCAAGACGTTTAATCCTTGAAAATAAAATCAAATCAAATAAAATCAAATTAAAAAAACTAGGCCTAAAAGGTTAAAGGTTAAAGGAAAAGTAAGGATAGAGATAAAAATAAATAATAAAGTTAAAAAAAAACCACTCTAAGAGGTGTAGCAAGAACTTAAAACATTTTTAAAAATATATAAGTATAATAAGTGATTGAGGAGAAAAACAGTAGAGAGTAATGCACTACATCTTAAGGGTTTTCCTTGGGATAGAACTAAATGTCCCCATTGCGTCAACTTCGGCAAGTATTTGTAGTTTGGGATTTGAGTACAGCAGTAGTGTGGGGTTGAGGGCGGAGGGCTTTTGGAGGGCGTAAATCTGGCAAGACATCTGGCCAGAGTAAGTTGGGGTGGGTTTACCAGGGGGGGAGAGGGTTAGGGGGGGAGGGTAAAAACAGTAAATATTCCGCATAAGTCTGCCTTTTTTTGTGTCTCAGCACATTTTTTCTTTATACTCGTCCAAATCTTAAAATGTCAAGGTTGGAGGAGCAGTGGTTAGGTGTGACATCTGTGACATCATGACCTCTGTCCAATACATGTCCTGGAATGTCAATGGTCTGCGCGTGAGAAGTAGGTGGGATCGTATCCTACAATACTTGAGAGATTCTCCGGCGCAGATCATTGTCATCCAGGAGTCACATCTTCTTAAAGCAGAGGCCATGGCAATACTTAAAAAACAGAGGTGGATTGATAAATGTTGCTGTACAGATCATAATGCTAACATCAGGGGGGTACTGTTTATTTTAAAGAAATCTGCTAAAGTCAATATTTTGGACTACAAAGAAGACCACACAGGGAGATGGTTGATACTGAGAGTCTCATTGGAGGGTCGGATTTGTACCTTGGTATGCTACTATGGCCCTAATTCAGATGATCCATCATATCTGGATACCATTAGGAACCATCTGGTAGCATCTCAGGATCCAGTGATCTGGAAGGGGGATTTCAACATTGTGCTTAATCCCAGTCTAGATACATCGGTAAACTCTAGAGCCTGTAGCTCTGCAAAATCTAGGCAAACCCTCATTGCAATTATGACCCACCTTGGGTTGGCAGATTTATGGAGGGAAAGAGCAGGTAACAAAATGGGGGTTTCCTTCCGGAACAGTCGATTTAAGCATAAATCTAGATTTGATTATGCTCTTTTTAGCTACTGCTTGAAGGGCACTCTGATAGCGATAGATTATCTCCCCTCTCATCTGTTGGATCATTCAGCTCTTGTATTCACTCTAAGATCCGACAGCAAGATTAAATATCCATCTTGGTTGTTTGACCGGACAATCTTACTGGAGGATGAAGAAGTTAAGTTTCTGGTAGCAGAGACCATCTCATTTTTGGAAATAAATCTTGATTCCTCTGTCCTAGCTGTGGTCTGGGAGGCATTCAAGTCCTTTTTAAGAGGTCGTATTACTAGTAGAGCCTCCTATCGGCTGAAAAAATACAGGGAAATGATAGCCAGCTTGGAGCAGGAAATGAAACGAATAGAGCTAAAACTTGGCCCATCCTTAGGATCTTTAGAGGAGCAGACGAAAATGGCTGAGTTAAAACTACAATTGGAAAACATCCTGCAAGAGAGGGTGAATAAAAGGTGGGAAGCGAGTAAAATCTCCCAGTTTGAATTTGGGGAGGCTGCAGGTAGGGTATTGGCATGGAAAATAAAATCTGACCAAGCTCACACGTATATCAGAGAAATCAAGGTAGATGGAGAGGCTGTGTTAAGATCCTCGAATTTAGAGATCGGCAATGCCTTTTTTGATTTCTTTGAGGCGATCTACAGGGAAGATCTTCCCAATGATCAGGTGGCAAGGGACAGATGTTTGGAGGGGATCACACTTCCAACCCTCTCAACACTACAGAGTGATAGCCTAGAGATGTAAATAACGGAGGTTGAAGTGAGGAAAGCAATTGGGCAAATAAAAAAAGGAAAAGCGTCAGGTCCAGACGGTCTTCCTGGAGAGATTTATAGAGCATTGGGGGATGCCATTGTCCCAGTACTGACGGCCCTTTTTAATAGCATTCTAAGAGAAGGGGATTCACCGCCAAATGTTCGGAATGTGGGTCTTATCGACCGATATCCTTGTTGAATAGTGACCACAAAATCTTCACTATTATCATGTCGGCAAGATTAGGCAGCGTAATTGGCACTATAGTTCATCAAGACCAGTAAGGTTTTATTAAAGGGCGCCAACTATCAGACCTAACGCACGACTTGGTAGGGGCAATTGATATCGCCTCTGCTTTTTCCCTTCCTTTGGCCACCCTCACTCTAGACGCAGCAAAGGCCTATGATAGGGTTAATTGGCCCTATCTGAATGATGTTTTAAGAAAGTTTAACTTTGGAGAGGGCTTTTGTAGAACCATTGCCCTACTGTACGGGGCTCCTTTGGCTAGGCTGTTAATTAACGGGGTCCTGACAGAAGCCTTTAAGATCGCTAGAGGTACGAGGCAGGGCTGCCCGCTTTCTCCCCTCCTTTTTAATTTGTATATTGATCTGTTTGCCAGATTCTGTGGGAGGAGGTAAATATTCCATATTTTAAATTTGAGCAGTGGGAAAGATGGGTAGCACTCTATGCTGACGACATTTTGGGTCTTACCTCAGACCCGGTACTGTCATTTCCCGCCGTTATCCAGAGGGCAGAGGAGTTTGGGCGTATCTCGGGGTATAATATCAACTCAAGTAAAACTGAAATTATGACATGGAATATACCTGATCTACGATTGGGGATAAATATCTCCACTTCTATGCGTTACCTCGGGATACGAATCCCACAAGATGTGGGCAGCATCGGACAAATCAATCTTGATCAAATATTTAAAGAATGTAAAGGTTTACTGAAATCTTGGACTCACCTGCCACTTTCCCTACTGGGTAGGGTGAATCTGGTAAAAATGTGCATTCTCCCCAAGTTTACTTTTATTTTCAATGCCATTCCCTTGGCGTTTGACGCGAAAATGATAGATAAGTGCCAGCGAGAAATTAACTCCTTCATCTGGAATTATAAATCTACCAGACTCGCTTGGAAGAAGTTGAGGAGGAGGAGGGAAAATGGAGGTCGTGCCCTGCCTGATTTATTATATTATGCATGGGCTTTTCAGTTGTCATATTCTAGGATGCTATTAAAAACACCATCTAACCTTCCTGGTGGGTCGATCTATAGAGCCATGTTAACCGGGCAAATTTACCAGCTGACGGGTTTTTGTTTAAGTTTGGGAGCCAGAAATGTTTTTAAAAGATTAAGCTTAACATTTTACAGTCATGGGCTAATGCCTGGTTATGCAAACAATGATATGTAATATGCACTCCTTATTTAAACAAGTTTATATCCCTTCCTTTCAATACTTAAAACCGGTGCTTACCCATATCTTGACTAGCCCCAGTCAAGTTGGTACAAAATGGACAAAATTCACAGAAAACCTGTGTTATGGGAAGCACTATTCACTAGCTCACTACACGTGATAATTTCTTCCTTCTTCTTCATGCATTAATAATCAAATCCCAACATATGAAATCTGTCACAAAACAAATTCATGCAAATCTTTTCTCCGCAGTCTCAAAAATCAGACTGCTGATGTAACCATCATACAAAACATACAAAGCAAAATATGAAACAAAATGTGAATGACTCTCATCAAACCGATGGTTGTATTTCTTTCCTTCAAGATTGCTTTTATTCTTCTTAATTATCAGAAGAAATGCTACTCAGAATTCTTCAATCAACTCTCCATCATTACACAAGTGAAGTCATATCCCAATGCATTTCGGTATGCACCTTCATCAGGGGAATACACTACAAATAACAAAAAATTCATCAAATCATAACCACCAAATAAATTTCTATTTACAATCACAATTATGTTTGATTTAAGTGATAAACAGAAACCAAAAGATCTCCTGGTGTTTAAAACACATTCTGTGCGTGATTGAACCTCATGCTCACAAAAGTTCATTAAATATTCTCCAACAACCTTGTAATCCAAACCAAAAAACCGAGTGAGCAACCCCATGTGACCTGCACCTCTTGCTACGTGCCTGCATGCAAAACCAAACCATCCAAATGTACCTAATCTACCTCATATCTAAGAATGCCATGCCCATGTCCGCTTACCTTCATTAACTACAATAGAGACAGCATTAGTCAAAGTCCGTGTTCTCCTTTTCTGTAACAACATGTGAACCAAACACTAAACTTGCTGCTATGGTGGAAAAATTATATAAATAAAAGCAAGGTTTATCTCATCGTAACTCCACTTACTTATATCTCCTGGTCCCACTCTCAACATGAAGCCACTGTTACGCTGTTAATACGTCTGTGAAACGAAAGAGGAAAACCTCCTCAGTATTCTCGTGTTTAAAATTACCCACAGTTATTCTATTTGCTAGAAATTCTTTCCTACCTCTCTCGAACTTGCTAAACGCTTCTTCAATCGTGTCTTGCTCTCCCGCTCTATCGCTAGACCGGCTTGTTTACACGGTGCCGGTATATGGCGTCTGACGTCAGCGTGATGTCAACATAAAGGACGGACCTCTGACCCGCGCATACCTATCCAAGATGGCGGGCGTAAATGTACCGGTACATCAACAAATGTGTAAATAAACTTGCAAAATAACGCTTGCCCACATCTAAAAAGGCAATTAACAAATTTTACCCAATGAGTGTGATTTACACAAAATTATACAGTGAAAGTGAACAAAATTACTACTGATGTAATATTCAAGATTATTTCATGAGATTTTGGGAGCATGAATATCACTAGCACTTACATGCTATGTAAACATTAAAATACAATACAAATGCCAGTCATATGAATTTAAGCAAAAATTCTTATAGGAAGCACATCATTTCAATCTTATCATTAAGACCATAGGGGGTCAGTGTCCTGAGGGACTTTATCCAGTGAGTTTCCCTTTGTGCTAGCAATCTAGCAGTGTCAACATGTGATTTTTCCACCAATCTCTCTAGCACAGTGAATTTGAGTTGAGGTATTGTATGCCCTCTTTCATGCCAGTGTACAGCCAAACAAGATTTCATATTCTTAGTTCGAATCATACTCTTGTGTTCGGTCATACGAACTTTCACCTTTCTTGTGGTGCGTCCAACATATACAAGTTCACATGGACATTTTATTGCATACATTAGAAAACTTGAATTACAATCTGACGTGTGTCTCAAAGTTATGTGTTTACCTGTCTGAGGATGGGCAAATGAATTGCCTACCAATACATTGCCACAGTGGCCACAGTTTTGACATTTCATCATTCCTTTCTTGCCCAAATCTATGTTCTCATGTCTGCGACCTTTCAATATTTCCTTAATATTTCTTGATCTGGAATGAGCAAATAGAGGTTTATCTAAAAATACCTGTTGGAAATCTGGTTCCTGCTCAATTATTTCCCATCTTTTCTTTATGCATTTTTTTATAGCCGATGCGGCTGTAGAGAATTTTAGTACATAAACCTCCCTCCTGTTTTTACTCCTTGCTCTTTTTTCCAACAAAGATTGTCTGGGCATGACTTTTACTCTGTTCTCAGCTTGGTCTAGAACTGTATCAGGGTACCCCCTCACTTTATATTCTCTTCGCATTCTCTCAATAGTCTCAAACCCTTTTGCTTCATCTGAACAGATTCTCCTTGCCCTGATGAATTGTGACAATGGTAGATGTCTTTTTAATGAGTCTGCATGAAAACTATCAAAATGTAAAGCATTATTTCTGTCTGTTGCCTTTTTAAATACACTCGTCACCAGTGTATTCCTGTCTTTAACAATCAAAATGTCAAGGTAGTTTATTTGTTCTGTACTCATGGTGTATGTGAATTTGATGGAAGCATGACAATTATTCAACTCATAAAGTTGCATACGTAACATTTCTTCTGACCCTCTCCACACCATTAGTATATCATCGATATACCTCAGGTATAGCGCCAAGTGAGTTTGCCAAATTTCTTTTTGTAGTATGTGCTGATCTTCGAATCTGGACATGAACATATTTGCATAGGTAGGTGCCCCAGTAAACCCCATAGAGGTGCCCGTCTTTTGTAGGAAAAAACAATCTTGCCACTGAAAATATCCATGATATAAACAAAATTGAAGAAGTTCGAGCAGAAAAATATTATGACTCTCCTCATAATCATGTTTCAATAACATTCACTCTACTGCCTCAAGACCTTCCATGTGTGGGATCGAGGTGTACAGGGCTGAAACATCAACCGTGCACAACCACAATTCCTCATTCTCACAAATTGGCACATTTTGTAATTTCCTTAAGCAATCTGTGGTGTCTTGTACAAAAGTCGACCATTGTTGTACCAAAGGTTGCAAAAAATGGTCTAAGTATCTACCTAATGGTTCATGTAACGACCCACATCCCGCTACAATGGGTCGGAATGGTGGGTCTTTCGGATCTTTGTGCATCTTAGGCAACATATATATATATGGGCTACTAGAATGTTCTGTAGTCAAATACCTACTTGTTTGTTAATCGATCCTGCCTAACTCAATGGCTCTTTTCAAGATATCAGTTAAGATCCTCTGGAACTCCATAGTGGGATCCATCTCTAACTGTATGTAAGTGTTGGTGTCCTTCACATGCTGATCAACCTTCAAGTGATAGTAGGCGGAATTGAGCACCACTAGTGCTCCGCCTTTATCCGCAGATACTATGGTTATTGATTGATTGGAAGCCAATTCATTAAGTGCCAAGGTCTCTTGTCTCATCAAATTCCTACTCATTTTTCCATGATGTTTTATGTCTGAAAAGTCCTTTTTTACCAGTGTCTCAAACAGATCTAGAGCCTTATGTGTCATTGGTGACATGAATGTGCTTTTAGGTTTAAACACTTTGGTTGTTGTAGTGTCTGTCATGGGTTCAGGATTCTCTGTATTTATTTGATGAAAAAACCATCTTAGTCTCAACTTCCTCATAAATTTAAAAAAAGAGACTTCAGTCTCGAGATCGTTGCTTTGATATGTAGGTACAAACGACATTCCTTTGCTCAAGACTGCTGTTTGTGTGGATGTCAATATAGTGTCTGAGATGTTCATGATTAATTCCTCTTTGGGTTGCGTCTTAAGTCTTGTTTTTTTGCCTTGTCCCCTCCTTGTTCGTTTGTTTTGCCTAATGTGTGTTGTACCTGTGTGTCCGGAGGATGATTGGAACTGTGGCCCCCTTCTAAAAAAGGCTGTTGGCTCTGGTTGCTTATTATGCTTTCTGCACATGCACCTTGTGCTGTTGTCTCCACAGAAGGACGTGTGGGTAACGTATCTTGATCTGTGGCCAAGCTTTCTTCAGAGGTATTTTCAGTCGGTTTTCTAAAGGCCCTTCTCTGTGCATATTTATCAGCCCAGCTGTATACCTCATCCAGCTTATAATCTAAAGTGTCACGCTTAAATTTTCGCAACTTTCTTTCATGGACTTCTTTGGTATGTTCATCTAATTTGTCGTTAATTTCTTTTAAGGTTTTATCCATTTCATCGGCAGACATGCGGGTGGATAATTCAGTTTTCATGTCAATAATTTCTGCCTCTAGTTCCTTCAAAACATTCGACAATTCTTCAACTATGAGAAGTACTAAATCAAGTGAACATTTGTTCAGTATCGCAAACCATCTTGCTAAAAATGGTTTATTAAATTTGAATAGCATTGGTCTTAATGATATTCGCAGTCCCCTAGGAATACGTTTAACCCTATGATACTGTATCAAAGTGGTGGCATGAAGCCTCTGGTTAATTTCCTTGCGCAAAGTGTATTGTAACTGTTTTATTAACTGTGCGGTGTTGCCTGGTTTTGTTTTGAGATCTTTGGTTTCCTTGATGAGAGTATAGATATTCTCCGCTTCCTCAGCTGTGTAACCCTTCACCTCTGCTTGGTTTTTTGTCATTTGGGCTATATCATCGAAATCCATCTTAACAGGTGGGTGCAATTTACAAATGGAGCTAAATCAGTACACTATGCAAACAATGATATGTAATATGCACTCCTTATTTAAACAAGTTTATATCCCTTCCTTTCAATACTTAAAACCGGTGCTTACCCATATCTTGACTAGCCCCAGTCAAGTTGGTACAAAATGGACAAAATTCACAGAAAACCTGTGTTATGGGAAGCACTATTCACTAGCTCACTACACGTGATAATTTCGTCCTTCTTCTTCATGCATTAATAATCAAATCCCAACATATGAAGTCTGTCACAAAACAAATTCATGCAAATCTTTTCTCCGCAGTCTCAAAAATCAGACTGCTGATGTAACCATCATACAAAACATACAAAGCAAAATATGAAACAAAATATGAATGACTCTCATCAAACCGATGGTTGTATTTCTTTCCTTCAAGATTGCTTTTATTCTTCTTAATTATCAGAAGAAATGCTACTCAGAATTCTTCAATCAACTCTCCATCATTACACAAGTGAAGTCATATCCCAATGCATTTCGGTATGCACCTTCATCAGGGGAATACACTACAAATAACAAAAAATTCATCAAATCATAACCACAAAATAAATTTCTATTTACAATCACAATTATGTTTGATTTAAGTGATAAACAGAAACCAAAAGATCTCCTGGTGTTTAAAACACATTCTGTGCGTGATTGAACCTCATGCTCACAAAAGTTCATTAAATATTCTCCAACAACCTTGTAATCCAAACCAAAAAACCGAGTGAGCAACCCCATGTGACCTGCACCTCTTGCTACGTGCCTGCATGCAAAACCAAACCATCCAAATGTACCTAATCTACCTCATATCTAAGAATGCCATGCCCATGTCCGCTTACCTTCATTAACTACAATAGAGACAGCATTAGTCAAAGTCCGTGTTCTCCTTTTCTGTAACAACATGTGAACCAAACACTAAACTTGCTGCTATGGTGGAAAAATTATATAAATAAAAGCAAGGTTTATCTCATCGTAACTCCACTTACTTATATCTCCTGGTCCCACTCTCAACATGAAGCCACTGTTACGCTGTTAATACGTCTGTGAAACGAAAGAGGAAAACCTCCTCAGTATTCTCGTGTTTAAAATTACCCACAGTTATTCTATTTGCTAGAAATTCTTTCCTACCTCTCTCGAACTTGCTAAACGCTTCTTCAACCGTGTCTTGCTCTCCCGCTCTATCGCTAGACCGGCTTGTTTACACGGTGCCGGTATATGGCGTCTGACGTCAGCGTGATGTCAACATAAAGGACGGACCTCTGACCCGCGCATACCTATCCAAGATGGCGGGCGTAAATGTACCGGTACATCAACAAATGTGTAAATAAACTTGCAAAATAACGCTTGCCCACATCTAAAAAGGCAATTAACAAATTTTACCCAATGAGTGTGATTTACACAAAATTATACAGTGAAAGTGAACAAAATTACTACTGATGTAATATTCAAGATTATTTCATGAGATTTTGGGAGCATGAATATCACTAGCACTTACATGCTATGTAAACATTAAAATACAATACAAATGCGAGTCATATGAATTTAAGCAAAAATTCTTATAGGAAGCACATCATTTCAATCTTATCATTAAGACAATAGGGGGTCAGTGTCCTGAGGGACTTTATCCAGTGAGTTTACCTTTGTGCTAGCAATCTAGCAGTGTCAACATGTGATTTTTCCACCAATCTCTCTAGCACAGTGAATTTGAGTTGAGGTATTGTATGCCCTCTTTCATGCCAGTGTACAGCCAAACAAGATTTCATATTCTTAGTTCGAATCATACTCTTGTGTTTGGTCATACGAACTTTCACCTTTCTTGTGGTGCGTCCAACATATACAAGTCCACATGGACATTTTATTGCATAGATTAGAAAACTTGAATTACAATCTGACGTGTGTCTCAAAGTTATGTGTTTACCTGTCTGAGGATGGGCAAATGAATTGCCTACCAATACATTGCCACAGTGGCCACAGTTTTGACATTTCATAATTCCTTTCTTGCCCAAATCTATGTTCTCATGTCTGCGACCTTTCAATTTTTCCTTAATATTTCTTGATCTGGAATGAGCAAATAGAGGTTTATCTAAAAATACCTGTTGGAAATCTGGTTCCTGCTCAATTATTTCCCATCTTTTCTTTATGCATTTTTTTATAGCCGATGCGGCTGTAGAGAATTTTAGTACATAAACCTCCCTCCTGTTTTTACTCCTTGCTCTTTTTTCCAACAAAGATTGTCTGGGCATGACTTTTACTCTGTTCTCAGCTTGGTCTAGAACTGTATCAGGGTACCCCCTCACTTTATATTCTCTTCGCATTCTCTCAATAGTCTCAAACCCTTTTGCTTCATCTGAACAGATTCTCCTTGCCCTGATGAATTGTGACAATGGTAGATGTCTTTTTAATGAGTCTGCATGAAAACTATCAAAATGTAAAGCATTATTTCTGTCTGTTGCCTTTTTAAATACACTCGTCACCAGTGTATTCCTGTCTTTAACAATCAAAATGTCAAGGTAGTTTATTTGTTCTGTACTCATGGTGTATGTGAATTTGATGGAAGCATGACAATTATTCAACTCATAAAGTTGCATACGTAACATTTCTTCTGACCCTCTCCACACCATTAGTATATCATCGATATACCTCAGGTATAGCGCCAAGTGAGTTTGCCATATTTCTTTTTGTAGTATGTGCTGATCTTCGAATCTGGACATGAACATATTTGCATAGGTAGGTGCCCCAGTAAACCCCATAGAGGTGCCCGTCTTTTGTAGGAAAAAACAATCTTGCCACTGAAAATATCCATGATATAAACAAAATTGAAGAAGTTCGAGCAGAAAAATATTATGACTCTCCTCATAATCATGTTTCAATAACATCCACTCTACTGCCTCAAGACCTTCCATGTGTGGGATCGAGGTGTACAGGGCTGAAACATCAACCGTGCACAACCACAATTCCTCATTCTCACAAATTGGCACATTTTGTAATTTCCTTAAGCAATCTGTGGTGTCTTGTACAAAAGTCGACCATTGTTGTACCAAAGGTTGCAAAAAATGGTCTAAGTATCTACCTAATGGTTCATGTAACGACCCACATCCCGCTACAATGGGTCGGAATGGTGGGTCTTTCGGATCTTTGTGCATCTTAGGCAACATATATATATATGGCCTACTAGGATGTTCTGTAGTCAAATACCTACTTGTTTGCTCATCGATCCTGCCTAACTCAATGGCTCTTTTCAAGATATCAGTTAAGATCCTCTGGAACTCCATAGTGGGATCCATCTCTAACTGTGTGTAAGTGTTGGTGTCCTTCACATGCTGATCAACCTTCAAGTGATAGTAGGCGGAATTGAGCACCACTAGTGCTCCGCCTTTATCCGCAGATACTATGGTTATTGATTCATTGGAAGCCAATTCATTAAGTGCCAAGGTCTCTTGTCTCGTCAAATTCCTACTCATTTTTCCATGATGTTTTATGTCTGAAAAGTCCTTTTTTACCAGTGTCTCAAACAGATCTAGAGCCTTATGTGTCATTGGTGACATGAATGTGCTTTTAGGTTTAAACACTTTGGTTGTTGTAGTGTCTGTCATGGGTTCAGGATTCTCTGTATTTATTTGATGAAAAAACCATCTTAGTCTCAACTTCCTCATAAATTTAAAAAAAGAGACTTCCGTCTCGAGATTGTTGCTTTGATATGTAGGTACAAACGACATTCCTTTGCTCAAGACTGCTGTTTGTGTGGATGTCAATATAGTGTCTGAGATGTTCATGATTAATTCCTCTTTGGGTTGCGTCTTAAGTCTTGTTTTTTTGCCTTGTCCCCTCCTTGTTCGTTTGTTTTGCCTAATGTGTGTTGTACCTGTGTGTCCGGAGGATGATTGGAACTGTGGCCCCCTTCTAAAAAAGGCTGTTGGCTCTGGTTGCTTATTATGCTTTCTGCACATGCACCTTGTGCTGTTGTCTCCACAGAAGGACGTGTGGGTAACGTATCTTGATCTGTGGCCAAGCTTTCTTCAGAGGTATTTTCAGTCGGTTTTCTAAAGGCCCTTCTCTGTGCATATTTATCAGCCCAGCTGTATACCTCATCCAGCTTATAATCTAAAGTGTCACGCTTAAATTTTCGCAACTTTCTTTCATGGACTTCTTTGGTATGTTCATCTAATTTGTCGTTAATTTCTTTTAAGGTTTTATCCATTTCATCGGCAGACATGCGGGTGGATAATTCAGTTTTCATGTCAATAATTTCTGCCTCTAGTTCCTTCAAAACATTCGACAATTCTTCAACTATGAGAAGTACTAAATCAAGTGAACATTTGTTCAGTATCGCAAACCATCTTGCTAAAAATGGTTTATTAAATTTGAATAGCATTGGTCTTAATGATATTCGCAGTCCCCTAGGAATACGTTTAACCCTATGATACTGTATCAAAGTGGTGGCATGAAGCCTCTGGTTAATTTCCTTGCGCAAAGTGTATTGTAACTGTTTTATTAACTGTGCGGTGTTGCCTGGTTTTGTTTTGAGATCTTCGGTTTCCTTGATGAGAGTATAGATATTCTCCGCTTCCTCAGCTGTGTAACCCTTCACCTCTGCTTGGTTTTTTGTCATTTGGGCTATATCATCGAAATCCATCTTAACAGGTGGGTGCAATTTACAAATGGAGCTAAATCAGTACACTATGCAAACAATGATATGTAATATGCACTCCTTATTTAAACAAGTTTATATCCCTTCCTTTCAATACTTAAAACCGGTGCTTACCCATATCTTGACTAGCCCCAGTCAAGTTGGTACAAAATGGACAAAATTCACAGAAAACCTGTGTTATGGGAAGCACTATTCACTAGCTCACTACACGTGATAATTTCTTCCTTCTTCTTCATGCATTAATAATCAAATCCCAACATATGAAATCTGTCACAAAACAAATTCATGCAAATCTTTTCTCTGCAGTCTCAAAAATCAGACTGCTGATGTAACCATCATACAAAACATACAAAGCAAAATATGAAACAAAATATGAATGACTCTCATCAAACCGATGGTTGTATTTCTTTCCTTCAAGATTGCTTTTATTCTTCTTAATTATCAGAAGAAATGCTACTCAGAATTCTTCAATCAACTCTCCATCATTACACAAGTGAAGTCATATCCCAATGCATTTCGGTATGAACCTTCATCAGGGGAATACACTACAAATAACAAAAAATTCATCAAATCATAACCACAAAATAAATTTCTATTTACAATCACAATTATGTTTGATTTAAGTGATAAACAGAAACCAAAAGATCTCCTGGTGTTTAAAACACATTCTGTGCGTGATTGAACCTCATGCTCACAAAAGTTCATTAAATATTCTCCAACAACCTTGTAATCCAAACCAAAAAACCGAGTGAGCAACCCCATGTGACCTGCACCTCTTGCTACGTGCCTGCATGCAAAACCAAACCATCCAAATGTACCTAATCTACCTCATATCTAAGAATGCCATGCCCATGTCAGCTTACCTTCATTAACTACAATAGAGACAGCATTAGTCAAAGTCCGTGTTCTCCTTTTCTGTAACAACATGTGAACCAAACACTAAACTTGCTGCTATGGTGGAAAAATTATATAAATAAAGCAAGGTTTATCTCATCGTAACTCCACTTACTTATATCTCCTGGTCCCACTCTCAACATGAAGCCACTGTTACGCTGTTAATACGTCTGTGAAACGAAAGAGGAAAACCTCACGTGTAGTGAGCTAGTGAATAGTGCTTCCCATAACACAGGTTTTCTGTGAATTTTGTCCTAATGCCTGGTTAGCCATCAGAAAAAGATTGGGGCTGTCCTATTATTCTAATTTCGCCCCAATATGGGACTCCCGGGGTCTACCACTATGTTTAAGGGATAGCCTGTCTTCTCCATTGGAGGAGGACGGGACTATAAGATGGGGAGAGTTATTGGTGGAAGGATCGGTAATAGCCTGGGATGAGCTACGTGACCATATTGACCCAGGACTCTCCAGATTTAAGTTCGTCCAACTGGATAGTTGGGTGAGGGCCCAGTGTCGTAAAGGTGTACCACTTGGGAAGGCCAGTAACCTGGAGCAGTTGTTAGTGGAACGACATAGGGGAGGAAAGGAGGTTGCTTTATGGTATTGGCAGCTGCTGGAGGAAATTGATGGGGAGTTTGCCCTCCCAGATGAGCTGTGGGGGGAGGCGACTGGCTTTCAGTGCGTGGAGGTATGGCTAAAATCTTTTGCCCTCCTCTATAAAATTGTGAAACCATCATGGTTAAGACGAAACCATCTGTTCACTGTTCATCGGGCATACATTACACCACTGAGACTTTCCAAGTTTCTCCCAGATAAGTAATGTAATAAATGCAACCTTATGGAAGCATTGGACATTCATATGTTCATGGAGTGCCCTGACATCGGCCGGTTCTGGGACGAGGTGAAGTCTACTTTAAACTCTATCTTAAATATATCACTGTCAATTACTCTGCCACTTATCATCTTTGGCTTCGAGGACAGTATCACCGGCAAGACTAGGTCTTTTTTGTTGGCCAGAAGGCAAATTTGTATACATTGGGTAGAGAAAACTGCCCCATCACACTCTGGGTGGCTTACGTCCCTATAAGAAACATCGAAGGTGGACATGCAGTAAGGGTAATTTGGCTTTTTGGGATCTGTTGACCCAGTGGAGGTAGTATTCCGGGTTTTTTTTTTCCCGGGTCCTATGATTATGCCATCAACACTCCTTGGACCGGGTTCAGCCTCGTTACGATATTGGTCCTACAGGTTGAAATATACCTTGATGGAGTCAGCGCAAGCTCCCCTCTTCCTCCTGGGACCTCTGCCAACATTATAACATACTCGGGTCTGGCGCTGGAGACGGGTAGGATTATTTTTTGCTCCGGCCCTTAGTGCAGGACACGCAAGGTGGTTGGTATGTCCCAAACTGAGGGTAAGGCAAATGAGGACAAAAAAAAAAGAACGTGTGCCAACATCGTAGTCAGGGTAGAGACTGACTTGTAAAGGCATGCGGAGTTCGGTCATGCATCGGTTAGTGCTTGTTTTGTTAAGGCTTTTGTGAATTTGTAGCATGAGGAATTTGTTGGACCCTTGCCAATTTATAATAAAAATATTGGCTAAATGCAAACATGTATTTCTTATAATATAAAAGCACCTATGTATTGCATTATAATTGTAAAGTACATGGAATCATATGAGTAATAGGATCTCTGTACCATTGGAATGTTCCACCTCACCACTAGTATGATAAATTGCTCAATCCTAGTGGAGTCTGTTTTAGAATGTTAATTTCACTAACAGTTGTTTAAGGTGCTGAGGAGAATGGATGGCTGAATAAAAGAAGCTTTTCAAATTCTTACCTCGAGTTTTGTGAAGTTCATTAATCACAATACTGGCAACAATTTCCTGCGTAGGGGGCAGTTTCAGTCATCTCCCCTTTCATTTTATCTCCATAATGGGAAGACTCCATTGAGGTACTGCCATTTTGCTGCTCACGTGACCCCAGTGTGGGACCGGTTTCTTTCCTTGCGAAGCCTCAATGAGTGCTGCTGCCTTTTCCAGCCTCAAGCCTTTCGGAGCCTCAAAACCCCAATGTGGGACATCCTGCTTTCTTTGCCAAGCCTTGATATTAAGCTGATGCCTTTTGTAGTTTAAAGCCGGATGCTTTCTTCTAATCGTCCCTTTGCACCTTCATGAGGTTAAGTGGGATCAAGCGGAAGGGGGGCGTCTATCCCGTGTTCCAGAACCTGCGAAGCCAGTAATTCAGAGGTCAAGCTAACAGTGAGAACTTTCTACTGTGTACCAGCAACCATGGAGCCAGTATTTCCCCATGCTATGGCACTGCAAATATTGTGTACGCACTTGGCACCACTGGTGGAAAAAAATAAAAGAGCCCTATTCACTGTTTTAGAGCATTCCTGTGAGGAATTTTGGCCCGTGACGTATTTTGAGAAGGTTATATTTCCGTCACTTATACAAACTTTCTTTCCTTACGACAGTTGATGCTGTCAAGCTTTGGAACTCAGCCTGCGCCAGAAGATTTACAGGTCTGAACCTCGAGAGCGTGAGTAACTTAGTTCTGTGTGAGGTCTATTATAAAAATGACTGAATGGAAGCAGCTCATGATGATACACTCCTCATCCATGTTGTGGCTAATTCTTTAACCCAGTTTATGGAGTATCACACTACTAGTGTTTTTGTGGTTGGTTTTTCGGTGATACACACACCCTTATCCTTATGGTGTTACCTAGGAAATTTCGGGTGACTCACCTAAATTATGAATTATAAATGATAATGCTTAGATTAGGTGAGTCACCGGAAATGTATAATTCATAAATGTTACTTGTTAGGTTTATGCTATAGTACTGGTGGGAGTGTATGTTACTGCATAAGATCTGTTTTTATGTGATACCTGGTGTTGTAAGTTCAGATTCCTCTTTTATATTCTAATTACTTTAAAAATATACTTTCAGTCCATTAAATCTAGTACAAATGTTTTCATTTTTTTCTTTTCCTTGTCTAGTAAATTGTTCAAAACGATGGCTGCAGCAAGCATAAATCAGCCACACAATGGTGAATGCACCAGTGAACTATCCTAGATGTAAAGTGTACCTCAATAGAAATTCAGTAGATATGTGAACAGATTCATGTTTTCCTTTTACATTATTGAACCAGTTTAGCAAATTGTCATCGAATAATAAAGTGAACCTAGAGAAAGCTTACATGAGAGGAGAAGGGTACACTAAAGAATCCATACCTTTGGTGGATATATTACAGATACATGCAAGTATCAGTGGTAGGTCCACAATTGGTAGTATTCATATTGTTTGAAAATGTTCCAATTTATTAGGGTGGCAACACCAGAAGGAGTTAGGGATAACTCTTGATCCTAACAATAAAGAGCAAATGCTCCTTATAAACAGAGCAATAGGTTCCATGGATATGTGTGATGAATTTCCAGATTTGTTTTCTGATAAACTGGGTCAATTGAAGGATTATCAATACAAAATCAACCTAAAAAAGGAGCTAAACCTGCAGTATACAAACCATGTCCGGTTCTCAACTTGCTGAAAGAACCATTAGAAAAGGAACTGAATAGATTGTGTGAAACATGAGTTATCCAACATATAGAGTCCTCAGAATGGTTGACCCCCATAGTTATAGTTTACAAAGCCAGTGAAAATAGTATACGTTTATGTGTAGAATTACACAGTTTGAATGAAAATCTATGGGTCGAAAGACACCCACTTCCCCACATAAACAAAATGTTAAGCTCTATGTAAGAGGCAAAATATTTTAGTGTTATTGATTTATTTATGGCATGCCACCAGGTAGATCTCCACTCAAATGCTGAACCATTAACAGCATTTATAACACCAGTTGGGGCCATATATGTTTTCTAGGATGCCTTTTGGGCTTGCCTCAGATTCTAGAAGGTTTAAGTAATACACTATGCTTTCAGGATGACATAATGGCATATGTCTCATATAAAAGTGAACCTGACAGTATTCTACAACAGGGATTTACAAAATTGAGAGATGCTGGTGTTATTGTAAAGGAAAGTAAATGTCAGCTAAGGGCGGGTCAGTAGATTACTTAGGGCATTCCATCTCTAAAGAGGGTTTCAGACCAAATAACAGTCTCATTCAGGGAGTAAAAGAAACACCTTACCCTAAAACAAAGGATGAATTAAGATCCTTTATGGATCTCATTGAATATATGTCCAAGTATATAAAGAATTTCTCTGATAAGTGTGATAATATGTGTGCCGTTCTAAAGAAAAATAAGGAATTTATTTGGGAGGATGAACACAAACAACTGATTGATACAATCAAATAAGAGATTATTAATTCTCCTACGTTAGGCACTATTTGACCCTCAACAGAAGACTATTTTAACCACAGATGCCAGTGACAGGGGTCTAGGGGCCACTCTATCCTAAAGAGGAGAAGGGGGAGAGAAAATAATTGCAGAATTTAATTATTCTGTGATCGAAATTGAGGCCCTAGCATGCTATTGGGCGATAAAACATTTCACCTTTCATCTGTGGGGTTTTAAGTTAACCATACGAACTAATCACAAGCCATTCACTTATAAGCTTTCTATTATGGGAGCGGAACGTAGCACACCTCACATAGCCAAATGGGTTCTTGGTCTTAAAAACTATTGTTTTAGTGTATAATGTGTGCCAGGATGGGAGAATAAAGTAGCAGACTATCTTTCAAAAGCATCTAGAGCAGGTGCATGAAGAGATTTTGAATAGCCCCATTTCTGCCCTATCTGCATTGTACGAAACTGAGTGGGATAGCTGTATGGAAAAAGATGGCAATCTAAAAAAATATTAAAAATCATTATAGAAGGTTGGCCAACTAAGTGCAGTGAGCTCAAAGAAGAGCTAAGAGACTATTGGGAAGTAAAACAAAAGTTGCATACCCAAGAATGGAAAATATGTAGAATTAGGACAATCATTCCTCCTGAAGACCTGAATTTAAATATCATTGATTTAGCCCATGAGGGTAACTTAGGCCATAGTATAAGAAAGAATAAGATAAGGAGTACATTTTGTTTTCCCAGAATGGACTCTATGGTTGAACAAAAATCACAAGATTGTGTGTGTTCTGCATGCAGTGATAAGAGTAAAAGCACACAGACAGCCCCTTTGTCTCCCATTGAAGTACCTCCTACACCCTGGAATAAGCTGGCTATGGGTATAATTGGACCAGTGGAGGGTGTAGGAGCTTAAAATGTAAAGTCAGTATTGATTGACTATACTTTGCAATGGATTTTCACGAAGTTAGTACATCACACTTCTTCCTCCATTGTGATGCAATTCTTGAAGAATGCATTGAGTATGGAAGGTATACCTTCTACAAAAATTACAGATAATGG
This sequence comes from Lissotriton vulgaris, assembly GCF_964263255.1. Lineage (NCBI taxonomy): Eukaryota > Metazoa > Chordata > Amphibia > Caudata > Salamandridae > Lissotriton > Lissotriton vulgaris. The sequence goes on from NC_141695.1 coordinate 1,538,102,309, forward strand.
TGTCCAGTTTATATCTCAATAAATTAAGGACTTCTATTTTACTCTAAATATTAAGCATGAAAGAACAGCCCTGTATTGTCCCAATGGAAATTGACTTTTGAGAACGTTAATGGCATGATAAAAGAGCACATACAGTTAGCCATAGCTAATTGTGTGGATGCAGACAAATCACTGAGTGACTGCTTGTGGTCATGCTTGTTGTCATACCATACCTCACCTAACCTGGTTACAGGTATTGCTCCTTTTGTAGCGATTAGAGGTAGAGAACCCAGCACCAAAATGATTCCAAATTGGCTGGAAGGAGGGAGAAGTGTGGCAGTGGACTCGGATGTGGCCCAGGAAAATGTTCACCAGCACCAAATAAAGTACAAGAAATGTTATGATGAGAAATATAGTGTAAAAGTGCAGAGTTGGAAAATCGGGGATTGGGTGCAGGTAAAAAGGAATACCAAAGATCAAAATCACAGCAAGTACTAATCCCCCTATCAGATTATCAAAATATTTCGTAATGTTATGCAACTGAGCAATGGACACATTTGGAGTAATGATAAATTAGCCAGACACCGTCCGCATGTAGAATAGTCCTCTTCACGTCTTCCCTCCATTGTATTCCTTGTAAATCACCTGTATTGTTATTTTGTTATGATGTGTTAATTATTATTTGGTATAGGAGGGAGATATGTTATAATATAAAAACTCCCTTGTATTGTATTACAAGTATAAGGTACAGGGAATCGTATGAGTTATAGGATCTCTGCACCACTGGAATGTTCCACCTCACCCCTAGAATGGTAAATAGCTCAATCCTAGAGGAGTCTGCTTAAGAATGTTTGTTTCACTAACAGTTGCTTAGGGTACTGAGGAGAGTGGATGGCAGAATAAAAGAAGCTTCTTCAAATCCTTACCTCGAGAATTGTGAATTTAATTGATTACAATAATATTTATGGTCACAAAAAGCACACAATGGCAATCCGCCTAAGATAACAAAGCTCAATCCACAACTGAATGGGATAGCATTGGAAAGGGTGTCTGTCTTTGATTATCTGGGTGTCACCCTCACAGAAGACATGCAGTGGGTGGCCCAGATAGCCAAAGCCAAGCTCAAGTTAGCCCAGATTGCTGGAAGTGTAGCCAAAATGGTAAGGGAATCACAAACTAAACCCATTGGTCCGGCGATTGAGGAGTATAGGGTGCAAGTGAGGGGAGCCACATTGTATGGGGCGGAACTCTGGGGACACTGCTCGTCCTCTCCTTTAATTGCAGTGGAGAACAGTTTCCTCAGACAAATCGTGGGCCTTCCACCTAGTACCCCGCTAATTCTCTTGCGATTAGATCTTGGCATCTCCCCGATTGAAGACGAGGTCGCCCTAAGACCTTTAACGTTTTGGCGAAGACTGTGGGCGACCCCTGAACTGGTAACATTTCAGGCAGAAACCAATGAGCTACTATCCTATCCTGGGCTACTGAAAAAGGTTCCTTGGTTTGCACATGGGAGGTATGAATGCGGTAAAAGCTAGGTAAACCAACCCTGTGGAGTAGACCAGGGGAGATTAGTCCTTCGGTTCCTCGAGCTATATTACCGAGGATCTATCAAACTCAAAAGCTCCAGGCCATTCAATTAAATCCAAAACTATGCACTCTTACAATTCAGTTTCTCACTGCGAAAGATAACTATAAACTTGAAACCTTTATGGATGATATCCTTCCACAGGTAGCAAGGAAACTGTATGTCCAGTTCAGACATTATACCTTACCGATACGTGCTTTTACCAACAAATGGGTTGGGCAATCTGAACAGGGGTGCCCTGCATGCAATAGTCAAGAGGAAACAGAATTGCATGTTTTATTTTTCTGCCCAGGTTACCAGAAAGCAAGGCGATATTGGCTAGTACAACTCTGCCGGAATCTGGGGTTTGAGCACTGCAGGGAGGCATTTCAAGTCCTAAAATATGATACCTCCAAACCCATTGTTTTTTGCTGTCTCTCGCTATTTAAACACAATGTGGTGAAGGAGATGGGGCTTTATTGAAAAGGAAAAACAATCACAAATTGCCAATCCGCATGCATCATTAACATAAAGTGAACAGCATGAGATTAGTATATCTGAGATACAATTTTTTACATTGTTTTTTTTACGAAAGCTTTTATGATGAACGTGATTTTATTGTAATCTGTGTATTTTTAATTATTCATTGAAATATTTCTGCTAGCTCTTGTCTGCTGAGTACACTAACATTATTGAAATGATTGCTTTTCACTAATCCCCTTTTTCATGTCTTCCTTATCTCCTACCCTATTCTATTTGCCAAAACTCTTTTTCATGACTTCACATACCTGTAACTGAAATATTTTTAGAGTTGATGTCCTGAATTGTATGAATTGCTAATATTTGCTGATTATTGTGTTGTTTTGTGTATGCTTTTTTATGGTCCTAGTGACCGAAACAAAGGTTTTCGCACGAACGAACGATAATATTTATAGTCACAAAAAGCACACAATGCCATACTAGTCCCAGGCAGTTAAGGGAACTACTTTGGAAAAGAGCAGAATGCCATCAGTCAGAGTGAAGTTAGCTAATGACTGAATAGGGCTGACCTATTGCCTCATGTAGTATGTTGTCGAGGGCATCAAAAAATGTGAATAAAAATCCATACATAGTAAGATCAAAATGTCCTGGGTAATGCTGGACCTAAAATCGAGCCATGTGTAGCACTTTTTTTGTTGAGCGTGAATAGCAAACATGGAACATGAAAAAGACAAACTTACATAAGATCCAATATGTTAGAAACGGGACCCTGGCCGGCCAAGACTCGCGTCGAGGTCAGTCAGGGATCGCTATTTCTAAGTGTCAGGGCAAGGGAGTCACACACCAAGAGAACCCCTCTCTCGCCCTCTAGGTAACGTGGCGCGAGCAGTCAAGGCTAAACTTGGAGGCTATGTAGGTTAAGTGTTTGCGCGTGCACTCAGTAACAACCCCAAGGCCCACCACAAATAAAAGACTCCACACAAGGTTATATAAAAAATAGCCTTTGTATTATATCAAAAACACATTAGATAAAACATACATTTGGTTACACTGTGCCAACAGGCACGGGCAGAATTTACAAGGGGGATATTTACAAGACAGGGCCACCTGGACCACTGTCAGGAATCATCACTTTTTAGGAATAGTAATTAGCACATAGAATACTTTTAGAATCAAAATAGAACGTGTATCACAAATTAACACACAACCAGTAATTACTGGTAAAGCATAAGAACCTCCTACGCAACCCTAACCACCTTAGGCAACTATTGCGCAGGGAACAAAAGACCTCAACTAGCAACACCTGTACTAGGAGAAAAGCCACCCCCTAGGAATCACCAACATCTAGGGGCATAAGCATAGGCACATTACACATGATGCATTAACATTCAGCGGTGTAGGGAAGAAAGACACATGATGGATCCAAACACATTCAGAGGTGCGAGCACAAGACAACACATGATGCAGTACCTACATTCAGCGGTGTATGCAAGGAAAGACACATGATGCTTCAGAACACATTCAGCGGTGCGAGCACAAGCAATTGCGCAAAACTTCACATGAGCCACAACCTGTGGCAGTCCCTGTGTCCAAAGTCAGGGGCAGGCTATAATAAGCCAAAAAGTACACCCAGCCTAAACGTAGCAACTGTCCACTAAGTGCTGGACAGTTGTAAATACCAAGGGTGTGAGCGTTGGAGCCTCGTGGGCTCAGGAACAACAATGGGGCCAAAGGAAATAGGCAATTAGAGCTCCAGCGCTCTAAATCAAGGACAATGCCCTCAGAGCCTCTCTCAGGGCTCTCTCCCGATGTGGGCCATGAGCCTTGCTGGGCTCGGCAACAACTGCGGGTTCAAGAGCTTCTCAGGGCTCAAAGAACAAAGAATGGCCCCTCTCGTTGGAGTCCCTCACGGGGGACTCGAAAATAGAAAATGCCCCCTGAAGCCCTCGGGCTTCAATACAACAGTGCGCGCAAACTCGCGCTACGGGGGAGGGGCGGACACCGGCAATGCGTCCCGACGCCCCTCTCCCTTCTCAGGCACTCACCGGGTCTCTGGGGCTGGAGGCGTCTCCTCGGCGGCCGGCGCGAGGCTCTCCTTCACTCGGGGAGCCTCGAGGACAGAGCCGGCTGCCCCTCTCGCCTCTCGCCTGGCCTTGTCTTCTCTCCCTCCGCCTGACTTCCGCCGGGGCCGCCAATGGCAGCGCAGCCCTGGGGGTCAGGAGGCGGGACTTCCGGGTCGCTGCAGGCAGCGCGGCGGTCCGGCAACAGCTTTCACTCCTCCTCGGCTGCGGCGGTGATCACGGGCAATGCCGGGTGGGCACCGGCTTCAATCAATGCAAAACTCCACGGGGCAATGCCGGGTGGCACCGGCCTCCAATTCAAGAATAAAGCGAGGTGGCACTCGTTACTCGCCGCGAATCGGCAGATCAGGCGGCCAAATGCCGGGTGGGCACCGGCTGTGCACAACAGCGCTCCCCAGCGCTAGGACCATCAATAAAGCGCTCTCAAGCGCTCCAGGTGAAGCGAAGCGCTTCCAGGCACTAGGGCAAGTCCAAAGCGCTCCCAGGCGCTGGGAACACAAGCACAGCGCTCTCAGCTGCCCTCAGCAGGGCAGAGTTCCAGCAAAGGTCCTTAGGTAGGCAGGGGGGCAAGGCTGGGCCAGGGGCCAGCTCACTGGCCCTCCAGGCAGGGAGGCAGTCCAAGTGGCGGTTCCTCCTGGCCCCAGCAGCAGCAGCAGCCCCCTCAAGATCCTAGAAGAGAACAACTTCAGTGGGGACACAGCCCCATTTTTATACACTGAAATCCTTTGTCACAATGTGCAGGGTGGGGGAGAAACCAGTTGCAACTGGTTCTGGAGCACTCTTGATGGCCCAACCACCCATTTCATTCACTGGGGAGGCTAGGGTCGTTAGACACACCACAGGGGGGCGGAGCCAGCATTGTGTGGGGAAAACCCAGCCCATCCAGGACACAGGTACACTCCTCCCACACATCACTCATGCTAATCTCCCACTCACCACCGGGCAGACCCATCCAGACTTCCTGGAGCCTGGCATGCCAGCCAGCTCCAGCCAATCACGCTCCAGCACCCTCACTGCACACATATCTCAAGGTCCAGAAGTAGCACTTCCCAACTAGACACACACATGCCGCAGACACCATCTTGCAGCATTCACTCTCACGAGTTTACACATACCAAACTCGAGCCTGCACTCCCCACACATCAGGAACTACCAGGGACACACACATTCCCCATGCATTCCTATGGGAGGGCAGGCCAGCCATATTACACGCACGCACTTTCACTCTGGGACCCAGGGAAAAGGTGCGCCAAGCCAGAAATCATGAACGCCAGATCGCCATCAAAAGCAAAAAGTTCAGGGGTGAACCAGCCATAAGGGCCCGGGTCCAACACAACCCCCTTCCAGCCAAAACGCAGGGTAGACCGATCACCACCGTGATGGGCTTCCCTGCTTTGGGCGAAAGAACAAGGACACGGACCCGCCACTGCCGGGACACCGTCCTGTTCCACGCCACTGTGAACCCCTGGGATTCCTTCTCAAACCACTATCTGGAACAACTGGGCTACCCCACTGGTACTCCTCAGCTGTCCCTGGCCAGGACCAGGCCCTAGGCCACCCAGGTACCACTGGTTCCTGCCTACTCACAGAGCGGGGGGTAGTAACCCCTGGCACATAGTGTCCATTCTCCACTCTCCCTGTCTGCAAGACAGGACTAGACTGCCACTGGTTCACCAGCCTTTGGTCTACAACCTCAGGCGGACCAGGAGTCTCAGGGAAGGCTCTCCTCCCCCTACCTCTTCTTCTAGGGTTCCTCCACCTCCTGCGAGGGGTACACCTAGAACGCCATTCCAACCCAGGGTTTAACCCCTCAGGTTGCACCGGGGTCAGAGGCGGGCTCTCCCACCCTCTGCACCCCCTTCCAGAGTTCTGCACCCTCCCAACTGGAGAGGTACCCCTGGAAGAAGCACTGGCTAGGACTCTGGTTACAGAAGTCCCACCCTTCAGGTCAGGCCGATCCTGAACCTGCCCTCCCAACCTTCGGTCTAAACCTCTAGGCGGGATAATTGCCTGGCACTCCAGGACTTCTGGGGACTCACTCACCATCCCCCTGAGGCTAACACATGACTCATGTGCTGCGTGACTGTCTGTCTGGCGCAGATCTCCCGTCTCCTGTCCACCTGACAGTGCGGGAAGATCCCCCAGAACAGAAGTGGTGTCACCATGGTCACTTACCGGGAACTTCGCCCAACTGGGTAGTCCCTGACCCACTGGTTCTCCCACTGGGGAACTCCCCCAATCACTCCTCACTTCGGACTTCCGTGCCCCCCCAACTGGAGTGGCACTGCCGGGCACTAGAACCACTGGAACACTATTTAAAGATACTCCAGGTTCTCTAGACACTAGGGGATCACCCTCAAGGGGTCTAACAGGACAGCCTAGATCCCTAACCTGGTGTTCCCTCAAGAAACCATCCAGGTTCTGAGACTGGGTTTCGGGCACCTGGGAACACTCAGTCCCCCACTCACTCTTACTCCACGGAGACAAGACGTGAGCCCCTTCACCCCTCTCGCTACACTGGGACCTAGCTGGGCTACTCTGAGCCTCTTCCACCACACTGGTCTGGAAGATACCTAACCCACTACTCTCGGGTTCACTCACCCATGACGTGTCAGAACCACTGGCACCTTCCCAGCGGTCTGCTTCCTTTGCAATGTCCCAAGGACTCACATAGTCACCTCTTGATAGGTGTTTGCGCAACTCAGGCACAAAACAATTGAGCAACTGCTCTCTGATAACAAGGTTGAGTAGTCCATCAAAATCAGGTTCCCCATGAACCTCTAACCAATCAAACAGGGCATCATGACAATCATCCACATAATCCATCCAATCCTGGTGAGGCAGTCTCCTACTGCTCCTGAACTTCAACCTGTATGTGTCCTCTCGGGAACAAGGTACCACTCTTTGGAAACGGGGCATGGCACTTCCCGCACCAAACTCTCTCTTGCTGCCACCACTGGATCCAACCCTCCCTGGGGAATCCAGAAAACTATAACTGCGGTCAGGGGATAACCTACCCTCTAGGGCTATCTTCTCCCTGGCCAAGGCCCTCTCAGCCTCTGCAGTCCGCTCATTCACGCCCAGCTGCGCCATCTCTCTGGCATGCTCTAACCTGAGCTTCTCCATGGCCAACTGGTGCTCCCTCTCTTCTCTCCTATCCACCCACTCCTCTGGGGACAGGGAAAGGGATGGGGTGCTACATCTGACACTGGACCCAGCAAGGGACTCCCTATCTAGGGGGTACTCGCTCTCTGCTGGCGCCCATCCACTGTCAAACTCACTCTCCACATCAGACTCTTCAGGGCTCCCCTCAGACCCACCACCCTCATGGTGTGCGGTCCGGGCCCTCTCCCTCTCACTGTGCTCACGCTCCCAGTCACTCTTCTGCCACAGGATCATGTTATCCCTAAGCTTGGACTGGGTGTCTGACTCACTCACTGGGATGTCTCTCTCCTTACATAACCGTACCAACTCTTGCATACTGTACTTAAACAGGCTACAAAGGTTAAAAGGAGATTCCATCTTGACAGGATGCTCACAGACACGTGCAACACAGGGGACTTAACTGTCAGAGCTGAAGCAAGAGCACACGGTTCAAAAGTATTTCAGCAAGCTCCCTACTAAAGAGAACTCACACTAATCTGTCCAGGCAACACACCATTCATCCACTCACACCCTCCCCTCGGACCGGTAAGGTAGTTTTTACCACCCCTGATTTCTCAACCTGACCACACGTGACACAGGTACCAAACTCTGGGAGCAGGGCAGGGGACAAATGTACTGGACACTCTTTGGAAAAAGAAATACTAGAACTTCAAAGGACAATAATCCCCAACATGTAATTATCTAAAATGCAGAGCTTTGAAGTGTGGCCTGTTGCCACTGCAGTACAACGCAAACACAAATCCGGATCCTCACCGCCTGCCACCAATGTTAGAAACGGGACCCTGGCCGGCCAAGACTCGCGTCGAGGTCAGTCAGGGATCGCTATTTCTAAGTGTCAGGGCAAGGGAGTCACACACCAAGAGAACCCCTCTCTCGCCCTCTAGGTAACGTGGCGCGAGCAGTCAAGGCTAAACTTGGAGGCTATGTAGGTTAAGTGTTTGCGCGCGCACTCAGTAACAACCCCAAGGCCCACCACAAAGAAAAGACTCCACACAAGGTTATATAAAAAATAGCCTTTGTATTATATCAAAAACACATTAGATAAAACATACATTTGGTTACACTGTGCCAACAGGCACGGGCAGAATTTACAAGGGGGATATTTACAAGACAGGGCCACCTGGACCACTGTCAGGAATCATCACTTTTTAGGAATAGTAATTAGCACATAGAATACTTTTAGAATCAAAATAGAACGTGTATCACAAATTAACACACAACCAGTAATTACTGGTAAAGCATAAGAACCTCCTACGCAACCCTAACCACCTTAGGCAACTATTGCGCAGGGAACAAAAGACCTCAACTAGCAACACCTGTACTAGGAGAAAAGCCACCCCCTAGGAATCACCAACATCTAGGGGCATAAGCATAGGCACATTACACATGATGCATTAACATTCAGCGGTGTAGGGAAGAAAGACACATGATGGATCCAAACACATTCAGAGGTGCGAGCACAAGACAACACATGATGCAGTACCTACATTCAGCGGTGTATGCAAGGAAAGACACATGATGCTTCAGAACACATTCAGCGGTGCGAGCACAAGCAATTGCGCAAAACTTCACATGAGCCACAACCTGTGGCAGTCCCTGTGTCCAAAGTCAGGGGCAGGCTATAATAAGCCAAAAAGTACACCCAGCCTAAACGTAGCAACTGTCCACTAAGTGCTGGACAGTTGTAAATACCAAGGGTGTGAGCGTTGGAGCCTCGTGGGCTCAGGAACAACAATGGGGCCAAAGGAAATAGGCAATTAGAGCTCCAGCGCTCTAAATCAAGGACAATGCCCTCAGAGCCTCTCTCAGGGCTCTCTCCCGATGTGGGCCATGAGCCTCGCTGGGCTCGGCAACAACTGCGGGTTCAAGAGCTTCTCAGGGCTCAAAGAACAAAGAATGGCCCCTCTCGTTGGAGTCCCTCACGGGGGACTCGAAAATAGAAAATGCCCCCTGAAGCCCTCGGGCTTCAATACAACAGTGCGCGCAAACTCGCGCTACGGGGGAGGGGCGGACACCGGCAATGCGTCCCGACGCCCCTCTCCCTTCTCAGGCACTCACCGGGTCTCTGGGGCTGGAGGCGTCTCCTCGGCGGCCGGCGCAAGGCTCTCCTTCACTCGGGGAGCCTCGAGGACAGAGCCGGCTGCTCCTCTCGCCTCTCGCCTGGCCTTGTCTTCTCTCCCTCCGCCTGACTTCCGCCGGGGCCGCCAATGGCAGCGCAGCCCTGGGGGTCAGGAGGCGGGACTTCCGGGTCGCTGCAGGCAGCGCGGCGGTCCGGCAACAGCTTTCACTCCTCCTCGGCTGCGGCGGTGATCACGGGCAATGCCGGGTGGGCACCGGCTTCAATCAATGCAAAACTCCACGGGGCAATGCCGGGTGGCACCGGCCTTCGATTCAAGAATAAAGCGAGGTGGCACTCGTTACTCGCCGCGAATCGGCAGATCAGGCGGCCAAATGCCGGGTGGGCACCGGCTGTGCACAACAGCGCTCCCCAGCGCTAGGACCATCAATAAAGCGCTCTCAAGCGCTCCAGGTGAAGCGAAGCGCTTCCAGGCACTAGGGCAAGTCCAAAGCGCTCCCAGGCGCTGGGAACACAAGCACAGCGCTCTCAGCTGCCCTCAGCAGGGCAGAGTTCCAGCAAAGGTCCTTAGGTAGGCAGGGGGGCAAGGCTGGGCCAGGGGCCAGCTCACTGGCCCTCCAGGCAGGGAGGCAGTCCAAGTGGCGGTTCCTCCTGGCCCCAGCAGCAGCAGCAGCCCCCTCAAGATCCTAGAAGAGAACAACTTCAGTGGGGACACAGCCCCATTTTTATACACTGAAATCCTTTGTCACAATGTGCAGGGTGGGGGAGAAACCAGTTGCAACTGGTTCTGGAGCACTCTTGATGGCCCAACCACCCATTTCATTCACAGGGGAGGCTAGGGTCGTTAGACACACCACAGGGGGGCGGAGCCAGCATTGTGTGGGGAAAACCCAGCCCATCCAGGACACAGGTACACTCCTCCCACACATCACTCATGCTAATCTCCCACTCACCACCGGGCAGACCCATCCAGACTTCCTGGAGCCTGGCATGCCAGCCAGCTCCAGCCAATCACGCTCCAGCACCCTCACTGCACACATATCTCAAGGTCCAGAAGTAGCACTTCCCAACTAGACACACACATGCCGCAGACACCATCTTGCAGCATTCACTCTCACGAGTTTACACATACCAAACTCGAGCCTGCACTCCCCACGCATCAGGAACTACCAGGGACACACACATTCCCCATGCATTCCTATGGGAGGGCAGGCCAGCCATATTACACGCACGCACTTTCACTCTGGGACCCAGGGAAAAGGTGCGCCAAGCCAGAAATCATGAACGCCAGATCGCCATCAAAAGCAAAAAGTTCAGGGGTTAACCAGCCATAAGGGCCCGGGTCCAACACAATATCATAATTAAATAAGCAATAAATCATGCAAATTCATATTCTATTTTATATGATATAAAAACCAACATCTTAAATAGCACCTCCGCTTTTTACTGCAAACTAACCTCATTCTGACAATTCAAGAAGCACACAGGTTATTAAATAAAAACCCCTGTCTTTACATTATGCAAGAGATCACCTGAGTTACAATTCATCGTTTGCACGCGTGGTCAAAGCATAGCCCTCCCAAATCAACCTAAATATCCGAAGTACCCCTATCCTTTTGGCGTAGGCCTCTTCAAGTTCTTGTATTATATTTTTTGCAAAATATTTCATGACAAAACAAAACTGATAGAAATAATGGCAAATAGACAGAGCTTAACTTGTTACTATGTACATAGGGAGCTCACTTTTGTTTAACTAGACCAGGTCCCACCAAACATCTCTAAATTGTTTAGTGGACAGCGGATGAAACCTTTTGGTTTAAATTGTCCTAGCGAAACCACTTCCCTAAAATACCTCAATGTTTGAAGCTGGGCAGTTCCCCTTCTCAATCTAGAAGGAAAGACACTTTAGAACTTTGCTAGAGTAAATCTCCAAACATTCATAGGGGAGGAGTTGGCTAGATTAACATTTGTGAATGGCACCGAACACAGAAGTTTTTTTTAAAAAACTATCAGGACAAATGATGCAATCATTGTCCACTACCCACACAATGCGTATAGGGCCATATTTATCAAAATGTAATGCAGCGCAGCAAGTCACCTTGCTGTGCTGTGTCACAGGGAAAGGACAGGCATGCTCTTTATTTATCTGTTTTCCCAGTGCTGTTGTGCAATGTGCTGCCTAGCCCACACACAAGCACTCTTTCACCATGGTGCAAGGGTACCTGTGTTGGAAGCAGGATTTTTTTTGTGCTGAAAGGGGCGCCTTCACACACAAAAACAACCTCTGAGGCAATTTCCTCTTTCTAAGTGTGCTGCAGAATGCAGCACACATAGAAAGAGGAAATAACGAAGATAAATAAACATATATCTCCTCCCCTGTGATAGTAAATCTGATAATTCATCAAAATCCTTGGGTGTTGCACGGAAACACGCCCGCACACCCCATGGAATACCTCCCTGGGGCAGGTAACGCAAAGCGTTGCGTGACTCTGAATTTACCGAGACGATCAGTGCCCCGCAAGGGGTCCTTGCATGGCTTGATAAATCACATCTTAAGTGTTGCATTGCTTTAGGAACACGTTGCCTGGTGCAAAAACAACACAAATCTTTGATAAATATGGCCTTTACTTTACTGGTGGAGATCTCTCCACAGTCTTGCAGAATAATTCAGAAATACATTTTGGAGTACATAAAGTATTGCTTTAGAACACTTTCATGCACTCTTAACTGCCTTTATAAATTAGCCCGAAAACTAAATTGGAAACATATTGGCAGTATTCAGGGATTAATCTTATACAATTGGTGCAGATAGCAATGACTATGCCCTGTTTTCGAATTTAGCTATAACAATAAAGTATGATATTGTGGGGTCAATTCACAAAGGTATGGAAGAGTCAAAATGTATTTTGAGAATTAGACCCTTGGTAAAGAAATGTACTACAATATAAACAATCAGTAGCCTTCTGTGAATATTTGGCAGGAGTACATGATACCATTGTTATCTGGTGCTTTATTTTCATGTTAGTAAATGGCGTTTTGAATAAAGGTCACAATGTTGTTACTAAAAAATAAGGCCTACAATACACTAAAGCAGAACTTTTAAGATAATTGACATGTGAATAGAACTGTTTATTGAATTATGCAAACCTTATTAATTTTTCAACTTAACCGTTAAAAATTATCCAGAGTAGAAAGAATAATTTGCCTTTCACGGCATGCACATTTTTCCTGAGTGTAATGTACATGTAAAAGGCAGGACTGCATTTGAAATATTAGCTCCCCCTAGGACTACTCACCAATGATTACAGTATTTTACTGATAAATGTTCTGTCCCACAACATGTGAGCTGTCATGATTTTAGCTAAAGATAAGCATTATCCATTTGAATGCTCTCCATTGCTGGAATGTGGATTCATTTTACAAAAATACAAGGCCACATTTTTATACAGAAAATAAAAGGCTCTCCCTTGGAAGTGTATGTTCTCAGCCTCTCACTGTATGTTAAAGTATACAGAAGGGATGGATGTAATGCTTAAGGTAATCTCAGCCACTGGTAATTACTTGCACAGAATGCCACTTCAGTTTGGACCCAGCTATACTCAACTCAGTCTTGACCATTCTCCAAAGGGAATAGTCTAACCCAGTGCCTAATTTGTGCTGGTGGTTTCCGCTGCTCAGAACCAGCACATAATTGTAAGCGCTGGCTCTCGTGACAGTGCACCACATGATGGTGCTGTTTTGAGTTGAGTACAACAACCATGTTTATTAAGTCAATATACATTTAAAATGAATGATCCCAGCCTCTAATATTGTCAGATTAGCTTTGTGTGGGCTGTAATGGTCTCAATTGTCAAACTTGAAAGAGTGCAATGGTTAGTTGTTCTGTTAGTGTAGCCATTGGCAGCACTGGCAGGGTATAGGTGGTGCACGCTGCACTGGCCTTCCGAAAAGCGACCTGGCACTTAATTTTTTACAAATTAAGCACTGGTCCAGCCCAAACTGCCAAGGCAGGTCCTTTCCTGAACCAGAACACAAGCAACCCAGGAATGGTTTCATCCTTGTAATGGGCTCATCAGCCAGGTATAGTTGGATTCTAGTGACACAGTGCATGGGACCCACGACTGGGCATACGAGTATCACTTAGGGTGACATATGAAAGTAAACAAAAAGTGATGGATGGAATACTTGAATTATTCTCAGCCACTGACAATTACTTAGGCCACTCTTCAATCCATTGTTATTTTGCATGCCAGGCCACCTCAGTTTGGACCCCGCTACATGCAAATCAGTCTTGACCCTGCTCCATTGGGAACAATTCAACCTGAACTGCCAAGCCAGGTCCTCTCAGAACTACAATACAAGCAACCCTGAACCGGTTTCACCCTGGTTTTTTATGCTCTTTCAATTTATTGGCATGCGCCAATGGCCTAGACAAAGATGAATGTTGCCTCACATTGTGGGGGCAAACTCAAACTGTTGAAGTTACCATCAAAATGTGCCATATTGGACATGTACATCCACATGGTCCCGACATTTTTATTTTTATTTTATATTTTATTATTTCCATTATTTTCTTTTGCCACGTATACAAAAAAATTCCTCCCTTCTCTTTTATCCAATAGGTAAATGAGGTCTGCAAGGGATACATACCACTATTGGGGACGCTGCTTTCCTGTTGGACCTGGCTGGAGCTGCTGCTTGCTGCTAAGGGCTGCCATACACCCACGACTTGCGGAACCCGCTTCGCGGGTCCCGCTGCGGAATTAACTCACCGCTCACCGGCTGTTCGTGTTCTCCTGCCTGGCTGCTCTGTGGGGGCGTGTGAGGCTTCAGGGCTGCGAGCGTGAGGCTGAGTCACCTGGCCCCGCTCTCCCTGAACGCCCCGCCCCCACCTTCCAACAATTAAAAAGGCACCTGGACTCTCCCCTCTTGGGACGCTGCTTTCCTGTTGGACCTGGCTGGAGCTGCTGCTTGCTGCTAAGGGCTGCCATACACCCACGACTTGCGTAACCCGCTTCGCGGGTCCCGCTGCGGAATTAACTCACCGCTCACCGGCTGTTCGTGTTCTCCTGCCTGGCTGCTCTGTGGGGGCGTGTGAGGCTTCAGGGCTGCGAGCGTGAGGCTGAGTCACCTGGCCCCGCTCTCCCTGAACGCCCCGCCCCCACCTTCCAACAATTAAAAAGGCACCTGGACTCTCCCCTCTTGGGACGCTGCTTTCCTGTTGGACCTGGCTGGAGCTGCTGCTTGCTGCTAAGGGCTGCCATACACCCACGACTTGCGGAACCCGCTTTGCGGGTCCCACTGCGGAATTAACTCACCGCTCACCGGCTGTTCGTGTTCTCCTGCCTGGCTGCTCTGTGGGGGCGTGTGAGGCTTCAGGGCTGCGAGCGTGAGGCTGAGTCACCTGGCCCCGCTCTCCCTGAACGCCCCGCCCCCACCTTCCAACAATTAAAAAGGCACCTGGACTCTCCCCTCTTGGGACGCTGCTTTCCTGTTGGACCTGGCTGGAGCTGCTGCTTGCTGCTAAGGGCTGCCATACACCCACGACTTGCGGAACCCGCTTCGCGGGTCCCGCTGCGGAATTAACTCACCGCTCACCGGCTGTTCATGTTCTCCTGCCTGGCTGCTCTGTGGGGGCGTGTGAGGCTTCAGGGCTGCGAGCGTGAGGCTGAGTCACCTGGCCCCGCTCTCCCTGAACGCCCCGCCCCCACCTTCCAACAATTAAAAAGGCACCTGGACTCTCCCCTCTTGGGACGCTGCTTTCCTGTTGGACCTGGCTGGAGCTGCTGCTTGCTGCTAAGGGCTGCCATACACCCACGACTTGCGGAACCCGCTCCGCGGGTCCCGCTGCGGAATTAACTCACCGCTCACCGGCTGTTCGTGTTCTCCTGCCTGGCTGCTCTGTGGGGGCGTGTGAGGCTTCAGGGCTGCGAGCGTGAGGCTGAGTCACCTGGCCCCGCTCTCCCTGAACGCCCCGCCCCCACCTTCCAACAATTAAAAAGGCACCTGGACTCTCCCCTCTTGGGACGCTGCTTTCCTGTTGGACCTGGCTGGAGCTGCTGCTTGCTGCTAAGGGCTGCCACACACCCACGACTTGCGGAACCCGCTTCGCGGGTCCCGCTGCGGAATTAACTCACCGCTCACCGGCTGTTCGTGTTCTCCTGCCTGGCTGCTCTGTGGGGGCATGTGAGGCTTCAGGGCTGCGAGCGTGAGGCTGAGTCACCTGGCCCCGCTCTCCCTGAACGCCCCGCCCCCACCTTCCAACAATTAAAAAGGCACCTGGACTCTCCCCTCTTGGGACGCTGCTTTCCTGTTAGACCTGGCTGGAGCTGCTGCTTGCTGCTAAGGGCTGCCATACACCCACGACTTGCGGAACCCGCTTCGCGGGTCCCGCTGCGGAATTAACTCACCGCTCACCGGCTGTTCGTGTTCTCCTGCCTGGCTGCTCTGTGGGGGCGTGTGAGGCTTCAGGGCTGCGAGCGTGAGGCTGAGTCACCTGGCCCCGCTCTCCCTGAATGCCCCGCCCCCACCTTCCAACAATTAAAAAGGCACCTGGACTCTCCCCTCTTGGGACGCTGCTTTCCTGTTGGACCTGGCTGGAGCTGCTGCTTGCTGCTAAGGGCTGCCATACACCCACGACTTGCGGAACCCGCTTCGCGGGTCCCGCTGCGGAATTAACTCACCGCTCACCGGCTGTTCGTGTTCTCCTGCCTGGCTGCTCTGTGGGGGCGTGTGAGGCTTCAGGGCTGCGAGCGTGAGGCTGAGTCACCTGGCCCCGCTCTCCCTGAACGCCCCGCCCCCACCTTCCAACAACACGCCCCATTGGTCTTGGCCCATAAATATCAGTGAGAGACGCTGCGCGGGAGCGCGCGGGAGCGCCCAGGGCTAAGACCGGGCAAAGAGCGGGCCGTTTGAGGCCGTTCGAGGACTGAGAGGACTGGACTGGCCCACCCCTCTTGGCTCAATATTTTTTGGTAGCTTAAATATCAATTGAGGGGAATCAGACCTATCTTTGTCATAGTGCTACAGTGCTATGGATCCAAGGGTAACCCGTAGCAAGTCCTCTAAACGCGGGTCACAAATTTGTGGCCCCATGGATGATTTCATAACCCGCACTAACATAGCCATAGACGACGAAATAACTAAGCTCCAAGCCCGGGTCTCGCTTGAACTAGATGCCGCTAGAAGACTGTCCCAAGTAATCGCACTTTCCAAGAAATCCTCCCTAGGCCATATAGCCACTTCTGTTACCCCTGAGCGCTTAGCTCGCCCACATTGCATAGTCGCCCAGGTAGATGTCCACCACTCACCGACCCCGGCTATTCACCAACCTGCCTTAGGAAGCAAGGATGAGGAGACTTTATTGACACCTCTTAGTGCACACATCCCTGCTCCCATTGTATCCCTCCCGAATCTGTCTCAGAATATCTCTAGGGGCAAACAACCAAAGAGGAAACGCAATTCTCGCTCAGCTTATTTCCGTAAGAAAGCGAAAATTGCTGTTCCAAAAGATCTGCCCACGAATAACATCACAGCATCTAATGCGGGAGCTGAGTTTGCCCCTAATACCCAGTTATGTAGTGAGGGTCAGGGAAAAAATCCATCCATTCCCCTCCTTAATACCACAGCAGGCGAGGACCTTGAAGTAGGTGGGCTAACTAATACCAATAAAGAACTTATTGAGGTGGTTTGGGACACACTTAAAAAACTTTTGTCACCTCTGGACCTAAGACTATCAAGGATAGAAAATAACTTGTTAGAAATGGAGAAGAGCATTATCGCGCTGGCCACTCTTGGGTTAAAAAGTCTGGAAAACCAGGGCATTATTGCAGCTGACCCAATGCCACAACCTACCGCACCTCAAATCAATCTAGCTTCAGTACCATCTATAATAAAACCTGTTCCAAAACCTAGGACAGTCACGGTGGAGCAAGCTCGCCTTAAACCAAAGGCTTCTCCACGAGGCTCCACACGTACCTCGCAACATCCTAAACATGAAACATCAATTAGACCGACTCCTAGTGAAACCCAGGTCCCTCCAGTCAAAGACAACTTTAGAGGTGGCTACATTGACCTTCCCCCAGAGGCAAACGACTATGTCGTTGCCTTGACGGGAGTTCCAACGTTAGGTAATGGCCAATCTGAAAATCACTGGTCACTTAAAAATAAAATAATGCACTGGTTGAATGTCAACAGACCCATCCCCAATGGCAGAAGAAGTAGGGTATTGATGGTTCGCAGAACCCCCTGGGTAGGGCCAACGCTGAAATCTAGTCCAGGGGACTGCATAGTAGTGACCTTCGAAGATCCACACACGGCGCACCACATTTGTAGTTGGCCCAGTAATGATGACTCTTTAGTCAAACCCAAGCTACTATCCTTTTTCTATCCTCCCCGACCAAGCTGTAACCAGGGGGACAATTGGACATTGGTCCAGCACCACCAACGGCCAAATAAGTCCTGGGGCCACAGGGAGACCCTGCTACATTGGAATGGGCTCTCTACCTATAATAGATTTGGTGGTTTAGAGGAGGTGGATTGACTCCCTGTGCAAGTAGCCAAGCAACCCCGAAGAGAATTTTTAACTTTTCAAAGGCATTATTCCATTGATTGTCCTGCTTCTGAATCTGTATCAAGCCGTGTAGGACGAACCAACAACGCAAGGATTGATGGGGTGGCTACATCTTCGCATATAATAGCAAATAGTGACAGGGAAGATTGGCCAAACCCTCTCTGTGTAACCCCCCTTGCACCTATTTCTTTTGAACAGTCGGATCCTGTTTGCCTTGCTCCTTATGTGACCTCGAGTCTCCAGCAAATCGAGCCACTTGTGAGGTCTACAAAACCTGTGGGTGCGATTGTTCCTTCTACGCCTAAGCCTATTGATCCCACCTAGGTCTTTCCATCAGCTGACTTTGTCTTAAAAATTTTATCTTGGAATGTGGCTGGTCTTGGTCGTAACTTTGACATCCCCGAATGGAACGACTTCGTGGAACCCTTTCACATCTGCCTGTTTCAGGAAACTTGGTGCTTGGAGCCAAGACACCGAGTGGGATTTTCCACCTTTTTTATCCCCGCAGTCCAGGAACAAGGGTCCAAAGGTCGCCCGTCAGGCGGCCTTATTATATGGATTAGTATTGCTCTGGGCTTCAGGGTAAAAGAAAGAAACACCCAATCCTCGGATCTCCAGTGGCTAACGATAACACACAAAGGGGGAAGAAGTATGGAAGTCTTTAACATCTACCTGAGGGGTGCCAAAGGCGGTGCATCTCACCTACCATCTACAGGTCTAAACCACAACCTAGCTGCCTGCGATGCAGACTCCCATATAATGCTTGTAGGGGACTTCAACTGCTGTTTTGAGCCCTTGGCCAGTGAAGATATCTTGGACACTTTTGAGGAGGACACCAGGAGAGGTATTCCCATCCTGAATCTTGACCCGATTCCCAAATGGTCGCAAAATGCAATAGAGATCAATGCCTTATGCATGGAGCATAATTTGCGACCGACAAATGGCCGATCTAAATCTGACCATATGGGCGCTCACACCTACAATAGACAAGACCATACGTCTAGGATTGATTATATCATGCTCAATTACAACCTTTGGCAGCACCACCTAGATATGGAGGTTATAGTATCGGGCGATAGCGACCACAACCCCTTATCGCTATCTATTTCATCTCCTTGGCAGGCTGGAAGGCAAGGCCTAACCAGCCATAAGTGGAAATCCTCCCATGAATTAGTCCCCACAAATTGTAGCAGGCGCTTAAAGTGGGCAAAAGTCCTAGCCGATGATACTAGGATGGCCCAAGCTGGGACAATTTTGGAAGAGGTGGAGCCCCGGATGTCCACCTTAAGCGAAACCAATAACAAGATCCTACCTCTATTCATTGAGACTGTACTGGCATTGAGTGACTTATTTATTGTTCCCCAAACCACTCGAAGGGGTCTTTCGAAATCATTGCCCAAACAGTCAGATAAGTGGTATACTCCAAAATGTCGTGAGGCTAAGAAGGAACTTGTTGCGGCATTAAAATCCAAAGACGCAGTTGCTATTAGGGCTGCCAGAAAATTCTACAAAAAAACGATAATTGAAGCTAAGCAGATTCATGATTTTAATTTTTGGGGAGATCTAGTAGAGGCCAGTACTAGGAAGGATGCTAAGAGGTTTTGGGACCTATTAAGATCCAGGGAAAAGCCCATTAACCAGCAGCTAACTTGTAACATTATAGGGGGTGCATGGTTTGACCACTTTTCACAACTGTACTAAGCATGGGCGGAAAATCCGTTACGCTCGCGGATTTTGCGGATTTTCGGGAAATCCGCAATCCGCGAGATTTGCGGATTTCCCGCAAAATCCGCAAATTCGCACGCAGCGGATTTTTTTGGCGGCGCGCGGCGTTGGTGATACAATTTTTGCGGCGCGCGGCGTTTATCATCGTTTGCCGAGTTGTTTTTTTCGATAGTTTGCGAGTGCTGCGCCATTTTGGATCTTGCTGTGTGATCCCGCGGGAATTGGCGAGCGCGATTACGTCATCGCGGCTTGCCAGCGATAGTTTGTCAACGCGAGTACGGCGAGATCACGTCTCGCGGTACTTCGCAATTGCGAGATTTGAGATGCGGCGAGCGAAAATATAAATTTGCAATTCTGCACAAGAAATCCACCAGCAAGCAGCATAAACCTTCTAGAAATTATGATTTTTATCTGAATAACTCCTTAGTTTGACATTTGCCTGCACTTTTTTAGCGAGGAGTCCATTTTGGGGAGGGGGGCAGGGGGGTGGGAGGAAGGAAGTGCCCCACAGTCTTCAACTTCCTGTTCCTGTTCAGCAGGCTCCTCCCAGTGCTTTGTCCATCTCCTGGTCACTTTTCATTTGGTCTGGAGCTGGAAGGATTACTTTTTGTGGATGCTGCTGGATATTTGGATTTGAGGCCTTTTTGACTTTCTTTGGATCACTGTTGGATTAGAAATTTTACAAGTAAGTTTGTTTGGGGCAATACAGTTGCTGCAATTAAAATTTTGGAATTTTCGATTTTTGGGCTGTTTTGGGGCCTTTTGCCCAGGGGTACTCAGTGGTGGGTGGACTGAGTCTTTCTGTGGGGTGTCTTGAATTTAAACATCATGGAGGGGCTGGATGGCTTGGGATTGTGCTTATTTTTCAGTGATTTTCGTTTTTTTGGGCTGTACTTGTGGCCTTTTCACCAGGGGTAGTGAGTGTTGCATGGGCCTAGTCTTTCTGTGGGGTGTCTTGAATTTAAACATCATGGAGGGCATGGATGGAATGGGATTGTGCTGATTTTTCTGTGTTTTTCGATTTTTGACCTGTTGTTGGGGCCTTGACCAGGGGCAGTGAGTGGTGCATGGGCCTAGTCTTTCTGTGGGCTGTCTTGAACTTTAACATCATGGAGGGCATGGATGGAATGGGATTGTGCTGATTTTGCAGTGTTTTTCGATTTTTGGGGGTGTTCATGGGGAGGGACATGCCATGTGGCTGGTGGCCATTTTGAGTGCAGCTACAGGCACTGGCCATGTGCTGGCAGGCAAGTGGCCATTTTGAATGCAGGCTTTGTTGTTAGGCCTCCAACCATTTTGCCTACTTTTCAACCTTTATTTATGCCCAGGGGTAGTGAGTCTTGCATGGGCCTAGTCTTTCTGTGGGTTGTCTTGAATTTAAACATCATGGAGGCCATGGATGGAATGGGATTGTGCTGATTTTGCAGTGTTTTTCGATTTTTGGGGGTGTTCATGGGGAGGGACATGCCATGTGGCTGGTGGCCATTTTGAGTGCAGCTACAGGCACTGGCCATGTGCTGGCAGGCAAGTGGCCATTTTGAATGCAGGCTTTGTTGTTAGGCCTCCAACCATTTTGCCTACTTTTCAACCTTTATTTATGCCCAGGGGTAGTGAGTCTTGCATGGGCCTAGTCTTTCTGTGGGTTGTCTTGAATTTAAACATCATGGAGGCCATGGATGGAATGGGATTGTGCTGATTTTGCAGTGTTTTTCGATTTTTGGGGGTGTTCATGGGGAGGGACATGCCATGTGGCTGGTGGCCATTTTGAGTGCAGCTACAGGCACTGGCCATGTGCTGGCAGGCAAGTGGCCATTTTGAATGCAGGCTTTGTTGTTAGGCCTCCAACCATTTTGCCTACTTTTCAACCTTTATTTATGCCCAGGGGTAGTGAGTCTTGCATGGGCCTAGTCTTTCTGTGGGTTGTCTTGAATTTAAACATCATGGAGGGCATGGATGGAATGGGATTGTGCAGATTTTTCAGTGTTTTTCGATTTTTGGGGGTGTTCATGGGGAGGGACATGCCATGTGGCTGGTGGCCATTTTGAGTGCAGCTACAGGCACTGGCCATGTGCTGGCACTGGCAGGCAAATGGCCATTTTGAATGCAGGCTTTGTTGTTAGGCCTCCAACCATTTTGCCTACTTTTCAACCTTTATTTATGCCCAGGGGTAGTGAGTCTTGCATGGGCCTAGTCTTTCTGTGGGTTGTCTTGAATTTAAACATCATGGAGGCCATGGATGGAATGGGATTGTGCAGATTGTTCAGTGATTTTCGTTTTTGGGGCCTGTACTTGTGGCCTTTTCACCAGGGGTATTTGAGTCTAGCATGGGCCTAGTCTTTCTGTGGGCTGTCTTCAACTTAAACATCATGGAGGGCATGGATTGAATGGGATTGTGCTGATTTTTCTGTGTTTTTCGATTTTTGACCTGTTGTTGGGGCCTTGGCCAGGGGTAGTGAGTGGTGCATGGGCCTAGTCTTTCTGTGGGGTGTCTTGAATTTAAACATCATGGAGGGCATGGATGGAATGGGATTGTGCTGATTTTGCAGTGTTTTTCGATTTTTGGGGGTGTTCATGGGGACAGGCCATGTGGGTGGGGGCCATTTTGAGTGCTGGTACAGGCAGGCCCTGGCCATGTGCTAGGAGGCAAGTGGCCATTTTGAATGCAGGCTTTGTTGTTAGGCCTCCAACCATTTTGCCTACTTTTCAACCTTTATTTATGCCCAGGGGTACTAGTGAGTCTTGCATGGGCCTAGTCTTTCTGTGGGTTGTCTTGAATTTAAACATTATGGAGGGCATGGATGGATTGGGATTGTGCTGATTTTGCAGTGTTTTTCGATTTTTTTTGTGCTCTATAACTGAACTGATGTTCTTCTGTCTTCCATTTTTTTTAGGTGCACAAGACTCAAGAGAACCACCAGTGCCAGGAAGAAGTCCTGCAGCGGTGTGTGTGTGTGCAGCATAACGTCACGCGACGTCACGTCTGGCCTCAGACAACTCTACAATTCGTGCAACTGTGGCCTGCTGTCTGACCTGCTCTGAAGAAGATGGCCCCGCCCCCAAAGAAAGTTCTCCGTAGCTCCTCTAGCAAGAAAGTTGCTAGTAAGGAGCAGAAGAAGCAAGTTACCAAGGAGGCTGGTGTGCCACCCGCCACGTTTTTTGGGAGCAAAAAAAAAAGTACGCCTGCAGCAGCAGGTTCTGCTGGGGACCAAGCTGGGAGCAGCACCCCTGCTCCATTGGGTTCAGTGCCTCCACCACCACGCCAACTTAAGTCAAAGCCCTTGAGTGCTTCAGAGGCAGTCAGTGTACTTCTCCAATCACCATCGACCAGTGATGTTGGCTCATCGCAAGAAAGTAGCAGCAATGTCCCTGAATCAACACAGGTTGTTGTAACTCATCTGACAAGTGTTGAACAACCACAGCCGCAACAACAACACCATGTGCAAGTACACGCCCAAGTACATGTGGAAGGAGAGGCAGCAAAAGGAGATGAGCAAGCAAAGGTGCATGGAGGTTCACAAGTGCCCACAATAGTTGTTCCTCCCGAAGTAGGGGCACATCAGGAAATCGACAATGAAGCCGAGGTATCATTGGAAGTCACTCCTCCTGATGATCATTCATTGTCTTCCACATCCCTAGCAAGGAAAAGATCAAGGGGGGTGTCTACATCTTCTTCAAGCCCACCTCGTTCTGATGCAAGTGATCTGTCTTGGGAACCACAACTGCGGTCTGACAGTGAGGCACACCATGATCTGACACCGGTACCTAAGCGTAAAAGGAAGGTCGTCCAAAAACTCAAACCTATGGAGTGTGATGAGGCTCAACAAGAAGTGACAGATACTGCTGGTGATGAAGCCTCTCACGATGACGACGAGCCAGTCATCACAAAGGTCACTGCAGCCCCACCGGGCATGCAGCAAAGAGACATTTTGACCCTATCCCGAGAAGCTGCTGAGCGTGATGATGATGTCGGCGAGGAGGCAATGGAAATGGAATCATTAGATTTGGAGTTAAGTAGTACACCAAAACCTACCGCTTCCATATTTCTTCGCAAGAAGGTACCCACCTCGTCCTCGACCTCAATTCGTGGTGGTGAAAGTGCAAAACGTACTGAAGTTCGGCAATCCACATCCTCCACTTCATCTGGCATTAGCAGCAGGACCACCACCACCAGTATCGCCGCCTCCTCCGGCCCCCGAAGACATTTCAAGTCTCCAGTTTGGGACTTCTTTAGTGTTTGCCCAAAAAAGGAAAACGTAGCCATTTGTAGCCTTTGTAAGCTTCGATTTAGTCGTGGTAAGCTTGGTTCTAACTATGGTACCGGAGGCCAGAGAGGTCATCTTGAGAGAAGGCACGCTGTCCAATGGTTTCCGCACCTAGAGGCGGTCAAGAAAGCCGGAATTGCACGTAATGAAAACGTTGATTTTTCATCTGCTGATGACGAGGAGGTAGAAGAAGACGATTCAAACACTTCACTTACACCCAGTTCCCATGTAAGCAGCACACCCCATGGGAGCCACACTAAGAGTGTGGGAGAGAGTGAGACATCAATGCGGAAAAGTTCATCAGCGAGCGTAACTGGGTCGAAGAGATCATCATCATCCCGTAAATCATTGGTCCAGGGCAACATTAAAAAGATGTTGTTTACAGAAGCGCAATATGAACGCAACCACCCAATGACCCGTCTGTATAACACTAAGCTGGCTAAAATGCTAGCTCTGGACCTTCTCCCTTTTTCTTTTGTAGAAGGGGTTGGTTTTCTAGAATTAGTGACAGCGCTCTGCCCTAAATGGAAGGTTCCTAGCCGGTTCTATTTTGCCCGAGTTGCGGTTCCAGCACTACATGAAGATGTTCTGAAGGTGATTGGGGCAGCTTTGCAGAAGAGTGCTGTTCACACTATACATCTGACAACAGACATGTGGACCAGTGGCGCAGGCGCTGATTACATGTGCATCACTGCACACTGGGTCTCTTTTTCAGGGGCTAAAGCAAAGCTAAACTCAGGTGTTGACACTAACATTGTTTTTAAAGGTGCTCGGAAACATGCAACACTAGCCATGTTTGGTTATGAGAAACGTCACACAGCAGAAAACATTTTGGATGTCTTTAACACAAAGGTCCTTAACTGTCTGTCCCCACTAAAACGCAAGGTTGGTTATGTTTCCACGGACAATGGCGCCAATATAGTTAAGGCCATGAGGGACGGTTACTATTTCAGAGTGCCGTGTTTGGCGCACTGTATAAACCTGGTTGTCCAAAAATTCTTGGGTAATAAAGGCAGTGCAGCGTACAGTGTATTGGACACCTGCCGAAAAATGTGCAAGCATTTCAGCCATTCTTTTAAGGCCCGGAAGCAGCTGAGGAGCCTGCTATATCAACATCAAATGCCAGTGAAAGCACTCATCCAGGAGGTGGTAACACGTTGGAACTCAACCTTCTACATGCTTGAGCGTCTGTATGAGCAGTATACGGAACTCGATCAATATTTCCTTAAAGAGGGTGCAGAGGAGCTGAGGATGGGTGGGCCGCAATGGAACATAGTTGAAAGCCTGACACGCATGCTTCGTCCTTTTGAGTTCTTCACGCGTGCAGTCAGCAAGGAGGACTCTAATTTGGGAAAAGCTATCCCATTGTTGTACATGCTGGAGGACCAACTGAAGGAGGTGTGTTCTGTGTTTGGAAAAGATAAAAACCAAGACTCTTTGCTTCTGGCCGAGCAATTATTAGAGCTCCTACAAGGTGATGAACGTCTTAAAAAGATCCACTCAGAACAGCATTACATTTGTGCTACTATTCTGGATCCACACTACAAAAAGGCGCTGGCAGGCCAAGCATTCTTTCCTTTTGATGATGAACATGTTCTAAAGTACAAACGTTGGCTAGCCTTGTCAGCCAAGAAGTTTGAAACAGAACGGCTGGAAATTGAAGGAAATGGCAGTACATCAGCAGGCCATCCCCAGTCAAAACAATCCACTTCTGCACCTGTGGCTGTGGCACAAGTGACCTCTCAGCCGTTAAAGACACCGGCAACCGGATCATCTGCACGAAAGACAACAGAAACATTGGAGGCTGAAGAGGATTGGCTAGCTCTGCGTGGGTTTGGTTCTCAAAAGGTCAGAGGCACAGCAAGAGCTAAGCAAAGTGGAGGAACCTTGGATGAGGACCTTGAGTCGATGGTGAAGGACTATCTGAATGACTCAACAGAGGTCTATGTTAATTCTGACCCATTGGCGTATTGGCATGGGAAAAAAGAATTGTGGCCACAGCTCACCAACCTGGCTTTAAACTACTTGTCTTGCCCACTCGCAAGCGTGTCTTCTGAAAGGATTTTCAGTGCGGCTGGTGGGATTGTAACTCCCAAACGGAGCCGCCTCTCGCCCAAAAATGTGGAGAGGTTAACAATGATCAAGATGAATCAGCACCTCATACCACCAGATTTCAGAGTACGAGAGAGCGTGCCGGATGAAGAGGAGGTGGCCAGCAACATAGATGAGGGAATTTCTACTCTGTCAGGTGACACTGAGCTCTCCCTGCCTGAATTCGCAGAGTATGATGACGAAGCCTTATTCTTATTCCTGGACCGTGATACCGACTTCGAGCCCTGAAAATGAGACAACGAATCAATAACTTTCTTTTTCATCCTTATTCACTTTTATTCCTGTGTGTCTGTCTTTCTTTGTTGTGCACAGTTAATATAATTCAAACTTTAATCAGATAATCACAAAAACAAGCCCATCAGCAGAACTGTCTTCACTTGTTTGCTAATTTATTTGAAGGTGCCGCAGTCTGCATTCCTCAGGTTCACAAGTTCAGAAGAACATGCTCCTCTATCCTCCTCCTCCAGACTCCTATTTCCATCAAAGCAGAGGGCTGGTTTACGCCCAATGAAGAAAGACTCAGCACTTGTGGGGGTGTTGTTCTACCTCTTTGCAGGTGAGTTGACGGGTCTGGGGCCATTGCTGGGAAGCACTAAAAGTGGTTTGGACCAAATCCGAGGCGGAAATTTTTTTGTGTTTTTGATGACTTGCTTGCCTTTGAGGTGCTCTTAGGGGGGGTTCCGTCTGTTTGTGGGTGAGTTTCGTGGTCTGGGAGCATTGCTGGGACACTCTAATCTTGATTGCATTTGCTTTTCAGGAAATCCGTCGTGCCAACCCCGACTTATGGCCTAGCTACGCAGCGCGTTTGGACCGAAGGCCCAGAAATATTGCAAGTATGAGATTTTGCTTTTGGCCTGTTAGGGGGTGTTATGCTTCTTGGCGGGTGGGTTGCCGGGTCTTGGGGCATTCCTGGGAAGGTCTAATACCGGGTAGAAGTGGTTGGGACAAAATCCAGGCCGATATTTTTTTTTGCTATTTCTGACATTTTGCTCTATGTAGCGTTTTCGGGGGTCCTGTTTGGGGGGCTTCCTGGTGTTTGTGGGTGAGTTTCGTGGTCTGGGAGCACTGCTGGGACACTCTAATCTTGATTGCATTTGCTTTTCAGGAAATCCGTCGTGCCAACCCCGACTTATGGCCTAGCTACGCAGTGCGTTTGGACCGAAGGCCCAGAAATATTGCAAGTATGAGATTTTGCTTTTGGCCTGTTTGGGGGTGTTATGCTTCTTGGCGGGTGGGTTGACGGGTCTTGGGGCATTCCTGGGAAGGTCTAATACCGGGTAGAAGTGGTTGGGACAAAATCCAGGCCGATATTTTTTTTTGCTATTTCAGACATTTTGCTCTATGTAGCGTTTTCGGGGGCCTGTTTGGGGGGCTTCCTGGTGTTTGTGGGTGAGTTTCGTGGTCTGGGAGCACTGCTGGGACACTCTAATCTTGATTGCATTTGCTTTTCAGGAAATCCGTCGTGCCAACCCCGACTTATGGCCTAGCTACGCAGTGCGTTTGGACCGAAGGCCCAGAAATATTGCAAGTATGAGATTTTGCTTTTGGCCTGTTTGGGGGTGTTATGCTTCTTGGCGGGTGGGTTGACGGGTCTTGGGGCATTCCTGGGAAGGTCTAATACCGGGTAGAAGTGGTTGGGACAAAATCCAGGCCGATATTTTTTTTTGCTATTTCTGACATTTTGCTCTATGTAGCGTTTTCGGGGGCCTGTTTGGGGGGCTTCCTGGTGTTTGTGGGTGAGTTTCGTGGTCTGGGAGCACTGCTGGGACACTCTAATCTTGATTGCATTTGCTTTTCAGGAAATCCGTCGTGCCAACCCCGACTTATGGCCTAGCTACGCAGTGCGTTTGGACCGAAGGCCCAGAAATATTGCAAGTATGAGATTTTGCTTTTGGCCTGTTTGGGGGTGTTATGCTTCTTGGCGGGTGGGTTGACGGGTCTTGGGGCATTCCTGGGAAGGTCTAATACCGGGTAGAAGTGGTTGGGACAAAATCCAGGCCGATTTTTTTTTTGGCTATTTCTGACATTTTGCTCTATGTAGCGTTTTTGGGGGCCTGTTTGGGGGGCTTCCTGGTGTTTGTGGGTGAGTTTCGTGGTCTGGGAGCACTGCTGGGACACTCTAATCTTGATTGCATTTGCTTTTCAGGAAATCCGTCGTGCCAACCCCGACTTATGGCCTAGCTACGCAGTGCGTTTGGACCGAAGGCCCAGAAATATTGCAAGTATGAGATTTTGCTTTTGGCCTGTTTGGGGGTGTTATGCTTCTTGGCGGGTGGGTTGACGGGTCTTGGGGCATTCCTGGGAAGGTCTAATACCGGGTAGAAGTGGTTGGGACAAAATCCAGGCCGATTTTTTTTTTGGCTATTTCTGACATTTTGTACTATGTAGCGTTTTCGGGGCCTGTTTGGGGGGCTTCCTGGTGT
Organism: Lissotriton vulgaris; assembly: GCF_964263255.1. Lineage (NCBI taxonomy): Eukaryota > Metazoa > Chordata > Amphibia > Caudata > Salamandridae > Lissotriton > Lissotriton vulgaris. Next base: position 1,538,130,752 of record NC_141695.1, read on the forward strand.
TTGTGGGTGGGTTTCGTGGTCTGGGAGCACTGCTGGCTATATATACTTTACTTTGCAAGAGGTTTGAAGCAAATCCATGGTGGCAGAGGGGACTTAGGGCCTAGCTGCAGAGCGCGCGCGGAGTGATTTGGGAAATTTGTGAAAAATTGACTAAGTCCCCATTTTTGTACTTTTGCTCTTTGGCTGTTTGGGGGTCTTCTACTCGTTTTCTCCTGGGTTGACGGCTCTGGGGCCATTGCTGGGAAGCTCTAATACCGGATAAAAGTGTTTTGGACCAAATCCCAGGCGGAATTATTTTTGTGTTTTTGATGACTTGCTTGCCTTTGAGGTGCTCTTAGGGGGGGTTCCGTCTGTTTGTGGGTGAGTTTCGTGGTCTGGGAGCATTGCTGGGACACTCTAATCTTGATTGCATTTGCTTTTCAGGAAATCCGTCGTGCCAACCCCGACTTATGGCCTAGCTACGCAGTGCGTTTGGACCGAAGGCCCAGAAATATTGCAAGTATGAGATTTTGCTTTTGGCCTGTTTGGGGGTGTTATGCTTCTTGGCGGGTGGGTTGACGGGTCTTGGGGCATTCCTGGGAAGGTCTAATACCGGGTAGAAGTGGTTGGGACAAAATCCAGGCCGATTTTTTTTTTGGCTATTTCTGACATTTTGCTTTATGTAGCGTTTTCGGGGGCCTGTTTGGGGGGCTTCCTGGTGTTTGTGGGTGAGTTTCGTGGTCTGGGAGCACTGCTGGCTATATATACTTTACTTTGCAAGAGGTTTGAAGCAAATCCATGGTGGCAGAGGGGACTTAGGGCCTAGCTGCAGAGCGCGCGCGGAGTGATTTGGGAAATTTGTGAAAAATTGACTAAGTCCCCATTTTTGTACTTTTGCTCTTTGGCTGTTTGGGGGTCTTCTACTCGTTTTCTCCTGGGTTGACGGCTCTGGGGCCATTGCTGGGAAGCTCTAATACCGGATAAAAGTGTTTTGGACCAAATCCCAGGCGGAATTTTTTTTGTGTTTTTGATGACTTGCTTGCCTTTGAGGTGCTCTTAGGGGGGGTTCCGTCTGTTTGTGGGTGAGTTTCGTGGTCTGGGAGCATTGCTGGGACACTCTAATCTTGATTGCACTTGCTTTTCAGGAAATCCGTCGTGCCAACCCCGACTTATGGCCTAGCTACGCAGCGCGTTTGGACCGAAGGCCCAGAAATATTGCAAGTATGAGATTTTGCTTTTGGCCTGTTTGGGGGTGTTATGCTTCTTGGCGGGTGGGTTGACGGGTCTTGGGGCATTCCTGGGAAGGTCTAATACCGGCTAGAAGTGGTTGGGACAAAATCCAGGCCGATTTTTCTTTGGGCTATTTCTGACATTTTGCTCTATGTAGCGTTTTCGGGGGCCTGTTTGGGGGGCTTCCTGGTGTTTGTGGGTGAGTTTCGTGGTCTGGGAGCACTGCTGGGACACTCTAATCTTGATTGCATTTGCTTTTCAGGAAATCCGTCGTGCCAACCCCGACTTATGGCCTAGCTACGCAGCGCGTTTGGACCGAAGGCCCAGAAATATTGCAAGTATGAGATTTTGCTTTTGGCCTGTTTGGGGGTGTTACGCTTCTTGGCGGGTGGGTTGCCGGGTCTTGGGGCATTCCTGGGAAGGTCTAATACCGGGTAGAAGTGGTTGGGACAAAATCCGCGCGGAAAAGCCTTTAGTTTTGGCACTTTTTGTAACTTAGGGTTCGTTAGGGTTAGCCCTAGCAGCAGGATTGCATGTGTTTCGGGGTGTTCTAGATTTTTCCAACTGAGTTCTGGGGTCTTAGAGCACTCGTGAGAATGTGTAATTTTGGTTGCAAGTCATTTGAAGAAAATCCATGGTGGGAAAGGGGGGATTTGGCATAGTTAAAGAAAGCCTTTGCCACTATTCTTAACTTAGGGTTCGTTAGGGTTAGCAGTATTTCTATTGCATGTGTTTGAGTGGGGGGATTTCGAGTCTTGGAGCGATGCTGGCTATGGCTACTTTTGCTTGGTTGCTTGCAAGTGGTTTGAATGCAATCCACGGTGGGTAATGGGTAATTAGGAAGGGGGTACTTCGGCCTACTTTTACTTTCAAAGTAAGTTTTGTCACCAGTTTTCTGCTAGGCCTCGTTTTTTGAGATTTGATTGGGGGTCTTCTACATTTTTGCGACTGGCTTTAGTAAGGGTCTGGGTGGGAGCACTGCTAGGAAGATCTAATTTTGTTCTAAAACACAGTTTACAGTACACCTAGCTTGAGGGGCAAGATCCGCTACATTAATTTGCCCATACTTATTTATCCTTCAAAAGGTGACTCAGAGTACGCACTTTCAAAAATATTGTACTGTCTACTAGGAAAATCAAATTGTGACTTTTTGCACTCCACAGCCTACATACCTTATATTTATTTATCAGTGGTGTTGTAATATTATATCACTTCCTGTTTTTCGTTGAATAATTACAGGCCGGGTTTCAGTCTCTGCAATGGGGAAAAAAGGATGGAGTCAGGCTTCACAGTAGCGAGCCACAATTCAGCATCAGGCAGGCAGTGGACAGGGTGTCTTCTGGTGACCAACATCGATGGACGAAGCGTCGGCTGCAATGGAGGAGTGCCGCTAATAGGAGGATTTTTTTTCTGCAGGCAACTTACTTACCACTTCCAACAGGACCACTACAACCACATAGATACAGTATCCCTTGCCTTTTTCTCTGACTGTGACTGCATTTCTTGGCTCTCTCTCGGCTTCTACATTGATCCCTTAACACATCACTTAGTCCACTCCACTATCACATCTGCACCACACATAGTCATTTGTAAGTGCTCCTACGTAATTCGCAAGTCGCAGCACGCCCCAGGCCGTAGAGGACTGGGATGGCCCCAATGATGAAGCATGTCACCAAGGGGCAACCCTGGTGAGTGAGGGGACACCTAGAAAAAAAGCAATTTCTCCTTTTCTATCTACTATACCTTCCAGACCAACCCCACTGAGTGTTGTTGTGAATGGATTTATAGTGACCAGCAAGGCTCTCGGGTATCTGGCTACAGAGACCTTATGTTGAATATCGTTATCAATAATTTACACATAGGCCCTTTACTGTTGCATTCTTTCTTCCACAGTTGTCGAATGTACTACTTACTTTTCACTGATATGCATGCAGTAGTGCATGCACTTTCAAAGATTGATGGATAGGTTTGTACCCAAAGAATTGTTTATGTTCAATTGTTTGTCTATGCTGTGCTTTTTTTTACAGGGTGTCTTCTGGTGACCAACATCGATGGACGAAGCGTCGGCTGCAATGGAGGAGTGCCGCTAATAGGAGGATTTTTTTTCTGCAGGCAACTTACTTACCACTTCCAACAGGACCACTACAACCACATAGATACAGTATCCCTTGCCTTTTTCTCTGACTGTGACTGCATTTCTTGGCTCTCTCTAGGCTTCTAAATTGATCCCTTAACACATCACTTAGTCCACTCCACTATCACATCTGCACCACTCATTTGTAAGTGCTCCTACGTAATTCGCAAGTCGCAGCACGCCCCAGGCCGTAGAGGACTGGGATGGCCCCAATGATGAAGCATGTCACCAAGGGGCAACCCTGGTGAGTGAGGGGACACCTAGAAAAAAACAATTTCTCCTTTTCTATCTACTATACCTTCTGTCAGGTTACGCAGCCCCTAAGCGCCTACCGTACTATGAAACTACATTTCCCATGAGTAGGCGGGAGACTTGCAGGAAGTTTATCTGGGGAACAGACGCGCTTCCTGTTGCGCGTTATTCTGGTTTCTGTTCTGCACCGGCATGAGAGCAGACGCTCTGCATGCTTTTCTATCGTGTCTCCTGTGGACTATCACCTTCCCCCCCCCCCTGAGGCTCAGTGGGGAGCGCTTCCGTGTTCTGTCCTTGGCGGTAGACGGACTTCACGCGTCTTCAGGTAAAGCCGCTCTAAACTCTTCGGCCGCCCGTGCGGTCAGCTGATTACTGCCTGAACGGATTGTTAAGGGAGGTTCTGTGACTGTTTTCTAACAGAATTCTACCTTTGATGAATTCCTGTTTGGTTGAATTGTGTGTGGCGGAGCACAGTGGCGGTCTATACCACGTGTTAGCGTTCACATCGGGGATCGTTTTTGTACTATTAAAACGGAGCGCGGTAGTAAGGACAACTACGCGTCTCCGTTGTATAACTGTGTATTTCAAAGGACCTCCATAACTGGGCATGTAGTGAGGTAACTACACGCTACCCCAGTTCTCTTTGTGTAGTGCACCGTGGGGTGTGTTGTTGGCAGAATTCAGTGGTGGTCGCAACTACGTTTTTCTGTTTGACCTTCACCAAAGATTCTCTACTGGGTCATTACTTAGAGAGCGCAGTGTTGTAGTTCTTGCTTCCTACACACTACCGTTTCCCTCTTCCTTTTTGTTGGACCATACATCTTTGCTTTGACTATTTGGAACCCCCTTTGTACATTGAGTCCTCTACCATGTTTGTGGTATGTTGTGAGTAGTGGGTTTGATGTCTTAGTATAACGCGAGTGTGTTTGGTGCGACAGGAGTGTGTTCGTTAACTATATGTTTATGTGTTTCTTAGGCCTTCCTCACAGATTGTGGCAGAAGGGCTATAGTATTTCCTATCCAAGGTCATGTTTTCTTGGTGCTCAGGTACTTGTCTACTTCCTTGGTTATTTAGTGAGACTATATGAGAGTACCCTTGTATGTTAGGACAGCACTTCACTGATGCCTGTCTTGTCTTCTGTTACAGGTATCCTTTCCCTGCTGACCCTACCTTTACCCATCCCACATTTTTTATTTTAGTTTGTTATTTTTCTCCCCCGCCTAATGGCTCGAACACCCTGTGTTTACACTTCTGGGTGTTGGTGACATTTGGAGGTGGAACCATATTTGCATCGACTGGATCACGGGGAGTAAACCTGACACCTTCCAGACCAACCCCATTGAGTGTTGTTGTGAATGGATTTATAGTGACCAGCAAGGCTCTCGGGTATCTGGCTACAGAGACCTTATGTTGAATATCGTTATCAATAATTCCACACAGGCCCTGTACTGTCGCATTCTTTCTTTCCACAGTTGTCGAATGTACTACTTACTTTTCACTGACATGCATGCAGTAGTGCATGCACTTTCAAAGATTGATGGATAGGTTTGTACCCAAAGATTTGTTTATGTTCACAATAGTTTGTCTATGCTGTGCTATTTTTTCTTGTCTCCCAAAACCTTTCCCAAAAACCCCCGTACCCATCCATTTTTCAAACCCTAACCCTCTTCCCCCGGGCTGTGTGGTTTTGATTGATGTGTGACTAAATTATTATTACAGCAATAAATCCACACACTTGCTGGGGAGGATAAGGTGATAGCAACAGGCTGGTGAAGAAATCCGAGGATATATTCTTACTCTGCTTGACAAAGAACCATTGCTAATGTGAAAGAACTTCAACCGAATTAGTAGTTATACTTTACCATTTGTTAGGCTACAATGTGGCACTGCTCTACTGTACTTCTGTCACCTGCTATATTCTCAGTTGTACCGTTGAATTGCTCAGGAGGACAAACCAGATTTCATTTTCTTTTTTTTCATAGGCATGCAACTGCCACTGTGTCACACCACTAGTACCACCGCTATGAGGAAATTTTATCCGACCAAGATTGCCAACCTTATTCGGTGTTTCCCGTGGAGCCAGCCCTGGGTCTAGCCCTACTTTCAAACACAAATTACAGGTAAGATAAGCGTTTGGTGGTTTGGGGGTATAATGGAGTATTAGTACGAGAGACGAGAGACTGAAGGTAGTACTACTAAAGTCCTAGGACTCTTGGATTCACTTCACTTAGTCTGTGAGAGGCACTTAGTGTTGAAAACATTTGGGCATTTACACTTAAAGGAAGAAAATGGAACTAAACTTTCAGGAAAACAGTCAACGTTAAACCCCCACCCACCAGGCAAGCAGTAAAAAACAGGTATGCTCAGATAAAGTTTGAAAAAGTATATTTATATCCCTAACAAAATAATCTCCCGCAAGACCCTCCCTAACCCCAACGATTGTCCTTCAAAAGTCCCCAAAAACCCAACTCCCAATTCCCACCCCCCAAAAGTCTCTAAAAAAGGGGCAAGGGACACTATGGGTGGATGCTGTTAACTTTTTGGGCCAGGGCATCATGCTCCTCGCCGAGCAAGGCGAGCTCCTGCTGAAGGCGGGACACCATCAGGGTAGTGCGGCGCAGGCGTGCCTTCACTGCCTTGCAGGTGCAATGCCTGTGAGAGGCAGCTGTTGGCCTTGCTGCTCGGCAGTGGCGTTTGCCTTTGGCAGCCCGGCTCAGTCTGGGTGGACCACTGTGCTGGGTGGCAGCCCGTGGGGCCACGGAGGCCGATGCAGACAACGTTGTTGTTGTTGTCGACTGCACACTTTCCTCGTCCTCCAGGGCCACCAGCCGCCGATATTCCGCAACAGTGGCCTCGATCCTCCGTTGCCGGGCCGCTCTAGCCAGCTCCTTCCTCCTTGTTCGTTTGGAAGGAGAACCTATATGAAGAAAGAAAGACATAGTCTGTAACCAATGCTCTTTAAGATTAACTCAATCATTCAGCAGAAATTTGTGTTGCAGTACAACTAGCAACTTGCAAGCGCATTACATAACTATTGAGGCCAGTATCTATCTAACCTCACACTTCTTCATCCTTGCTCTAACATTAGTGGGAGTTTAAGGAACAAATTCTACGAGCACTGTGGACTTCCATTGGAGTCGACTATGAAAGTACACCAGTCTTATTCTTCTTCTTATCTCTTTTTTTGGAAAATTGGTACGTTATTTTCTGCAAGCCGGCATAATGCCAGCGCAGTAAACTTGCACCCGAGAAAAAGAGACGCACGCCATGAGGAGTGACCTAGACTTGCGTTGCCGTTGCGTTACTGTACCCGTCCAGTACATGCAGGTGGTGAAGCTCTTACTTTTCTAGTACGGGTGGCACTGAGAATACTCTGTTACAACTCAAGGGATACTGCTTAATTAATTTAACTTTCACCCTACAGTGGAAATGAGTACTAGAAATGGAAAATTGAAGAAGATAAATAATCTGATTATCTATCACTTCACATGGGATGTTTTTGCTTATATATGGGATGACTTTAGGTGCTTTGCTTTTTATTGAGTGACCAGTGATACATCCACACATGAATGACTGAGTACTACTAAACTTATTAAGAGAGGTAGGGAGTGGCCACCATAATAACCGGATCTATGCAGTGCTTGCAATACAAACTACTGCTACTATTTATGGTAGTATTTGGACAAAATTAAAAGTTCTTTTCCTTGCCTTTCCTACACTGGAACGGACGTGCGGGTGCAGTGTTACATGCTCTTCAAAGTTACACTTAGTTCATCCACTGACCGTCTACTCTCTCTAGATCATGGGTACTCACAAACTTTCTCTCAGGGGCTACATTTACAGTGTAGTTTGGGGCCGAGGGCCGCACTGGTGGGGGCGGAGTCAGAGGGGGCGGGGCTAAAGCAAAACGATAACTTGTGACCATGAGGTTGCACACAGGTCCCTGCAGCAGATGCCCTCATCCACTGAGCCACCAGACCCAGCATTTACATACATCTCTCTCCCTCCTGCTCTCCCTCCTGCCCTCCCTCCATCTCTCTCTCCCTCCTGCCCTCCCTCTCCCTCCCCCTCTGTCATCTCACTGTGTGTGTGTCTATCTGTGTCAGCCTTCAGCCCGGGTTGAGACCGCTTCCTCAACGCGCACACACAGACAACACCAAAGTACTTAACAGGTCTTTAAAAGACCATGAACATATTATTGAGGCTTTGTTTGTTGTAGCGCCCCTGCTTCTCTACCCTGACAATCACTGCTTGCCCGGCCCCACAGAGCAGAGGCTTTGTTCTATTTCACCTCTTTGTGGCCTTGCATCTCCACTCTGCTCTGTGGGGGCCGGGGGAGCAGTGATTGTCAGAGTGGAGATGCAGGGGGCGCTAACAGGTGAAATACAAAAAAGCCTCTGCTCTGTGGGGGCCGGGGGAGCAGTGATTGTCTGCAAGGTCTGCGCACCGCCAAGGAAGGCTTGCCGGGCCACCACCGGCCCGCGGGCCATACTAGGAGTACCCCTGCTCTAGATACACATATGCTATCTAAGAGTCAGATAGTAGCATGATCCAGGTATATGGACACATACAGTTTCTGTGTCACCCACCCAGGCTGTTGTCCTTCCACCCATCATTGCTTCATCATTCACCCAGCCATGCATCTCATATTCTTGCCTTCCCAGCTAGTCTTCAATCTCAATAAGTAAGGAATATATAAGAGCTTACCTCTGGCCGCCACCACCACCGTCTCAACTCTCACAGCCGCCGCCTCCTCCCCTGAAGAATCGCCCTCCGCCTCCGTGTCGAGCACCACCACCTCCACACTGGCCCCGCCACCAGATGTTCCACCTACAAAGTACATTTAAGAATGTTAGAATAAAGCACTCACTAGTCTTTGGTCTAGGAATGAAGACATGTGAAAACAATGTAATTTGTGACTGTCTACGTTAAAGTTAAAAAAAATGTCCCTTTTTCCAGGGAAGGTTGTCTTGCTGCACTTTTTGGCACAACTGATGAAGGCGGTTTTTTTAACACGCACCATTTTTCTCCACACAGACAGAAGATGGACTTCTAACAACAAGATCAAGTTGAAACCAGGTGAGAGCTCGGCTCGACCACAAGAAATGTCTTCAATTAATCGTCAGCACTAACCACTTTTCCATTATCAGTTAAACGTTTACTTTTATTTTGACTTCATTTTAATAAATGTGTTTACTTTTAATAAAGCTTTTAAACTTAAATACAATCTGTGTTTTTTGGTCCAGACTAGAGTGACTGAGCGAAAGGTTTTGCAATTTTTGCAAGCATGAGTCCAGATAGAACACTTCAAAAGACATTATGGACAATCCCAGAGGACTGCACTAAGTTGATAGAGCTATTGCTGACTAGAATCATGGGAGTTTCGCCAACCGTGCAATCTTAGTTAGCTACACAGACAGACTAATAAGAATAATCTAGTAATACCACAGGGAGTCATAGTAGAGGCAGGATAAGAATTTAGATACAGTCTACAAGAAGAGCAAAGACAATTTTGAAAAAAGTCAAATGAGGAACGCTAGGAAAAATAGGTACTAGTCTAAAATGAAAACTTACTGGGGCCAGCAGAGGAGCCCTCGCCTGCCCGATCCTGGCCCTGTTGAACAGCATCCGCCGCCTGCTGCTCCTGTGTCCTCCTCTCGCCCCTGGGGGGAGCTGACGTACAACATGAAAGAAAGAACAGAAAACATGGATGATTGTTGCTTGTCAATGTCAACCAAATCAAACATTTCAAAAGAACAATAACAAAATATTTCCACGAAATTATATTGATTATGGTTACTTTTCATTTATTTGCGGACCTGTGACTTCGAAAGTCACGTAACTCACTAAACAAAGTACTGAAACGTTCACCTAGGACTGGCAGGCAGCAGTCCGCAGGCAAGACGCAAAGTGACAGACAAACTCCATTGTGATTTCAGTCAGATCAGTGACAACACTAACAGTTGCCTGCTACATTACCAGTCATTTAAATAGTCAAACTATCAATCCACCGCCACTATTTTTCTTATTGTCAGGGGTACAAAGGAAGGGGCAGATTTAAGCCCTTGCGGCTCTTTTGCGCCGTTCTTGCGTGACTTTTGTGACGCAGCAGCTAAACAAAAAAGGGCGCCATGGTGCGGCGTATAATATTATAACAACATGACGCATTTGGGAGATGCATCCCGTTATAAAGCCCTGCGCCATCAGGGGGCGTTCCGGCGCAAGGGAGGGCATTCCTGCGCTGGAACACATCCTAATAGTGGCTGAGGGAAATCTACAAAATATCAATCAGTCACCTTTAGGACAATGATGCGTCACACAAACCCTGCACCTGCTTGAAGCAGACGTACGGCTTGACCCAGCATTGGGGAGATAGGGTACCCCAGAGCATTGATGGAGCTGCGCCATCGTTGCGACGCAACTCCAGCAGTAAAGCTTCGGTGACGTTTTGGGCCCATGGTGCGCCGCATTGCAAATACGGCGCACCATGTTTGGTGGTGGTAGCGGGCCGCACAATTAATGGCGCATCCCTGCTACTTTGCAGGGATGCGACGGTAATTGCAATTCTGCCCCTTAGGGGCATACTTACTTACGCGTTCTGGCGCATCTCCAGAGATGCGCCAGATCAAATGCGTCACGCAAAACTACCCTTGCGACACGGCAGATGTGCCTCATTTACAAAGCGGCGCGCCCTGGCGCAAGGGTAGGCACTTGCGTGACGCATCTCGTCACGTAAGAGCGGCGCATCGCTGGAGTCACGTCGCCAACGCAATGCAACTCCAGTAATGCTCAGGGCCACCCAATACTTAACATGCTGTGTCAGTCCTTTCGCCTGCTTCGAGCAGACATAAGGAATTGAATTGACGTAGCAGCGTCGGAGAAGTGCCTGCGTTAAATCTTGTACATTTCACGCAGGCAATTTTGCGAGGCGCACAGCCGCTGGACCGCCCACCCTGCGTACTAGGAACGCACCCATTGTGGTGCAGGCCCATGGCTTTATAACGTGACGCATCTCCCTAGATGCGTCATGCTGTAAATGACTCGCAGGGATGCGGCACGTTTACGCCGCTGTTGCGTCACGCAAGGCAACGTAAACGTGGCGCAAGGGGCTTGTAAATGTAATCTGCCCCCTAGTGTCTAGCATTACGCAGTTCTGTAAAGTACACTCATACATAATAGTTACTCAGGCCAATGAGACCACGAAATAGAAAACAAATAAGCATAGTAGCAACGCCACTGAGAAGGAGAGCAGTGCACCTGAAATGCACAGAAGATTTTGAAATATAATTTAACTACAATGTAATCGTCATCAGCGGCATTATTGGCTTGCTCCATGTAAAAAACAAATATTTGCAATACAACAACACAGAGCAGGAGAAAACATCATAGTAGTGAGTGATTAAATGGCTACTACTACTCACCAAGCCCGGGGATCTCCAAGCCGAGCTGGTCCAGCAGGTCGCGCTCGCGGTCCAGGAGGTCCGTCCAGCGATGGGTGACCTGGCTGTAGGTGCGCTGGACCCCGTAGAGGTGGGATATGGCCCAGCACACCTTCTCCCACCGCTTCCGGCGCTCCCGCATGTTGTAGCCGCCGGCCGCGATCCTGCCGCCTCCCGTGATGGTCCTGGGCAGGCGGCGCTGGACGAAGTAGACCAGCGCGCCCACTTCCTCCGAGCTGAATATCTCCCGTCGCGTCACCTGCTCCCCCCTCAATCTCCCGCATGCTGTCCTGCCACTGGGTCCAGCACTACTCCCCGCCGCCGCTGCGGCCCTCAAGTGCCTGGGCAACTTCACGGCGCCTGGCTTGACCATGGTCTGGGCAGGTAAGGTAGGAAGAAGTAGAAAATTAAGAAAGAATAGGATAGGGAAGAAGAAAAGAAAAGAGTTTAAAAAAGTAGTTTAAAAGTAAAGAAAAATAGCAGAAAAGACAAAAATATACAGCTAGGAAAAGAGAGGGATAGATAAGAAGCAAAATCGTAAAAAAAAACTGAAAACAAGCAAAGGATGGCAAAGATACCAAGAGGATTAAACACCATGCCCAGACACAGGAAATGAATGAAAAACAAGATGGCCGGCGCCCGTTAACGAGCGCGAAAGTAAGTTCGCGCGAGATTTTCCTCGCGATCTCGTGCGAACCTCTAGATTTCCCGCGCGATCTCGTGCGAACCTCTACTCGCAATGCGCTTACTGCGCGAGATTATACATAGCGGGCGGAAATGGAAATACGTCACGCAAACAAAATGGCCGCGCCCGTACTCGACCTTGGGGTAAATTCGCGTGTTGCGCTGCAAGCGGCTCGCGAATACTGCAAAAAAACTCGCGAAACAACAAGCCGCAAAAAAATAAAATGCTCATTCACACGAATTGGCGGCTTCCGCGGTCGGTTTCGCACGACGCCGCGCCCCGCGAATAGCGCGAAAAAAACCGAAAAACGATTTCGGCAAAAGCAATGAGCAGGTGCAAAAGGTCAACCTCATGATTTGTAACGATTCTTTGTAGTGCTTCCTGAGGGGGCCCTCCAGAATTCGGTTGCCTGCTTGCAACTATTGTGTGACCCTGCTCTGACCTTAACTGTATGCCACAAAGGTCCTGATTTACAGCTAAAGGAGCAGACAAGCAGGTGCCAGGCTGGAACTTTAAATTCTTTCAGTGACACATTAATTAGCCCCTAATTCATTATTGTCAGTTGGGGCAGGGCAGGTGTTGTTAATAAACTAACCCCAAATTAATTCATGTCAGTTCAAGCAGGGCAGGTGGGCTTGCTTTTCCCCCCCATCTTCTACAGTGATGATGAACCAGAGGGTGGCATTGATGTAACAGAGGGTGGCATGGGTCAAAGAGAGGGTGCCAGTGGTAAAACAGAGGGTGCTGGGAGGCTGTGATGATGAACCAGACGTAGAAACAACATAGTCGCGACCGTTGCGAGCCGACAAGTAAGTTCGCAATTGCGAACTAGTACCAAATCCTCGCGAACTGGCAGAAACAATTGCGAACACACAAAAAAAAAATCCGCAAATTCGCGGATATTCGCGGATTTTGCGGATTGCGAGTTCGCAAATCCGCAAAATTTGCGAACGCGAGATCCGCAAAATTCGCCCATGTCTAGTTGGGACTCTGTGGGGCTTTGGTTGTGTTTCCAAGAAGTGCTCCATCGTTTCGAACGCTTCCTCCTGAGGGATCTGAGTGTATAAAGAGATTACATCAAATAAAACCATCAACTAATAATGTGGGTCAAACGATTGAGTGCGCTCGTGTGGCCACCGCCGCTGCAAACGGCACAAGCCGTGGCGGATCGGTGCCGGAAGCGTAGAGCAAAATAAACAAAAATAACAGTGAAGGGCGTTGCGCCAAAGGTGGCGATTAAAACACAGACGTTGCGCCAAGGGTGGCGATCAATAAGCACGTTGCGCCGAGAGCGGCGATCAGACACAATAAGTATACGTTTAAAATTCACCAAGATACAAGGAAAGCGAAGCGCTGAAAAGCGCTCACTACAATTGTAGAATTAGGTTTTAAAAATGGTTTAAAATCTCCAGTAGCACACGAGACCTTTACAGCCTCTCTTACCAGCAGTTTGCTGATTATGCTTTTTTTCTAACTTGCTCAGAGCTGAAGATGCAAAGACTTCTAGAGGGTTTCACCAATTGTTGTAATAACCAATGTCTGGTTAGTAATCTTAAAAAAAGAATGCTTGTGGGTACAAGGCATAAGCCATGGGGCTTATTTAGGGTGCATTTTTTTCCCTCTGGTAACACATTTTTTTTCTCAGGGTCCAAAGTTTGCAAGCCTGTTCGCTTGAATGCGCTGGAGAATCAGTATGGATGCTCCACCATGAAAATTGTTGGTTGAAGATGTTTATGAATCCAAAGGAATTGATTCTGTAACATATAAGAATTAATTGTGTGGCATTTGCAATGTTCACAATCTGCAGATTGTGGAAACACTTTTTGGAGGGGGCTTCTACTCATTTTCGCAGCAACTGCATTAAAACATCTGAAGTTGTAATTGAATTTCTTTTTTTTTTATTGAGAATTTCTGGTACAAACAGTAATAATTCATTATTCAATGCAACAGTGTCATTACATAAATGATAAAAAGCCCGGATGAAGTATAAATAGATACAAAAGAAAAAAAACAATTCCTGACAGAAAAAAATATACAGCATATATATACACACAAAGCATTTATATTTACCATAGCGACAAATACAGCATATAGGTTGGGCTTGGCGCCTAAGAACTGCACGAAAACTGTTAATCCAGTGATCGAGCCCACCCATCCAATAAGCTGTTTTGGATATGAAATGTTTTTATGCTTATGATTGTTGTTAAAAATGTTTTTTAAAGATGTGTAAATGCTTTTATGATATGTTTTTATCGAATAAAGCTATTACTACTACTACATACCACTATTGGACAACCTCTTTTTGTTGAAATAGTCTTTACTACAAAATGCTCATTATGCCAACACTCCACAACTTTTACGTGGCAGACCTATTATTCAAACTTCAGTTCAGACAGTTGCTAGTTTGGTATACTGGTTTACAATGGCTTGTTCATAGTTTGCAATGGTTTGGTGTATTGTGTTAGGCCCGGACCCCTGAGAACATAACCAACTCTGCACATTCTTTGACTATTCAGAGGAGTGGCTGCAATGGGACCTAGCCCTCAGCCTGTCCTCGCTACATCCCACACCTTGGTCAATGTGGATTGGTTAAGTCATCTCTATTTCCCTTTGATCAATAACTGTTCTTCACTTTCTGTTATTAAGTTGTCACACCTGTCCAGTATGCTTTTAAATGCTTTCAAGCTTGTGGATCATAAAATTGAAATATTTGATCTTGTCTCCTTCTTCTAATTTTGACACATTTTTACAATGGAGACAAGGCTCAGATGTTTCAGGTGCTACTATATTGATAACTTCTCCTAGTGGCTACACAATCTTAGGGTAGGCCCACACCCATACGAAGGGTGATGGTCTAGCAATACTTCATTGCGAAAATCTTTTTGTGATGAAGATAACTTATGAACATGTTTCGTTTGATGAGATACAAATTTTTTTACACATGGATGTGAGTAATTATTTCTCTGAACTGGTGGGCGGTTCATTAACACCTGGACTTATGATTTATTACAAAAAACATAGGTCCTGAACTTTGGTTCGGGGAGCTAGTTACAGCTTTAAAAAAAAAAAAAAACCTTTTTTTCCAGGTTTGTTTTTATTGCATATACTTATTGGATGCAATCGCAAAACGTTTTCCTAAATTAATTTTACATTTAGAGGAATGGGCATCTTCTACCAATATCATACCAACTGAGCAGAGAGGCTTCCAAAATAGCTTCACTTTTGAGGATGAGTGTTTTGTATTGTTGCAATTGGTTTGTAAACATACAAGACAAATACGGGCACATTCTTCTACTTAATGGATACTGCATTTAATTCTGCCAACTGTAGCAAATTGTTGATAACATAATACAACATGGTTGAACCTGTGATCTTCTTGAACTGAATTAACGCTTAAATGCTCAAAATTATTTGGATCCAGATGGAGATTACAGATATGTATCTTTCCTATTACTGTTAGGCGAATGATTCGGAAAAAAATATTAGCAAAACCAAATTGATGGGCACACAATCAGCTATGCATGGTAGATGGGTTAAAAGAGACTGGAAGTTACTAAAGTCTTCTGAAAAAAATGGATATGCATTTTACGAGAACAATGTTTTGGGCCATGCGCTAGCACATGATTAATTGTAAAGTGATTTAAATTTTCAGGGCTTAATGACATTTAACCACTCAAATGGAGATTTTTCTACCCGGCTATTGGTTAAAGAGATTAGAGATAGAATTAAGTTGTTGGTTTTATAAGGCAGACATTTGGTAGGGCTGGATGGCAGATTACATTTTACATTATTAGAAGGAAAGATCTGTAAAGAGGTTCTTAGACAACCTATGTACAAAGATGATTCGGGCTATCAGATTTGCATTTGAAATGACACGATTTTCGCCAACAACAGGTCATGCAGACACATCCCCCTTGGGACACAAAAAATACTATACTCTACAATACTTACCCAAGGCAGAAATGAAACTAAACTAACACTTATATTTTGTTACTTGCTGAGAGGAATTATACAATAGCAATTTTCCTGGCGACAAGCGCTGTGTATGAGGCAATTATCCGATACTCTCTGCCACAGAATGCTCACCTAGGAAAAACCACATACAACAGGCACAGTACCTCTCACCACAAGTAAATTCTGGGGGGTGAAATAATTAGAAATTGCATTGGGATGTGATTATCTATAATATATATATATATATATATATATATATATATATATATATATATATATATATATATATATATATATATATATATATATATATATTACCTACTGGCGGTCGCCAGTAGGTATATATAGTTAGGATTTTTTCTCTATGGAACTTTTGAAAATTCTATGTCTAATAACTTTGGCGTTTGTGGACGGAAGCGGCTGAAATTTTCAGGAAAATGGCACATTTTGTTTCTGAGTAGCCCCTGGAAATTTGGGGGGGTTCCGTCAAGGGGGGGCCGAGAAAAAAGGGGGGTCCCAAAACGCGTTTTTACCATTCATTTGTCCATAGGGCCTTTGGCCTCACTTTTAGCTCGAACGGCTGAATGGATTTACACGAAACTTGGCAAAATTATAGGGACTGTTAGCCCGATGTGCCTTTGCTGGGACTCAATATATGTGCTCCAGTGGATTTTGAGAAATTAATGTTTAAAAAAAACAGATATATCTGTGACAGCGTCCCAGATAGCGCACCAGATCGCGTACTTTTCGCGTAACGGAGCTTTGCGTAGCGAAGCTGATTGGCTCTCCGGTGTCTGTCAACATTCTAAACAGTCCGGTGCGGCCGCCATCTTGTCTCTCGGTAGGATCGAGAGACAAGAGGAGGAGAAAAACGAAGGGGGAATTTAATGAAAGGGGGCAAGGTAGATCCTTCTTGACCCCCTAGGAATGATGTTGGGGTTATTAAAGGGTCCCGTGGGGCAAATAATAAAAATTAGATTTTTCGCGGTAGAAGCGCTTCTCGGTTCGCGAACCGGGTCGCAAACTGGTAGCGAAACGTGAATTCGCCATTTTGTGTTTCGATTTAATTAAATTACTAGGTATAAGGGGGTACGGGAGTCGTATCCTGACCCCTTATGTTTTCTGAGGGTGGCTGAGGAGGCTCATATATGTTGATACATGTCTTCCAGCGGCTGTGCGTGAGCGTTTTTTTTTTTTTTTGCTGCGTGACGTCTGTTAACGTTCGATTCGATGGAAATCAGGAACTGTTGACCGCCATTTTGTCACTGCGAGTAAATATTTTGTTAAAAATAATTGTTATAAATTAATCCTTATTGATAAACATTGTCTGCGCCATCTTGCCTTTTTTGCAATGCCACACTTTTGTTGAGCACAGCAGCCATTTTAGATGCCTTGACCAGACCCACTCTCTGAACGCCGCCGATCCTCAGCATGGCTCCCCACCCTCGCAAGCATCTCCCCCACGCACTGGTCACCCCCGCTCTCTCTCTCATGCATGGGCCATAAACCTCCCCCCATTTGCGCTGCTCTTCCCTGAGAATCACACCCTGTGCCCGCCCGACACCTCCCTTTCACCCTAATCACTACCGCACCCTATGACACTCCTCTTCCTCTGTGTCCGATTGTCCAGGCCGGTCCCAGGCTATCACTTAGCCCTGCAGATGTAGTTTATGGCCCCAGCTGTAGAGAATCACCCCTCTTCAAAGGAGTTACAGTAGATCAAGGCCCCCACCCGATGAGATCCGTCACACCACACGCGTTCCTACTATCTGATAACCATCCTGTATTGTGCTTGGGGAGGGGATTCTCACTGTGAGGGTGTGTGGGTCCGAGCCTGAAGCGGAAGATTCCAGGGATGCCTTTTTGTACATCAAAGTCTTCACAATTATGTGTCACATTAAAAATATATAGCACTCCAACAAAGTTGTAGGATTATAACACTTTAATAACTTATAAATATATACAACACTCCAACAAAGTAAACACGTTAAAAAAAACTTTTTAAACAACTATTTACATGACATTGCTTTAACCAGGATAGACAAAGAAATGACACAGTGATGTAAAAGTTTCTGAAAGAAATGCCAAGAACTTCCCATGTGAAAGTGACTTTTATCTGGCAATTTTTTTCTTTTCCTTCTCATGAAAAGAAAGTTAATGCCAGGTTCGTTACCTGCCTCACCTGCAAAAAAAAAACTCTCGAGAGGGACCGAAAAAAAATATAGCTATGGTAATCATACCATGCATCGGCACATGGAGAGGTGGCACTCTCTTAATTATTCTAAAGCACAACTTCGAGATTTGGTGGATAATCCCCGACCGGCAAAAACATCCACCAATGACTTAGCAATAAGTGAGTCAGAGGCAAGGGAAACGGTCCCAAATCTGTAAAAGAACTTTAGGCAGATGAGATTGACTTGTGTAGCATGTGGAAAATGAATTTCATGCGGAGAGATGAGTATTACTTTAAAAAATAGATCATATGAAAATCATCAATGTCCAAAACGTCCTAGAAAGTAATTTTTGTCATTTTTGAGGAAGAGAGATAACCTACAGTGGTACGGGGTCGTTTTCGTTCGTACTAGGGGGGCCAGGTGACATTCGTTCGGGGTGGCTTAGGGGCATTTAAAACAACTTCCCTGATACAGGTAGCATATAAAGTAGAGGCTAAATACCAGGATCTTTATCGATTGCTTTATGCTGTAGAAAAATGAAAAACACACAACAAACCTGGACCATTCATATTTTCAATGTTTCTGTGTACTATACTTTTTAACCCTTAACTAATTGAGCTGCTTCATTTCACCTGCTTTTTAAAAAAAAAAAAAAAAAATCGGAAACAAGTCCATTTCTTCGAAACTTACCAATCTACGTGTTACAACTACGTTTGCTTTTTCAAAAACCTTTACCAAAAATGTTGGTGCCAAAATACGGGCTTACAACCCCATGGGCCGGCCACAGAGCCAGCTGGAACTGTAAATGGGGGGGGTATTTATTTGTGGAAAACATAACAGAGAGTGAGTGGTCGTTGATTTCATAGTAAAAAGTGCGACAAGTGCATCAAAATCATATCGATAATTCATTGTGAGCAAGTACCAAGAGTGTCGACAATTCGAACCTTCAATAATAAATACAGTAATCAATGATGCATTAGAAGTTAATATCAATTCATTGTTCGAACGTGTAATCAGTACCCGTCCCACGTCAATTCATTGTTCGAACGTATAATCAATACCCATCCTGGATCAATTCATTGTCCGAACATATAATCAGTCTTATCCCATATCAATTCATGTGCTAAAAACTGCATACATATCTCATGATATCAAGGCTGAGCAATCGGGGCACAACAAGGAGTTGAGAGTTTCATTTGTACCGGCGCCATTTTGGGTGAGGTCAGGAAGGTCCAAGTATAGTCAAAATGTCTCCACCAACTCGTGGTTGGACCGGGACCTCTTTCGGCAGTCCAGAATTTTTCGTTGAAGGGTAGCAGAGGGGACTGGTGAAATGAACCATCAGTGAAAGTGGGGTGGGAGGAAACAATCTCTCCTACCGGGTCATACTGGTGTCCCACCGGAACTGATCAAGTTGGTAGTCTTGCAGGATTTTGGTGATTTCAAGACTGAGGCCGGCGCCGGCATGAGCGCGCCGACGTCCCGCGGCTACGTCGTGGTCGTTCCGTGGGTGATCATGGCAGTCATTCCCCATCGGGGGTCGGGGGCCCCCATGGCTCTTATAGAATCTTCAAAGTTGAGGAGAAGGTTTCTGGATGCAGGAAACTAGAAGCGTCGTTGCACCGCAACAGTGAACGAGAACCCCGCTGGGTGAGCGGAGCATCATTGCCTCGCAATAGTGGACGAGACCTTTTGTCGGGTGAGTGCAGCGCCGCTGCATCGCAAGAGTGGAGGAACCCTTTTGTTGGGTGAGTGGAGCGTTGGGGGTGCAGCTGAGGGGCCCCCACCTGTGGGGGTGGGAGAGGCTCGTTCGCGCCGCCTCTCCCTCCCAGCGCACCCCACGCCGACACCTGGCGTTGATATCCGTGATGTCCGGACCAGTCGATAAGAGGGGGGGGTCGGAGGCAGAGGCAAGACATCCCCCCCCCCCCGTGGCCTGCAAGGCGGCAGAAGAAGGGAATCGGGAGACCAGTACATTTTGGGCCATCCACCCCACGGCTGATGGCGGTTAGCCGGGCCCCGCCCTGCACGTGTCGAGGCCTCATCTTCCGGATGGGCGTAACCGTTGTCCTGTTGCACTTCGGGAGTTTCCGGAATGGGGGTAGGTATCTGCTGATTTGTATCTATTTCATGTTACCGTTAATGGGCGTGGCGGGCGGTGGGACAGACATGCTTGGAGCAGTGGGGGGGTGGCGGAGCCTAGCTACCTCGTGGCTGCCGTAACATAAAGCTTGGCTTTTTTCACCACTTCCATGTTTCTTAAGGTATTGGTGAAATTGTTTTTGATGGTAAAATGATGTGACTCCTGCAATGTGTCGCTTTTGCGGAACAGATATATGATGTAATTGTGTTGTTAATGTTACGGTGTACATGTAAAAAATGATGCATAAGTGTTGCACGGGCATTGTAGATACTCTCCTATGTGTGCTTAGCAATTTCAAGTCACTTCCCCCGGGTTCAAGGGCCTTGTAAATACGTCCCCATGTGTGTCTGGTCATTTGAAGTAATTTTCCTTGTAGTGTAAGGCCCTTGTAAATACGCCCCCATGTGTAAAATTAATTAATTTGCCCTTAAATGTTGCGTTTTCGGTAATTTTACCGAATCGGTAATTTTACCGATTCAGTAATTTTACCGAAAATGCAAGATTGAAATGTGGGTAGCCAATTTTCCATTGGCACATGGCTTACAGAATCGGTATTTTACCATGGAATACAAATCCATGGTAAAATACCGATTCCTGTGTACATGCACATCTGTGCATGTACACATATGCCATGTGACAGACAGACGTGTCCTTAGGGCATGTCTGTGTGCCACATTGCACACATGCCCGTTTTGGGGGTGCTAGATGGTGTCAAAGTGTTACCCCCTGCACCCTTGACAAATTCGGTATTTACCGATTCGGTAAATACTGAATCGGTATTTGAATTGAATCCTATGGGCTTCAAGGCCCATAGGATTCAATAGCAAATACCGATTCGGTATTTACCAAATCGGTAAATACCGAATTTTTAAGGAATCGGTAATAAATCAGATGTTGGTACTTACATCCCATTTACCGATTTTGAAATACCGAATCGGTAAAATTCGGTAATATTCGGTATTTCAAAATCGGTAAATGTGATTTACCTACATCTGGCCCTAGGTGTATTATTGTTTTACATAAAATGTTTTAAAACTTTGTTTGAAATCAAATGCATGCACACTTAGGGCCGGATGTAGGTGGTCGTTTCAGGCCATTTACCGACCGGTTACGGCCGTTTTCGGCCGTTTCCGATCGTTAAATGGCAAATCGGTATGTAGGGGCTTAAATCCAAGGCCACGTGTAGGTAAATCTACATTTACAGAATCTGAAAAATTATTTGTTCGGTAAAATACCTAATCGGTAATTTTACCGATTCTGTTAATTTGTTATGTAGGGGGGAGTCTTCTGAGTCCCAAAGGCCTTAACGAATCGGTATTTTAGCATGAAATCAAACTTCATGGTAAAATACCGATTCCGGTGTGCATGCACATGTGTGCTCGCACACCTATGTCATGTGAAAGGCAGACCTGCCCTTAGGGCTGGTTTGCTTGCCACATGGCACCTGTGCCTGTTTTGAGGGTGTCAGAGGGTGTCAAAGTGATACCCCCTGCACCCTTGTGCATACTTTTTTTTTTATAGCATTGTCGAATCTAGTTCTTACTGTTATTGATTTACTGTTTGGTAATAGTGGTTAATAACATTTTTTATTATATTTCACCACAGATTCAACTGCAGATTATTTGGGAATTAGACAATGCCGTCTAAGGATAGAATTCGAAAGGCTACAAAACGTCAAAGACAGCTTGACCCCGGGAGCCGGCTGCCTATGTCGGGTGCGATCTCAGGCTACACCAGGTCTATAAGACTTGGGGAGGGGGTCGGAGCCAAGCGTCTTCTCCGAGTCCGTGCCATCACACCGTCCCTCGGGGGCCTCCGTCAAGCGGTTTAGGGAGGTACCGTATCACATTGTTTTCAAATGCAGTCAGGTCCACAAACGGCCCCCACTTACTTTGAGAATAGTGAAGCTGCAGCAGGTGCAAATAAGGTTTAGACAGTGTTACAAGCGCTGCTCAGAACTCTGAAGTATGGCACCCAACATCCAGGACTTATGCCATTTGTGCAAGGCAGTGACATCGAAGCAACTCAGGGACCAAAACCATGAACGAACACTGATGTATTAAAATTTTACTATTGATGCTTGACTGAGGCCAAGGAGATCAGAGTGCATGAGTCTCATGCTCGATCGATTGAGCTAGCCGGATCGGGCAACTAAAAGTATAAAATAGTTATGTAAATAGTTATTTAATAAAATGTTTTACCCTGTTACTTTGCTGGTGTGTTGTATATATTTATAATATTTGCATAGGGTTTGTCGTTATTTTGGGTGGGGTGGGTGGCGGAGCCGAGCTGTCTTGCAGCCATCATCGTGTGGAGCTCAGTTCATCTCACTAGTTTCGTATTTCTCATGAGGGGTTGTTCTTAATGTTTCTATTTTAGCTAGGTCAAAAAGAGATCCCATTAGTGGCCTACTGATTTTGCTCGATTCCTTTTGTTTTTTAAAACGATTTTTCACTATCTGCAAAGACTAAACAGAGTATTGCGACTCTGTGCTTGTTTGTAAATAGAGAATGAACCAAAGAGAACCAATTCTAAAACAGTAAATGCTTGGATAACAATCAATCAAATGGAGAGAGAAGCAGACACGACGGATTAGAACGGGGGCAAAGGCCTGCGTTAACTACCCTTCACTATCTGCAAAGAGAGAGTATTGCTAAGAGAAAAGCGAGGGGGGGGGGCAGCGTTCAAAGTACATCAGCGTGCATAAATACGAAAATGTTTTTACCTATCACGTACTTCACATTTGACAGCTTTTGATATTTGCTATTAAAAAACCATTGAAATTCACTGAAAAAAACATAGGTTTTAGGCCATATATAGTTAGGGATTAGCATTTACAAAACCTTATTTTACTCACACAAAACCATAGAAATTCGCATATATAGTTAGATGCAATAACTATATATCGCGCACCCGCAATCCACTGCTGATGATGTCACATATTACATCATTCATGACATGGTCAGTGACATCACTGATGACATCTCAAATGACATCACTGATGACATCACTGATGACATCTTAAATGATATCACTGATGACATCACTGTTGACATCTCATTTGACATTACTGATCACATCACTGATGATATCATTTATGTGATAATACAATGAACATCTTCAGACTCTAATATAACCTTAGATACAATAAGTGTAAACAGAAACTCACAGACTGTCACTTATCCATGGAGTTACTCACACACCTAGTCAGTCATGCAAAGAATCAATCACACCTCCATTTTCTCAACTATACAGTTATACACACCTTACTCATTCAAACATATACTAACACAAGTTCAAGTTCAAAAGACCTTTATTCGAATTTGTTAAAATTCATAAAAGTACCGAACACATCAAAGAACATATACATACACATAATACAAAACAGTTAAATAATTTACATTTCATAGTGACAAAGCAATTCATACAGCGGTTAGACAATAAATTTCATAAACTTATAAGGTTTTAGCAGTAGTATTTTTGACTGAATCTGATTTCAAGGACTTTCCATAGTCTTGCGTGCGCGTATGGCTAGTCTTAGAAAAGTGCTAGTGCGAAATGTCAGTTCATCATTGTCCAAGGTGAGCAGCAGCATATAAGATTCCTGAAGTGTGAGAGGTCTAAGTTTTCTAAAATACGGGATTAAAAGCCATTTGGTATATCTCGCATAAAATTTACAGAAAAACAGAAAGTGCAAATCGTCTTGAGTGCTTGTACCGTCACAGGGGCAGGGGGTAAGGTCAGTATGGTGTTGATACCCCAGAGGAAATGAGAGCAAAAATTTCACAGTTCCTGCCCTTAGACGAAACAGTAGAGATCGTTCCCAATTTGACATAGGCAATGATAGGTAGGGTGACATGATTTGCATACAGAGACCATTGCCAATGTATTTTTTGACCCCTGATTTCTGTAGTTCAATTCCAAGCCGTTCATTACGGTAAAGTGCATAGAGTGCCTTTTGGACCTCATATTTGTCCTTTGGTTCAATAGCCGTTGGCTCAGTAAACAAAGTACCTCTACCAATTTCATTAAATATTTTAAAAACTTCTTTAAACCAGGGGATCTGCATGCCATTTTCACTATTAAGGCAGTCCCTAATGATGTTTTGCGTAAGGGCAGCAGCCTCATTCCTCCAGATTCTGATCCAGAAGAGTGCTGGTCTTGCTTTAATAAAGTCGTTTATAAAAGGGAGGTTGAGTTCATTATGACAGATGAAATTGGAAGAGGAAATTGGTGCTCCCAGCAATTTCCTGCAAAAACGGTTTTCCTCTCTTTGAATACCAATGCTGCTGGCCGATCCCCAAACTTCGGCTCCATACGTGGCAACAGGGGAACACTGTAGTTTAAAAATTTTAACAATAGCTTTAGTGGCACCGATTTTCTTAGGGCGGGGGAGACTCAGGACAGAGTTGTTGGCTTTCGAGAACTTGCTCGTGGCGTGGGCCACATGCCCACTCCAGGAGCCGTTCGCAGCGAAAACCAACCCCAGATAAGGGAACTTATGGACAGATTCAAGTTTGTCTGTTCCAATTTGAATAGTACCGAGTTTCCTTTTGCCCGGCCCACAGGACATGTTAAAAGACTTTATAAAATTAACTTTCAAATCCAGTCCCTCCATAAAATTTACAAAACTATGTACAAGCAGACGTAGAGCGTTAGGTGTACGTGCCATAAGGACAGCGTCGTCTGCATATAAAAGTACGGGCAAGGGATTTCCTAAAATGATTGGGACATCAGGGGTAGCTTTCTTTAAACAGTTGGACAGGCCATTAATATAGATAATAAACAGCAGGGGTGCTAAAACACACCCCTGTCTCACCCCCCTCCCTATCTTGATGGCTCCCGATACCTCTCCGCCCATCCCAATACGTACCCGAGCTTTCAAGTCAGTATGGAGGTAGGCTAAGAATCTAACAAGAGTGGCATCGAGACCGTTTGACAGGAGGGTTAACCATAGCTTGGATCTATTCACTAGATCGAATGCGGATGAAAGATCCATAAAGGCTAGGTAAACGGGGGATGAGCGAGCAATGCAGTATTTATCTATTATCAATTTTAAGTTTAGGCATTGCTCGACTGTTCCTACCCCGCTCCTAAACCCCATCTGGCAGGGGTCTAAAAAGTCAGAATCAGACGCCCATTCCAGTACCCTGTTATAAATTATTCGTCCTAGTATTTTTAGAGTATTATCCAGGAGGGAGATGGGACGATAGTTTACTGGGTCAGATCTGTCTCCCTTTTTATAGATGGGGACAATAATACTAGTAGCCCAGGTGGCAGGCATGGCTACATGTGGAAGACTGTTAAAAATGTTTAAAAGTATTGGTGTCCAGAGATCAACGTTAAATTTGATGATGTCGATAGGGAGGCCGTCCGGCCCGGGCGCCTTGTTACCTAGGCTCTCTTTGATAGCTTTCCTGACTTCTAGGTCCGAGATCTCTAAGCCTGCTGTTTGGTTCAGGTTAGGGAGAGGTTGCTCATCAGAGGGGGCGGCATAAATATTAGAAAAATGGGTCTCCCAGGCTGAGCTGGTTATGTTGCAGCTAATTTTTGTAAGCTCTTTGCCCATTTCCCTCGTTCTCCTAACTGCCGACCAAAATGGGCCGCTGCCACCCAGATTGGCGCTGATAACCAGCTTATCCCAGTGATCGGAGAGCAAATCTGCCTTCCTTTTTGATGTTTTGTCTTTATAGTTTTTCCTGGCAGCTCGAACAACGTCCTTACACCTGGGATTGGCAGAGAGGGCCTTTCTTAACTCTCTATTGGCCACGGAGCAAGATGTATCAAACCACCGTGGCTCTTTGTGGTCAGTAGAGAGTGGGACTGACAGGAGATTTTTTATATTGGTGCATAAAGCTTCAAAATTAATAATCAGTTCTTCATTATTTGTACTTGGGGAGGAGAGGCATTTCAATAAATCCGGATGTGCCTCCCGGATCGTATCTATAATGGCCCCACAATCAATTCCTCTCCATTTAAGGCGAAGGCCGTCAATTGAGGGTGTGATATCCCTTGCTCCATTTAAATTCATAAAAATCGGACTGGGTGCGAGGTTAAAAATAGCAAACAAAGGATTATGATCGCTGAAGGACGTTTGCACCACAGTAGATTTGATTAAACAGTCCGTTAGCACAGGTGATGTAAAAATGTAATCGATGATTGAACCGTTATCCCTGCCCTTAAACGTAGGGGCATAGGGAAAATTCATATCATACCCTACACTCATTACATCAGCAAGATTAAAATCAGAGAGTATGCTAATCAGTTCCAAACCCCTGCGGTCATTACAGTGATCAAAATTAGTGGATCCATAGTTATCTATAAGTTTCACATTAAAATCTCCCCCGATCAGAATACTAGTCTTAGTGTCTACTGACAAAGAACAATCAATCATGTTTAAAACCTTAGATAAAGCAGCAAAATTTTTGTTCGGTACACCATTAAAATCATTGTTGTAAAAATTAATTAAATAAATTGTGGTCTTTGATTTCAATTTATATTCCAGAATTTGAATGTTGGAGTTGGCAAGGTTGTCTGACTTCAAAACATTAATTATACCGCCTGCCAAAATTCTAATCCCCATGAAGAGTCCACCCACCGCTCGGCCAAAGCTAGGTTTTGTAGATGTCAGGCTGAAACAGTGGTAGCCTTCAATATACAGGTTATCAACAGCCCAAGTCTCTTGGAACATAAGTATATCTATGTCATTAATTAGTTCGGTCCAAGCAGGGTCAGAGAGCTTAGATTCTAAACCTGCGACATTCCAGCTTAGAATTGATAGGCCGTGTTTGAACCCCTGGTTAATAAATGTGCGCCTAGTATTCCCATTATCATAGATAGTTGGTTCGTTTACAATGGCCGGAATACTATCCGACAATATGATTTCTGGAACTGCTGTTTTAACATGGAGCGATGCAGGTGAATTTATAATTGTGGCATCCTCTTGGTTACAGGCTTTTACGTTGTTGCGTAATTCTTTGTTAAGGGGTGTGCTCAGTCAATCCTGTTCGTCTAATGATGATAGGTAGTCGAACCGATTGAAAGTTGGGACATTGTACATTGGCCTAGCTTGTGTCATCTGTGCAAACTGGAATGGGTTGGGGATTGAGTAGGACCTATCCCTGTGTTTGCTCTGGTGCATAGTTGGGGCTTGAAAGTACTGCGGATGGTTGGGGGTAGGGATTGGCATAGGAGGTTGTGGGTGCCAATTGAGGTTGTTGGGAAAGGCGGCATGTAAGTTCTGGTTTTGGGCAAAAAGGGGTGATTTGACCCTTGCACCAAAATTCATCTCTGGGTATGAATTAGTGGGGAAATTGTCGGGATAGTTAACCGTGGCTTGTTCTGGGGGTATCAGGTGTCGGTAAAAATATCCTAAGGGAAGGAGCGTGGTGTTAAATTCCCATGGCGATGGTAAAGGGGCGTTGGCTAATGTTTTCTCTGCCCAATGTGGTTTTCTAAAACTAATAGTGACACAGTCGCCCTCAAATTTTTTCCTAAGTGGTCCAATCCAACCCACCCTCTGTGTGTTAATAATCTCCCTTGCACCATCAATCGGGTAGTTACAATTAGTAATTAGCCAGTGCAGGGTTTTATTTTTGAGTGATGTGGGATTTTCGTCCTGATCCTCTCTTAGTTTGGTAACGTTTACTAACACTAATACATATGCACCGCATTCCGGAGGAAGATTAATGCGTGCAGGAACTTGTCTGGATGTTTTTGGGATGGGTTGGGTCAAGATAGGATTGCTTGTTGAAACTGAAGGGTGGCCTGTGGTACTCGCAATTGGGAGTGTAGTATTCGTGGTGGTATTGATGCCAGGATCCTTCCTTTTATCTGTGGATTTGCTGTTAGTGTGTGGTGTTGCTGTTTTTTGTTTGGTAATTGGGCCATTGGCCGGCGCAACAGGTACGACTTTATCTACATTATTTGGGGCAGCTGGGGGCAATTGTAAAATAGTTGTTTTAGGGCCTGCTATATTGGTGGGGTTACTATTTTTTGTGCTAATTGCAGGACCTCCCTTTAGGAAAGTCTTAAGAGGGTTGCTCAATTCATCTAGCTGTTTTTCTAATCGAGCAAGCCTATTTTCGATTGGGGATAGATAAATGCTTAATAAATCCCCCAGTTTTTCCAACAGGGGGTCATATGCCTTGTCTATGTTTCCGTTAGTGTTCGTTGTTCTACCCTGTTGAACAGTTTCACTATCATCCCTCTGGGATATTACCATAACCTTAGTCGCGTTATGATTATTGTCAGGGACAGAGTTGGTATTTTTCCCAGGTTTCCTTTGTGCTCGGCCATATTTCCTGATCGTAGTGACCCGGGGCTTGGGTGCGTGTAACTTCAGTTTTTGAACTGCCCCCTCTCGCCTGCCTCTAGCATGCCTGATGTTATCAGCAGATTTTACTTTGGGAGAGGGGTTAATTAGTAAGTCAGGCGTTTTTTCCAGATCGGTGCTAGTGTCGGTGTCTGTGTCTAGCAGGGGAATGGAGGCTGAGAGGTTAACCTCGCTGGGAATGGTGTGTATGTCAGCACAAACATCAAGTAGGGGTCTAATATTGTTAGGCATAGCTTGTGCAGGTGTGGTGGCGGTAGCAATAAGGCCAAGCGAAGAACGTTTGGCATGCGCCAGGTCTTGTGATACCCTGCGTTCTAGTAGGTTAATGCCCTGATTGATGGCATCATTGGCCTTAGATATAAAAAGGTCAATGGGGCCAGTCACAGCAGCAGCAGTTTTGCTGCGGGTGCCTCTTGGGGACATGCTGACAAATACTAACCCCTGTTCTGCGGTTTGGGTTGTTACGCAGGACTACAGATACAGGTTTCAATGACACATAGCAAACAGAATAGTCCCGGAAATGATAGTAGTACCCACAGTTCCCAAATGAGGAATGGCCAATGGACCAATGAACAGTACCTTCAAGTTGTATCGAATGGGTGAATAAAAAGGGGGTGGCCCTGTCCCGTCCTCCTCGTGCCTCTGAGGGCAACAGAGGGCCCGCCCTTTGCCCGGGCTTAGCCCGGCGCGGCCCCGCGCGCTCCCGCGACGCGGGAGGGGCAGCTGGAATTTAAGCGCCTCCAGGCGCGGAAGTCCGGGGATCACGGAGGTCGGCGTCCCAGGGGATCCTGGGTAGTGTAGTTCTACCCGGCGGCCGCGTTTTGCCTGCGGCGGCGGGGAACCACACACACTGCCAGCCGATAGGAAAGTTTACTCCAAAGTGCCCCCGAAGGTCGGTTGAATGCCCCGCTCCACCGGAGGGGCAGCTGGAATTTAAGCGCCTCCAGGCGCGGAAGTCCGGGGATCACGGAGGTCGGCGTCCCAGGGGATCCTGGGTAGTGTAGTTCTACCCGGCGGCCGCGTTTTGCCTGCGGCGGCGGGGAACCACACACACTGCCAGCCGATAGGAAAGTTTACTCCAAAGTGCCCCCGAAGGTCGGTTGAATGCACAGACTGTCACTTATCCATGGAGTTACTCACACACCTAGTCAGTCATGCAAAGAATCAATCACACCTCCATTTTCTCAACTATACAGTTATACACACCTTACTCATTCAAACATATACTAACACATATTTGCTCTCTTATACAATCCCTGATACATGTTCACAATGATCCATACAGCCACTCACACATTCACTGGCTCTTATGCACAGTTATTTAT
Source organism: Lissotriton vulgaris (assembly GCF_964263255.1). Lineage (NCBI taxonomy): Eukaryota > Metazoa > Chordata > Amphibia > Caudata > Salamandridae > Lissotriton > Lissotriton vulgaris. Next base: position 1,538,160,403 of record NC_141695.1, read on the forward strand.
ATATGTCAACTCTCACATGTACTGTGTTTTACACATGTACTTACTTTGACATGTAGCACTGAGAAATCCATTCAATCACCAATACACTTATGCAGACAGTCAACCGCCCATACAGCTGTTTCCACATGCACTTTTGAACCCATACATCTAGTGAATCAACTACTCACACATCTATGCACAGAGTCATACACCTCCCAGCCACCCACACACACACTCAGTCTCCCATACAAATACTTGGGCAAACAATCAATAACCCTTATAGTTACTCATATAGCTACTGATTAACACATGCAGCAGTTTACAGAACAACAGACATAATGATGCACAAATTAAGACAGTTTAGTCACTTACCCATGCACTCAGTGAGACACATTTAATCACTCACTCATACAGTCTTTCATGCACCTACTAAATCCTTCATCCAGACACTTATACATCCACTCATTCTTCAATCTGTAAGACATATTTTAACACACAGTCACTGGATGATGTCATCAGTGATGTCATCAGTGATGTCACTGACCATGTCATGAATGATGTAATATGTGACATCATCAGCAGTGGATTGCGGGTGCGCGATATATAGTTATTGCATCTAACTATATATGCAAATTTCTATGGTTTTGTGCGAGTAAAATAAGGTTTTGTAAAGGCTAATCCCTAACTATATATGGCCTAAAACCTATGGTTTTTTCAGTGAATATATATATATATATATATATATATATATATATATATATATATATATATATTACATATGCTTACACTGAGCGAAACTGATATTGATTGATGTATTGTACTCCGTTCATTAACACGTGTTGTTATAGATATGAGTAGGACTTGAAACAGGCGATGTAATGAGAGATTAAGGATTAACCTATTACGTTTGCTCTGGCCTGTCAAGACTTAGATTGGCGGTTATTAGATATGATTCATGAATTTAGGAGCGCTAGTCTATTATTTTTGGATAAGAATTTATGATATTATTTGATGGATAAAGGACTTATACTTTTAGAAATAAAGATATGTTGATGATAGTGTTCTTAATTGTCGTAATGTTGGAAACAATAACGCCTTACAAAATGGCGCCCACATTATATGTGGGCATCATATGGAGTGTGAGAGAATGTGTTTTCTCTCGTTATCGGGATATGGAGTGGCAAGAATATTATTGGAGATGCAAACGTTAGTATGATCGATCCTCAATTATTATGTTACGATCGTGAATTTGAATGCGACAGGTATCGTGGATAGGAAATGTTATGTGTAACGCACTGGTGATATTATATGCGCACTACAAGATGACGCTCACGTATTGGGACTATTTAGAGGAAAACCAAGATGGCGCTGGTGTAGAACGCCGGCTACAGAGGATATGAGAACATGTGTACAGACGCTCACGGACGAAAATAGGGTGAATTTTATGCCCGTAGGAATTGGTACGGGGTTACCTCTAAGCGTTTTTTAGCAATATCAGAGGCTGAGTATGTGCTTATGTGTTTACGGATTTTAAGTGGCAGATCGCTATGCAGAAGGAGTTTATAAGAGCAACATGTAATATTGGCGGCAGTTTAAACGCTGATGTACTTACAGTTAGTTATAGGTTGACCCTTAGTCGGTTGAAAACGTATGCGGGAGTAACTTGCAATTGTATGTTTGTGATAATAGTGGCAGAGGATGTATGAACTGAAACACGGTTCTTTACTATTTCAGGGATCTGCAATCGGGGAGATTGGTGACCGATGCTTGGGATCTAAGGATATTGAAATACATTGTATATTTGAAACAATGGGGTGAGTTGATATGAGATTTGTGCACATAGCATGCCTATGAGCAAGTGTATAGACCTAGTATGTGATATTAGTGTAAATATGGTTCTTAATGGAATTTTAGAAGTGACTGACACTAAGTGAATACTGGATTAGAAGATAGTGGATTACTACGATTATACGGCGTTGGATACCACTTATACGGTACATATAGTGATTCCATATTATATTAAACCATTCGAATTTTGTAAAGGACATTAGACAGTGGCTTGTAATGGATGTATTTAACCAGCCCTTTTGAAGCAGATAGACATGACTGGTGGATGTATTGGGGCGACAATGTTTGAGTAATATAAGATAATTAATATTATAGGTAATTGACCTTGGAGATTTCCAGTGGAGGAGCAGAGGATTTTTGTTGTGAACTTTTAGTACCTCACTATATACTCATATACATATAATCTTTACTCTTTAGTACCTATACTTAAGATAAGAGGTGGTGGCTCCTTCTTTTTTGTATATTACACAAATTGGGTGACTATTGCATTTGGTCCTATTCCTTTCTTTTCTTACGATTCTTGTGATATCTATATTTTATAGATTATCTGTGTCATGATGAGAGGTTAATCCTCATGTAAATAGCATGGAATTTATTTATTGTTTATTTGGGTTGCAGCCCTGATGAAGTCATTGTGCTTTACATAGCACAATGAAACATGTGTTGGCTGCGGTGTGGATGTGAACCTTGGAACAAAAAAGACTAACTGGAATGCAAGGATTTTGTCTATTGGATCAATACAAGAATTGAATGTATATGGACTACCTGCATTGTGCAAATTAGAATGACTTTTTGATTTTGAGGATACTCTATTTATATTGTTTAGAGTGCTCAGGGAGAACTTTTGATGTTTTAGTAAGATCTACCTGCGTAGATTGTAGTGGGTTTGTATGGTAACCAAACCCTTCACCCTTAGTAGCACTGTGTAACTTGAGGTTTGGATTTTCCCTAATATAATGTTGAGCACCCTATTGTAAACTGGTTACCAATCGGTATTTACACTCTACAATACTTACCCAAGGCAGGAATGAAACTAAACTAACACTTATATTTTGTTACTTGCTGAGAGGACTTATACAATAACAATTTTCCTGGCGACAAGTGCTGTGTATGAGGCAATTAGTCGATCCTCTCTGCCACAGAATACTCACCTAGGAAAAACCACATACAACAGGCACAGTACCTCTCACCACAAGAAAATTCTGGGGAGTGAAATAATTAGAATTTGCACATCACTTGCCAGGAGTAGAACAACTTCCTATAAGACAATTAACTGCTAGAAGGGAATTTACTCATCCTTCTACAACAACATATTTGGCAAAGAAGAGTCCACACCTCCTGCTACCAGGAAAAGGCAAATTGGTGTATCAGGGTTATATATATTTATTAGTACATGATACACAGTAGGCCAATCTGTACCATTTCTAGCCAACAACCAACTAACAATTAGAAGATTATTAAACGCAATCAGGAAAACATATGTAGAAATATATGTATATATTATATATATATAATATATGTATATATTATATATATATAATATATGTTATATTATATATATAACATATGGAACCTGATAACAGAAGGAGATAGTAAGCAAGAATAGTATGAAATCAAGAATTAGTGGAACGCCTCACCAACTGTCTGTTCATCCTGTTTCCACTTCGCCAGAGGGGAGTCCGGTTCTCCGGCTGAACCAGAAGACAGGGTGACACTATATGCTCCACCGCCACAGCTGCACGTCTGCCCTATGACGAACATCCACCAAACAGAACCCATACTCCTCCTTTAGTACCAGTGAAAACTTAAGACGAAGCTCCTGTGAGCCTCGCCCCCTTTTCCCATCAGAGTCAGTACCACTTCACACCAAGGCCACAGCTTCAGCTGGCCAGGCGTCTGTTATGGCTTCAGAGCAGAGCGAGTACATTCCTCTGACAAGAACCAGTTCTCTCTAGTCTGTAATGTGCGAAAAACTAGTGGAAAGCAAAACATGCCCATCTCACCTAGAGAAGCTCAGGCAATAGTAAGCACTGCCATAAAGCAAGTTAAAGTCAGAAAACAGAATGACAGTAGACCATGTCAAAGCCAATAGGTCAAAGTCATAATTCACCTAACCCAAATAACATTATACACTTTATCCCTCAGTATCCAACATTGAGCACATGTGTGCACCATCACCCACAACACTGCACCTCAACATCCTGCACCTTCTATTCTTGGAAAGACTGTTCTACCGAAAGACAGCAAGATTAAAGAATAGAAGAGAAGCAGGCATATGCAAGACCATTCTACATTAAGGCTAGGGCAACATAACACACTAAAGTCAGGACAAATGGTGGTGGTTGAGGGTCATCATAGTGTGTCACACCACAAAAGTGGCTCATTCACTACAGCATTTAATTTTGACAATCAAAGTCAAGACTGTTAATTTTTTTATACAGTCTGGATTGTTCCCTGAGGCTGAAATATGTTAGTTGCAGGCACTCTATAATAGGATTTAGTGACTCAAGGACTCAAACATGATAACACCTTTTCCGGTCTCTGATATATTGATAATTTTTGTTAACGCCTGGGTCACCATCTGAAAAAAGATAGTGTTCAGGAGCTTTTAAGATTAAGTCTGCTTTGAATATTTATTTTCGTGCTACAGAAACATTGTACTTCTTGACACTTGAGGTATTGGAGCAAATGTTTGGCATACAATATCTACAGGAGTTCCCATATTGTAAACTATAAGGTAGATTAATGAGACAGTAATTTGGGATAAATCATGCATGAAACATTAGATGTTTTATGAAAGAAGTGAATGTGCCAAATGGTATTTGTGCATGCATGATGAAAGTAACATTTTCAGATTTACATACTCTTTTTGACTTGACTTTAAAGTATCAAATAAGGACTCAAATCTATCTATAATTTTAAAGTCTCAAATATGGACTTGTCCCATGGCTCTGGATCTACTATGCTAAATGCAAAACCTTTATGCAGCTCTTGTACTGGAATGCTTTAGAGCTTCTGTAAAGTAATGAACAATTTTGCTTTATAATTCGGATGTTTTGATTCTTTATCTGTTGCATATATTTTTAAAGGTTGTCCTTCATGAAATGTAATACATATACTAATTTAAAATCTTTGTCTACTGCTGGCACTCTTTTCCATTGTCCTCATGGTTAACTTGGCAGTGAATTGTCTTTATTTATCTCCCATGTTATTACTCTTTCCTCATTCTTTGCTACAACGTTACTGTGTAGGGGATCTTAATATTTAGTCTGATATTCCTTCCAGTTCATAATGCACTGCTTTCCTTGACTCATGTTTGATCCATGAGTTCAACCAACACAACTTTTCATCTACCAATTTGGGAAGACCCAAAGCAGATCACATTGTTTCTTACTGTGAGGATCTTCAAGTCTCCAATCCAGTTTCTTACACCTGGAATGATCATTGTGGCATTCCCTTAAGATTTCAATCAATTATCTCGCCAAAGGTTTGTTCTGTTTCTCACAACCACATCTCTTACATTTCTTGGAATAAAGTAACTTCCACTAACTTTACAGAGACCCTAATTGAATGTCTTCCTTTTATCATCCTGAGTAATGGAACAGCCAATAAAACTGTCAATTATCAGAACTGGACCAAATCTTCTTTCGACAAGAATGCTCCAGCTAAACTTTTTATATCTCGCATAGCTGTCTCCTCTGCCCCTTGTTATACCGATTAGTTAGGCCACCATTAAAACCAATGTAAATTCTTAAAACCCATTTGGCGAACTGATATTTGTGTGCATGCTAAAACTATGTACACGTCTGCCCTCTGACTCTATAAAAAATTAATCAGTAATGGTAGGTTGGCCTATATTGAAATTATTCAGGTGAACTGTTCAAGATAATAACAAATCTTGCTTAGCTAAATGCTTTGTCTCCACCAATAACATCCTCTCAGGATCTGTATGATCCAGTCTATGAATTCTCCCCAGGAATAATTGATATTCTTAAACAACATTTTGATAATGAGCTCTCTTCTAGTGATATGATGGAAGCTATAGCTATCCTTAACACTCATCTGTCAGAATTCTCCTCCAGTCCATCACATTGAACTTAGCAATTACCTTTCTTAATTATATCAGAATCTCTCTTGGAATTTGTTAGAAATTGGGTTTCAGGTTGGCAGAGGTATGCAACCTGTCCAAGGAGGAATCTAAATCCTAGGCAGTGTAAGTCATAACACACCCTAAATTAACCTGTGTTCACCTTGTGGTAGCTTGCCACAGAGCAGTCAGACTAAACCTAAGAGGCAATGTGTAAAGTATTTGTGCAACACTTCAAACAGTAACACAGTGAAAACACCACAAAAAAGACTCCACAACAGGTTAGAAAAATAGAACTCAAAAGACCAAAACAACAAAAATTAAAAAAGAAGAAGTCAAGGTATGAATTATTAACATTTAAAAGGGAAAATATCGCTTAGAAGCAGTAATCACCTATTTGGGATACTAGCAGTGCCCAACCGGGACAAAATCAAAAGTTCAGCCCGACCGCGATGAAGCACGGGCCAGATACAGGAGAGCATGTTGAACAAAGTATCTTGATTCTGGTCAAAACAGCGTAGATGCTGGGTGCAGCCGAGTGATGCATTGGTGTCAATCCTGCAATCAAGATGATGTGTTGATTTTCTCCATGCAATAATGCCAATGAGCCGGCTCCAAAGACGCTGTTCCAGTTTCGAGATGTGAGAGTTCCGAATTTGATGTACCGGGTTTCTCCATGCAGTCAAGGGGGTGCTTCAATCATCCATCTGCACTGGTGGCGATACTGGGTCTCCGATGGCGATGCACTGGTCCAAAGTGTGATGCACCGGTCCTGTTTCCGTAATTGCAGCAATGCCTTAATTCTGCTCGCAGCAGAGAATGCATTATACTCAACGGTGCAAACACCTCAGGCACACTTGTAATGGTACAGAAGCAGGGGTGGAAGTCTGTTATGTCCCTAAGACTTCACATCAGGAGGCTAGACAGCCAGACTTCGATTTCACTCCCAGTTCAATTGATGAAGGTTCAGTCTTTACCCAGTCAGAGAGAGCAGCAGGCAGCAGGGCAAAGCAGCAAGGAAGCAGTCTTCCAGAGCAGCAGTCTAGAACAGTGGAGGTCCTTTAGCACCGCAGTTCTTCTTCCTGGCAGAGTGATCTCATGTCCAGAAGTGTACTGTCTTGTTGGGGTCAGAGACCCAGTACTTATACACAGTTGTGCCTTTGAAGTGGGGGTGGCTTTAAAGAAGGGACTTTGAAGTGCACATTGGTCCTTTCTTTCTGCCCTGGTTCCAGACTCACTACGAGGGGATATGCAGCCCTTTGTGTGTGAACGGAACACAGCCTATGCAGGTGTAAGTGTGAGGCTATACCCAGCTCCTCCCTCCCATCCTCCCTTGGAAATTGAGGCCATGTGATGACCTTTGACTACCATTATTTTAATTGACTTTTGGTGTTGTACTTTATCCTAGCTTCAACGTACAACATAATTTTTCCTGCTTGTGCATATTTCCTTGAAGATTTATTTTGTGTAACTGTAGTTTTAGAGTGGGAGAGCTTTCACAGAGTAGAACAGCCTTGCCAGGAACAGAACGTGTGGGATGTGCATTAGAAAGCATGAGAGAGAAAGGTGTAGAATGTACTTCTTGGTCTCGGAGTTCCGTTTGATATGCAGTGGTGCACAAATGTGCATTATGTTGTACATTGGAAGATGAAGTGTGTGCTGCTATAGGCAGCGGCATACAAATGTGCATTGTGTTGTACATTGGGAAGTATTATGAAGTTCTTACTATTGGTTTTGGCATGCCCTCATGCCATCTTGAATCATGACTCTGTCTAGCTTGAGCTGTGCGCACAAACAGCCTCCCAGAATATTCAAGTTGTTTAGGCTATTCAGGTTCAAGGTTGTTTTATTTTTTGGGGATTGCTTTCTGTATTTTCATAAGCTTTATTTAGATAAGAGGCTGGAACATGTGAGAGCGCAGAAGCAACGTAAGAACTCTTTTCGATTTAGAACTCTTGCATGGAGAGTGGCCAACTCTAGTAAGTTTCCTTGGCGCAGAGGAGTGGCTCTCGGAAGCTTCTAGTGCTTTGAGATTCTAATAATGGGGTTTGTTGACTAGGAAACTAGGATTTGTGAAATCTGAATGGGGGCGGACCCATCTACTTCCGCAGCAGATCCCAGTTTGCTGAGGCTCCTAACCCCGGCTGTGAATCCCCCAGTCTGGAGTGGGCTACGATGCAGTGTTTGGAGCCAGTGAGGTATTTTCTTGAGTATTGACTTTGTGATGTGTAAGTGTGTCTGTACACATTCAAGTCTTCAGTGGTTGTAGTTATCTGATGTATTTAATACATTTATCTTTCAAATTAAGTTAAACTTAAGTTAGGATTTTGTCTTAAATGAAACTTAAGTTAAACTTAAGTTAAGATTTTGTCTTAAGACCAAAACTTAAGACAAACTTCAGACAAAATCCTAGCTTTACTACTCCTAAATGCCTTTTGTGGATACTGAAAGTCGCAAAGTTAGGATTTTGTCTCAGATTACTTTTGTGATTCAGGCCCATTGATATTTAATATTGGCAAAACAAAGGTAGTCTATTTTGGGTGACCCTCTTCTGGTTGTTCATCACTTGCGATGGATCTGCCTCTCTAGATATGCAAACATTTTTTACTTTAAAAACTCCAAAACTACTGAACAGATTTACACTAAATTACTAAAATCACTCTTTCTGGAACAAGTTCTAGCTTTTTGCTAAACTTTGTGTAATTCCATTCAGCCGTTCGAGCTGTAGTCGTTTCTAAATCCCTATTGGAAATTAATTGGGGAAAATGCATTTTGGGACCCACCCTTCCTTGGCCCTAGATGGACGGATCACCCTAAAACTTTTAAGACATCAGATGAAGGTTTTCGTGCTAGCTCTTCCTGTGACAGTTCTCCTGCCCAGCTCTGCTGCCTTCGGTTTTAGCCTCCTCTGTTAATTTTCTTCATTGTCTTCAGCTCACTTTTTCTTGTTTTTTTCTTTTTCTGCCCACTTCTGCTCTCTATTTTTGCCTGTTTCTGCTTGTTCTGCCTGTTGCCTCTTTCTGCTTATTTCTGACCTTTACTTTGCCTTATTTGCTCGCTCCTCACCTTTATTTTGCCTTTATTTTGCCTCTTTCTGTTTGTTTCTGACCTTCCTCTTTCTGCTAGTTTCTGCCTCCTACTTTCCCTTTTTATGCTAATTTTTTACCATTAGTTTTCCTGTTTCTGCTTGGTTCTGACCCTATTTTGTGTCTTCTCGTTTCTGCCCCTTTTCTTTTCCATCTTACTGTCTTTTGTTTCTGGACATTATTTTGCCTCTTTCTGTTGGTTTATGCCTCCTATTTGTACTCTTTCTGCTGGTTTCTGACCTTTATTTTTCCTCTTTCTGCACATGTCTGACCATTACTTTATCTCTTTCTGCTTGTCTTTTACCTTTATTTGACCTTTTTCTGCTAGTTTCTGGCCTGGCTCTTCGACTGAGACTTTGAAAACACAGCGCCCAGATATCCCTAGGGCTAACAGTGCTGCTCTATGGAAATGCTGATTGATTGATTGATTGACTTTTGTGACCTATTGAATTGGATTCATCTACAGGTCTTGCTTCTTCACTTGGAATCTTGGCATAGTTATTGTTGATTCTCTATCTTTCACTGAGCAAGTCACCAGGATAACTTGTTCTTATTTTAAACCTTTACAGATTCTGCATAAAATCCTGCCATTCGTCCCAGTAAATGGATAGGAAATGGGAGTTCAGTATGTTACACTACCAAAACTAGATTACTGTAACTCGCTGTATTTGGGTCTTTTGACCCATTTGATAAAGATGCTGCAAATAATTTTGAAAGCTTCAGCTCAACATATCCTGGGTCTTCCTTCCTGCGCGATGATTTCTCATCACCAATCTATTCATATTGGCTTTCAGTTGCGTAAGAGATCCAAATTTAAGACATTATTCTTTCTCTTTCTGCTTGTTTCTGTCCTCTATGTTATCATTTTCGGCTAGTTTCTGACCTAGATCTTCGATGGAGAGTTTGTATTCAGAGTGCCCAGATACCCTTAGGGGTGACTGTGCTGCGCTATAGAAATGCTGATTGATTGATTGACTTTTGTGACCTATTGAATTGGATTCATCTTCAGGTCTTGCTTCTTCACTTGGAATCTCGGCATAGTTATTGTTGATTCTCTATCTTTCACTGAGCAAGTCACCAGGATAACTTGTTCTTTTTTTAAACATTTACAGATTCTGCATAAAATCCTACAATTTGCCCCAGTAAATGGATAGGAAATGGGAGTTCAATATGTTACACTACCAAAAATAGATTACTGTATCTCGCTGTATTTGGGTCTTTTGACCTATATGATAAAGATGCCGCAAATAATTTTAAAAGCTTCAGCTCAACATTTCCTGGGTCTACCTTCCTGCGCGATGATTTCTCATCACCTATCTATTCATATTGGCTTTCAATTGCGTAAGAGATCCATATTTAAGATGTTATTCTACTTCTTTCTGCTTGTTTCTGTCCTTTATGTTATCTTTTTCTGCTAGTTTCTGACCTGGATCTTCGATGGAGAGTTTGTATTCACAGTGCCTAGATACCCCTAGGGGTGACAGTGCTGCGCTATAGAAATGCTGATTGATTGACATTTGTGACCTATTGAGTTTGATTCTTCTTCAGGTCTTGCTTCTTCACTTGCAATCCCAGCATAGTTATTGTTGATTCTCTATCTTTCACTGAACATGTCACCAGGATAACTTGTTCTTTTTTTTTAAATGTACAGATTCTGCATAAAGTTCTGCCATTCATCTCAGTATATAGATAGGAAATGGGGATTAAATATGTGGCTCTCCCAAAAATAGATTCATGTAACTAGCTGCATTTAGGTCTTCCGGCCTTCTGATGAAGATGCTGCAAATAATTTAAAAAGCTGCAGCTTGACTTATCCTGGGTCTACCATCCTGCACTATGATTTCTTATCACCTATCTATTCATATCAGCTTTCAGTGTGTAAGGGTTACATTTTCTAAGACACTCAGCCTTAGTCACAAGGCTATCATAATTCAGTTACAGTAAGACTTCTAACATTTGTAAAAGCCAATACCCCCAATAAAAAATTGTGTTCATCCTCTGTTAAGTATCATTAGGGTCCTAAGATCAAGTCTCAAATGCAGAATTTACACCTGAGTCTGCCGGAACCTGGAGATATGTCAAAGTGCAGTTTGGTCACCCAAGATAGACACTAGCCTACAATGAACTGAAGCACTGGATTTGCTTTGACCAGAGACCAGTAGTTCAGTGGCAACTGGAACTTTGCTAGAACAAAAAGGACCTTGAGTAACATTGACCCCTGTGGCCAAAGTCACTCTACTTGGACAGGGGACTGAGGACTAACTGCAGAAAGACTCCCATCGACTGCATAGCATCCTCAGCACCTTACAGTATCTTCAGCATCCTGTATCTCTTGCATTGTAACCGCTTTGTTAAAGTCTAGGGGGCTTCTCCCATAGAGCATGGAACTGGATTTGCTTTGCTGCCAAGGTAAGTGTCCCGCTACTAGCCCCCCCACCATCTCCCTGTCCGAGTTGGTCGCCCAGCACGGATCAATATAGTCAAACACAACTCTTTAAAAGTTTTACAAAGTTTCCAAACTTTGCGGTAACCAAATCTTGTTTGTGTTTAAGAGTAAAAAGCCTAGATTTACATTTTACAAAACAATCTATGTCTCTGGAATGCTCCAGTAAAACCTTTTGTTTTGGTGTCTAAAAATGTATTAACATTTACTCTAGTTTTATTAATTGGTGTAGGATTTCTTTCATACTGTGTGACTATCTTTTTCTGCTGTTTTGATACTTCTAAATGCTTTGCACTTGTTTCTTTGTTTAAGCCTGACTGTACGAAGCCACAGCTACCCAGGGTTGAGCTCAGGTTAAGCAAACGAGCCTGACTAGACCCAAGTTGCTTTATTGAGTGTATTCCATGATGAGTGAGGTCATACAACTACAACAAATAACACACCACAATTTGTCACAAGGCTGTTTTATTCATAGAGGTTAGTGCAGAAGCTGTGATATGCAAAATCGTTTGTTTAAAATTACTATTACCGGGGGCGTGGCTTGGCGCCGGCTAGGATGGCGGCGTAGTCCGAGCGCTCCGTCACCGGCCAACTCTTCTTCCCTCACAAGGGACATCATGTCGGTGATTTTCTGTACTTTGAATGCCGCTACGCACACCAGAATATGAGCTGCATCTGGCGCTCTCGTTCTTCCAGTCTTCCGCGGTCGAGCGGAGGTGTTCTTTGAAGGCTTCCTCTCACTGCTCCTGCCGCCATTTTGCACGCCAGCCGCGAACGCAGCGGCGGCCGGCACCTCAGCGCATTTCTTCGTTGAACAGCCCTCGGCTTCCGCGGATGAAATTTCACCTCATCCTCAGAAGTGCTTTATCTACAAAACGCCCATGGTAAGCCTTCTGCAACAACTCTATGACTTGTTTATTTCTCTTCAAACTTGACATGCAGCACGTTATGAGGCATTTGCAGATTATTGTCATCTAAGACTTTTAAATACCAATATTCCACAGAGACTCTCTTATTTTTGCCTCCACTGCACTCAATTTTCAACACTTCACAGGAGCTTTCTTAAATGCAGTGCAACATATGTTTACGGCTTCATTATTACACCCCTCAGCTACTACTTTCTACGTGAATTGCATGAGGTCTTGTCTGTTCTCTCCTACCAACACGCTGCACGCACATGGATTTTTTTTTTTCCTCAGAAAGAGCCGCTCAGCACCTGTATTGGTATCTTTTTATGCTAAACTATACTCCTCTGCAATGTTCCTCTTTTATGATGTTAGTCTTTTGACTTTTTTCTGAGACACCCTCCTATCTCAAGCTATACCAGTGACGTTTTTGGACCTTTTTGGGATCTACCTCCTTCCTCTTCTCCTCGAAGACTCTTCCTTTCGCCACTTACCTTCAGTCCCATGATTTTGGCTGATTTCTTCCAGTGGACTGTTTCTTCTAAACTGCGCCACCACTACTCGCCAAAACATTGCTATTGCGAATCTCTCCTGTCCTCCTTAGGCTCCTGGCTTTTTGACTGCCTTGTATGGGGAAACTCCGTACTTTGAAGATCACTTCTTTGCCGAAACTGCCATCTGGATCCAACTCTGACTCTCCTGGCCAGAAAATGGAGGAGGACAAATATTCGAAATCTGACTCAGCCCATGGGGCTATTCCTAAAGCTCAAACTGGAGGTAAGGCGCAATCTTCTTTGACTTCATCCAAGCGGCTGAAGAAAGATCCACCATCTCCTGGGAGCAATTCCTCGTCTATGGACCTCATCCTAGAAGAACTTCGTGCCTTCAAACCCTTTATGGAGGCCACCACAAAAAACATGCAGGCTATGCAGGAGAAATGGACATCCTTGGATTCCCGTGTCACGACTCTGGAGCAATCCTCGGACTCTCTACACTCTTCCTGCTCCCTCATCCCTTCAATAGAGGCTGAAATTCATCTCCTCAGACGTCAAACAGAGGATTTGGAAAATAGAAATCGCAGGAATAACCTTCGCGTGTACGGCCTTCCGGAACTTTCAGAAGGGTCCAATCCTACCGTCTTTTTCCAATCTTTCCTTGCGAAGATACTGGACGCTCCGGCCTTATCCTCCATCAATATCCAGCGAGCACACCGTCTTGGTCCCAAGGTTGCGACCAAGCCTAGAGGTCATCATGCTGTTCTTGCAGTATACTGATCTCCTGCAGGTCCTCTCAGCCGCCAAACTCAAGAAGCAAATCATTTGGGAAGGTCATCGTCTATATCTTTCGCAGGATGTTTCCAAGGCCACCGCAGACCAAAGGAAAAGATTTTTAGACTTGAGACCTCAGCTACGAGCTATTAATGCTAGATACGGTCTTCTTCATCCTTGTCTCTTCAAGGTTACATATAAGGATAAAACCACCACATATGAAGACCCGGCGGCTTTGCAGGCCTTCCTTCACCAGTTGCATCCGGATGTTATGGACGTTTCCAATCCTGGCTGAAGAGTTTTTGTTGTCCATTGTCTGATACTTCTTCATGTTCTCGTCTGATTATGGTTCTCCTTTTTCTTCCTTAGTGTTGTTTCTTCTAGTCTAATTGATGTTTTTTATTCTAATAGTTCTTTTGTTAACTTATTCTACAGCTTTATATACTATTATACTTAGTCGAGTCATGTCTTCACTGTGCTTTCTTATATTATTCCCTAATGTATGTCTCCTTCCTTTAGATATTACCCTCGTCGACCTCTCCTGATGCTTCTTATTGTGTTCTTTGTTTTGCCCATTTGGATCTCTACATGTTACTGGTCGGTGACTCGCTTTGGTTGCGACGTCGTCATCTCCCACGCCCATCATCCCCATTCTTGTCCGTTTTTCGTAAGTATGTTTTTCAGTCGTTCGTTACGAACTTGTACTGTCTTTATACTTGTTTCTGCCCTCTTCCTCTTTACTCCTTTTCTTTTCTTGCTTTCTCCTTTACCTTTTCTTTTTTCTTCTACATTTCAACACTCTTTTTGCAGTAACTTTCTCTCTCTTTTTTCTGTGCCTTTTCCCTTTTCATTCCTTCTCCTTTATCTTCTTCTCTCTACCATTAGCTTTTCACTATGTTCACTATTCTCAATTTTCTCAGTTTATTCTGTATGCATTAATAGGCATGTTGCTACTAGTGGTTTTTCTCCATTGTTTCATTCCGTGTAATGACATGGAACGTTAAGGGATTGACTAATCCCATTAAAAGACAAAGAGTTCTTTCTCATTTGGCACGACTTAAGACTGATGTTACCCTCCTACAAGAGACACATCTTGCTGAAGCAGAAGCTCTAAAGCTTAAACGTTGTTGGGTGGGTCATGTTATTTGTTCCCCTACGGCAACGAGTAAGAATGGTGTTGTAATTCTGTTCCATAAAAAGTTAAATGTCTCCTCCATCGTTCATGAATGTGATGTTGATGGCCGTTGGGTTCTTGTTACATTACTTATTGACAACATTCCTCTCACCCTTTTTAACGTGTATGCCCCTACTGGAATTGACAGGTCTTTTTGGCCCTCTATTTCTTCTAAATTATCCTCCCTGTCTGGAGATTACATACTTCTTGGAGGACATTGTAATCAAATTCATGACCCTTTCCTTGACCGTCAGTCAAAAGTCAAATTTGTACCCTCTCTTATGCACACTCAATTTGTGAATTCCTTTCAAAATAATGCTTTAGTGGATATTTGGAGATTGTGTAATCCTGATATTAGAGAATACAGTTTCTACTCCCCCTCTCATCAGTCCCAATCCCGCATTGACCATATTTTTCTTAGCAAACCTCTGTCCCAACATGCCATCCGCTCTGAAATTGGTTCCATCCTCCTTTCCGACCATGCTCCAGTATTTGTTGACCTTGACTTAATCCCATTTTCTCCTCACTCAGGTAGATGGCGGTTTCCACAATGCTTTACTGCTAGAACCCGCTTTCTGTACCGAATTTACTGCCTTTGCCAACAAATTCTTTCTCATAAACCATAACCCTGATTCCTCTTTTGTTACAGTTTGGGACTCTTTTAAAGCAGCCTCTAGAGGTTTTATCATCAATTTTGTAGCCAAACGAAAGAAGCTTCGAGAAGCCAAATAGGCAAAAATTCTAGCTGATATCAAAGCTTTAGAACTTGCCTATTACGCATCTAAATCAGATTCTTCTCTTAAATCACTTATTGATGCTAAGATTTCATTTAACAAATACACAACTGATGCTACCTCTAATATTTTGCTGAAATGTAACTCCAGATATTATGGTGGTAAGAATAAGATGGGCAAGCTTTTGGCTAATTATTTAAAAATAAGAAAGGAGCGCCCAAAAATTGAATCTATCAAAACCTCTTCTGGAGATTCTACATTTAAGGATAAAGACATTCTTTCAGAATTTGTCAAATTTTATGATAATCTTTACACCCCTGAACAAACCCCCAAGACTGAAGATCTCCTTTCCTATTTTCACTCTCTTCCCAATCCTACGCCTTCCCATGTGGATTTCCATTCCTTAGAGCAAGAAATTTCTATCGCTGAAATATCTCATGCTGTCTCTAAATTACGTCATGGCAAATCTCCGGGACCTGACGGTTTTACTATTGAATTTTATAGTCATTTTGCCTCTTTTCTTCTCCCCAAACTTCTCCTTCTATTTCAAACCTTCATTGGAGCCGGTTCCTCAGGTGGTTCATTTCAACAAGCTTTAATTTGCTTGATTCCCAAAGACGATAAGGATCATACCTTATGCAAAAATTACAGACCAATTTCCTTGGTCAACACAGATTATAAAATTCTAGCTAAAATCTTAGCATTACGCATGGACCCTCTTCTCCCAGATCTACTTGGTCCCGAGCAGGCGGGTTTTGTTAAAGGACGCCTTTCTTCCGACAACTCACGTGTTTTCCTCAATATACTCAGCAAGGCTTCATCTCTACCTTCTCCCTTTGCAGCTATTTCTTTAGACGCAGAGAAAGCCTTTGATAGGATTGGGTGGGACTTTATGTTTCAAGCTTTACGCTGGTTCAATATTCCCTCCAAATTCATCTCTCTGATTTCTCTACTCTATTCTAATCCTCAAGCTTCTATTTTTGTTAATGGGTTGTCTTCAGATTACTTTTCCTTACATAGAGGTGTCCGTCAGGGATGCCCTTTATCCCCTTTACTTTTTGTATTAGCACAAGAACCTTTTCTTACTAAAATCCGCCTAGACGACAACATTTCTGGCTTTCATTTTGGCTCCCATCAAGTTAAGCTCTCAGTTTATGTTGATGATATTCTTTTTTATTGTTCCAATCCTGTTTCCTCTATCTCCTCCTTCCTTCATCAAGTCTCTTCCTTTTCTGCGGTTTCTGGTTATCGCTTGAATGCTGATAAATGTGAAATCTTACCCTTAAACCCCCTTTGCCAGAAACATCTTTTTACCCAAACAGGTTTTTCTTGGCAACCGACTAAAATTAAATATTTGGGAGTTTGGTTTGCACCCCTCATTTCTGACACTCATAAATTAAACTTTGACTACATCTCCAAAAAAATGGACACAGCCATTACACGTTGGCATCCACTTTTTCTGTCCTGGTGGGGCCGACTCAATTCTATAAAAATGATGTTATCCCCTCTTCTTCTTTATACTATTTCCATGCTCCCACTTCGCATCCCAGTCTCGTTCTTCAAAAAGATTGACTATCTTTTATTGAAATTTCTTTGGAACGGTAAACGTCCTCGGATAGCCCTTGCCTCTTTACGGAAAGATAAAGCTCATTCTGGAGTACGCTTTCCTGATTTTAGAGAATATCACCGAGCCTTCACCATGAAACAATCAATTCATTGGCTATCTTCTGACTTTCCTCATTATCCCCCCGTCTGGTTAAAAATGGAAACTTCCTTCCTTTCTCCTTTCTCCTTTCGTGAATTTCTATCCTTTTCGTCTCCTTTAGCCCGTTTCTGCAACCTGTTATTTCTCATTCTCGAACCCTCCTATCCCCATTCCTATCTTCATCTTATCCATCCCTTCTTTCCATTCATGAACAGCCAATTTGTAACAACTCACTCCTCAAAATTCATTACCGCACTTTCTTTTGGAAATCTTGGTACTCTCGTGGAATATGTTGGCTCTCCCAATTAGTTTCTCAAGGTACACCTCTCTCATTTCAAGAACTCCAATCCCTTTACTCATTACCTGCTTCTGCCCGAACGCAACACGCTACTCTTTTATCTGTTCTGATACCCCATCTTCGCTCCTTGCCGTCCTCCAATGATATTACTCTAGAACGCAAATCTACTTCTATTTTGCTAGAGGCTTCTCCTTCTGCATCCGCTCTGTATAATTTGTTCCGCTTTATGGATGACAGACCTAAATCGCGCATAGAACTTGCTTGGGAATCTGACCTTTCTCAGACTTGGCCTATACCTTTTTGGGAAAAAATCTGGACTAAGCTTCATAAAACCTCTAGAGCTGCGAATACCACCCAAACTTTATATTTTATTTACAACAGAACCTTATTCACCCCGCTAGCTCTCTCCCGTTACTCACCAGATACCCTTTCTACTTGTTGGTCATGCCCATGTTCCACTGCAGACCTTAAACATATGTTGTTCGATTGCCCTCCCACTTCCCAGTTCTGGCACCTAGTTTGGATGCAAATACAAAAAAAAATTCAATTCCAAGTCCCTTTCTCCCCCTCACAAATTTTTCTAGGCTCTCTTTCACCAGCACTTCCCCTCTCCCCTAATCACTATCTTTTACTTGACCTTTTATTAGCCATAGCTTTCCACACCATCACCTCAAACTGGAAACAAGCTGCATCTATCTCCTACCAATCTTGGTGGAATGCGGTCTGTTTTCATCATCGTTTGGATACTAATTATGTCACACCTATATCTCTAGCTATTAAACGAGACTTGATTTGGCTTCCCTTAGTATCATACCTTTCCTCCTTTGCTCCTGCACATCCCTCCCCTAATCCTAACACAGTTGAAGTCCGTAAACCCCCATGACTTTCTTATTTTTGCTTATTACAATTATTCAATTTTATTATATAAATTTGCCTTTTACCTTTTGTACGTATTACTGCTCATAATTTTTCATGCTTGTTGTGCATACGTACATAGAATTCATTATTGTATTGCTTAATTTGCGTATCTATTCATTGTAACTCTCTTCCCCCTCTCCCCCTCCCTCCCTTTCCTATATTTTTTCTTCAATAAATCAAACTTAAAAAAAATTACTATTACCAAAGGAAACAGCAATAATTTAATTGACCGTGAAACCCCTAAAACTGAGATTAAAATGCCAAGATATGAATCTCTGACCAACAGGTTACATACAGATCTCACTAGTAAGTGCTTAAACTAACATTTTTTTATTAATATGTAAACATGTTTTCAATGCTTAAATCTAACGTAAAAGTGGAAAACGAAAATGCAGTATGAAATTCTATAAATAAACACCTCTTTGGATGTCGGAAATCATTACTTTTTGAATGAATACATAGAACTCCTTATAATATGGACTGTTAACAAGAATAATAAATATATTAAGAAGAAAATTAACACTAATATTAAGAGCACATAATAAAACTGTGAAAGAAACTCGGATCATCCAGATAAATTAAAATAAAATTGGCAGCCATATAAAAACAAGGGGGCATATTATCAAGGGGGTTTATCTCTGCGTTCTTGGCTTTAAAAGCCAAGAAAGCTGAGATAAAATTATCTCCCTATTACCTAGCTGTCGCTAACACCAGTTAGCGACAGCTAGTAGGAGATAGCGACCATCTTGGGCCCCACTTTGCATGTCAGTGATATTTATCACTAATGACATGCAAAGTGGGAGTGCCAAGATGTTAGCGACTGGAAACAGTCGCTAACATCGCTATCTCCTATACCAACTTTTGGAGATATTCGCGCTAAGCGCGAATATCTCCAAAAGCTAACACCTGCCCTGAGCAGTTCTTAGCCATGTTATCCAATGGGAGGTGGATAACATGGCTAAGAGCATTAGCTCGGTAATGCATGAATATCGCTGACTGTTCAGCGAAATTCATGCATTGCGGCCGATTTTTATCGATTTGTGATAAACCTTGGTAATACCAAGGTTTATCTGCGATAAAAATCGCCGCAGCTCAGCGGTAAATGTTTGTTTCTAACCAAGCAATAGCGATAATTATCGCTATTGCTTGGTAATATGCCCCAAGGTTCTATTGAGATTTTGACTCGATCTTAACCTTGTTCCATAACTAATCTTATAGAGAGACAGAGCTATTACACAATTATTAGAATGTGCAGGTATATGAGGGCAGAACGAGAGACTTTAAAAGCATGCAGTATATACGGATAAAAATATATAGTGTAAATCATTACTATGGTGTGAATACAATACATATATAGGACAGCCCTGAATGTTCGGTGCATAGTGAATGGGCGCATATAAACGAATACTTTTTAGCCTTCAATCTCATGCAGTTTTAACTTGATATGCCCAGTGATCAACATATATTTTATGGGCTCAGGGTTGCTATAACCGTCTGATTACAAGTCCATACATTTTGAAGGAGAAGCTGCTAGCGGAACAGCCGACTGCGGTGCATGAGTAACACAGGGCACACATGGGTTTCCTGCACTTTCCTACAAAGTCTGAATTGTATCTCTGGAAGTTGAATTTGCCACTTCAGGAAATGGTCCAAAGTTGGAAGGCCCCCAAGACAAAATGCTAGAAGTCCATTTTTTATTTCATCTTTTATAATTTGATCCTGGTACGGCTGCTCACCCAGATGGTTATATGAAGGTAAGATCTTACAGGTATCGGATTGCCAAGACACGATTTAATTGTCGACTGGGTGCCCAAGACTCAGACACTCACATTCGCAACTTTCCTGAACCTGCTCTGGGTTGCTCCCAAGCTCCATACCTCGTGGAGACATAGGTCATCCAAACATGTATCCATATATTGAGCAAGGGTGGCTTTACCACTGGAATTCTTGTGATCATTCCATATTATTCTGTTAATTGTATCAGGTTATGCCGACCTGATTTTTTTACACATCTTGATGAATGTATTTCTCCTGAACATCTGTTGTTGCGGAGGCCAAAGTCTAAGCAAACCTGGGCTGGACATTCTGATTCTGGGAGGCAAAGAACACCTTTATAATTTTTTATTATCAAAGTATGTAACAATTTAATGTCTTGCCCAGCTTAATTTTGCTTCCATATGAAAGAAGTGGCAGAACATTTCCCTTCATGTACTGCAGTATGGTAGACGCCCACAGCTTTTTCCCTCCATTTGACAAGGAGGCCTGGAGGGTGTGTGCCTTGTTTTGTATTGAAGACTTTTGCTTCAGATAGGATCCATAATGCATCTAGCCAAACCCTGAGGTATTTATATTTCAACACCTTTTAGAATGTATTCCCTCCCATTCGCCACATGCCTGGGTCTTTTGTCATTTCCCCAAGTTTATAATTTTAGTTTTTTCAGGTTCATAGCCAGTTTTTGCTTTGTACATTTAAACAGAGAGTTTATTAGTTTTTGTAAATCCACTTGGGTGCGGCTCAGCAGGACCACATCATGTGCATAGAGCAAGGTGGATAAGGGTTTGTTCTAAATTGGGTTGTGAGTTGACTCTATCCAGCTCTCCTGTGAGGTCAGAGATTTACAAATTAAAAAGCAGGGGTGGCAAAAACACACCCTTTTTTAGGCCTCATGGGGTGATACATTTCTTGACGGGATGCTCCCATCCCCCAGCCTCATTCACAGCCAAGAACCAGTGTATAGTGTCTATATTGATCCCAGGAGCTCCATCTCCACCCCTGAAATGTTTAACTTCACCCAAAGTACATTTCTTGAGTTTCGATCCCAAGCTGCCTTAAAAGCAATGAAACAGGCATACAGAAGTGAGTGCATATGGATCTCCCTATCCATTAACATTGAAATAGCCAGCATTGGTTTTGGCTGAATCATGTCTGATTCAGAGGAATGATCCTGTAATTATTGTACCAGTACTCAAGGAACTTCAATATGAGGTGGCTACATATTTGGCTTCAATGTCAATCAGGGTGATCAGACTATTGTTCAGTTTTATTGAATTTCCACCTTTATGTATTGGATAAATTATTGAGCCCTTCCAGGAATCTGGAAGTTCTTCTACTGCAAGATGCATTTATAAAGGATAGAAATCTGGGTACCCATAGCCTGGTATCTTTTTTAAAGAGTGTATGCTGTAGCCCATTTGGGCTACAGTAAGCACTAAATCACTGCATGTTTTAGAAATTACTTTCTCAATTTATTTACTGGAAAACCCAGTATGATGTACGGCCTGTTGGATAGCATCTATTAAACTGACCCTGTTATTTTCATCTTTGCTACCGTCCTGATTACTTCTGTTTGGTTTAGCGTGAGTCAGACTCCCCGTCTGGTCCTCAAGGACCGAGAGGTACTACCCATGCTTGCTCAGTGATGTTTGTATTCTTGGCGTTCCATGGTCCATGCTCTTTTTTTATTAATCATGATCGTCAGAGGTTTGCAGCGTTTTTTAAAAATATCGACTGCAAAACTGATACATTCGTATTAGAGCCAGGTATATGCTGAGACTATGGCATCACGTCGTATGACAGTTCTTGATGTTACATCGTTACAGATTGCATATGCTAATCCTACTGCATCCATTTAGATTTTTTAGAACTTGTGTCCTAGGAAGATGCCTTGGGAACATTCCCTCGATCCTACCATGTATGAAGTTGTCAGGAACACAAGTTAACAAAGTGGACTCAGGATTGAACCAATACTTTGTAAAAGCATATAGGGCCCGATGTAGGTAAACGCGATTTTCCGATTTCAAAATACCGATTCGGTCGGCATCGGTAATGAGATTCGGTACGTTCCGATTCTGCTCGGTCCGAATCGGAAAGTACCGAATCGGCCAACAACGATTCGGAAATCACCGAATCGGCTACCACCGAATCGGATATTCCCGATTCGGCGAATACCGAATCGGTAAAAGCCGATTCGGTAAAATCCTATTCGGCAATCATAGACCCATGGCGAAAAAGCCCATAGGAATGCATTGAATGAACCGATTCGGCTTTTACCGAATCGGATAATACCGAATCGGATTTTACCGATTCGGATATTACCGAATCGGTAAAAGCCGAATCGGCAATAGGCGATTCAGCCAATGAGGTGGCTCCCCCTCCCCCACCCAAACAGGGAGTGGCAACCCTGGCAGGTGCAGCTAATTAAGAAGTTTCTGGAAGTTTCTGGAAAGCCTGCCTGAGCCCAACACACACAGTTAGCAGCAGTGGGAGAAGGAGGTTGCAAACTGAACAGGAGAAAATGGCAGATCAGTCAGGAAGCCAGAAGTCCTCCCAGAAGAGGAAGCCCAAGTTCACCACCACCGAACTTCAGGTGCTGGTTGAGGAGGTGGTGAGGGTGCACCGCCAGCTGTTTGGCAAGCTGTCCCTCAACGTGCCAGACAGCACCAAGAGGAGAATCTGGGCCGACATCGCCCAGAAGGTGAATGCTGCGGGTGTCACCCCCAGGTCCATAGAGGAACTGAAAAAAAGGTTTTACGACATCCGCAGCCTCACGAAGAGGAAGCTGGCTGACATTCAAAGGCAGGCTGGACTCACTGGAGGAGGCAACAACCCGGCGCCACCCCTCACCGAGCTGGAGGAAATTGTCTCCAGCACCATCGAGAGGGAGAGTATCGTAGGAATCGGGACCCTGGACAGCTCTGCGAGAGCCACAGCTACAGGTAAGAAGCATGCGCATCATGACACACCCTACCAGACACCTCCCCATTAGACACAATGCATAGGCAAACACCAGCACTGTACTGTCACCAACATACAAGAGACAAGCATCATGGTACATGTAGTCAGCAGAAGTTAGCCAAATATGTCAGTGCAGAATCACAAGACAGGAAACAGTGTGACACGGTGTAAGGAGATGCAAGGACATGTGGAATGCCATAATTGTACTGACTTTAATACATCGGCACTCAGTTTACAAATGCTTCTTTGTACCTAGGGGCCCCATCAGGCGGAACAACTGCGACAGCAGAGGGAGCAGCAACGTCCAACACTGCAGTCGCAGGGCCGAGCACCAGCCAGGCTGGCGAGGAGGAGGAGGAGGAGGAGGATGAGGAAGGAGACACCCCAGGGCTAGGAATGGAGGGAGTCCTGGTCATTGACTTCCAAGCAGTGCACTCACCAGTACTGCCCAGCACACCCCCCTTGCAATTCTCACCACAAAACTCCCCTACAAGGCAGACCATTCCGCCTACACCAGCTCCTGCCACAACCGTGGCCTTGCCACCTGTCCAACCTGTCCTGGGAGCAGGGGCTCCGGGACCGGCCAGCACCACACCCCCACCAGTGGCACCCCAGCCCACTCAGCAGGCCGGAAGCAGCAGTGCCCGACGCCGTGCCACCACCACCACTGCTGCACCAGCACGGGAGGGCAGTGTGTTCCTGGGCCTGGAGGGACAGATGGTTAAAATCCAGCGCCAACAGGCCAGATCCACCATGGCCTGCCAACGCCAGCTCCTGCAGCACAACATGCAGATGGGGGAGTTGGTGAAGGGTTTCCAGGCTGTTGTGGACAGCAACAAGGAGGTGGCAGCAGGGTTAGGCAGGCTGACCACTGCCATCACCCACTCATCTGCCAGACAGGAGGAGCATGAGGTTGCACGCAGGAGGGATGCCCGGGTGCTGAACCGGGCCATGGCCCGCCTTGCAGCGGCGACCGCACAACTGTGCCATCGCAGCTCCAACCAAGAATCTGTGCTCAGTCAGCATACGGCTGAGCTCACTAGGGGGATGGCCAGGATCACCACGGCCATGGAGGCCATGATAATATCAAACACCGCCTCCAATCCTGCCCTGGACCTGGGTGATGCTGGAGACAGCAGCAGCCGCAGCAGCCCGGCCAGCGCTGCATCTGAACCACGGAGGAGCACCAGGCGATCCGCTGATGCTGCTGGGCATTCGGAGGGGGCCGAGGGACACCCCAGTGGGTCTGGCAAGCGGGCTAAAAAATAGCCTGGCAAGGGGGGATGAGCAAACCAGAACCCTGGACTTTATTTGATTTTACATACTCCATTTTTTGATGCACATCAGTGCTGTAACTGTGGTGCATCACTATTAAAATTTGATTTTTTGCAAGCAACATTTAGCTGTCTTTGCATCTGTACTCAGTCAGAAATAGTTCTCAGTGATCTCCTCACGTCTGTATCTGCCATCACTTGGCGTACACACCCCAGCTGGCTGTGTCAGTGGCACAGCTTCGTCGTCGTCATAGTCCTCGTAGTCAGACAACTCCACCTCAGTGCCCTTCTTGACCGCAAGGTTGTGTAACATTGCACATACAGCTATGATCTTGCAGCAGGTGATGGGGGTATACTGCCTTGCACCTCCACTCTTGTGCAGGCATCTGAATCTACTTTTCAAGATGCCAAAGGTCCGTTCGACAACATTCCTTGTGCGTATGTGGGCCCGGTTATACCTCCTTTGGCTGGGTGTGGAGGGGTTGAGGTAGGGGGTGAGTATGAATGAGCGGAGGGCATATGCACTGTCGCCTGGAAGAGAAAGGGGTCACATTAGACACATGCATACATGTATTCCACCTACCTACTTTGTGTTATGGGGGTCTGATGATGTGTCTCACCTAGGAGGTATCCTTCTCCAAATTCGCCAGCCATCAGCCGTGCATATATGCCGCTCTGTTGGAATATATAGGAGTCATGGGTACTCCCTGGAAATTTTGCTACCAGGTCTGTGATGGTGCACTTGGCATTGCAGATCACCTGCACGTTGATGGTGTGTGTAGATTTCCGATTGCGGTATATGTATTCGGTGTCCGCTGGTGGGCAAATCGGAATGTGTGTGCCATCTATGCAACCGATGATTTGGGGAAATTGTGCCATCTGGTAGAAGTCAGCTTTAGTTTGTAGCAGTTCTGCGTGGGTTGCAGGGAAAGAGATGTATTGGTCCATCCTGTCTATCATGGCGTCAAGGAATATGTGGAAGAACCTTGACAGGCTGCTCTGGCTCACCCCTCCTGCTGCTGCTACTCCACTTTGATAGCTGCCAGATGCAAGCAGGTGTAGGCTGCATAGCACCTGGACGTGCGCTGGGATGGCGTGTGCCCTTGGGGTGTGGTGGTCCAAGAATGGCTTAAGGTCCCTGATGAGCTCAAGTATGGTGTCAGAGTCCAGCCTGTATCTCTGTAGGATCTCAGCCTCAGTGAGCATGAACAGGGTTACCCTCTGTCTGTAGACCTGTTCATTTCTTAGCCATTCCCTCTGTCCTTCCTGCTGTAGCCGTAGCCGCCTCGCAATGACATAGAAAGCTGCCATCCTGCAAGTTGCAATGCATTTTGGGACTGTTTATATGGGTTGGAGTTGGTTACCACCTGATTGCAATCCATGGTAAATACCGAGTGAATTCTACCGATTTTGAGCCGATTTCGGTGTTTATGTGCCTCCCTACATCTCCCCAACTGTCGGAATCGGGGAATTTCCCGATCGGAGAATCATACGAATCGGCATGTTTTCCGATTCGGATCATGTCCGATTCGGTATTTGTACCGAATCGGTAATTGGACCGAATCGGTGAATTTCCGAATCGGTGTCACGAACGATTCGGTAATTGGACCGAATCGGTGATTTTCCGATTCGGTGTCACTTACGAATCGGTAATTGGACCGAATCGGTGATTTTCCGATTCGGTGTCACTAACGAATCGGTAATTGGACCGAATCGGTGATTTCCCGATTCGGTGTCACTAACGAATCGGTAATTGGACCGATTCGGTCTTTGCATCCGATTCGGTGTTTTTCCGATTCGTTACATATCCGATTTTCGGTATGTACGTATCGGATTCTTTCCCATTCGGTACTCATTCCGATTCGGTTTTCTATCCGATTCTTTCTGTTTTTGGTTCCCTACATCTCGATGGCTGTTTACCGATCGGTAAGGGCCAAAAATCGGTATTTTCGGCCGTTACCGATCGGTAACGCCCTACCTACATCGGGCCCATAGTCCGAAAAAGGTGACTATACTTTGACATACCTGATACTTCAGAAAGGCATATTTGGGGTCTTCTTTGAAAATCGCATTGACTTCTAAACCAGCCTAAAGAACATTCCTGCAGCAAAGATATGGTCAGATGTAGGCAGCCTTATACCGGATTACCGAATTTCAGCCGTTACCAACCGGTATTAGGCTTTTCAGATGTAGGAGGCCAGATAGACGGATTCGGTAATTTACCGAATCAGTAATTTAAGGAATCAGTAAATTAATGAATTCTTAAAATACTGATTCGGTAAATTACCGAATCTTTAATGTAGGGAGCACTCAAATTAGTGATTTTCTCATTTCAGGATTCGTTATTTACCACCAACTACAAGTTGGTGATAAATATCGAAAACCCTAAAAGAAGCAATTTTTTGCATATTATAACAGTGCCATGTGGCAGACATACATGCCCCTAGGGCATGTATGTGTGCCTTATGTGCGCCCATGCACTGTTCAGGGGTGCCAGAGGGTGTCAAAGTGACACCCTGCCACCCATCAATGTGTTCCCCCTTTTACTGAAGCGGTATTTACCGATTCGGTAATTCCCATTCATTCCTATGGGTCTCCAGGACCATAGGAATGAATGGAAATTACAGAATCGGTAAATACTGATTCAGTAAATACCGAATCGTACCTATTTGGTAATACTTACCGAATTGTTACCTACATAGCATTTACAGATTCTAAAATACTGATTTGGCAAAATTCGGTATTTTAGAATCGGTAAATGTAGTATACCTACATATGGCCCTTAATCCTTAATTTTGGCATTTTCAATCGCAGATGGAATCCTCTCCTTGTGGTTTATTTCCTGTTTTAAATGTAACATCTTAAATACCATAGAGACAATTAAGATTGATAATACATAATCAGTCACTGCAGCAAAGTGTTTGCTCAAACTGAAATCGTTTATCTAAGAAAAAGGTATAAATCTAAATTCATTATTTTATTTGAAAAGTAGAAAATGTGCATTGTTCTTTTTTTACATTGTGATCACTGGCAAATATGTACTGAAGTATTTTCCCATAGATATAGAATGGGAAAAAAACTTTGATACATCAGGCCCTATAACCTTTAAGAATTAGAATAATTGTCACAGCTGGACTTTTGATTTATTTTTTTTGTAACTTCTTAGCTCTCGCCACTGTGAGGCATCTTTTAAAAACTGAATAGGCAATTTAAACACTTACCAGTGAAACCATAAATGTATTGAAGATGCTCCCAAAACCCACATTGGATAGTTCGTCGAACCTGTACAGGAACAAAAATATAACGAGATCTTAAAATGTAAGTCAAGAAATAAAAGGCAGTAATGTTTCACTATCAACAACACATAAGTAAGGGAGAAACTATGAAACAACATTATATGGTTCACTGTTTATTGTGGTAGAGATATCGCGACAAAGGACTTGTGCTCCATTATTGCATCTTTCATTACACCTTACCTTAATTGAAACATTTCCTCACAATATCTGATTGGAGACTGCTCCCACAGCTAGGTAGAACATGGTTAGCTACAGAAAAAGTTTCTTCTTATATAGAAAGTAAATTCTTGAACTCAGCTTTTGTACCTCTTCTGCGAATGAAGAAGCACACCTGTCCTGCATGTGAGTTTTGTGATGGAAATCTTGCTCTGTTGCTGCCCTTGTGACCTATGCTGCTTGTTAGTGAGGTTTGACAAACACTTTTCCATATACAAAATACCAAAGGGATTAGCAATTGAGGTTAGGGGGTACAGCACAAACAGAATTAAGGAAAAGTAGCTTAGTGTGCAAGAGGAGACCTTTGCAGGTGCAGGGCCCATCATGGTGTGGTACAAGAGGCAAGCAGCGCAGACTACAAGGTGAACTAGTACATGGAGCATAGGAATCAATGAAGAGTACAATGGGGAGCAGTGCTTGGCGCAAGGTCGAGTAGCATTGGGTGCAAGTGCAGAAGCAGGGAAAATTTTGCAAGAGAACAGTGCATGTTTCAATGGGAAGCAGCAGATTGTGAAAGTGGGATCACCATAGGGTACAATGCAAGAAAGAGCAGAGGGCAATGGGGTTCGGAAGTAAGAGTCAAAGCCATTGAGGATGGTGGAGGATCAGTGTGGATATAAGTGATGCAAACCAAGAAAAAGTAGATACTTGAGGGCACATTTACAAAAAAGTCAAGCAGCGCAGTAAGTCACCTTGCTGCGCTGCGCTGCATGACTGAAAACGGTCAGAATTGAGCAATATTTATTAGAATACAGTGAATTCATGCATTTATCCCTGTGAAGGCACAGTTTTGGCTGCCTAGAGGCAAAACAGTCAACCTTGCACCATGGTGCTAGAGTGTCTGTGTTGCCTGCAGGATTGTTTTGGGGCAGGAAATGACACCTTCCTGCACAAAAACAATCCCCTGACACACATTCCTCTTTCTACGTATGCTGCAGAATGCAGCAGACATTGAAAGAGGAAGTAACAAGGAGAAATAAAGATAATCTCATTATGCCTCCCCTGAGAAGGCGTATATTTTGGGCGCTTTCCCAGGTCTACCACTTTTGGTAAATCGGGGAATTTGTGGGAACAGCAATGCAATGCCCATGGATCATCTTCCCAGGGCAGAGTAACGCAACACAGCAATTTGCGCTGCTTTGCATTGCTCCTGATTTATGGAGTCACTCATGGCCTGGCAAGGTGGCCTTGCATGGCTTCATAAATCGTGTTTTAGGCTTGTGTCACTCTTGCACCATGCTGCATGGTGCAGGAGTGGTTCAACTCTTCTCATAAATATGGCCCTGGATTTGTTGACATGGAAAGCATGGACTGAGCAGAAGTAACCTGCAGAACAAGAAGAGAGAAAATGATAAGCACTAAAAGTAATGATCAGTAGGACCATTATTATTGGTAGGGGAGTGCAAAATTACTTTAATTTACATTTGCTTAATTACTTAAAACTTCTGGGTAATTACACATAAATACAGGTAATTACACAGAATCCCAAACTGTTTTTTGGTGCTATATATTAGCAGAAAATGCATCTGCATGCTAAAAAAACAATAGTATGAAAATAACAAGTGTTGCCAAACAGAAACTGTTTATGTTATGAAGAAAGGGGGCATGGCGTCTGATGACCTCTCAGCAGTTTGGTACATATTGGATGCAATAGGGGGGCTTGTTGTTCTCCATGGACCCTCAGCCTTCAAGGGAACCTCATCCCTCAATTAAAAGTGCACCACAAGGCATGTTTTCAGAGTGGTGGAAAAAGAGGGCATGATCTCTGACCACGTCTCAGCAATATCATTGCCTGGGACATACTGGAAGTAAATGGAGGGGTGTCTGGCCTCCAAGGACCCTCAGGAGGCAGGGGGACTTCATCCTCTAACAAGTAGTACACCAAGAGGTGCGTTTGCAAACTGATGGAGAAATGGGGTGTAGCCTCTGGAGACCTCTTAGCAATCCCTATGTGTGGGACTTACTGGAGGTAACAGGAGGCCTTGTTCGCCCCAAATGACCCTCTGGAGCTAAAGGGGCTTCATTTCCCAACCAGCAGTGTGCCAAAAGGAGCATTCGAAGAGCAATGCAGAAAGGGGGCATGGCTCCAAAGGCAAAATTGAATTAAGAAAAATGCTTTTAACCCCTGGCACGGTCCCCTTTGGGACCACCCACTACCATATCTGGAGGGTCAAGGTATTCCTGCCCTGCCACCTTTTATTTATTTTTTACATTTTTTGTGGGACTCGCTTCAATCCGAGTCCCAAGTTGGCTGCCAACACTTCCGGTTTGAAGTGTTGCCAACCAATCAAATTTAACAAAGGGACTGTGGATTCGCAAGCCCACTGCAAGGCTCTGCATCTATATTTGTTAAACTTTAATATCTCTAAAACTACTGAACGTTTTTAGCTTTCTGTAAAATTTGGTGTAATTCCATTCAGCAGTTGGGCTGTAGTAATTTTCAAAATCCCTATGGGAAAATGTGTTTTGGGAACTCCCTTATTTCTTGGCCCCCGCATGATCACCCCAAAACTTTCAACACAGCAACTGAACACAATGTAGCAAAGGTTTTGAACATTTTCGGAAGATTCGTCAATCAGTCCCAACGTTATAGGCAAAACAAGGCTTTCCAGTGACAACATGGTCTTAATTATTACTACCTACTGGCAGGCACCAGTAGCTAATATATATAAATATACAGGGATCTTAATGTTCGGAAATGGATTTAAAAAACCTTAGAAATTCATTGAGAAAACCAAAGGTTACAGCAACGTTATAGTTAGGTTCAGGTTTCACTTGTACAAAATCAATGAAATTTAGCAGTTATAGTTCGCTAAATTAACTATAACTCGCACCCCAAGCAATGCGCTGCTTATGACTTCACACATTACATCACTCGTGACATTTCAAATGACATCACTGATGACATCTCAAATGACACCACTGATGACATCGTCCGGTGACTGAGTGTTTTTTAAGAGTTTATGAGTGTTAAATACATATACCAAGGTGTAATCAATCAATCAGGGTTTTATGAAGCACGCTACTCACCTGTTAGGGTCTCAAGGCGCTGGGGGGAGAATGCAGTTGTCGAAAAAGCCAGGTCTTGAGGTTCTTCCTGAAGGTATGCAGGGTGGGGGCGCATCTGATGTAGACTGCAAACTTGTTCCAGGCCTTGGATGTGACGTAGGAGAAGGCTCTTCCACCTGATCTGCTTCTGAGGATGCGGGGGGTTCCACTAGGGCAAGGTCATCTGAGCGGAGGTTCCTTTTGGGTACGTGGAAGGAGACTCTCTCATTGAGGTATTTGGGTCCGATGTTGTGGAGGGATTTGTAGGCGTGGGTGAGCAGTTTGAATGTTACTCTTTTCTCAACGGGGAGCCAGTGGAGGTCTCGTAGGTATTGGGCCAGGTGTTCGTGCTGTGGGTCCCGAGGACGAGTCTGGCAGCGGTGTTCTGGATGGTTTGGAGCTTGCGCAGAAGAGGTCTGTTTTTTCCGGCATGAAGGGCATTGCTGAAGTCCAGTCTGCTGGTTATGAGTGCGTTGGTGAAGGTCTTTCTGCATTCAGGGGGTATCCATTTGAAGGTCTTGCGGAAGATGCGAAGGCAGTTGAAACGGATGGAGGCAACGGAGTTGATCTGGCGGGTCATGGTGAGGGAGGATTCAAGTGAAGTCAAATCAGCTTTATTCAGAGTAAGTTCTACCACCATAAAAGCATTCAACAATTACAGTAAGCAATTTAAAATAAACATTTTCAAATATTTACAATGGTAAAATACCAATAATTCATGTCTTTCTATTCATCAGATTAAAAATACGAAGTACACATTCTAAAACGTCCCCATGTGCAAAAAAATTACATAATATGCATTTTAAATAATTTGATTAAATTCAATCACTAAGCTCTTCATATGTTAAATCATCTAAGTGATAAAAATATTTTCTAATCTTAATTGCCCTTTGTATAAAAGAAATTACAGAACACGCAGTTTTGAAATTTTTCATATGACATAGACAGTAAAAAGCATGTTTATTCTGGTAAATTCTATTGGACAGAAATAATAGTTTTAAAAATCTTTTCCTGATCTCAGTACAAAAACTACAGAACAATAAAAAATGCAAAGTAGGCTGTGGGGTTTTTCCGTCACACGGACAATTTTTAAATTTATAGGACCACTTTTCCATACTTGGAAACGCTACTATATAATGCAATTTGTCAAGTCTAAGCCTTGTTAGATAAAATCTGTATTGGGTTTTCCATCCAGGAGCAGATATATTTGTATACCAAACACAGAAGGGAGTTGGCAATAGTTAACACTTTGTTTTTTACTTATATTTTCCATTCTGTCATGTTCCTTTGTGGTGGCATATCTCAACTTCAAATCAATTTTGCTAACATCCTGAATAAGCTTGGGATTACAATTAATCAAGAGAGGGAGGGTAGAGGTAATTTGATTGAATCAACCTCCAGCACATATGTTCTACAATCAATGAGATTCTATCAAATCATTTTTATATGTTTTTATTTTAGTTATAGTGAGATGAGACAGTGGTTGTTGCTAGTCCTTGTGGATGACAAGGAAAAAGCACTATGTGTTTTTAAAATACCCCTCAGACACTACAATTCCCATAGTGTCATGCTTCATCATGGGGGTCTTCCTGTCCCTCTACGGGGTGGGGTGTGCTACTACCTATGGACTACGCAGGAGCACTTTGTTGTAATGAAGATAGGCTATGTGTGGTGCGTGAAACAATGTGAGTGCTAGGGAGTGAAGGGATACTGTGAAATTGTGGAAAATAAAAATGTTAAAAATTCCCTGGCTAGTAGAAAAAAAAATTGTATTCACTTCTCTACCTGAAAATGTTAAAAAAGGGGGTTTTTGTGGTAGGTTTTTTAATTATAACCTACTTGGTCGACATATTTCGTTAAGCAGAACCCTGTGCCTAACCCATCAGGACCTCTATTGATCCCTACTGCACTTGTTAAACTAATGGGGCCTCATTTATGAAAAGTGACGCATCGCTGTGAGAAATCAGCGATGAGTCACTTTTCATTGCGACCTCCTTGCGACCCCAATAATGCGTCATATTTACAATAGGACGCATCATTGCGCAGGAATTACAGATACGTCAATATTTCTTACGTATCTGTAAGCGCAAAAGTGACGCATTGCTGGAGTGTGTCACAAAAGTGAGGCAACTCCAGCAATGCGTCCTTTCACATGGGGAAAGACCCATGTGAAAGGGCTTGCGTCAGTCTTACGCCTGCTGTGAGGCAGGCGCAAGATTTTGACGCAACAGCGTCCTAAAAGTGACGCAGTGAAATCTCATAGATTTCACTGCGTCAATATTACGAGGCTTTTTGCGGGGGAACGCCCCCTCTGCATACATTATACCTGACGCAAGTATAATGTGGTGCAGGGGTTTACAAAGTGACGCATCTGCTTAGATGCGTCACTTTGTAAATAGTGCGCAACAGGAGGCATGTTTTACGCTGCCGATGCGTCACAAAAAGTGACGCACCGGCGGCGTAAAAGTGACGCACGGCCTCATAAATGAGGCCCCTGGTATATAAATATGCCTACTTTCCTAGAATAGACAGGCAAAAATCGGCTAGTCTATTCGTTAAAGGGCTGAGTGGGCCCTTATTATAGAAAAAATGACCCAATCTGGTCTCTGAAAGAAAAAAGGTGAGAAGAA
Organism: Lissotriton vulgaris; assembly: GCF_964263255.1. Lineage (NCBI taxonomy): Eukaryota > Metazoa > Chordata > Amphibia > Caudata > Salamandridae > Lissotriton > Lissotriton vulgaris. The sequence goes on from NC_141695.1 coordinate 1,538,194,047, forward strand.
ACACAAGAAAAGAGAAAGTCAAATTCAAAAATATTCTAATGAAATTGTTTAGATAACACATCATCATCACGTGGGTTTGTTTGACCTGTTGGCAAGATGTGATATATTTTTCTTGAATACATCTTTATATATGGACCCGTAGCGGTGCGGTCCATGTGTGAAAAAACATGTACAATACGTCATGTATTTAGGTCATATCGCCGTTTGTGATTTAAGCATTTAAACACACACAATTTTATGTATGGACCCATGTAAAGAAGCAGGAGCTATTCATCCTGTCTTGGGGTATTGCGCTATTTGCAATTTGGCATCTTCGCAGAAACGCACACACATATCACTCATACTTTTTAGTCCCAGACCGTCTCTTAGTTATGTATACATGACTTGCCCGAATATACACATGTTTACACACGTTAGTGGCAAGTCCAATTACAGTTGGCATTAGGGTATAGTAGATGCAATAATTGCACGAAGAACAACCTGGAAAGACTGTCGGTTGTTGGTAAGTCTGTCCAGCAATGCTTTCCTTCATGTTTAAAGGATTCTAGAACAAATTCGTAACTCATTCCGTAAAAATGTAAATTGATACTTGTATAGCGCACTACTCACCCGCAAGGGTCTCAAGGCGCTTGTACGAATACCGCTGTGGAATCCATCCTGGCTTTCCCTTTGAGGCGTCCACTCCAAGGAGGAGGCCAGGCATCCTTAGCGTTGTGGGGGCCGTTGTGTAGACTAATCAAACTATTGCCCAGAGTTGCAGAGTGGGACTCCATGATTGGAATAGGCACTGAGGCGAGAATTATCAGGTCCATGGAATTTTTTAACCCAAGACCCACCAAGGCGGGGAATTGAACCCTGGTCCCGGGTTAGACCTCTGCATCAAGGTCTGCCGCTCTAATCATTGAGCCACACTTCTCCACGTTCCGTATTACCAATTGTTTTGCCCAGTATCGGGTCTGTATGCCGCCTGAGGTATGTTACAGCCAATATAGTTTGTAAAGAGAACATACTTGACGGTAATGTTGACACAATACACAATTACTATATAATGCATGCTGAGCTTTTATACATATATTTCCTAATAGTAATCATGCCCCATGAGTCGGGCATCAGAGGAAATGTTCGAGCGGTCACTGCGGAAGAAATAAGCGTTTTTGGGTAAGAATTGGAAGAAGCGTGAGATCGGCCTTAGGTTTAAAGACTTACGGGCCGAGGTATTTACTTACATGTCCGCTTGTGCAATCTCACTGTAGTTCCTCCGTGCCGCTCCGTGGGATCAGTGGTTGTTGCCCCGAGCTCGGTATATATCGGCTTTCCGTAATGTGGAAAGACAGCGAAACTGACGGCATCTCTGCACTCTCATTGGATCGAGACACTCCTAGCCCGAAAACGGAAGCGTGTTGTTCTGCTCCGACCGCTAGATCGTAAACCAAGATGGCGGCTCCATTCTGGCTACATTTCTTATACAAAAAACACACTCTTCCTGGTTGGTTTTATTATTTTATAAAAAGATGTTATAGCTAGATGTTTGCCTCATGATTCACTCTTTTGTTCGGGAATATGAAAAATTATTTGCCAAAATATGTTTTGCCATATATAAAACACTTTAAAAATGAACCTGATGTAGATTGCAGATCTTTTAGTGTTGTCTGGACAAACCTGATAGGTTGAAGTCACACCTGGAAAGGGTATTACTTGGCTGTGCGTGATAATTGCTAGACAAAAGACAACTTTGGCAAAACGTTTGCTTTTAGAAGAGTCATATATTTTGACGCTGCTGCTGTCTTTTCTAAATAACAAACATGTGTTTGGATTCAGAGTTTATACTTGATCATGGAATTTTAACTTCTATCAGTTGAGGGCCAGTACAGTTTTTATGAAAAAGTTTTTGCTTACATAGTGTCACCGTTTTGAGTGACAGATATTCAAGTTGATTTTTTAAATGTCATTAAGTGATCGGGCCACAGTGTTACTTTTCTGATTCTGGATTCTGTTAGGATTAAGGTTGCCCCCAACGAATTTCATCGTTCAGGCCTCTGAGGATAGTTTTGAGGCGAAACACCCATCGCTGTTCTTTCTCGAAAAGGTGTTTCTCATTGTTTACTTGTTCGATTACCGTCCATGAGATGTCATTAGGTTTGTGGCCTTGTTCCAGAAAATGTAATGCCATTTTGGTGCTCGTCTTTTTACACTTAATGTTGCTCTTGTGTTCTCCTATTCTAGTCTTCACTGGTCGTGTGGTCATGCCCACATACTCTAGTTTGCAAGGACACATGATCAGATACACAACATTGTGAGAGTTGCAAGTGGTGAATTTCCTTTATTCCCACCGAGAGCCATCCTGGAATTTCAGATTTTTACTTTTTGTTGTAAAGCTGCATACTTTGCACCTACCACAGGGATGATGGCCTTGCAGGTTGTCCAAACTGGTGCATGGTTGTGATCTTTCTCCTTTTAGTGGTCTGGTGTGGACCAGCATGTCACGAATGCTTCCCTTCTGTGTGTAAACACAGGTTTTGGGATATCTAGACCTCCACTATTCAAAATTGTCCAATGTTCTGTGACTATTCTAGTCACTTGGTTTGAGTTGGTATTGTATGTGGTAAAGCAGAATGGTCGTTTTTCTACTTGCTTAGCCTGGTTCTTTTCAAGTAGGCTTTCTCTGCAGTTGTTGCGTGCACGTTTGTATGCATTATTGATTATTTTATCCGGGTACTTCCTTGTCTTGAGTTTCTTTCTCAAGTCTTTGGAGAAAGCCATTTCTGTGCAATTACGTCGTAATCACAAAAATTGTCCGTATGGGAGATTGTCTCTCAAATGTTTGACGTGGAAACTTTAATACATCAGGAGACAATTTTTGGATGTTGTCTTAAAGTGTGTTGTTGTCATCAATCTCCCATCTTTGGGAAAGATGTTAAGGTCTAGAAAAACTAAGATTTCATTGGAGATTGTGCTGGTGAATTTGAGAAAGTTGTCTTGATAATTCAACCACGAGATAAACTGTTGAGCTGTGGTCTCATCACCATCCCAAATAATAAAAATATCGTCGTTATATCCTTTCCAGTTATTGATGTGTTTACGGAATGGGTTGCTGGGGTGTAGTATCTTAGTTAATTCTAGATGGTACACATAGAGACCAGCTATACTGGGAGCAAAAGTGCTTCCCATGCTGGTCCCATGTTTCTGGAGGTACAAGGTATTATCGACGCCAGATAGCAACATTCCATGACAATGTTTCTGGGTGTCTGGTATTCCCAATCATCTTCAAAAAGTACATCTTCAATGATGTTTAATGTTTCATTGTGGGGGAGACTGGTGTATAAACATTCGATGTCACAGCTTATCAAAAGTTGGTTGGTGGGATCAAAAATTAGATTTTCCAGTAGAATCAGTACATCCTTGGTGTCTCTGAGATAGGTTGATGTTTTTTGTACCATAGGCCTCAAGAATGCATCTGCTATCTTTGAAACTGGCTCAAGGATTGATCCTATGCCAGATACAATTGGCCTCCCTGGCGGATTGTCCAGACGTTTGTGAATTTTAGGGATGGTATACCGATGAGGTATCTTAGGGTTTTCTTGACATAGAAATTCTCCTTCTTTTTTGTCACCCAATTGTGAGCCAAAGATTCTTCTACCATGGTGTTGATTTTGGTTCTAATCATTTCAGTGGGTTCATGGTGGAGAACTTCATAGTTGCGTTGGTCTTGTAGGAGTCGTTTGCATTCCTGGTCATATTGTTTTTTGGTTTGTATGACCGTGGCCCCTCCTTTGTCTGCTGGTTTTATGACCAATTCAGGATTGCTGCTGAGTTGTTGTATTGCTGTTCTCTCTTCTTTGGTGATATATTGAAAAATCATTTTGTTGTGTGAGTCGAGTCAAAATATATGACTCTTCTAATAGCAAACGCTTGGCCATTACACACCTACTAGATAAAAGGGCAATATTTTATAATACACTAAGTATTCCAATTCTAGAGCCAAAGTTGTCTTTTGTCTAGCAATTATCACGCACAGCCAAGTAATACCCTTTCCAGGTATGACTTCAACCTATCAGGTTTGTCTGGACAACACTAAAAGATCTGCAATCTACATCATGTTCATTTGTAAAGTGTTTTATATATGGCACAACATATTTTGGCAAATAATTTTTCATATTCCCGAACAAACGAGTGACTCATGAGGCAAATATCTAGCTATAACATATTTTTATAAAATAATGGAACCAACCAGGAAGAGTGTTTTTTTGTATAAGAAAAATAGCCAGAATGGAGCCGCCATCTTGGTTTACGCTCTAGTGGTCAGAGCAGGTCAACACGCTTCCGTTTTCAGGCTAGGAGTGTCTCTATCCAATGAGAGTGCAGAGATGCTGTCAGTTTCACGGTCTTTCCACATTACGGAAAGCCGATATATACCGAGGTCGGGGCAACAACCACTGATCCCACGGAGCGGCACGGAGGAACTACGGTGAGATTGCAAAAGCGGACATGTGCGTAAAGACCTTGGCCCATAAGTCTTTAAACCTAAGGCAGATTTCACGCTACTTCCAATACTTACCCAAAAACTCGTATTTCTTCCGCAGTGACCGCTCGAACATTTCCTCTGATGCCCGACTCATGGGGCACAATTACTATTAGGAAATGTATGTATAAAAGCTCAGCATGCATTATATAATAATTGCGTATTGTGTCAACATTACCGTCAAGTATGTTCTCTTTACAAACTATATGGGCTGTAACATACATCAGGGGGCACACAGACCCGATACTGGGCGAAACAATTGGTAATACGGAACGAGTTACAAATTTGTTCTAGAATCCTTTAAACCTGAAAGAGAACATTGCTTGACAGACTTACCAACAACCGACAGTCTTTCCAGGTGGTTCTTCGTGCAATCATTGCATCTACTATACCCTAATGCCAACTGTAACTGGACTTGCCACTAACGTGTGTATACATGTGTATATACCAGCAAGTCATGTATACATCACTAAGAGACGGTCTGGGACTAAAAAGTATGAGTGATATGTGTGTGTTTCTGCGAAGATGCCAATTTGCAAATAGCGCAAAACCCCCAAGACAGGACGAATTGCGCCTGCTTCTATACATGGGTCCATAGATGAAATTGTGTGTGTTTAAATGCTTAAATCACAAACGGCGATATGACCTAAATACATGGCGTATTGTACATGCTTTTTCACACATGGAGCGAACTGCTACGGGTCCATATATAAAGATGTATTCAAGAAAAATATATCACATCTTACCAACAGGTCAAACAAACCCACGTGATGATGATGTGTTATCTAAACAATTTCATTAGAATATTTTTGAATTTGACTTTCTCTTTTCTTGTGTTTCTTCTCACCTTTTTTCTTTCAGAGACCAGATTGGGTAATTTTTTCTACAACAAGGGCCCACTCAGCCCTTTAACGAATAGACTAGTCTATTCTAGGAAAGTAGGCATATCTATATACCATTAGTTTAACAAGTGCAGTAGGGATCAATAGAGGTCCTGATGAGTTAGGCAGAGGGGTCTGCTTAACGGAACATGTCGACCAAGTAGGTTATAATTAAAAAACCTACCACAAAAAACCCTTTTTTAACATTTCCAGCTAGAGAAGTGAATACAATTGTTTTTTCTACAAGCCAGGGAATTTTTAACATTTTTATTTTCCACAATTTAACAGTATTCCTTCACTCCCTAGCACTCACATTGTTTCACGTACCACACATAGCCTATCTTCATTACAACAAAGTGCTCCCGCGTAGTCCGTAGGTAGTAGCACGCCCAGCTCCTTAGAGGGAGGGGAAGACCCCCATGATGAAGCATGACACTATGGGAATCGTAGTGTGTGAGGGGTATTTTAAAAACACATAGTGCTTTTGCCTTGTCATCCACAAGGACTAGCAACAACCACTGTCTCATCTCACTACAACTACAATAAAAACATATAAAAACGATTTGATATAAGCTTGGGATTTGCCTCATCAAAATCTATCTTGCAGTATGTTAGCAAATTAAGGATATACCCTATCCATGGAATTTTCCCACCATGATCCAGGGACAAACAGTCCCGTTGAAAGTCCTTAGTTATCTTGGCTTCTTCTTTCACCCATATTCCTTTCTAAAAGGTAAGCCCCACTGTATTAATAAAATTGCTCATATATGGCACAGACAACTCTTTATGTACTATATAATTAAAAATTAAAACAACTTCTGCTGCGCGCCAGCTATCTGGAAATTGACAGTTGTTGGATAAAGCGTTAAACAAGCGGTTTATATATGGAGCCCAGACTTCAATCTCATGTTTATACAGGTCACCCGGTATTTTGTCGGGACCAGGAGCTTTGCTGTTTTTTTAGTTCAGTGATTGCCCTTTTCGTTTCATCTAATGTGAAATCAAGACATTCTATCGGGGGTGGCAACCATAGAGTCTCATCAGAACCACTGTCGTATTGCTTATAAAGAGTTGTGAAGTGCGTCACCCAAGTCAGTTCATCTAAGAAAGCATCCTTCACAGCTCTACCTGCGTGGCCCTCATTCGCAACCAGCCTCCAGAATCCAACATTGTCCTTTGATTTGGCAGCAGCCAACATATCCGCCCAGATCGACTCTTCCCATAACTTTTTCTAAGTCCTTTGAGTGTGCTTGTATGCTTCCCTTGCGAGTCTGACATCATCTTTTGATTTGTTTTTGATAGCAAACAGGAGCTCCCTCTTAGCCAACCTACATGAATGGTCATACCATAGTTTACCATGACACCCGACTCTTACATTTTGCTGCTTTTCTTTGGGCATTTTAGACAAACAGGTTTTTAACTCATCAAAAAATATTTTGTGTAGTGCAATGAAATGATCATAATGATCAGGTGAGAAGGAGTGTCCAGCTATAGGCCTGAACATTGTGTCAAAGAGTGAGTATACCGTTGCTAAGGCATTTCCTTGAGCAAGGATGTGCGACCATTTTAATGCACGTCTATTGTTATTAACATGTACCTGATCACACAAATTAGAGTTGGAAGCCTCAGTGGAAATTAGAGCAGAGAAGTCGCTAAACATAGATGCGTCAATATAAAGTTCAAGGGGATAGTGGTCACTCTCATCCCTATTTGCCACCTTGAGATCAGCCATAAAATGCCAGATACTCAATGAGACGAGTATGAAGTCCAGGTTACTTTCGGACTTCGCGAAAGTTGGCTGTTTTGTTAAGTCAGAGGGGAGACGGCCATTACATGCTCTAAGACCATGATCTGCAGTTAACCTCATTAAAGGACAAACAGAGCCGAACATTTGACACAATTTGAAGTCTCAAGCTGAGGAATGTTATATGCTTGATCTTCGTCCTCAAAAACATCAGCAAGCCCTAGAACGGGTTCAAAATTGCAATTTAGGTCGCCACCCAGGATCGCTGGGGCATCACCAACCACCCTTTTCAAAAAGCTATCCAAAGTTTCGAGAGTAGGAGAGACTTTGAAATGTGCAAGGGGTCTATTATAGACATTGATAATGTAACATTCAACCCCATTCGAATTTACAAGTTTTAGTGCCAAAATGTCAGGGGTGCCTGTATCTATTAGTTCGACCTTAGTTTTCAGTGTGATTTTAACCCATATGATCAGTCCCCCCGAGGGCCTCCCCCTATTAGACTAAACTGCCTCCGTGCCAAAAGTTTTGTACCCTATCCTGTGGGGAATGTCTATCGCCCATGTTTCTTGCAGTAGGCAAAGATCGCTAGAGTCAATATAATCAGCCCAATCTGGGTCCTTCAGGTTTTTATTGACTCCTGCAATGTTCCATGACAAAACGAGCAATGATGGATTAGCACCACTACCAGGACAGGTGGACTTAATAGTGGCCAATGCTGGTGCCACTGATAGTTTCACACCATCTTGCAACGAATCACCTACAGATTGACTCTCAGGTTGAGTGACCAGACCCCCTGCTACATTGTCGGCTTCATCACCATGACAACCCTCTTCCTCCCCAGAGCACGCTAGGTTTGCTACTATAATACATTCCTTATTCTGGAAATCCCCGGTTTTGCAGTAGTTTTTGTCTCCCTCTCCCCCATCCTTTGATTTCTCACTTTTTTCATGATTGGAGAAGATATTCTCATCACCGGGTGGGTGGTAAGTACTATAGAAATTAATAGTGCGATTTAGCGAGGTCTCAAGTCAGTCAACTCCATCTAAGCTACTAAACCTGTTGAAAGTAGGGACTCCATTCCACACATTTCGAATGCCCTGTCTACCGAAATCGGGGCCATATCCGGAATGGTGGTTGATCGTGCTCCAATTGACCCCATAATTGGGGCGCTTCGGTGGGGGGTAGAAGAAAGATAGGGGCCTAGCTTCAAAAGATGAGATGCCTGCATATGATTTCCATGTGCATATCTGTTGGGCACTATGGGGTTCCTCAAATGAGATAACAATGCAGTCACCCGGAATTGATTTGGCTATAGGACCAACCCAAGGTCGCCTGCGAACCATGAGAATTCTACTTTTCATGTGGTTGGGAACAGGTTTATTTGAGTTTAGCTAGTGAATCACCTTGTTTTTTAAGGACAAAAAATTTTCTTCAGATTGATTGTCTAATTCAGGGACCCCAGTAAGTACAACTACAAAAGGACTTGCATCAGGGGGCAGATCTATGTATCCTCCCTTAAAGTTGTCACAAGCATAGGGTGTTTGAAGATTGTGATTGTAAGTTTTATTTACAGAGGATCTATAGGTCAAGGACTTAGTTGGACCAGGAGCAGTGTGTACAAGAGGAAGTGTGTCAGCAGAAGACTTATTTGGGCCAGAGGCAGTGTGTGCAGAAGAATGAGTATCGACAACATTCACTATCTGGGGTTTCTTATTTGGTACAGGACCCTTCAAAAGTGGTTTGCTAACAGAATTACCTTTAGGGGGGGTTCAAGGGGGTTTCAGTAGAATTTTCTGCAACACTCGTAATCTGGTTTGCATTTGCATTTTTTACTGCATCCTTCTTCGAATGCTGTGTATTAGATGGATTTTTTTTTAAAGATACCAAGGGGGCCGTAGTGGGAATTACAGGTACATCACTACCATTAAGGCTTAGACTGGACAGGGTGATAACACTTTTTTCCACCTCAAGCAGCTGATTTTCAATGCAAGTTAACCTAACTTCTAGCGGCCTGAGAAGTTTTTTTAGTGTCTCCCATACAAGTTTCAAAAACTCTTCTTTACCCCCCTCTGACTCGACCATGGATGTAGTAATTTTCTCATCCCCGACAACAGGGGGGTCGACTCTTGAATCTAGGTTTAACGCTTCCATTTTGTCACTACTATTAAGCGTTCGCATAATTGGAAGCGTCTGGTTGGGCGTGCTAATTGCAATAGCCGGTTGAGAGGCCCCCCCTGTGAAACACTGACTTGTGGCTACTTTTGCCTTTTTCCTGGCATACACAGACATATTTTTCCGTTTTCTCTTTTGTTTGGGTTTTGCCTTGATGTCGCCCTGGTTATTCTTAGACTCTTCTTTCCCTGAGTCTTTCTCCCCCTTAACATCCTCCAATAGTGAGTCTACATTGATTATTTTTTCAGATGTATTACTAATAGCTAATTCGTGTGTGTGGTCTAAATTAGCGTCAACAGAGGTAGCTGTTTCCTCAGGAACAGGATGCACCTCGGCCAAAGTAATAATAGGTGTGGGGCCGGTAGTGCGCTCAGGAGTTTTCGATGTGGCAATGCTACCTAAGGATGATTTTGTTCTTAGTGCTATGTCTAAGGACTGTCTTCTAGCTGCCTCCAACTCCAGGGACACTCTATGCTGCAATTTTGTGATCTCATTGTCAATGGTTATATTAGTCCTTGTAATAAAATCATCCTGGGTCCCTGTAGCCTTTTTCACAGGCTTTGCAGTCCTGCTCCGACTTTCACGCAAGGACGTCATTTTGCGATTTCCCGGGGGCTAGAGAGAACACAGTAAGGCTTGTTACCGTAGCTATATCACACAGCCAAGCAACCAAGAGAGGTGGCCCGGTCCGGTCTTACTCGGTCTGTAACGGCCTGAAACGGCCCGCTCTTTGCCCGGTCTTCGCCCCGAGCTGCGTGCCGCGCTGCGGGAGATCAGCCCTTAGATATAGGGGACTTTATGGGTGGTGGGCGTGACAACAGGGAGAGCAGACCGGAAGCTGGCAATCGGTCAAGCAGGGACTCCTGGGAAATGGAGTCCCTGCAACGCTCGCAGCCCCGCTGTCTGCCTCAGCCCAGGTCTAAGAGTCCACAACTCCCTCGATGTCGGACGTGCAGCCCCTCACACCAACAGGCGATGCGGCACCCGCGAAGCGGGTGCGGCGAGGTCCGGGGCTGAAAGGGCAAGTTCTCCTCCTGACGATGACTCCTCACAGGTGTAGTCTTTAGTAAAAAGTGGTCCAGCAGTAGAAAGGGCAGTAGGGATTTAAAAGGGCTCCGATGGGCGGTGGGCGTGACAACAGGGAGAGCGGACTGGAAGCTGGCAATCGGTCAAGCAGGGACTCCTGGGAAATGGAGTCCCTGCAACGCTCGCAGCCCCGCTGTCTGCCTCAGCCCAGGTCTAAGAGTCCACAACTCCCTGGATGTTGGACGTGCAGCCCCTCACATCAACAGGCGATGCGGCACCCGCGAAGCGGGTGCGGCGAGGTCCGGGGCTGAAAGGGCAAGTTCTCCTCCTGACGATGACTCCTCACAGGTGTAGTCTTTAGTAAAAAGTGGTACTATATAATTAGCTGTAGACTTTGGAACTTCCAGCACTCTCTTTAAAAATGTATTTGTCCTCCCCCATACAGCTGCCCCATAGCAGGTTCCTGTCACACAATTACTTCCATGTAAAGTGGGGATTTCCCTAATGGGCTTATTTCCTAACTTCACTGAGAATCTAAAAATTCTCCCAACAATTCTTAAGAATTTTAAGTCATAGCTTTAATGTGTGTATCCCAGGTGCCATTTCTATTAAAAAGTAAACCCAAATAACAAAAAGTTGGAACTCTACATATGCCTACTCCTTCCTTTTTTTTTTTTTTTAAATTTTTTATTTGACAGACAAGTCACAAGCAAAAAGACATTATAGAAAAAAAAAAAAAAAGAAAAGAAAGGAAAATAATATATCAAACTTTTAGAGTGACATCGGGAAGACCGTCCATACATTAATTCAAACAGCAATCTCTATAAGTTACTTCTTAGCCTGAACAAAAAGACAATTATAAGAAAATGAAAAACAAGCAAGTTCATCTCAGATTCCATTAATATTTAGACAAAGTTAGCCCAGATCTTTTCCATTCTATCTACAGTTTTCCAACTCCTATTCTTAGCAAGGGCCTTCTCCATAGTGTATATTTCATGTAGTAGCAAGAGCCATTCCGACCACTGTGGTGGATTCGGTGATATCCAGGCTCTAGTAACTACCAGTCTGGCACAAGAAATCGCTATATCTAGCCAGCTTCTATTATCATGCCCCTTCTCATGTATATAAAGTAACACCATAGAAGAAGTAAGTGGGGAGCTGATCAGTTGTTTCTCATATAAAATAGATTCAATTTCTCTCCAGAAAGGGTTCAAGACTGGACAAGAATAGATCATATGAATTAGATCAGCTGCATTCAGATCACATTTAGGGCATTTAGTACGTTCATTATTTTGTGACCATTTGGCAATTTTCTGAGGGGTATGATATAGTTGACTGACCGTTCTGTATAGTTGCAGTTTTAAGCTTGAAGAATGTATTGTTTTGTTAAGGACTGTGAAAGCATTAGAGATATTCTGGGGGGTCACATTAGTTCCCAATGCAAGCGTCCATTTTTGAGACAGTCGAGGACAATCGTCCGAATTATGCTGGGAAAACTGTTTATATCCTGTACTAATTATTGATTTCTCTTTAGAACTATACAGAACTTCCCAAATATCCGAGGTAGTAATTTTTTTTAAGTTCCTTTTCCGCACCAGATAGTCCCTTACTTGCATATATTTAAGTATCATCTCACTTGGTAGCGAATACATTAATTGTAAAGTAGGAAACTGTAGAAACCCCTCGTGACCATATAAGTCTCCCAATCTCTTGATCCCGTATTCAGCCCACTCTCTCCCAGTTCTATCATTAAAAATACCTGGTAGCCCTGGGTTATCCCATAGAGGTAGCTCTGAATGAAAAAAGGAAGTGTCACAAAACTTCATAACTAAATTAAACATCCCTACGATATCCCTTGCTGTCTTAAATTTTACTCTTTTGAAGAAGTTCGGATCCTGAATTCTTGTTAAAAATTGAGATGCATTTATCCCTAACATGAATTGGTGAAAAAAAAGAGTTTTATTCTTATTTAATAAGCTTCTGAAACGCCCTATAAAGGATGCAAAATAGTAAGACTTAAAGTCCGGGAAATCCAATCCACCCTTCTCTATAGATAGTTTTAGTATCGCTATTGACCTCCTAGGTTTTTTATAACTCCAAATAAAGCTACTGCAAATTCCTTCCAGTTTCTTAAAAAAAATATTATGGACTCGAAGGGGTATAGAGTGAAAAAAATATAAATATTTGGGCAATATATTCATTTTTATCAAATTAATTCTTCCCAGAATGTTCAGCGGAATTTTATGCCATTTTTTAAGCATCAAGGTAACTTGTTTGAGTAAAGGTTCATAGTTCAATTTGATTGTATCATTTATTTTAGAAGATATGGTCACCCCTAAGTAAACGGCCGAGTTGCATAACCCAGTAACTGATTGATTAGCTTGGTAGTTCATGATGGTTTGAGTTTTATTAAAGTTTAATTTGTAACCGGAAATCTCTCCAAATTTTTCCGCTTCGTCTGTAATTCCTGCTAAAGCGTCTATAACATTAGTAGTGAATATAGCTAAATCATCAGCATATGCAGTGATTTTAAGAATTTTATTTTCATGCTCAACTGGAGATATCTTCTCTTGATTCTGCAAGGCATTTATGAAGGGCTCCATAGAGAGAGCAAACAACAGGGGTGAAAGTGGGCACCCCTGTCGGGTCCCCCTTGATATAGTAAATGTTGATGAAAGTGCTCCGGCATAGCTAATTTTAGCGTTAGGGTCTCTGTATATAGCTTGTATGCCTCCAAGGAAGCGATCCTTAAACCCATACTGCTTTAGCACTTTCCACAGATAATCCCACCCCACACGGTCGAACGCCTTTTCTGCATCCAGTAAAATCATACCGAGTGGGGTGAGATTAGTTGCAGCAACATCAAATGCCGTAACCGCCATATTGATGTGGGCGGTAGTGTCCCTTCCCTCAATGAAACCATGTTGTTGATCATTAACTAGCTGCGGCATAATAGATGCCAATCGCCTTGATATTAGTTTGGAATAGGCCTTAGCATCAGCATTTATTAAAGAAATAGGCCGATATGACCCACATTCCATTGGAGGTTTCTTTTTTTTCAAAAAAAACATAATTTTCGCCGTTTTCCAAGAGTCCGGGGCCTTGCCAGATAAGCCTATAGAGTTTATCACTGAGCAGAGTAAAGGAAGTAGCTCTTTGGCACATATCTTATATAATTCAATCGGAATCGAGTCCTCACCTGCCGCTTTATTAGAGGGAAGCGAGAACACCGCTAAACGTAATTCTTCTAATGTATAATCAAGTTCCAAATTATCCAAAATCTCCTGGTCTAAAAAGTGTCCCGAGGGAAGATTGTCATTTAAATAAGATTGGATCTGCTCTGGCCTAGCCCTACTCTCAGGAGTATATAGTTCTTCATAATATGAAGCAAATTGCTCCATTATATCTCCAGGCTGTGTATAAATAATACCATTAGAACCTTTTATCGCTTTAATTAATGTAGATGCTCGGTCCTCGGCTACCTTGTATGCCAAGAGCTATCCTATTCGATCACCAGATTCATACTGTGATAATCTGTATTTCAGTATCTTACAACTGTTTTTTTCTTTAAAAGAACTTTTCGTACGTGTACGTATATTTATAAGTCTACTTTCTAAGATTAATATATCTCTGCTATTCCGTTCCCCATCTCTAAGCTTGTCTGCCAATAGTTTTTCGATATATAGAATATTATCTGTCATTAGCTTTGTTTCTCTTTTCCTTGATGCATTTTGTTTAAATATATATTGTTGAGTTATTCCTCTGATAAAGGCCTTGCAAGCGTCCCAGACTGAGAGCAAGCTAGCAGTATCTTTATTATATGTAATGAATTCCTTTATCTGTTTTTTAAGCATGGTAACAAAGACCTCATCTGAGAGTAAATATCTTGGAAAGTAGAAAGAGCGTCTTTTTTTTATACCTGAGGCCAGATCAAATGTAAATATTATAGGATTGTGATCCGAAGAAATTTTTGGCATGACCTTCATATCTCCTCTGCTCATTACTTCGTCCGAGGCCCAAGCTAAATCAATCCTAGAGCAGATTTTATGAGGAGCTGAGTAGTACGTAAAACCGGGTAAACCTGGATATAAACTATGCCAAATATCTTTTATATTGTGTATTTTAGCTAGTTCCAATATTGCTGCTCTTGTTTGGCGCATACGTAGCCCTACACCTTTTTTAGTTGTATCCTGTTGATAGTTCATAACACAGTTAAAATCTCCCATTAGAATAAGTTCTCCTGACCAAGATAATAATTCCATATTCAACCAATCAAATAACCGTGGCTCATCTTTGTTAGGACCATACACTGAACAAAAAACATATAAAGTACCTTCCAATCTCAACTGCATTATTGCCCACCGCCCTCCCTTATCTGCTGCTGTTTTAACAACTTCCCCTTGCCAGTGTTTTTTCTTTAAGATAGCCACACCTCTTATCGGTGCATTTAAAGTCGTGCAGATCACCAATTCGTATCCCAATTGACTCAACAATTTTTTATCTTTATAACAGATATGGGTTTCTGTAAGCATTATTATCTGTGCATCATACATCTTTAGCTCTTGATAGATTAGATTTCTTTTTGTCTTGTTGTTCAGACCTGATACGTTCCAGGCAAGACACCTGCAGTACGTCATTTTACATACAATAAAAAAAAAGCCTCTTCCCTTTTCTTATTACTCCATAAAGCTCTTTTTCTTATTAAGTACATTGTGACTTTGCCTTCGCCTTGACTTTTCTTGTCCTTTTTGTTTCCCCCCCCTTCCTTTCTCTCCCCCCCTGTGCCACAGAAAAACACCCCCCCTTTATATCTGCTGCCTATTGGTAGGGCAGCCTCTCATCGGTGCAGCTACCCGCCGCTTTCCACCAACCACTTTACGTATGCCATTTTTGCAAGGTTTAGCTTGTCTTGTATCCCATATCCTCACTTTTTATTCTGTATATTGTCACATTAATCAGACATTTTCACCTAGCAATCCCAAAGGTATAATATTATATTACTTATGCTTTTGTAAGTTTATCTAGCACATTTTCTGCCTCATTGACCTGATTGAGATAATACGTATGCCCGTCTTTCATAACCTTTAAACATGCAGGCTCTTGGAGGAAAACCTGAGCCCCTGCGGTTTTAAAAGAGTCGATTAGCTGGCGCAGTTTCCATCGTCTGTCCATAGTAGATTTACACAAATCTGAGCGAACAAAGAAGGTCACATCTTCGGTAGTAATCGGAGAATTAGGTTTAGCTTTTAAAGAAACCGCTTGTCTCAACAGAAAATTTCCAAAATATATCAAAAAAGGGCGAGGATACTTGTTGTCTCTGTTTCTATTAACTAAAGGCAGCCTGTGGGCTCTTTGGATCTGAGAGTCCCAATCCCAGTCCGCGAGACCCAGGAAGGCACGTTGGCATAGTCTAACTATGTAGGCTCTGGTGTCCGCCCCTTCAGCCCCCTCAGGGATCCCAAAAAGTCTGAGATTCTGCCTTCTTTGCCTATTTTCCAAGTCCTCCATCTTGGATTGTAAGGCCCGGATTTCTTCCTCGTGCCCAATACTTTTCTGATTGTGCTTGACCGAAGTCTCCTCTATTTGTGCCACTCGTTGTTGAAGTTCCTCCACTTCTTGAGCTACTTTGTTCATTTTCCCATTGACTTCAAGCAAGTATGACTGAATTTTAACACTATCCTCCTTAAGTTGTGAGAAATGTTGTTGTGCCTCTTGTCTCTGTTCGGTCAGCATATGCAAAATTAGTGCCATAGAGGGGATCTCCAAAGAGGAGACCTCCTGGTCTATTTCCTTCGTAATTTCCTATGTAATTTGCATGGCCTGATCTGTTTCTACCTCTACTGAAGCAATAATTTTGCCCACATTTAGGGCCATCTCAGTCCCATCCTCCCTTAAGGTAGAGTCTAGTTGTAGATCTTGTGCCCCATTACGCTCGCTTACTATCAATTGATTTGTAGGGGTGGGCGAATTGTCAGAACCGATATCGTGAATATCTTGAATATCCTGGTTCAATAGCAACAGAGTTGATGGCTCAATGGAGCTATTGCCTGATAGGCGTAAGGCCATTGTTTTAACTCCTCCCATAGCTTTTATCCAATTGCGCAAGGGGCTATCATCAATAATAGATTTTCCACGGTTATTATTAGCCAGGTTTATTGTAGAGGAAAGAGTAGACTGATTTGTGTTTTTCTTACTCCTTATTTTATATTTGGCTTTCCCTTTTCCTTTTTTCCGTGTCACTGTTTTCCAGTTATCCTGTGGTGAGCTCCCCATATTATCCTCCTCCTCATCCAATAATTCCTCATATTCGTCATTCGACTCTACATGTATTCCGCTGCTCTCTTCTACTTTTTTCTTTAGGAATTCTAATAGCTGGAGCTAAGATCTGAGTGCCCGTAGCCTCGACTGCTATAGCTTTGCAGCTCATCTGAGTCGGGTTGGTACCTGCGGGGTCCTTTCTAATGTCAGAGCCTGAGTCTGAGATTTGTGCAAGTGTCTGCGCCTGTGGCATCAGCTCTGCTGCTCCATTTTCAATATCCTTCTCTTTCCCTTTATCCGTATCATTTTCCTTTTGAGCAACAGTATCCACATGTACTCCCATCTCCGTCTCATTCCCACTCTCGGTTACGCACACCTCTTTTCCTGAAGCCCTCTGGGGATCTCCCCTCAAATCTGTATCCAAGTCTCCATAATCAGTTATCTGCCCAGTCTCTTTACTGACCCCTGCAGGCGCTGGATTTGTGGCTAAATTAACTTCTTTATTTTTGGCAAAATTATCTTTATCAGCAGCAGCAAGCATTAAGGATCGCAATGATAGTTGTTGTTGTTGCTTACCAGCCATGTTAACTGCTTTATCCTGACTCCCGGAATTGAGCAAGTTCTTCACAGCAGTGACAGCGGTAATCACTACCTCAGTTCCGTGAGGATTAGCTGGGGTTTTTGCCTTAGCTGCAGCAGCCGCCGCCGCCTTCCTCTCTGCTTGGCCATTGACTGCAGCTGTGGTAACATTCTCCTCGGAGTTCCCTGCTCCTTTCGCGTTTCTGGTGCTTCTTGCTTGAGTCTTCGGCGCCATGACTGCTCCGCCTGTCTCTGACTCAAAAACGCTCCCCACAATCAAAGCGGCTCTCTGATCCCGATCCTGCTTGTCCTGCTTGTCCCGTTGGTCCGGAGTGCTGGTTAACCTCCTCTCAACGATAATTCCGAAGTTTCCACTCGAACCTAGGACTGCAGATCCTAGCCACGTCAGCAGGGACCAGCGAGCCCAGCGTGCGCAGCCTGTCTCTGCTCCTCGCTCGCGGACACCACCGCAGCCGCTGCCGCTGCCGCCCACAAACAATAGCCGCATCCAGCCTTCTGCGTTTCTTTAAAGCTCAAGCCGTCTGTAGCAAGTTGCAGGTAGAACGTTTTCCGTTATTTCGCACCGTTTCGATTGCCGCCTGTTGTGACAGAAAGTACCCTTCCTGCAAAGAAGCGCTGTTCCTGTGTTGTTGCTGTCTGGCCACTTCGCCGCGCCTCGCGGCCCCCGCTTCGCGGGAGCCGCTCGTAGGCTTAGACTCTCTCTGGGGAACATCCTTTCTGCCTCCCTTCACGTGCTTTGAGCACCAACGCGCCCCTTGCAAGCTGTCATCTGGTCAACAGGGGTAGAGGCGGGACTGCGAGGACCAGCATTCCTAGCGGCGTGGATCGGCCGCAGCTGGTCCTCTTCCCGCCCCCTCCTCCTCCTCTTTAAAATCTGTGTGGAGTGAGTGAGCCTTGGGACCCTTCCTGCAAAGAAGCGCTGTTCCTGTGTTGTTGCTGTCTGGCCACTTCGCCACGCCTCGCGGCCCCCGCTTCGCGGGAGCCGCTCGTAGGCTTAGACTCTCTCTGGGGAACATCCTTTCTGCCTCCCTTCACGTGCTTTGAGCACCAACGCGCCCCTTGCAAGCTGTCATCTGGTCAACAGGGGTAGAGGCGGGACTGCGAGGACCAGCATTCCTAGCGGCATGGATCGGCCGCAGCTGGTCCTCTTCCCGCCCCCTCCTCCTCCTCTTTAAAATCTGTGTGGAGTGAGTGAGCCTTGGGACCCTTCCTGCAAAGAAGCGCTGTTCCTGTGTTGTTGCTGTCTGGCCACTTCGCCACGCCTCGCGGCCCCCGCTTCGCGGGAGCCGCTCGTAGGCTTAGACTCTCTCTGGGGAACATCCTTTCTGCCTCCCTTCACGTGCTTTGAGCACCAACGCGCCCCTTGCAAGCTGTCATCTGGTCAACAGGGGTAGAGGCGGGACTGCGAGGACCAGCATTCCTAGCGGCGTGGATCGGCCGCAGCTGGTCCTCTTCCCGCCCCCTCCTCCTCCTCTTTAAAATCTGTGTGGAGTGAGTGAGCCTTGGGACCCTTCCTGCAAAGAAGCGCTGTTCCTGTGTTGTTGCTGTCTGGCCACTTCGCCACGCCTCGCGGCCCCCGCTTCGCGGGAGCCGCTCGTAGGCTTAGACTCTCTCTGGGGAACATCCTTTCTGCCTCCCTTCACGTGCTTTGAGCACCAACGCGCCCCTTGCAAGCTGTCATCTGGTCAACAGGGGTAGAGGCGGGACTGCGAGGACCAGCATTCCTAGCGGCGTGGATCGGCCGCAGCTGGTCCTCTTCCCGCCCCCTCCTCCTCCTCTTTAAAATCTGTGTGGAGTGAGTGAGCCTTGGGACCCTTCCTGCAAAGAAGCGCTGTTCCTGTGTTGTTGCTGTCTGGCCACTTCGCCACGCCTCGCGGCCCCCGCTTCGCGGGAGCCGCTCGTAGGCTTAGACTCTCTCTGGGGAACATCCTTTCTGCCTCCCTTCACGTGCTTTGAGCACCAACGCGCCCCTTGCAAGCTGTCATCTGGTCAACAGGGGTAGAGGCGGGACTGCGAGGACCAGCATTCCTAGCGGCGTGGATCGGCCGCAGCTGGTCCTCTTCCCGCCCCCTCCTCCTCCTCTTTAAAATCTGTGTGGAGTGAGTGAGCCTTGGGACCCTTCCTGCAAAGAAGCGCTGTTCCTGTGTTGTTGCTGTCTGGCCACTTCGCCACGCCTCGCGGCCCCCGCTTCGCGGGGGCCGCTCGTAGGCTTAGACTCTCTCTGGGGAACATCCTTTCTGCCTCCCTTCACGTGCTTTGAGCACCAACGCGCCCCTTGCAAGCTGTCATCTGGTCAACAGGGGTAGAGGCGGGACTGCGAGGACCAGCATTCCTAGCGGCGTGGATCGGCCGCAGCTGGTCCTCTTCCCGCCCCCTCCTCCTCCTCTTTAAAATCTGTGTGGAGTGAGTGAGCCTTGGGACCCTTCCTGCAAAGAAGCGCTGTTCCTGTGTTGTTGCTGTCTGGCCACTTCGCCACGCCTCGCGGCCCCCGCTTCGCGGGAGCCGCTCGTAGGCTTAGACTCTCTCTGGGGAACATCCTTTCTGCCTCCCTTCACGTGCTTTGAGCACCAACGCGCCCCTTGCAAGCTGTCATCTGGTCTACAGGGGTAGAGGCGGGACTGCGAGGACCAGCATTCCTAGCGGCGTGGATCGGCCGCAGCTGGTCCTCTTCCCGCCCCTTCCTCTTGTTTTTCCTTCATAGCTTGTGTGGACAACGCGCACGCGGGACGCGCGCGGGGCAACGGCCGGGGTGAAGACCGGGCAAAGAGCGGGCCGTTTGAGGCCGTTCGAGTACGGCAGAGTCCGGCCCAGGCCCACTCCCCCTGGACGTTCTGAAGACCACCCAATATGCCATTAAGATCAGGGAAGGAACGTACTGTACAAATCAACACATCTAATGGCGTCGTCTCTGGCCCCTTGGACGCTTTTATCACCCGGGCCACTGGCATCTTAGAAAAGGAAATTGCCATGGTTGAGAAAAGGCTCTCAATAGACCTGATTAGTGGAAAACGATCCTCGCTGGGGGCTTTAGCTACATCTGTCTCCCCTGCACCATCTGTACCCCATGCTGCCTTCAATTGTGTCCATACCACCTCTACGGACGCAATAGTCCATATAGAAAATATTGGGGGTAGCCTGTCCACAAGAGACAAAATAATGGAAAAAAGGCTTAGTATTAACGACTCTAAAGATACGCAGGAGATTGGGATGGAGGATAATGACTCTGTGATCAATGAGGAGCAGGATTTTAGCCAATTATCCGGAACTCCTCTTCTTAATCAATCCAATATCTCTAATCCTGTTGTAAAGGCTAATTCACCTATATCCAACTCTGCCCCCAATACCAAAAAGAGAAAACGGGATTCTAGAATGTCAGGGGAAAGAAATATGACACCCAATAAAGCAAATACAGTCCAAGGGGAATGGCGCCAGGGGCCCGAGCCCCAATTAAACCTGCTAAAACCCTCGGTGCCTAACAATAATAATATGCTATGCCCCTCACTTTTGGCTTTGGGTTCCTCCACTACATGTCCCATGTGCCTCAATAGTGATGAGGCCCTGCTGGCAAAAATGGAGGCCATGTTTAAAACACTACTTTTACCAGTCCTGGAGCGGACTAGGCTCATGACCTCAAAGATCGATACAAACGAAAACAGAGGCTAAACAAAATATGGTTGGGCGCCAACACATGGGTCCTCAAATACAATCTAATATAAATCGTCCTTCACCAATTTCTTCAAGAACTCAAAATACTGCTTCTACCAGTCGCAGGGAGGGGGGGCGTAAAAGGCCAAACATCCCCAGTGTTGATCTTCCACCCGAAGCGGCCTTACACACCATCGTTTTGACAGGCGTAGCACCATTAAAACCAGGATCTAGGGAATCATATGGTGACCTTCGTAATAAAGTCACCTTTTGGCTGAACAAAAATCGCCCGCTACCCCCCTCCACTCCTACGGAGATATTGTATGTGAGGAGAGTAGATTGGGTGGGGCCTGAGGCTAAAGATCTAGAAGGAGACTGTATCCTTATATCGTTCAAAGACTCATGGGTAGTAGATGCTATTAAACGAGTACCCAGATTTGCAAGGCAGGGGGATGTACAAACACTAGATTTATCCTACTTCTACCCGCGCAGGCATATACCCTTCCAATCCTATCCTCTGTTCCGTAAAGGTCCTGCTGCAAGACATCCCATGGTACTGACCCCGATTGACTGCCAGCGCCCCTTTCTCTTTAATCATTTTGGCCCCCTTTCTGGCTTGGAAGCTATAGATTGACTTAACAATCCCTTTAGCGAGTCTCCGACTGGTAGTGTGATAGCCCAAGTCCCCAGTGATTATAACGTGGTATGCCCAATTCAACTGACCAATCTAGTTGACGGGGAGGGAGGCCGAACATATCTGCCAAACAGCCCTAGACCACACGTAGTTACCCAGGGGTCCCAGATCGAGGAGAAAATCACTGCCCCGGTAGACTGTGTTAAGCATCTAGTGGATAATGATGATATAGGGGCTGCTCATGGATCTGTACAGCCCTTACACTCTTTGTTGCCAGGCAATTTGAATGACCATCTAAAAATTTTGTCCTGGAACATAGCGGGTATTAAGGCACGCCTTGTGTCTGCGGATTGGTCAAGTTTTATGGACAACTACGATATTATCCTGTTGCAGGAAACATGGGCAACGGAACCTGTCCATAAGCTGGGCTATACTAACTTTTTCAAACCCGCAACTAAAGGAGGTAAAGGGCGGGCCGCAGGTGGCTTGTTAATCTGGGTGAAACAATCCCTGGGCTTTTACCCAACAGAGTTCCCAGTGGAGAATCAGGATCTGTTATCCATTGTTTTAAACAAAGGGAACAAGCAAGCTATGAATATTATTAACATCTATGCTAGAGGCCTTCCTGGCGGTCGATGCCCACCCCTGTTGAACCTTGTTGATCACATGATAACGAAAATGGTCGGAGGTATCACTACCATCATTGCTGGGGACCTAAATTGTACTATAGAACCTGTGCTAGATATGGGAGACACATGGACTATGGCAGATGATTCTGCTTGGGGTATTCCAGACTTACAAGTGGAGAAGATGGCTAAAGCTACACAGGCTGCAGTGTCCTGGACGGCCTTTTGCTTACAAAATGGGTTCAGGGCATGTAATGGCCGCTCTGCCTCTGATGCGAAGGGAAAAAGCACTTTTGATAATGGTCATAGGCAAAGCCGCATTGATTATATTTTACTGGACATGGAGCATTGGGCTCTCTTAATTGATATGGTAGTTTTAGAGCGCCCGGAAAGCGATCATAACCCACTGTCCCTATCGATGAAGACACCGGATTTAAATAGAAGGGAGGAACCATCTGCAACCTATACAGGGGATGTCCTACTTACCAATGATAGGAGGAGATTGAAGTGGTCACAGGTTATAGAAGATGAATGCTTATTAAATAATATCAATGTTGTAGTAGGAAATGCACTTAATGAAATGTTGCAAATAGATATGTCGGGGGTGGAGATTGGAGCTGCAAATAGTGTGATGGGTGTTCATATTAAGTGCTTTGACAGCTTAAAATCAATGCTATCCAAACCATGTAGGAAAGTTGTTACTAAAACTAATCCCTTGCCCCAAAAATGGTATAACAAGGACTGTAGAGAGGCACATACAGCTCTCATCTCTGCCATTAAATCTCGGGACATGGTTAAAGTGAGAGCTGCTAGACTCCATTACAAAAAAACCCTTAGCAAAGCCAAAAGGGAGTGGGAGGATGAGTTCTGGTCAGATCTTTTAGAGGCATCATCCTCTAATAACCAGAAAAGGTTTTGGGAGTTGGTTAAATGGGGCAAAAACATCGACTCTTCTACACCCGGAAATAATGTGCCACTCGAGGATTGGGTATCATTTTACTCGGCCCAATTTAGAGCTGGGGACGATGATACTTCAAATCCCTCAGGCAATCCACTCACGCAGACCCCAGAAAGCGGGAAACTCACCTTTACGGTTGCTGAGGTTGAGCTGGCATTGGCACTTACTCTCCGAGGCAAAGCCCCCGGTATGGACCTAATCCCGGCGGATCTTTTTAAATCTAATCCCACTTTGTGGCTCCCGTATATCACTAGAATAGCTAATACTTTGGCACTTGGAGCTACAGTCCCGAAATCCTGGAAAGGGGCAGAAATAGTTCCAGTTTATAAAAAGGGTGATAAATCTATTCCAGCAAACTACCGCCCTATCAGTTTAATCGACTCGATTCAAAAGATAGTGGCGCGTATGGTTTTGGGAAGGGTCCAGGGTTGGATAGAAATGGAGAACATCCTGTCCCCCATGCAGGTGGGCTTCAGATCGGGAATGAGCACCATAGATCAGGTTTTTAGATTCTGCCTGATCTATTGGAAGGAGGTTTGGTTAGGTGGTGGTAACATCTATGCTGCATTCATTGATCTGAAGTCCGCCTTCGATCTGGTGCCCAGGGACAGGTTGTGGGGTGTGCTGGTAACTTTGGGATGCCCACCCGAATTATTGGACCTTATTATAAGACTCCACGAGGACAACTTTGCGAGGGTGAGGTGGGGGGGTCAGGGACAAGTCACAGAAACTTTCCCCGTAACCCGAGGCGTCCGCCAGGGGTGTGTCCTGGCCCCTACCCTGTTCCTCCTTTTTATCAACCAAGTTGTTAAATTTTTCTTGGATACTCCCACTGATGCCCCAATGTTGGCAGGGATGAGGTTCCCGCTACTCATCTTTGCAGATGACACTCTAATCCTCTCTAAAACACGCAGCGGACTACAGCGGGCTTTGGACCGCTTTGAGGAGTTTTGTGCCATCAACAACCTGGTAGTCAACGTGGGGAAAACAAAATTTATGGTCTTCACAAAAAACCACCCAGTCCGAAGTTCAGTGAAGATGAATGGAGTAAACCTTGAACAGGTTGATACCATGACCTATCTAGGGGTCACCCTTGATAGCCGTCTGAGATGGAAGGATCAGATCAATATGCAACAACTCAAACTTGCCAGGCTTACTGGCTGTCTCGTTAAAGAGCAGAAGGAATCAATCACTAGACGGGTCCTGCCGGCCCTTAAGATCTATGATGTTAAAATCTCTACGGCCATCTTATATGGCGCAGATCTATGGGGTCATATGGACTTGTCTAATCTGTATAAAACTCAATGTAGATTCCTCCGAAACCTAGTGGGCCTTCCACAGTCTACACCCTCGCTCCCTCTCTGCCTAGATCTTGGCACCCCCCCCATAAATGAAATGGCAAGATTTAGGTTAGTGGCATTGTGGAGACGAATATGGACAGCCCCAGACTTATTCCTTTTTGCAAAGGAATTGTCAGAAGTTAGGTCCATCAGGGGTTCAGGGAAAATACCATGGCTCATTGCTGTAAAAACAATTCTGATAGACATGGGCTTGGAACATCTTTGGTCATCCCCACAATCTAATCCCTTCCCACCTAAAGATGAATTTAAATCTCTATATTGGGCCACTACCCGCCTAAAAAGAGTGATGCTGTCCAATAAAAATGACCTCACAGGCAGGTTTCTAACATTCAAAATTGACCTATTGAGAGAGCCATACTGGGATGTTATTTCCCGACCGCTAGATAAGAAATTGTACCATCAGTTTAGAGTGGGCGCTTTGCCATTAAACATCTTTCTGAACAAATGGTCCACAGGGATATCACCTTATTGTATGTGCTGCTTAGGTCATATTGAGTCAGAAGGTCACTTCCTTTTTGCCTGTCCTAGGTATGGAGCACCTCGGAAAAAATGGCTAAAACCTCTGTTCCAAAATTTACCATATAAAACAGCAATGGAAGCCATACAGGTGCTCAGGACTAACACCTCAGAGGTCTTTGTGGTAGCCTTGGCAAAGTACTTGGGCTGGGCTTGGCTCCTTAGGTTAAAAAAGCGCTCGTCTTAGCGCCAAGTGCAAAAGTCGTTCTGCTATTTGCCATAATCTGTTTAGTTTAAGTATACACCTGTTAAACCACCCTACGACTATGTCCTATTAACTGCATTCATTGTTCGCGATCTAGAACTGTAATCCTAACTTTTTAAATATATTTTTTGTCTTTTCCTATTTTTTTAAATTCTACATAAAATATTCAGGTTTTTTTATTCACTAATTGAAATTTAATCCTGTTTTATTCACTTGTTAAGAAATGCTCTTTTGTTTGTGCACTTATGTATTTTTGTGAGTGTCTAAATAATAATTATGTTCATTGATTTCCTTTGGATATTTTAAATGAACCAGTTATATTCTTTTGTATTTTAATATGTCTTTTATGATTGCTAATAATCGAAATAAAGACTTTAAAACCTGAAACCTGACAGAAAGTATCTGTTAATCTGCTAATCTGCTATCTGCTCTCCGTAAAGTGGTGGGAGCGGCGTTCTCGAGCTGCACCCGGCGGCACCTTCAATCCGCCATCTTGTTTCTCTCCTCCTTCCGATGTCTATGCCTACTCCTTCCATGTGATGTGATTTATGCTCCGACCGGTTGTTCCCACATGTCATAACAAACGTTTACTCAGATTTAGCTGAAGATCTTTTTACGACATGTACGTTGCACATTTTTCTATTAAGTGTTGTAATCCATTTGCTGTCCTGGACAGCATCATCGCATCATCTGTGTAGAGTAGTACTGGGGTTATACGTGTTCCAACTTTAGGGGCCGTCTTTGTTACAGTTTTTGTAAGAAGGGGTCCACATTATTAATCTATAAGGAAAATAGGGGAGGCACCAATATGCATCCTTGGCGTATTCTCCTTGTGACCCTAAAATGCCTGCCACCATTGTCACTCAACCGCGCCAGGAGGTGCTTTAAAAACCATGAGGGCTCCCGCAGCGTGGGACGCCCGTTTTGCTGTTTGTAGCCTGTTGCTAACTGTTGGGGTCCAGGACCACGAGTCCCAGCCACCCTAGCTTCTTGTGGGCCTCCATCCACTGACCTTTGTTATTCTTTACCTGTTACTTAATCTTTGAAGGAAAAGGACAGAAAAGGGAGGAGTCTTAAGTCCATGGAAAGTTTTGTATCTACACCTACATACCCCCACATTTGGAAGCTTTGGGGAAGCGTGTAACAACTGCAGTGATTCACACTGCTCTAGTCACCAAGACCATGGACTGCTTTTTACAGAGAGCATGGGGGTTCTTGATAAAGAAATGTAACTGGTGGCCCGCTGACTTTTTGCAGTCCCCGGTGAATCATCCAAATCCATCAGTGGCTTACAGTGCTCCCTGGTGGGAGCTGAGTTGGTAGCTATCCCCCCCCCCGCCAACAAGACGTAGTCCGATAGTGACTAGTTAACCTTGGGGCCTATACCAGGAAGTGGGAAACTAGCCCAAAACCAAGCCTCTTGAGTAGATGTGCAGGAGAGGTGGTCTCATGGTGGGGTCTTATGGTGGGGTCGGACCTGGGACCAAGCGCATGGATTCCATCCCAGGGTTAGGGCAAAATGTCCCAAACTGGAAATTCCAATGTCCAGCACCCCAGGTATAGTCCCTGTCTAAAAAGACGATCTGGCAGCCATGCTTAAGGCATGTGTGAGTTCTGTTCTGTCAATTGGACTCTAAATTGGAACCAATAAAGCAAAGGCTGTCCTTTATTGAGAGGGAATTTTCAAATCTGTCTCAACTCATCAAGTCCTCCACTCTTATTACCTGCACCAGTGACATAGCTAATGTAGTTGCAGTTCTGGTACCTGTTACACCTGTTATTAGCTATGCTTACAATGAACGATCTAGGCACTTTGCGAGTATCATCCCTCTGTCTGGCCCCACTACCCGCAATAGTCAACATCTACCTCCTATAGGTGGACCGCAGGTGAGGGCATGCCCCCAGGTTTTACCTCGACCAGATGTCAGATGCCAGCTGTCGAAGGGAGCTGGCCACCTATACGAGGGCAGCAGATGGGGAAGCCTCAACTATTGCTTCTGGTGATCAGGACATACTGCCCGGGGTCCAAATCTTATCCATATATCCCCAGAAGCAACTCAGTATGTTGTGGTTCTAGGAAATGTGCCAGTCCTAAAGCCGGGTGTTAATAAGGACTTCCATCAGTTTAAGAACAAGGTCCTTCATTGGCTTAAAAACAACACTCCCTTGGGCTTTAGAGTGGAGAGGCACATTATTATGGTACGGAGGGTGGCTGGATAGGAGGGTCGAAAAGGAGTAGCGGTGGTGACTGCATAATTGTTAACTTTAACCAACCACATCTGGCAGAAAGGATTCTCCAAGCAGCTAGCCACTGCAAGAGCACAGGCCCGACCTCCTCCATTGGAGCATTGCCCTTAGGCTATTTTTATTCACTTCTACCTAGGGCATTGCAGACTAGAAAACCAGTGACTCAGACCTTATTTGAATGGCCTCAAGTATATTCATCGGTCCCTCTTTTCAACTCTTTTGCGCCACTGGGACAACTTGACACCTGCGATTGACTGGACAGGCTAGTTCTTATTAACTCCATGAAGCCTCCTTTACATTTTGATCCCAAGGACCAGCTGTCTCAGTAGATTTCTAGCAGGTATCTAATAGATAACAACTTTTGTAATATCATTTCATGAAATATAGCTGGTTTGGCTAGTAAGTTTAAGGGCTCGCATGGTTGTGCTTTATTAAAAAATATGACATTATCTGCTTGCAGGAGACCAGGACCATTGATAATACTTACTTTTTAGAGGGATTAAATCTGTTTAACATTCCTGCAATCCCCTCAAGGGCTGGTTGACCTAAAGGGGGTATTGATCAAGGATAACTTGTGTCTTTAAGCATTAACATTTTCTTTAGGGTGACATAGATTACTGCTTTTGAACTTATAATGCCTCATCTTCCGTCCCCGAGGTGTATAATGTCACACGATTATGTTCCTTTTTGATGAATTGCATGGCCTTGCCATGTTGGTCAGGTAACATAGTTTTGTTAGGGGATTTTAACATTCATGTGTGTGGGGTCTTAAGGCGGTCGTGTCTGGGGGCTAGCAAGGATTCCTCTTGCCCACGTGTAGCACGTGTGCATTTTGAAAATAGTAGACAGGGGGAGAAACTAAATGCCCTATCTGTGATTTGGATTTGTAACCAACCATGGGAAAATGATCCCCTTTAAGAGGTATCTAATCCGGACCTACAAGGGGCTCAGACGTGAACCCTCCATTATTGATTTTATTTTAATCTCCACTCCCCTCTATTACCTGATTTCTGACTTTTCAATAATAGCCAGCAATTACAGCGACCAAAACCCCCTGTGAAATAAAGCGAATTAGCCCATATTTGATTTAAAAAGATGGAGTACTGGAGGCAGGGTTTTGCGGGCCAGGGACGGAAGGAGACGTCTCAGATGGGGGAAGATCTCTTCAGACTCCCTGTGAGTCGCTATTGTCAGAACGCGGAGGCAGAGTTGGATGAGTCTATCATCCATGCCTTCGAATCTATCTCCAGTTCTATTGTTAAGCTACTATGATCCCTCCCTATGGACCCCAGAAGGAAAGGGCACCTAGATGGTTTAATCTAGGGGTGGGTGGAATTTGCGTAATCACGTTTTCGCAAATCTCAGCAAAACGGTAAAAAATCTCCGTAAACACGCAGAAATTCCATGAAAACGCGAATTGCTTGTTCGCAATGCTTTTTTCCTGTTTGCAATCTCTGTTTGTGTGCTCGGGGGGAAATATCTCACGAACACGCATTTTGAGAACGCGAACAAGCAAAAAATGTCACGAAGTCACGGAACGCAGAATTTTGGGCAATTTTGCGTTCTCCACGGAATGCAAAATTAGCGAAATTCCGCAAATTCCGCGAGTGGAACGGAATTTACCGCCCAGGCCTAGTTTAATCCAGAATGCTTGCTTGCTGCTAGGAGGCTCAAATCAGCTCTGCACGCTACCCCCAGGAACTCTACTCTAGTTAAAACTTGAAGGAAGCAGTATAAACTAGTCCTCAGCAAGCACAGGAAGGCTTTGAAGGAGGAAGCCTGGGGTAAACTCATGGAAGCAACAATTTATAAGTGCGGTGCTAAGTTTTGGAGCATCATTAACAGCCACTTTTTTGGTGTAGAGACCGCCAACGTCCTTGATTCACACATTACAGACACCGACTGGGTTAGTCATTTCAAGGGCATGTTTAAGGAAGCTTCGGGCCTGTCACCTTTACCCGATTATGATGGCACACCCACAATGCTAGCAGTAACGGAGGATGAAGTGAGGTGAGGTATCATTGGCATGACACGCAATAAGGCCCCGGGACACAATGGAATCCCTCCTGATCTTTATCTGTCGGATGTAGCGCTTTGGGCCCCAGTGCTTGCCTCTGTAAGCAGTCGCTAGGTTTGGTATTCCTGATTCATGGACGACCTCTATCATGGTGCCAGTCTTCAAAAAGGGGATAGAGACAGTACCATTTGCTATAGACCCATCTCCCTGTTGGACGCTGTGGTAAAAGTGGTCGGAGGATATTGTTGGGTAGGTTATCGACTTGGGCTACTGACAATAACGTCTTGTTGGAGGCCCAATATGGCTTTAGCCCTGGTTGCTCTGCTATTGACCAGTGTTTGAACCTAATCCTAATAACAAAAAAATATACAGTAGCCTGCCGGGGTTCCATGTTTTTGGCCTTCATGGATTTGTCATCCACATTCGATTGCATGAATGGAGGCAAGTTATGGCGGATCCTTTCTCAGTGATTCAGAGACCAGTATCCCTCATGGGGACAGTGGAACCCGAACCCCTGTGCATATATTTGCAATTACATATGCTTATGGATGATTCCTGAGCCTGTGCTTTGGACTCTGTGTATTCCCAGCCCCCAGCAATATTTCCATTGAAGATTTCCGACCTCCACTCTCTGAGTGTCCTGTGGGCTGCTGCTATGCAGACTTGCTTGAGGTCTCCTCGCGTCCCTGGTCCGTTGGCCTGTGAGTCCTGGCGAGGGTCACCTTGTTAATTCTTGGGCTTACCTGGTTGCTCCAGATGTGCCCTGACTCACCATTGCTTGGAGAGTTTCCTGGACCTTGCTGGTCAACACCGTAACCTGGTTCGTCTGAGTGTGTGGTTTGCAGTTGCCAAGGCTTGTTGGTGCTACAGCCGGACATCGACCCCTCAGCTCTCGACATCCTTTTTGAGACAGCTCACCTCTAGATCCTGGTTGCCCTAGACATCTCCTGGTCTCCGTGGCTGCAGTGTCAAGCGACCCTTCTTCTCACCTGAAGCACCTCTACATCGGTGGGCAATCGACTACCGAGCCCCTGGTCACTTGAAATGGCCCGACTCTGTCCCCTCTGCTTTCAGGTTCCTCTCACCGTGATTCCAGGCTTGGATTCCACGGGACACTCTTCGCCCTCCTGCTGGCAGTACTTCTTTGCAGCTCTAAATTGAAAATGACAAAGGTTTCCAACACCACTTGACACCTATGCACATGGCTCCTCTGGGAGAGGAAACACAGGTACCTCAGGGCTCACTGGTGGGTTGGAAATAGAACCTCCTATGTTCCAAAGGGTTTGCTTGACGTCCTCATAGAAGTGTCCTTAAACTTTAAGTTTACAACCACGACTTTCCCATTAAGTTGTACGGAGCACCCGTCTGTGTTTACTCCCTGCACCTGTCCTCCGTGGACTCCCTGTGTCACTCCTCTGTGAGGTTCCTTGGGATCCCAGTAAATCTACGTGCTCTAGGCACGGTGTCTAGTCAAGTCGGTGTTGTTATACCATTTTTTTAAGTATATGGTTCGGTTTCCCCCTGGATACCACTGTGTATTGGTCTATTTACGAATGTTCTATTGATTCATTATTGTGTGTTTTATGCCCTAGTCTCACATAAAGACTAGTAGAGAGTGTTATATTATTAAATACATATTTTTATATGAACACAGTGTGGTTCTCCTTTCATTTAGTCATTTAGGAGGTGATAATCTGGGAAAACAAGCTGCTTTACATTCCTTCAAGATTAAGCCTGCAGGCTGCTCTCCATAGCTACCACTAGGATAACTTTCAATAAGGTTATCCTTGACCTCATACATCATAAGAGTCATGTAGACTGGTACAAGGTGCCTACTTTAATTAGTGGATAGCAAATACCAACCCACCGTCTCACATCCTTTGGTTAAAAGTAATGGTTAAAGATTTGTTTAATAAGGCAAACCTTAAAGATCAACTGGGTCTGAAATAAGTACCAAGGTACAATGACTTAAATAAATATAAAGGAGTCTTATGAGCCTGGGAAGAGGACACCTTTTTATCATCCCCAATGGAATGCGAAAGGAAGATCTAGCCCTCCTTAAGATGGCATTTAGCTCACGTCACACTATGTTAAGGGAGGAGAGGGAGCTTGTGAAGCCAGCATATGATGCCTTGTTATGTTGAAGTCAACAGTGATGACAGAGCCGTACTTACTGGGTTCCGCGAACTCCTACGATCGATTCCTCCTGACTAGGTTTCGACTGGATCTCTTTTATTTACTTCTCGCTCATCCGAAGGGGACTAAAAAGAGGGCAATCTCTTTTGTTCTGTGGCTGCGATGGCTCATCTCCACAGGACATGGTTCATTTTACATTGTTCTGCCCATAATACACCCAGAAAAACCTTTTTAATCCCCATTTTCAAACAGGCCAATTTTAGACAAGTTTGGCCCACTTTTATATTCCTTTAGATGTTGATGGGAAATAAAGTCTTTTAAGTGTTAAGATTTTTTAAATCTGCCATTAGGCTCGACGAGTTGTGATTAACTCACTTGTCTTTTGTCACTATCTCCAGTTTCAAGTACTGTATTGTCTAACAGCTTGCTGATTCATCTAATGGTCTTTAATGCATCCCTTTTAGCGGGTGTCACTGTCTGTCTTAGGTGTTCGGGATACTAGCTGCAATACGTATATACAAAATGAATTGTCGAGCTGTTTATAGCTGGTCTGCTTTTGTGATTGTATATAAGGTATTATATTACATTTTTATCTTGCATTTTCCATTGTGCTTTTATGATTTTATCAACATGAAACAGAATACATATATTTGATTTGATTGTCTTAATGTCTGCATCAGTCTGTCAGTTGTGTCTAAATGGCTCTATGGGTGAGTGAGTGGGTACATAAGTGGCTGTATTGGTGACTGCTTTGCTGACTGAGTACCGGTATGTTGTCTGAGTGTCTGTGTGGGTGGGTGAGTGTGTATGTGACTGCCTATATGGATGAATGAGCGGGTGAGTCAGTAGCTGAATGGGATAGTGAGTGCATGTGTGAGTAAGTGGATGTGTCAGTGGTACATGAGTGAGTAACTGAGTATATGGAAGGCAGTATAGGTGAGTGATGGGGTATATGAGTGACTGTATGGTTGAGTGAGTGAATATGAGAGGGGGTGTATTGGTGAGTGTGTCAGTGACTGTGTATGTGAGTGAGTATGTGTTAGTATCTGTTTGTGAATGGGTGTGTATATATCTTTATGGGTGAGTATGTGTCTGTATGATTGACTGTATGGATGAGTGACTATGTGTGTGAGTAGCTCTATGGGTGACTGACTCAGTGTGTGAGTGGCTGTATGGGTATTTGCGTGGATATGTCAGTGGCTGTATTAGTGACTGAGTGAGTGCATGAGTTGCTGAATCAGTGAGTGGGGGTGTAAGTACTCGTATAGGTCTGTGATTGGGTTTGTGAATGGTTCTGTGGGAGCTGGAGTGGGAGCATGAATGATTCTACGGGGTGTGAGTGGATACGTCACTGGTTCTGTGGATGATGTCATCAGTGATATAAATGAGATATCTTCAGTGATGTCATCAGTAATGTCACTTACCATGTCATGAGTGATGTGATATGTGAGGCCCTAAGCAGTGCATTGCGGGAGGGAGTTATAGTTAGCTCAGCTAACTATAACTGCTAAATTTGACTGGTTTTATACAAGTGAAACCTGAGCCTAATAATAACGTCCCTGTACCCTTTGGTTTTTCAAAGCATTTCTAGGATTTTTTAAATGCTAATTCCTAACTATAACATCCCTGTAACCTATGTTTTTTCTTTTAATTTCTATGTTTTTTAAATATTAGTCACATTTGCAAAGTGGTGGAGAAAGTGGGCTCAGCCTCCAACCTCTCAGTAATCCAGCTGTGTGTAACTTAATGGTGGGAACAGGATGGGTAGTTGGCCCCCAAGGACCCAGAGCCAAGGTGGATATCATCCCCCCACCGGCAGTACACCTGGAGGTGCCTTTGCAAAGTGATAGCCAAAAGGGGCATGGCCTTCAAAGACCTCCTAACAATCCTGCTGTGTTACCTGAGGTAACAGGAAGTCTTACTGGCCCCCAGGGATGCTCTGGAGACAAGGGGTCTTTATTTCCCAACCAGCAGTGTTCCAGGAGTCATGTATGCAGGCAGAGCAGTGGAGAAAGGGGGTGGAGACTCTTGGAACGTATTGGCCCCACATGATCTTTTTTTAAATCTGTTATGGGCGGGGGGCACCACATTTGGCAGAAAGCTAGATGTAGCTCCAGAAAGTGTGCATTTGTGATTTTGTATAGATCCGTTCAGTAGTTTCAGAGATATTTAAGTTTAACAAATATAGATATCTGGGAGCTCAAAATCCTACTGAGACCCCACTGAAATTTTGTTGACTGCCAACACTTCAACAAGGAAATGTTGGCAGCCATTTTGGGACTAAGTTGAACTAATTGCCAAAAATAATGTAAAAAGAAAAAAAAGAAAAGGGGGCAGGGTAGAAACACTGTGATCCACTAGGTCTCTTGGGGGTGGGGGGTGGGGGAGGGGGGGGGTCCCACTGGGACCGCCCAGGGCTAAAAGATTGCATTTTTTTCATTTTCAGCAGGATCCCCAGCACCGGCTCAAAATGTAAAACAAAAACCAAGCACGGGCTCACCCTGATTCGTTTAGTATCAGCCCCCTGGTAAGGGCATTGTTTTAAAAGGGAGGGGGGCACACAGGCCCCTCCTCCCGTGCCTTTTATGCCCCAGGGACCACCACCTTGCTGGGTTTATTTCATTTTAAATGAGGGGCCTCTCTGACCCCTGCAGCTCAGTGACCACCACCTCCTGGGGTAATTAGAAGATGAGAGGGAGGCCGTGCAGCCCCCCTCCTGGAGTCCTAGATTGCCCTGAAAACCGCCAGCCCCTTGGCACACTCCTGCAATGTCCTGATGTGCCCACCCATGGAACATTGCTGTTGGTTATGGCTTGGCAGGGGCACTCCTCCCATCAAGTCATAGCAAATGCTGCTCCGCTTCTAGGAAGCGAGAGCTGAAAATTCTCTTGCTATCAAAAAGCAGAGCAGAATTACTTTTACACACGAGGAGCTGCATGTTAGCAGCTCCCTATGTGTAAAAGCAATGTCGGTTCCCACAGGAGGTGGGGAACCAGCAGGCATGGTGGGGGCCTTGAGTCTCCCTCTGCAGTCCTCAACCTTTAAAAAGTATGTTCCCAGGACTCCCACACTGCAGGCCTAAACCCAGGGGATGGGGTCCCTGGGGCCCAAATCGGCCCTGGCGGGGGGCCGCAAGCCACCCTCCCTTTTGAAAATTATTAAATAGAAATAAAAAGGGGCAGGCGCTGGTGGACGGGGTCCTTGGGACAAAAGCTGCCCAGGAGGGGGCCACTCATCCCCCATTCTATAAATAAAATAAAATAAAAACAAAGGTTGGGCCCTGTGGGATTGCGTCCTGAGGGCCAAAATCAGCCATGGGAGGGGGGTTGCATGGCTATCTCCCTTCCACATTGAAAACACCTTGCCTTGCCCTGAGGCATGGGGTCCCCAGGGTCAAATATGGCCCAGGGCAGGGGACACACACAGCCCCCTTCATTAAAAAATGAAGAAAAAAAATCCTGGGAAGTCGCCAGAGGCTAAGCGCCGTCCCCACCTCTCTGCAAATATGCCTCCTGGCTCCCTGCCAGTTGGGGGATGAAGTCCCCTTGTTTCCAGAGGGTTCTTGGGGACCAGCAAGCCCTCCTGGTACCTCCAGTAAGTCCCACACAGCGGGATTGCTAAGAGGTCTTTGGAGGCCATGGCCTCTTTCTCCACCACTCTGCAAACGCACCTCCTCGTTCACTACAGGTTAGGAGACAATGTCCAATCACCTCCTGCGGGCCTCAGAACAAAAGTAGAACTCTTTCCCCAACCAGTAGTGAGCTGGAGGTGCTTTTGCATAGTGGTGGAGAAAGGAGGCAGAATCTCCAACAACCTCTTATCAGTCCAGCTGTGTGGGTCTTACTGGAGGTAACAGGAGGGTAATTGGCACCCAAGGACCCTGAGGTGTAAAATGGACTTCATCACCCAACCAGTAGTGGACCATGAGGCGCATTTACAGTGTGGCATAAAAAGGGTGGATAGCCTCTTCAGACCTCTCAGCAATCCTGCTGTTAGGGACTTACTGGAGGTAACAGCAGGAGTAGTTGGCCTTCAAGGACCCTGTGGAGCTAGTGGCTATATGGGTTAGGGAGTGTGTGTGTGTGTGTGTGTGTGAGAGACTCACCTACTCACTCATCCATACAGGCAGCCACAAACCCCCTAATCCACCCACATAGACACTCAGACACTCATACAGGTACTAATACAACCAATCACTCAACAATACAGCCACTCACATGCCCACTCACACAACCATACATCCACTTATACACCAACTGACAGACTGATACAAACATTAACACAACCAGTCACTCACCTGTACATTCACTGAGACACCTAATCATTCACTTATACAGTCAGGCACACACCCATTGAATCATGCATAAAGGCACTCGTACACCCACTGATTGACCAATACACCTTGGTTTATATATTTAACACTCATACACTTTTTTTAAAAAACTCATGGTCACTGGATGACGTCATCATTGATGTCATTTGAGATGTCATCAGTGATGTCATCAGTGATGTAATTGACCATGTCATAAGTAATGTAACATGGAAGGTCAAAAGCAGGGCATTGGAGTGGCATGAATTTCACAGGTTTTGTACGAGACAAACCTGAGCCTAACTATTACGTCCCTGTAACCTCTGGTTTTTTTTCAGCAAATATATATATATATATTAAGTATTTTCAATCTGCCTAATAGCAAAGT
This sequence comes from Lissotriton vulgaris, assembly GCF_964263255.1. Lineage (NCBI taxonomy): Eukaryota > Metazoa > Chordata > Amphibia > Caudata > Salamandridae > Lissotriton > Lissotriton vulgaris. The sequence goes on from NC_141695.1 coordinate 1,538,230,292, forward strand.
ATTCTCTGTTAGAAAGCTGAAAATATTCAGTACAAAGCATGAAGATTTGAATTTAAAAGAGCACCCCAATCCTCAAGAGGTGTTGCACACGATACAGTGCAAAAAAAGAACTGCATGAGCACTATCCTATCTCTTTGGGTTATTTATATTGCCCCACAACCAGAACTCTGAAAGAAACTATGACTTTCTTAGCATTTGGATAAATTGTGATTATTTGATAGTGTGTGGTTATTTGAGCAATTCGACTTATATCTGTTGTAAACTTTCAAGTGGAGCCCATAAGGTACCCAATTCCACAAACAACAAAAGCAAACTTAGTGAACATGCTGCAAGTCAAGTTATACTTGACAATAATATCCATATTAGTAATAGAATAAATGCTACCAGTGAAAGGACACTGATCATTAGAGATGGAAGATTTGGACATTTGTTTGAAATATTTGTATTCCAATAGTTGTAGCAATACAATACAAAGATAATCATTGAATGAAAAATAGGTGTGAGATCCAATAATTTCTGAAAAAAAACTCTTCCACAAATAGTCAGTATCATACCCATGCAAAAGCAAATAGGTTTATCCACTTAAAATCCCTTTTCAATGTCATTGATCTAGTGAACTCATTATTTAACACCCCATCCAGGTCTAACAGACCAAATAGCCAAACCATTGTTAAATCGACATTTGCACTTGCAGAACATCTCCTTCTTTAATACATACTTCAGCTTGGTGAGCAAAATGGCAAGTGAAATGTGGGTTTCTTCAAAGTGGAAGGAAGTCAAAATCTCCATAGAATGGAGTTTCCTGACCCATTAATCATACATTCAACACATCATTTGTATTGTGGTGAATTTAAGATGTTGTTGGGCCTCTAAATTACCTAATCTAGATGCAAAAAAGTGCTTAATTTGAGCCGGTGCTTTCCAGTGCTCAGCACTGGCACCAACCCTAATCACTGATGCCTATAGCACCAGTTAAGGACACAGCATCACAGGATGTTGAGCTACGCTGAGACTCAAACCCAGTTCCCAAGCTCCGAAATCAGCAGCTTTAGCTAATAGGACAAGTCCTCTCCAGAATAATAAGTGCCGGGGCTCTAATCAGGAGGCAGTTTGTACCTGAGCATTTCTCCTGTTAGTGCTGCCTCCTGAGAAGAGCCCCAGCACTTTTATTTTACAAATTCACCACTGATGCAAAACCAAATAATCCATATTGCCTCACGATTTTGGCTTAGACCATGTTTGAAATTTTTTCACAATGGGTTGGAATAATCTGACATGTCGGAGTTAGTGAGATTGCATGCAAAAAAATAAGGGAATGCCCATCCCTATCTTCCAGTCGGGTGCGCAACTTAATTCTAGACTTCTGGTGAGTTGTGCTTGCATTTATAGATCTGTTCAGTGGTTCATTCAATTTAAGGAATAAGAATCAAGGAAGAAGACCTTATTCACAAAGCAGAACATTTACAGAAAAAGTGAAAAGAAGGCAGAAGCCTAATATTTGTAATCATATTTATATACAAAGTAACAACAAAGTCATTTTTCCTCTTTGCTGGAAATTCTGTTACACTGTTTAAATATTTGTATTCACTTGTGTGTAGCAGTAATATCAAGAAAAGGAGTGTTGCAGGATTGTACATGTGAACGTGCTCTGAATATCAAAATCAGTAACAATAAACAATTCCCGTGACATTCCCACATCCCTCTACCACCACCCCAGTACTTGCTAACAAAAGACAGAGTGTGTTATGGAGACCGAAAAGTGCTGCCCGCCTACCCCCTCTCTCAATGCCTGCATAAGTATGTCTAGTCCATCTCCCTCCATTATCAAATCTGAGTACTGTTCCCCAACAAAACTAACTAAATGCGAAAACATAGAAATAACAAGGTGAAGTCCGGGACTAGTAGAACAAGTCCACAGGTTCCAAGCCAATGGGAGTAGAGGGTGCATGTTGTTGCCCCCGATCTCCCGCCACCCGCCAGGCCAGCCATTCAGTTAACAACAGATTCTATCCCCAGTGAGACCATGTGTTGTCCTTATTGGGCTGGTCCCCGGCCAGTGACTCCAGAGCCACTAAGCATTCAAATGCGAATGTGGCCGGGTCAGATTTCAGAGTCCCAGGGGCTGATGTCTTTGCATTTTGGGCATCTGAGAGTCGAAGGCCCGACGATTCCCGATTGTTCCAGCAATTGAACCTTCTATCCCGAGAATCTGGCAAGTCTCTTCGAAGGAGCGGAGCTGAGACAGCTTGCACTCGAGGCGGAAGATGAAATTAAAATGATGACCCCAAGAGTAGGAGATCCCAAGGTTCCACAGATGGGAGGTCCCTGGATGGAGGTCCTGCCATTTGTGCAAGCTTATCATGGCCAGGTCTTGATAGGGCATCAGTAGGTGTCCCTTAAATGTTAGTAAATGTTTCTCACAGGCCTTTTGCTAAATCTTTTCTTTTAGCTGAAAATCATGGATACAAGCCAAGATGTCAGTGGGTGGGGCCGATGCAGCGCTCAGCATACTGACCCGGTGCGCTCAATAAATTATAATCTCTAGGTCTGGTGAGGCTTCAAAAATAAAGAGGAAAAGTCCCTAACATAGAGGGCAAGATCATTACCCTCGGATGAGGATGGCACACCCTTAAACCAAATATTGTTTCACCTTGAGCGGTTCTCCAGGGCCTCCACGTTGGCCTGAAAGTCTATCTGCTTTTCCTGCAGGCATAAACTCCCTCTGCAGGTGCTCCACTTCTTCATCATGAGTGTGTTCCTGGTCCTTGATCATCGAGGCCTTCTCTCTAATGGAATTCACATCACGTCTGATCTCCTTAATGTTGCTAGAATGCTCACATTTGAGGGCCTGAAGGTCTTCGCACAGAGAGGAGAAAAGGGCCTCCAAAAAGAAGTAGGTGACTGTCCCCCCTCCGAGTCCTCTGGCTGGATCATGCTGGGCATCATCTGCCACTCCCCAGCCGGAGTGCTGGGGGGCTGGTCAGCATGTCTTCAAGGGACTGATCCTTTTTCACCCGAGCTGATGTTGTGCCCCGTAAAACAGATCTCCTCTCCTGCTCTCCATTCCACTAAGTTGCTGTCCCTCCCCTGGAGGTGGGTATCCTGGAAAAATATACAATGGGGATATAATTATACTCTGAGTGGGCTTTGAGTCCCGAGCAGCACTGTCCATGCCCGGTGCCGCAGAGGCCCCCACTCCATTCTAAATGTGTTGGAGGTGATGGTCCAGACACTGCACTCTCCCCGCACCACCAGGGTCCGTTCGTTATTGAGAAAAGTTAAAGCCCCCCTTGGCTTCCAGTGTAAGCAGGCTCTCAGAAGTAATTGCAGCCACAGGGGCATCCCAAGCACCAGCTGGGGTGGATGCTGCACACTAGGGTTCAAGTCCAATGACCACCGTCGGGAGCAGGGTCATGTACCAGGGCCAAAAGCCACGCCTGTCAGGAAGCCCCTCACCCGGTTCACTACTTGGCAGTTGCTGTCTGGTTGCCAGGTGGATGCACCTCTCCCCCCTAAGGGGAGGCCCTAGTGTTGCTGTCCAAAGTGTTCAGTCAATGTCAGCTGGGCTGTGTTGGGCAGTAAAGTGGAAAGCCTCCATCTCTTATTGTGTGCCAGTTCATGCAGGGAAACTCCACAGCCCACACCTGGCAGGCAGGTGAAGCAGCTCAGTCTGGGGCACCCCATGCCCCCTCACAGCCACTCTCAGTCTCCACTGGCTGCAACAGCTCCATATCGGCAGGTCACTCCGGCGCTACGTCACTCCACTGCAGGCACTCCCGTGCGGCTCAGCTACTCACTACGAGGCTCCTCTTCAGATCAGCAACTCTGCATGTCATGGGCCTCAATACCTGCCTCTGGGGTGCCTTAGGACCTCCCAGTGCCAGGGGTCATCATCAGGGGCCCCTGTCCATGTCGCTACCTGGTCCACTGCCAATCACTGCTTGTGCTGATGGGGCTGGTCGCCTGGCTACGCTGCTGCCAAGTCCAGGCAGGCGGTTGAGAGTCAGGCCTCATCAGGAAGAAGCACCCCTGCTGTGGTTATGCCTAGGGCCAGCGCGCTTACCACCTCTCAGGCGTACTGGATGCCAGACAGATCACCCCGGCCATAGTCGGCACTCAGCCCTACTCTACAAGCCAGCATCCCAGGCTGCGGCAGCCATCTTGCTATGTTGGCTTCATCCAATCTCTCCCCAGCTTATCTCAGATTTCAGTGTCCGGCAGAGGGAGATGGCACCCTTCTCTGTGCCCCGATGTTAGCTCGCCCCGGGAGCTATTCAGTGGTTCTGCTGGGCTGATTAAAGCAGTAGATATGGTCAGTGCCGGCGGGAGGGCTGAGGAGATGGGAGAAGCATATCTAACTCACCTGCCATCTTGGCCACGCCACTCAGAAATACTGTTTTAGAACCTGATTTAGATTTCATGGATGAAGGGCACTTGCAGTGGCGGCTCCCCCATAGGGGCGTTTGGGCGCCGGCCCCCTGCTTTCTCGCCGTGAGAGAAGGCAGAAACATAAATGATAATAACTACCATTTATGTTTCTGCCTTCTCGCACGGCGAGAAAGCAGAAGTGCTTGGTTGAGAGTGGGCGGGTTTACTCGAGGGCAGAGGGGAGTGGCTTGCCCACTGTTTGTTAATATGTCTGTTTGGGCGGCCTGAGGCCGCCCAAACAGACAGTATTAACCCCTTCACTGCGGCGGCTATTCCGCCGCAGTGCTAAGGGGGCGAGGCGGCCGCAGGGCGGCCGCATGCTTGTGACGGAACCACTCCGTTACCAGCGTCGGTGGCGCTGTGCTTATGACGGAGCGATTCCGTCATGGCCCGCCCCGCTCAATAGAACGCTAAGCGCAGGCGCGGAATTCGCGCCACGCATGATCAGCGAGCGGGCCATGACGGAACCGCTCCGTCATCAGCACAGCGCACCCGCAGCTGATGACGGAGCGGTTCCGTCATCAGCACTTAAGGGGTTAATAACAATGGACAAGCCACTCCCCCCCTGCCCTCAAGTAAACCCGCCCACTCTCCCTTTCAATCTATGTAGACAGGCTGCTGCAGAGAAAATGGCCCAGGAGGGGCGCGGCCCGCTGCGCCGTGATTGGCGGACCGGAGGCGGCCTTTCCTGGCTGGTGATGACACGCAGGATTTCAATTCGAAAAGGCAGGACGGCGGGAATGGAACGGTGGACCCATCCAGAAGCTCTGGTGGCAGCGGCGCAGGAGGTAAGTTTACATTATTTTATATCTGTTTTATTTTTTTATTAAACAAACACCTCCCCCATACCCCGGGGACGACCCAAATTCCACCCCCCTCTCCCCCCTCCCGCCCGTCATGCCGGCCGAGACTGCAGCAGGAGTACAAATGATTTGCCGTTTTTTCACCAGTGCAAAACGGAGTGCACTGAGTTTACACGCACCCCACCATCGTTTTAGTTGTTTCTGTGCAGGCGTTACTTGAGCCTATTGTGGTGTTGAGCTAGTCCGCTGAATCCCAGAGCCCGGCACATTATTCCAGTAATCTTCCGGAAGTAGATATGTGTCTGTACTTCAAGAGCCGGTTTGTCACATTATTATCTCGCAAACTAGCCTTTAAAACTGCATATTACAATTTCCTTTAAGATGGCGTTTTAATTGCCGTTCAAACTATTCCACCCCCCCAAGATGTTTTTTTTTTTAAACAGACCAGTGCTTTTCCAGACATCAAAAGGAGTGTGCAAGCATTTGCTCCCAGTGACTGAATTATGTTCCCAAATTAATTTCAAACTTTTTTTGCCACTTTGAATGTAATTGAATAGCGTTTTTCCCCCCATTTCCTGCCTTATTTTCTATTGCTTGGCGTTGCTGAAATGAAAACAAAAGCGTGTGATCCTGTGCAAAAACCCATTCTTTATTTATTTGCTGCCTTTCTTGTTTGAACTGAAACACTGCGGGCCTCTCGTCTCAGTCGCTTCATGTTGGCCCGTGGGAAAACTAGATGCTGAGTTTGAGTTCGTTATTAATCAGTCACAGTAGAAGCGAGTGCAGCATTTGACCCTTTCAATACCTGTATTGTGTGGCATTGTCATTCATTCTACTGAATGCGTAGCATTAATGCTTTGATGCAGCAAGGACGAAACGAAAGGGAAAGACGAAGAACAGGTGAGAGAGGGAGTAGGAGGCAGGGTGAGGGAGAGAGAAAGAAAGATGATGTGAGAGAAATAGGGGGCAAGAGAGCATGATAGGAGTAGATAGAAACATGGTGAGACTGTGCATGAACGAGATGGGAATAGTATAAGGCATTGCACCTGTGAGTTATTAATGCTGAGCAGACCTAGCAGATGATGGAAGCAGTGACAGGAGACAGGCTGTTTTAAAAAGATAGTGATAGGCACACATACTCTAGAAATGGAAAGCCTGCAAATGGCTGAAGAGCAAAACTATTACATTCAAAGAACGCATGTGTTAGTGTGGGCGTGCAAACACATTCTACTGACAGAAACTGGACATATTGAGTCTTTTCCTGGCACATAACTGGGCATACAGTCAGTATATGGTCTGTCAGTCAATCAGTATGCATGCAGTATGACCTGAAAAGTGATAGGACTGCAACATACATTTGCAGGCTTAAAGTTAAAATCACTAATATTTAAGGGACCACACTGTGACCAATATTGTGACACCTCTACGGTCATAATTACTCAAAACTGCCACCCATTAAGTTGGGGAACATCTAAGGACTTCTACTAAAGATAATATCCCTCATTCTAGTTTAGCATTAATATGTGCTGGCCCCTAATCCATGTACTGTTGTAGAACCTATTGCGCCTTTTAGCTTTTTCTACGATAACTGTACAGGAAAATGCATGATTTTGCCTTATTTTTTTTAAAGAAGAAAATTTACTGAGGGATAACTGCTGTCACACCACTCTGGAGTATGTCAATGAAATTCGGTCCAGGTATTACGCCTCACCTTTTTCAAAGATCTCCAGCCGCCACTGGGCACTTGTTGGGATAGCAGAAGACATTACCCCCACCATCCCGATAGAACCTCCACCAGCCAAATTTAGAGTTGTCTGACAGTCTGGTGGACAACTCTTTCGGTCAATGTTGTAGAAGCTTGACAGACAGCTCTGTCAAACTTGGCATCTGCTCGTCAACTCCTAAACTGTTTTTCACTTTTCAAAAAGAAACTCTTACAGCAGGAGTTTGTCTTTATTCAATGAAAAACGTGCAGCGTCCATACCATGAGAGCTTTTTCTCATGGTGCAGGGGTCATTTTGTTTTTTTACTGTCCCTAACCTGAAGATGCTTGACAGCAAAAAAAAAAGCGATCTGAATGCCCGTTCTAAATTGGGCGGGCAGTCTGATGGCTAACCTAGAATGTACAAATACTCGGTCAGGCCATTGGGGGAGTATGTTGGTTAAGTAGCTGAAGTAGGCTCTACAGTTGGCATACCTAACATCAACCCACCGCTACATCGGTCAGGTGGACTATGAGTTTAGTAGAGAGGGTACTCCTTGGCTGTTGTGATGGAGTACGCTATCCACTAATCTCTAAATCAGCCCCTTATTTTTGTAAGTAATCTAACATCTTTGCATCTGTAAGAGACTCTTAGCTTTGGTTTCACCCTAATCCCTGGTTATGCAACAACTGAATTCTACTTCTTAACCCTTGTGGGAAGACATTTTCTGTGAAATGAATCAGGATAGTTTTGAGCTTGCTTTTTCATAAAGTGTACCACAATGCTTGAATATTCCTTGAAAATTAATGAATGGAGATCTAAGAACAATGCAACATAATCAATATGTAATCATATCTTGGAAACACCATATATACCACAGGTATCCCTTATATCCTGCTGAATGTGGATATGGGCATGAAAGAGGCAGCAATAAGATTGTTAACAGGAGGAAGGGCATGGGGCAGTAATGGATACATCACTGCTCACATGTATGAAAGTAACAAAGAAGCACAGCTGTTGTTTCCACTATTTATGCTAGTTATACACAGAACTTCATCTGTTGAACTAGACACTTAGGGCCTGAGTTCGAGTTTGGTATGTGGGTACTCACCAATAACATGAAGGATACTCCATCCACCTTATAACGAGTGCATACCCCATCCACCTTATAACAAGTGCATTAGGTAATATTGTACTTGAAAGAAATGTTGTCAGCATAATAATCAGTTTTGTGATTATCTACCTGATTAACTCTAAATTAGACCCTTAAGTTTATGCTCTCTATAAAGGATACATTAATAGTCTTATATTTACAACAAAATCACAATTCTATGTTACTTTTCAAAAACTGTTACTGGGCATGAGTGCACTTTGCTATATATTCAGAAAAATATCTTACCTGATCCCAAAACATTCGAGTGTATGATGATCCATTCTTTGAACTTGAACAGTAGTTAAATGAAGCTTGCATTCTCCATTTTGTTCAAATGGTGTAATAGTTACAGTAGCAATTGAATCACCACCAAAAGAACACTCACTGTCAGAAAAAAATGTAATGAACAATATCAATTTCAGAAAAAAAGCATCTTTTCATTGTGTGTCTCTGTGTATCTGTGCCAACATGTTTTTAGGCATTTCTGATTATAAATATTAAAAAATCATTTTCTGCATTGGTTTGTGAAAGTGGTGGATGTCAGAATTTCTATGATTATACCTGTTCCACCTCATAACAGAGAGCCAAACATGGAGACATTTTCAGTTTCTATGTTAACAAACATTGACATAGCCAATAGGTCTCGCCTTTTGAACCTTGTAATTGTTTAGTCATGCAGCACATTATCCTGGGTGCTGTTTAGGCAGGGTTTGAAGAGCTATACAATTACTGCACACTGGGTCATGCAGTCTGATTCAGAGATACATGCCTCAGGTCATATTTATGGGCATATTCCAAGGATTCTTTAACGCACAGACAGAAAGACAGGTGCCTCAATACAAGTCAACATCACTGTAACATTCCGTGTGTCCTGCATCACTAGAGTATTGAACACCCTGAAGAATCTAACAAATCTAGACAGTGAAGTAATACATCTCAAGGAATGAGCAATGATGTGGCCCTCATCTACTTATGTAATAATGGCACAGCTCAAAAAAATGTATTTCCAATTAAACATATGTACACACCTTTTACTAAATAGATCCCTTCCACTGAAGAGCACTGATTTTACACTTATTTTTATCCAAAACAGCTATTTTACTGATGTGACCAACTTAAATGTGCAGTCCAATACATTTCAGTAGAAAGCATAATGTGATCAGCATTCTGTCACCCAACACTTTTAACAGGTTGAGTTTTTTATCACGAACATCTATCCATATCTTTACTCCGGAGTGAAACTGAAACCAGAAACATTACACAAAATGTTTGAATAACCATTTAAGAAAAATTAGCATTGGACCTGGCCTACATCATGATACCAGAGAATAGAGAATTACAGACATGCTATGGCATCACACAGATTGTACAGAAACACATTTTCTACCTTACCTCATGCACAAGGGAATTGGAATTATGTGGCAAGGGAGGATCAAATTATGTGTCAAGAAAAAAGCCACATTATGTAGTTTAATGCCCATTTTGCGATAGCATGATGCATTATGTTATTTTCATATGTTACAAACTCACTGGGAAAAGGTTTTCACCCAGATAAGTACCAGTTTAGCACCACATACAGCAATAAGCAACCAACCTAAAGGTGATCAGTCCTTCTTTGCTAAGGGCCTTCCACTGTGTGACAACACATGTTGTCATGTTTTAGTAAAGTTTGATCCTAGATGGAGCTAGAAGCAAGCATGTATTTTGTTAAAATCTGCAAATTAGGAAATCAGATAATGGAGTATGTGGAAAATCCAAATCTATCCAGAAAAACACCAAACCCACAAAATTGCTTAATTCTGATAGATGACAATCCTACACATTACGGTAAACTTACAAAGACTTAAACGAGACCTCCTTATGGTCACAGAAATGCTCACTGTTTTTACATTACATTTATTTATTTATTTTATTTATTTATTACTGGCATTTATAGAGCGCAACCAAATACCCTTGGGTGTCTCGGCGCTATTTACATTAATAACAACGGTAATGGGAATAACAACATCTAATAATATTATCATCAGCATTAATTGCATTGTTGTTGATACTTCCAGGAAAGTATACACTACACAATTGACAAAGGGAGATGGTTTCATAACGCATAGTACTGGGGGTAGACCACAAAGTGAGTTTACGCTGCATAAATCTGTGCAGTTTTCCACATTATCCTGGCTTTTGTTTTCTAAAATAAAGCCTGCAATCAGTGTAGCATAAATAATCTGGGTCTATGGAGTAATGGAGGACCACATTATGTTTCAGTGTTTACTGATGAACTGTTTTGAATTTTCTTCATATAGCACTCTGCTGCCCCTTGTGAAAGTGATTTAAATATGTATCAAGAAAGAGCTAATTATGTGACACAAGATGCCATTTAAGACAAATTCACCATTTTCTTTGGCAGCAACAAGCCCCGTGCATGCATTTTTATAATTTTTACAATGCAAGTGTATTTCCGCATACATTCCAATTTTTTAGCTATGCCTTGCGTAGTTGCTTGTTTTCCTCACAATTATGTTGACTGTATACATTGTCTTTCAGGAGAGATGGTTTAAGCAGAAAAGTCACGCGACAATAACTGCCACGAGGGAAGAGTGTGTAAGATAACTTCTGCTTTAGCCTTGGCTTTTAATTTCTCAAGTTCAGTCTCTTTTCTTTGTCTTTTTCTCACTAGTGAAGTGTGCTAGAAGTTCTGTATTGCCAGTGATGTAGTTTTTGTTATATCTTTAAAGTCCATGTTCGATGAATGCTGAGAGTTTGTTTTGTCAGTCTATTCAATTACATGCAATGTAGCTATATTGCGTGCTTTCTTCCTTTCACAACAAGATGTCGGTGTGGTGAATTCTTTTGCAGGCCGTGACCACAGGCTACTGAAATTACGATAATTAAGGGCTACATTTACAAGCCCCTTGCGCTGCTGGTATGTCACTATTTCCCATATTAAATGTGGTGAACCTGTGGTACAAGGGGCTTGTAAATAAGCCCCCAAGTGTCTGGAAATCATTGTGAAATAAAAACCTATGGCAAAAATATGCAGTCTGAGTGAGAGAGTCAATGTTGTAATGACGAAGCCACCTGGCCCGTCCACTCACGCCACACACGCACGCACCCCGAGGGCGGGCTCACCCGAGGGTATAAATAAAAAGGCGAGAGACCGCTCCTGGTCTTCAGACCAATATCTAGTAGCAAGTGTGTGTCTCTGTTTATTTGATTAGTAAGGCCCAATCCTGCAGCCTAGGTTAGTCCTGCCCCCAGTGACCCCAGTCACCACATTGGCGACGAGGCGGGTCTGGACCACGCCTCGACCCCGCAAACACTTGACGGCTTCTGGGCCCCGTGTTCGCGGCGCTCGTGTTGCCTGCGCTCGAGCTGCCACCTCAGCCCGGTCAGAATCACCGGCCCGCCGGGTGCTGCCACCGGTGCCCCGCCGCACGCACCGGGGAGGAAGCTGCTGCCCATCACGCACGGAACGGCGCTGAGGTGAGGCCTGCCCCATGCGGAGGCGGGCGTGCATGCGTCTACTTTCCCTGCGCCGCACCGCCTCCGCCTGCAGGGCCTGGCACCGTTCTTGCTGCCAGGCTGCGCCCCCGCAGTCACGCGGCGGAGCCTGCTGGTGAAGACCCACGCTCGCTTCAGCTCGTCAAGAAGGAGCCTCCCGCAAGCTTGCATTGCCCACACGTGTCTCCACCATCCCAGTCACGAGGGGAGAAGATACTCTTGCCCTGCTACCAAGGGAATCTGCGGTCTCACTCACATGTGGGCCCAGCAAGTCTGAGAGGGCACGCCCCACCTGGTGTCTCCCCATCCTGGTCACATGGGGAACAAGGTGCTCCTGCCTTGCTCCCACTGGCGTTTGCACATTCACCCACACCTGGGCCCAAGCAGCCTGGGAGGACACAGCCACCTGGGAAGAGGTGCTCCGGAGGACAGTTATCCTCGGTTTGCAGCAGGGTCTGCCCCAGGCGTCTGTTCTTGGTTATCCGTCTGCACCCTCACAGACCACATGAGGATCCCCTGCCGAGCCAGAGGTGCCAATAGTGGGAAGGGGGAGCGCGGGCCTGCGCCTACACCGGGACCGTCCACGCACATGAGGCCCAGACAGTACAGGACAGATGGCGCCAAGAGTAGCTGCACCCGGTGGCATTGAGTAATCCAGCCGCCGCACATGGGGGTGCCCCCTTGATTGCTCCAGGCCCTCAGCAGGCCGCGTTGCAGGGCCCCATGCCACAACATGCCGCCCACCAAGCTCCCGCACCAGTTCAGGCCGCCCAGCTCGTTCCTGCCCCCCCGGCCATGGCATAGCCGCCCCACCGCCGCCATTCAGTGAACTCTCTGACTCATCCACCGCCGCAGCGAAATGGTGTTCCTGGATTGGTCGTCTTGACCACTACTTCGTGGGTGTAAGGGAGATGGATGTAAGGGTGAAGAGGTCGCTCCTCATGCGCTACGGCTGAGCAGAGCTGTATGATCTATTCAAGTCTTTGCCAGACAGAGGGAGCAACGACAACTACTCAGTGGCGGTCGCAGTCCTGAACCACCACTTTGATCTCCAGATCAATCCGGATTACGAATGGTTTAAACTGTGGCAAGCACAGCAGGGTGAGGCCGAAACCGTGGACGTCTACTATGCCCGCTTACAAAAGCTTGCTACCTCATGTGAACTGCCTGATCAGAGGCTGGGAATCCACTCACAGCTCATTCAAGGCTGCCGCTCATTCCAGCTGAGGTCTTTCAACCTCCGTCAGCCACGCATTTCCCTCAGCGAAATATTGGTCTTTGCCAGGTCTCACGAGCTATCCAACGCCCTGGCAGACAAGATGGAAGCGGCTCTGAATCGTCCTTTGGCGGCGCAGCAGACGCCCACAGTCAAGGAGGAGAAGGTAGACGTGATCCGCAGACGGCCTCAACTGTCCAGAGGAGGCGCGTGGGCTCCGCAGACCTCCATATGCGGCAATTGCGGCATGGATCATCCCCCAGGAGGCAAATGTCTTGCAAGAGGAAAAACTTGCTCACAGTGCGGCAAAGCTCAACCATTTCGCTAAAGTCTGCCGGAGTGGAGGCGGCGGCGCAACGCCCCAGGCCCGCGCGGACTTGCACAGGGGGTGCGACAATTGACTTTGGAGGATCCAGGCCCCTGTAGTGACAACTCACTATCAAATTTAGACCTTAAAGGGGATGACGATGATGTGTTCTTCGTGTCATTTGTTGCCAGAGAGGGTTCCCGAAGACGGCCACCGCCCATGTGCGACTTCACTGTAGCAGGTTCCCCAATGCATGCCCTGATAGACACCAGGGCGTCAGTCAACATGATGGACAGCATCCAATACGAGAAGCTGACACCTCGCCCACCCATCCTGGCGTCCAGAACGAAGATATACACATACGACAGTGATGAGCCACTCCCTCAGCGAGGGGTCATGGAAGTGGAGGTCACAAGTGTTGGCCGGAGTCTGAACACGAGATTAAATGTCACGGAGGTGAAAAGAGGAACCCTCCTCACTTGCCACATGGCAGAAGACTTAGAGCTGGTATTCTTTACTAACGAGGTACACGAGTTGCACGTACGTGAAATGCTCAAGGACTTCCCCATGCTGTTCAAGGGCTTAGGCTGCCTCAAGGGAAAAACCTTCAAGCTGCACGTGGACCACAGGGTCAGGCCCTTGGTGCTGAGGCACCGGAGGGTGCCATTCCACCTGCGTCTGCAGGTAGAGGAAGAACTCCGGAAGCTTGAGGAACTGGGGGTGATTGAAAAGGTGTTGGGCCCAAACGCGTGGGCCTCACCCCTCGTCGTCGCCCCGAAGCAACCAGGAGCCATTCGACTATGCATCGATATGCGCTTCCCGAACAAAGCTGTGAAGAGGGAGCGTCATTTCACCCCTATGATGGATTACATTGTTGCTGACTTAGATGGTGCCAGATGGTTCACCAAGCTGGACCTCAATGCAGGGTATCACCAACTAGAGCTCTACCCTGACAGCCAAAACATTACCAAGTTTTCCACACACGTTGGTCTACGCCGCTACAAAAGGCTAAGTTTCGGCGTCTCATCAGCAACGGAGGTGTTCCAAAACGCCATAAGGGAGACGCTCTCCTGGCTGTCTGGAGTAATTAACTTAAGCGACAACATACTCGTATTCTCCAGGACCACCATACGTACCTCAGCGCCATCCTGCAACACCTGGCGGACAACAGACTCACCCTGCACCGAGAAGTGCTCCTTTTTGCAGGACTCAGTGGACATTTTTGGCTACATCTTTTCCAGGGATGGGTTGGGTGTCAACCCAAGGAAGGCGGAGGTCATCCGGTCAGCACCGAGACCTACGACAGCCACTGAAGTCCGAAGCTTCTTGGGGATGGCCACATATTGTGGGAGATTTATCCCCAACCTCGCATCCATCTCCGAACCATTCGGGTGCTAACGAAAGCAGGACAACCATGGACCTGGTCCGCCAAGGAAGATGTGGCATTTCAGGTGGTCAAGGATGCCCTCATCGAGGATCGAGTAATGGCGTACTTCTGCCCGAACAGACGCACAGAGGTCATGGTAGATGCCAGCCCCGTTGGCCTGGGAGCGGTTCTCATGCAGGAAACGGAGTCGAGAGACTGGGTACCCACCGCTTATGCCAGTCGGGCGCTGACTGCCACAGAGATGCAGTATGCTCAAATAGAACTAAAGGCGCTGGCGATAAAGTGGGCATGCCAGCGCTTCCATCTGTACCTCTAAGGCCATGAGTTTCGGGTGATCACGGACCACAAACGCCTTGTCCCGCTCTTTGCTGGAAACGCCAGGCTTGCACCTCCACAAATTGAGAGATGGGCTGTGCAGCTGCAGACTTACCATTTCGAGGTGTATTTCCGACCAGGGGCTGACAATCCGGCTGACTTTCTGTCGCGCCCCTACCGTCTCTCACGCCGGAGGATGTTGAACAATTTGTTCAGATGATCTTATAGGAAGCCTGTCTTGTCGCACTCACGCTGGGAGACGTGGGGAAAGCCACAGAATCCGATGAATGCCTCGCGAGAGTGAAGAACACGCTGACCAATCGAAACTGGTAGCCACTTTCTGGATGGCATCAGCTCTCTCACGGCAGAAGAACAATGCTTTAGACAGCAATTGTGGAGAGCTCAGAGCAAGCTAAGCAAAGGCCCTCATGGGGTGGTACTCCTAGGAACGTCCCTTGTGATACAGACAAGCCTGCAGAAAGAAGTGATCCATCTGGCGCATCAAGGCCACCAAGGGGCATCCAAGACAAAGGCCAGGCTCAGAAGCAAAGTGTGGTGCCCAGGGATGAATGCTATGGTGGAAGAAATGGTATGTAACTGTCACTCATGCAACATCACGAGCGGAGACCCGGTGCCACACCCGGTAATCACTGAAGACCCGTGTCCGGATCCCTGGTCCAAGCTGAGTAATGATTTCGGATCGTTTCCAGATGGACGGAACACCCTGGTGCTCATCGACTCGCATTCATGATTCCACATGGTGGAAGTTGTACCCTCGAAGGCGTTCTCCCATGTCAGAGCAGTACTGGATCACACATTTGCAATGATGGGTTGGCCCGAAGAAATCTGGTTAGATAACGGGCAGAGAGTTCCAGGCCTATCAGGCCTCCCGTGGCATCAGGCACAGGAAGATCACCCCACAGTGGCCCCAGGTAAATGGGGAGGTGGAGCGGTTCATGCTGACCTTAAACCGGGCCCTTCGGATCGGGGTAGAGAAGGGTGAAAATGCCAAACAATGCCTCTCACAGTTATTGAGTGCCTATCGCCAAACTCCACACTGCACCACCCAGTGTTTCCCAGCACACCTGCTGTTCTGAAAGGTCCCCAGAGACTGCGTACCGGCAGACCCCCAGAACTGGACCAGAACGCCACACAAGGAAGAAGGAGGTTGTCTAACGACAAAGCGAGTCAGGCTCGAAGAGCCCAACCAATGAACGTTGTTGTTGGGGACAGGGTGATAATGAAAGACTGTTACCCGAACTGGAAATATTGCACTGCTTACGAGCCTGAAGTGTGGGAGGTGGTCAACACCCAAGGAACCATGGTGTCCGCTATGCGAGGCACTCGGGTGGTCACACGAAACGTTTCCTGGTTTGAGAGAGTCCCCAGGGATCGGGGGGCTGTTGATCTACCGACCGAAGAGCTGGAGTGTGGAGAAGGGACGGTCTCCGCAGAGACCTCACAGAACAGACAGGAGGAAACATAATTGCAACCTCAGAAAGAACCAGAAACAACAGCAACCAGGAAGAGTCCTGCGGAGTGTGAGACTTAGAGGATCCTGAGGGGTCGGAAGCAAGCAAGAACTCCCGGAGCCAGAAGTATGGCCTCCGGCCAAATCCGACCCCTAGCCGGAGACTGAAAGACTTTGCGTGGAGTGTGCACAAGATCTGAATCCTCCCCGGAAAGGAGTCTGTGTATCCAAAAGATTGGAGGGATGTAATGACGGAGCCACCCGGCCCGTCCACTCAGGCCACACACGCACGCACCCGAGGGTATTAATAAAAGGGTGAGAGACCGCTCGTGGTCTTCGGCCCAGTATCTAGTAGCAAGTGTGTGTTATTTGTTTAGTAAGGCCCAATCCTGCGGCCTAGGTTAGTCCTGCCCCCAGTGACCCCAGTCACCACAAATGTGAGATAGATATTAAATGGCTCTAGCCAGTGTGACGGTGGGGGAGGCCTAACATTCTGTGGTTCAGTGCAAATTACTTTAATGTCCCATGCTGAAAAAAAGATATTATGAACTTTTGTAATGTAACTAGAGCTCAAGTATAGCGCTCGCCGAGTAGCAGAGCACCATTTCACAGCTGCTTCGATCGGAGCACAGCAGATGGTCTTTTTCCGACTATGGGTAACAAGGAAATTAAAGGGGGCTGAATTAAAGGCACATCAGAGTACGGGGATTGTTAATGGGCCAGGTACCGGCCATTCAGAGTAGTTAGACAAACACCAGCAGGAAAAAACAGCAAGCAGCAAAGCGTGAGGGTTTGGGTGACTGGGAATTCCTTTCACAGAAAAAAAATGTTTCCTTGCGTCTGGCATTTGATATCAGTCTTTGAATGCACAAGAAATGTGAGCCGATAACAAGAATTACAGCCCTCTGTAGACCGCTAGCATGCAAAGATTTTTAAAGAAAGGACACTGAATCAATCTAATGAAAAGCAGTAAGCCCACAAAGTATATACTAAAATATATATTAAAGTATACGCAAGAGGTCTCGAAAGCTAAACCTAAAAATTGTGTCACTCACTACAAATACAACTTTTTTGCAAAAGTCAAATACTAATTTGCATTCCACTTGAAAAACTACATTAGTTCTACAATATCCATCAAGCCACCAAGAGCACATTTGTCGAACATAAGTTTGAAGCTCTTTCAAAAAGTCACTGTTAAACTTGATTGAAATGTCTTATATATCACTGCTATTGGAGCAGTGTGTTATACGTAGAGTTTGTAACTTTTACTCCGAATCTTAATAAAGCCTTGAAATTAAAGTATCTTCCTATACAAATCATATTTTAAGTTCAAAATGTGTTATTACATTTGTACAATGAAGATCAGAACATAGATTAAATGAGATACAAGGACATTAATTTCCATATAATGAAAAACATTGTGATATTGACCAAGTAAAGAAATTATGGGGGAGTTGGACAAAATAAACAGAATAAACAGCATTATCAATTTAACCATTTATAGGATACAGCAATAATGTGCAATAAACATTTTCTAATTTGTATAGATAGATTTTATCAGACATGGGAATGATTTTAAAATTAGTACCATTATTTTCATTCCAAAAAAGAAGCAATACAATTACCATAAGCACTCTTAGGAGATAGTGTAACTCTATGAACATCACTTTGATATTTTATTGGTGATGCATACTACACCATGAAGCAAAAGGAAGTTGATTTGTGAGGTAGAGGCTGGGAATTAGTTGATGTCTTCCTAAACCACAAATGACCATGTCTTACCAAAACAGCAGGAAATTTTAGTTGGAAAGGAGACATATTAATAACTACTACTGTGTTAGAGTTTCGTTATATACAATATATGTTCTTGTTTTGGCTAACAAAATGTTAAATAAGGGAATTAATTTTCCTAAATAACTGAAAAGAAAACTGGAAAAAATATTAAGTAATTCTGGAAGAAACTTCACATGAAGTCTTTAACCCTCAAGATGTACTTGGGGGGACAATCTAGACATATGATGCTCTTTACATATAAGAAAAGAATGACAATTTAAGGAAAATGATTCTAAAATTCTGCTTTCAAATCTATTGCCTAAATATTAAATAGACGAACTAAAGAAAAATGCTTGTAGTAAGTAGCACTTAGGGAAAGTATTTCTCATAAGGAAACGAAATATATATAATATTTTATTTAATAGGTAGCAAGAGACTGTATAATATCCTTAAATCAAAATCCATATACACGCAAATATTGTTGGCAGACTGGTTAGAAATAAAATATTATTTGTGTATGGTAATAATTTAATTTGGGTGATAGCAATGTTAATAACTTGAAACTCATCAGTAAAACAAAATATAAAGTACTGGTTTCAATTCCACCAAATTTAAAAATAACAAAAGTAAAAGTTAACCTTATCTGGTACCAAGATGTACTCTAAACTAGCATGATTCTGTAACATTGACAAGAATTAAAGCAATCTGTAAGCATTTAGGCACAATGCTAAATGTTATACTAACATTATATTTGCACATAACTTTAGCAGACGTCCCATAAAATACTCAATTTAAAGACTATAAGATACATATAAATAAGAATAATTTTCTAAAACAAATCATAAGAATTCTTTATTATTTGAGGAGTATTTATCTATCAGAAAACCATACTGTTATTTACATATTATTAAATGAAACACCTTTGCCAACCAACTCATCAACATTTAATACATTTATTTATTTTATTTTAATTTCTTCTATAGCGCTGGAATCAATCCCGTAAGGGTATCTCCGCGCTTTGCCAGCTATAGAATCATCAGATAGTGCATCATAAGAAGTTAAAAAGACAGGAATGCTTCTTGATAAAGAAGAGTCTTTAATGTCTTTCTGAAGGACAAGTGGTTGTTGGTCATTCTTACATCAGTGGGAAGTTTGTTCCATAAGGCAGGTCCAACCAAGGAGAAAGCACGGTCTCCTTGTCTGGATTTCCTTGTGGCAGGGGGTTTTAGAAGGGCTTGATTGCTTGAGCGGAGAGACCTGCTGGGCTGATACAGCTCAAGGGATTGAGACAGATATTTGGTACTTGCTCCATAAAGGCATTTGTGAACCGCGCAACATATCTTAAAGTTGATGCGCTGCCGTATGGGAAGCCAATGTAGTTCTTTCAACAAGGGCTTAGAGGGAGTCCTAGCTGGTGCACTCATGACCAATCTTTCTGCTGTGTTCTGGACTACCTGCAAACGACCTACTGCATCTGCGTTTGCTAATGTCAGTAGGCCGTTACAGTAGTCCAGGCGACTGGTCACCAAGGCCTGTACAAGTGTCTTCCTATAGGTGGCAGGGAGATACGGGAAGACACGTCTAAGTAGGCCGATGGTGTGGAAACACAACCCTGCGATGTAGTTGGTGTATTCCTTCAAGGTCAGCTTTTGGTCCAACTTCACCCCTAGATTCTTTACATGAGGTTTGGATGTAGGTACTGGGCCAAGATCTATTGGCCACCAGTCTGGGGACCAGAGGAGACTCGCCTTGCCAAAGAGTATGACCTCTGTTTTTGTCACGTTACATTGGAGGCAGTTCACAGCCTTCCAATGTGACACTGCCCTCATACCCTCAGCAAAGTTCTCCTTGACTTTGGGGCCAAGGGAGCTGAAAGGGTAGAGGAGCTGGGTGTCATCAGCGTAGGAAACCGGTATGAACCCATATTTCCTCACAATCTCAGCAAGGGGGGCCACATATACATTGAACAATGATGGAACGAAAGGGGCCCAGGCTGATAGATTGTGATCTCCCGGAGAGGAAGCTCTCCAACCATGATAGTGCTAAGCCTCCAATTCCGACTCCCTGCAAACGGCTGGGAAGGAGGTTATGGGACACCGTATCAAAGGCTGCGGACAGATCCAACAGCACTAGAATCATGGAACCGCCTCTGTCCTGTGACATTTTGATCTTATCTGTCACAGATAGAAGGGCTGATTCAGTGCTGTGGTTGGGCCTGAACCCAGATTGAGATTAGTCCAGGCCCCCTGTTGCCTCGATAAAGCTGGAGAGGATGGTGTTAACGTGTTTCTCTGCCAGTTTGCTGATGAAAGGAAGGAGAGAAATCGGGCGGAGGTTGGAGAGTTCTGACCATGGCAAGATGGAATTTTTGCGTATGGGGTTCACTACCGCTTCCTTCCAGGATTGTGGGAGTTGTCCCTTGGCAAAGGAGAGATTGAGCAGTTTCTGGATAGGGGGTCCTAATATCTCACTCAGAGGGGAGATTAGTTTGGCGGGTATCAGATCAGTAGGAGAGCCGGTCTTTATTTGATTGATGGGTGCAGTCAGGTCTTTAATGGTTATTTCTGGGATTGCATGAAGAGTTTTCCCAGTGGTCACCATTGGGAAAATTTCAGGGGCCTCAGTTTCCAAGGGACCTGAGACTGCAGTGATTTTCTTATATATCCCTTCTATTTTAAACACTTTATTGTCAATATTAATTAAGGATTTCTTTTCTCAAAAGTTTGTAACATTGTTTTCCTTTGACAATTTGGGATTAAGAATAATCAGGGCTTCTTTGAAATAACCACAAACATCCCTTTACAATATGAATTGATTGTAATATATATTCAAGATGGAGACTACAATGAGAAAATAATCAGCAAGTATTGCAGTGTTTTATAGATCAAATAGTCATTTGGCAAAATGAAAATTTGAAAGAAAATTATCAAACACATTAAGGGGTCGATTCCGATTCGGGAAAAACGGCTCCGAATAGCTGTACGGAGCGTTTTTCCAGTACGAATCGTACCCTGCAACGTCCCTGTACGTACGTCGAAGTACGATTCGTACCAGGAGCTGGACTCCGTACGAATCGTACATAGACCGTACGAATCAAATCCCCGTATGAATCTCCCTCGGAACCCGCTGTACGCGACAACTGTACGGTTCGCGGCTGGTTTTTCCGACCCAGCAAGTACGATTCGTGCCGGGTACGCACCGTCCAACGCTTTTTCTACGGGAGCCTAAAACATCCGGAGAAGCAGAGTTTGCCTCGAAACAGGTACGGAACTGCTCCCCCCTTTTTGTAAATCGACCCCCCGGGTAGGGTGCGTAAACCCCATGATCGCAGGGGTACGCACCGTACCCCTGCGATCATGGGGTGTACGCACCGTACGGTGTGTATGTGATTGTGTGCTTTTCCGTGCGAATCGCCCTTACCTGGACCGTATGAATCGCATCCTCATACCCCGGTCAGGATCGTACTCGTCGGGTCATGCAGCATGTTTACGATTCATACGGAGAGGGCTCCGGATAAAAATCGTACGGAAGTTTTTTTTTCCAGGATCGGAATCGACCCCTATGTGATGGATTAAGAATCAATACATATTGAGCAATGCAAGTTTTGAAACCCTTCAAAAATTCTCCTGACACAGGAGACCAAATCACTGTTTCAATTTCTAATAAATAGAATTATATATCTGTCAATTTTCATCTTGAATTTTCATCTAATAGTAAACAAACACCAGATCTGTTCGACCCACAAATCACTTGTCTTACCATTGTTGTGGAACTTTATTTAAAATTGTATTTTTGCAATGAATAATTAACTGTAATCACTAAAGAAATATTTAACCTTTCTATCCATTCAAAGATGTTTGTTCTTCAATATTGAATTCTAGTATTAAGAGTCTTGCAATGACTAGCCATCAACATTTACTGCTCATGAATTAGCTTTAGTCACTCAGCACTTTATAAATAGGATTGGGTGGCCAAATGCAAGTACTTTCTAGATGCATAACACTAATTGTGTGACCGGGAAATTTTTCTATAAAACAATATACATTCAGTAGTTTGAAAATAAAGGATTCACAATGGGTGGCAATTAAGCATACCTTATTAATATTCATGAGGTAGATTGAAAATTGCGACTCACTTCAATTAGAGGATATCACATGATGGTGACTGGGAGCCAGACATTTTGTGTTGTCGTTGCACCACTTTTGTTGCGCAGCCTCTATGCAAAAAGCTAGGAGATATTTACAAAGCCACACAAGGGGCGATTTGTGACCGTCCTAGGCAAGTCAACAACGTCTCCTTGGCGTGCTTCAACATCCTAAGCATGCTACGGAAGATCTTCCGGTGGATCCCCACCGAGACCAGGAAGACCGTCACCCAGGCCCTCGTCACCAGCCGACTGGACTACGGCAACGCCCTCTACGCCGGTACCACCGCCAAGCTCCAGAAGAGACTCCAGCGGATCCAGAACGCCTCAGCCAGACTCATCCTCGACATCCCACGAACCAGCCACATCACCGGACATCTGAGAGACCTTCACTGGCTCCCCGTCAACAAAAGAATCACCTCCGCACCACCGCCTCCTCACCCACGCACACAAAGCCCTACACGACCAAGGCCCGAGCTACCTCAACAGCCGGATCAACTTCTACGCTCCCAAACGCCACCTCCGATCAGCCAACCACACCCTCGCCGCCGTCCCCCGCATCCGAAGAGCGACTACAGGAGGAAGGTCCTTCTCCTACCTGGCCGCCAAGACCTGGAACTCCCTCCCGACCAACCTGCGCCTGACCCAAGACCACCTCTCCTTCAGGAAGGTGCTGAAGACCTGGCTGTTCGAGCAGTAGCGGCACCCCCCCCCCCTCCCAGTGCCTTGAGACCCTACGGGTATGTAGCGCGCTCTTTAAGTGTCACTGATTGATTGATTGATTGGTCCTGAGTCCGTCAGAAGCGGTCGCTCCCCACGGCCCTTGGTCTTTGCTGGCTATCGCTGTGCTGCTCGCATTGCTCTGCTGACTACTACTGCACTGTTGACTGCATTGGGTATAGTTGTGCTGCTCGCTTTGCGTTAATTAGTACTGGCGCCTGCATTGCTCGCATTGCCTCATTGAGTTATCCTGCCACTGCATATATTGCCCGCTTCGCCTTGCATAACGCTCGCACTGCCTGTCAGATTAAAATTAAATTGGGCCTAATTGTGATAGTGCCTATGCCCACAGCGTTATAACTGTTGTTGCCCCAACCGGTTCCGGTTTCGCTTCTGCTGCCATTTTGTTGTTGTTGTGCCTCGGAGCCCTTCCTCTCCACCCCGCTCCCGCCTCCCAGCTGCTCCTCCCTCCCACTGACTGCCTAGGCTCGCCCTGTCCTGTGAAGCGCTGTGACCGTCCTGACTCCATCAGAAGCGGTCACTCCCCACGGCCCCTGGTCTTTGCTGGCTATCGTTGTGCTGCTCGCATTGCTCTTCTGACTACTACTGCACTGTTGACCGCATTGGGTATCGTTGTGCTGCTCGCTTTGCGTTAATTAGTACTGGCGCCTGCATTGCTCGCATTGCCTCATTGAGTTATCCTACCACTGCATATATTGCCCCCTTCGCCTTGCGTAACGCTCGCACTGCCTGTTAGATTAAAATTAAATTGTGCCTAATTGTGATAGTGCCTATGCCCACAGCGTTATAACTGTTGTTGCCCCAACCGGTTCCGGTTTCGCTTCTGCTGCCATTTAGTTGTTGTTGTGCCTCAGAGCCCGTCCACTCCACCCCGCTCTCGCCTCCCAGCTGCTCCTCCCTCCCACTGACTGCCTAGGCTCGCCCTGTCCTGTGAAGCGCTGTGACCGTCCTGACTCCGTCAGAAGCGGTCGCTCCCCACGGCCCCTGGTCTTTGCTGGCTATCGTTGTGCCCCTCGCATTGCTCTGCTGACTACTACTGCACTGTTGACTGCATTGCTATCGTTGTGCTGCTCGCTTTGCGTTAATTAGTACTGGCGCCTGCATTGCTCGCATTGTCTCATTGAGTTATCCTGCCACTGCATATATTGCCCGCTTCGCCTTGTGTAACGCTCGCACTGCCTGTTAGATTAAAATTAAATTGTGCCTAATTGTGATAGTGCCTATGCCCACAGCGTTATAACTGTTGTTGCCCCAACCGGTTCCGGTTTCGCTTCTGCTGACATTTTGTTGTTGTTGTGCCTCGGAGCCCGTCCTCTCCACCCCGCTCCCGCCTCCCAGCTGCTCCTCCCTCCCACTGACTGCCTAGGCTCGCCCTGTCCTGTGAAGCGCTGTGACCGTCCTGACTCCGTCAGAAGCGGTCGCTCCCCACGGCCCCTGGTCTTTGCTGGCTATCGTTGTGCTTCTCGCATTGCTCTGCTGACTACTACTGCACTGTTGAATGCATTGGGTATCGTTGTGCTGCTCGTTTTGCGTTAATTAGAACTGGTGCTTACATTGCTCGCATTGCCTCATTGAGGTATCCTGCCACTGCATATATTGCCCGCTTCGCCTTGTGTAACGCTCGCACTGCCTGTTAGATTAAAATTAAATTGTGCCTAATTGTGATAGTGCCTATGCCCACAGCGTTATAACTGTTGTTGCCCCAACTGGTTCCGGTTTCGCTTCTGCTACCATTTTGGTGTTGTTGTGCCTTGGAGCCCGTCCTCTCCACCCCGCTCCCGTCTCCCAGCTGCTCCTCCCTCCCCCCTCCCCCTCCACTATCCACTTATGACAGATGCTTTTGCGCACAGCGTTCCCCTCGCAGCGGTCGCGCCCCATGCGCGCCGAAGGTGCGCCAAAGGTAAGCCTGTCTACGCCCATTCCGCGCCTGGACCGCTCCCAGCGCCAGTCCCTCTGGTCCATGCAAATTGCACTCAGCCCGCATAACGTACGACTCCGCAACCCTCTCTGCCCTGAACCCCAGCCGCCCACCCAACTGCTACCTAGCCGCCCCAGGACACACCCATGGACCCTTCACCTGCCACTCCTGCAAGTTCGACTGCAACAAGTCCCACACCAAATCCTCTAACTCCAAAGAGAGCTCTGACACTAACCACCTGAAGTGTATCCTGCTCAACACCCACTCAGTCCACAGACATGCCATTGAACTCTGGAACCTACTTGACACTACATCGCCGGATGTCGCCTTCCTTACAGAAACCTGGATGAATGCCTCATCAGCATCCGACATCGCCATAGCCATCCCGGACGGCTACAAGATCATCCAAAAGGACCGCACAAACCATACAGGAGGAGGAATCGCCATCGTCCACAAGAACACCATCCGCATCATGACCAGTTCCGATGACTATCTAACAAACGCCGAACACCTTCACTTCCAGATCCACACCGACCCTAAGACCACACTCAGAGGCACCCTCATCTATAGACCACCCGGACCCTGCACACAATTCAACGACGACATCACTGACTTCATCAGCCCACACGCCCTCCCCTCCGAAAACTACATTTTACTGGGAGACTTCAACTACCACCTTGAAAAGAAAACTGACTCCAACACCACCACCCTTCTGGACAACCTGGCCAACCTCGGACTCGAACAACTTGTCAATACCCCCACCCACTATGCCGGACACACGCTCAACCCAATCTTCACCTCTAGCAAGCACATCTCCTTCAATCACACCACAGCTCTTCACTGGACGGACCACAGCTGCGTTCACTTCAACTTCAAAAAGACCACGACCCACAACCCCCCAAAACCTATTCCTCGAAGAAACTGGAACAAAATTACCACCGACCAGCTCTTCACATAGCTACACCAAAACCCTCCTGCCAAATCATTGGACCCAAACCAAGCAGCTACCAAACTCACACAATGGATCACCCACAGCGCAGACGAACTAGCACCCTTGAAAAATCATGAAATCAAGCATAGTAACAAAAAAGCCCCCTGGTTCAACGATGGCCTTAAGTAATCTAAGACGATATTTCGTTCCCTCGAAAAAGCCTGGAGAAAAAACCCTACCATTGACAACCTGACCACCTTCAAGAACGCCACCCGTAAACACCACCAATTGATCCGATCCGCCAAAAAATCAGCATTCAAGGATCGACTTGACAACAACGCCCATAACAGCAAGGAACTATTCAACATCGTCAAAGATTTCACCAACCCCACCGCCAGCACCAACAACATCACTCCCTCCCAAGGGATGTACGTCATTACCACGCACACTTTTACAACGCTTTCCATTACAACGCGGTTGTAACAACGCAGGTCGTTACAACGACTTGCGTTGGGGGGGCGCAAATTAAAAAAAAATAATTTACTATTCCAACACCAGTCCCCGTGGATAGTAGGGAAGGTGTTGGGATAGTAAATTAAATGATTTACTATCCTTGAGCGCCCCCCCCAGCACAATTCGTTGTAACAACTTTCGTTGTTATGACCGCGTCGTAATGGAACGGCGTTGTAACGATTGCGTTGTAAACGTCGCATACCCCTCCCAAGTCCTCTGCGATTCCCTAGCCTCTTTCTTCTACAACAAAATCGCCGACATACATAACAGCTTTGAAAACCAATCCGGAGACCAGTCCACTGCACCCACCCACGAACCAACACCCCCCTCTAACCACCTCTATGCCTGGAACCCAATCACCACTGAAGACACCATCCGTCTGATGAACTCCATCCACTCAGGATTGCCAACCGACCCATGTCCCCACCACATTTTCAACAAAGCAGACTCCATCATAGCACCCCATCTCCGAGATGTCATTAACTGCTCCCTTAACTCTGCTACCTTCCCGGAAAGCTGGAAACATGCGAACTTAGCGCCCTTCTGAAGAAACCCACAGCAGACCCCAGTGAACTTAAGAACTACCGCCCCATATCGCTCCTCCCATTCCCTGACAAAGTTATAGAGAAAGCCGTCAACAATCAGCTCGCCGCCTTCCTTGAAGCCAACAAATCCCTCGACCCCTCACAGTCCGGCTTCCGAGCCAAGCACAGCACCGAAACCACCCTCATCACAGCAACAGACGACATCCGAACTCTACTGGACAACAGAGAAACAGCTGCCCTCATCCTACTTGACCTCTCCGCAGCCTTCGACACAGTCTGTCATAGCACCCTCATACAACGCCTCAGCAACGTCGGAATACAAGGGAAAGCATTGGACTGGATCATCTCCTTTCTCGCCGGAAGAACCCAGAGAGTCCGCCTCCCCCCTTTTAGATCTGAGGCCACCGAAGTCATCTGCGGCGTTCCACAAGGATCTTCACTCAGTCCCACCCTCTTCAACATATACATGAGTCCCCTCGCATCCATCGCACGCCAACACAACCTCAACATCATCTCCTACGCAGACGACACCCAGCTGATCCTCTCCCTCACCAAAGACCCAAACATCGCCAAAACCAACCTACACGAAGGGATGAAAGAAGTCGCCGAGTGGATGCAGAACAGCCGGCTAAAACTGAACTCGGACAAAACGGAAGTCCCCATCCTAGGATCATCCCCCTCCGCCTGGGACGACTCATGGTGGCCACCGGCCCTGGGAACAGCACCTATACCCATGGACCATGCACGTAACCTGGGCTTCATCCTGGACTTCTCCCTCTCGATGACCAGACAAGGCAACGCCGTCTCATCCTCATTCTTCAACATCCTACGCATGCTCAAAACAATCTTCAGATGGATGCCCACCGAAACAAGAAAGACGGTCACCCACGCACTGGTCACAAGCCGACTGGATTACGGAAACACCCTTTACACCGGAACCACAGCCAAACTACAGAAAAAACTCCAACGCATCCAAAACGCCTCAGCTAGACTCATACTGGACATTCCCCGTCAAGCTCATATTTCTGGTCACCTGAAAGACCTCCACTGGCTTCCCGTCAACAAGAGAATAGCGTTCCGTCTCCTCACCCACGCACACAAAGCCCTCTACAACTTAGGACCCGAATGCCTCAACCCGCGACTGTCCTTCTACACCCCCACCCGCCAACTACGATCATCCAATCAAGCCCTCGCCGCAATTCCCCGCATCCATAGGTCCACCATGGGAGGAAGATTCTTCTCCTACTTAGCGGCCAAAACCTGGAATTCTCTCCCCACCTACCTCCGCCTTGTACAGAACCACCTCTCCTTCAGAAAAAAACTTAAAACTTGGATATTCGATAAGTAAAATACCCCCCTCCCCCAAGCACCTTGAGACCCTCTGGGTGAGTAGTGCGCTATAAAATTTCTGAACTTGAACTTGAACTTGGCTTTGCAATGAAATGTAATGCAACACAGCAGCTTGCTCTGCAATGTTCCACATTTTGTTCTGGGAGGCACTCCATGGGTGGAGCATGGCTCTGTCCCAAGTTCATGGACCCATGGATTTCATGTAACCCTAGATTTACAAAGGTTTGTAAATCAGGGATTGCGTGAATTCGCTAAGCCTCCCAGAGGATAGCATAATGAGTAGAAATGTTTTTTTTCCGTAATATTTCCTCATTCTATGTGTGCTGCATTGTTCAGCACATATGGAAAGAGGAAAAGGCATCCAGGGATTATTTTTGTGAAGGAAGGTATTCCTTTTTGCACAAAAACAATTCTTCTTGTACTGCAGGCATTCTTGCACCTTGGTGAAGGGTGCATGTGTTGACTCTAAACAGCCTGTAGTGTACCAGTGCTATGAGAGTGCAACAGTGTGCCATATCTTAGTAGATATCGCACATTTCTGCTGTCTCCCTTTTCTCTTATGTAATGCCTTGCTGCAACTGCATTGCGTGAAAGTTTAGTAAATCTGGGTCCAGGAGACTCCCATTCTTGTTTCTCAACAACGAAAACTTTTCTTTGAATGCAGTCTTTTTTCCATAGAAAAGTGAATTACAAAAAGAAAGTTTGCATCTTGTAAAGGTGGTTTAAGAATT
This sequence comes from Lissotriton vulgaris, assembly GCF_964263255.1. Lineage (NCBI taxonomy): Eukaryota > Metazoa > Chordata > Amphibia > Caudata > Salamandridae > Lissotriton > Lissotriton vulgaris. Next base: position 1,538,259,219 of record NC_141695.1, read on the forward strand.
GTTTATGGTTCCGCGGACCACTGCCTGTTACGAAAGAATATGTTTCTAAGATTCACAAAGGGCAAGGGGTACCAAGGGTACCTCATCCTTTTTGTGAATTCTTTACCACCACAACATGGGAGTCAGTAAGTATTCAAAGTAGTGTAACAGGAGTTAGTAAAAATGTACTGGCTACCAAAATAGGATAAGTGTATAGTAAAAACCTATTTTGCAGTTGCAAACACACACATTGGTAAATCATAGCATTTGCATCGACAAAATAATTTACGATGTAGGCTCTAATTGATTCAAATATCAAACTTTTGAATCTTCTATAACAATCCCTTCAGGAACACTTCAAAAAGGACAAATGTTAAGAATCTACCATTGCAGGAGCTATACGATCAGTCCCCAGACATACATTTCTTTTTTATTAATCGACTACTCTGGGTACTGTGAAATCCACCTAACATAACAAACTATTATGTCTTTACAGAACTGCCCTCTTCTCCCAATGGATAGTAAAGCTCTTCAGGTGATTATTAAGTGTATGTTTCTATGACCCAAGCTGCATATAACAACTCGGAGCAAGAAGATGTTCCAAATAGGATTCCCCTCACCCTCTGAGCCATTTTATCAACAAAAGGGCAGAACAGAAAAATCTTATCTAGTTAGAATGCTCTCTCAAGGATGTCAATACCATTACCTACATACTCCATAACTGAATGTCCATAGTAAAACATTGGATGCAGTATGTGAGTTCAATTGGCGACATATGCTTGAACATTATGAGATTAATTTAGTTATTATATTGCGTTTCTCCATGAATTTGCAAGACTGAATATGTAAATTGGTGGGGAGGTGTAGCAGTTATTCATAACACTCTCAAACTCTGCAAAAAAGTGTAATTTGGCTCCTTCTCTTCTCTTCCTTGATTGTATGTCCACAGCCACTAAATCTACCACAATCATTATTTAATTATCACCTGATGGGATATGCCCTTTATGAAACATGACACTTCTTGACTTTCTATGTCCAATACAATTCACTTATTTGTAGGTAATGTTTTAATTACAGTGGGGCATCCTCGACGATCCATCACAATGTTCCCCCTTCTTCTCTTCTCCTTGAAAATATGGCACTATCCCACGCTGCCACAAATCCAAACACACCAAGGATTACCAAATGAGCGAAATCCGTCCCTCTTCTTACCAGGGGGGTTTTAGTTATTCAGGATCATTATCTACTGCTGCTATTTGTACCGCTGTGCTAACCTTCATTAGAACTGCTTTATCTAGTAGCAAACGCTATGAATTGTAAAAGGAAATTACGTTTTAAGTGATTTTAAAGTTTTATTTATCTTTTATAATGTGTTGGAAAATGATAGGATGTAATAATTTTATTAATATAGAACTTGTGCTGGGGGGAGCAAGAGCCATGGAGGAGGATATGCTTTTTTAAGTTAGTCAAAGTGTACATTGTTTTAAAATGTTAAAATTTGAGTCTATATATGTCTTCTGTGTCTTGCATAAGTTTTCTTATGAATACTTAATTATTATATGTATGTATGCCAAACTTTTATGATTCGAATGAATCAAATAAATTAATTTGACTTGACTTGTATCATGATGTTCAAGAAGGATGGCAAACTAGTTGATGAACCTGTTCTAGTAGAATCATCAGATCACCACCAAATTGCATTTTTGGTGGCCTTCTCTAAAACAAAGATGAATGGGCAAACCAAAAGACCACAGGTCTTCTCATATTGAGTGTTAATCTAAACAAACACACAGCACACTTTTTTCCTGCCTCCACTGCTTTAAAAAAAGGTAATTATGTGAATGATGCAACTGCCACTTTAAATTGATCCATAATCATAATCATAAATGATTTTGCCCGAAAGAAGGAGAAAAGAATTGAAAAGTGAAGTATGTCCTGTCATATTAAGAGTATCTCAATTAAGAAAAGAACAGCCTTAGAATGAACAAATACACCTCAGATTTTGAAAACCGTCACAGAGTGCAGCACAGTACCCAAAGTTGCTGCAGTGTGGTGCATGACTGGAAGAGAGCTGGAAAACTCCATATCTACAGAGATATGATGGTGCTATCCTGCTCCCTTCACTGTCCTGGTGCACAATCAGGCTGCTGAGCGTCACATGCACACATCTTCTCATAGCGCAAAGGTGTGTGTGTGAGTCTATCACTTATTTTATATTGGAAAAATATGTTGTACTGGAAAGTAAAAGAAAAAAACTATGTGCTGGTAAATCTTAAGAGAATCTTATAGTCAAATCAAGTTTTTATCTATCAAGTCCCAAATCAATTTTACGTAAAAATCAGCTTAATTTTAATTAGCTATGTGATATAGGTATATAGAGGTATATCAGCCACCTTAATTTCAGGGGAATATCCATAAATTAACCAAAACTGCTTGCTATGGCAAAATTCTTCTTTGCTATATCCGGCCTGGCTTCAAAGCAGGATTAACCATTGAAACAGCAGTCTTTCAAATCGCTGATGATATGTTGCACAACCTTGCAAAGTGAAAAATTCAGACTTTTGATACACCTTAATCCATAAGCAGCTTTTCATACAACAAACTATGACTTTCCCGTTCATATTCTAAAACACTGTCAGGAAAAGCCTCTATCTGCATGTTCACCCCCACACTTTTGGAATGATGCTGCTTGTTTTTTGACCCTGAGAGTACACTGAGTCCTGCTAACCAGACCTCAGTGCCAGTATTCTAATCCTATACAAAAGATATTTTGAATTGGATACAGCCAATCTGCAAGGACTAATTTATCTATTTGTCACTAGTATATAGTACCCAGCGTGCCCAGGGCTTGTAAGTCAGAGTGTTCACCGAGGTCTGCAGCACTGTTTGTGCCACCCAGAGTGGGACAAAGCACACAATGGATCCCAGCCTGCCACTGCAGACTGAAAGGGAAGTGCTTACACTGCTAGTTCGACTTTGCCATTACAACTAATGGTAAAGTTCACACACCCCTTGACCAGTTCCAAGCCATGGATGTAACTGTTACGTCCATGGCTTCAGCGCTGGTGTGCCTTGGAAGTAACTGTTACATCCATGGGACACCAACGCAGAATCCCTCTTCTGTAGTCAGCAGGCGCATTTCTTTTTTGGGCCTCTGGAGGTGGGGAAGTGCTTCTCCAACATCCCAAGGCTTTTTTTTGGTTGCCAATGTAATGACGATTGTACGCCTGGCATGCAGACATCATTACATTGGAAATGAAACTGAAACTTAGTTTCAGTTTTCACTCCCTAGTGCAGTGGTTCCCAAACCTTCGACTTCTGAGGACCCCCATTGAGTCACCACTGAAATCCGGGGACCCCCAAGCAATCTGTAGGATTTACATTTCAAACATTAAAACAGTAATTTGAAAAAAATAAACAAACCTGTGCACACATAAATATACTCGAATTACTAAGGATTTTAGGGGCATATTTACAAGCCCCTATCGCCATAGAAACGTCACTATTTGCGATGTTCCCCAGTCGATAGCGGCTTCGCCATATTTACAGGCACCGTTAAGCCACTCAACATGGCTTAACGCTGCCTTGTAAATAAGCCCCCCTATCACGCAAGGCTTAGTGTGAAAGGGGTGGGCAGTGGGTGTTGCGGTGGGCGTTCCACAGCAACACCCATTGATTTTGAGGACGTCCCCTATTTACAAGGGCGGCGGAAATAGGAGGCAGCACCAAAATTAAGACCTGGGAAAACCTGGTCTTAACTTGGCAAAACTAGGAGAAATAATTTATTTCTCCTCGTTTTTGCTTTTTCCATGTGTGCTGCCTTGTGCTGCACACATGGAAAAAGCGAAACGCCTTGGATTATCTATGTTCAGGAAGGTGACCCTTCCTACACATAAACAATCTTAAAAAAAAATGACTTCCATGTGTGTTGTATTAAGCAGCACACATAGAAGCGACAAAACGACATTTCAAGATTGTTTATGTACAGGAAGAGGGACCTTCCTGTACATAAACAATGTTCCCCTTCATGCAGACACCCTTGCACTATGGTGCAAGGGTGCTTGCAATTGGCGCTACACTGCTAAGTGTAGCGCCAGCGCAGGAGGAAATGCAGGTCTGCACAATATTCTTGTAAATGTGGTGCAGCCCTGCGTTTCTAAAGTGGCGGAGCGTGTTGTTAAGCCTAATAGGCGTTGCATGGCGTTAGCATTTAGTTATACCTTACAATGCAACAACTAGGCCTGCAGCATTTAACATTCTTTCTAATAAGGGACATCCAAATAGGCAAGTTGGATATTATAAAACAGGGAATCAAGAGAAAGTTTTGTGGCGGTCTTTTGATCATGAACAAGATCTAGGACTTCTTGCCTGAGAATCCTGTTTTTTTAGTACTTTAATTTAAATACTGTTTTTTAAAATGCATGGGACATGTTCTTTGCAGTAGGTATATTAACCAACCCTCGGTGCTACATTAGATAAGTCAAAGCTGCCACAGGACAAAACTCTCGTCTTTCTCCAGCAGGTACTTAATCACTGATGTTATCTTGACACTTTCATTGTTGCTCGAAAACTGTTAACTATACATGGAACTTTCAGTGCTTTTAAAACTGCAGCCCGCGGACCTGCTGGGAATGTGTCACGGACCCCTGGGGGTCCGCGGACCACAGTTTGGGAAACACTGCCCTAGTGGATTCCTGCTTGGAGATCTCCCCAGGAGGGCAATCCCCATATAGGGATCCACCCATTAGGCACCAGGTAGCCAAATGGCCAACGGCTTTTACTCCCTCCATAGTAAATTGGGCAAAGTCAGTCTTTCTGCCACCCTTGGGTGGGGGCCATTACTAGAATGGGGTAACCCAATGAGGTTCAAGGACCTGGGTAGTCAACGTTATACAGAAAACAGTGGTCCTAACCAAATTAATTCCTTATCAGCAAACAAAGTATGCACATAGTTGGTTATTTTAGTGAGCTTCTTAGATTAAACTGCTCCGTTGAGTCAATCAAAATTGCTACTCCCAGCAACAAACACAAGATATACAAATTGTTGTAAAGTACCTGACACAAGCCAAAAATTATTTGGAAAAATGTTTGGAGTTTAATAAATTACTCCATTTAGACTTAATATTTTTATATACATTTATACAATTATGTAAATTTTTAAACTAACGGTAAAAAGAAGAGCAATCAGCTTCTAAAGGAGTGCAGGAAAAAAGAGAAAAGGAAGTGATTGTGAGGAGAAGGGTGTAAGCCTCAAGGAAAAAATTGTGACAAGTGAAAAGAAATTTAAACAGTTCCGATATGTTGCAGCTGTATTAAAAATTCAGCTTGTTTTTCAAAAGGCCACAGTTAATTGCTACTATTTTTTCATTCATTTATACAGTCATGGATGACATGTATAATGTTTTACTGAGGGGTGGTCCTATTTGCACATGACAAAGGGGGCGTCGACGTTTCGACCCGTCTTTCGGTACATGGGCAAGTTGGAGCCTCGACCTGCGGGTCTTCCTCAGGACAGATGTTGCACACACGTTTTTACCGTAGACTTCTCAAAAGTGTAACCCACAGATTACTCATGGGTGGCCTCCGTCCTCCTATTCCAGATCGCCGCTCGGGTGGGGGGGGGGAGAAAGCCCACCAATCTCCAGGAAGAGTCAGTTTCTTTTAATGATAGGGGCTGCCCACAATGAGCATGCCAATTACACTGTCTGGCTCCCTGGGTAAAACATTATTGGGGGATCCACACAAGCTACATCTCCCTGGACTCCCCTGGGTGTCTACTTTTCAGAAAATGTCCAGGTTTGATGGGTTTCCCTAGATGTCCGTCAATCCTGTGACCAAAAACATAGATGACTCCCTAGCAAAAACAGGATGTCTTGTGATAAATAATTTTGATGTCTCCACTCTCCACAATACATTTTCTGTTGCAGGAACTAGGCCTACCCACACAAGAGAAGTACCATTTTTATTGACAGACTTGGGGGAATGCTGGGTGAGTGGAAGTTTGTGGGTCCTTGCAGATTGAAGAACTTACCATTTCAGAAATGTGAGGAAAATGGGTTTTTGGACAAAGTTTAAGGTTTGCAAATGATTCTGGGAAACAGAACCTAGCGAGAGCCACACAAGTCACCCCATCCTGGACTCCGCTGTCTGTCTCTTTATTAAAAATGTACAGGTTTGCTAGGTTTCTCTGGGTTCCATCGGAGCTAGGGCCCAAAATCCACAGCTATGCACATTGAAAAACAGGGTCAGTTTTCACTGGAAAAATGTAATGTGTCCATGTTGCGTTTTGGGCCCTTTTCTGTCGCGGACACTAAACCTACCCACACAAGTGAGGTACCATTTTTAATGAGAGACTTGGGAGAGTGCTGGGTGGGTAGATGTTTGTGGCTCCCCACAGATTCCAGAACTTTCGATCACAGAAATGTGGGGAAAATGTGTTTTTGTTTTACAATATTTGAGGTTTGCAAGGGATTCTGGGTAAGAGAACCTGGTGCTAGCCACACAAGTCACCCCATCCTGGATTCCCCTGGGTATCGGGTTTTCAGAAATATACAGGTTTGCTAGGTTTCTCTATGTGCTCGCTGAGCTATGGCCCAAAATCCACAGCTATGCACATTGCAAAAAGAGGGTCAATTTTCACTGGAAAAATGTGATGTGCCCATATTGCGTTTTGGGCCCTTTTCTGTCACAGACACTAAGCCTACCCATACTATTGAAGTACCATTTTTATTGGGAGACTTTGGAGAGTGCTGGCTGGGTGGAAGTTTGTGGCTCCCTACTAGGCGTGGGCGGAAAATCCGTTCCGCTCGCGGATTTTGCGGATTTTCGGGAAATCCGCAATCCGCGAGATTTGCGAATTTCCCGCAAAATCCGCAAATCCGCGAGCAGCGGATTTTGCTCGCACTGCTCGCACTGTTAGCGTGAGTTCGCGCCCCGCGAATAAGTGCGAAATTGCAGAAATACGATCTTGGCAAAACTGAAAGTAACTACTTACCAGGTTCAAAAGTTCAGGCACATCATTAGTAGCCATTTCCTGCAGTGCTTCCTGAGGGGCCCCTCCAGAGTTCAGTTGCCAGTTGAAACTATTATGTGACCCTGCTCTGAACCTCAGAATAGTTACACATATGCCACAAAGGTCCTGAATTACAGCTAAGGGAGACAAGCAGGAGCCAGGCTGGAAGTTAAAATCCATTAATCAGCCCCTAATTCATTATTGTCAGTTGGGGCAGGGCAGGTGTTGTAACTAATTTTGCAACAATGAAAGCACTTAGCAAGTGCAAAAGATCACTAATCAGGGCGCACTAAGGAAGCAGGTGCCAGCTAAAAAAATATTCTGTGACACATTAATCAGCCCCAAATTAATTCAGGTCACTTGAGGCAGGGAAGGTGTGCTTTGCTTTGCCGAAAATAATGTACACTGGACAACCAGAGGGTGTAGTGATGAAACAGAGGGTGGCATGGGTGGGCCAGAGGGTGGCATGAGTAGTCAGAGAGTGGCAGTGGTGACAGAGAGTGGCAGTGATGAAGAAGAGTGTCCCAAACAGGCTGGACACGTAGAAACAACAAGTTCGCAAAACTTGCGACCCGACAGGTAAGTTCGCAAATTGCGAAATTGTAAAAACCCTCGCGAACTGGCAGAAACACGGGCGAACACAAAAAAAAAAAAAATCCGCAAATTCGCGGGAATTCGCGGATTTTGCGGATTGCGAATCCGCAAATCCGCAAAATTCGCGGATTGCCAATCCGCAAAATCCGCTCATGCTTACTCCCTACAGATTCCAGTACTTTCCATCACAGAATTGTGAGGAACATGTGTTTTTTTGACAAGGTTTGAGGTTTGCAAGGGATTCTGGGTAACAGAACCTGGAGAGAGCCACACAAGTCACACCATCTTGGATTTTCCTGGGTGTCTAGTTTTCAAACATTTACAGATATGTAAAAAAATTGAGATTTATTGCTTTTAACCTGTGTGTAAATTGATTTTAAAACCACTTAGCGCCCACTCCCCAGCACCTACCTGTCACCCCCCAAACAGCCGATCTTAACGCTCTCAGGGGCAGGAATCGCTCGCACGCCGCCATCACCAGCCGAGAGGAGCCACGGGACACGCCCACTCCGGTTGGCAACGCCCACCCCTCGCCAAGTATAAAAACCACGCTCTGACTACTAGAGCTGCATTGCACTTGAACCTCCTGAGGCGGATAGCCGGGAGTCACGCTAGACTAAAAAAAATGAGATTTATTGCTTTTAACCTGTGTGTACATTGATTTTAAAACCACTTAGCGCCCACTCCCCAGCACCTACCTGTCACCCCCCAAACAGCCGATCTTAACGCTGTCAGGGGCAGGAATCGCTCGCACGCCGCCATCACCAGCCGCGAAGAGCCACGGGACACGCCCACTCTGGTTGGCCACGCCCACCCCTCGCCAAGTATAAGAACCACGCTCTGACTACTAGGGCTGCATTGCATTTGAACCTCCTGAGGCGGATAGCCGGGAGTCACGCTAGACTAAAAAAATTGAGATTTATTGCTTTTACCACTTATTGCCCACTCCCCAGCACCTACCTGTCACCCCCCAAACAGCCGATCTTAGCGCTGTCAGGTGCAGGAATCGCTCGCACGCCGCCATCACCACCCGCGAGGAGCCACGGGACACGCCCACTCAGGTTGGCCACGCCCACCCCTTGCCAAGTATAAAAACCACGCTCTGACTACTAGAGCTGCATTGCACTTGAACCTCCTGAGGCGGATAGCCGGGAGTCACGCTAGACTAAAAAAATTGAGATTTATTGCTTTTAACCTGTGTGTAAATTGATTTTAAAACCACTTAGCGCCCACTCCCCAGCACCTACCTGTCACCCCCCAAACAGCCGATCTTAACGCTGTCAGGGGCAGGAATCGCTCGCACGCCGCCATCACTAGCCGCGAGGAGCCACGGGACACGCCCACTCCGGTTGGCCACGCCCACCCCTCGCCAAGTATAAAAACCACGCTCTGACTACTAGAGCTGCATTGCACTTGAACCTCCCGAGGCGGATAGCCGGGAGTCACGCTAGACTAAAAAAATTGAGATTTATTGCTTTTAACCTGTGTGTAAATTGATTTTAAAACCACTTAGCGCCCACTCCCCAGCACCTACCTGTCACCCCCCAAACAGCCGATCTTAACGCTGTCAGGGGCAGGAATCGCTTGCACGCCGCCATCACCAGCCGCGAGGAGCCACGGGACACGCCCACTCCGGTTGGCCACGCCCACCCCTCGCCAAGTATAAAAACCACGCTCTGGCTACTAGAGCAGCTTTGCACATGAACCTCCTGAGGCGGATAGCCGGGAGTCACGCTAGACTAAAAAAATTGAGATTTATTGCTTTTAACCTGTGTGTAAATTGATTTTAAAACCACTTAGCGCCCACTCCCCAGCACCTACCTGTCACCCCCCAAACAGCCGATCTTAACGCCCTCAGGGGCAGGAATCGCTCGCACGCCGCCATCACCAGCCGCGAGGAGCCACGGGACACGCCCACTCCGGTTGGCAACGCCCACCCCTCGCCAAGTATAAAAACCACGCTCTGACTACTAGAGCTGCATTGCACTTGAACCTCCTGAGGCGGATAGCCGGGAGTCACGCTAGACTAAAAAAAATGAGATTTATTGCTTTTAACCTGTGTGTAAATTGATTTTAAAACCACTTAGCGCCCACTCCCCAGCACCTACCTGTCACCCCCCAAACAGCCGATCTTAACGCTGTCAGGGGCAGGAATCGCTCGCACGCCGCCATCACCAGCCGCGAGGAGCCACGGGACACGCCCACTCTGGTTGGCCACGCCCACCCCTCGCCAAGTATAAGAACCACGCTCTGACTACTAGGGCTGCATTGCATTTGAACCTCCTGAGGCGGATAGCCGGGAGTCACGCTAGACTAAAAAAATTGAGATTTATTGCTTTTACCACTTATTGCCCACTCCCCAGCACCTACCTGTCACCCCCCAAACAGCCGATCTTAGCGCTGTCAGGTGCAGGAATCGCTCGCACGCCGCCATCATCAGCCGCGAGGAGCCACGGGACACGCCCACTCCGGTTGGCCACGCCCACCCCTTGCCAAGTATAAAAACCACGCTCTGACTACTAGAGCTGCATTGCACTTGAACCTCCTGAGGCGGATAGCCGGGAGTCACGCTAGACTAAAAAAATTGAGATTTATTGCTTTTAACCTGTGTGTAAATTGATTTTAAAACCACTTAGCGCCCATTCCCCAGCACCTACCTGTCACCCCCCAAACAGCCGATCTTAACGCTGTCAGGGGCAGGAATCGCTCGCACGCCGCCATCACCAGCCGCGAGGAGCCACGGGACACGCCCACTCCGGTTGGCCACGCCCACCCCTCGCCAAGTATAAAAACCACGCTCTGACTACTAGAGCTGCATTGCACTTGAACCTCCTGAGGCGGATAGCCGGGAGTCACGCTAGACTAAAAAAATTGAGATTTATTGCTTTTAACCTGTGTGTAAATTGATTTTAAAACCACTTAGCGCCCACTCCCCAGCACCTACCTGTCACCCCCCAAACAGCCGATCTTAACGCTGTCAGGGGCAGGAATCGCTTGCACGCCGCCATCACCAGCCGCGAGGAGCCACGGGACACGCCCACTCCGGTTGGCCACGCCCACCCCTCGCCAAGTATAAAAACCACGCTCTGGCTCCTAGAGCAGCATTGCACATGAACCTCCTGAGGCGGATAGCCGGGAGTCACGCTAGACTAAAAAAATAGAGATTTATTGCTTTTAACCTGTGTGTAAATTGATTTTAAAACCACTTAGCGCCCACTCCCCAGCACCTACCTGTCACCTCCCAAACAGCCGATCTTAACGCTGTCAGAGGCAGGAATCGCTCGCACGCCGCCATCACCAGCCGCGAGGAGCCACAGGACATGCCCACTCCGGTTGGCCACGCCCACCCCTCCAACGCCCCTAACACCCTCCATAAATCATGTCTCAGTTCACGCAGCAAAGCGGACGGGCGCAGCGGGCGCGCCGTCAGCGCGCCGTCAGCGCGCCAAAGGCAAGCCTGTCTGGGCCCGTCCGGCCCAAGCCGGACCCATTCCCAGTTATTCTGCCCATTTCTGTCATTAATTGCCCGACCTACTCCCGGGATAGACTTCTGGCCCTAAACACACAAAACCACCCCTCCTGCATTTACACCCATACGGGAGACTACCCATTTACCAGCTGCAGTCTCTGCAATCCTCCTGGCACAGACGCGGTACCTGGTGGACCTCAACAGGGCCTCCTTAACTGCAGGTCGCTTGTCAAACATGCGCATGAAATCAACCTTCTGATCCTAAACCAAGCCATGGATATTCTGTTTCTTACCGAAACATGGCTTACTTCCAACAATGGCCCTGACATAGTCCTCGCACTCCCCCCTGGCTATCAAATCTGCCCACTGAACAGACCAGAGGGCAGAGGAGGCGGCCTAGCCATAATATTCAAGGACGTCTTCACCTGCAGAATCTCTGACGGCAACATCAAAGGCTGTGAAAGCTGCCACTTCTCCATCCAAATCTCCCCAGTAACATCTTTGTCGGGACTGCTTGTATATCGCCCCCCCCGGCCCACTCCCCGAATTTCCCAGCAAACTCATCGACCATATCACCATTGCATGCACAACTTCCTCCAACTTTCTCTTACTGGGGGACCTCACTATCCATTTTCTGGACCCGGTCGACAAGCAGGCTGCAGAACTTCTACAAGATATCACCTCCACTGGCCTTGGCCTAAAAAACCCACAGGCTACTCACGACAGAGGACAGCTACTCGATCCCATATTCACAAACATCCAAGAGCTGAAGACTTGCCCTCACGTCCCCCTCCCTTGGACCGACCACTTCCTGGTCCCCGTTGAATGGCACATCAACATCCCTCCATCTCAACCTCCCAAAATCAGAACCCTTATCAGACGCTGGCACAAATTGGTCCCAGATGAATGGGCAGCCAAACTAAGTGAAGATACCCCCTCCCCCTCTCAAGACACTATCACTGCCGACTCCGAATTCAATACATGGGTCACCCAATCTCTGGATGACATCCTCCCGAAATCCAGCACCCTTAAACTTACCAAGAGAGTCAACCCTTCCCCTTGGTACACCCCCGAATTAAATCTATTGCGAAAGGTATGCAAGAGAAACAAACGCCTATGGAGGAAAGATAAAACGGCTGACAAGAAAGACATATTTCGGGCCTCCTTAAAATCGTATAAAACGGAACTCCTCAATACCAAAAGCGCCTTCTACGAAGATAGAATCAAAAACGCCTCCTGCTCGGTACATGAAACCTTTGCCGTTCTTAAAGAACTCCTCCATGCTCCAGACCCCCCAGCAAAACCTTTGGATCCCAAAGCAGCGGAAAGCAAATGTATTAAACTTGCCACCTTCTTTGACGAGAAAATTCAAAAAATTCTCGCGGCCCTACCCCCCATCGCTACCGGCCACATGGACGGGGATCCTCCTGACCTTCCCCTTCACCTCTCTCATTCCCCCGATGGCCCCTCACCCTCTCTTGACACTTTCAGCCCAGTGTCTACGGAAGAGGTAGCCGCGACGCTGGCCACAATCAAAAGTGGCTCCCTTCGCTATCCCGCCCCTCTCCGTTTTCTGAAAAAAGTGGCCAGCACCATCATCCCCCCCTTACATCCCTCATCAACTCCTCCCTTTCGCAGGGTCTAGTCCCTCCTAGCTGGAAAGCGGCAGTGGTTAAAGGCCTTCTAAAGAAACCCTCTCTAGACCCCCAGGACCTAGCCAACTACAGACCTATCTCCCTCCTCCCAGGAAACAGCAAGATCACGGAGAAGCTAGTGAATAAAAAACTATCACTATTCCTCGAGAGCAACAACTTACTCGGGACCTCCCAGACAGGGTTCCGTCCAGGCCAGGGCACCAACACCGCCCTCCTGGCAGCAGTGGAGAAGGCCAGAAGCATTCTGGATACAGGAGGATCAGTGGCAGTGATCCTCCTGGACCTCAGTGTGGCCTTCGACACTGTGAGCCACCACACCCTAATCCAACGACTGGGAGACATCGGAGTAAGGGGCACAGCCTTGAAGTGGCTAAAATCTTTCCTAGATGGTCGCTCCTTTCAAGTCAGGGAGAATGACAGCCACTCCCCTGCAATCCCCCTCCGTTGTGGAGTACCGCAGGGCTCATCTCTTAGCCCCACGTTATTTAACGTGTATATGTCCCCGCTGGAGAAACTGGTCAGCCCGCTCGGCGTCTCGATCATCAATTACGCCGACGATACCCAGCTGGTGGTAACCCTCTCACATCCGCACCAATCTCCCTCTGACCTTCACAGCTGTCTCCTCAGCACTGAAATTGAATGGGTCCAAGACCGAGATTCTGCTGCTCGGACACAAAGGGCCCTCCCTGCCGCCTCACATCTGGCCCGACTGCCTGGGTGACCCCCCTGCACCCAAGGAGGAGGTCAAGAGCCTGGGCGTATGGCTCGATAAGGACCTGAGCTTTAGAACACAGGCCAAAAAGCCGGCAGGCATCTGCTTCGGACTTCTTAGGGCCTGCAGAAAGGTCTTCCCCCTGCTTCCCGCCTCCTCCAAAAAACTACTGATTCAGGGCCTCATCCTGGCGAGGCTTGACTACAGCAACACAATCTACCTGGGTGCCCCTGAAGCTACACTCAATACCCTGCAGAAAATCCAAAACGCCGCGGCCCGCCTACTCACCGACACCCCCGCCAGATCCTCGGCAAAGCCAGCCTTGAAGCTCCTTCATTGGCTCCCAGTCAGAGAAAGGGTTGCTTTCAAGGCCCTTTGTCTGGCCCATAAGACTCTCCATAACAATGGCCCACCCCTCCTTAAGGAATTCATCATCCCTTACAAAGCGAGTAGGGCCCTCCGTTCAAGCGGAGAGAACTTCATCACTGTCCCCAGAGTTAAAAAAGCCTGGCCCGGAGGACGCCGCTTCTCAGTCCACACGGCTAAACACTGGAACAACCTCCCCCGGAGACTGCGAACCGAACCCAATCTCCTTCAGTTCAGGAAGGCACTGAAGACCCTTCTCTTTCCTTGACCCTTAACCCCTTCCGTTGCTAACCCCTCCTGAGTTCAGGTCAAGCGCTGGGATGCTCTAGGGTTACTACGTGCTCTACAAAACCTTAAAATAAAATACATAAATAAATATGCTAGGTTTTCCTGGGTGCCGGCTGATCTAGGGCCCAAAATCCACAGCTAGGCACATTGCAAAAAAGGGGCAGTTTTCACTGGAAAGTTGTGATGCGTCCACATTGCGTTTTTGGCTTTTTCCTGTCACTGTCACTAAGCCTAGCCACACAAGTGAGGTACCATTTTTTATCAGGAGACTTGTGGTAATGCTGGGTTGGTGGAAGTTTGTGTCTCTCCATAGGTTCCAGAACTTTCCATCACAGAAATGTGTGGAAAATGTTTATTTGGGACAAAGTTTGAGGTTTGCAAGGGATTGTGGGTAACAGAACCTAGTGAGAGCCACACTAGTCACCCCATCCCGGATTCCTCTGGGTGGCTCTTTTTGTGTTTAAATTTGTTTTATTGGTTTCGGAGAAAAACACAGGCATTACATAGTGATGTGAAAGCCACCAAAGTGAGCAGTAAGCGTTCCAAGCAAACCTTTTGGGTAGGCTGACCATAGTATTCTTGGATGTCATAGGCCCCTGGGTGGCCGCAGGAAGCGACAGGTTATCATACAGCCTGTTTATCAAGAAAAACCATAAGAAGGAAAACCAAACGTACCCCCCAACCCCAAACCTCCCCCCTCCCCAACCAGTGTGTCGGGTTCTCAAAGTATAGGTGTAAGCATGCGCAGCGCTCAGTGCGGTCCCTCTGCGGGCCCAGGAGGTCATTCTTGGCATCTGTAAGGCGTAGCAAACGGAGGTATCTGGGGCACAAGACTTCCTGGAATACTTTAGAGAGGAGTGCAAGCAGCGGCTGCCAGACTGTTTGGAATGAAGTCGCTGATTGTGTAAGAGTGGCTTGGATACGCTCCATTCCCAGAGTGAACCAAAGTTTGTGCAGCCACCACGTGTGAGTAGGTCGGGTGGTCGTTTCCCAGAGGGATAAGATGTGTTGGGATGCAGCCTGCATTGCAATGCCCATTTGGCGACCCCATGCTGATTTCAAAGGAAAGGTGAGTGTGTTCGGAAGGCCAAGGAGGGTGTATGCTGGAAATGGTGGAATCTCAGTGTGAAATGAATTATCTATGTCGTTGAGTAATGCTGTCCAGTACTCCCTCACGTCTGTGCAGTCCCAGAGTAGATAAGTCAAGGTGCCTCTTTCCCCACAACTCCTCCAGCAGTAGGCGCTGTGGGTTGGGTTGCCTCTGTTCAGCCTCACAGTGGTGAGAAACCAATATGCAGCCAGTTTCACCGCCTTTGCTCTGCCCGCAGAATTCCGCGCCGTGTGGTTGGCCCTGTAGTAGATCAAACATCATTCGTGATGCGACAGTGACCGCACAGCTCCTCCTCCCAGCGTCTCTGCCCCGTTGCACGGTTTACCTCAGGGAGGGGGGGGGTGAGCATTTCATACAACTCTGTGATAAGTCTCTTGTTGGATTCTTTTGTTACCAGCCATTTTTCCAAAACCAGTCATGTGTCTACCAACTAATGGGGCCTGTTCTGGATGTGTGAGCCAGTGCCTGAGTTGGAAGTACTGAAAGAGCTGCAGCGAGATGATATCATATCCCCGAGTCAGCTCTGAAAATGGAAGAAAGCCTTGTAAATCGAAGAGATGACCAGCCGATCTACAGCTAGACCTCGCCATTGTGGGAATGCGTGAGGATCAGTGCCCGGCGGGAACTCCGGATTGTCCCAGAGAGGGGTGAGCGGGAAAGGGAAGGTTGTGAGGGCCCCTTTAACAGCAACCGTGTCCCATGCTCTGAGGATGGTGTGGGTAATAGGTGAGTTCTGAATGTAACGTGGCCTGTGAGATCGATGTAAGAACGGAATTTTCCACAGAGACGTCTGGGCCATGGCCCTATACTGGAATAGTTTGAAAAATATACAAAATTTTGGGAAGGGCCGTCATTTTCACAGCTGCAATCCTTCGTAGCAAGGAGAGCGGTTGTTTGGGCCAGCGCGCCAGATCTTTAAGGATCTGCGATGTGAGGTTGGTGTAGTTGAGGGCAACTGTCTTCTCCGTGGACGGAGTAAGGGTGATTCCCAAATACGGAATTTGTAGCTGCGTCATTAAACCCTCCCGTACCTCGGTGTATCATAGGTAGAGCGTGCATTCTAGCCCAGTGGCAGAATCAGTGACTTCCCTCTATTCATACGGAAGCCAGATACCTCTCCCAAGGATTCCACCTCTTCCAGAAATGCTGGTACCGAACTCTCTGGGTTATCAAGAGCCGCCAGGATGTCGTCAGCATACAGGCCTATAGAGTGTGGTTCCCCGCCGAACGTTATGCCCCGTATGGTCGGGTTATCACACACCTTCTGTGCCAGCAGTTCGATATAAAGCGCGAACAAGAGAGGGGAGAGGGGGCAACCCTGACATGTACCTCGCTGAATTTCAAAGGGGCTGGATCGTAGGCCACCTAGGCAGACCCGCGCATGGGGGCGATGATAGCAACTCCCCACCCATGCTTGGAAGCAGTCACCTACTCCAAAATGCATCAGAACCTTCTGCAGGAAACCCCAATTGACACGGTCAAACGCTTTTTCAGCGTCAATCGCCAATAAGACTGAGTCTGATTGCTGAAAGTGGGCTTTATCGACCAGATGTAGGAATCACTTAGTATTGTCGCTACATTGCAGACCAGGTACGAAGCCCGATTGGTCCGGCTCAATAATTCCAGGCAGACAGGATTAAAGCCGCGCCGCTAGCACGCCTGTAAACAGCTTAAGATCTATGTTAAGCAAGAAAATGGGTCGGAATGCCGAGCACTGTGTTGCATCTTTGCCCGGTTTGGGCAGTACCACGATCTCCACGTCGAGCATGTCCGATGGTATGGATGCCGGGCCTTGGAATGAGTTAAAAAGCCGAGTGAGTATCGGGGCGAGTAGCGAGCAGAATGTTTTTTAAACCCGGCAGAGAAGCTGTCCGGGCCAGCCGATTTTAGAGGTTTGAGGCGGGATATTGCTGCTACTACCTCGTCAAGTCGGATAGGCGTGTCTGGTGTGTGTGCGCACAAAGAGGTCAGCGCCGAGGTGGCAACACCTCTCAGATAGGCGTCAGCGTCCGCTTCCGGGACTGTTTCGGCACTGTATAAGGAGGCGTAAGAATTGCAAAACGCCTCCGCGATCTGCGCCTCATCCCGAATTTTGTCCCCTGTCCGTCGCGCAAGACCTGGATTTTCGAGCGCTGGACCTTTGCCGTCAGGGCACTGGCTAGGAGGCGACCAGTCTTGTTACCTCCTAGGTAATAAGTATGGCGCAGGCGAAGGGATGCATATTCGGCCCTATCAATGTCCAGCCCCGCCAATTGTGCTCTAGCCACCTTGAGTTGCTTCCAGACCCTGGGAGCCCCAGTGCAACTCTGGGCCCGCTCCAACTCTACAACTTGGGCCGTTAGGGCCTCACGTTTCACTTTACGGTCCTTGGACTCCGCCGCAGCCACCGCAATAAGTTCGCTGCTCACCACCGCCTTCAGGGCCCCCCCACAGTGCTGACATTGGCGTCTCGGGACAATCATTGGTTGCTAAGTACTCAGTGATGCACCTATGGAGTTGCCGAGCTACATCTGCACGCTGCAGGAGCGGTTCTCTTAATCTCCAGCCACCCGAGGGCCTCCCAACCTTGGGGACTCTGAGTGTAAGCTCCACCGCATCGTGATCAGAAATAGCCACCGGGATGATGCACACTTCAACTACCCGGGCCTCCAACTCCGAAGAACCTAGAAAGTGGTCTAATCTAGCATAGGTGCGGTGTACATGGGAGTAGAAAGCGTATTGTGATGCGCCTGGGTGTGTAGCTCTCCACAAGTTCACCAACCCTCCTTGCTGCAGCTATTCTTTGCCTGACCCAGAGATAGCGCTAGCACTTCCATATTTATGCCCTGACCTGTCCTTATCAGTGTCCATTACTAAATTTAGGTCCCCCCCTATAAGCAGAAGGGGGTTTGAGGAGCGTAGCGCTTCCGAGAGGGCGTTCCGTAGGATTGTATACAAAGACCCCACCGTTATTTGCTGGCCCCCTACCAGAATACTGTGAGCTAGTAGTCTACTTTTGATCTCCCCGACCTTATCCTTGACTTGTCCTCAAAACTGTTTGGGCAACAGAATCGCAACCCCTGCTTTTTTCTCCGGAGTGGAGGAGAAGAATTGGTGGGGAAATGTGCGGGACCTCATCCTATGCCAGTCTTTCGAAAGCAAGTGAGTTTCTTGAAGCAAGCAGATCTCGGCCCCTGAGTTTTCAAGATAAGAAAGCACCGCCCTCCGCTTAGTGGTATTGTTCAAGCCTTTTACATTTAGAGTCAAAATTCTTAAGGTGGCATCTGTCATCCTGGGATCAATGGGCAGTATGTGCTAGGTGAAGCTAGTGACATTCTGTCTTGCCGCATGTGTGAGCTTTGCAGCGACTGACACACTGGTTCCAACCCTCCCCGCCCGAAACCCCCCTTCCCCTCCTACACCAACCCCCAGACCGTCCCTCTTCCTTCTTGAACCCCAACAAGGAACTCCCACCATCCCCACCCCCCAGCACCCCCCAAAGCCCCTACATCCACTACCCGCCTCCCCACCTCCCTAACCCCAATTAGGAACTCCCAAGTGTGAGTCATAGTCCCAGGCCTATCAAAACTCAGTTCAGGCCTGTGGTAATGTTACTTGGAGGAGTGTGTGGCAGCGGCGACCTTGTTGGCCCCCCTGCCCGTCCCCTCAAGACCTGCGTGGTCTCAGTGTGAAGAAGAACCCCCTGTCTTTGCTGCATCAGCTCAGCGCCGCTGTGTCCTTAGACACTTCCTGAATAGCCGATGCCTGTTCCTGTGCCATTGTCGCTGGGTCTGGTTTGAGGTTGGCCTTGGATGAGCGTCTGCCTCCCACTCGCTGCCAGCCATCTCGCGAGGTTCACGGTGACTTCTCCTGTGGGGGTTGCAAAGTAGCCTCCTCCGTCTGTGAGTTCTCGTCTAGGTCAATGTCCAGTAAGGCACATGTGTCTTGTAGAGATCTGAGCTGATGCAGGGCACCTTTCCATTTAAAGATTAGTCTGAAGGGGTGACCCCAGGAATAAGGAATCCCTTTGTCTTGCAGGAATGTTGTGGCCACCCTGAAGGCTTTCCTTTTCTACAGGGTGATAGCCGATAGGTCTTGGTACAGGGCCACTGGGTTGCCTTGATATTGGAGAGGTTGTTTCTGGCGAGACGCTTCTAGGATTCTTTCTTTCAAGGGTAAATCACGTAGGAAGGCCAGAATATCAGGTGGGGGAGCAGGTGCTTGGCGCGCCAGGCCTACCCTGTGCGCCTTGTCGATGCGGATTTCAAAGACATCGGTTTCCCCCAAGATTTCCCGGAACATCCCTTGCAAAAAGGAAGAGACGCTCTTCCCCTCTGTTTTGGATGGAACGCCTCGGACCCTAATGTTGTTTCTCGGAGAGCGGTTCTCGAGGTCTTCCGCGTGTGCCTGAAGATCGACCTGTTGTTCACGGAGGCGGATGACTTCTTGCTGCAATTGTTCTACCTCCTGCCCCTATTCTGTTTCGCTTCCTCCATCACCACCACTCGTTCCCCCAGACCGTCCACATCACAGCGCAGTTCACGGTGCTCTCCAGCCATGCCTTGCTTTAGTGTCTGGAAGTCTTCTCTCAAAGAGTTAAATAGAGTCTCCAAGAATGATTTGGTGATGGGGGCCCCGCCATCCTCGTGTCCTGTGGTTTCCTTCATCACAGCTGGGGACGGCGGTCCCTTATGTCCCTTAGGGGCGCTCTTGACCATCATGTCCGCTATCGTGCAGTCCTGGATAGCCTCAAAATTGCGCCTGCTTGGGTGGGTCTGTGCTGATGAATGTGTGGTCACATGGTACCCATGCAACATGGGCCGAGGTCCGGGACCCCTGATTCGTCTTTAGTGTCACATTGGCCAGGTACCCCATCTGTTGTTGCGCTCTGGGTATTGTGGAGGGCAAGCGTTGCGGGTATCTGTCCTGAGCTCCACACATAGCAGGACCATGCGGACGAGCCTCTCCCCCACAGAGTCCACCCAGGCCGGGTCCTGCGCAAACCCTGCTGCGTCCCACTTAGCTCAGTCACCATGCTGGAGAAGCGCTGTCAGTGCCGGACAGTCACCACCTTTCGTTTTGTTCCAGGCCTCACTCTTGGGGAAGCGCCCCCCCTCGCCGGTAAGTACACACAGTCAGCCACTCTGCTCCCCAGGCCGTACCCAGATGCTGGAGACCGGGTTACCAGGGAGGCGGCGTGTGGCTCCGACTTCGGAGATAAAAGGAACCTGCTTCAAATACTAAAAAGAAGCACTCCGTTTCCATCAGGCTAAAGCAAGGGTGAGGAATGGAAGGACGCCCTATCTTATGAATACCCTGAGTCTTCTAAATTGATATAAAGAAGGAAATCCAACGCTCCTACTGTATATTACAGAGTCACTCAAAGGAAAGAAGCAGAATCATAACAGTGGATAAGATTAATCTATCCCCAGGATTTATGCTGTCACCGCAAATTGAACACTGCGTATTGTATTGAAGAATTTTACTGTAGTCCTGAGGAAGGTGTATCATCTATCTTAAACACCGAAACGCGTCGACAATTTGGCTACTTTTAATCATTGTTTACATGTAAATGTGTTGAACTTTAATGCAATGTGATTGTGTTTTTTATATGTAAAATTGTAACCTATACCATGCTGCTATTTTAAGCTTTTAATAAATATGATTTTTAAGAATAATATGTTTTTGTAATAATTATGGGACATGTTAGGATACACAATATTGAGGTCAGAAAAGTTTTTGGTGTCTTATTGTATTAAGTATCTCGTGCTTTGATTTAGGAACCACAGAAAGGAACCAATTTCCCTTTTTTTTGTTATTGTTACATTTCCCAGTCCTTTCTGGGTTTGTTTGGTAAAACTCTCTCTTTTGTCTAACGTACACAGATGTGTCCTCCCGGTCACGTTGGTTGCTCCACGCCCCACCTTACCGGCTCCAGTTCTACAGGCAGATTAGTCTTTGTAAGCCCAAAGACCTGGCGCTCACTTTTCACTCTGCTCGAGTGTGTGCCCTCTCCGCCGCCAGCCGGTTTCACCTCAGCCCGCCTCGCCGGTAGTGTATCGCCGCCCCTTGTCTCCCCACTGGCTCCTGACCTCCGCTTTCAGCGTGAGTGGTCCTCCGTGTCTCACCTCACCGGCCCCCATGTTGCTGATTATGGCTCCGGCGGGCTGGCACGCTTCCTCTGGGTGTAGGCTCAAGGCGTGGGGCTCGATTTTTTCACTCCGGAGGGCAGTGTCGGCTAGTGCGCGCTCCGCCGCATTCCCCGCTCATCAAGTGCTGCAGCCACGCTCTGCTCACCGGCTCTTGTCTGCGACTCCTGCTGGCACCCTCGCAGCGGCCGCTCTCCCAGTGGGCAACCACGGCTGAGACTCGGCGTGGATCAATCCTTGGTCCCGGCCGCCATTACGCTCCGGTGCCAGGCGGGGCCCCGCTCCACAAGGCAAGGGTGTTGTGTGGGGGTGACACCGCCGTCTCTCTCCGCCAAAAAAGGACGGTGCCCCAGTGCTGCCAGGCGCCGTTCACTCCAACTTGGGGGGCTTAAATGCTATTTGAGGGTCACAATGGGGATTCGGGCCAGGGAGCCTCACGACCTAGCGTCTACTCAGGCTGCCATCCTAGCCCCGCCTCCTCTGGGTGGCTCTTTTTAAAAAATTTACAGGTTTGCTAGGTTTCTCTGGGTGCCAGCTGTGCTAGGGCCCAAAATCCAAAGCTATGCACATTGCAAAAAACAGAGTCCGTTTTCACTGGAAAAATGTGATGTGTCCATGTTGCATTTTGGGTTCTTTTCTGTTGCGCACAATAAGCCTACCCACACAAGTTAGGTACCATTTTTATAGGGAGACTTTGGAGAGTGCTGGGTGGGTGGAAGTGTGTGGCTTCCCACAGATTCCAGAACTTTCCATCACAGAAATGTGAGGAAAATGTGTTCTTGTCACACATTTTGAGGTTTGCAAGGGATTCTGGGTAACAGAACTCGGTGTGAGCCACACAAGTCACCCCATCCTAAATTACCCTGGGTGTCTGGTCTTCAAAAATCAATAGGTTTGCTAGGTTTCTCTAGGTGCCGGCTGAGCTAGGCTACAAAATCAACAGCTAGGCACATTGCAAAAAAAAGGGTCCGCTTTCGCAGGAAAAATGTGATGCTAATATGGGTATCCGCAAATTCAGAGATGCACACATAACTGCTGCTTCTAAAATACATATCTTGTTCCAAATTCAGAAACACATCGGTTTTACTGAATACCAATTTTTCACTCTTTATATTTTACCAAATGAATTATTGTATACCCTGTATACAATGAAAAAACATTGCAAGGTGAAACTCGGTTATTGGCTCTGGGTATATCAGGTTCCTGGTGAACCTACAAGCCTCATAAAACTCAGGGTTCAGTGGACATAACGGTATAAAACTTTTACAAATCTACCATAGTTAGATGAAGTTACAGGTGAAAATGTTGGCACAAATGGCTGTTTTCTTCAACTACATTTCAATATTCCTGTTTTTCAACTGTTACTTTCCATAGGAAACCCTTGAAGGATCTACACAAATTACCCCTTGCCTGGCTGAATTCAGAATTTTGTCTACTTTTCAGAAAGATATATCTTTCTGGGCTCTAATATTGGTTTCATACCCATTTTTACTACTAACTGGAAGGAGGTTAAAAGCACAAAAAATAGGAAAAATAGTCTATGTCCCAGTAAAATGCCAAAATTGTGTAGAAACTTTGGTTTTTCGACAAAAGTCTGCCTGTTCCCAAAAGCTAGGAAGAAGGTGATTTTAGCATCACAAACCCTCTGTTGATACTGTTTGCAGGGAAGAAGCCAGATACTTTCTTCTGCAGCACTTTTATCTATTTTTTCCCCCAAATGTAGCTGTAGTTTGCCTACTTTCTCAGTCCCCTCCAAGGGAATTCCCAAACCACTGGTACCTTTAGAATCCTCGGAATGTTGGAAGAAAAGGATGTAGATCTGGCATAGATACTTTATGTGGACAAAAAGTTACGGGGACCTAAGCACAAACTACCCCAAATGGTCAAAAAAGGGCATGGCATGGGGGGTGAGGCCTGGCAGCGAAGGGGTTAATGAAATATGTAAGTCTTCCCCAAGGAAGCCCTATGGAGCCCTATGGCAGGGAGCTATATGTTCTTAAGTAGGGCAAGCAGATTTTGAAATGCCTTATCAGCAACACTTCCAAATTGTCATTTTGCTGTGGAAAGGTTAGTGGCGAGGTCCTGGTTATCCTCCCTCTCCTTTCAATATGAGGGTGATAAACATGGAAACAGCATTATTCTTTACGCGGACAGGCTTATCCTCTCCCATAGTGGAGATGAGAGCTATACCAGTAAGAAAGATGGCGGGATGAGGACAATAAAAAAAGAAAAAAAAATTAAAGGTTAGTGGCCTTATTGGCTAGCACAAGGTTACCGGCAAGCACCCCAGCTTGACTAACCTCTGAATGGTACTACCTAACTCGGTCAACTAAGGTATCAAATTAATCTTGGCATTAAACCCGACCTGATGACCAGGTCAAATTTAATTTCCCCATTAAAGTTAAGCAACTTTTAGAAAGTTGCCCCCTGCACTCCAGCTAGTCCAGTGGCCTAACAAAGGCCCTGGCACACAGACAGTTTTCTGTCGAAACAAGGTGGATGTTTGAACAACTGCCAGGCCCAGGAAGAAAGGCAGTTGCAGCAGAGTGAGGTGTTACTGCCTCACCCATGTTGGCCACTCAGGGTGTTAACCCAAACGGTGAACTTCAATGAGGAAGCAGACTTTGAAAGGGCTGACTGTGACAACACCCCTGAGCAGGAGACCTTTATTTCCCACAGACAGATAGGAGACAGAGCTATAAAGGGAAACGACGTCCCCAACTGGTTTACCCGTGCACGTGTAGCCCACCGGTGGCCACACCTTTAGGGTGGGCTACAGAGCTCTTAACAATCAGGGAAAGGTTGTGCCATCTTTAAAGGGCAACAATGGTGTTCTCTGGCATAACCAGATGCCACACATTGCAGGAAATCCACTACTAGGAAAGAGGGGAGCCAGTGGACATTTGGCTAGTGACTGCATGCTCCCCCTGGGGCACTTTCCTGGGATAAATGTGACTCTTTTGGCACCCTGCCCCTCAGATCATGCAGTAATAAAAGCACTTACGTTACCCTTGCAGCATCGATGCTGCGAGTGCAAAGTAAGTGCTTCTATTGATTTATTTCCTTATTCTCCACTTTCCTGTCATGTCACACTCCACTAGCCCCCACGCAGCCCTGCCCCACCTCACCGCCCCACAGCATTACCTGTGTGAGCCGACAGTGATTGAGCATATTTTGCTTGTATCCTCAGTATCACGACCATTGCATTGATGTCTGTATGTTCATCCTGTAACAATTTGAGCTTGCCCTAAAAAGACTCCGGCAGCCAGGTAACTGTCCAAAGTATTTTTTCTGCACCCCTAGCCATTTTTCCTGCCTGATTCGATCGCTCAGACTCTTTCAAACTTTTCTAAAGTTTACAAACTTTTTGTTGAACAATAATTGTTTGCAGTTGCATTAAAAGTGATATAAATGCCTTCAATATGTACCTCCAGAACATGAGGATCAAGTTCTCTGAAAAGATTCATAAAAATATGCTATGCTCTATTTTTATAAATTGTTGTCGTGCTTTTTTTAGTTGTGTGACTTTTTTATGTCGTTGTTTGATGCTGTAAAATGCTTTACACTAGAAGGGAGGTTTACTAAGCTTTTGCGCTGTGTTTGCATCACAAAGTGACGCAAAACAATGCAAAATCAGTTTTTTTGTAATATACTTTCCAGCGCTAAACTTGTTTAGTGCTGTAAATACCGTAAAAGTAATGTAAAGCAGCTTCACGTTATTTTGCGCCATGGGGGCTTAACAAGGGTGGGTCATGGGCATTTCCATGCAACCACCCAAGGTTTCTCACGCTAAACCCAATTTACTAAAATCAGTAGATTGGGTTTAGAGTGAGAAAACTGCGCCCTTTTCAACTAGGAGCAAGGAAGGAAAAATGCTTTCATTTCTCCTAACTTTTCCAAATTTTCATGCGTGCTGCACTCTGCAGCATGCTTACAAAGTGGGAAAAGCTTTCCCTTGTGTTGAGCTTAGTATTTTGAACAGGAAGGATACCCTTCCTGTACAAAACCTATGCTGGGCTCATGCACACACCCTAGCGCTGCAGCGCTAAGGCGTGTGCATGGTGCACAGCAGCTGTAATCAGCGCCAGTGCAAGGAAAAGGTGAGGAGATAGCCATATCTTTGAAGATATGGAGCTCTCCTGCTCCCTCCCTGTCATGCAACGCAGCACTGCCTCGCGGGAAGCTGTGCTGCGTTGTGTGACTTTTTCATAAATCTTAGTTCCTTTGTCAAGCCTGACTTCTCGTAGACACAGCTCCCCAGGGTTGAGTGAAAGGTGAAGTAAACAAGCCTGACTGGACCCAATGTGGTACTTGCGAGTGTACTCCACCTATTCGTCACATTGGTGCCTAGCGGTGGGATACAGAACTTGTGTATAGCTGTATCAGGCAACTAATAAGTTAGTAACTACTGAAAGAGACTTTCAAGTCAACCACGAGAAAAAGGTAGCAAAGTTGCAAAACCCTGAAATTCCAAAGTCTCCTGTTCTGTAGAGAAAAAGTCAAAAAGTAGCAAAAAAAATGTCTGCAAGTCTTCAAATATGGAGAGAACGGGAATCAACTTGCCTGCCCTGCCCAGACTCAGATTATTACCCTGAGGTCACTGTGCAGGGAGAGAAAGTTTCCAAGGAAATACTG
This sequence comes from Lissotriton vulgaris, assembly GCF_964263255.1. NCBI lineage: Eukaryota > Metazoa > Chordata > Amphibia > Caudata > Salamandridae > Lissotriton > Lissotriton vulgaris. Next base: position 1,538,285,168 of record NC_141695.1, read on the forward strand.
CATCTAAATAGGATCTTGAGAAAACCCTCAAAGCTTGGGAGGATTCCAGAAAGGTCCAGCTCCAGCAGAAAGAGGAGATCACCACCTCTAACAGTGGAAAAGCGGAGGATGATGTTGCTTTTGAGATACTTGATTGGGACAATGAACGTGGAGTGCCCACAATTCCTTCTAGAGTTAGCTCTCTATCTAGGAGTGAAAGGACTCTTCCTCAGCAAGGAGACCACATAACCTCACAGTCAATCTCAACCTTCTTGTGATCCAGGAGAGGAAGCTAGCCCTGGAGGAGAAGAATTGGCCCTAGAAGAAAGGAAGGTCAACCAGGGGCTGGAACCCCAAGAAGATGGTGGTAGCTACAGAGAAGCAGAGGTGGGGCCTAAGATTCCATTTTGCCCAATGATATTGTTCCAAAACACACAGAAGGAGATGGCATAGACAAGTGACTAACATTCTATAAAAGAGCCCCCCGGATGAGGAGAGTAAGTGCCTAACATGGGGAGTCCTTAATTTGGGAACTGTTACCAGCAGTAAGGAGAGGAAAACTGCCCACACTTGAAGATGAGGTGGCAGTCTTACACCCACATGAGAGTACCACTCATTGAGCTAGTTGGTCTTACCCCAGAGGAGTATAGACAACGGTTTAGAAGCATACATAAATGGACATCACAGACATGGGTACATTTCGCGGATGCCTCTGTGAAGTGACTGGAAGACTGGATTATGGGTAACATAGTGGATACTGATGAGGGGCTTACAAATTTAGAGGTTGAAGAACACATTCTTACAAATTGTACCTCAGAGAAGTTACACTAGCATCTGGTTGATTCCAAGTTATCTAGCCCGAGAGAGCTGATGAGTGGGTACATTTTAGGGTACCCAAAAGTCCCAAGGTGGTGAACACAAAAAGGTGGGACAGGCCCCTGAACAAAGGAAATATGTGGCTAAGTTTAGAAAGCCAGAGAAACCAAAAGAGACTCCAAAAGATATCCTAGGTGGGGAGCAGAGAGACACATCCCAATTCTAAGGAGTGGATATCAGGGAAAGAACTTTGGCCCAACAAAGCTTGGAGTGTGCTCTGACTGTAGACAGCCAGGGCACAGAAAAGGGGACCCTACATGCACAAAGGCATCACCCACTGGTAATAGTTCCAAGGGAATTGCCAGTCTAAGGATTGGGGCAGAAATCGTCCATGGGGATTGCAGGGGTTACACTGAAGTCATATTAGTTTCACTAGAAGGTAAGGAAATTGAACCCTTGGCACACTGGTCTGCCTGTCTGTTAAAATACAAATATTGGCCAAGAATCTATGGAGTGGAAGTCCAGGTACTGAGGGATACAGGTGCCAGCATAGCCATGGTTATGGCAAAGCTGGTTCCGCCAAACCAGATCCTACCTAATGAGGTGCATGAAATCATTAACTTTGACAATGTTTCAAAGTCACATTCTATAGCAGTGGTAGATTTTGAGTGGGAAGGGATTACAGGTGCTGGGAAAGTAGCTTTGTACCCTGCCATCCCAGTGAAGTGTCTATTGGGCAATGACCTTGAAACCTCTGCTGCGCTTGGTTTGAGAGAAGGACTCATGCAGCAATGCTGGGTCTCCCTGAGTGGGTTTTTGTTTCCACTAAAGTACAGAAGACCTTAAGGGAAAGTCTAAGAACTGTGGATCCTGAAAGAGGGGGCAAAGTCCATAGTACCAAATAGAGAGGAAGGAAGACTGGAACGGCCCCTTCCAAATGTCCATAGAGCCATAAGTAGTCCAAAGCTCAGGGGAAAGGTCTAGTCTCAGGTCTGTGCTGCCCTGAAGGACTGGTCCTACCTGGCAGAAATTCAAGTAGGTGGTCCTTACAGAGAGGACATAATCAAGGGACAACAAATTATCCCACCCAGGTTCTGAGACAGTTGGCTGTCAGATAGGAGAAAGGGAATTTCTGTGGTACCTAAAAGAGGATGTTCGAGAGACCGCTCAAGGAGCCCAAACAGGACATCCTAGATCATGTACTAGCCTTTGCTCAAGACTGGCAGATTATATGAAGAAGGCAAACAGAAACATGGATGCCATCCAGCAGCTTGTCATGTACTAGTATGGCAAAAAGGCCTCCCTGGTGGAGTACCAGGCTGGGCAATTGGTTTGGGTGTTAGAGCCTGTAGTACCCAGAGCCCTCAAAGACAAATGGACTGAGCATTATCCTATCTTGGAAAAGAAAGGTGATGTCACATACTCGATGGACTTAGGTACTCCAAGGAACACTCATAGGGCGATAAATGTGAATAGGCTCAAGTTAAATCATGACAGAACAGGCATTAAAATGCTCATGGTGACAGATGGTGGAGAAGAGGAAGAAAGTGAACCTCTACCAGACCTGATGTCAATCAAAATCAGAGATGAATCACTTGAGCAAGGAGTTCTCTCTACCATTCTAACCAGTTAGCAACAGAAAGACTGTTATAACTTGATTGAGCAGTTTGCTGACTTGCTTTCGTTGACCCCAGGTGTGTTAATATGATCCACCCATGATGTTGACACAGGTAGCAGTCTATCTTTCAAAAGTAAAATATAGTGCGTGGTCAAGATGGCAACTGAGTTGGAAGTGCCTGCTTGCCGCTCAATCTCCCAGACCAGGCCTCTAGCCCATGCAATGAGTCGCCAGACTGATACAATCGCTCCCAAATGCTGGTGGGACTGTGGCTGAGGGGGAGATCAAGGGAATAGCTCCGAAATGAAGTGTGACAGCCCGCTATCGATTAAAAATGCTACAGTCGACCTCGAGCATGTCCAGGAAGCGACAGGGAGATGCGCCCTAGACAGTTCGAGAAGCAGAGGGTAGGTCGCGCTGCTCTGAGAAGTGGCAGCCAGAAGTATCAGCGGAGCCTGGGGTGCCCATGGTGCGTGCCTCCCCGGTGCCAAAGCAACAGCAGCCAACCCTGACGTGATGACTGAGGGGGTTAAGCCAGACCCTGGTGAGCAGCCTGTGCCTGCGGGGGCCCAGCAGAGACATTGCGCTTGCCTGTGAGGCTGCCCAGCCGAGACTGGAATGGCGGAGCCGAGAAAGAGCTGCCTGGGATCTAAGAAACATGAGTATCCGCGGGCGAACCGCTGAGACGAAGAGGCCGGACTCCGATTTTGTGGTATGGGCACCCCATTGTTTAGACATCCAGAAAACCCTGAACTTACCCGCACATAGCAAGGAATACGCATTATCGGAGTGAGTAACTTAGATAGATAAGGGTGATTGCACCGAGAGCGGGACATAATCATGGTGACTGAGGCCGGAAGCAGGGCCTAGTCGTTTGGGACCATCGAGGCGGCTTGGTTGAGGAGGAGCTGGGAGAGGAGGTGCAGCCTTCCCGCGGAGCCAGCGATAGCGGAGAACCGCAGGAGCAGCAGTTAGCTCCTGCACCGAATCTACTGGGAACTAAGGACACAGCGCTAGAACAGACAGTGAGACCCGAGAGGGCGCTGTGGGGGCCCATTCATTCCGCTACCGGAACGCAACGCAGGGAACCCTCAGAAGACCTTCGATGAGACCTGCAGAGGCTCACATTATGCAAGCAGAGTCCGGTGAGCTGTTCCCATGGGGTGAGCTGAGGAGTACTCTGTGCAAGACTTTCAACACAGCAGGAACAGAAACAATGGGCAGAGAGCAGAGTCTGGGCGGTGTTGGCACCCCCAGAGTACACGAAGAGGCTTGGAATACAGAGAAAGTAGCAGATAGAAATACCAAAGCACTAACGCCTGCTGGTGACCCATCGCAAAGGGGTCCTTGCACTAGGGGTGGGCGGAATTTGAGTAACCGTGTTACACAAATCTTCACGAAACGGAAAAAATCTCAGCGAACACGCTGAAATTCCGCGAACACGTGTAAATTGCTTTTTAACAATGCTTTTTTCCTGTTCGCAATTGCTGTTTGCGTGCTCGGGGGGAAATATCTTGTGAACACGCCTTTTGGGAGCGCGAACAAGCAAAAAATTTTGCGATGATGCGGAGGGCAGAATTTTGGGCAATTTCGCGTTCTCCATGGAACGCCAAATTACCCAAATTCTGTAAATTCCGCAAGTGGAACGGATTTTACCGCCCAGGCCTACCTTGCACTTCAATGGAGCCCTGGATAGACCCACCAACACAACCATAGAATGCACGCCCCCAAACAACTGAAACCACGGCAAGGACCTGCCTCGTGGCTTCTGAGGTGGGCACCCCTTTCAAGCACTATAGCAGGAGGGATGCTTAGAGGTCATAGCCAAAGGGACTCCCTATGCAGATCCCATGTATCTCGTGAGATGACAGCCAATAAAGGGAAGAAAGACAGTTTGGTCAAGGACATGCTGCTCAAGGCCCCCGGATCAAACAACACAGAAATGCCAGTCAAAGGATCTCAGGGACACCGAGGCTCTGCTCATGCGTGCATTTATTGAGACCCTCTTCACTTCTCTGTGGGAGGATTTGAAACAGATGAAGACTGAACTCGCACAGGAGATCAGGAACGTGAGGAAAGATGTCGATTCGCTAGGGCCAGAGTTGATACGTTAGAGACCCAGAGCTCGAGCAGAGATGAAGAGATCGAACATCTCCACCAAGAGGCTATGTGTCTCAGAGATCAACTCTTAGATCTCCAAGCACATGCTGAAGACCTAGGGAACCGCTCTAGGTGCAATAACATACGGATACGGAATATCCCACACAGAGCAGAGGGTCAGGACATTGCATTATTTGTAGAAGGCCTTTTTCTATAGATCCTAGATGCCGGGACGATATGGAGATCAAACTCAACAGCATGCACCAGGTGGGTCTGAGGAGACCTTCCCCAGCCCCGCCTCCCGATATCCTCACCTGCATGCATGATTTCCAATTAAAAGAGTGCATTCTTCTTAAAGCCAGAGACAGTCAGTCAAATAAGTACCAGGGGCATCAACCTCTCTTCTTTCAAGACCTGGCGGCCTCTACACTGCAGAAAAGTAGAGCTTTCCGGCCAATCAAGGCACACCTTCGGGACAGCAAAATTCCATACTCATGGGGGCACCTATTCCGCCCCATCTTTCGCCTCAACAGGAAGATCCAACAAGCTCACTCAGTGAAAGATGCCCGCCAACTATTAAACATCCAGGAAGACCTAACAGCAAAGCCCACCTTTGTCTGGCGGGTCGGGCTGAGGGCGAGAGACAGAGAACTGGAAAACGGTTTGTCACAACTCGACTCAGCTGCCCGCGACGGGCGACAATCGCTAAGGAGTGTCAAGCAGTTCTGGCATCCTTGGGGGAGGACTCTGCTGGACTGGTGTGAGAGGCCCTAGCCAGTACTTGGATTAGCAGACACCTTGAGACTACAAGTTAAAATGGTCCCTCTATGGCGTATGCATTTCGGAGGGTGCCTGGGGGAGAGAGGTGGCAAGAAGATCTGGAACTCTTCCACCCTCCTCCCCCTGGTAAACACACCTCGGACATTCATAATATTGTTTGGTGATATGTTGTTTGTATGTTATGTTTATTTGGGGTTGTTGTTTAGTTCATGTTCCCCCCTCTGATACACCCTCATGTCTAGCCGACTCCATACACTATCTCAACATAGGCCCAGAAGGACTGACGCAGACCTGTGGTTGCTACTCATCTGCTTTGCATATTGTAGCTTTACCTCACGACAGTTGCAATGTCCCAGACTCTTAAGATCCTAACCATGAATGTTAAAGGTCTGAATAGCCCCATAAAACGTTGTGGCATTCTATCATATCTAGAACACTCGGAAGCCCATATATGTCTTCTTCAAGAAACTTACCTCCTACGAGGGGTTACACATAGACTCTGGTTGAGGGCTTTCTCGCAGCAGTTTTTTTTCTCGTCATCTACGAAAAACGGGTGTAGCCATCCACATTTCTAATAAATTCCCTGGAAAGGTAGGACCCAAACAAGTGGATCTAAAGGGTAGGTTGTTAGGACACTCCCCCAATAAAAAGGCAGGAGGCATACCTACTAAAGGTAGTGCAAGAAGTCAGTGTATCCCCCGACAGAACAATGCTACTGGGAGGGGACCTAAATATAACTTTCGGTAATGCCCTAGACAGATCGGCCCAGAGACAAGGACACAGAAGAGGGAAAACAGATGCTCTTCAATGCAGGCTTATTCGACATATGGAGAGACAAGGATTGGCTATGTTCTGGGCTCGGTGAGCTTACAACCTCATATCCGACAAATAGAGATGTTACCACATACACTTTCAGACCACTCAGAGGTCACCCTGGCCCTTTGCTTGCTGAGTGCCCATACACCGCCACAGACCTGATGCCTCCAAGACACATTGCTACATCACCTGGAGGTGGTCCATCTGATCTCAAAGGGCCTGAGGGACCTGAGGGACTACCTGGAAGTAAACAATACCCCCGGGACCTGTATAGCAATCATCTAGGGTGCCCTAAAAACAGTGGTCAGAGTGGAATTCATAGCAATCGGAGCTTGGGATAAGATAGCGGAGAGAAGAGCTCTCACCGCATTCCCATCTCCATTAACTCCCATTGTGGAGAATCCCACTTTATCCCCTGGGATGCAGGCGGAGACCTTTACTCGGAGGACCGAGTAGGGCAGCATGTCAATTGGACACTTCTTTGATGAGGAGGGTCCGTTATCCTTTGAAGACTCCCATTCACAACAAGGACTTCCCGGAACGGTACAGCTACCAGCAAATAAGGCACTGGGTTATGCACTCCAGTGTTCACCCACCTGCGCCACAACGCTTCACCCCATTCAAGAAGTGGTTGCTATCTAAAACTACTGATACCCACCTCATATCACAGATATAAGGCTTAGTAAGACAAGCCCCAACACCTCATAAGTTTCTGAGTAAAAAAAGATGAGAATTAGATTTAGGACGCCCTCTTACACAGTGCAAAAGGGAAGATATATACTACAGAACTAGGCATACTGCGTGGAATGTTGCTAGTATAGGGACGCCACTAAAATAACAACTTACTGGAATCGCACTCCCTCCAGACTTCACAGGGGAACCCGACAAGAGACCCCTTGTGTTCGAACGAGTGTGGGTAACCCGGTACCCTGACTCACACATTGTGGTATTGCCCCTAATTAAACATCTATTGGATGCAGGTACTCAAGGTTATCGATACCGATTTTGACAGAGTTGCCCCGTTTCCCAGCAAACATCCTCTTAGGCATACGTAATGCTCTCACTTTCCCTCTGAAATCCCGCAGAGGGTGTCAAATTGCACTGGATCTGGGAGCGGCCCTTCAAAATATCCTGACCCAACTTCCTACCCATATGGGGTGGTTACATAGGGTGTGCCATATTCTTGGCATGGAGCGGATCTCCCTCTCCCTTACCAAACAGAGCATCTCATTCCCTGCTCTCTGGAAAACTTTCCTGTTGCTGCTATCTTTAGAATTTAGAGAACTCACTTGCCCTAAATATTTGCAACATTTACGACTCACTGAATCTACACCGAACGATCCCTGAGGATCAATGCATTTGGATTAGGGATGGGCAATTGATGGCTGGGTGCGTTGGTGGGAGGGGGAACATAGGGGGAAGAGGGAGTTGGAGGATGATGGTATAGTTAAGTCTATTTGCTTTTCCTGCAATTGTGGAATGCCACGTTGCATATCTCTATCGCTACTAGGATTGTCAGATATGGCTTGCATTAAAGCAAAAGTTGAAAACAAGCTAGAGTTGGGGGTGATTGAGACTCTTGGGACAGCCCAGTAGTTCTGGTCTCCAAACCTAACTCAAAAGGAGGAAAACCAGAGTTAGGAATCTGTGTGGACTACAGAAGCCTAAATACAGTGAAGATCAAGTTGCCTTTATCAGCAGGCAACACCATCCAATGAGAACAGCGTTGGAATGCCATTGAGAAGGAAGCCTTTCCTGTGGTTAGGTCCCTGAAAAAGCTACAATCCTACTAGTTTGGAACTAACTTCACAAATGACACTGACCACAGGCCTCTCAGATAGTTAATGCAGATAAAAGTAGAGAACCTCAATCTGTTGAGGTGGTCCATTTCCCTACAGGGTACCGACTTTGCCTTGGAACATAGACCTGGGACTGACCATGCCAATGCAGATGGCCTTTCCAGGTTTTTCCACTTAGATGATGAGAATCGCAAGGAAAAGGGTTGAGTTGCTCATCACCTTTCGTTTGGAGGAGAATCATGTAAGGAAATGCCTCTTTTTGTTTGCAAGTTCACCCCCACATTTTTGGACTGACGCTGGGATTTTTCTTACTCTGAAAGTGCACTGAGGCCTGCTAACCAGACTTTAATGCCAGTGTCTAACCCTATTCATTTGATATGTTGAAGTGGATATACCCAATTGGCAAATACTGACTCACCTATGGTTATATGATTAAATAATGACCGCCTAAACCACAAATTCCTCAACCACGAAGGCTGAACAACGAGGAGTTTCAAACCGCTACATTTTTTACAACGAGTTCCTTAACCTCGAAAATCAACTTCTCGTGTCTGACCAATAGATGGCAGTATTGTAATAACAATTACCTGTTTGTTTCGCAAACTGACCAACTGAGAAGATCTAATGTTATCTTCTAATCATCGACATGTTTTTTTTTAACTAATTCTTTATGTGATGCATTTCTTTCATCCGAGCAGAATAAAACCAGACTACATCCCAATACACTTTTTTAAACGTAATCCTTGGTGTATTCGAAACGTTAATGTTGACATTTGTTTTTTTAGATGCCAATGTCCACATTATTTTCTTAATTTTCTGCGGGCTACAAAGCTTATTTTTTGTTTGTGCTGAGCCCAATCGCATTTTGCTTGATTTGAAGACGGCGAGAAGTCACTTGCAACTCCGGTATTCTAGAAGCCCATTCGCCCAATCGCTGTTAGTATGAGGGAAATACGTGGAAAAGTGACGTGATACTCCGGTATTCTCGAAGCCCTATCGCCCAATTGCTGTCAGCTTGATGGGAAGACGTGGAGAAGTGACGTGATACTCCGGTATTCTAGAAGCCCAATCGCCCAATTGCTGTGAGCATGAGGGGAAGACGTGTAAAGTCGTTGTTCCGTCCTTCGTTGTTCCGTCCTTCGTTGTTTCGTCAATCGTGGATCAGCCCTCTTCGTTGTTAACTCTTCGTGGTTAAGGTAAGTCGTTATACAAGCATCGTGGTTAAGGATGTTTCCCCTCACCTATATGTCCCTAGTATATGGTACCAAGGTGGCCCAGGGCCTATAAGGCAGAGTGTTTACCCAAGGCTGGAGCACTGTTTATGCCACCCTGAGTGGGACAAAGGACAAAATGGGTCCCAGTCTGCAACTGCAGATGGAAAGGGCAGTGTTAACTCTGCTGGTTTAACTTTGCCAATACAACCAAAGTCAAAATCGCCCTTCTCGTAATGATATATGTAAGTCTCCCCTAAGGAAGGACAACGGAGCATTTTGGCAGATAGCTATATATTATTAAGCAGGACATACAATTTTGTATGTGTCTTACCAGCAACACTTCCAAATGATCATTTTGCTGTGGAAGGGTTAGTAGCCCCGCTGGCTAACACAGAATGACCAGCTGGCACCTCAGCCTGACTAGCCTCTGAATGGAGCTACCTAACAGTGTCATGTAAGATATCAAATTATTTGTTGCATTAAACCTGACCTGATGCCCAGGTCAAATGTAATGTCACCATTATCGTTAAGTAACTTTCAGAAAGTTGCCACCATGCACTCCAGCTTGTCCAGTGGCGTAACAAAGGCTCTGGCACACAGACAGCTTTCTGTCTACCTAGGGGGACGTGTGAGCAACTGCCAGACTCAGGAACAAAGTCAGCTGCCGGAGAGTGAGGTGAGACCGCCTTTGCGAGATTAGCCACTTGGGGTGTTAGAACAAAAGGCGAGCTTCAAAGGGAAAGCCGCTTTTGAAGGGCCAACTGCACAACACCCTTTAGTAGGATGCCTTTTGTTCCTGCAGACAGATCGGAGACAGAGCCAGAGAGGGAAAACCAGGCCCCAAACCAGTTTTCCCATTGGCGTATAGCCCACTGATACCCAAACCTATAGGGTAGGCTCCACCGCTCCTGACGACTAAGGAAGGATCATGCCATTTTGAAAGGGACAGGGATGGGGCATTTTAGATAGCCAGATACCACACATTGCAGGAAACACATCACTAGGAAGGAGGTGGACCCAGTAGCCCATTGACTTGCCATCGCATGGTCTCCTCCGGGCACTTTCCTAGGAAAAATAAGACACCCCTGTTACCCTGCCCCTCAGAACATGCTGGAATCGAAGACAGGAATGAAGAAGGACTGCCCTGCTGTCCATGAAACTGCACAAAGAGAAGCACCATCAGGAGAACGCACCTGCTGCACAATGGACTTGCAAATTTTGGACTGTGCCTGCATCTCCTGGCATGGGGAAAAGTTGATTTCTAGGTACAGCCTAGTTTGAGGATCAAGGTTTCTAAAATTTCATAAAATTACACTCGATATTTATAAATTGTTGTTGTGTCTGTTTCTTGTTTTGTGACTTATTTTGTTGTTTCATGCTGTGAATGCTTTACACTAAGTTCCTTTGCCAAGCTTTACTGCTAGGAGCCATAGCTACCTCAGGGGTACACTAAAGGTAAAGTAAACAAGCCTTACTGGGCCCAAGACAGAATTTGCGAGTGTATTTCATGATAGGGCCTCACAGCCATATCATATAGTACAGCCAAATTCCCCAAAACACCAAACACCAAATGGCTTTTGAAAAGAGGTTGCTGAAATTATTTTAACCCTACCTGACGAATTCAACCATTCAGAAAAGACAGGTTCTTTTGTGACCCTGTTCTGGTACAAAAAGAAGGATTTGTGCTAGCACCACACTTTTCAACCTCTGTCTTGAAGGTAACTTCATTGAAGAGTCTGCCATATTACCCCAAAGAAATGCTAATAACATTCAACATTATTTGAAGCTATCCACTCAAAGTCATATTTTCTTACTAGCTTATATCATAAATTATATCTGAGATGACCAGTTACCAGTTATTACTTTAAATTCAATCCAAATAATGCTGTGTTTCTTCTCAAAATCATCCTCCACATTGGTTCAATACTGGCTGAACTTAACTAATACTTTAGACTGCACTACTACCACTATTGAAATCTGCAAATTAACTGGATTAATTCAAGACAACCATCTTTATTTTCACAAATACATTAACAGCAAAGCCAGAAATTATAATCACCATTGTACACTTATTGAGGGAATTAAATCTGTTTTTTTAACAGAAAAGGACTTAATGGAAGTAGACCTTGCTTTGGTCCTCTCCAGATCAGACTATGGAAAGTTGATCCTGGGAAGTGACTTTTTGAGCTCTACTGTTCTGGAGGGCAGAAATATAAATATTTCCGGAAATAACAAAGTTGCAATTTTTTCTCGAGATTAGAGGGGCGAAGGAGCAGCTGATATTTACATGAAAGGGTGCGGAGAAGTTCTCGGTCTGGAAAGAACTCCTAGGAACCTTGGTGAACGATCGAACAGCTGTGGTTTCCAGCCCAGATTCTTGTCATAATAATGTAGTTTTGGGAGACTTGGAGTGCTTCTTCTTTCAGGGACAGATGCCCCTGAGATGGTTTTCTCGAAATGCATCTTTGCTGTTATATCCAATGGAATTAACTGTTTTGGGGCTATTTTAACTCCAATGTGTCGCTCGCCTTGTGGTTGGGGTGCCGCTCGCCTTGAGGTTGTTCCAGCGTTGCAAGTTCTGACCTGCTATTTGCTACAGGAGTAGCTGTCCATTTGCCAAGCTCTTCGTGCCACAGAGGGAGGAGACATCCACCGCGAGGCCGCAGAGGAGATGAGAGGCGCGGCCCCGGGACTGCGAGGTACAGCGTCAATAACATCAGCTGTTTCCTCTTCCCGCGTGAGCCGCGCCCCCTCCCAATGCCCCGCTCCCAACAAGGCGTTTATAACCTCACGCGGCCCCCGCTTCGCGGGGCCGCTCGCCTTGAGGTTGTTCCAGCGTTGCAAGTTCTGACTTGCTATTTGCTACAGGAGTAGCTGTCCATTTGCCAAGCTCTTCGTGCCTCAGAGGAAGGAGACATCCACCGCGAGGCCGCAGAGGAGGTGAGAGGCGCGGCCCCGGGACTGCGAGGTACAGCGTCAATAACATCAGCCGTTTCCTCTTCCCGCGTGAGCCGCGCCCCCTCCCAGTGCCCTGCCCCCCCTCACCTCACAGACACTTAAGCAGGGGCTCCAACGCGCATCACGAGACGTGCGCGGGTCGCAGCCCGGGGCGAAGCCCGGGCAAAGGGCGGGCCCGTTTAAGCCCGTTCAAGCCTGTGCAAGTCTGGTCTGGGCCTATCCCTTTTCATCTTGACTTCTGACTTTTCACCTGTATCCCGGTAACCTTTTGCCATCACCTCTACCTCCTCCTACCCACGTGTAATACAGCGCCACCATGACTACAAGGGGCAGTAGGAGTAAGACGGCTCAAGGCGTGGGTCAGGTTACTGGTCCAATTGACCAATTTATCACAAAAGCAAATGATGCAATCAATCAAGGGATTGTCCTCTTAGAAAGACGTGTTTCCCAAGACCTTGCTGCAGCACGAAGATCCTCAATGAGCCTTCTGGCTTTGGCCAAAACAGCTATCCAACAAGGAACTAATGCCCCATTAGTGCAAGAAATCCGTGCAGAACTACACACTATCCCTATGAGTGTTGACCTATCTGTCACTCGTTTATCTCTAGGGGAAGTTACCATGGAAGATTTGGAGAAAACACCGACTCTGGTGATTAGTCCCACTCAAACGGCCCCGCTAACTCTGATAGAGTCGCAACCCCTGATTGAGTCGCAATCTTTAGTAGTTTCTCCCACCAAAACTGATAAGGGGTCTAGGGAGGGAGCCATTCCCAAACAAGATAGTACAAGGCCAGTAGTTAAGACTAAGCAGAACTGTCCACCAAAGCACACAAGGTCCAAAAAATCCCCCCGTACCAATCATAAAAATAATGCTACTAATTCCCTACCTGTTAATGTGGATGACCCCTCTGTAACAGCTGCATCGCTGGATGATGCTCAGAGGGGTTACGCTGCTGGCAATATAAACCACCTTGAGCTTAATGCACAAGTGGTAGCCACAATTAAGGATCTCATAAAATCCCAACTATTACCAATTGAACGATCCTTAAATAACATCGAGAAGCAGATCGCCAGACTCATCAATCATACTAGTCATCTAAAACCTCCTACCACCACTTTAGCTCCTCCAGCCTCCACGAATGCCAATCACACCAAGGCAGCCACTGTACAGAAACCTGCACCCCCACCCTTAACACATAAAACCCCTTTACCTACAGGAAAAAAAAAAAAACTCATACCAACACACAAGCGATCCAAACAGACACCAAGGGCACCACTAAGCAAGTACAGGGAAAGCCAGTAACAACTGCCGACCCTCCCAAAACTAAATCAAAGCCCCCTTCCCCCAAACCTTTGGTTGTCCAACAGGCTGATGATACTACTAAAAAACCAGCTAGACCAAAGAGGCCTATCCATCTTCCTCCAGAGGCAAGCCCCTACACTGTGATCCTTACGGGGGTCCCAGAACTAGAGGAAAACACGAGTGAATCCACCTGGTCCCTAAAAAATAAAGTCATGCAATGGCTTAATATTAACAGACCCCTTCCTTCACATTGTAATAGTAGACTTTCCATGGTACGTAGGGTTCCTTGGATTGGGGAAACAAGGAAAAGAATACAGGGGGACTGTATTATCATTAATTTTGATGACCCAGAGACAGTCAGATATATATGTTCTTGGTCAACCTTGGAGAGAAAGGGAGGTATAGACACTAGTCGTCTGTCCTTTTTCTATCCTCCAAGGTTTTCTCATGAACAAGATTACCCTCTTAGTTGGAACCAATCTCCAGGTTGGAGCTGGTCGCAAGTAGATACGCGTAATAGAAGAAGGGACTGGGATCATTATCCCTGGAACCCAAGAAGAGAGCAACCCTATGCAGAGGGGTGGAGGGGGGCACCAACTAGTAATTATTTTTCAATCTTAGAAATGGTTGACTGACCATCAAGCAACCAAATATCTCCTAAGAATAAGACTAAATCTCCCCTGTCTCCTGTTAGCTCAGGGACATTTCCAAGTCAAATTGGGGAACCTGGTTTGGAACAGCTCACTGTGGGTCTTATTAACATGTCCCTTCCTGGGCCTGCGATCGCACAAACTGATGGTTCTCTGGCTCCCCTTTCACCCTCAACTCCTGATCAAAGTTATTCTCACCGCCCATCAAATCACTCTGACTCTAACCAACATATGTCCATTCTAACTTGGAACATAGCCGGTCTTTCAAACAAAGCAAAGGACCCAACCTTCTTGAACTTTATAAACACCTTTGACATCATAGCGCTTCAGGAATGTTGGGACCTGTCACCTACTAACTTGGACGGCTACAGTACACACTTTACCCCAACAAAAAACACTACGGTGGGGGAGGACCTCGGGGAGATTTATAGACCAAGCTCTGGATACGTTCCCCAAAGAACCTATAAACAACAAAATGTACCAGAGGGTCTCAAAACAAACACCGCCCAGAGGTGTACAGAAGTTGCCCAAACACCCACAACTCAAAATTGATTCGGCACAGGAGACTCTCAAGGGATGAGGAAAATACCCATCAGTCACCATTCGGATCCGCCCTTCATCATTTGGGATTTTCTCCGAACCACCCGTCTGAGAAAATCAGTGCCCCAATCAAAAGGTCGACCCGGTGGTAAGGGGGTCCCTTTGGTGGTGTTGACAGTAACAGTGTGGTCTACCACTCGATGTTAATGAGTGGACAGAGACATGGGACTGGGGTGTGCAGTGCAGGAAAAAGTGAGTGAAGAAAAAAGAAACCAAGACAAAAACGTGTGTTAAAATTGGTTTAGAAAAGCACAGAATGTTATTTATTCTATGTGTACCTCAAATACCAAGATTAAAAGTATGTGTGGCCTTAAGCGGTCTGGTTATGTAGACTGCCTGAGGTAAGGGTGGTCAACATGTTTCTGCAATATAGGGACTATTGCGTCCTTGCTTTCATCAGGACCAAAACTAAACAAGTTAGAGCTACTGCACAATGTGAGAAAGTAATAAGTGAGGTGAAAAGGTGACACAAGGAAATATAAGACAAGTGCACACGGTCACCTGAAAAATCCAAATGCACTTACAGTCTGTGTCGATCACTGTGGAAAGAAAAGAGGTATGGGTATCGGGTTTAAACTAACAGTATCCTAAGGGCTATGAAATAAGTCCATAGTCTATGGATCAATATTACAATCACCAGAAAAGTTGATCTATATGCTCTTATTATTTATAAAGCCAGATTTTATTCATTTGGAAAAGAGACTTCATTAGCCAAATGCCATCCAGTGCTTACCTTGGTTTGTAAGGTAGACTGGCCTCACCCCACCTGGCAGCGGCTCAGGGGTAGATGAAGCACCGCTCTAAAAAAACATGTGGAATACATGTCAATTACAATGTGCAGAACAAAATACAGAACACTCTCCATTTTCAGTAGCCGGATGTAAACGGGACTTGCATCTGTAGTTAATGATGCCGTTCCCTAGGGCGCCGGGGAAAAGGCTCCGCCGTGTCAAATGAACTCGTGTGGAAATGGAGCAGCATAGCGAGGAGCCAGAATAGTCGGAGCTCGTCTGACCTTTCCGTCGGTACTCCAGGGCTGGCGTCCTAGCCGACTGGGGAGGTACCGAACGGCAAGCGCGAGGCTGTTCTTAAACGTGCTGCCGTTGGTCATGTGATCACGTGGGGCGCACGAACGCGCATTCCCATTGGCTCTGATGGTATCAACAGTGCAACAAGCTCGCTCGTTGGCTAGCCAGCCACGGACCTGAGATAGTCATTGGTCGATTTTCGGGCTTGTAGTCAGAGAAACCACGTGGGAAATGAAAGTAAACATAAACAGTGACGAGCGCATCAAAAGCGAGGTCGAATGAAGGGCCAGATGCTTGGGAAATATAAGGGCAGCGTTCATAGCGTTTACCTATTGCTGCCCTGCATTCAGTATTATGGTGAAACACACCGTGTTTGTCTACTTAATCAGACTGCCCTGTCGAGGAAAGGATACTTGCTCAGTGCGCTCATACCTTGGTGTACACAGTATTGGTGGACAGGTGTAAACATCACCAACGGGGTATGCCTACAACTGAATACCCCATTGGTGATGTTTACACCTGTCCACCAATACTGTGTACACCAAGGTATGAGCGCACTGAGCAAGTATCCTTGCCTCGACAGGTCAGTCTGATTAAGTAGACAAACACGGTGTGTTTCACCATAATACTGAATGCAGGGCAGCAATAGGTAAACGCTATGAACGCTGCCCTTATATTTCCCAAGCATCTGGCCCTTCATTCGACCTCGCTTTTGATGCGCTCGTCACTGTTTATGTTTACTTTCATTTCCCACGTGGTTTCTCTGACTACAAGCCCGAAAATCGACCAATGACTATCTCAGGTCCGTGGCTGGCTAGCCAACGAGTGAGCTTGTTGCACTGTTGATACCATCAGAGCCAATGGGAATGCACGTTCGTGCACCCCACGTGATCACATGACCAACGGCAGCGCGTTTAAGAACAGCCTCGCGCTTGCCGTTCGGTACCTCCCCAGTCGGCTAGGACGCCGGCCCTGGAGTACCGACGGAAAGGTAAGACGAGCTCCGACTATTCTGGCTCCTCGCTATGCTGCTCCATTTCCACACGAGTTCATTTGACACGGCGGAGCCTTTTCCCCGGCACCCTAGGGAACGGCATCATTAACTACAGATGCAAGTCCCGTTTACATCCGGCTACTGAAAATGGAGAGTGTTCTGTATTTTGTTCTGCACATTGTAATTGACATGTATTCCACATGTTTTTTTAGAGCGGTGCTTCATCTACCCCTGAGCCGCTGCCAGGTGGGGTGAGGCCAGTCTACCTTACAGACCAAGGTAAGCACTGGATGGCATTTGGCTAATGAAGTCTCTTTTCCAAATGAATAAAATCTGGCTTTATAAATAATAAGAGCATATAGATCAACTTTTCTGGTGATTGTAATATTGATCCATAGACTATGGACTTATTTCATAGCCCTTAGGATACTGTTAGTTTAAACCCAATACCCATACCTCTTTTCTTTCCACAGTGATCGACACAGACTGTAAGTGCATTTGGATTTTTCAGGTGACCGTGTGCACTTGTCTTATATTTCCTTGTGTCACCTTTCCACCTCACTTATTACTTTCTCACATTGTGCAGTAGCTCTAACTTGTTTAGTTTTGGTCCTGATGAAAGCAAGGACGCAATAGTCCCTATATTGCAGAAACACGTTGACCACCCTTACCTCAGGCAGTCTACATAACCAGACCGCTTAAGGCCACACATACTTTTAATCTTGGTATTTGAGGTACACATAGAATAAATAACATTCTGTGCTTTTCTAAACCAATTTTAACACACGTTTTTGTCTTGGTTTCTTCTTTCTTCACTCACTTTTTCCTGCACTGCACACCCCAGTCCCATGTCTCTGTCCACTCATTAACATCGAGTGGTAGACCACACTGTTACTGTCAACACCACCAAAGGGACCCCCTTACCACCGGGTCGACCTTTTGATTGGGGCACTGATTTTCTCAGACGGGTGGTTCGGACAAAATCCCAAATGATGAAGGGCGGATCCGAATGGTGACTGATGGGTATTTTCCTCATCCCTTGAGAGTCTCCTGTGCCGAATCAATTTTGAGTTGTGGGTGTTTGGGCAACTTCTGTACACCTCTGGGCGGTGTTTGTTTTGAGACCCTCTGGTACATTTTGTTGTTTATACACACTTTACCCCAGCCATTCAGTCTAACAGAGGCAGACCTTCGGGAGGTCTTTGCTTATATGTTTCAAATAGGCTCAATGTATCTTTAGAATGCGTTGAGCTCGCTCCATCTGATCTTAGTTCGAATCCTTTGGTCTCTCCCTACAGGCCTTCAAAATGACTGGGAAAGAGGCTGTCAGTTCTCTCATCATAAACCTATATAATAGCGCACAGAGAGACGACTAACCAAAATTTACAGAGTTTCTTTCCAAACTTATAAAGAAGGGCATGGGAGGGTCCTGTTCAGATAGACGTCTAGTCATCTTAGGAGATTTTAATTGTCATCTATGCGCACACAGTGGAACTAGGGTTTGTTACCTAAGAGCCCCAAATGGTGAACATACTACCCATTTCGAACACTCTACTATGGGATCCCAATTGAACAACTTATTACATGAATGGGATCTGGGCTTCTTTAATGACTTAACAGTGCCCCCGACTGACTTCCAACCTACATTTAATGGAAGGGGATCGCTTACGACAATAGACTTCATCCTCTTGTCTAACAGTCACCATGGCGTCGCTCGAGAAACCAGGCAAGAGGAGCTGGTTAAGAGCGATCACTATCCTATTAGTGCCAAAATATATTCCCCTTCTAGTGGAAACAAGTCCGGGAGCACTACCGGAAATCTTTACTCACACTCTATATCACTTTCATCGAGAAACGGGTATATTATAAAATGGGCCAAAATTGACACTTCCAAATTCCTTGAAAATCTGATCAAGTTCGACCCTGATCTATTTCGGACTTGCCTAGAATACCCTCCTAATCCACAACAAATTATCCTTGCATTTGACCAAATCGCTTTACAAATCAGGAAAAATTTGATCAGAAATCACAATAAAAGCAATGTGTCCAAGAGCTTTGGATGGTTTGATCACGAGTGTTCAAACACTCATAACATTTTAAAGGCTACCCTTAATAAATCCCCAAAAAAATGGGTGGAAATAAGATTCGCCTGCGCTGCTTATAAACAGGCAATTAAAAACAGGAAAAAGGAACTGAAAACTGCTGCCTGGGAAGCTTTGTTAAAAGCAAGCACTTTAAGAGACAACACGGCCTTTTGGAGGGAGGTCAATGCCCCTTTCTTCATCGATAGGTCAACCGACCTCATAGAAATTGCCATCACGGAGGAAGTTTGGATAAATCACTTCACCGAACTGTATAAATTAGATGACCAGATCGAACCACTCAACCTTGAAACTCAACTAATGGAGAGTATTGAGCCGCAAAGAAACCACACAGAGTCGTTTCCGCTTTCCATTTATTTTAATCACTCAGAAGTAGAATTGGCCATTCTTGAAAGCTCCAATGCCAAAGCCCCCGGCCCGGATGGAATCCCAATAGATCTATTCAAAGATAACATTCAATTATGGGCACCAATTGTTACAAACGTCCTCAACTCTTATGCTCACAAAGGATTCCCCGTAACCTGGCAAGAAGCTATTATAATACCCATTTTTAAAAAAGGTGAAAGAATGTACCCAAAATGTTATAGACCAATTTCCTTATTGGACTCCATGATGAAGGTGGCTGGGAGAGTCCTGCTGAACCAATTGCAATCATGGGCTCAGGAAAATAACATTTTGTCTAAATTCCAATATGGGTTCGTTTCTGGTCTTGGGACAGTGGAACAATGTCTTAACCTAGCTCTGATCACCGACAAATATGTGGTGGCAAAAAGGTGCAATATATATATGACTTTCGTGGACTTAAGCTCTGCTTTTGATTGCCTTAACCACAGTATACTTTGGTCTACCCTCACTGACATGGGAGTTGATTCTAACATACTTGCCTTTATAAAAGAACTGTACCGAGGAGCCGGGGCCAAGGTTCGCTATGGAAAGGATGGAACCTGTACGAGTAAATTTCCCATCAAAAAGGGGGTCAGGCAGGGCTGCATCCTTGCCCCCTTTCTTTTTAACTTGTATATTAACAGTGTTGCCGACTGCCTGTCGAAATTGGATGTTGATTACCCTAAAATAAACGGCCTCGCAGTCCCAATTCTTTTATATGCGGACAACGCTGTTATCATGTCCAGGACCCAATTAGGGCTTCAAAAAGCATTGTCAGCCTTTTCAACATTCATGGGTGTGAGAGGTCTTAAGATTAATGTAAGCAAAACTTTTACCATGTGTTGTAGTAAAAAAAAGAACACTTCTTGCAATACGTTTATAAATGCATCTAAGATCAGCCTCACGAAAACTTTTACTTACCTGGGCATACTTTTTAATAGTACAGGGTCATGGAAAAATGCTGTTCACACTCGAAACTTGGCTTTTATTAGACAAATTGGAGCCCTAAAGAAATTCGCCACAAAATTAGGTGGGAAACCGGTTGGGATCTTGTTGGACATATTTGCAGCTAAATGCGTCTCCACTGCAACATATGGTGCTGGTATCTGGGGTTTGGCGGATTGTGGAGAGATACAAACCAGCGAGAACGCATTCTTGAGATATCTGCTGGCTGTTACCCGATCTATTTCTACCACAGTCTGTCACAATGAGCTCGCCCGGGTACATATCTCGGACATAATCAAAGTCGCACCAATTCTATTATGGCACAAAATATGGTCCTCGGAAAAAACGGTGCTGAACCAAGACGTGATTAAGGACTGTATGGCCTTAACTGATTCAAGAAAAATATCTTGGCTTGCCTATGTACAGAAATTCTTAATATCTTTGGATTTGGCTGATTTATATGTCAACCCGACTTTGTGCCTAACCATCTCTAAAAAGGACCTTAAGGCTCGCTGTCTAGGTCTACTTGAAGACAGGCGCTCCTATATCGAAGGTAATAAATCATCGATTGCTCATCACAATCTCTTATTTCATGATGCTGGCATTCCCTCTTATCTTTCCCCGACTCTCTCAACCTATACGAGAATGCTGCTAACAAGGATGAGGACGGTTTGTTTTTACCGTCTACTAACATTTCCCACCACAAATGACTGGTCCACTAACCTGGTGGTCTGTCCTTGTGACAATGTTTCCAAGCAATCCAACATTCACGTCCTTTTATTCTGCAAATTTTATGACTGGGGTAGAAAGAAACATCTCCTCCCACTCCTGAAATTGTGGGGTTTAAGACAGTGTAGGCCAGCCTTACTCAAGCTATACATGCTCGAAGATGAACTTACAATTACTGCAGCTGCTAGCTTTTTGAAATTTGCAGTAAGGTGCAGAGCGTCTATGAATTGACTGACTTCTGATTCCCGACAGCCATAATTTGCATAACCTCAAAGACTTTTTTTCTATTCCTCAATTCTATGTTTTATGTCTGAGTTTTGAACTCATTTTATTATGCTGTATTAAATGTGCTTTTATGATTTTCCTTTGCTAAAATCGAATAAAGCTATATTTGAATTGAATTGAATTGATCCTTTCTGCCATCCCAAAAACCCATCTGTCCCACCGCAAAGGCACTCCTCATGCTGCAGCCTACTGCTGACTACCTTACCTATGTGATGGCTGCTTTGGTCACCTTACTTCTGTACTGCTCACCTTGAGTTTGCTTCACATAAAATCTAGATATACCTATAAAGTGACATGAATATTTCACAAACAACCACAATTTGATCTCCTCATTAACTGACAATAAAGATCTCAGGATGCTCCCTTCAATTTCTCAACTCCCACACTCTTAGGGCCTGATTAATTCATAGTTGTACTGTAGGTACTTGTTTATAGACAATGATCAGTATTCTATATGTAAGATTTCAACCTGCATTAGGTAACTTGTGCGGGCGATCAATCACTACTCTGTATTGTGTTTTATGTCTTTACTGCACTTCTCTCATATTGCTGCATGTGATACTTTGCACTTTGTAAAACAGTCTGATGCAGCTTCTAATACCAAACTATGTCAGAAAATCATAATGAATTTCGAAAGTACACAGAAAAAAATTAAAATGTATTACCAACAATAGTGGTGAAATTACACTCAAAGATCCTTTTCAGTTGTACGATTTTGATAAAGATTGCCAAGAAAATAGAACCCCTCGAATTAATATGTAAATGGGCGCTAGGTAGTACAGTGCTGGCACTGAATACTGACCCACGCTAGGAAGGTATATGTATTGTTAATGTGTATATTCAGAAGGGAATGGAAGATGGGAATAAGATGGACTTTGGAAATGTAAAAAAGGACATGGACCCTATATGTGATACCTACCTGAAGAATGTGTTTCTGTTGTTGGGAGAATTTAACCACAGATTAGACCCCCGAAAAATAGATCCATGGTGTAAAGATTTGTTAAGTGCCTACAATATAGATACTGCGATGTTCCCCAGAGGAGACATTTCGTCCCTAGATTTGGCTCTTGGACAATTGTTGGGTTCCATGGGCTTGCTATGTGTAAATGGGATGCTCCGGTTAGCTCCCACACTACTAGCTTGTTGCTATTTTTAACTTTGCCCGCTGTATTTCATTTTCTTTCTGGTGTGTGAAGGGAATTTGGGGGGAGTGCTTGCCAGTTATTTTTTATTTGTGCAGCACTTCGATGTTCTAAAATTGTATTTTAAAGTTTGCTAATACCTTTTGGTGCTCGGCATAGCTTGGGGCTCTATCCTTCCTGCCACGGCTCCGTAGCACTCCTGTCCTTATTTTCGGCCGGGTAGCGGCCATCTTGGTCTTGACACGCGCTTGGCGCGGTCAGCAGTCCAGTCGTTCCACACATCTCCCCAGCACTGGCCTCACCCTATTTAAATGTGTCTGTGCCGAACACGCAGCGGGCGCGCCTAAGGCAAGCCTTTCTGCGCCAATCAGCGCTAAGGCAGGGCTCAGGGAGAGCCATGCTGCCGGATTTGCTCCCACTCATCACAATGGCAAGCTCACTCAGAACTCTAGCACTGCTCTAAGATCATTAGGAGTTCCGTGCTGCCACTCCTACTCTACGAGTACTGCCAGCCCCAATATTACCTTTGCATGCCCGGACTGTGGCTTTTTGCCTTTCATACAGCTCCTCTTGGTTGCGCTAAGGGTCGACCCCTGCCCCCAGGGCTCTTTCAAAGCCTACCTCATTAATTCCAGATCCCTGAAGCGGCATCATGCCGACATTGCCGACCTGGTGTTGGACAATGTGGAGAAGTGTGGCTCAATGGTTGGAGCGGCAGACCCTGATGCAGAGGTTAGGCCCGGGACCAGGGTTCAATTCCCCGCCTCAGCGGGTCTTGGGCTCAAAATTCCACAGAACTGATATTTCTCGCCTCGGTGCCTATTCCAATCATTGAGTCCCACTCTGCATTTCTGGGCAATAGCTTGCTTAACACCTTGGCTGCTAGGGAGATTTTTCTCCTGTGCTGCATTTGCTGGATCCCCATTGTGCATGACGAGCTCAGCTCGTCATAAGCACACGACCAGTGTACTGCATGACGAGCTGAGCTCGACATGAGCAGCGAAGGGGTTAATCTCCACAACGGCCCCCACAACGCTAAGGATGCCTGGCCTTCACCTTGGGGGTGCCCAGGAGTGGATGCCTCACAGGGAAAGCCAGGATGGGTTCCACAGCGGTATTCGTACAAGCGCCTTGAGACCCTTGCGGGTGAGTAGTGCGCTATACAAGTATCAATTTACTTTACATTACATTTACAATGATCTCGATCTATTGTTCATCACGGAGACTTGGCTTGATGAGTTCTCTAATCCCATTGTTACTCTTGTCACCCCCTCGGGTTATAAAATCCATTGGACTGACCGCCCAGTGGGGAGAGGGTGTGGGGTTGCTATTATATATAGAGAACGCTGGGCTCTCCAGTGTGAGTCCTCCACCATATGGGGAGGCTGTGAGGCTATGGATTTCAATCTCCAACTGTCACCCCACTTCACATAGGGGGGCTCATTACTTTACCGTCCACTGGGCCCAGTGGGCGCCTTTTTGGATGTCTGCGGAGATGCTCTAGCTGATAGAGTATTAAGGTTTTCCAACTACCTTCTCTTGGGGGATTGCAATTTACATCTTGACTCCTTGGAGTCTGCTGATTCTGCGGCCTGTCCCTGCTCTCTCAATGGGTGACAGATCCGACTAACAAGGGGGGTCACATTTTGGATCCTATTTGCTCCAACTTCCCGGTGCTTGTCAGAAAGCCTCTCCCGATCACCTGTCGGATCACTTTCCCATATTCTTCACATGATCCGCCCTGAGCCAGCGGCAATCGGTTAACTGCCATCACCCCCCCACGGCCAGGAAGCTGGAAGCTGGTCTTATCTGCGCCCATCTGGCGGCCTCTCGCCCTACCCTTCTAGGTGATCTGCAGGACAATCTCACCACATTCTCTAGTTGGATTATTGGTTCAGTCAGTGCCCTTTCGACACCGGGTCCCTGCAAACTAGGGAGAGAGACCCCCTCTAAGCCTTAGTTCACCCAGGAGCTTAAGGCTCTCAAGAATGCCTGCAAGGTGTTGGAGAGAGCTTGGCGGGTCAGCGGCTATTGCCTCATTGCCAAGCAGGCTCTCAGAGTCAAACAAAAAACCTATTACTCAGCCATCGCCATGGCTAAGGGCTAACATTTTGCTACTCACATTGATCGGGCGAATAACAATTCCAAGGAAATTTTCGCCATCGTGCAGAGTTTTGTAATGCCTCGTGCCCAGGAGGCGGTGGTCCCCACCTCGGACACCTGGTGCAACACCTTGGCAAAACACTTTAGGGACAAAATATGGACATTCAAGAATCTTTCCGTAAAAACCTTAAGCCGACCCTGACTGTTCCATCGGGCAGCTCGGAGAGGGTTTTGGTTCATTCTCCTTCGGTTTTTAGCCCTATTGACCCATTGGCCTCCCACCGAATCCTAGGAGCATTGAAATCAGGATCCCCAAAGGATCCTTGTGTGGCTAGGTTGTTGGCTGAGCTGTCCGATGTGATTAATCCGGAAGTTAACCTTCTGGTTAATCAGTCGCTCCGCGAGGCCTGTGTTCCGCTCTCCTGGAAGCACGCTCTCATACTGCCCCTCCTTAAGAAGCCAACCTTGGATCTGTCAGTTCCCGTCAACTACCGGCCTATATCACTCCTGTCTAGCCTGGCGAAGGTCTCCGAAAAGGCAGGTACCTCTCAGCTTAACATCTTTGTTGAGAAGGCGGGTTTGTTGCACCTGGAACAATCGGGGTTCCATGCTTCTTATAGCACCAAGTCAGCCTTGTTGGAGGTGGCTGAAGCTATACGGGACTGTTTGGATGCCGGTGGGAGAGCAGCCTTGGTGATGCTGGATCTCTTGGCGGCATTCAATATGGTGCCCCACTCTCTCCTGATTGACCGACTCACTGCTATAGGCATAGTGGGCTCAGCCTGGAGCTGGCTTAGATCCTTTTTGGAGGACAGGTCACAGCAAGTTTGGCAGCCCCCTAACTCTTCGGCGCCTACGCCCCTTTCCATCGGCGTCCCACAAGGCTCCTCACTTAGCCCCCTCTTGCCAGCCAGAGCCAAATAGACGGTTGTCCGGGCGCTGATCCTTTCCCGCCTGGACTATGCCAATGCTCTCCTGGTAGGATGCCCGGGCTATCTGACCAGGAAGCTGCAGGTAGTCCAGATTGCGGCAGCGAGACTCCTCCTGGGACTTTCTTCCAGGCAGAGCGTGCGGGCCCATCTTCACCACCTGCACTGGCTCCCAGTTGAGTCCTGTCTTAAATTTAAAATGCTGTCCATTGTCCAACGGGCTTTGAATGGGTTGGGCTCGCTCTATCTTCAGAAGCGCTTTGCCTTTTATAGACCTTCTAGACAAAAGGGGTCCTCTGACCAACTCCTAATACAGAACCCTCGGTTCTGTCGCCACAGGCTGGGTGGCTGCTCTTTCACCCGGAAAGCAGGTCTTGCCTGGAATGAGCTCCCTTTGGCCCTTCGGAGGGTGTCGGACCCTGTTGTTTTTAAGAAGAAGTTAAAAACTCTGCTTTTCTGATGGCTTTTTCTTTCTCCTTGTCTCTCCTGTGGATAGTTATGTGGTTGTGTTTTTCCTTCAATAGTTATGTGGGAGGCTTTCTTGGGAATCAGCGCCGGGATACTCTGAGTAGCTGGGCGCTCTACAAATACAGTATAACATAACATAACATAACAGTTGAAGCTGACCGGCCGGCCAGGTGCACATTTACGATAGGTCAGGAACATTGCCCAATAGACTACGTGTTTACACATGCTTGGAGCTTTGAACTAATTAAGCACTTCGTAGTAGCAAGAGTGGAAGGTAGTGATCACTACCCGCTATTGACAAAACTATATGCAAAAAGGGGTAATCAGAGAGAGCCAGTTCTTCAAGTACATGTGGATTACCCAAAGCGGCTTGCAGTCCGTATTTCAGAAGAGCATATTATAAAACTAAGGGGCATATTAACAAGATGTGCGCTAAAAAACGCACAACGCACATGTCACTATCGCCGGATTTTTTTGCTGTGTTAGCGCGTTATTATCAGCGCACAACACATAGGCGATAGTAAATCCTGCGATAGCCGGCGATAGTGAACATTAGCGTGTGAAAACAAGCGTTGTTTTCACGCGCTAATGTGTGCCTTGTTAATATGGGGGGGTGGATTCAGCTTTATGATCCACACCCCCATGTTAACAATGCCTAACGCCTGGTTAGAGCAGGCGTTGGGAGACCTGCGATCAACGAGTTTATCGCAGGTCTTTTCCTCCCAACGCCTGCCTTGGTGATAGGGTGTTCCCACCTCCAACCACATTTTACATGTGGTTGGACGTGGGAACTCCCACTTTGCATGTCATTAGCGATGTTTCTCGCTGACATGCAAAGTGGGCTTGTGGCAGGCGTTGCAATGCCCTTGTTAATAGGGCACTGGAAGTATCGCCGCTTTCTCGGTGAATTGTGCCGAGAAAGCGGCGATACTTCATCTTGTTAATATGCCCCCAAGTGTTGTTCAGCAGACTCTCCCATCAGAAAAATCTCCATCTGAGGACGATAATGCTTGGTATGAAAACACAATACGTCAATTGGTAGAATGCCTAAGGGTAAAAATGTAATGTGGAAAACCCAGGGCAGCCAGTAATAATAGACCCCATATTAATAACAGACAATGGTTCGATGAAGAATGCCGCAAAGTAAAAGCTTGTATTAGGCAAAAGGAAAGAAGACTAAGAGTAAGGTATAATGATGAACTGTTATCTACCCTCTAGATACTAAGGCTAAAATATAAAACAATCATTAGGAATAAATAACTTATAAATACAGTTGTTGGGCAAGTTTGCTAGTTGTAATTGAGGCCAAAAATGTGAAAGGTTTCTGGAAGTTGGAAAAGAAAGCTCTGGTAAAGTTTTAGGGTCTCTGCAGTGCTCGGTCCCTGAAGAGAAATGGGTGGATATCTGGGGGAAATGTGTGGGAAGTGGCCAATGTTAGATAAAGCAAATACATTAGCATGGCCAGGTGAGAGGGAAAAGATAAAAGAACACTTTACCTCCAGTCACATTAGGAAAATAATATCTAGTCTAAACCTAACGCGAGCAGCTGGGCTAGATAATTTGCCTGCAGTAATTACAAAAACAAATCTGGAGTGGTGGTCAGAGTTCTTTGCGAATATGTTAAAGGGGATCCTTAATACAGTAATTGTGCCAAATAACTGGAGAGGAGCAATAGTAAGAGCAATCGATAAAAAAGGCGACGTAAATGCCCCAAAAAATGTACGATTTAGCCCTTCGCTGCTAGGCCTTTTCCCCTCCTGTGCTAAGCCTTTTTTTGGCTGTTTGGGGTAGTGCACGCTTAGGCCCCTGTAACTTTTTGCCACATAAGGTATCCACTCCAATTTTGTGTCCTTTTCTTCCAACATCATTGGGATTCTAAAGGTACCCAGGGTTTGTAGATTCTCTTGGAGGGGTCCCAGAAATCAAGTAAAATAAAATAACATTTTAGTTTTTTTTCAGAAAAATGGGAAAAACGGGCTGCAAATGAAAGCCTCTGGGTTATTCCCTGCACATGTTATCAAAAAAGGGTTCATGGGGCTGAAATCACCATTTTCCCAGCTTTTAGGGAATGTCAGTCTTTTGTCAGAGAACCAACATTTTCCACACAGTTTTGGAATTTTTCTGGGACATTGCCTATTTTTGCTAGGTTTAGTGCTTTCAACCTACTTTCAGTTCATGGTAAAAATGAGTTGGAAAGCTATACATTTTAGAAAAGTAGACAACTTTCTGAATTCAGGAAAGGGTCATTTGTCTAAATCCATGAAGGTTTCTTTATATTGGAAAAATTGAAAATTAGTTGATAAAACCAGCTTTTGTGTCAACATTTTCACCTGTAACTTCTTGTAATTATGACAGCTCTTTGAAAGCAATCCACTGGAACTTCCTGGTTGTGGCGTTATACAGGACTTGTAGGCTCACCAAGAACCAGACGAACCCAGAGCCAAAAACTGAGCGGCAACTTGCAATGGTATTTTATTATGTACCAGGTATAGAGCAATTATTCTGGGAAAATTAATATACATGGAAAAATGGGTATGAAAGACACCTATGTATTTCTGAAATGGGTACAAATTATAGAATTTAGAAACAGCGCATATTTGCACATTTTCAAAATTGGGAATACTCATACTAGCATGAGAATTATTGGTCATTTTTCAGAATGTCTTCTTTTTTACACAATGTCTTTCATTTAGAAGGGAGAAATGCATAAAAACTCAATAGGTAATAACAATTGATTTGCAAATCTGAATTACCCTAATTCTCCTGATAAAAACGGTACCTCACTTGTGTGGGTCGGCCTTGTGCCTGTGACAGAAAACGGCGCAAAACGCAAAGCGGTCGCACCTTCAATTTCGCAGTGAAAAATGGCCCTTTTTTGGCAAAGTGCCTAGCTGTAGTTTTTTAACCCTAGCTCTGCCAGCACCTAGGGACACATAGCAAACCTATACATTTCTGAATTATAGACACACAGGGAAATCCAGGATGGGCTGACTTGACTGCCTCCCATCAGGTTCTGTTACCCAAAATCCCATGTAAACCTAAACAATTGACAAAAAAAAACAAATTTTCCACACATTTCTGTGGTGGAAAGTTCTGGAATCTTACTGGATACACAAATGTCCACCCATCCCGTCTTCCCCAAAGTCTTCTGAGAAAAATGGTACCTCACTTTTGTGGGTTGGCCTACTGCCTGCGACAGAAAACAGCACAAAATGGAACGTGGTCCCACCTCAATTTCTCAGTGAAAAATGACCCTTGTTTTGCAAAGTGCCTAGCTGTAGTTTTTTAACCTTAGCTCTGCCGAGACCTAAGGAAACCTAGCAAACCTATCATTTTTTAAAAACTAGACACCAAGGGGAATCCAGGATGGGGTGACTTGACTGCCTCCAATCAGGTTCTGTTACCCAAAAACCCTTGCAAACCTAAAACATTGACAAACAAACAAATTTTCCTCACATTTCTGTGGTTGAAAGTTCTGGAATCTGTGTGGATCTACAAATTTCCACACATCCCGCGTTCCCCAAAGTCTTCTGAGAAAAATGGTACCTCACTTTTGTGGGTTGGCCTACTGCCTGTGACAGAAAACAGCGCAAAATGGAACATGGTCCCACCTCAATTTCTCAGTGAAAAATGACGCTTGTTTTGCAAAGTGCCTAGCAGTAGTTTTTTAACCTTAGCTCTGCCGGCACCTAGGGAAACCTAGCAAACCTAGCCTTTTTTTAAAACTAGACACCAAGGGGAATCCAGGATGGGGTGACTTGACTGCCTCCCATCAGGTTCTGTTACCCAAAAACCCTTGCAAACCTTAAAAATTGTCAAAAAAAACATATTTTCTCCACATTTCTGTGGTGGAAAGTTCTGAAATCTGCGTGGATCCACAAATGTTTATCCTCCCAGCGTTCCCCTGAGTCTCCCGAGAAAAATGTTACCCTACTTGTGAGGGTCGGCCTAGTGCCTGCAACAGAAAACGGCGCAAAACGCAACGTGGTCACTCCTCAATTTCACACTGAAAAATTACCCTTTTTGGCAAAGTGCCTAGCTGTCGTTTTTGAGCCCTAACTCTGCCGGCACCTAGGGAAACCAGTAAACCTATACATTTTTGAAAACTAGACACCCACGGGAATCCAGGATGGGGTGACTTGACTCCCTCCCACCAGGTTCTGCTACCCAGAAACCCTTTCAAACCTAAACAATTGTAAAAAAACACATTTTCCCCACATTTCCGTGGTAGAAAGTTCTGGAATCTGCGTGGATCCACAAATTTCCACCCACCCCGCGTTCCCCAAAGACTTGTGAGAAAAATGGTACCTCACTTGTGTGGGTCGACTTAGTGGCGGCAACAGGAAACGGCGCAAAACACAACATGATCCCACCTCAATTTCGCAGTGAAAAATTGCCCTTTTTTTGCAAAGTGCCTAGCTGCAGTTTTTTTACCCTAGCTCTGCCGGCACCTAGGGAAACCTAGCAAACCTGTACATTTTCAAACACTAGACATGCAGGGGAATGCAGGATGGGGTGACTTGACTGCCTCCCACCAGGTTCTGTTACCCAGAAACCCTTGCAAAATTGTTAAAAAAACACATTTTCTCCACATTTCTGTGGTGGAAAGTTCTGGAATGTGCGTGGATCCACAAATTTCCACCCACCCCGCCTTCCCCGAAGTCTTGTGAGAAACATGGTACCTCACTTGTGTGGGTCGGTCTAGTGCCGGCAACAGGAAACAGCGCAAAACGCAATGTGGTCGCACCTCAATTTCGCAGTGAAAAATTGCCCTTTTTTTGCAAAGTGCCTAGCTGCAGCTTTTTAACCCTAGCTCTGCCGGCACCTAGGGAAACCTAGCAAACCTATACATTTTAGAAAACTAGATACCCAGGGGGTGACTTGACTGCCTTCCACCAGGTTCTGTTACCCAGAAACCCTTGCAAACCTAAACATTTTTCCAAAAAATCACATTTTCTCCACATTTCTATGGTGGAAAGTTCTGGAATATGCGTGGATCCACAAATTTTCACCCACCCCGCGTTGCCCAAAGTCTTCCGAGAAAAATTATACCTGACTTGTCTCGGTCGGCATAGTGCGTGCGACATGATACGGCGCAACACGCAACATTGATACACCTTAATTTTGCAGTGAAAAATGACCCTTTTTTTGCTAAGTGCCTGGCTGTAGTTTTTTAACCCTAGCTCTGCCGGCACCTAGGGAAACATAGCAAACCTATACATTTTTAAAATATAGACTCACAGGGAAATCCAGGATGGGCTGACTTGACTGCCTACCATCAGGTTCAGTTACCCAAAATCCCTTGCAAACATAAAAAATTTACAAAAAAAACACATTTTCCTCACATTTCTGTGGTGGAAAGTTCTGGAATCTGCGTGGATCCACAAATGTCCACCCACCCCGCATTCCCCAAAGTCTTCTGAGAAAAATGGTACCTCACTTTGTGGGTTGGCCTACTGCCTGCAACAGAAAACGGTGCAAAACACAACGTGGGCCCACCTCAATTCCGCAGTGAAAAATTACCCTTGTTTTGCAAAGTGCCTAGCTGTAGTTTTTGAACCTTAGCTCTGCTGGGACCTAGGGAAACCTAGCAAATCTATCCTTTTTTGAAAACTAGACACCAAGGGGAATCCAGGATGGGATGACTTGACTGCCTCCCACCAGGTTCTGTTACCCAAAAACCCTTGCAAACTTAAAACAGTGTCAAAAAAACATATTTTTTCTCCACATTTCTGTGGTGGAAAGTTCTGGAATCTGCGTGGACCCACACATTTCCACCCACCCTGCGTTCCCCAAAGTCTTCTGAGAAAAATGGTACCACACTTGTGTGGGTTGGCCTACTGCCTGCGACAGAAAACGGCGCAAAACGCAACTTGGTCGCACCTCAATTTCGCAGTGAAAAATTGCCCATTTTTAGGAAAGTGCCTAGCTGTAGTTTTTTAACCCTAGCTCTGCCGGCACCTAGGGAAACATAGCAAACCTACACATTTTTTAAATACAGACACACAGGGAAATCTAGGATGGGCTGACTTGACTGCCTCCAATCAGGTTCTGCTACCCAAAATCCCTTGCAAACCTAAAACATTGACAAAAAAACTAATTTTCCTCACATTTCTGTGGTTGAAAGTTCTGGAATCTGCGTGGTCCACAAATTTCCATGCATCCCGCGTTCCCCAAAGTCATCTGAGAAAAATGGTACCTCGCTTTTGTGGGTTGGCCTACTGCCTGCGACAGAAAACAGCGCAAAACGCAACGTGGTCCCACCTCAATTGTGCAGTGAAAAATGACCCTTGTTTTGCAAAGTGCCTAGCTGTAGTTGTTTAACCTTAGCTCTGCTGGCACCTAGGGAAACCTAGAACACCTATACATTTTTAAAAACTAGACACTGAGGGGAATCCAGGATGGGGTGACTTGACTGACTCCCACCAGGTTCTGCTACCCAAAACCCCTTGCATATCTAAAAAATTGTAAAAAAAAAACATCTTTTCTCCACATTTCTGTGGTGGAAAGTTCTGGAATCTGCGTGGATCCACAAATTTCCATCCACCCAGCGTTCCCCAAAGTCTTCCAAGAAAAAGGTACCTCCTTTTTGTGGGTTGGCCTACTGCTGGCGACAGAAAACGGCGCAAAACGCAACGCGGTCCCACCTCAATTTCGCAGTGAAAAATTACCCTTGTTTTGCAAAGTGCCTAGCTGTAGTTTTTTAACCTTAGCTCTGCTGTCACCGAGGGAAACCTAGCAAACCTATCCAATTTTGAAAACTAGTCACCGAGGGGAATCCAGGATGGGGTGACTTGACTGCCTCACACCAGGTTCTGTTACCCAAAAACCCTTGCAAACCTAAACAACTGTAAAAAAAACATATTTTCTCCACATTTCTGTGGTAGAAAATTCTGGAATCTGCGTAGATCCAAATATTTCCATCCACCCTGCGTTCCCCAAAGTCTTCCGAGACAAATGGTACCTCACTTTTGTGGGTTGGCCTACTGCTGGCGACAGAAAACGGCGCAAAACGCAACGTGGTCCCACCTCAATTTCGCAGTGAAAAATGACCCTTGTTTTGCAAAGTGCCTAGCTGTAGTTTTTAAACCTTAGCTCTGGTGGCACCTAGGGAAACCTAGCAAACCTATCCATTCTTGAAAACTAGACACCGAGGGGAATCCAGGATTGGGTGACTTGACTGCCTACCACCAGGTTCTGTTACCCAAAAACCCTTGCAAACCTAAAACATTGTAAAAAAACATATTTTCTTCACATTTCAGTGGTAGAAAGTTCTAGAATCTGCGTGGATCCATAAAATTCCATCCACCCAGGGTTCCCCAAAGTTTTCCAAGAAAAATGTTACCCCAATTCTGTGGCTCGGACTAGTGCCTGCAACAGGAAATGGCGCAAAACGCAACCTGGTCACACCTCAATTTCGCAGTGAAAAATGACCCTTTTTGGCAAAGTGCCTAGCTGTCGTTTTTGAGCCCTAGCTCTGCCCGCACCTAGGGAAACATAGCAAACCTATACATTTTTAAAATATAGACTCACAGGGAAATCCAGAATGGGCTGACTTGACTGCCTCCCATCAGGTTCAGTTACCCAAAATCCCTTGCAAACCTAAAAAATTGACAAAAAATAACAACTTTTCCTCACATTTCTGTAGTGGAAAGTTCTGGAATCTGCGTGGATCCACAAATTTCCACCCACCCCGCGTTCCCCAAAGTCTTCTGAGAAAAATGGTACCTCACTTTGTGGGTTGGCCTACTGCCTGCGACAGAAAACAGCGCAAAACGCAACGTGGTTCCACCTCAATTTCGCAGTGAAAAATAACCCTTGTTTTGCAAAGTGCCTAGCTGTACTTTTTTAACCTTAGCTCTGCCGGCACCTAGGGAAACCTTGCAAACCTATCCATTTTTGAAAAGTAGACACCAAGGGGAATCCAGGATGGGAAGACTTGACTGCCTCCCACCATGTTCTGTTACCCAAAAACCCTTACAAACCTGAAAAATTGTCAAAAAAACATATTCTCTCCACATTTCTGTGGTGGAAAGTTCTGGAATCTGCGTGGATCCACAAATTTCCATCCACCCAGCCTTTCCCAATGTCTTCCGAGAAAAATGTTACCCCACTTGTGTGGGTCCGCCTAGTGCCTGCAACAGGAAATGGCACAAAACGCAACGTGGTCACACCTCAATTTCGCACTGAAAAATTACCCTTTTTTTGCAAAGTGCCTAGCTGTCGTTTTTGAGCCCTAGCTCTGCCGGCACCTAGGGAAATCAGTAAACCTATACATTTTTCAAAACTAGACACCCACGGGAATCCAGGATGGGGTGACTTGACTCTCTCCCACCAGGTTCTGTAACCCAGAATCCCTTTCAAACCTAAACAACTGACAAAAAAAACACATTTTCCCCACATTTCCGTGGTAGAAAGTTCTGGAATCTGCGTGGATCCACAAATTTCCACCCACCCTGCGTTCCCCAAAGTCTTGTGAGAAAAATGGTACCTCACTTGTGTGGGTCGACCTAGTGGCGGCAACAGGAAACGGCGCAAAACGCAACATGGTCCCACCTCAATTTCGCAGTGAAAAATTGCCCTTTTTTTGCAAAGTGCCTAGCTGCAGTTTTTTAACCCTAGCTCTGCAGGCACCTAGGGAAATGTTAGAAATGGGATCCCTGGCTGACATTCAGAGGTGCAGGGAAGGAAAACACATGATGTATCAACAACACATTCAGCGGTGTAAGGAACACATGACGCATCAACACACGTTCAGCGGTGTAAGGAACAAGGCACATGATGCATCTACAAAACATTCAGAGGTGCAGCAAAGAACACTTCGCATAATTCACATTAGCATAGAACTTACATCAAAGTCCAGGGTCCAGGTTGCGCCACTGCGCCAAAACCTAAACGTAGCAGCTGCCCACAAAGTGCTGGGTAGCTGGGGATGATGGGGAAAACACGATGTGGGAGCCTCACAGGCTCTGAGGAAATGACTGTCCCCTTTTTGGAGCCTCTCCAGGCTCTCAACAAAAAGATGTAGCCTCACTGGGCGGTGCGGTCCCTCACAGGGGACCCGGGAACACTGGGGGTGCCCTGAGCCTCTCTAGGCTGTAGGCACAATTGCGGCATCGTTGGAGTCCCCCTCCTGGGGACTCAGAGAACAAAGGAATGCCCCCTTGAGCCTCATGGGCTCTCAGTAAATCAGAATGCCCCTTTGAGCCTTTCCGGGCTCACAATGAAGCAATGCAGCCCCTTCTACATTGGAGTCCCTCTCGGGGGACTCAAGGACAACTGGGGAGCCTCTCGGGCTCAAGAGAACAAAGGAGCCGCTTGGGGCTCAGCATCTGGGAGCCTCTCGGGGCTCCGGGCAACAGCGGGGGAGCCTCGCAGGGCTCAGCATCTCATAGCCTCTCGGGGCTCACTAGCAAGGTGGGGGGGTAGGCGGAGTCCCTCTCGGGGGACTCAGCATTGCTGGAGGCCACACGGGCCTCGGGACACACAGGGTCTCGCTATGGAGGGGAGGGGCGGGCACCGGCAATGTGCCCCGACGCCCCTCCTCTCCCTTTAGCACGCACTCACCTGGTCTCTGGTGCTCGGCGGCGCTCTGCTTCCTCGCTCCGTCTCCTTCACGGCGGGCGGGGCTCTCTCTCTGCCGGACTTCCCTACACTGCGGGGGCGCCTCGCAACACAGGGGCTACACTTTGCTGGCTGCCCCGGGGCTCTCTCCACCTCATGGGGGCCCCTGGCAGCCATCACTCGGCTTCTCCCTCCTGAGGTCGGCAGCGGCGGGCGGGACTTCCGGCCGGCCGTGCTGCCATTGGCCGGCCGGCCAAAGCACTTCCGGGTCGCCGCGGGCAGCGCGGCGGCTCGTTTCAGCCTAAGCCTACCTCATTAATTCCAGATCCCTGAAGCGGCATCATGCCGACATTGCCGACCTGGTGTTGGACAATGTGGAGAAGTGTGGCTCAATGGTTGGAGCGGCAGACCCTGATGCAGAGGTTAGGCCCGGGACCAGGGATCAATTCCCCGCCTCAGCGGGTCTTGGGCTCAAAATTCCACAGAACTGATATTTCTCGCCTCGGTGCCTATTCCAATCATTGAGTCCCACTCTGCATTTCTGGGCAATAGCTTGCTTAACACCTTGGCTGCTAGGGAGATTTTTCTCCTGTGCTGCATTTGCTGGATCCCCATTGTGCATGACGAGCTCAGCTCGTCATAAGCACACGACCAGTGTACTGCATGACGAGCTGAGGGGTTAATCTCCACAATGGCCCCCACAACGCTAAGGATGCCTGGCCTCCACCTTGGGGGTGCCCAGGAGTTGATGCCTCACAGGGAAAGCCAGGATTGGTTCCACAGCGGTATTCGTACAAGCGCCTTGAGACCCTTGCGGGTGAGTAGTGCGCTATACAAGTATCAATTTACTTTACATTACATTTACAATGATCTTGATCTATTGTTCATCACGGAGACTTGGCTTGATGAGTTCTCTAATCCCATTGTTACTCTTGTCACCCCCTCGGGTTATAAAATCCATTGGACTGACCGCCCAGTGGGGAGAGGGTGTGGGGTTGCTATTATATATAGAGAACGCTGGGCTCTCCAATGTGAGTCCTCCACCATATGGGGAGGCTGTGAGGCTATGGATTTCAATCCCCAACTGTCACCCCACTTCACATAGGGGGGCTCATTACTTTACCGTCCACTGGGCCCAGTGGGCGCCTTTTTGGATGTCTGCGGAGATGCTCTAGCTGATAGAGTATTAAGGTTTTCCAACTACCTTCTCTTGGGGGATTGCAATTTACATCTTGACTCCTTGGAGTCTGCTGATTCTGCGGCCTGTCCCTGCTCTCGCAATGGGTGACAGATCCGACTAACGCGGCGGCTCGTTTCAGGCAGGCAGGCGGGGACTCAATATCCAAGGAGTGGGCTCCCTCGTGATAATTACAAATATCGCGGCAAGGTCCCTGGCAGGGTAGGCACCTGCCAGAGGGCAAATTAATAAAAAATAAGCGAGGTGGGCACTCGCTCGGGGCGGACAACACCAGGTGGGCACCGGCTGCGGACATAAAGCGCTCCTCGGCGCTAGGGGAAAACAAAGCGCTCCAAAGCGCTAGAAGGGCAATAATCCAGCGCTCCCAGCGCTCTCTGAGAGAAGGAAGCGCTTCCAGGCGCTAGCCAAATAAAGCGCTCCTTGCGCTAGCAGAATATCCGTAACGCACTTCCAGGCGCTAGGGCAACAGCCAACAATCAAGTCCTGGTAGAGTCCAGGACAGCAGAAGTCCAGGGGTTGGGCAGGGCTCAGGGAGGCAAGCCATCCCTGAGCCCAAGCAGCAGCACGCCCCTAGCAGATTCAAGCAGCAAACAAGAACATTTTCATGGGGTCACAGCCCCTCTTTTAAACACCTTTTCCCTTTGTCTTTAGGTGCAGGGTGGGGGGAGAACCAGTCGCAGCTGGTTTTGGAGTACCCTTGATGGCTCAACCACCCCTTTCATTCACCAGGCAGGCTAGGGTCATCAGTCGCACCACAGGGGGCGGAGCCAGCATTGTGTGGGGGAAACCCAGCCTCATTCAGGACACAGGCGCAGCCCCTCCCTCACATCAACATGCTAATCTCTCCATTCACCACCGGGGCAGACCCACACAGACTTCCTGGAGCCTGGCATCCCAGCCAGCTCCAGACAATCACACGCCAGGCATATTTTACACTAATATGCCAACTCCTAGAAGTGGTGCTTCCGTACAAGACACATACATGCCGCAGTGCCGCACATACCATTGCGCAGCATTCACTCTCACGAGTTTGCACATACCAAACTTGACCATGCACGCCTCACGCATCAGGAACTACCAGGGACTCAGACATTCCCCATGCATTCCTATGGGAGAGCAGGCCAATCTCACACACGCACTCAGGGAGAGCACGCACTTTACACTGCGCCACAGTGTCAAAGTGCGCAAAGACCAGAAATCACTAGGCAAAAAGTTCAGGGGTGAACCTGCCAGAAGGGCCAAGTCCAACAGGAAACCTAGAAAACCTATACATTTTCAAAAACTAGACACCCAGGGGAATGCAGGATGGGGTGACTTGACTGCCTCCCACCAGGTTCTGTTACCCAGAAACCCTTGCAACTTTAAAAAATTGTTACAAAAACACATTTTCTCCACATTTCTGTGGTGGAAAGTTCTGGAATTTGCGTGTATCCACAAATTTCCACCCACCCCGCGTTCCCCAAAGTCTTGTGAGAAACATGGTACCTCACTTGTGTGGGTCGGTCTAGTGCCGGCAACAGGAAACAGCGCAAAACGCAACGTGGTCGCACCTCAATTTCACAGTGAAAAATTGCCCTGGTTTTGCAAAGTGCCTAGCTGTAGTTTTTGAACCTTAGCTCTGCCGGCACCTAGGGAAACCTAGCAAATCTATCCTTTTTTGAAAACTAGACACCAAGGGGAATCCAGGATGGGATGACTTGACTGCCTCCCACCAGGTTCTGTTACCCAAAAAACCCTTGAAAACCTAGAAAATTGTCAAAAAAACACATTTTCTCCACATTTCTGTGGTGGAAAGTTCTTGAATCTGCGTGGATCCACGAATTTCCACCCACCCCGCGTTTCCCAAAGTCATGTGAGAAACATGGTATCTCACTTGTGTGGGTCGGTCTAGTGCGGCAACAGGAAACGGCACAAAACGCAACGTGGTCGCACCTCAATTTCGCAGTGAAAAATGGCCCTTTTTTAGCAAAGTGCCTAGCTGCAGTTTTTTAATCCTAGCTCTGCCGGCTCCTAGAGAAACCTAGCAAGCCTATACATTTTAGAAAGCTAGACACCCAGGAGAACGCAGGATGGGTGACTTGACTGCCTCCCACCAGGTTCTGTTACCCAGAAACCCTTGCAATTTTCTACATTTCTGTGGTGGAAAGTTCTGGAATCTGCGTGGATCCACACATTTTCACCGACCCCGCGTTCCCCAAAGTCTTCAGAGAAAAATTATGCCTCACTTGTCTCGGTCGGCATAGTGCCCGCAACATGATACGGCGCAAAACGCAACATGGATACACCTCAATTTCGCAGTAAAAAATTACCCTTTTCGGCTAAGTGCCTAGCTGTAGTTTTTGAACCATAGCTCTGCCAGCACCTGGAGAAACCTAGCAAACCTATACATTTTTGAAAACTAGACTCCCAGGGGAATCTAGGATGAGGTGACTTGACTGCCTACCACCACGTTCTGTTACCCAGAATCCCTTGTAAACCTAAAAATTGTCAACAAAATCACATTTTCCCCACATTTCCGTGGTGGAAAGTTCTGGAATCTGCGTGGATCCACACATTTCTACACACCCCACATTCCCCAAAGTGTTCCGAGAACAATGGTTCCTCAGTTGTGTGGGTCAGCCTAGTGCCCGCAACAGGAAACAGTGCAAAACGCAACATGGTCACACCTCAATTTCGCTGTGAAAAAGACCCTTTTTTGGCAAAGTGCCTAGAAGTAGTTTATGAACCGTATCTCGGCCGGCACCTAGGGAAACCTAGCAAACCTATACATTTCAGAAAACTAGGCACCCATGGAATCCAGGATGGGGTGACTTGACTGCCTCCCTCCAGGTTCTGTTACCCAGAATCCATTGCAAACCTAAAACATATTAAAAAAAACACATTTTCCCAACATTTCTGTGGTGGAAAGTCCTGTAATCTGCGTGGATTCACAAATTACCTCCCACCCAGCGTTCCCCCAGGTCTCCTGATAAAATGGTACCTCACTTGCGTGGGTAGGTCAAGGACCCATGACAGGCAAGGGCCCAAAACCTATTGAGGTGACATCAAAATTACCTATCACAAACTAACCTGGTTTTGCAAGGGGGGTCCCATGAGTTTTTGGGGGCTCGGCAGCCATCTAGGGAAACCTACCTAACCCACACATTTTTAGAAACTAGATACCCAGGGGAGTCCAGCGAGGTATGGCTTGCATGGCCCCCCATCATTCTCCTACCCAGAATCTACTGCAAACCTCAAATTTCGCCCAAAAATCATTTTTTCTCACATTTCTGTGTTGTAAAGTTCTGGAATTTGCGTGAATCCACAAATTTCCTCCCACCCAGCATTCTATCAGGTCTCCCGATAAAAATGGACCTCACTTGTGTGGGTAGGCATAGTGGCTGAAACAGAAAATGGCCCAAATCGTACTGTAGAGACTTCAAATTTACCTATAGCAAAACTACCTGTTTTTGGGGTGGCACCTAAGATTTTGGCCCCGGGCTCGACGGCATTCTTGGGAAAGTACCAAACACAAACATTTTTGAAAACTAGCACCCGGGGAAGTCCAATGAGGTGTGGCTTGCATGGATCCCCCAAAGTTTTCCTACCTAGAATGCCATGCAAACCTCAAATTTAGCTTAGAAAAACACATTTTCCACATAGTTGTGTGTGGAATCACCGTGCCGTCACAAATTTCCAAACCCACAACGTTCCCCTTAGTGTCCTGAGTAAAATGATACCTCACTTTTGTGGGTGTCCAAAGCAGAACTGGCTAAAAATGTATTTTTTTTTAATGCAGCGCTTAGAATTCTCGGTGCTATACTCTAAATCCCTATGTTTTGGGCCGGCACGGTGATCTCACGCAAAAATGTACGGAAAAAGTGGGGTGTTTCTTGCTAATTTTGAGGTTTGCAGGGATTTCTGGGTAGGAAACCGTTAGGGGACCCACGCATGCCATACCTCGCTGGACTCCCCCGGGTGTCTACTTTTCAGAACTGTTTGGGTTTGGGTTTGGTAGTTTCCCAAGATGGCCGCCGAGCCCGGGAACAAAAACCCAGGTGACCCCCCATGCAAAACCAGGTTGTTTTGTGAAAGGTCATTTTGATGTTGCCTCAATAGGGTTTGGGCCCTTGGATGTTGCGTGTACTTGACCCACCCACGTGAGTGAGTTATCATTTTTATCGGGAGACCTGGGGGAACGCTGGGTGGGATGAAATTTGTGGATCCATGTAGATTCCAGAACTTTCCCACACAGAAATTTGAGAAAAAAGTGATTTTTTCAGCTAAATTTGAGTTTGCAGGGGATTCTGGGTAGGAAAATGTTAGGGGACCCACCCAAGCCATACCTCGCTGGACGCCCCCGGATGTCTAGGAAATGTGTGGGTTTGGTAGGTTTCCCTAGATGGCCGCCAAGCCCGGGGCCAAAAACTCTTGGGACCCCCTTGCAAAACCAGGTTGTTTTGTGTTAGGTAATTTTGATGTCGCCTCAATAGGTTTTTGGCCCTTGCCTGTCGCGGGCACTAGGCCTACCCACACAAGTGAGGTAACATTTTTCTCTGAAGGCTTTGGGAAACATGGGGTGGGTGGAATTTTGTGGATACACGCAGATTCCAGAACTTTCTAACACCAAAATGTGAGGAATATTTGTTTCTTTGGCAAATTCTTTAGGTTTGCAAGGGATTCTGGGTGACAGAACCTGGTGAGAGCCAGTCAAGTCACCCCATTCTGGATCACTCTGTGTGTCTAGTTTTCAAAAATTTACAAGTTTGCTAGGTTTCCCTATGTGCCGGCTGCGCTAGGGACCAAAATCCACAGGTAGGCATATTGCTAAAAACAAATCTGTGTCTTGTTGCATTTCTGCCGTCCTTGGGGGGGATTTCGGGGGTTTAGGTTTGCAAGGGATTCTGGGTGACAGAACCTGGTGAGAGCCAGTCAAGCCACCCCATTCTGGATCATTCTGTGTGTCTAGTTTTAAAAAATGTACAAGTTTGCTAGGTTTCCCTATGTGCCGGCTGC
Source organism: Lissotriton vulgaris (assembly GCF_964263255.1). Taxonomy (NCBI): domain Eukaryota; kingdom Metazoa; phylum Chordata; class Amphibia; order Caudata; family Salamandridae; genus Lissotriton; species Lissotriton vulgaris. Next base: position 1,538,326,667 of record NC_141695.1, read on the forward strand.
GCTAGGGCCCAAAATCCACAGGTAGGCATATTGCTAAAAACAAATCTGTGTCTTGTTGCATTTCTGCCGTCCTTGGGGGGGATTTCGGGGGTTGGGTTGCCCCGATATTCCCCCAAGGGGGGGCAGAAATACTGTCGCTTTTTTTGTTGGGTTGTGGGGGTATTGGTATGCCCATTCTAGGCAGCCCCCACCCCCACACATAAAAAAGCCAGCGTAATTGTTAGTGTCAAATGGGCTTTTTGCCCCCCAGGGGGCAGAAAGCCTACTAGATGGCAGGGATTTTTTGAGCAAATTTTAATTAGGGTGGGGTCTGCCCAAAATGGGCATGCCAATGCCCCCACCCTAATAAAACTTTGCCCAAAAAAATCCCTGGTGTCTGGTGGGCTTTTTGCCCCCCCAGGGGATGGCAGATCGGGGGCTACTGCCCCATCTGCCCCCAGGGGGGCAGGAAGGTTGTAATTTATGCGGGGGATGGGGTGGGGGCATGGGCAAGCCCACCCAAATTCAAATTTGCCCCAAATAAAATCCCTGGTGTCTAGTGGGCTTTTTTGCCCCCCCCCCGGCGGGGCAGATTGGGGGATAATGCCCCATCTGCTCCCCAGGTGGGGCAGAAAGTCCACTAGATGCCAGGGAGTTTTTTGTGCACATTTTAATTAGGGTGGGGTCTGCACGAAATGGGCATGCTAATGCCACACCCTAATAAAAATTTGCCCAAACAAAATTCCTGGTGTCTAGTGAGCTTTTTGCCCCCCGGGGGGAAGATTGGGGGCTACTGCCCCACCTGCCCCCCCAGGGGAGGCAGGAAGGCTATAATTGTTGCAGGGGAGGGGGTGGGGGCATGGGCATGCCCATTTTGGGCAGCCCCACCCTATTTCAAATTTGCCCCAAGAAAATTCCTTACATCTAGTGGGCTTTTTGCCCCCCCGGCGGGCAGATTGGGGGGTAATGCCCCCATCTGGCCCCCAAGGGTGGTCAGAAAGTCCACTAGACCCCAGGGAGTTTTTTGGGCAAATTTTAATTAGGGTTGGGTCTGCCCAAAACAGGCATGCAAATGCCCCCACCCTAATAAAAATTTGCCAAAAACAATCCCTGGTGTCTAGTGGGCTTTTTGCCTCCACGGGGGCAGATTGGGGCTACTGCCCCATCTGCCCCCCAGGGGGGCAGGAAGGCTGTAATTGTTGCGGGGGAAGGGGTGGGGGCATGGGCATGCTCATTTTTTGGCAGTCCCACCCTATGTCAGATTTGCCCCCCCAAAAAAAACCTCGCGTCTACTGGGCTTTTACCGCCCCTGCGGGGAATGTTCACTAGACACCAGGGAAGTTTTTGTGCAAATTTTAATTAGGGTGGGGTCTGCCCAAAACGGGCATGCCAATGCCCCCACCTTAATAAAAATTTGCCTAAAAAAATCCCAGGCAGGAAGACTGTAATTGCTGAGGGGGCATGCCCCACCCTATCTCAGCCCCACCCTATTTCAATTTTGCCCCCAAAAAATCCCTGGCGTCTAGTGGGCTTTTTGCCCCCCTCCGGCAGGGCAGATAGGGGGGTAATGCCCCCCTCTGCCCCCAGGGGAGTCAGAAAGTCCACTAGACACCAGGGAGTTTTTTTGGGCAAATTTTTATTAGGGTGGGGTCTGCCCAAAACGGGCATACCAATGCCCCCCCCTTTAAAAATGTGCCCAAAAAAATCCCTGGTGTCTAGTGGGCTTTTTGCCTCCCCCGGATGTACAGGAAATCTAACCTAGGCTTCTATTGGAACTCTATAACGCATATTAGCAAGCCCATTTTCGCCATTTTAGAGGCAGTTTCCTGTCGCTGAAACGGCGATCATTTTAACGAGGTTCTTGCTAATATGCCCCTATGTTCAATAAACCAAAAGTCGCCCCCTCCTGGAAAATCTTTGCTTTCATGGAAATATAATGTCCGGGTATGTAGACGTGGATTTAAGAATATTAAAAATGTAAAATATACTTACCGTCAAAATATGGTGGTTCTCGCTATTCTACAGTTAATGTAGGTATTCTACATCTGATAGTGAAACTGGTACTAGTTAATGAGACTTGAGAGGATTTATGTTTAAGATTTAGTATGGTAGTGAGGACAACATTGATTAGAAACAGGGAACTTGGCCCAAAGTTTGACATGTGCACGAGCAATTTCACAACCTTCTATGGTTTAAAATTCCTAACATACATTCCAGACGTATGTGTTGAACCTTGTGGCAGTCACATATTTCTAAGCACAAACCTCAAAATCTTGAGTCACTTATTTCCAGTCTGCGACTATACGGAGGCATTTCCATACGAGCTATTGGACATATTGTACATATTGTACACTAGCGAATGCAGAAACATTAGTGTATTTGTACAAGAGAAAGTATTTTTTATCATTAATATTTTTCATATGAATATGTTTTATTCACTTCATATTTTTTATTTTCTTCACCACCACAATTTCTGGTTTACTCTCCTCTCCTTGGCAGGAGTACATTTCTAACCATTTTGAAGCTGGAAATTTCCAAACGAGCTATTGTACATATTGTACATATTGTACACTAGCCAATGCAGAAACTCTATTGTATTTGTACAAGAGAAAATATTTTTTATCATGAATATTTTTCATATGAATATTTTTTATTCACTTCATATTTTTTATTTTCTTCACCACCACAATTTCTGATTTACTCTCCTCTCCTTGGCAGGAGTGCATTTCTAACCATTTTGAAGCTGGAAGTGGGTGGAAGAGATGTTCATAAATACCCACAAACCAAGAGTTTGTGTTGAAGGAATTCACATCCAGAAAAGCACACTCCCTGTCTGTGGTATTGGATTTATTCTCACACAGTATTAAAATTTGGTGGGGAATAATCACATGTGAGTATATTCATTTAAAAGAGCAAGTCCTCCTTATTGGGAATTACTTGCACTCCCACATTGAACTATTTGTCATGTATGTTGGACTTACATTCATGAACGGATTATTAAATTGGGCCTCTTCTACTATATACACTGACATACGACAGTGGTGATTAAGTCTGTTTTTGATAATTATTGACAGTTGGTAGATCCCTTCAGCTCAAAAATTTGAAAAGGATACTGAAGTTATGTGTGGACTTGGGGATTGAAAATAAATTTGGATATTCTTGAATGGATATCATACAGAAATAGGAGCCAATTGAAGAAATTTGCCTAGATATGGTGGATGCTATTGTCCTATTACTTACAGTTAATCTTCATTACTCCTGGTCCCGTTGTCCTGGTCCCATTCCTTAATTAATTGGAGATGATCATCTCTGCGACAGAAAGAAATAACAGGAGCATGCTGGGATACCCAACCCACTCCCTCCCACTGGGAGTACATAAGCCTCTACCCCCAGCTATATATCAACTAGTATCTAAGATTATTAGTGCTCTTCTAAACCAGGTCTTAGAAACTGGACTATATCCCAGTGCCTGTAAGAAAGCTTGTATCAGGCCAATCCTAAAAAAAACAGCTCTTGATCCTATGGAGACAAATAACTACCGGCTGATTTCTAGGCTGCCAATGACAGCAACAATTTTAGAAAAAGCAATGAATAAGGAGTTAATACAATACCTAAAAGAGATCAATCTTCTGGACCCGACACATCATGGTTTTAAGCCCTGTCATTCCACTGAGACAGCCCTGATACTAGCTACTGAGGTGATCCGGAAGATATCAGCAGCATTTGATACTGTGAACCACACGGTATTGGTGCAGAGGCTGGGGGATGTGGGAATAGGGGATACCGCTCTGACCCTCCTCTCCTCTTTCCTAGAAGACAGGGAGCAGAACATTCACTGGGAGAATCTACAGTCTGAGACTTTCCACCTCCCATGTGGTGTCCCGCAGGGATCTGCCTTGTCACCAACCCTTTTTAACATATATGTATCCCCGTTGGCTAAGCTTATCAGGAAACACAACTTTTCCTTGATCATATATGCCGTAACTCACAGCTCACGATATCGGTATCTAAACAACCAGAGATTGTTGCCAGCAGTTTACATGACTGTCTGAAAGATATCATGATCTGGATGAGCCAGATTGTCTGAAGATAAATACTGACAAAACAGAGGTCCTAGATTTTGGCAAGGGACCCTCCTTATGGAACACCTGGCGGCCATCAGAGGAGGGAGATTGCCCGCGCCCCATCACCAAAGTTAGGAATTTGGATTTTCTCGGCCCAAGTTAACCATCTGACCTCCTCCTGCTGTTTCCTTCTGAAAAAAGTTTAGGAAACCTCTTTCTATTCATTCCATATGAACTTCAAAAGACTGTTGGAGTGGCACTCTTTCTTTCTAAGTTAGATTACTGCAAAGCACTCTTTGTAGGATGTCAGGATTCCCCGGCCGCTGGTAAATCACTGCCTGCAGCTCGAATCTGTACAGAGCATGAAAAACTACAATTCCCATGATTCCTAGCGCGGCGTGTAGGAATGACGATATGCGACCAGGAAATGGGATATCACGGCGCTAGTGGAGAGACGCCTTGCCGATTATTCCTTCCTGGCGAGCAAGAAGGATTGCTCGTGTGACTTGCTCTTCGTTGGTGCTGTCTTTGGTGGGCTGAGGTAGGCTCACACCGGATTGTACTTTGGACCCGTTGGAATACTAGGTGGGGCTTAGGAAGCGCCCGTATCGGTAGCTGGTATTCCGATTCTTGGAACTCCGTTTTTCACCGCCTTGTGGATTACTTGGGAGGGGCTTAGGAAGCGCCCACATCGCGTTTGGCGAGCTACGTATTCAGGTTTCCCCGATCAGGGGGGTGCTTGTATTGTACTGACTTATAAAACTACTGTTTCCGTTCTCTTCAACTTTGTTGGGTTCTATTCCCGGTCGGATACTGAGGCTAAGTGTCCTTGTACTTGTGGAGAAGTGTGGTTCCTGCTTTTCCTTGCAGAGACTGATCTGCATGGGAGTTGAGTTCTTTACAAATATTGATTTATGCTGGGCTGTTTTCTTTTTGTTCTTTGTTCTCTGAAAAGTACCCTACAGACTCCCATTCTAGGTGGTTGAGAAAACGCATAGGGTGCTAGGTGCACTTGCCTGTACTATATTTAACTCCACATCGGAGGGGATGTTGTTTTCTTTTCACTGGACTGAGTGATAGGTGATGTGAATTCTCATTGGCCTTCAGGTCCTCTTCCATTCTCAGTAGGGTAGGTGTTTAATGTTCTTCCTCATATAACTGTGCTTTTGAACCCTATCCATAGAGGCGGGCAGAAAGGGGCATATTTATGGTCTTCTTTGTGTATTTAAGCAGGAAAGCCTGGGAATTGAGAAGACGCCTGTTCTGTCACTCTTCGTTCCATCATACCTGTATGATATTTCAGGTGGGTGAAAAGCATAACATATTAGGTAGAGAGAATTTAGGTCTAGAGTGACTCTTCCATTTATCCCATGCTTTATATATTTACAGGTTTCCAGCTCCAGTCGCCCAGCTGTTCCCCTCCGGACTTCCCTATTTTTTCCCCCGCTTGATCTCCTTAATAGTCTGTGTTACTGATAGCCAGACTTGGGATGATCTAGAGGTGGGCCCCTTTTATAGCATCAATCCAATCCTGAGGAGCAACGACGACAGGCCTGACAGAATAATCGGCCCACGAGTTCTTCTCCTCCTGGTTGTGTTGATTAAAGGGATGGCCACCTTAGACGATGTCCTGGCAGCGCTAAGTTTAGTGCAAACGGAATTAGCCACCTCTCGTCAAGAGACCGCCGCACTGCAGGCTCGGTTTGATGCCGCACAGCGTAACCCTTTCAATGCAGGGGCCCCTGCCCCTCAACCTGCCTCAGTAGTGGTAGAAATGCCTTCCCCTGTTCCATTGGCCCCCCTGAACGATTTTTGGGAGATAGAAAAAAGGTGCAAGTATTCATGACCCAGGTATTGTTACACTTCACTTGTAAACCTAAATGTTTCTTAACCAACCAAGCCAGGGTTTCTTTTCTGATTTCCTACCTGGGTGGAGAAGCAGCTCAGTGGGCGGTCCCCATAGTTAAAAGTAATGACGCTATTCTTTATGATTGGGATCTGTTTAGAACAGAGTTCGAAAAGACCTTTGACAGGAGGGCTGAAACTTTTTCCGCTGATAAGGAATTACTTGTTCTAAAACAGGGCTCTTCCGACTTAGTCACGTACCTGAACCATTTTAGGAGGTTGACAGCAGAAACTGATTGGCCTGAGGCAAAGCAAATGGTTCTGTTCTACCAGGGACTCACAGAAAACCTAAAAGATGTCATCGCTCAGGTTGAACCCCAACCTACGACATGTGCTGCCTTTATTGATTTGGCCTTACGTTTGGACCACAGATTACGTGAAAGAAAAGGAGAACAAGGAAGAAAGGACAGACCACTACTTTTGGGTGAGAAACCGGCCACTGGGGAGAAGCATGAAGGAAAGACAGAACCGATGGAAATCGGAGTGGTACGGGCATCCCTAACCCCGAGTGAAAGAGAACATCGCCGTAAATTCGGGCTCTGCCTTTATTGTGGAAAGAAAGGACACTTCTTAAGGGAATGCCCCGTGAAACCTAAGGGTGGTCGCTACCGTTCAGGGCAGGTAGCAGTGTCCACAGTAGAAAAGGGGTCGGAAAACTCCAACGCTTGAGTTTACCAGAAGGGAGAAACTCGAGCGCTCACTTCATCCCTTCAGTGACAGAAGAGGACTACGTGGGAAACCACCTATTCTTTCTGGACATGGAGTTGTGGATTGACCACACCCCCAAGAACATCAGAGCTATGATAGACTCAGGAGCCACAGGCTGTTTTATGGATCTAGCGGAAGCACGGCGTTTGGGGGTGATTCCTGTCACCAAATCTGTTCCTGAGGCTGTCTTTGCTGTGGACGGACATGAACTGGAATCTGGCCCTATCAACCAACATACGCCTGAATACGAGATGTGGTATGGGGAATATCATACAGAAAGTATATCATTCAACCTCATTCATGCCCCTACATACGGGGTGATATTGGGACTCCCATGGTTGAAAAAACATGAGCCCACCATCAGTTGGACGGATCAGTCTTTGACTTTCCGCTCCGCTTATTGTCAAGAACACTGCCTTCGAGAGGAATCGCGACCTTCCATGGCTCTGGCAGCTACTCATCACATTTCCACGGCCGCTGAGAAAGATGTAGCACTACCTCGTTGTTACCAAGAATATGAAGAGGTGTTCAGTAAAACAAAGGCCGAAGTGCTCCCTCCGCATCGTGAATACGACTGCCGTATCGATTTGACGCCGGGGTCTGTGATTCCCTGTGGCAGGATCTATGCTCTATCACAACCAGAAACTGAACATCTCCGGGAATACTTGGATGACCTCCTTAAGTTGGGAATCATTCGACCCTCCAGATCTCCAGCGGCTTCCCCGCTTTTTTTTATCCCTAAAGCAAATGGGGAGTTACAATGCTGCATTGATTACAGGGCATTAAATGCCATAATGATAAAGAATCAGTACCCGCTCCCTTTGATACCAGTGTTATTGGAGCAAGTGAGATCCGCCACCATCTACACCAAATTGGACCTTAGAGGGGCCTATCATTTAGTGAGAATGCGAAGTGGCGATAAGTGGAAGACCGCTTTTAAAACACGGTACGGGCTCTTTGAGTACCTGGTGATGCCCTTTGGGCTCTGTAATGCCCCAGCCTCTTTTCAATTTTTTTTGAATGAGGTGTTAAGAGACTTTTTAGACATCTTCGTGGTCGTCTACATAGATGACATCCTGATCTATTCCAACGGGGAACTAGAACATCAAAGACATGTATGTCAAGTCCTTCCCGCCTTACACCAGAACCATCTGTACTGCAAATTAACGAAGTGTGAGTTCCATGTTACCACTGTTGAATTCTTAGGAGTTATGCTCACTCCTTCAGGTCAAGTGATGGCGGAACGAAAAATACGTGCAATAGTGGAGTGGCCGAGACCACACAACATCAAAGACATTCAACGACTCCTTGGTTTTGCAAACTTCTATAGGAGGTTCATCGCACACTTCTCTGACATGGTAACTCCACTTACTAAGCTAACCAGGAAGAACACTCCCTTTGTGTGGGGTTTAGCAGAACAGACCGCTTTTGAACGATTGAAAACCGCATTCACTACTGCACCGGTACTAACCCATGCCGATCCTAAACTCCCTTTTGTAGTGGAAGCGGATGCTTCAGAACTGGCGGTCGGAGCGGTGCTCTCCCAAAGGAATGAGAGTACAGGTTATCTCCATCCCATTGCTTTCATGTCTCGCAAATTGAACATTGCGGAGCGCAAATACACCATTGCGGAAAAAGAACTTCTAGCAATCAAGGATGCCTTCACAGAATGGAGGCATTGGTTGATGGGAGCCTCTCAGCAAATCACGGTGTACACTGACCATCGTAACCTACAGTTTATGCGAGCGGCTCGTCACCTTACTCCTAGACAACTACGCTGGATGCTGTTTTTTGCCGAATTTCATTTCATGGTTACATTTCGTCCAGGTTGTGACAACCGGAAGGCAGATGCTCTCTCGCGTCAAGAAAATAGCCCAGCGATAACTGTTAACCCGGAGAAAAGCATCATTGATCCCAAGAAAGTGGTGGGATTGATACACACGGAGGAGTTTCTTCACAAGGTCAAGAGAGGTATACAAACCTTTGTTTGGAAAACATGGATCCGCCTACATCCAGAGTGGAAAATTCGACAAGGGTTGCCAAGAAAAGGCACACAGCTGCTCCTTCCTACGCTAGCTTTAAGGCAACAGGCTTTTCAATGGTGTCACGATCTGCCGTGTGCAGGACACACAGGAGGAAAGAAAACATTGGAGAAGATGCTACGCACGTACTGGTGGCCTACTATCCGTCCTGATGTATTTGCATGGGTACAGCGATGTGCCACTTGTTCTCAGGCCAAGAGTGATCATCGTCCTACGCAGGGACTTCTGCAGAGTATGCCAACTCCTGTGAGTCCTTGGGAGAGCTTTGAGCTTTTCTGAGGACTTTGTAGTTGGTCTCCCTAAAGATCAGGGGATGACAGCTATAGTGGTAAGTGTGGACTACTTGACTAAAATGGGTCACTTCATTGCTTGTAAAGGGGTCCCAACTGCCAGCCAGCTTGCCCATTTGTTGCTCCTTCATGTAGTCCGGTTACATGGACTACCAAAGGTTATTGTTTCAGACAGGGGAGCCCAGTTCACCGCTAAGTTTTGGAAGGTTTGGTGTGACAGGTTAGGCATTGCTTCTTCCTTGTCCACCAGCTTTCATCCCCAAACAGACGGTCAGACCGAAAGGCTAAATCAAACACTCAAGCAATACCTGAGATGTTTTGTAGATACTACTACTGAGGCATGGGTTGACTGGTTATGGACTGCTGAAGTGTCATATAATGATGCTACACATTCTTCTACTTCCTACACTCCGTTTTTCTGCACCTACGGGTTTCAACCTAGATTCGCCCCTTTGAGTGTCCCATCCTCAGAAGTTCCGATCCCTCAGTTACAGACACGGTTGGTGCAGTTACGGGAAACCATACTACTAGCAAGGAAGAATCTTGAGAAGGCAAAACAGAAATATAAGGCACAGGCTGATAAACATCGTAGGTCTTGTCCTATTTACAGCAAAGGAGACTGGGTATGGTTGTCCACTAGAAATATCCGCTTCCGCAAGTATAGTGTCTTCAACCCTAGGTTTATTGGCCCTTACCAGGTGATTCGCCACATCAACCCTGTGGCTGTGAAACTGAGCCTTCCAGTACATTTCAGGATTCATCCGGTGTTCCATGTGTCGCTGCTCAAACCAGCGAGGGGTCCCCGTTCTAAAACCCCTGCGCCTGTGAGAGTTCAACAGGATGTAGAGTACGAAGTGAGGAGCATCTTGGACGCACGTAGGGTGCGGGGCAAGCTCCAGTACTTGGTGTCATGGAAAGGTTAAGGTCCGGAGGAGGACTCTTGGGAGCCTGTTGGTGCTATTCATGCCCCTAGACTGGTAAGGAAGTTCCATCTGTCTCATCCGGGCAAACCTGGTGGCAGTCAGTGAATCTTGCAAGGGCGGGGTGTTCTGTCAGGATTCACCGGCCGCTGGTAAATCACTGCCTGCAGCTCGAATCTGTACCGAGCATGAAAAACTACAATTCCCATGATTCCTAGCGCGGCGCGTAGGAATGACGATATGCGACCAGGAAATGGGATATCACGGCGCTAGTGGAGAGACGCCTTGCCGATTATTCCTTCCTGGCGAGCAAGAAGGATTGCTCGTGTGACTTGCTCTTCGTTGGTGCTGTCTTTGGTGGGCTGAGGTAGGCTCACACCGGATTGTACTTTGGACCCGTTGGAATACTAGGTGGGGCTTAGGAAGCGCCCGTATCGGTAGCTGGTATTCCGATTCTTGGAACTCCGTTTTTCACCGCCTTGTGGATTACTTGGGAGGGGCTTAGGAAGCGCCCACATCGCGTTTGGCGAGCTACGTATTCAGGTTCCCCGATCAGGGGGGTGCTTGTATTGTACTGACTTATAAAACTACTGTTTCCGTTCTCTTCAACTTTGTTGGGTTCTATTCCCGGTCGGATACTGAGGCTAAGTGTCCTTGTACTTGTGGAGAAGTGTGGTTCCTGCTTTTCCTTGCAGAGACTGATCTGCATGGGAGTTGAGTTCTTTACAAATATTGATTTATGCTGGGCTGTTTTCTTTTTGTTCTTTGTTCTCTGAAAAGTACCCTACAGACTCCCATTCTAGGTGGTTGAGAAAACGCATAGGGTGCTAGGTGCACTTGCCTGTACTATATTTAACTCCACATCGGAGGGGATGTTGTTTTCTTTTCACTGGACTGAGTGATAGGTGATGTGAATTCTCATTGGCCTTCAGGTCCTCTTCCATTCTCAGTAGGGTAGGTGTTTAATGTTCTTCCTCATATAACTGTGCTTTTGAACCCTATCCATAGAGGCGGGCAGAAAGGGGCATATTTATGGTCTTCTTTGTGTATTTAAGCAGGAAAGTCTGGGAATTGAGAAGACGCCTGTTCTGTCACTCTTCGTTCCATCATACCTGTATGATCTTTCAGGTGGGTGAAAAGCATAACATATTAGGTAGAGAGAATTTAGGTCTAGAGTGACTCTTCCATTTATCCCATGCTTTATATATTTTCATGTTTCCAGCTCCAGCCGCCCAGCTGTTCCCCTCCGGACTTCCCTATTTTTTCCCCCGCTTGATCTCCTTAATAGTCTGTGTTACTGATAGCCAGACTTGGGATGATCTAGAGGTGGGCCCCTTTTATAGCATCAATCCAATCCTGAGGAGCAACGACGACAGGCCTGACATAGGAATTGATAAGGTGCTGAGGAGGAAGCTGCAATCCCTGTAATATGCTGCGGCCAGACTACTTATGAACCTCCCTAAGGGCTTCCCCACCTCGGCTGCCATCAGGACTCTGCACTGGCTCCCAGTCCAGCACCGAGCTGATTTTAAGTCCCTCTGCCTGGTGCATAAGGCCCTCTATGGAGGAATCTCTGGGGATATACAGAAGTTGTTCTCCAGGTACTCTCCCATCAGAACACTCAGATCCACAACGATGGGCCTCATTTGCATTCCGAAAATCCGCAAGGTAAGGTGGGGGTTTGTACTCAGTTTTTGTGGCTAAGCAATGGAATCACATGCCGTCCACCACACGACTCCAACCTAACCTTCTGATGTTTAGGAAGGAGCTGACAACTTGGTTGTTTTCTACAATCTAATAGTCTCATTCATAGCTCTCCATTCCCATGTACCTCAATCAGCACCAAGACGCCACGGCATTCACACGCTTTACAAGTAACAAATCAAATCAAATAAGCACTACCAGCCCAGCATGCAACCTGCAAACACCAAGCCAACAGCCGGAAGGCTGGCCGCCAGGGAGGGAGGGAGGGGCATAAGGAATGGGGCAAGGACAACGGGACAAGGAGTAATGAAGATTACTGGTAAGTAATAGGACATTACCCCCAGGTCCCTCCTGTCCTCGTCCCATTCCTTAACTAATTAGAGATATACCAAGGCAAAGAACCAGGCCTTCCGAAACCCCACCAACGCCAGGGGCACCAGACCAAAAACTGGCACCCCCACGGGAACAAAAGGAGCCCCCATGAAAGAGGAAAAAAAAGCAGGAAGGAGCACACAACCATCAACGCCCCCAACCAAGCGGACAGAGCATAGACCCCAAAAACCAGCAGGGGACGCCAGAAAAAAATACAAGAACCCCCCAGGAAAGCCAGAAGGGGGCCCCACATGCAGAGCCAAGCCCCAAGGGAACAACCAGAGGGGCCAAAACAAAGTCCCACCCGCCGACCCACCAAAAGAAGTCCAGGAGAACCAGACGCACCCCATCAGAGAAACAGAGCCAGAAAGGGCAACCAACCAGGGAGAAACCCCCAAGGACGAAGCCCACATCCCCAGGCACTAGGCAGCACCCCAACCAAGAACCCAACAGTCCAACCCAGCCCAACAGCTATGAGCATAGGAGAACAGGCTGCACAGGCCTGCAGGGTCTATGGCCTGGGAAAAAACACCGCAGAGGCAAGCCAAAGAGCGAACCTCCCCCAAAACAGGGAAGAATGAGAACCACAGGCGCAGGAACCCACAAAGGACCACACCAACAGTGAGGGGACGAAGACAAAACCGAAAAGGCACGCCAATGCAAGAAAGCAAGGAAAGACTCGACCAACCACAGGACCACCCCAACACACCAGGGGAAGTCACCAGCAGAGCCGCAAAGACCAAAGAGGGGAGAACCGGACAAAAAACAGGCAGAGACCCAGAGGAACAGCAGGAAGAAAAAGGGGGCAGGGAACCCAAGTAAGGCCCCCCCTCTGCCGACAACAGCAGCAACAGGAAAACCTGGAGGCCAGAAACCCACAGAAGGACCAGGCCACAGGGCAGGACACACCAACGGCCAACCCCAGCCAAGACACCGAAGAGCCGCAGGAATAGAAAGGCCGCCTCACCGGGAGAAGAATTCGGGGTACAAGAAACACCCAAGCATGTAGGCCCAAGGCACACCCACAAAGCAGGGGACACCGGGACACGAGGCCCAGCAACCCGCCCAATGGAGGCCAGGGAGAGCAAAGAAGCGCAATCCAATGCGGACCTCAAAAAAAAAGTCAGGGCCCAACCAAGGACGACAACAACAGAGGCCGAACACGGAACCGGGGAAACCAAACCCCAGAACCGGAAAGGAGGAAACACCTCCAGATAAGAGCTGACCACCCGTCAGGAGGAAAAAGGAGGACAACAAGGAACCATCAAAGGCGACCCACAAAAGGAGCAGCAGAAGGGCAAAACAGAAAAGAACAACAAGGAGGCCAACAGCCTAACCCTGCAGGACCCAGAAAAGCCAAAGAAGCCAGCCAGAGAAACCGGCAGGCCAGCCAGCCCGGAGGCACCCATCACAACACCACCAGGAGCCAGAAGGAGAACTAAGAAGGGGCACAGGGAAAGGCACTACAGCCAACCACAGCCAGGCCACCCAGAGAGCGGAGAAGCAGAGGGATGGAGCCCAACAGCCCACACAACTGATCCAGCACCACAGTAAACCGCAAAGGAGCGGCACACGAAAGGACAGAAGACCAGCCCAGGAATGTGCCAAAGACCAAGAGAATGGGCAGCCAGGAGAGGAGCAAAGCAGGGACCAAAAGAGGACCCTAAGCAAACAAGGGCCCACAGCACAATGCCCGACACCTCCAAGCCGAAAAGCGCACCAGCGACCCACACACATAAACGAATGGGAAGCCAAACACAGGGACCGCAAGGGTAAACCCGAAAGGGGCAAAGCCCAGGCCCCCAATAGCACACCGAAACAACGCAGGCACCTGAAACCAAAGGAGAGGAGCCAAGAGAAGGCAAAGAAGCACTACCCAACTGGGGAGCGGAATCAGTCCCAAACATGGTAATGAAAGGACCACCCCAGAGCCAACAAGCGAGCAAGGGACACAGACACCACAGTCTGAAATCAGCCCGTGCAGGAGCACAGGCCCAACGAAAGGCCCCCAAAGGCGAAAAAAGCCAGTGCTCCAGACCCGAGGCAAAGCCGACCACAACCCAAGCAGAGTGAGAGGAGCAGGAAGCAGCAAAGTGGCCCACACACCAGGGGAGGCCGACACCCAACACCCACAAGCAGGAAAAAGGCACAGCAAACAGGGCAGGGGAGAGGAGCCAGGCACCCGATAAACAAGGGGACACCTAAGGCAGAGGCCAAGCAAGACCAACGACACCCAGCCACCACAGGAGGCAAAAGAAGCATCAGGCTAGAAGGCAAGCCCAAACCACAACAAGCCAACAAGGGAAACACAAGCGGGCGAAGGAAATCACAACCAGCAACCAAACCCCAGCAACCCGGCAGCAGGCGAGAAGCAAACCCAACTCCAGCCAGAACCCACCAGTGCCACAACCAGCACTGCACCAGAGTCAACAGCCCAACAAGGCTAAGCCCCATCGGGACAGAGGGATGGCACAACAGACCCTCTCTACGGAAAACAAGGGGGAGAACCCAGCGAACCCACCGAAGGCAGACAACCCGAGCAAGGGGCAAGAAAAAGTACCCGGAAGGACGCAAGAAGCGCCCAACAGCTGAAACTGCAGGCAGGCACCCGGACAGGCACGCACCAGGCCCGAACCCACAGAAGGGCAGGAATCAAAAGGCAGAAGGGCAGCAAGCAGCCGAAGGAGGCCCAAGAACAGCAAGGCACCCAGACTCAAAAAAGCAGCCAGGGAAGAACAGGCCACAGCAACAGGCACCCCAGGCATACCTCAAACCAAGCACCAACCAGGGCTGACCAGGGACAACAGAAGCACACAGTACAGGACAGCCGGAGGCCCAGAGGACAGAGCAAAGAAGCCACAAGAAGAAGCCAACAAACCCCGGGAGAGACCGCCCAAAGCGAGCCACGTCCCAGCTAGCAGATACCACCCCAGGGAGAAACCAGGGTCGACCCGGCCAAACCACAGGGTGGGCAACAAGTGCAACAGAAGCCAAGGCTGCCGGCCAGCATAGCAGGAGAGCACAGCAAGCAAGAAACCTCCAGGCAGCAAGCAACTAGGGGACGGGCCAACAGCAGACCCACAAGGACCGACCCCCAGCCCAGAGGCCAACCAGAAACATGTGCTGAGCAAGCAAAACGCCAGAAGGTCAGGGAGACCCACAACCCATGAAAGCCCCCCCCAGGCATAACCCCCCAAAAAAGGGTAGCGACCCTGGGTAAACCACGGCCCAAGACAGGCCAGTGAAGGCAGGGGAGCCAACGTCGCAGGAAGCCGAAGAGGTCAAGGATTGCCAGAAACCCAGGAGCAGGGGGCAGCGGTGGCAGATAACCAGGCTGGAGACACCAAGGATTAAGACAGTAATCAGACCCATGCCACAACCAACCCAGAGGGCCAGCAAGCAGGAACAGGAGCCAACAAAGAGAAGCCCCAACAGGAAACCATCAGCACCAGGTGACACCTGAGGATGACAGGACCTAACAGCACCGGATAGAAGCAAGGAACCCACACAGCAAGGCCCCAGGGAGACCAGCAGGCAGAAACCCAAACCCCTGAAGAGAGCAAGGGGGAAGACACACCAGTCAGGGCCGCAAGCGAACCCTACGGAAAGTTTAAAAGCCCACTGAACCAGTAACATCTAGGTGAACACCCATCCATGAAGAACCAGATCCTACCCTGCCAACCAACTAAAGCAGACAAAATCAGGGGGACACATGGAGGCAGTTTATGCAACCATGGAAGGACCAAGGGTCGAACAAGCCACCCGACGAGCAAGAGTCAGACACGTAACAGGGTAGCCAGGAGCTGAATAACAGATGTGCATTGTACCCCAACACAATGGCACCCATCTTAACAACCCCAGAAAGGAGAAGAGGCTCTGCCAGTATAGGAACCTGTGACCATGAGTACACACACAGGTGCCCGCAGTGGACGCTCAAGTCCACCAAGCCACCAGACCCAGCACATGTCGCCCACAAAGGAGAAAAAAAGCCAACCGCTATGTGGTTCTCACCAAGGGGGCAGGAAGGGCGCACCACAAGCCCACTCTCCCCCATCAGCCAGCCCAGGCGCGCACAATGAGACCAGTGCCGGTTGGAGAAGTCTGCCAGAAACGGCCTCCGAGGCCACAGCAAGGCATTCCATGGACCGACCAAACCGAGCATCAGGGGCTCCAGGAAGAAGAGGAGGCTGGCACGACTTCCAGCAGGGAGAATCCCAGTCCCTCAATGCATGCCCGGAGTCCTTGCACATGCAGAAGTAATCCAGAGCACAGCCGCCAGGCAGACTGCCAAACAGGAACCAAACTCCAGGCAGGGGGCCCAGGAGCAACGCTCAGCAGAGCCCCAGAGCCCACCAAACAGCCGAAGCAGCAAGTCCTCCAGACCGGCCAAGCCACAGGGAGATGCGCATGGAAACCTGGAAGAGACCGGGAGGAAGTGCGCCCCAGCCGCAAAGGGCCGGGCGGCAACAACGCGTCTCCTGGCAAGCCTGGCAGGCCAGGAGAACACTGTAAGAGGGCGGCGAGGACAGTCCAGCACCCCGAGGAGACGTCCAGCGAAGAATCCATCAAGTAAGTCCAAACACGCCCCATTCTGTCGGAAGCAGGGCTCGAGTCGGGGTACCACGCGGGTGGACGGAGAACCCCCACTTATTTTACCCATAGTGGACACGGTCCCCCCTGTCAAACAGCTGGACTTCACTCATTGGCCTCTATGGGACGAGGAGCTCGGAGCTGACAGCACGCTGCTCGCGCGCTGACTTTTCGGATGCAATCGCATCTAAGGGGTGAGCGAGGGGAGGCAATGAGCCCGATGGGCCAAGCCACCTTTTGTGACGTCACTTTCTGTTGTGACGTCACTTCCGGTGACAGCGTCCCCCCACTTCTTTTTTTAGGGCTTGTGCCCTGGTCGGAAGACAGTAAAAAAGAACAGGCTGCATGCTGGGCTGGGACCGCTTATGTACTCCCAGTGGGAGGGAGTGGGTTGGGTATCCCAGCATGCTCCTCTTCTTTTTTCTGTCGCGGAGATGGTCAATTAGTTAAGGAATGGGACGAGTACAGGAGGGACCTGGGTGTAATTTATGTTATAAGGTATGAACATGTTGACCATAGGTTTACTGTTTTTGTAACCACATTTTATTTTGGTTATATAGCGTTAGCTGTTTATGTTTTTGGTTTACCTATGCTTATCTACAAAATTCCAAATTCAGTTATTTTATTTGTTCAAACGGTCAATGTTTGAACTTGCACCACCTGCTGCCCTGAACTAAGCATGAGCGAATTTTGCGGATCTCGCGTTCGCGAATTTTGCGGATTTGCGGATTCGCAATCCGCAAAATCCGCGAATTCCCGCGAATTTGCGGATTTTTTTTTTTTTTGTGTTCGCCCGTGTTTCTGCCAGTTCGCGAGGGTTTTGTACACTTTCGCAAATTGCGAACTTACCTGTCGGGTCGCAAGTTTCGCGAACTTGTTTCTACGTGTCCAGCCTGTTTGGGACACTCTTCTTCATCACTGCCACTCTCTGTCACCACTGCCACTCTCTGACTACTCATGCCACCCTCTGGCCCACCCATGCCACCCTCTGTTTCATCACCACACCCTCTGGTTGTCCAGTGTACATTATTTTCGGCAAAGCAAAGCACACCTTCCCTGCCTCAAGTGACCTGAATTAATTTGGGGCTGATTCATGTGTCACAGAATATTTTTTTAGCTGGCACCTGCTTCCTTAGTGCGCCCTGATTAGTGATCTTTTGCACTTGCTAAGTGCTTTCATTGTTGCAAAATTAGTTACAACACCTGCCCTGCCCCAACTGTCAATAATGAATTAGGGGCTGATTAATGGATTTTAACTTCCAGCCTGGCTCCTGCTTGTCTCCCTTAGCTGTAATTCAGGACCTTTGTGGCATATGTGTAACTATTCTGAGGTTCAGAGCAGGGTCACATAATAGTTTCAACTGGCAACTGAACTCTGGAGGGGCCCCTCAGGAAGCACTCCAGGAAATGGCTACTAATGATGAGCCTGAACTTTTGAACCTGGTAAGTAGTTACTTTCAGTTTTGCTAAGATCGTATTTCTGCAATTTTGCACTTATTCGCGGGGCGCGAACTCACGCGAACAGTGCGAGCAGTGCGAGCAAAATCCGCTGCTCGCGGATTTGCGGATTTTGCGGGAAATTCGCAAATCTCGCGGATTGCGGATTTCCCGAAAATCCGCAAAATCCGCGAGCGGAACGGATTTTCCGCCCACGCCTACCCTGAACCGATTAGTCGTGGACTTTTATTCGAATAGCATTCTGAGGGCATTTCTTAAAACGAGACAGTATCATTTTGAGAAGGTTAAATATTGTACTTACCTATTTAGTAATGACAAGTTGCCGTCTATTTGCAGGACCAGCGTGATGGTTTGGTCTGTCGTTCGAACTTCCTGAACTGCCACCATAAGATCACCTGCAACTACCCTAAAGGATTTTAAAACAGTGAGTGATAAAACATGGCTGTTCATCATGTTGTTTGCAAGTAATGATACATTGAATTGGATCGAAAGAGTAGAATTAGCTTTCATTATTCATCAATGCTTTTCTTTGAGTATTGAAAAGGTACTTACATTTTGGAATAATTCTTTATTGTTTTTATCAACATAGCACAAACATAATATTCCATTGGACCTGCATTTTAAGAATAAAAATGCATATACCCTTTATGGTGTACAGTGTAATAATACATTTCAACCGTGCCACTGTGTTAAAGTCGGAACAATGGGCCTCATTTATGAAAACTGACGCATCGCTGTGTGAAAGCAGCGATGAGTCACTTTTCACTGCACCCTACTTGCGACACCAATGATGCGTCATATTTACAGTATGACGCATCATGGCGCAAGGAGTTACAGATACGTCAGTATTTCTGATGTATCTGTATGGCACAAAAGTGATGCATTGCTGGAGTGTGTCACAAAAGTGACGCAACTCCAGCAATGTGTCCTTTCACATGGGGCAAGCCCCATGTGAAAGGGCCTGCGTCAGTCTTACGCCTGCTGTGAGGCAGGCGTAAGAAATTGAAGCATTTGTGTCTTAGAAGTGGCACAGTGAAATCTTATAGATTTCACTGCGTCACTCCCATGACCCTTTCTTGCATCAAAACGCCCCCCTTGCATACATTATACCTGGCGCAGGGGTTTACAAAGTGACGCATCTACCTAGATGCGTCACTTTGTAAATATGGCGCAACAAGGTGCATTTTTTACGCCAATGGTGCGTCACAAAAAGTGATGCACCAGCGGCGTAAAAGTGACGCACAGCCTCATAAATGAGGCCCAATAAGTTTATTTAAGGAAAAATAACATTTTATTAGTGTAACCTCCAATTAAGCCATCTGAGGACTTGATATTACTTTAGCTTCTGGAAAACGAAATCCTTTTTTTTCAAAATACAGGAATATACTTATGAAGAAGTGACACATGGCTTGAAAGGTAATGCACAATCCATGCTTACTTCCTTTCTTGGTCGAACACAAATAGTCACTTTCGACAGATTACAAAATAGAAAAAAGAAACGACTGGGCGGATGTAAAATGTAATCATCAGGGTCACTTCATGAAAGAACATATTCGCATTGATTTAATTATGTTAAACTGTAGCCCTTATTTCCTCATTAACGATGGGGAACACATACGCTTACAGCTGTATATAAGTGACTTTCTATATTATTAAATATGCTTTCGGCCAACAATGTAAAAGCTTAGCGGCCTTTCACAAAAGCATTAATACAAAACTAATTAAAATTAAACAAAATAGTTAGATTTGAAAGAAATGCGCCAACTATTGCTGTTAATACCTATGGCAAATTAAGTCACGCCTCTTATTTGGAGGCCTGGCACTCGATGCAGTTCGTCTGGTTTCTAGTTTGTCTTAAAGTGCTTTTCGGTGGGATAGGCTAAGTTACTGCATTCATCCCGAAGCATCTTCTGTTCATTGCCAGGATTTTAATTTTACTGGAGTTTAATTCGAATATTTTAGCTTTTCCTCAAGTACAATCCAGTTTGTTCTGTCTTGTGGCCTATGAGATCCCTTAGGAGCAAGAAGAATTGTTGATCTGTCTTTTGAGCTGTTTTACATGTATGATCTTGAGTATTGTGTTAGACCTCACCTTGTCATACAAATCGCATGGCGTAGTGGGCAAAAGAACAATGGATTTTACCCAGATCTTTTGACTGGGGGACAATGTTTGCATTCTCAGCATTCCGTCCATCATTTGTTTGCTGTAACACTTTTCGCCCTAAGTGGGATGGGTATGCCCAGATGTGAGTCTCTTGCTCACTGTGCCACTAGATTCAAGCTAGCCAGGCTGAAGAAGGGTGACATACCCTGAAACCGGTCCCAGGATGCTTGTTTCCGGTCCAAGGAGAACCTGGCCTGGCAGTTAGGTCTGGACTGTTCCCATGAGGCACAGGGTCAAGGCTGATTTGCCTTTGGCTGGGTCCAAACTGGGGTGGTGTAGTGGGCAAAAGTATGATGGATTTAACCCAGATCTTTTGACTGGGGGAGAATGTTTGCATTGTCAGCATTCTGTCCATCAATTTGTTTGCTGTAACACTTTTCTCCCTAAGTGGGATGGGTATGCCCAGATGTGGGGTCCCTTGCTCACTGTGCCCCTGGATTCAAGCCAGCCTGAATGAAGAATGATGACATAGCCTGAAACGGGTCCTAGGATGCTTGTTTCCGGACCAGGGAGGACCTGCCCTAGCAGTTTGGTCTGGACTGTTACCATGAGGCACAGGGTCAAAACTGATTTGCATATGGCTGGGTCCAAACTAGGGTGGTGTAGTGGCTGAAAAGAATGATGGATTTATTCCAGATTTTCTGACTAGGGGAGAATGCTTGCATTGTCAACATTCTGTGCATCATTTGTTTGCTGTAACACCTTTCGCTCTAAGTGGGATGGGTATGCCCAGATGTGGGTCCCTTGCTCACTGTGCCACTAGATACAAGCTAGATAGGCTGAAGAAGGGTGACATACCCTGAAACCGGTCCCAGGATGCTTGTTTCTGTCCAAGGAGGACCTGGCCTGGCAGTTAGGTCTGGACTGTTCCCATGAGGCACAGGGTCAAGGCTGATTTGCCTTTGTCTGGGTCCAAACTGGGGTGGCGTAGTGGGCAAAAGTATGATGGATTTAACCCAGATCTTTTGACTGGGGGAGAATGTTTGCATTGTCAGCATTCCGTCCATCAATTTGTTTGCTGTAACACTTTTCGCCCTAAGTGGGATGGGTATGCCCAAATGTGGGGTCCCTTGCTCACTGTGCCACTGAATTCAAGCCAGCCTGAATGAAGAATGATGACATACCCTGAAACGGGTCCTAGGATGCTTGTTTCTGGTCCAGGGAGGACCTGGACTAGCAGTTTGGTCTGGACTGTTACCATGAGGCAAAGGGTCAAAACTGATTTGCCTATGGCTGGGTCCAAACTAGGGTGGTGTAGTGGCTCAAAAGAATGATGGATTTATTCCAGATTTTTTGACTAGGGGAGAATGTTTGCATTGTCAACATTCTGTCCATCATTTGTTTGCTGTAACACCTTTCGCCCTAAGTGGGATGGGTGTGCCCAGATGTGGGTCCCTTGCTCACTGTCCCACTAGATACAAGCTAGATAGGCTGAAGAAGGGTGAGATACCCTGAAACCGGTCCCAGGGTGCTTGTTTCTGGTCCAAGGAGGACCTGGCCTGGCAGTTTTGTCTGGACTGTTCCCATGAGGCACAGGGTCAAGGCTGATTTGCCTTTGTCTGGGTCCAAACTGGGATGGCGTAGTGGGCAAAAGTTTGATGGATTTAACCCAGATCTTTTGACTGGGGGAGAATGTTTGCATTGTCAGCATTCCGTCCATCAATTTGTTTGCTGTAACACTTTTCGCCCTAAGTGGGATGGGTATGCCCAGATGTGGGGTCCCTTGCTCACTGTGCCACTGGATTCATGCCAGCCTGAATGAAGAATGATGGCATACCCAAAAACAGGTCCTAGGATGCTTGTTTCCGGTCCAGGGAGGACCTGGCCTGGCAGTTCAGTCTGGACTGTTCCCATGGGGCACAGGGTCAAGACTGATTTGTATATGGATGGGTCCAGACCGGGCTGGTGTAGTGGTCAAAAGAACAATGGATTTAACCCAGATCTTTTGACTGGGGAGAATGTTTGCATTATCAGTATTCTGTCCTTCATTTGATTGCAGTACACTTTTCGCCCTAAGTGGGAAGGGTATGCACAGACGTGGGTCCCTTGCTCTCTGTGTCACCGGATTGAAGCTAGCCTGGCTGAAGAAAGGTGACATACCCTGAAACCGGTCCCAGGATGCTTGTTTCCAGGCCATGAAGGACCTGGTCTGGCAGTTCGGTCTGGACCGTTCCCATGGGGCACATGGTCAAGACTGATTTGCATATGGCTGCGTCCAAACTGGGGTGGCGTAGTGGGCAAAAGAACAATGGATTTAAACCAGATCTTTTCACTGGGGGAGAATGTTTGCAATGTCAGCATTTTGTCCATCATTTGTTTCTGTAACACTAATTTAGATCTTGGCAGAGGGGAACACTCCGTTACCAACCGTATCATATCTCAATATATCCTAAGAGATCGCAATACGGTGGATGAGATATCCATTACTCTTCTGACTCAGTATTCCATTTGCTAAGGCCTCCAGTCTCCCTTTCTTCCAGTCAAGAAATCAATATACCTATCTGCCAGTCAGCCAGTCGGACTATCTATATGCTAGTTAATCAGTCATTCTAGCTGCCTGTCAGTTAGTCAGCCTGGCTACCTATCTGCCAGTCTTTCGGTCAGTCAGTCAGTCAGCCTATCTACAGCCAGCCTGCCAGATAACCAGTCAGCCAATCAGTCAATAGACCTATATGCCAAGGAGTCAGCCTCCCTATCTGCCTTTCAGGCAATTTGCCTGCGTTTTAGCGTTCCAAGCTATCTAAGTGTCTATCTAGCTATCTTTCTACCAATGTGCCCATTTTACATTCCTATTTGTATTCAATCTGTAATACCTACTTCTTTGCACACTAACTTGAAAGCTGACT
The DNA here is from genome assembly GCF_964263255.1 of Lissotriton vulgaris. NCBI lineage: Eukaryota > Metazoa > Chordata > Amphibia > Caudata > Salamandridae > Lissotriton > Lissotriton vulgaris. The sequence goes on from NC_141695.1 coordinate 1,538,349,709, forward strand.
ATTGTATTTCAGCACATGACATAAGCATTACTTTTTATTCCAAGCAAACCCAACATAACTAATACACCTAATATTCATCTATCTATCTGCCTAGTTACCTTCTAGTCTTACTGTCTATACAACCAGCAGTGGCTTTGAAACCACTTTTATTTGTTTACTCTTAACCACCTATACGGTGAAACCCCATTGTGTGCATTTCTTATTCCAGGCAACCTTTGAGGTTGTTCTCCCAACATCCATTGCCAATACATGATGCAGGGGCTGTTGTCGAAGCCCGGTTACGTACTCTAGGGTCAGGTCTTTGCCCATGATGGATGGCTCTCTTGTGTTTCTCAGTTCCATGTACCTGATTTTTTAGACTTTCCTCCCTACTATTGTTTTTGGTCCAGCCTTGGAGCCAGCTGATTTACCATGTTTCTGATTCAATGTGTTGTATACTTCCACTGCTGACAGCAGGGAACTATTGTTTTATTTTTTGATATCAACACTTTATGTAAATGCATTTTTTGTCTTACACTCTGGGCTCAGATCATTCTCTTTGGTGAATCTCCATTTCCCCTTCGTTTCCCCGCCCTTCCTATACTGCTTGCCACTTGTTTATTAATTAATTTTGTTATTCTTATTTAACGCTGGCCTGACAACTGCAACATGCAACTGGGCTGGTCATTTCTGTTTTTAGCAATCCAGCATATTTTTTTTAAAGAATAAGTTGTCTGCCATCTTGGAATAATAAGTGAAGAATAGCAAAATGGATTCTGGCGCGTAACTCATAATGCACTTGCCCATTAACTGTTATAGGTGAATTATCTATATAAACAAAAAACAATATTTCCAGCTATATGTGCACACGGGTTCATGTATGGTAGCTATCATGGATTTTTTCTCATAAAGAAAAAAAACAATTTCAAGGTGTCCACCATGCATATGCATGCACCCACAGTGCAATCTCGTACCAGCAGCCATTTTGGCTTTTTTCCTTTTGGGGCTAAAACCAGCAGCATTGACAACAATCACTGACAAAGGTAAAAGTTTGCCACTATTATTTAAAGGTGAGACCTATTGACTTTGCCAAGGTTTATTCTAAAGACACTTGCGGAAAGCTTGCGGGTGCAAGAGACATTTCTAACTAGGATTTCTTGAAGTAATTCGGCTTTTAAAGTCCTGAATGTAGTGCCTAAGAGCATTCTTCCTTTAAATTAAAAAAATGTCTGACTTGCTATCTTTTGCAATCGAGGCCAGTAAGTGGTAGAATTTAGATATATCATCAGTACATTTCTGGTAAAACTGGCAAAACTGGTGCACCCATGGGAACCATGAATTAATTCTTCTATCCCCAAAAATGAAATTAGTTCATAAAATGTAATACAAACTATCGTGGGTATGCAACAAATATTTTCTCTACTCACGTATATGTCCAGAGAGAAATCTGAAGTTGGATGTTTAGCGCATTAAATAGTTCTTTCAAGTTTCTCCCATTTAGACTGTCAGTCCAATCTGTGTGAATAACAAGATTAATGAACACCACATTATCCTCCTGTCTTTGTTTTGTTAAAAGTCTCAGATAGATAACAACAAAATACAATTTAGCAGTAGTGAAAGTTTTTGCTTACTTACTGGTTATCACTATTACTTTGAGTTCAGGTCTTCCCTATAATGATACGGTGAAATCGCATTTTGAGACAAGCCTGCCTGACCCAGCCTTGTAGAATTTGTTCTATAAACCAAAAACAAACACTTCCCCTTAGTTACCCATTTAAAACCCTGTGTCTACTTCCCTATGTCATGTATTGGACCAATATGAGACTTGAAAAAATAAGAAAGTACCCAAAAAATGATATATGGAATGCTTGAATTAATCTTAACCACTGGCAATCCTTATTTTGCACACCATGTCACCTCAATTTGAATCTACCTATATGCAAATCAGCCTTCACTGTGCTCCAATCAGAACTGCCAAGTCAGGGCCTCCCTGAACCGGAACAAAAACGATGGTTTTGCCGTAGTTATGGGCTCATCAGCAGGGTTCAGCTTGCTTCCAGTGACACAGCGTGCACGGGACCCATGGCTGCGCATACCCTGTCTCTACCTCACTATGAAATGACCAATTTGAGGCTTGAAAAAATAAGAAAGTACACAAAAAGTGATGGATGGAATGCTTGAAATAATCTCAGCCACTAGTAGTTATCCCGTGACCCATCCCAATCCATCGTTATTGTGCACACCATGCCACCTCAGTTTGGATCCAGCTATATGCAAATCAGTCTTGACCCTGCTTCAATCAGAGCAATCCAGCCCAAAATGCCAAGCCAGGTCCTCCTGGAACAGGAAGACAAGCAACCCAAGAGCAGTTTTGCACTAGTTATGCATATGGCTGGGTCCAAACTGAGGTGGCATGGTGGGTGAAAAATGGAGGCCTGGTGGGCAGTCCCAAGTGATTGCCAGTTTCTGAAATTAATTCTAGCATTCCATCCATCACCTTGTTTTTTGTGCATGTGATGCCTTAACCCCTCCCATGCTCATGACGATCTCAGCTCGTCATGAGTCACGGTTCCCGTGTGCTCATGACGAGCTGAGCTCATCATGACTGTTGGAACGCTCACACGCGGGGCTAATTCCCCTGCTGTGCTGAGCGTTCCATTAAACTGGCGTGGTCATGATGAGCTCAGCTCGTCATGAGCACACGAGAACCGTGGCTAATGACGAGCTGAGTTCATCATGAGCACCAGGGCGCTGTGCGCGCGCCCCCCTCCCCTCAGCACAGCAGGGGAATGTGCTCAACAGCCAAGGGGTTAAGTGTGTTGGGGATGCCCAGATATGGGTAATGGGCACTCTGTGCCACTGGAGCCAAGCTATACCTGGCTGAAGAGCCGATAACAAGGGCAAAACCAGTCCTGGGTGGCTTGTTTTATGATTGAGGGAGGACCTGGCCTGGCAGCTTGGGTGGGCTGTGCCCATGAGGAACAAGGTCAACACTGATTTGTGTATGGCTGGATCCAAACTGTGGTGGCATTGTGGGTGAAAAACTATGAATTGGGATGCAGCCAGGGCGATTGCCAGTGGCTGAGATTAATTCAAGCATTCCATCCCTCCCCATGTTGTTTTAGCATTTGATGCCCTAAGTGCAACAGACATGCCCAGACCTGGGTCTCAGGCTCACTGTGCCACTGAAGCCATGCTATATATGGCTGAAGAGCAAATAACTAGGGCAAACCCTGTCCTGGGTTTCTTGTGTTAATACAGTTCTGGAAGATCTTTTTGATTTGCCCAGTTGCAGTTTTGACTCAAAGTTGCATAAAGGGTTAATGAGCCTTATGCAAAGCACATCAGGCTCCCCTTGTGATCTTCTTCCTGTCTCAATACTACAGCAGCTTGATTTACCATCAATGTAATTAATCATAGAGCTATTCAAAGCTTTCTTACCAGAGGCTACGGTTCCATCTGCCTGGAAGCACGCTATGGTTCTTCCCCTCTTGAAGAAGGCTAATGCCGATTCTGCCCAACCAACACATTTTAGGCCAATTCTTTTGCTCCTTATTTACTCTAAAATTCTGGAAAAGCACAAAAATCTACAACTAACTCAGTTTATTGAATCCTTTTCAGACCGGCTTTAGAGCCAGTTTTTCGACAAAGACAACTCTCCTTTGAGTTACAGAAATGGTACAACAAGGTCTGGACTCTGGGGACACAGTGGCTCTTATATTGCTCGATTTGAGTGCTGCTTTTGACATGGTATCTCACATTGTGTTAATCAAATCCCTTCAGTCCCTTGGCATTTCTGGCACCGCACTTGGTTGGTTTCCATCTTTTCCCGCCAAGCGGACATTTCAAGTTTTTTCAACTAAGGCTACTTCTAAAATCTATTTCTCTCCATACGGGGGTTCCTCAGGGCTCCATTTTAATCACCCTTTTGTTTAATATATACATTAAACCTCTGCCAGTGATTGCAGAAGAGGCTGGGCTGTCCCTCTTCTCTTACGTGGACGAAACCCAAATAATTTTTCCCTTTCTTCAGAAATGTTGCCCGGACCATCAGTTCTTCAGGCCGGTTTGAGTAATATCGCTTCTTGGATCCAGGCTAATTTACTCAAACTTAACGGCAAAAAGACTTAGGTCCTGATTTTGGGTAAAAATAAACATCTCTGGGGCCCCCAGCAATGGCCTACCGAAATGGGTACCCTACCCCAACCTACCCATCAAGTCTGCAATTTGGGATTTATCATTGATGACAAATTATTAATGAAATAGCAGGCAGTGAAGGTGGCAGCCACGTGCTTCACCATCCTAAAATGGTTGAACAAAATCATCTGGATGCTCCCCAGCCATACACAAAAAAACGTAGTCCAGGCACTCATGACCTCCAGGCTGGATTACGGGAACATCCTCTATCTGGGGGTCAATAAGGATGTAATACGGAAGCTACAGGTGGTTCAAAATTCAGCCGCAAGAATGCTTTGCCAGATTCCTAAAACATTTCCCACCTCTAGCACTCTGAGAGAACTGCATTGGCTTAGGACTGAAAGCCACACCAAGTTTAAGGCCTTGGTATATATGTTCAAGATCAAGGATGGCACTGCTCCTCAATATCTGCAAAATCTGGCTCATCCTTATTTACCCTCACGTTTGTTACGCTCCACTACCCAGGAAAAACTTCACGGTTCCCAGAGTCAACCTTTGAGGATGGGAGGTCGCTCGTTTGCCTACTTGGGTCCTTCCCTCTGTAACTCTCTCCCCATTGAGCTTCGCAGTGAAACAATATATGCAAACTTTCGTAAACTTTTAAAAACTTGGTTGTTTAACAAATAATTTAACTTTTCTGTTCCTATCTGTTCCTTTCAGGCCGGAACTGGGAAACCCTTGTTAGGTAGCTGTGCACCTTTTAAAACCAGCCTAACATAACATAACATAACATACCACATTGTGTAACATGAAACACACAGATGTGCATTATATTCAGATAGGTAAGTGGTCTCCTGTCTTTGACACTGAGATTATTTTGTTACTTCCAATTTTTAATTTGCAATTCATAAGTTGCAGGCCTTCTAATATAGTGCAGTGATCTATTTACCAGTATCAAGGTGCTGTATGCAAAGTTTCTCCGAACCATTCACTTTCAACATATAACGTCCACAAATATTGCCGATATGTGACATTATCTTATGCAACATTTCCTGCACATTTATTTACTCACTTGTATGATTTATTGGGCCTAAGTGGATGATGTCAAGTGCACTCACACCATACACTGGGATGAGGGTCATAAAAGAATAAAATGAAAAAAAATGTAGGTGACATTTAAATCAATATGTTTAATTATTCATATAGACAGATAAATCTTGCATTCTTACAGTGCAGGCATAACTCTTACATAGGGAGTTGAACAAAGTTATAATCTGACACCAAATCATAGTTTTTCTAAAGTACGTACGAAGTGTTGAAAAGCTGTGTGCCTTTGTTTTCTTCCAATTGAGTCTAGGTGTTAGGCTTCAGATGGCGTCCAACTAGGATGATACTCAAACAAAAGGAGGGCTGATTACCCTATAAATCAGGCCTTTGATTTGTGCCCAGATGGATTTTAAAATAGGAAAGCCCCTTCGCTGCCTGTAGATTTCTGCACTGAACAAAAAGCACACATGGGTACTGCTGAATTGTGTCCTGGTGTTGGAAAATGACACCAGGACGAATTCTATGGCAAGACCGGAGGCTCAGATTACGCTTTTCAATTTCTTTACTACTCAAAACAGCAGCCAATGAGAAAAAGTAAACATTACAATATACTACATATCCCATGAGGCTTTGAAACACGCCTCCTTCATCAACCTATAGTAACTGATGCTAGCATACAAAATAACGAGGCACCATCTTGACTACCTCTTTCTTTGCAAATAGCAGTTCTTTAAGTGTTCGAAAACAAAACAATGTTCTGGGCTCTCAACGGAGAGCAACAACAACATATCAGAGTTTGGAACTCCCTCCCCTTGGAGATCCGGTCCTGTAACAACCTCCTAAATTTCAGAAGGCTGCTCAAAATGTGGCTATTCATACAGGCCCGCGTCTAATCTCGGCTAGTCCCGGCACATGTCTGACTCAGCGCCTTGAAACCTTTTGGTGTACGTGTGCTCTATAAGATACTATTAACATTTACATTAACATTAACATCAGGCTCTCAACGGAGAGCAACTCTCTAATAATTGCTTTCATATGATTATAAATGTACCGATTTGATACTTGTGCGGAACCGCGCTCTGCTCAACGCACGTGTGTTGCCACTTTTGTTTTCCCCACTCAGTGCGTGTTGCACTGTCGTAGATGCCTGTAATTCTTTAATTCCTTTATTTTTTCCTCACTCCCCTCGCGAGAAATCTGCCAGTGTGAGTGAGTGTCTCGCGCTCGCGTTGGCCCAAACCCCCTCAGGGAGCGAGATGCACATTGGAGCCTGATCAGGCGGCCTGCATGCGTCTTGGGAGCCTGCATGCGCCTGTGCATGATGCGCTGCGCAGTGACTCCCTCAACCACGCTGGAAAACACCTCTCCTCAGGCTGGTGCAGCCAGGGGATTAAGCGGCAGGCAGTGCGTGGAGCTGGTACCGGGCCTCAAATAACTTTGGCACTTCAATTTCTGCTGCGTTTTGGGTTGGAGTTAACCCCTTACTAACCTGCAGTTGCATGATAACATTTTTGGCAACCCTTAATAGGCAGGCAGGGTTTAGAAAATACCCTCCACTAGTCTTATTTTCAAGGGCTGTTGGTACCTCTTTTGTGGCCCCACTGCTCCAGCCATTTGCTGCCAATCGACACTCTTTCTCACTGAGAGATAGGGTTAGATTAAAATAAGCTTCCCTCTGGGGATTTGGGCAGAGCACATAATTGATATACATTCCACACAATGTCAGACTGCGAAGTCTATGAGGAGGAAGTGGCTGCATATGGTCCTGCAGAGGACGAAGATTTTTACTATGATGACTCTATGGAGGCTCTCTTTAATAAGAGACTAGACTCTAAATTGGATAAGGTCCTCTCCTCTGCCTTATTGCCTATTTCCCAAAGCCTGGAGCAATTAGTTGGTAATACTCATGCCTCCACTGGCACTCCTACTCCCTCCCCACTACCTCCATCAGAACCACCTGGTCCCCCCTGGCCACACGTTCAAGTCTATTCCAAGTTCCGAAGTTCAAAGGAACATGATTACGGTGGAAAACCGTCCCTTTCTTCCCCAGACCCATCACCCTCTGCCCCTGTTCCCCTTATGGACACCGACACAGATACAGATTCCTCTTAAGGATCACGGCCCTGCAAATGCGGCAAGAAGTGCAAACATTCCTCCTTGCCCGTCCAACCTTCCCCTTTCTCTTTTGATCCTTCAGATATAGTTCACCCCTGTTCTTTGGACTGGGCTCCCGCCCTGGCAGTGGCAGAATATATGCAGACCCACCTGCCTAAGAGATTAGATAAAGAAGTCGGAGCCTGCCTCAGATCTGAAAGCCCCGTCCTGACCTGGCTCACAAAATTGCCCTCACACCAGATATTAAAACCTCTATGACCACCTTCCTAAAGAAGTATAAGAAAGATCCCAAAAAGGGCAAAGATCGCACCTTAGAGCTTGCCAGGACAAGCTGCTGGATGCTTCTGGCCCCCTGGCAAAAATTCTGGAACTAGCACTTCAAGCACAGGAGATTGGGGCTGCTATCTACCCAGAGGTCCTGGCAGGTTGGACCCAGAGAGTGACTTGCCTCCTTGGCAATGCCAATTGCACACTTTCTTCAGAGAGGCGCAAGTCAGTCGAATCGACCCGCAATTGATTGAATTGGCTTCTGCCGAACCGGGTCCTCTTGCTGAGGGTCAGCTCTTTGTCAAAGACATAGCAAAATTTGTCAATACTTTTGCATGGTTGGACAAATCGCAATCCTCGCTCAAGAGGGTCTTCCATCCACTCTCTGGCAGGGCCGCTTGTGGCAGGGGACACTCGGCCGGTCGATACAACAACGTAAGTCCCCAGTGTGGCTTCGTCCCGCGAAGAAGAGGTTATACCCAGGAACCGGATCAAGCAGGCTTCTATCCCTCCAGATCCCGAGAACTTTAAGAACTTCGACACCCAGTCATCTGGTATGTCCGCCAATTTATCCGTTAATTCCCCTTGGGGGCAGACTGTTGCATTTTGTGACGAATTGGGCAAGGTTAACCACAGATGCGTGGATCATTCACACAGTTCAGGGGTATCAAATAGAATTACCCGATTCCCCTTGTCAATCAGCTCCTCCTTTTCCTCTCCTCTTTTCCCTACAAGAGAACGTTTTTATCGACTCAGAGCTTTAGGAACTTTTGTCAAAGCAGGCTATTGCTGTGGGACCCTTCATTCCCAAAGGGTTTTGCAGCAACGTCTTCTTGGTGCAAAAGAAGGGAGGAGGTCAGAGATTAGTTTTAAACCTCGAGGAGTTCAACTCTTTTGTGGTGTACAGGCACTTCAAGATGGAGGGCATCCATCTTCTGGTAGTTCTTCTTTTGGAGAACGACTGGATGGTCCATTTGGATCTAAAAACCACTTACCTCACGGTTCCCATTTGAGCCTCCCATCAGAAATTTCTTCAATTTTCATGGTAAGGGCAATGGTACCGGTATCCATCCCTTCCTTTCAGCCTGTCCTCAGCCCCTTGGGTGTTTACCAAACTACTGAAGCCAGTGGTCACTCGTCTGTGAGAGATGGGAGTTTGCATGAATATTTATCTGGACAACATGTTACTTCTAGCTCAAGACCAAAATCTTCTACTAACACATTTATGGAGGACAACCTCTCTGTTGCAAGAGTTTGGGTTTGTGATAAATCTCATGAAATCAATGACCACTCTGACGCAACAAATGGACTTTCTGGGGTTTCAGATAGATTCAGTCAATGCCTAGTTACTCCTCCCTGTGTCCAAGATCGAGTCACTAAAGAGAGAGATTCGTTCCACCTTGTCGAAACAGATGGTGTTGTTAAGATCCTTAGCGAGGATTGTGGGCCTACTGGCTTCATCGATTCAGCCCATCTTCTCAGGGCCCCTCCACTACAGGGAGTTGCAGCTACTCAAGATCTTTTATCTTCAGAAGCGATATTCATACATTCACATGATTCCCCTATCACCAGATGCGCAGGAGGAGCTCCGGTGGTGGTTGGGGCACATGGAAGCGTGGAATGGCGAAGCCATTTTTGGAGCCTCTCCCGACGTCATCATAGAGTCAAATGCCAGCCGATCGGACTGGGGAGCAAGATATGGAGACTTTGCAACAGGAGGACGATGGTCCGCCGAAGAGTTAAAGTTACACATCGGTTGTCTGGAGTTATTAGCCAGCTCCTTTGCCATAAAGTCGATCTCTCCTCTGAAGAGCAATTGTTGCATCCTTCTCAGGGTGGACAATGTTTCAGCGGTGGGATACATAAATTGCCTGGGAGGGACGAAATCTCGGATGTTGGCCAGAATTTTTGCATTTTTGCCTGGATCAGAAGATAGTGTGATCGCGGAATATCGGCCCGGCAAATACTATCAGATAGCAGACTGGAATTCCCAGCTTCCAAGAGACTTAAGCGACTGGAGACTCCATCCTACGCTTTTCAAAAAGATCATGATTTATGAGTATGCAAGGTTCTTGCATTATAGACCTCTTTGTATTCCGCCTTAACCCTCAACTCCCACGTTTTTTCAGCTGGAGACCGGACCCAATGGTGGTGGGAATAGATGCATTCCTTCAACATTGTGGGTCTCAGAGGAACAATGCTTTTTCTCCCTTCGCACTAATTCCGAGAATGGCGGCCCAAGTCTGTCGACAGGAGACATCATTGGTGTTGGTTACTCCATTATGGAAGACTCAACCATGGATTCCGACTCTGTTGGAATTATCAGTGGATTTACCCTTTCAACTTCCGATGCTACTCCAGGATCCAGTGGGATCCCCTCATCCTCTGGTCCTGCAGAATCAGTTGTCCTTCATTGCTTGGAGGCTCTCAGGAGACACAAATGAATTGAAGGCCTTTCATCGGTGGTTGCCGAGTTTATACAACAGGCTTGGGCTCCATCCACCCGCAAACGATATTCTGCATCATGAAAGCGATGGATGAGTTGGTGCCTTCAACAAAAGGTGGATCCCTTGGGATCTGATGTGAAGGAAGTATTAAACTTTTTATCTGAATGTGCTGAATCAGGTCTTTCTTATAGGTCTGTTAATAACTTCAGGTAAGCTCTCTCTGCTGGACACAATCACATTGATGGAAAACCCGTGGGAATGCACCTTCTGGTATGTAAGTTGTTGAAGGGCATCAGAGTTGCTTGTCCGCCCCGTCCCAGATATACTACATTATGGAATGTTTCTAAAGTTCTTTCTTTATTAGCATCTTAGCCAGACAATAAAGATTTATCGTTAAAACAATTATCTGCTAAACTTACTATGTTATCGTGTTTGATTTCTTGTAGAAGAGTTTCTGATGTTCATGCTTTAGACTTGGCAGGAAGAATTTTCTCTCCCGAGGGTGTGTCTTTTCCCATCTCTAGGAGAACTAAGACGTTGTCATGTTCAGTTGAGTATCCTGCTTTTCCTCATAATGACAAATTATGTGTTTTAAAATGTTTAAAGGTATATGAGCAACGTACACTAGTTCATAGATTGGACCCTTTGGGGCAATTGCTCTTGGCAATCCAGAAACCTTTTCATCCAGTTTCAGCAGTCACCTTGGCACGTTGGGTCAGGTGGGTGATGGCTGAAGCAGGGATTGACATTTCTGTGTATGGTGCCCATTCCACCAGAGGTGCTATGGCCTCTAAGACATATAATTTGGGTTCTTGTTTAGAAGATATGTTGAAGGCTGCAAATTGGTCTTCGGACTTGATGTTTAAAGTATTTTATTATAAACCTATTAATCATGTTTCTTCTGTTGTAGTTGGTCATCTTTGAACCAGCATAATCTGAGCCTCCGGTCCTGCCAGAAAATACAAAATGTTCCAGCTATCGCAACAAGAATTTTTGATTCTATTAAGGACACGGAGGCTAGGATTATCCCGCCCGTTGGGACAGGTAAGAATTACATTCACAAACGGCAACAGACTCCTACCTCCCCCCACCACGCTATCTATTATCCCTACGTCGGCATCAACTTGTTCTTTAGCTACATTTACATACCTATACAACATTTATTTGACCTCAGTGACCTTATTTTCCCCCTTCCTTATTCAGCATCCAGTTACCACAAAGAAATACGATGAGCACCTGCCCTGAATGTTAAAGGTGCCGACCATGTACTTTGAATTTTATACCTGGACCAGTCCATCAGAATGGCCTCTATCGTTTTCTTAATGACCTCTGTTGGACTCATTTGACGTGTCTTCCTCTCCACTGAAATTGCTTTTTTCCCATAAACTCTGTTGGCACAGACAAGCAGCATGCGCGAGCTAACCATTGTTTAGGGCCAGGAAGGAGCATACACAGAGGGCGTTTCTTTGTCTTTCAGAGCCATCGGTTTCCTAAGGAGGGGCTCTTTAGGGGGTCCACCCTAGAACTGCCAACTGTCCTTCACCGGCGGGAGGGAGGGACGACTCCCTAATTATTGCTTTGACTCTAGCCATCCATTGTGTCCGGTGACTATGATTGTGTATTTAGGGCCACTAATCACGTGCCTGCTCTTGATAATTGGCACTGTAATTATGCAGCCACCTGAGGCGGGACCACCGAGGGGCTCACCCCCACCTCGGGCTAGATTTAAGTTGCATCCACTAAACAAACTGCCGTACCCCGTGACTGTGGTTGAGGTGAAGTGATTAAGTGGTTGGTCATTATGTCGTCTTCAGGTAAACCTGTAATAAACGTGTTTGTTTGATGCAACGAATGAGAAGAGCTCTGACCTAACACATTCTCCAGTGCCCCCTGTTCCCATGTACTTTACTTATAAGCAATTCCAGCGAAAAACCAGAGTTTGAGTGATCCCTTATTCTTAGGAAACGTTCTGCAAAGTAATGGTCTGACCGTTGGTCTTGAGTGTCTATCGTCGGCTTTCATTCTGGGAAGTGGATAACAAAGGGTTATGTGAACGTGTTTGTGATTAAGTAAGAAAAGAGAGTAATACAATTATATTAGGCACTGGCAACACCAGAAGGCCTGGCTTTGGCCAGCAGGTGCAATGGTTAATTTTGTAAAACAATTATTATAAGCCTGTGTGTGACACTGTGACACACTGTGTGTGTTTGACACTGTGTGTGTGAGACACTGTGTGTGTGAGTTACTCTCTACTCAATCTCTACTACTCTCTACTACTCACTCTCTAATCACTCTCTACTACTCTCTACTACTCACTCTACTACTCTCTACTACTCACTCTACTTCTCACTCTCTACTACTCTCTACTACCTCTCTACTCATTCTCTACTACTCACTCTACTGCTCTCTACTACTCACTCTACTGCTCTCTACTACTCACTCTCTACTACTCTACTACTCTACTCTCTACTCATTCTCTACTACTCACTCTACTACTACCTACTACTCACTCTCTGCCACTCTCTACTCATTCTCTACTACTCACTCTCTACTACTCTCTACTCCTCACTCTCTACTACTCTCTCTACTCTCTACTCCTCACTCTGGCTGTGTGTGTGGCTGTGTGTGTGTGTGGCTGTGTCTGTGTGTGTGGCTGTGTCTGGCTGTGTGTGTGGCTGTGTGTGTGGCTCTGTGTGTGTGGCTCTGTGTGTGTGGCTCTGTGTGTGTGTGGCTCTCTGTATGTATGTGTGTGTTGCTCTGTGTGGCTGTGTGTGTGTGTGGTTGTGTGTGTGTGGCTCTGTGTGTGGCTGTGTGTGTGTGTATGTGGCTGTGTGTGTGTGTGGCTGTGTGTGTGTGGCTCTGTGTGTGTGTGTGTGTGTGGCTGTGTGGGTGTGGCTCTCTGTATGTGTGTGTGGGGGAGAGAGAGCAGTGTGAGAGAGACAGCAGTGTGAGAGAGACAGCAGTGTGAGTGTTCTAGGGAGAGCATGGTAGGTGGGAGAGCATGGTGTGTGGGAGATCATGGTGTGTGGGAAAGCATGGTGTGTGAGAGACAGCAGTGTGTGAGAGACAGCAGTGTGAGAGACCTTTTATTTATGTTTTGGTTTTTGAAACATAAATAAAACGCATTGTTATTTGCAATATCAATAGCTCAAACTCGCGTAAATATGCAACCTATTGCATTGCAAATGCAATAGGTCTCGCATTTGTGAGAGATTAAGCTATTGGAATTGTAAATGACAATGCCATTTATTTATCTGTTTTCAAAACCAACACATACATAAAAATGTTATCATTTACAATGCCAATAGCTCTAACTTTTGCATAGGCGAGACAGTTGCATTGTAAATGCTTGTTTCTCATTGGCTGCTTGTTGGACTTGGCCCTTTTTGCAGGGTCATCCCTGAAATGTTGCCTTCCCCTTGTATTTTTCTGACCTGTTTTTATTGTTTTTTATGACTCTGGGCACTTTACCACTGCTGATCAGTGCTAAAGTGCATGTGCTCTCCCTATGGTAAATTGATGTATGGATTTGTGACTCCATGATTGGGTGGTTTGGTTTACTTGTCAGACCGTAGTACAGTGCACTGAGTTTGCCCAGGGCTTGTGAACCAAATGCTGCGGTTGGGCTTACAGCACTGGTTGTGCCACCCACAGAAGCAGCCTGTAAAAGTGTGTCTCAGGTCTGCCATTGCAGAGCCTGTGTGCAGTCTGGTACCGCCATGCTGACTGGGCAAGTGCACCCACGTTCCAGTCCCTAAACTTTCCCTTTTCTGCATAGCAGTCACCCCTATGGAAGGCCCAAGGGTGGGGTGCATTGTAGGTAAAAGGTAGGACATGCTCTGGTGTGTGGGGCATGTCCTAATAGTGAATTACAACCATTTTGTTTTTTTCACTATTGCAAGGTTACCTGTTGCCCATAGGCCAGAATGGGCAGTTTGATTATTAAATCTTATAATCCTAACTGCATCAGGGAACTATGTAGAAATTCGAGTTTAGTATGCCTGAACTCAGAATGATATAATACATATTTTAGTGAAGTTTGTTTTAACATTCTGTGTTTGAAAATACCACTTTTAAAAAGTAGTTCTTTTCTTGCCTTACTATCCAAGCCTGCCTCTGCTAGGTTTTGTATTCCTTGTCTGGAGTTTGAGTGGCAGGGGCTGGGGCATTCCAGGAGACAGGGTGAGTCAGGACAGGGCTGAATAGAGAGATCTACATGTAGATGGGAAGGAGGAGTTGCACCTGGGACCGAATAGGGCTGTGCCTTCGCTCCACAATGCTGGCTCCACCTCGTGTGGTGCGTCTGATGTCCCTGGCCTACACTGTGAAAGGAAAGAAGTAGTCTTGTCAACAAAGTGTTCCAGGACTGATCAGAACTGGTTTGGACTAGGAACATGCCTCTTTGCCTTCAGAGAACAAAGGGAAAATGAGTATAAAAGAGGGGACCCAAACCCCAGAACTTTTGGAAAATAAGAAGAACCTTTGCTGAGGTGAGGAACCATAGAGAAACTGAAGGAGGAGACTGTCCCTAAGCTGAGTGCTGTTTGGGGGACTGGCCTGCACTGGTTACCTGACTGCCAAAGAAAGGAGAAAGGAACTTTGTGCTACTTTTATCAACTTGTAAATGATCTCCAAGGGCTTGAAGAAAGAGCTTGCCTCCTGCTGAAGTCTCAGGGACAACCGACTTCACCAACCAGCTCCCCAGAGTTCTTTTGAAATGCACCCAGTCAAAAGATCTGGGTTTAATCCATCACCGTTCTTTAGCCCACTCTGCCACCCCAGTTCAGACATGGCTATATGCAAATCAGTCTGATCCTGTGCCTCATGGGAACAGTCCTGCCGGAACTGTCAAGCCATGCCTTCCCTGGACCGGAAACAAGCTTCCGAGGACCAGTTTCTGGCATTCCAGCCGTCTTCAGCCCGGCTTGCTTGAATCCAGTGGCAAAGTAAGCTGTTGTGCTAGGCTTTCTGTGGGACTGCGTGTCGCAAGGAGCTGGAAGCGTGACTATTGAAGAAGAAGGGTTATGATGATTCAGCCGCTGTTGTTGCATCACTGAAGAAGGGTGTCACAGCTGCCGCTGTCGCATCGCCGAAGCGCCTCGCGCACCCGGATAAGAGTGTCGTCGTCGCAGCAGATGCTGTCGCATCACCGGAGAAGCGGGTCGCAGGGCCTGTCGTGGCTCAGAAGAATTGATGAGTCACCGCACGCCCATCAGGCATGCATGCATCGTTGTCACATCAAGAAGAAGATGCCGTTTTGTTTCATTGCACCAGATCTTCATCGCATAACGGCGTTGCTGGTCGCATCGTCACGGAAGCGCAGTAAGAAACCGACTCATCTCCTCCCCACGCGGAGAAGAACCAACGCATCCCCTACGCAGCTGTAGGGACCCGACACATCACCGTTCTTGCATGTAAGGAACTGACTCATCACCTTCCCTGCAACACTTTCATTGTATAGCGTTACACATCCAAAGGTACATTGAACTCAAAGTGTCGCATTTTGCATCTAAAGAGAACTAAGCTATTTATACCATTTTTGAAGTACAGTATTGAGGATTTTTTTGTCGTTTGTGGTCTTGTGTTAAGTCTATATAAAAAGACTTATTTTTATACTACAACTTGTGTGGTGTCCATTTGTAGTGTTGTCACTGGGTTACTATATGTGTTCACAAATGCTTTACACACTGCCTCTGAGATAAGCCTGTCTGCTCGTGCCAAGCTACAAAGAGGGTGGGCAGGGATTATTTTAGGAGTGTACCCCCTTGCCCTGACTAGAAGTAAGGGTCCCTATTTGGTCAAAGGTACCTACCTCTGCCAACTAGAGACCCCCAAATCTATCACTGCTGTTTTGAGTAGTAAAGAAATTGAAAAGCATGATCCTTGCCTCTGTGTCCTTAATAGAATCTAAAATTCTTTGTCGCGATAGCTGGAGAATTTTGTATTCAGCATCTTTCCCTGGGTCGGCCGGATTTCAAATCCAGCCCAGAAATAGCTGCTGGAACTGGAATCCAGGGGGATCCCCTACTATCAAGCACTGATGAAACGTGATGCAACTCAGTATGAAAAGCAGAATTTAATACAAACCTGGGAGGGAAGAGGTATTTGGATAAGATGGGCACATAACAGTGCATTTAGATGGTAAAATATCATAGTTAAGAAGAATATAAAGAACACGTTGATGAGGTGGGGAAGCAAACTACTGAGATGTATATTTTAAAATGTTATATTTGTAACTAAAAATATGGTTATTGTTGCTTCCTGCAGCATTTTTGACCGGAATACTCTTTTTTTTCTTTTCTAAACCTATAACAAACATAAGCTTTGGATGTCTATCATGCATTGTAGAAAGCATGGCACTTTACACTTTAACTAAAAGCTTTGTATTTACATGCCTCCATTTTCTCGAAAATTACTGGGATGACTCATAGGCCCACATGTCCAGTCTGTGTCGCGTCAGCACTGATGGATATTTTATCAGCTAATCAGGTGTTTTGAACAGTGGCCAGGAACGAGTGGCTTCACTGACAGATTCCTCAGAATAAATAACACACCAAATGATAGAGGGTCTCAGGGAAAAGTTTAAAGACCGGCGCGGACTCAATCCCCAATTCAATACTATATAAACATATAGAATCTGCGGGTCTCTAGTGTTCCCAAGAGGAACACTAGAGCACAAAAGCACAAATAATACTGACATGAATCTAGTGTAAAAAACATGAAAAGAAGTCCTATTGAGGAGGACGGAATCCCATCACCCACCAAGGTGGCATGCTTCATCATCTGGGATCTCCTATTAGTTGCAATTCCTAGTGCAACTAAGGGCTACAACCCACTCACTATGAAGGGGTTGCTCACGGATGTATTACAAGAGGAACAGTATGTCTGATCTCCTAAGGTCTCTGAAGCATGTGTAAAATTATATGGGGTGAAGTGTTTGCAGTGCCAAAAGGCATTAAAGTGATTTAAAATTGACTACCAAGCAAGAAAAGGTATGTTTAATGGTTATCGCTAGGTGTCAAACAATAAAAACAGTGCAAATGCGATCTGAATAAATTTGCAATCGCGTAGGTCTATAAAGAGGATCTACATGTTTCAGCCATAACGATCATACTCCGATCTTGGCCTTCCTCAGGACCAGAATGGAAATGCTTTTGCAAAAATACTGTGTGTGAAATAAAATCAAAATACAGTCATAACATATCATACCATACTATACAATGACAGACCATACCATACCATACAATGATGGTCATACCATACCATACTATACAATGTCAGGCCATACCACATGATACACTGATGGCCATACCATACCATTACCACACCATACCGTCCTCGGCACGCATGGCAAAGGTGCCCCGAATCAATCGACTCAGAATGGGTGGGAGGTCCTTTTCCTATTTGGAACCATCTCTTTGAACAAACTACCACTTGACCTGAGGAGGATAGACAGACTCGACCTGTTTAAGAAGAAGCTTAAAACCTAACTCTTTACCAACTAGTTACCCGCATGTGACTCTTTCCCCCCTCTGCCAGTGCTAGGACACTCTTCTGAGTAGCAGCATGCTTTATAAATGTTTATAACATAGCATGACATAACATAACATAACATAACCGTACCATACCGTACCGTCCCATACCATACCATACCATACCAGACCTATGAATGACATGACATACCATACCCTATCATGCCAGGTGTACCATACCAAACTATAGAATGACAGGCTGTACCATACCATATCATAAAATGACAGGCCATACCATACCATGACATACTATACAATGACATGCCATACATATCATATCAGAACACACAATACCATAAAATATAATGTCAGGCTATACCATACCATACTATACAATGACAGGGCATCCCATACCATAACATACTATACAATAACAGGCCATACCGTACCATACAATAACAGGCCATACCATACCATACAATGACAGGTCATACCATACCATATTATACAATGACAGACCATACCATACCATACCATACAATTGCAGGCCATACCATACAAAACTATGCAATGACAGACTATTCCATATCTTATATGACAGTCCTTACCATACCATATCATAGCATACTAAACAGTGACAGGCCATATCATACTATACAATGGCAAGCCATACCATATCATACCATACAATGCCATACTATACTATACCATACCATACCATACCATACCATACCATACCATACCATACTCTAACATGACATACCATACAATGACAGGCCATACCATACCATACTATATAACGACAGGCTAAACCACTCCATACCTGTACAATGATAGGCCATACCATACCATAATATAAAATTAGAGGACATATCATACCATACCATACCATAACATACCATACCATATCATACCATATGCAATGACAGGCCATAACATAACAAACTATACAATGACAGGTCATACCATACTATAATATTGCCTGCCATCTCATACCATATCATACAACACAACAACAGACATATTGTTAGAAATGTCAGCCATAGGGTTTTCTTCCCCCAAACATTTGAGCCTTCCTCCCCTTATTGTTGCTGATTTCATTTTTGTTGGCCTTAGCACTCTCTGAACTTTATCACTGCTTACCAGAGCTAAAGTGCAGGTTCTCACTCCTTAAAGTATGGTAACACTGGCTCGTACCCTGTTGGCACATTTAATTTACTTGTAAGTCCCTAGTAAACTGGTACTACATGTATCCAGGGCCTGTTAATTAAATGCTACTTGTCGGCCTGCAGTACTGTTTGGCCAGCCACTGAAGTAGCCCTTTACACATGTATCTGGTCTTTAATGCAGCCTGTGTGTGCAGTTTCAAACTGGCATATCGATTTATCAAAAGAAACCTTTTTCCAGGCCTATACTTTCCTTTTTAATACATATCAATCACCTTTAGAGTAGGCTCTGGACATCCCAGCAGGCAGGGTGCAGTGCATTTAAAAAGTTGTACTTAGAAGTTTTATATGTCCTTGTAGTGAACAAATATCAAATTAGTTTTTTTCACAATTGCAAGGCCTATCTCTCCCATAGGATTACATTAAAGTTACCTTATTACATTTAATAAGTTATTGCATTAAATAAGCTGTAACTTCCAAATGGTAACAGTTAGCCAGTTCATGTTTGTTATCTTTGCAATGTATTAAAAATCCTTTCTTCTGGTAAAGTCGGATTTTAAATTACCATTTTGAAAATGCCACTCTTAGAAAGGTGTCTCGCGCTCCTCGCTGATGCACTGCCAGAAATGGGATTCATCACCTGAGTGTATCCAATTGATCTAAGTACTCCTCAAGTAATCCATTGATACCTTAATTCTGTTCCTTATTTTTAACTTTTCCTTTTTTAACTTAATGCATCACTCCGGAGACAGTAGGATTACATCTGTATTTTTTATTCAACTTTTCTTCACTGAATGTATGCTTTATTGGGCGTTGTACACCGGTTCGTCTCTTACAGATGCATCAATAATAGAGTAAACAAACCCAATGCATTTCAAGCCTTCAAGGCTCTTTATCAGGGGTTTCTGTAACAAGATGAAAAAATCATCTTAACTGACCGATACATTAAAATAAACTGAAGTAAAATAACATGACATTGACAAATGAGTAACAAAACCATAAATATCAACTGAAATGTATCGACCCATAACTCCACAGTGTCCACCCCGCAACTGAAACCAACTCTCGTGCTAACTCACTTACAGCAACTATCACCTCCCGCTTCATTATCACCCCAAGCAACGCCCAATGTAAACATCATCCCCACAGCAAAAACCTTACGTAAACCACCTTAAACCTTAAACGCTGCCAAAGGTAATGAGCTCACAAAGGAAAGAGACGGCACGGGCACGAGGGAGGTTTAAGGTGGTTTACATAAGGTGTTTGCTGTGGGGATGATGTTTACATTGGGCGTTGCTTGGGGTGGTAATGAAGCGGGAGGTGATAGTTGGTGTAAGTGAGTTAGCACAAGAGTTGGTTTCAGTTGCGGGGTGGACACTGTGGAGTTATGGGTCGACACATTTCAGTTGATATTTATGGTTGTGTTACTCATTTGTCAATGTCATGTTATTGTACTTCAGTTTATTTTAATGTATCGGTCAGTTAAGATGATTTTTTCATCTTGTTACAGAAAACCCTGATGAAGAGCCTTGAAGGCTTGAAATGCATTGGGTTTGTTTACTCTATTATTGATGCATCTGTAAGAGACGAACCGGTGTACAAAGCCCGATAAAGCATACATTCGGTGAAGAAAAGTTGAATAAAAAATACAGATGTAATCCTACTGTCTCAGAAGGGATGAATTAAGTCGAAAAAGGAAAAGTTAAAAATAAGGAACAGAATTAAGGTATCAATGGATTACTTGAGGAGTACTTACATCAATTGGATGCACTCGGGTAATGAATCCCATTTCTGGCAGTGCATCAGCGAGGAGCGCGAGACACGTGCCCAGGTTTTGTTCAATGTTACGACACTGTGGTAGAGGCGAACCACGGTTCACTGTTTGCATTAATTTACAAGGAGTTTTTTAAGAATGGTTTTGATTAAAAAGAAAAGGAAAGGAGTGCATTCTCACACTTGTAGTTGACACTTAGAAAGGTGGCATTTTCCAGTGTTATCCATTTAGTGCCTGTAGCCTGCCTGTGGGTCACATGAGTGTGTAGCAGAGAGTTAGGCTTTTTGTATTCCTTCTAGATAGCCAGCCAAAATAGAGAGCTTAGGCGTGCCTAGATGGGCCATCAATGGCAGGATGGGAGGGCGTAGCTGGGCACAGCCCTACTTACACTTAAAAAGGCTGTGTCTGACAGCCACACAAATTGATGCATACCTCCGTAGATAGTCTGGAGCAAAGGGCAGGAAAGGCAGCAAGCCTGTGCACTTCAATGAGAATTACTAGAAGCTTTTCCCACCATCCAGATGAAGAGCACCAGGTATAAATATTTGACCTAAGACACTACCTCTTCAGTACACTTCTGGTCCTGTTGATACGTTGCCAGAAAGAAGGACTACTATGCTGCTGAAAGGACTGCCATTCTGCTGAACTGCTGCCCTGCTCGTCTACTACCTTACTGGAATGCAGCCTTGCTCTGCTGACCTGATGACTGCTGCCCTCTTGATTGGGTGGTAAGGCTTGGACCTGCATCTGTTGAACCCAGGACTCCTAGGTGTTGTCATGGGCTAGTTGACTGGCCTCCTGACTAAAGCCTCGGGGACAGTAGCCTCCAACAACCTTGAACTCAGCACCTGGACTCTGCCACCTGTGAGTTCTACCCTGCCAAGTAATGCCACCCCAGACCTAAATCTCCTCTGCGGCATAACTCCAAGCAAAGTTGACGCATCACATCTGCTGCAACGGTTCTCCCAACGCATGGACTCCTCATCGACCTCACAGCTGCTTCAGATCTGCTACTTGTGCAAAGCTTCCACAACACAGGCCCTTGCATTTCAAATCCATCATCGATGGCAGCTTAGATGACGACACGGGTTCTTGCATCACAGTCTCTCAGAACTGAAGCATCGCCTTGACTGTGCAACGCATCCACCTCCCCGGATTTCACATCACAAGCACTTGTCAATGGGATCCTTGATGACGCAGGACCTAGCATTACAGCTTTGCAACTCTTTGGAGCCAACGTATAAACTCAGCTGCTAGACGCATTCTCAGCACAGGACATCCCAATGCTCTGCAGCCATGACCTAAAGAACTCTGGTTCAGAAGGCCTAACTGGGTCCCTGAGCCTGCCCGTGCTCCTTCGCATTTGGCCTCAACTGGTGACTTTGTGCCAAACCGGCACAACCAGATATCCACACTGAGTACTTTGTGCTTTTTGGTGCTATTTTCACTGAAACTTTTATTTATTAAAAATAACTCACTTTTACTAATATACTGTGGGATCATTTTGTGTGGTGTTTTAACTTTATTATTGTTTGAAGTGTTGCACAAATGTTTTACACATTGCTTCTAAGTTAAGCCTAACTGCTCTGTGCAAGCTACCAGAGGGTTGAGCACAGGTTCATTTAGGGTTGGTTTGTGCCTCATCCTAACCAGGAGTGTGGTTTCTTCTTGACCAAATCATACATATGATACCATACCATACCATACAAAAGTCATTATATAATAATATTATATTATATAATAATCATTTTGTACTAATGTACAATTTGGCAAAAACATTGGCAAAGTCGATAGATCTTGTGAGATACATTGGCTTTTCAAATGCTTGTTGTCTGGTGTACTCCAACCAGTGGCACATGTGTCCATCAGTTGTGACACAGAGTTGTTGTACAGTGCATTCTTTTTGCTTTTTTAGCCTGACAAAACATGCTCAATTTGAGCTGGTAGATGCATGTGTGGCCTACCGGTAGTCAGTTTAGGGTACCAACCCTTATTGTTCCTCAACAAACTTTGGTCCAGAGCAAGAGAGAGAGAGTGAAACATAAAAAGGGTAGAACAAGGTAGAGAAATACGGAAAAACTGTGAGAAGGGGAGAATACATGAATGAAAAAGGACCTGCAAGAGTTAGATGAAGTAGCAAAGAGTGTCTGATTGTGGATTAAAAATGGCTGATGTGGAATTAAGACTATGCTAACTTGGTGTTTGGCAAACCAACATTTGATAGCACTAGGCACAAGCTTCTGAGCAAATTTTTGGGTCCCTGCACTTATTAGTTTTCAAAGAACAGCTTCTGTGGTAGCCATGACTCCTGTTTCTGCCTGGAAATGCCTATAAAGAGGTCACACTAGACATGTTTTACAAATCAAAAATATATATATATATTTTTTTTTATTGGAAGAATTTGCACAAAACGAACAATGTATCCCATGTTCACACTTGCAGCAATCTTTTTCAAACACCGAGTTTTAAGAAATTTCACAAGCCATTTTGATCGATCATAAGTTTCTACTAAGGCAACAATTCTGTGCAAAATCAGCATTTTTCACATTTCACATAGTACCTTGATTTCCAGCATGGTACTATAGTTTTATATAAGTCTTGTTTTCCACTTGCACACAAGCTTCACAAACCAATTGGTACCCCATATCAATTTATCCTGTATTCTACTTGTGGTTCATACTACATAAACAAATGTAACTTTAACTGTGGCTTTTGAACATAATATTCTAGTCTTGCACACACTTTTTATACATGGTTTACCGATGCAAAGCCTTCCCATATTCTCCAAAATGTACTATAAGAGAGTGACATCAGTGCGTGGCATCTCTCTAATCCCTTAATTCTTAACCATATGAATTGCCATTGTTCAAAGGTATGTGTTAATTTGTTTTCCACTTTTTCAAAAATATATACCTAGCAATTATTGTGATCAGAAATAGTTTTTTCTTATGTTTTGTATTAAGATTAGCAGCCGACAGACACCCCAATAGCATCAAATGAGTGTCAATTGGGTAATCAATATTTATTGTGTCCTGACAGTAATTCTGTATGGAAGCCACCTTTGGGCATTTCCAGATGACATGAGTCCAATTGCCCTTGGCTTCCGTCGAACACCTAAAACATTGTATTGGTATTTGGGGATTGATTTTGTTCAGAAATGCAGGCATCCTATACAGCAGTCATTTGGTATAGGCTTGAAAAGGCAAAGGTTTGCCACCTTCCTTATGGAAAAATTATATAGATGTATCTTATTCCAAGACTGCCTTAATAAACAATTCCTCCCCAACTGCCATTTTTGTTTATCTCTACTGAAGACATCGTCCTCCTTATATTTTGAGAGTCTAGCTTTCCAATACTTTACAGGTCTGCACATGCTTGTTTCTAACAGATCTGCCACTAGATCCAATCTATTCCTTATACTTATGGGGGCAGACTTACTAGTCCCTTGCACCACTTTTGCCTCACTTTTAACATAGGAGTGATGCAAAAGGGGCCCTAGGGGCTTGTAAATCTGCCCCATAGGATTTATCCCTTTTAAGAAATGTGTGGTTTGAATAAAGGTCAATTCAATGGGTACTTTCACATACCTAATACTAGGTTCTAAATCAGGCCATTCTGTCCATGTATCATAGTTCAGAAAATCGCCAATGATTTTATACCCATTGATTCCACATCAGAAAACAGTTTTCAAATCAAAAAAGGCTTGAAATCCTATGGAAATGTCTACTAATATGGTCACTCCATTGATAACTGAAATGGCATAACATCTAAACAACTGTTCCTTTCTTTTCAATGACCACTGCAAAATCTTATATCAGACCTTTTTGAGTGACTTGGTCAAGCGTACAAAATTGTGTATTTTATGTTCTTCAGAATTTGATCTAAAAAGAAAGTATCGATTGGCCTTTCTGCACCTTGAGTGATAAGAAACTGATAACAAATTGTGCAAAATAATATTCTCTCAAATTTGGTATGGCCAAGCTCCTATTCTTTGATAAACTATAAAAAAAATATTTATGCCACTATAGGAACTTTCTTTTCCTAAATTAAATTGAAAAAAACCCTTCAATTTCTGTAAACAAATGTCACCTGCAGGACACATGGTAGAGCTGTAAATAAAAAATGTAATAGTGGTAGGACTAACACATGGGTAAATGCGATTCTGTCCACTGTCGATATAGGTATATGCTTCAATTTAAAAAATAAAGATGTCATTTTCCTAATTAGCGGTACATAATTCAGCACAAAAAAGATCTTCTATGTCTTACTTTGTGTACATACCCAGGTATCGCTTAGGTTTTTGATTCACAAGGCTTCTAAAGATAAAGTTTCTGCAGAGCAATTACATAAAAAACTTTCAAATTTTAATCTGAAATATCTAAATATTATTAAAAACCCTACTCGGAATTTCCAAACCAGGTTTTAAGAAAAGTAATGCATCGTCTGCATAAAGTTTAATTTTCAACATCCCGCTGACAGTCGGCTCTAACTTCCTGTCTTCTCTTATAGATATTGCGAGTCATTCAACAAAATGTCAAATAATATTGGGTAGAGAGGGCATTCCTGCCTTGTCCCTCAATTGGCCCTGTAGGTACCTATGTCTACAGAAATCATCATTAATCGTGCTTGTGCGCACTAATAGATCTTTGATATGACCTGCATAAATTTTATAGGTAAACCAAATACCCCTACTATGGAGAAAAGACTCTCCCTGTTGACCAGATCAAAGGCCTGTTCGGCTTTTAACAATAGAACCTGGGTTGAGAGTGGGATCATTTTTTTCTTGAAAAAATCCAATGCTTCTGTTAAATAAATTATCTTAGTAAATAATTGACGGCCAGGAGCAAAACCACATTGATCTCAATTAATTAGTGTTCCCACTGCCTTTTTCATTCGATTAGCAAATATTTTTAATATCTTTTTATAGTCAGTATTTAGGAGCCTGAGCTGTCTATATGAGTTGATATTCTTGGGATCTTAAAACATTTTAAGAAAGCTTATTACTATGGCTGTATTGAATTATGGTGGGACATTACTCCCTTTCAGAATATGGTTAGTGAGCCTCGAAATATGTTGATTCAAAATGCATCTGAACTTTAAAATAAATTCTACTGGAATGCCATCTTCTCCACACGCTTTCCCATTTCCTAGTAATGTATTTGCTTCATCTACTTCCGTAAAATTACATGGGCTAATTTGAGCTTGATTTATGGTAGTTTCAGTTTAACGATGGTAACGTTATTGAGTTTTATAAATGCTGTAGAAACATATCCTGTATCATCTTTGGGTCAGTGGTCTCCGTCTTTGTCTCTTCATTGTAGAGTGAGGTAATAGTATTCTGTTCCCTTCTTTCCCTTAACCGCCAGGCGAAAAAACCTTCCGGCGTTGTCACTCTCTTCTGAAATATTTTGCAAACAGGCACTGTTGGGATTATAGGCTGGTCATATTAGTAATCTTGCATCTGTTGTTTGGATCTTCTAAGTGCCTGTTTGTTGATAGGTGCTTTATAGCACAACATGTTTTCAGTGTCCTCTTTCAATTTTTGCTCTAAACTCATTCTTTCCACTGTGAGGCCCTTTTTTCTACTATGTTTCTCGATATTATATAAGCATGTATTGCTGCTTTGGATGCATCCCAGACCATTTCTGCACTGGCAACGTTATTGTTAAGTTCGGAAATAACTAGCTATCTCCTTTTCGATCTGTTGAACTCAAGATTCATCTTCTAGGTTCACTTTGTCAACAAACCATCTATGCCTAGGTCTATCAAGTTTAATTATAATAACATGCATCTCAATTAGCGAATAGAGCTGCACTCGTTGACTCTTGTGACTTATCTTTTTTTGTCTGAACTGGGGCTAAAGTGGGCTAAAGAACGGGGATGGATTAAACCCAGGTCTGTTGACTGGGTGTGAGTGTTTGATTGGTTCAGATGCTCCGTCCATCACCACCCCCTTTTGTACCGCGTTATCTTTTTTTGCGACAAGTTTATTAGCTCTAACAGACTGAGGGAAGTCGCCTTGCACTTCGCCACTTTCCAAGTCCTTCCCTTCAGCTTTTTGTAGCAGCTGCTCCGGAGTTTTTTACCCCTCTTCTGTCAAAGTTACTTCCTATTAAGTAGGTGTGGTATTTGTACTGTTCCTGTTTCGATTCTATGGTCTCATCTTGGGTTCCATAGCTTCTTCGCCTAGGTAACCCAGCATTTTTAGTTGGAAGAGAATCCCCGTTTCTGGACCTAGGGGCATATGTATCATCAGTTTTATTAGTTGCAAATGCTGCGATTCGCAAAAAAGCAGTGTTTGCAAATAAATAAACGGAAAATGCGATATATGATTAAAATCGCATTGCAAAATTAAGGAATCACAAAATTTGAGATTCCTTCATTTTGCATCAGCATTTAAGGAATCGCAAATTGCGATTCCTGCTATGTATAAAGCACCCAAGGTGTGTGATTTCTAATTAAGAAATCGCAAATTACCACCAACTTGAAGTTGATGGTAATTTGCGATTTCTTTCACAATTGAACTTTTTGCCATTAGTGAAGGTGCCATGTGGCACACATACATGCCCTTATGTATGTGCGACATATGCGCACACACGTACATTTCAGGGGTGCATCAGGGTGTCCTTATGACACCCTTGCACCCTTGAAATTATTCTCAATTTGCGATTCTCAAATTGCGAATCGCAAATTCAGAATAACTTCCCATTCATTCCTATGGGCCTCCTGGCCCATAGAAATGAACAGGAAAGTGGGGCAGATGTATCAAGATCCGTGTTTGCGATGCTCGAATAGCGATTTTTTGAGAATCGCTATTTGAGAATGGCAAAATGGGATGTATGTAAAAAATCACAATTTTTTAGCGATTTCTTAGTTTTCCTTAATTGCCATTCACAAATTGAGAAATCGCAATTAAGGAATACTTTCCCATTCATTTCCATGGGCCAGGAGGCCATAGGAATGAATGGGAAATTATTCTCATTTTGCGATTCGCAATTTGAGAATCGCAAATTGAGAATAATTTCAAGGGAGCAAGGGTGTCATAAGGACACCCAGATGCACCCTTGAAATTCACATGTGTGCGCATATGGCGCACATATATGCCCTAAGGGCATGTATGTTTGCCACATGGCACCTTCACAAATGGCAAAAGTGCATTTGTGAAAGAAATCGCAAATTACCACCAACTTTAAGTTGGTGGTAATATGTGATTCTTAATTAGAAATCGCACAACTTGGATGCTTCATACATAGAATTTAAAGAATCGTAATTTGCAATTCCTTAAATGCTGATGCAAAATTAAGGAATCACAAATTTTGCGATTCCTTAATTTTGCGAAGCGATTTCAATCATACATCGCATTTTCCATTTTTTTAGACGCAAATGCTGCTTTTTTGCGAATTGCAACGTTTGCTACTAAAAAAACAGATGATACATATGCCTCAGTATTATTTAATTAAGATTTCGCAATTTGCAAATCGCAATTAAGGAAAACTAAGAATTCGCAAACAAATTGTGATCTTTTACATACATCCCATTTTGCAATTCTCAAATGGGGATTCTCAAAAAATCACTATTTGAGAATCGCAAACACGGATGTGGATACATCTGCCCCCTAGTCTCCTCTCTTGCGCCGAATCTTACAGAACTTTCCCTGCACCTCTCTTTTAAATAGCTCTGATGACCAGTGTCAGTGTCTCTTGAATTGATCCCAGACAAGCGGATTTTACACCCCACCAGACCAGTCTTAAATGCCTTAGCCAAGGAAATAAATATCTTAGGCCGCTAGTTATTAATCCCAGTATAAAGCACTGTAAAACAGCCATGACATTTTGTCTTCAAGCTGATAGCAAGTCTGTCTACAGGCCGTTTTGGAGATTAACAATGAGTACCATCTAAAGCTGTTAAGCTTAATCAAGTAAGTTCTATAAAGCTTGCTCATTAAGGACGAAGAGATAGGGTTAAGAACAAGACTTGTGTGGAAGATGCTTCCTGTTGATACATAATGTTTTAATAGATATGGGGGCATATTAGCAAGGAATAGCCATATTTATCGCAAAATGCGCTTAGCGCAATTTTTTTATCGCTATCTATTGCTGGATATGTTGGCATAGAAAACTTGCTATTAGCAACGTTTTTGTCCATTGTCCTAAAATATCCAGCGATAGCGGCGAAATGCGTGAATATCGCTGGAAATCCAGCGATATTCACGCATTAACGCCAATGGGGACTTAACCTGACAATCCACTTCCCATTGTATAAACAGGTAAGTAATGTTTTTAGCAGACGTTAGATTTTAGCGATAATCGCGCTTAGCGCAATTTTTTTATCTCTTTGCCTGCCTTGCTAATAGACGATAGCTGTGTTAGCGACTGCTTTTAGTCGCTAACAGTGTAGGTTCGCCCACTTTGCATGTCATTTGCTATAATATCGCTGTAATGAAAGCGGGCCCCAAACCAGTCCCTATCGCCTAAAAGCTGTCGCCAACTACTGTTAGTGATAGCTTGCTGATAGGGCGATCAAAATATTGCAGCTTTAGCGGCAAAAAGTGCCGCTAAAGAGGCGATATGGCCCTTGCTAATATGCATACACAGTATTTGTTAAAATGTAAATGTACAGGAATTTATATAGCGCAAATCACCACTGGTTTCTAAGCGCTTGCTTAGGGAACCCGTCCTGGTATTCCCCTGTGAGATAACCCCGGCAGGGTATCCGCAAGGTGAAAGCCAGGCATCCCGCTGCAATACCCCTCTCACACCAAAAGGGCCCTTGGCGTCATGCTTCATCATCGGGGTCTTCCCGCCCCGCTGCGGGACGAGGTGTGCTATGACTAGCGACTACGCTGGAGCACTTAGATATTGTAAGTGCTATGTGAAGTGTATTGAGTGAGTGTGAGTAGGGTCTGGAGTGATATGGAAAAGTGAGATTTATAAGAATACCTGGCCTTATGAAAGCAAAATATTCTTTATTAGTCATAGACTGATATCGTTAAAAATAGTGTGGCAGAGACAATCTAGCTTAACCATGGGCTAGTTCTCCTGGTGTTGTCAACATGTTTTGAGGGTGACTGCCTCTTCATCAGGACGGTGTCAGATCCCTCTGTCACTCACTAAGGTTGGAAACAATGTGTGCTATGTGTATATACAAGTGTATAGATTATAATACAACTGCAATATGGCATTCAATTTTGAACAGTTATAGCCCTGTCAGTATTTCTGAGTCGTGGGCCTGCAAAGATAAAGAAAGAGCACGTAAGTATTTACTGCGCATCCCAATGCGCGTTCATATATCACCTGTGGAAGGAAAGATGGTGACATATATGTTGACCTTGCGATTTGCCGGTAAGATACACTTAGGTGCTGTGACCTGTAGGTGAAAGGAAAAACACTACAAGACAAAACTAACACTCAACATAAAACACACTCTCTATGTCGTGAAGTTCTGTACAAGTCCATGGTGATCTGTAAAATTAAAAGACTAAGGAGTCAGTGCCCCATGAGCCGGTCTGGAAGAGGGGTACATGGAACTTCCATCTGTTGGTAAAGTAAAAGTTGGGCATGCCGTGGTTTAGAGTAAGGTCATGGTAGCAGGTGTTAAAAGTCTAAGCATAAGGCTCCCTAAAGCAGCTATGCCATACTTACTAGTTCACAAGCAGTCCTCGCATCCTCCCTCATCCTGGCTTCCGTGGTGTGAGAAGAAGGAGAGGAGCATGCGGTTATATACTAGAGTCAATTTGATAATTACTAGCACCTGTACCTGGGAGGTGCGGCTGATTCAGCAGAACACTAGAGCGGTGTAAGCTCAGGAAGGTGGACGGAAACGGGAGCCATCTTGGAACAATATCAAGGATCAAAAACACGGGCGCCATCTTGGAGAGGCCAGTGGTGAAACTGAACTGGTTGTGAAATCTGTAGGCTAGACAACTTGGCAATTGCATGCGGATCTGTTAATGCAGAGATGCCTGTATGTGCTACGGGCAGTGAATCAGGATTCGAAAAAGGAGGCGGACAGCTTGCCTAGAAAGCGCAAAATGGCGGTATTGGGGTGAAGGTGTCTCATTGAAGAAACCTTATATTCAGTTGTATAGTTGGATCAGGTCTGGAGGGTGGCCTCATGGATCCAGTATCAAGCTTCACGTCAATACGTATTATGGGGCCGCATACTAGCCAAAAGATAATCAATCCTAATGTAGGGTAGGGAACACAGTGGGGCCATATTTTTGGAAACAGTTAATCAATACTGATGTAGGGTAAGGAACACTTGGGCCCTAACTTATTCAGAACGATCGCTGTGTGATTAAAGTGGAATGCCAACACACACGAGTGCAAAGTAGAGACAGATCATTGTGCAATTAATCCTTACTCTACAGTAGCATGCAGAGTGCAAACAGCCTATAGCTAGTGTGACCAGTTCAAGTTGAAGAGACCACAACCAGTTCTTATAGGGTTTTGATCTCCTGATAGAGGTTGTTACTGGCTCAGTTGGGCCCAGGGTATGTCATCATTCAGCCCTGTGATGTGTGTCCCAAGACGAAAAACCCATCTTTGCTCTTTCTCAAGGAGATCTTTCTCGAATTCAATTGATTCAACCACTGTCCACTGAAAATCTTGAATACCATGGCCCATGGTTAGATAGTGGGAGGCCATCTTAGTCGTGTTTTTTTTTGCAACATATGTTGCTTCGAAGTTCACCAATATGAATCTTGACTGGTCTAGAAGTCATTCCAATGTATTCTTTGGCACATGGGCAAGTGATAAGGTAGACAACATTTCTGATGTTGCAGTTCGTGAAACCACGTTGTTCCCATGTCATGCCATTCAAGAATTTGATTGTTTTGCTTTTGCTGGTGGACTAACAAATACTGTGTATGCCTGATATACTCTGGCTCACATGCTTCCCTGCCCTTGTTTACAAATCAGGGGACAGATACTAGAGACGAAGAATGTTGGCAGAGTAAAATCTTTCTTATTGCACAAAAAAGGGTCAACCAAAGGTCACAACACTGACTAAAAAGACTGTTATGTAATCAGGTGAAGGCCCTGGCTTGAGCCAACTGGTGAAAGGTGTACTTATTGAATACTGAATTATATGAAAAATCAGTTCTTGAGGGGAGTAAAAGCAAAATCAAAGTCTTGGACCAGTCCCAGTAAAAGGGTGTTCTCCTTTCCATATTCCTTCTCCTCTAAAAATTCCTATGCTCATTGAGAAAATAAGAAATTTATGAAATGAAAGCAGAATCATTCAAGGTTATGTTCTTTGGAAAAAGAACCAAAGCAGCCCATCAGCCCGTACTGTGAGATGTGAAGAGTGCTGATTTCCTTTTGTTTAAATCTCCCTCAAGAAGTACCATAGAAAATCTAATATTCACGCAATAAACTATTCAAAACTCTTAGCTTCCTTCCACATTATTCCATCATTGAATGAGATAACTATACCTCACCCTTTCTCCATGCACTGGTTATTCCTTTGAATATTATTTAACTTATAGAATGTGAAATGATAGCAGTTATAATAAGACTTATCATCTGAAATTACATAATTTCTCAGAACAGAGTGCATGGGGCAATGAGAATTTATGGTTAATGTAATTTGGCAATTGATGCAAGAAGAAAGCGTATGGAAGTGTGGAGAGTATAGTAAATTAAAGGTTGTGCGTGAATTATAGGTGTAACTTCTAACTAGTGGTGTGTGAATTAGAAATTTAAGTCATACATATAAGTTTATAATTTCTCCTGGTTGTGTAATTTAAGTTGGGTTTGTATATAAATAATAAATAAAGTTTTACTAACTACAACTTTGCTTTAACCTTTATTATTTTTATTACATTTAAATGGTTTTAATTTTTTTTTATAAAATGTCTTTCAAATCGCAGTGTCAAGTGTCATTTAACTGAATGTGGTTTGAGTGTAGTGTTGTAAAGTATAATAAAGGACATTGTACTACAGTGTGTCGTCATAGAATTTAGTGTTGTAGAGTGGAGTACAGTGGAGTTGAGTAGAGTAGAGTAGAGTGGCGTTGCATACAGTGGAGTAAAGTGTTATATAGTGGAATGGCCTTATGTGTCGTATAGTGGAATTTGGTGTAGTGGTGGATTGTACAGTCAACTGGCATGTCATACAGTACAGATGAGTGTCGTACCATGGAGTATCATCAAATGTAGTGTCGTGGAGTTAGGTGTCATGTAATGTTTTGGAGTGGAGTGTCGGCAAGTGGCATAGAGTAGAGTAGAATGTCCTAGAATGGTATAGAGTGGAGGACAGTGTTGCACAGTGTAGTGTAGGGGCATACAGTGTAGCATGGTGTGTGTCGTAAAGTGGCACAAGTGTAGGAGAGTGTTGGAGAGTGCAGTTTTATGGAGTACAGTAGAGTGTGGTAGAGTGAAGGGGCATACAAAGGCGTACAATGGGCTAAACTGTTACACAGTGTAGTAAAGTGGAGTGGCGTAGCATAGCATAGAGTGGACTAACGTGTCATATAGTGAAGTGGCGTCATGTATAGTACAGTACCATGGAGTATAATAAATTGCAGGGGTGTAGCATGCAGAGGAACAAAGTGTTATAGAGTGCCCTGTTTTTTATTGTGCCCTTATTCATATCACCCTTCTCATTACAGGAATACCTCTCCTTTACTCGTAAGCCACAAATAATCTCCACGTCAGTCATTTCTAGGAAAGCTGACTTCAACACAGTTTGGCCCATCTCCTTATGGAAAAGCCAATTTCCAGCAAGTGAAAAATTTATATTTTCCATTGTCCTCCACATGCAACCTCGCCGGGTAAAGCATGGCATATGGTATGTGCGCGGCCATTAGCAATTTCTTGGCAGGCTGATACTCCCTGCGAGCCTCCTGCACCCCCATGGTGAAGTCAGGGTAAAAGGCAAGCGTATTCCCTTCATGGACGATGGCACCCTTCTCTCTCGCCAAGCGGAGCACCGCATCCCGGTCTCTATAGTTTAAAAGGGAAGCAATTATAGGGCAAGGAGGGCACCCAGAGGGGACGTGCAGCCAAGGAACGATGAGCCAGATCCACAGTGAGAACCTGGGACAACTGCTCTGCTCCGTAGATGTCTGCAAGAGTTTCTCAACAAAGGTCTCAAGGCGGCCTGTGTTCATAGATTCTGGAAGACCAAAAATCCGCACATTGTTACGTTGCGATCTGGCTTCTAAATCTTAATTACGGGCCTGTATGACAGCCAGGACTGGGGAACATCGTTTACAACGAAAATTTTACCATGCACTACCATTACAACGCAGGAATTTCAACGAAAGTTGTTACAACGACTTTCGCTGGAGGGCGCTGTTAGATAGGGAATAGTTTAATTTTCTATCCAACACCTTCCCTACTATCCACGGAGACTGGATGTGGAATAGAAAATTAAACTATTCCACTATCGTTGTAACGACTTGCGTTGTAAAGGCATGCAGTGCTAAAAGCATGCATTGAAACGTCATACAACCGCCAGGACTTTCTCCATTAAGGCTGCCTTGCTCGTGACTTGCTGCAATCCATCCTCGTTGTCTGAAATGCGAGTCTTCGCCTCCCCAACCGCTGAGCATGCTTGTCTAGTTTAGACGACATTTGGTCCATGCGAAGATTTAGGTGATCGATTTTGCCATCGATGGACTGCAAGCTGGCCTGTTCAGCAAGACAGGTTTTATCTATATTAGTAAGGTGGTCATTTTGTGGGTCAATCTCAGAGTCCGAGGCCGCATGCTGAGTAGCTCTGCCGGTTTTCCGGGGCTAAAAAGTGAGGCGCGGTTGGCCACGCTCACTTTTGCCCATGTCAGTGGCACAGTCCAGAGTGATCCGGTGCACAGGTGTAACAACACAATACAGGTCCCCCAGTGCTGCAATAGGAACACAACCCACCTCTCAGCAAAAATGTATTGTGTGTCTTCAATGAGGATCACCACGTAAATAACTGCCAAGCCAACCCAGCCAGAGTGCGACCAGGGCACAGATTGCAAGAACAGCAACACAATGCAGGGCTCACTCCATACGTCGGCCCATTAGTCAGTATAAATCACCCAGTGTGCCTAGAAGGCATGGTCCAGCACCCTTGATTCTGTAAGGCTAGGATATTGTCACACCTAGTCAGTGAACGATCACCAGAATGCAGAAATCTAGGTAGGTAGGTCGCCAGTGAGGCCCTCAACTTTGAATAAGCCAGGACGAGGGTGAACAGCAGGCCCAGATTCACACAAGAAGGCACACAACAATATTTCCATTTCCATTTTATTGCATTTGTATCGCGCATAAATCACCCGAAGGTCTCAGAGCGCTAGCAGGCAAAGGAACCTCATATAGAGGACGTCTCAAGGGCCCCCCAGGGCACAAGGGTGTCAGGAGCAGGCTGGTATCCTCCTCGCCCCCCCCCCACAGTGGGAGTCACAAGAGCAAGTTTGTGCCCCAGCCCATACCGCCTCCAGGCACGAAATTCGAGAAGGACGGCAATTAAGTCTTAGCAGGAAGGTGGGGGGGCTCGCCATCAGGGAATGTTACAGCTGCAGTGGACAAGCAAGGATCTCGTCTTCAAGAAGGCTCGCTGGATGATGCTCTGTAGAGAGGCCCCCTCTGGTGTTAAGGAGGCAGACGCCCCAAGGATACAGCTGGCCAGGCAGTCTACTGGGGAACAGCGATCTCGTAGGCCCCTGGAAACATAGCCCAATCTCCAGTGACCAAGCAATCAGGCCCTCTCCAGCCCGCTAGTGCGCCGCAAAGCCAGAGGATGCGACCCAGCCCCCTAGGGGAGTACGGCGCCCACATGCCGCACAAGCGGAGACTCTGAAGCAGCACGGTCTCCCAATCACCACTGCGAGTAATCGGAGGGCAGCCATCAGCCCCCTAGGTCGTGCTGCACAGGCCCAGGGAGCCAAGCACACTCTGGCACTTGCAGCCCGCCACCACAGCAAGCCGCGTCCTACCTTACTCTCTCGATCAGAGCCCGTCCCCCACCGCCACATTGTCCAGAGAGTGCCCAGAGCCCTCAGCCTGTAGTCCTCGTAACAGCGAAGTTCTGGCCCACAACGTCCGACCAAGTCAGTCTGTAGTTCCTGCAGGTAGCGTGAGTGTCAGTTTCAGCAGGGTGCGGGCAGGATGGCGAGGATAAATATCGGATTAATATCTTGGCCGGCAGAGCAGCTCTAAAGAGCACCCATTTTGCTTTGCGCCCTCTAGCGCCCCCATTGAAAATTGTAAAAATGTAAAAGTTAAGAATATATATGAAGGAGTTTAGAATTTGAAGCTAAATATTAAGTTGGTTTACTCAGATTGGTTTATAGGATTTATGCAATTGCATCAAACAGAATGTAGTATGGACAAAAAGTGGCGTGAGTTCAAATTGGAGAAGCTAAAACCCTTCCATTAAATTGAAATTGTTGATTTTTTATATTTATGAATGATCTAAAATATTTCATCCTTTGAGTATTGGTGCTTTTGTTTGATGAATGCCTGTTTGTTCATTCTTTTACATTGTTGTGAGATTCAAATTGCATAAGCTGAGTTCCCAGGTTCCAGTAATGCATCAGATTCCAGTAATGCATCCCTAGATTCCAATAATGATTCATTAGTGGTCCCCTGATTCCAGTATTAGTTGAGTTGGATTCTACAGAAGTCAAAAAGTTAAGAACCACAACCCTAAGGTAAGTTTGAGTCTGTCTATATTTTATTCCTCATTAATACTTGCAAAATATGGAGATTTAGGGGCATATTTATCATAGTGTTGCGTCACCCTTGCACCACGCAAGGGGGCACAAGTGCGACACAACACCAAAGTCAGATTTATTAAGTCACACAAGACCACCTTGCTTGGCCCTCAAAGGCTTGATAAATCCAGTAGGGGCTGCTATGGAGCAGTAGTGGTGAGGGGGTAGTTAAAAGAAAATTCACTTACCTACCTGCGGCCGCCTATCCTTCATCCTCTTCATTTGACAAAGGAAGCACACAGGCTTCCAGAGTCCCCTAAGCCTATCACAATGCTGCTGTTATCCGCATGACAGCAGCATTGTGATTGGTCTGAGCTGCCTGGTTCGGTGCACAGACAGGTAGTGGGAGCCGGTGCATGTTCTCCACCTGGACTGTGCTATACCGGCCGGCCAAATCGTCATGCCCCTTCCTGCACAAAAACAATCCTGCTTAAAACGCAGGCACCTTTGCACCATGGTGCAAGGGTGCCTGTGTTGGTGCTAGACAGCCAAAAGTGCGCCAGCTCAAGGAAAGGACAGGAATGCGGCGTATGATGTTAACCCCTTGGGCGCGGACGCAATTCTTCACCTGTGCGGCCATTTCAATGAGTGGGCGGGATCATGACTAGCCCCCAGCCGTCATCAGCACTCGCCCACCGTGATGCATGACGGACGGGGGCCGTCATCAGCATGGAAGGGGTTGAATCCAACACATTTGGCCCTTTTCTTTTCACGCAGGGCAGAAACGCAAGGTGGCTTGCTCTGTTAAGCTCGATGAAAGTATGAAAAATGTGCCCCATACAACTTATCATTTCTGCAGGTGTTATCATACTTTTTGCCAGAGTGTATATATAAAACAAAGTGTTGATGCTAACATCCGTTGTGTGTGTGGTAAAAGACAGGGTCAGTATTCATGTGTAATGTTTGCGTTGTGGTATGTGTTAAAAGACACAGGGTAAATAATTCTCCACATTGTTTGCGTTTTCCAACCATGCACAGGACGATACATTGCTGTAGCAATTACTCACTATAATGTACGGAATCTACACACATTCGCTTCTAGGTATTCATCACAAGGTGGTATCACAAGGTGTTTTGTCTTAGTGTTTACAATGCAGGGAATTTAATCTCATTCTGTTATTGCCAATGCCAAAACACACATTTTGTGAGCACTCTAAGTACCAAGCATTGTTCACTTTCATATTTTCTATTACTTTCACATTCCTTCCTCTCATTCTGTTCTGCTATTGCATTATGGGCATTGTAGTTTGACTTGTGTTCATTTGCTACATCTTAGTTGCATACACTATTTTGCTTGATAGACCTAACTTCTCAAGACAACTTGCATTGCTTCATTACAGTTATTCATGTGGTAATTCGTTGCCTATTCTTTAAACTTCAATGTATCTCTTTACTGTCTTTACAATTATTCCACGATATTTATTTTGGACATTTTGTCATTAGACTATCTGCCTTGGAAATATACTTTTCACATATTTAAATGTCCAGGTGTAGGAATATACTTTGCTACTATATCAAAGAGAACCATGTGTTAAGCAGTCAGAAGTGCTGCTTTACATGTTAAAGTGCAGGGAAATGAGGCCAGTGTTTGCTGCAGTGTGTCAGGTGAATACCCTTTTATGTATCTAAATAATTAGAAATGTTTTTTCTTGTGGATGCCCATTGTGAGTGAAAGCCTGCAGATATGATACAGAAGTCAGGGTTGGCTGCTTCCTTCATGCCCACTAGACAGGACAGATTGCCTCTCTCAGGTTTCATATAGTAGGACTTTTTTTTCAGGATACACAAAAAAGAGCTCCACATGCTGCAAAGTTTCAACTTGGGTATGCATATCACTCACAGTTTTGTACTTGTGACGGTTCACAGTAACAGACAGCAGCAGACTTCTGCACATGCATGGTCAGGAGGACACTCAACAGAAAGTACTTCAGCATCTTCAATTCTGGGACCTACTAAGAACAAAACTGTGTTAGTGCTGAGAATCGAAGGACATCGTGGATTGAAGTCTGCGGCCATGCAATTTAGGTACTGATAACCATCATAGAATATTTCGGAGTCATGAAGATGCATGAAACAGCGTTTAAGACAGGACCAAAAACAAAAAACAAGTGCAAAAGTACACGTGTAGATTTGAATCTCCTTTTAAACATACAAAGTGACAAATGTTGCGCACGGCTATATCTGGAAAGTTGTGCAGGTCGCAGATTTCAAGACAAAATTCACAAAAGCCAAGAAAGTTTTAAAGGCATTTTACCAATACTGAATTGTATGCACATACTAATTTCACATTTGGAAAAGCCTTCATCATTCTGTAACAGCAGTTGCTATTGCTTGAGTTTTTTTTCTCCCTTGGGAAAGCCTCACCCCCACCCCGCCCTCCCACCCCCCTCAGGGTTTTCTGTTCCGCTTCCGGTCCACAAAAGGATTTTATTCCAGTTTGGGGAAGAAACAAACCTCTGGCCATTTACAGGGTGTGAAAAGGTCAGAGAGTAGTTTGTCAATACTCACAAACTTTCATGTTTATTGTCAGTGCTAGCTTTGTCATTGGGGACGCCCGGTGCAGCAATCTTTGTTGACAACCCCTTTGTCATCTGCTTTCCCATGGCATCCTTTACTACCACCATCCAACAGTGCCCCTCACCTCTCCACAGCAATTCTCATCCCAGTGTATGTTGTCAAACCCCTTCACATCTTGCACACTTATTACACAGAGACAATAAATCATACAAGCTTGTTAATCAAAGTATAGGAAATGTTAGATTTGACAGGGAGAGTTACAAGCTTTAGGAGTCACGACATACATACTGGTAGGCATTGTATTTTAAGAGTGCTTGGTCTGGAGAAACACAAACTAAGGGTTTAAAACGGATAACAGTAGTTGGACTGTCTACACTCATAGAAAATAGGAAGTACACATTTCTGTCAAGACAAGGTTCTAAATGTATGCCTCACTGTTTGCATGCAGCTCTTTGATGCTGGTGCTATACTAGATTGTAACTTATGAACTGTAAGTAACAAAAGCACCTCTGTGAGAAAAGAAGTAACCAAATGAGTTTTCTATACGAAATATTAATCTGTAGTCTGCATGTTATATCTGGTGCTTTGCAGCAGGCACATTAACCCTCTTTGCTACTTTAAGATGACTCAAAAATGTTACTAGACAAAGCACAGATTTCTCAAATGAGTACATTAAGCACTAGAATTATCTAGATGTTGTTATTCCTTGAAAATTGTTGAACACACAATGATCTTTACGGGCTGCTTTTGTCCCGACTATCAAGCCTAGCCTGTCTAATCAGTCCACCACCCTCCCCGTCTCCCTCCAACACAAATGGGTACTACCCCTACCCCCTTCCCCCTCCTGGGTGCGAATTATTAACAACAAGCGATATATATCGCTAAACGCATCTAGCGCGTTTCTCATTATCGCTGTATATCGCCGGATCACATCGCCATGTTAGCGGCGTATTTGCAACGATTTGTCAACTGGCGATGTGGAATCCAGCAATTTACGACGATTTCCATCAATAAAGCATGAAACCAGCGATGTGAGAACTGCGCAGACGAAAATATTGTAAATAGGGAGAAATGGATGTAACCTTATAATCCACCTGCCATTATGCACATGGCTAAATCGAGAATTATGCAGACATTATTTTTCGGCGATATCCGCGGTTCGCGCATATTTTTTCATCGCTTCACGTGTTGTGGGCCGGCTTGTAAATAGCTCGATGTGAGGTCAACGATTATTTTCCTGTTGTCCCCTGAAGGTAAGCCCACTTTGCATCTCATTAGCGATGCAAGGCGAGGCGTTTGAGAAACGGCTGCTAACATGCGCTAATGCATGTTAGCCCTGCATTGTTATCATGATTTTTGCTGCTTTTTTTGCTTTTCAAGCCAAAAAAGCAGCAGAATGGCCCTTGATAATATGCTCCTAGGTTTGGCACTTGGTGCAGAAGCACCTCCCTAAAGCCAATACTTTTTATGGCCTCAAAAAGCTACCTACACCTTTTATATCCTATTTTCTTTTCACCCCTTATGTGGGAATTACACGTTCATAATCGTACAGACCTGAGGCATGACATTACACAGGCATAAATTGATTTTACCTGCTAAGTATAATTTTCTAAATTCCAAACAGGTGTAAATCTGGCCTTTTTCCTCTATAAACATCAGTGGCATTGCTAGGTTGCCATGGGCCCTAATGCAAGCAAAGTAGCTAGGCTCTCTCACTATGGTGACATCTCAGTCTTTCATCTGTCCCAAACACTCTTCGACATAGCCTTTATCTGCAATATCAAAACTCAGTACCATTCCCATAGACACTATTCTATTTCCTCTCCCTGCAATGCATTTCTACAAGCCAAAGTCAAACCCTAAACAAATGAGCAAAGCCAATAGGTTAGGTCTCACATAGACACACCCATGCACTCCCACAGGCATATGCCTTGCTCTACCCACAAACAGGCACTTTTTACAACTCGGAGACCGCTTACCCTAAATTACAAAATATAATGATAATACTGCATTCATACAGGCACATCCGTCACTCTGCTCTCACAAAACATGGTGGCTATCCTGCACTCACACAAGCACAATGCTCACACACAGATACACCAATCACCAGGAAGGAGCAGAGTTGGGGCAGGTGGTAACACAAGAGGCACAGGCATCTGTTGTATCAGTCAACTAGTGCAATTCAAAGCGCTTGAAGTAAGCTATACTGAAGAGTGAATTTCCAATTAGGCTATTTAATCTCCCTTCAGCCACTCTTGAACCAGAACTCCAGGTGATGCAAGTTCGATGTTTGTGGCTTTTACTGCATTGGCATAAATAAACATCCCACTTGCCACCTGAAAATGAAGGTTGTAGTTATCTTTGTAGTGCAAACACATACTGAAAGAAAGAAAGAAAGAAAGAAAGAAAGAAAGAAAGAAAGAAAGAAAGAAAGAAAGAAAGAAAGAAAGAAAGAAAGAAAGAAAGAAAAACAAAAGAAAAAATATGTCAACTAAAAGTGGAGGGTATGTGCTTCAATACAAAAAAATCAAACATAAAGCTTCACACTGGTCTGTCATTTGGAAAAAGTAAAAACGTTGTGTATGAAGAATACCCTTTCAAGATGCGTGTAGCAGAGATACCTGTTGGCCGGCATAAGAAAGTTGTTGTCCAGTAGCCATGGCAGCAGAAATGCTGGTACTCTCATTACTCAATTAGCACTAGTCTGCAGCTGAAGGTGCACTGTAAGGGATTGAACTAAAGAAAATATCTCCCAAGTTCGTATTACTTTGGATGCAAGGTAACACAGAGTGGTAGGCAGAATAATGTTACTCAGACTACCTGACATACTAAAGACCAGTGATTGTCTACTAAGCTAATCAATGGCAGCAAAGCCAATGGCTGTAGAGGACTGATCCACTGCCCAATTGCATGTATGCTGTTGTATGCCTTAGTGAAAGGCTGAGCCAATATGTGCCAAGTTAGCTTATGTATTATTTTTTAGAAAACATGAGGCTGACAAGAAAGCCAAAACAGTCTTTTGGTCTGACCTAAAACACAATGAAATTGAGAACAGTGAGCATGAGTGCATTGGATTCCTGGCTCACAAAGATAAGACATACAGCACTGGTCTAGAGCATCATAGTCTTCTCCAAAAGACATGGAACAAGCGTGGAATCACAGGATCAGCGCAAGATTCCTTCAGAAACATGGAACAAGTGTGGTACTGCGCGCCACTGTAAGCTAACTTCAAAGACGTGAAACAAGTGTGCTGCTGCAAGGCCAGTTTGTGCAAGCTTCCTTCAAGCACATGGATCAAGAATGGCACTGCAGGGCCGGTGCAAGCTTCATTCAAAGACATGTAACAAGTGTGGCACTGCAGGGCCAGTGCAACTTTCATTCAAAGACGTGGACGTGGAACAGGTGTGGAATTTTGAGGCCGGTCAAGTGTAGTATGGCAGGATCAGCAAGTGCAAGCTTCCTTTAAAGACATTGAACAAGTGTGGCACTGGACAATACTATTTTAAAATTTTCTTTGATAAACAAAATAATCAGTATTTCAAATTTGGTACTAGTGTAATGAACAGCACTGGGGTGTATGAGTGCAGGATTTACTCACATAGCAAGAATTCCACACAAAAAATAGGTACAGCGTCAGACAAGAATGTACACTTCCCTTACAACCACACCTATAGAACACATACAGTTCGGTAGCCAGAAACAATGCAAGCTTCCGTCGCATACACAGAACATGGAAAACAACTGAAGCTGTAGTCCAAGTCTGTGAGTAGGCACACACACACAATGTACATCCTTTGGCAGTAGTACAAGTTCCCCTCACACACAGCACAGGTAATAGATGGTCAGCAGCAGTGCAAGCTAAAACATCCTCACATGCAGAAGAGGTATAACACTGGCTGCAGCATCCAGGCTTATTTCAGGTACAGAATGCCCACAGTAAAGTACAACGGAATGTGAGCCACTGCAGGCTTGAGCAATATGCCAGGAACTGGTAAGCTCAAGCTCCTCTTGAGCCCGGAGCCCAATATGAGCCTATCTTTCATGTGGCATCTGTTTGCTACCCACACTCTAACCTCATGTATGAAGAATGAAAGGCAAAGAATTAAACTTTGATGCCCAACAGGAGCAATAAAGGGATACCAATCTTGGGGCTGAATTATGCAATTTGAAACCAAAAAAACTTGGGATGAAACCCAGCTTCATCACTTGACCAAACTGTATGATTCAAGGCAATTATTTTATTTTATCGTGCCTACTACTTGTTTCATTTTTGCATACGAGAAGCCCTCGAAGTAAGCAAGAATGAGTAATGTAAAATAATCTTTCTGATTTAATGGACTATAATATTGCTCCCTTTAAAATAAGAATATATAGCCCACATAAAGGTTGAACATGACAACTGACTTGCTTCTTACTTTAGTATTGGTATTGTTGTTTGGGTGGAGGGTCCGGCATCAAATGGTTCTAAGTTCATGTTTACCAGCTATCACTTTGATTAAATGCCTCTCAATGCAGTGATATAATCGGATAAACTACAGTGACATGTTAGTTTAAAGAAATTTACTTTTTTTAATTTTAAAGGTAATTTTGTTTTTGTATAAAACGTTTGTTGCACGATTTTGATTCAAATTTTTTCCATGTCTCAGCTCGTGACAGCTCAGCCAAAACGTGCTCTTGGAGCCAAGATAGACCCTTAAGTCAGCTTGCCTGGTTAGTTTGTTTGCTCGCCCTCCTGCACTACAATATGGGGAGCATCCATTACAACACAGGTTTTACACCGCAGTGCCATTACAGCAAGGGTTTTACAACGCAAGTCGTTACCACGACTTGCGCTGGAGGGTGCTCTAGACTAAGGAATAGTAGATTTACTATTCCAACACCTTCTCTACTGTAGGTAGGCTGGTGTTGGAATAGTAAATCTTACAATTCCTAAGTCCAGCACCCTAAACCCCAACAAACTGCCTGACAGTGCTTGTTTGTGATTTACAGCACTCTAACAGCCTGTTGTGGATAATTTGAAAACAAGCATCACATAAGAAATTTTTTGGCAGCTAAAGAATGTGTACATTTTTAAAGACTGGGCAAAGAACTAATAGCGCTCTTAAATTGAGTTGAACAATGCTCTAAATGGAGCATTAACTTGAAAGATAAAATTTATATGAGTGACAGTCTCAAATGTTATGGGCACAGGAATACTGAAAGAAGCTATTGAACATTTTTTTATCACTGCATTTCAAAAGTGCAAGGACTGCAGTTGAGCTTTTAAATGGTTTTATTTTTATTCTAACATGTGAATGCAAACAGTGGATATAGAGGAATTAACCACTTGATTTATTGCTCAAAAGGGAAAGTTTCTCATTTATGTGTACTTGATTGTACGCATGTGGAAAGCATTTAATCTGTGGAGAAAATAAGTCACTTTAAGGTTCACAAAGAATGATTGAACAACTGAAACGCGTTGGTGGTAACTACTCTGTAGTTATAGTTAGTATTCCCAAAAATAGGAATGTCTCAGCTGTTTAATAGCTATTAACTTTGCACCCATTTGAAAAATCTCCCACAGCCTTTGCAAACCTACCCCTGTTTCTACATTGGCATATGATGCAAAATATCATGGTGATTCATAAAGGGGGGTACAAAGAACGGATGGGGACTCAAAATGCATTTTTTAACAAATGCCTTTTTAATAGACTTTTTAGATAGGTGCAGCACGGAAATGGGCAATGGGATTTTTATAAAACTTGGCAGTAATGTAGAATATGATACTAGATGTAATGTGGTTAAGTTTAATGGTAATAGGGCACTACATTTTAGTGATGTATTGGGCTGCAGTACACTTCTGTAATTTAGTGATATACGACAGTACAAGACCATGACAAGGCACTATATGATTGGCTAATGTTTGACTTTACACAAATTAAATGCATTCATTCTGTTTTCACTACACTCTGGCTGACCTTAAATATAGGTGAGTTGTAGGTTTTATTTTTTTCCTACCTATTACCACATTATTAAAGTATTAAGTGGTATGGAAAATTATTTATGTTTTGCTATGATTACTACCTAGAATGTACAGCGGTACTTACATTTTTTTTTATGAATATGTGAAA
Organism: Lissotriton vulgaris; assembly: GCF_964263255.1. Classification (NCBI taxonomy): domain Eukaryota; kingdom Metazoa; phylum Chordata; class Amphibia; order Caudata; family Salamandridae; genus Lissotriton; species Lissotriton vulgaris. Next base: position 1,538,394,445 of record NC_141695.1, read on the forward strand.
AATGTGTCAGAAACATAACTACATTATATTAAAGGGGAAATAAAGAATACTACAGTGTGTTAATTTTCTTTCCAGATTTGTTTTTGGAATGTCCATTTAGTCAGCATTCTGGGATTTAAGTGGAAATATATAGTGTATTACAGTGGACTTAAAAAAAGAAATAAAAGTGTGTAAAAAATTTAAAATATACTCTACTACACTATGTTTTACCGTAAAACCCAGAATGCAGACTAAGTATGTCTACACAATATTGCGCACTTTCAGTTCTGGAAGGGAGAAATATTGCTTACACCACATTTAGTCTGCGTAGTACAGTGTACTTACAAAAATAAAAGAAAACATATTTTTTTAAACAAATGCCCAGCACTATATTTCCTCTTAAATCTTTAACACAGACTAAGTTTGACCGAAAATATATTTCACGCTTTCAATTTTGGAAGGGTGAAATATTGTTTGAACCACATCTAGTCTGTGTTCTGTGTTTTCAGGGGGAAATATAGCGGAGTACAGAGTACTCAATAAAAAAATATTAAAAATCAAATACACTATATGTACCATTAAAACAAGAAACACAGACTAAACACGGTCTAAACAATATGGTAGTAATGCAGTATTCTGCGACTTAAACTACACAAAAATGTTAAAAATATAAGGTTATAGCTATTCCTTAAGTTTATAATTTCCGCATCAGCTTCAAATTACTATAACTTACACTCCTCTATATACAGTGTTGTCAACTTGTTAGCCAGGCTACATTACCTATAACTTGGCACTCTACTATGCACAGTGTACATACAAATTAGGCCATTATAGATGTTGATGTTGTAAGTGTTGTTATGAAGGCTATGATGTATAAGTGATTTATTATGAAATGGTATAAGCATGGTATAGGTGATTTATTATGAAAAGGGTATAAGCAGTCCATCGGAAAGATGCTAGTCATGGTTAAAATACTCTGGCTAGCCAGTTGACAACACTGTGCACAAATGTGAGTGAGTTGTAGTAATTTGAAGTTAGTGTGTAAATTATAAATGTAAAGTATAATGTATATATATTAAACCTCTTCTTAGCTATACACTTTTACATTGCTGATATATTGCCTGTCAAAAGATATTTACTACACAATAGTACACTACCAGATTCCTGTCCTTAGTTTGTAAAAGAATGAGTAACAGTGCCCAAACCTAAGCTCAGAGTCCCAGGGCCTGTGCAATTAAATGTTGGCACACTAAATGCCTATTGTCTATCCACTTTGTGCCTCTTTAATCCACTACTGGACACACCCGGCCCCTTTCTTTCAATATTGCAGGTTGCTGTTTTTTCCCTTTGTGCCTGTTTTCATTCTCTTCCCCCTTCTTTCCTCTTTGTGTGTTTCCCTCTCTCAGACACTGTCTAATGAGGATTATTAAGTGCCGGTCCCAGAAAAAATGTGTGCTGGTGTGCCCCACCAGCCACCACAGGCTCTAATTAAGCACTGCCAGACACTCTTTCACTCACCTCTGCAAAACAGTCACAGTCGTCAGCAAGGCGTTTCACTGCCTAGAAGAGCCTGCTTTCCTACTTTCGCTCTGAAAGAAGACTAAACCTGCAGGCTATATATACCCTGCAGGAGAGGATGGCACACCTGTTTTAAAACAAATAAAAAAGTATTTTATGCCAAAATAACTTATATAAGGATGACAGTATCTTTTCTTCTCCTACGGAAAATATTGAAGGGGAATCAACTGTTCCAAGTTCCAAAATACATTTATGTTCCGGGTATGTGGTGCAAACATTGCTAAATGCCACTTGTTTTCTTAATGTCAAATAGTTCTACTGTCAGATAGTAAATCCAGAGGATGCACTTATAGAGCACCATGTAAATCTCTTCATTGATTAATTTATTCAACAGTTACTTTAGCTTATTTTATTTATTGTGTATGGTTATCATTAAAACCTTTACAATGTGTGCAGTAAAAAAATCATTAATGTTGACCAATACAGATTTATTAAAGTAAGGAATAGATTATAAATAAATACATACATGAAATTCAGGTAATTTTGTGGTGCCCTCGACTAAAGACAACGTTGTATTACTATAAACAGATGTTCTTTTTTTTAATATTTTTTTATTGAGGTTGTTTTTAGTATTATACAGTATATGTCTCAAAGTAAAAAAATTTACAAACGCTTATAACTACATTCATTTTGAATTCATCCCAATAAATAACAATTTACTCAAAATAGCAACCCCAAATTTGCTCGAAATTTTTTATACTACCGACTATTGTAGCATATAATTGTTCACTTCTCCTAACCTTTTTCATTTTTTCGAGCCATTCCAAAAACGTTGGAACTTTTGTTGAACGCCAGTTCTGTAGCAATAAGGACCTAGCAACGGCCATTATGATATAAATCAATTTTTTCAAATAATTTGTAAATGTACATTCGGGATCATATCCAAATAAAAGCATTTTTGCATTACTTGGGATTAATAACATATAGAAAGTTTTTAGAAAAACAAAAATGTCTTCCCAAAAAGACTTAATTTTAGGACAATACGCTATAATATGAGATCAATTGTCCCGCACACAATTGCACTGTCTGAAACAACTGGCCGGTGCATTATTGTACATTTTAGAAATAAGTACTGGTGTGCGGTATAATAGCCATTTGCTAAAATAAAGCATTCAACGCCAATTTGCGCCACGCAGAACACAGAAATTAAATTGGTTAATAGTTTTCCATATTTCAGTTGATAGTACTTGATTTCCCTTTTTGTCCCATTTACGGATAGCTTTAAAGGTCAGCTCATCCTCCCTATTCTGTGCGAGGCACTGTTTCCATGCCCCAGGTTTCTTCATCTCATTGTTAACAAAAAGATCCAATGCTAATGGAGAGGAATTATTAGTAATAATACTGGGGTCTAATTGCATCAATGTAGGATATATCAAGTTAGTGTAGGACCCAATTAACAACAAATTACCGGAAATCAAACATATCATATCATTGACAGAGAGCCAGGTCCCATTCCGTAGGAAATCAGATAATGTTTTAAACCCTGCCTGCCCCCAGTTTTCTATAACAATTGGATCTATCTTAATCCTTAAAAATGAAAAGGCTCCTATTAAGGGAGTTGTTAGGTGGATAGGAGGAAGCGAATATCTCTTATGCATAGCATCGCGCCGTTTAAAAAAACAATTTAAAGTCTTGTAGCGAACAAATTTGGGTGATTTCGGTACAAGCAAAGGGGATGGGATTTGAATTTCTAAACATATTAAATCGAAAACATTTTTTATGAAAAACCCAGGGCCTGGGTTTGTATTTTTGAATCTCTCTAGGTACTGCGCAAAATATGCGTATTAGTAATCTTTCAAATTTGGTAAAGAAAGACCTCCATATTCGGTTTCTGCAGTCAAAGTTCGTAAGTCTATTCTAGGCGGTTTTTTTGCCCAAATAAATTTAGAAAACATAGATTCTATTTTCGAAAAAAAAGAACCTAGTAGATAAACTGGAATTGATGAAAATAAAAAATTAAAAAGTGGAAGGATCGACATTTTAATCAAAGCGGTACGGCCTAGAATGGACAACGGTAAAGGATCCCAGCGGGCAATCATTGATTGAACTTTTTTAATTAATGGAACAAAATTTAATGTATATAAGTCTAGGATATTGGGAGAGAACAAGATCCCCAAATATCTTTTTGGTTTTGAATGATGCAGTCTTGTAGATCTCTATGAATGATTGGGTCTGCTCCCCCACAAACTAATATATATATATTTTTTTAATTAATGCGATAACCTCCCAAAGTTTCGAACTCTTCGAAAATTTTTAGTATGTGTATCTGTGATGCAAGATCGGGTTTGATTAGTAACATGATATCATCTGCGTAGAGTTTGATCTTGGCCATGGCAGTGACTGGCGGAGTGATCTGAAGGCAGTTCCTGATGGCAACAGCTAGTGGTTCAATAAAAAAAGCAAAAAGAATAGGTGACAAGAGGCAACCTTGCCTGGTGCCGCGTTGTACTGATATTGAACCTACTGAAGATTTATTTATAATAATGTTTGCTCTAGCACCCGTGTACAGATTCTGTATTAAATTAATAATATATTGTGGAATCGCAAACTTTCTTAAAATGAAGAAAAGAGTGTCCTAAACCACCAAATCAAAAGCTTTCTCTGCATCCAGCAAAAGAACTAAGGCCTGTATCCCCCATGAGTCAAAGTAATCTAATGCTTCAACTAAAGAATGTGTGTTTGTAAATAATTGTCTACCTATGATGAACCTGTTTTGATCGGGATGGATCAACTCCGCCGTGAAAATATTAAAGCGAAGTGAAAGCAATTTAGTGGTTATTTTGTAGTCTGAGTTTAGTAAGGTAATTGGTATATATGAGTTCGGATCTTTGGGTTCCTTCCCCTTTTTCAAAAAACTAATGACTGTACCTTCATGGAAGGATTCAGGGATTTGCCCTCCTTTAAGCATTAAGTTTAATAATAATAAAAAAAATCACTAAAAGAGCTAAAAAAAACTTTAAAGAATTCTGAAGGAAGGCCATCAGGGCCACAAGCTTTACCTAATGGCAGATCTTTTACCACTGCTTCCAATTCTACTTTAGCAAACGGTTTTAGCATATGCTTCTGATCTTCCAGAGATAGACTTGGAATTTCATGACGCCCCAAGAAATCAGATAATTTTTGGTGATCGATGGTGCTATTTATTGTATAAATTCTATCGTAGTGTTGAAGCATAATAGAATTTTTTTCGGCCTGAACGAATGTATCGATGTGAGTGACAGGATCTTTTAAAGAATTAATCATATTTGAAGCCCCCTGCTCCTCTACTTGCCAAGCTAGAAATTTTCCTGTAAAGTTGGTCTCTTTGTGTACTTTTTGTGATTGTTCTCGGAAGGCCTTTTCACTTTGTTCATAATAGTGGGTGCTAAGTTCACGTTTGGCCTCTCTCAGTTGATTTAATGCATCGCCATTTGGTTTACCATATTGACGTAATGTAAGATCCTGAATTTTTTGTAATAGAGAGTTCCTAGTGACTTTCACAGCAGACCATTCAGCCGCATCTTTGCTAATGACTATACCCCGTATAAAGGCCTTTAATGAGTCCCAAATTATATGAAGAGGGGCTGTACCTATATTACGATCGATATATTCCGTAATCTCTAATTTTAGCACAAATACCCATTTCGTATCCAGTAAGTAAATTTTATTAAACATCCACCTTTTCATAGTTTGAGTGTTCTCTTCATAATCAAAATTAATCACCAGCATGGCATGGTCTGAAAAACGATTATGGTAGAATTTCTGCGAGAGAAATTTGAGCTGTCTAGAGGCCAAAACAAAATCTATACGGGATGAAGATTTAAACCTCCCAGACCAGCAGGTAAACTCAGTTTTTCAGGGATTTATCAGGCACCATGGATCACACAATCCTAATATTGATATATAGTTTAACATAGTCCTATAAGATCAAGGTTTGGACTGTCTTTTGAGGGATGAACTAGAATATAATTTAGGGTTCATAAGTATATTGAAATCACCACCTATAATGATGTCTCCACCCACCAGTAACAGAGATTGAAACAGAGCTTCGTATATCTGGGGACTATCATCTATAGGGGCGTAAAAGCAAACAAAAGTTATTGGTTTATGAAAGGATTTAAATTTGCATGAAGCCCAACACTAGTGGCCTAAAGGATTGCTTTCTGTCTGAACAATCTCAAACTCTAAATTTTTATTCAGAAAGAGAGCAACTCCGCGTTGTGAACCCATTGCGCATGACAAACCCCGATACGAAGCCCAAGTTTTAAACATATTAAAATCCTCTTTTTTGGAAGCTGTAATATGAGTTTCCTGTAACATTACCACCGCAGGATTTTCAGTCCTTATCTAAGATTCTATTGCTCGCATTTTTCTACCATTATTCAAGCAATTCACATTAAACGATACCAATTTCAAACCCTTATTGAGCGACATGTTACATAATTAACTGCTGAAAATAATACAGAGATTCTAACCAAGAAATATCTTATATCACCAAAGTACCTAGAAAGTGAATTTTTACAAAAAATAGTTCTACTGCATACAACCTCAATTTTTTCAAAATTTTCCCCTATTGTCCCAACCCCACCCCCACTTTCACCTGTGGCCCTCTTCTTCCTGCATTTCCCACACTGGCCACTGGTGCTGTCCCTTTTCTTAGAGGTGTCTTGGTATAACCCCCCATTGAATCCCAGCACCCCTTCCCCGACCCCCCCACCCTCAGCCTACACAATTCCATCACATATCTTTAGCCAGGCGACATTTTACTAGGCAGCTCTTGTGCTTCTGCAACATCAGTTAATAAATGAAATTTGCCCTTAATCAGCACCCTAAGTTTAGATTGTTGTGCAATTGCGGCCTGAGCTCCCTTAGCCTTAAACAAATGAAGTAGTTTAACAAATTCTTTTCTGCGGCGAGCAGCGGCCGCAGACATGTCTGAAAAAATCCTGCATTTAGCTGTAGCACTGGCAGCGAATTGACCTTGTTTAATGGCCCTTGATAAAATGGTCTCTTTTATTCGAAAATCAGCAAAGTTCAACAGGATTGTACGAGGGAGGGCAGAATTGGGAAAAGGCTGGGCCGGTGCCCGATGTGCTCGGGTAATCGTCAGGTCACCTTTGAACTCCGGTGTGACTTCATGTAGTAAAAAGGAGGTCACCCATTTGATCATATCAGTCCCCTCAATTTTCTCGGGATCCCCGACTATTCTTAGGTTTGATCGACGATTAAAATTTTCAAGTTCATCTGGTTTGACTTCTAGGGCCTTAGAAGATTTAGAAGTATTTTGACCATCCTTTTTAACCTGGGACATCTCATCCTCTAGGACTGAAATCCTAGCTTCAGCTTCCTGAAGGCGAGGGGGAAAAGTAGATACAAGATCTTCAATTTTATCCAAACGATTTTGGATCCCAACCAATTCAGCCCTTTGAAATTGTTTGACTTCCCGTATCTCACCCAATATCAGATTTAACATATCTTTAACTGATAGTTGCATTGACCCAACTGTCTGGGTGGTTTCTGGATCCATATCAAGAGTTGGGCTTAGTACTTCAGCCCCTTCAGTTGGGCAAATTGTTGAATGGATGGCAACTGAGCCTTCAGGGTTATCTGTATTATTCATTAAAGTGGTTACCACTCTTGCTGGAAAGGGTGCTGCCCTTAAATTTGAAGAATGAGATGGTGATGTATCAGCGCTAAGAGATAAATTGTCAATCTGTAAACGCTCTGTGTTTGAAACAGCAATTGCGAGGGCTGAGGCGGGGCCAGAGCCAGGGTCTGGATCAGAAATGGTTATAGTGGAGTTATTAGCGGCTAATAAATTGAGTTTGGCGTTGAAAAGAGGAAACTTTTTCAATGGCTTGTTAGTGGTCGTCATATTTCTTAAATGTAAATTGTCACCCAAAGTCTCTTGGTGCACTTCTGAGGTACTAATGTTCCCAAATGTCTCTTCCTCAGAAGTCAGGAAAGAGTCCTCCTTGCCTTCTTCAGCTGCTAATCTGGTGGCCGCTGCTGCTGCTTCTTCTTCTTTTGCTTGGAGGTGATGGAGCGAGTTTCAGAATTGATTTTAATCTGGCTCGTGATGCCAATCTCCCATAACATGACTAATTTTATTAATGAGTTTTTGCATGATTTGTGTTATTAAATCAACTTAGAGTAACATTCCATTCACTATTACACACAGGACTAACATTATGTGCTTTATGTTGCATTTGCAAGTTTGTTTTGTAATTCATAACTAATGTTGTTTTGTTTGTCTTATTGTCTTTGTCACACACTAATGCGGCTGAATGATTAATGGCATGTGCTTATTATGTATGTGCTTTCGTCTATGTTGTGTCTGTTTATCTTTTTTAGATATATGAAGAATCCTGCTGGACTTATGAAGAATGGTAGATATTATAAAATGCTGCTTTATTTGTGCATATGCTAGGTAATATATATTAATGGGTTAACATTAGCAATGGAGGGTGGGTAACAGAACGACTTTCATGATCTGTAATTAATCATTCTTTTGTGTTTGTTTTGATACTAGCCCGAGTGAAAGGCTTGAGGCCTGTGATTTTTGAAGTGCGTTGGTTAAGCCTGACAGAGATGAGCCAAGCACAGCCATGTTGAAAAGCTTTTTCAAAAATACATTTCTTTGAATAAACTGAAGTCAAAAACAAGAACAACTGTGCAAAATGTGCTCTGAAAAGTTATTTTCCAAGGCTAAGGAAGTGACAAGCGACGGATCAGCCGAGCTATGGAGGAAACTGTGAAATGATTTAATAAAATGTATCAAACCTCGGAAGTCGGTGTCGCTTCACGTGAAAGGACAATGGTAAATGACGTTCTCGTGTGTTGAAAAAGTGGCCTCAGGATGGTCTGATGACTAGCAACGAATCAGGTTACTGAAAAACATTAAAATAATTCCATTTTAGTTAGAATAGTGAGTTAGAAAGGTATAAAAACTTGGCCCTTTGAGAGGAGCGGGGCTGACTGTTCCTAAGGGCGAAGTGCTGTCCGTTTTCCTAGGACACGTAAGAATGTTTTGCTAAGTGTCTTTTTCCTTTGCAGGTCAGAAAGCTAACATAGGGATTTAGGTTTCATTAGTTTAAATTCATTTATGGTGCTATCTTGAAATGCCAGACTTTTGTGCCTAATTCTAATATGCAATAAAGTTACTGAATTAAATAAATATTTGCGTTTAATAAAATGAGTTAATAAAAGTGATTTGAAAATGTATGTTTAAATTTTAAAAATAAAAGACTTAAAACGTCAAGCTGGTCTTGATTTTTTTAATCGTTACCATAAGCAGATTCATTGGCCAAAAGTGGCATAATTAAATGTTTATGTTAAATCCGCCATGGTTAAAAGTTATACTGCAGTTGTATATAATGTATATATCAATTTAGATAGTTTGTTTAATTAGGCCACATGATTCAGATGCTCAATTTCTGTCTCAGTTTCATGGGCCATGTGAGATTTATATGATGGTGAGTATTAGGTAGAGTGTAGTGTATAGTTTCGAGACAGAATTTCTTTATGGGCGCTCGATTAAATCTTCTGGTAGCAGAGTTTGTTTGCTATGGTAACTGACATGTTACATGTTAATTACATAGGATACATGTCTAAAACATGTTGTTAAGTTTGTACAATTGTTGTATGTAGTCGAAAGGATTTTTCCTGCAGTGTGAAAAATTCCTGTTTATTGCCGGCAAGAGTAGTGTGACGGAGTTACACAGTGCATTTGATCTGTTCCAAAATTGTGGTATGGAATATATCACAAGTGTTGCGGACGTACAACACAAGTTTAGGGACCTTAGATGTGACTGGTTGAAAGTATAGTGAGGATTGTCTATGAAAGTGAAGCAATAAGTATAGGGACCTGGTGAGCCCGTTTTAAAACTTTCTGTGAAAAGAGTAATAGAACTATTCAAGCTTGAGTGAAGGGTAAGGAGGCGTCGTCTATTCTTACTAGCGACTGTAGATTTCTATGGTTGGTTAAAGTCCTGCCAAGATTTTGTATGTGTGTAATCAGGGTTTTCTGTTTTAAATGTGTGAGTTTGTGAAAATAGCGTCGTCTATTTTATAAGAGAGGAATTCTGAATGACTGTCAAAAACTATCCTTTTCAGAGAAACAGACAAATGGTTTGTTTATTTGTAGTTACTAACTGAAGTTCATTGAAAAGAATTGTTTAAAATGGCGCTGTGAAAAAGTTTTGTGAAGGAGGGGTGAGTTTACGGAGTGACACACAGCGAAGCTGCAGCGGCAGTGTATGTCATTCGGTTCGCGCTGTGATTGGCTAACATACGTCACAGCAAGCGCACTGATTGGTTCATGTGACAGTGACGAGCTGATAGCTGATTGGTCTGTTCTGAATACAGAATTTCTATTGGTTGAGCAAGGTGGTGACGTAGCTTAACCTGATTGGCTTGTTGGTGTCTTTCGCGCACGGATTGGCTAGAGTAGCGGAACAATAAGAGAAACATTACGATCATTTGGGAATAAGTAAATTTGTTTAAAGACATGAGTTATTGGTATGATAAAGAGAAAACGAAGCCTTCATGGTTTCAGAAAATGAAAAATGTATTTACGCCGGACAAGTAAATTGAAACGCGTGGTGGAAAATTACTTCATAAGTATAAAACACCCGCAGCCTATATTGAAGGCGAATATCGTTATCATACTGTAATTTGGTTTGAAAATTGGATGCATTATACAAAAAATGACGGCGTATTAGCCTGGCCAGAGGATGGGTCATTTAATATGAACATTTTGAGAAACCTGAGAGAAAAAATGATGGCTCTTATGCCGAAGCCTAGACCTACACAATTCGAAGCTTTAGTTGAATGGGAAGTTGAGATGATGGAATTAGAACGTGAAAGCAAATGCTCAGCACCTAAATATTCAAAATATATTGTAAATAGAGAAACACATGAGGACAAAGTGAGACGCTGGAGAAAAGCGGACATGTATGATGGTCTGTATCCAGTCAGAATAATGATTACTGAAGAACCAGGTCAAAAGAAAATACAAAAGAAAAGTAGACTTGATGAGGAATTAGATGATGCAGTTTTAGAAGATATTTATTCTACTAAACGCAAACGGCCACCTTATCAAGCAGATTCACAGTCCACCCCGAGAGTTTCTGTAGGAAATTCTCCAAGTGCACCTGCAAGGGAAGCTAATGAAGGTTCACCCAGATTTCTAAAATTACCTGAGAGGGTAGGGTCAATAAATAGTTCTAGTACACCCCGAGAAAATAGAATTCCTGATCAGAGAAATTATTTTCTGAGAAACCGAGAAAGACTTGCTGATATGCCGGAAATTTCAAATTATAATAGAGCAAAAGAAGATTTAATTCAACAATTAACAAAAGGCATGGAAGCGGTGACAGTACCAGTAACAATTGGTCCTGTAGTATCAGTTTTTGAGCAGAGAGAAAATAGACATTCAGCTCTGACAGTTCCATTAAATGCAGAAATTCAAAAGGTGGCTGAGAAATTTTATTCGGAACTTTCGGAAATACATAGGGAAACATTTTTAATGCCAAATTTAACTTTTAATCAAAGCTTGACAGGTTGTCAGACACCATCTGTAGCAGAATATGATTCAGCTACTTCAGAAAGAAGTCTAAATAAAATAGATTTAACACAAAGTGCATTATCTCCAGAAGCTCCTGAATTCAAAAAGCTTGATGTTGCTAAATGAAAAGCTGATTTAGAGGAATTAATTATTGGCACAATTGATACTGACAATTTAAGATTGTATCAAGATGATGAACTTCTTTTTATTTGCAAAAGCATTCAGTGGAAAACGAAAAACAGGTATGAACAACTGGAAGAAATGGCTGTTGAATTAGAGATTGACTTAAGCAAACAGAAACATTTGCAGAAACATTACAGAGTGGATTTTTCTGAGAAAGATATTGATAATCTCAATACTTCTTGAAGAATATCTCATATTAAAGAATTGATATTTTTTCTTAAAAGATTAGGTGAATTAGGTAAATGGAGAATAAAATGGTCAAAGAATAAAGAACAGGATAAAAGAGTCAGATGTGAAACAGTTTCTGAATTTCCGATGAGGGAAATAGCAGGTGGGGGGATATGTGCATGTCCCTTGGTCAAGGCAGGATATTCTGTTGTTTACAAATGATTTTCCTCGGCTGAGAGAGAAGCCTGTGGAATGGTATCGCCAGGTAGATAGATTCATCAAGGTGTCGAAAGTTCTGTGGATCGATCTGGATGGATTCTTTGACATTGTTGTCCCATCAGATCTGTGGACAGAATGCAAAATTTCTGTGAGTTGGCCCAAAGAGGAAGCCGCACGAGACACTATTACAGGTGCCCCATCGAAAGATGTCATGGAGATATACAATAAAGTAATTTATTGGCTGAAAGGGAAAATACCCCCAAAAGAAGTAGATTGGGTTAAAATTGACAGAACAAACCAGGAGCCAAAAGAGTCAGTACACTCATTTTATGAAAGATTACTGTTAGTCTTTAAACAGTACAGTGGCTATGAAAAATTAAGTGAAAAATACATGAGCCACTTTATTTACAGATTTGTTTTTGGCCTGAGACCTGAAATAAGTGAAATGATTAAACATGGAATTGTGGGATGGCAATCATTTTCAGTTGATGATAACCTGAGAAAAGCAAAATATTGCAGTGATGAGATTGATGCAAAGCAAAAAAACCTTAAGGAAAAGGCTATGTGGGCACAAGTGAAAGTAGCTGAGCAACAGCAGATGGCTTTTGATAATAAAAATGTGTATCAGAATCAAGGCAAATTTAAAAATAATTTTAATAACAAACCTAAATTTAATGTGAATATTGAAGAGTAAAACAGAAACTCCCATGTTTTAATTGCGGCGAAATTGGACATTGGAAGCGCGAGTGAAAAAATCCGCCCAGAAATTTTAAAAATACCTCATTGAATTCACAGATGCAGAATTAGGTAAATCAGCAGCAACAGCTACAGCAGCAGTTAAACGAATTAAGTCAGCAGCGACAGGTAGCCAATCAGAAGAGCCAGATTCCACAAGCACCATTTCCAAATTGTGTAAACACTCAAAGGTATACACCATAAACTGGTTTCTGTGGAGGTAATAATGTAAATCCTTTGTCAAAGACGAATGCGTCAAATGTTTCTCAACAATTCTGGTTGAAAGATAATGAAGTGAATGATTCATCAGATGATTATGCATGACGGTGCCCGAGAGACGAGGAAGAGTGTGTGCTTGGACCCACTCTTGAGGTAGACCAGGCTGGTCCATTTGTTAATGGTAAAGTGAATGATGTTGATGTCACTTTTCTTGTGGACACAGGTGCTACCCGTTCTACTGTCAGATCAGTAGAAATTGAAAACCTTCCTCTCTCTGGTGAGTGCATCCAAGTTGTAGGTGTAGCAAATCAGCAGATTAAAACAAATCTAACCGAGCCTGTACAAGTTGAAATTGGAAATTATAAAGATAAACACAGGTTTCTAGTTTGTGACAGTAGTCCTGTAAATTTGTTAGGTCGAGATATTCTTTGTAAAATGAACTGTAGAATTTATTGTTCACCGGATGGTATTGAACTACAAATTTCAGAAGTAGATGGTCTTTACAAATTGACAATGTTGATGGTCGAAGAGGAAAGTAAATTATTTCCTGCTTTTGACAAGAACAATTTGCCTGCAGAGCTTAAAAAGCCAGTCAATCCAGAAATTTGGGACTTAACTGGAAATTATATGGGTCTCATGAAACATGTGGATCCAGTAAAAATCACTGTAAAACAAGGAATAGATTTCCCGAATGTTCCTCAGTATAAAATGAAAGCTGAAACAATTGAAGGAGTCATTCCAGTGATTGAGAAATTCATTAGTCAAGGTGTTCTAAAAGAGATTGAGAGCAGCCCATGTAATTCACCGATTATGGGTATCAAAAAGCTAAATGGAACTTACAGAATTGTTCAGGATTTAAGAAAAATTCACCAGATTGTTGTTCCATGTTGCCCAAATGTTCCAAACCCTGCGGTAATTCTTTATCAGATTCCGCATGATGCAGAATGGTATACAGTCATAGACCTATGTAATGCATTCTTTACAGTTCCACTGCATCCAGAAAGCCAACAAATTTTTGCATTCAGGTTCCAGAACCGCATTTTAGCATGGTGTCGTATCCCACAGGGGTATACAGAAAGTCTATCTATTTTTAATCAGTTATTAAAGAAATCCCTGGAAGATCTGATTTTACCTGGAAATTCAACATTGGTCCAGTATATTGATGACTTGCATGTAGCAGCAAAAACGCGAGAAAATTGTGTAACAGATACCATTACCCTTTTGAATCGATTGGCAGATGAAGGACATAAAGTGTCACCTGCAAAATTACAGTTTTGCAAGCAAGAAGTAAAATATCTTGGTCACAGAATTGCTAAGGGAATCAGACAATTGACTATAGAAGAATTAAAATGATTCGAGCAATACAGCCCCCAACTACACAAAGACAGGTCAGAATGTTTCTGGGAATGGTTGGTTACTGTCATCAGTGGATTAGTGGATTTTCAGTAATTGCAAAACCACTGCAAAGACTGACAAAAGCAGACATAAAAGACCCGATTAGATTGACAAAAACTGAATTAGAGGCTTTTGAAGAATTAAAAAGGAGTTTGTGTGAAGCTCCAGCTTTGGGAATGCCAGACTATGAAAAAGAATTTGAGTTGTACTGCAGTGAAAGGGAAGGCACTGTCAGTCTTGATCCCGAGACATGGAAAATTGAGAAAGCCAATTGATTATTTCTCAGCTGTTTTGGACCCTGTTGCAAAGGCTTTGCCAGGTTGTTTAAAAGCAGTGGCTGCAACAAGTGTAAGTCTTGAGCAGAGTGAAGGAATCATTATGGGATTTCCTGTAAAGGTATATGTACCTCATTCGGTTGAAATTCTTCTTACCAGAAGCAAGACTCAGCATTTAACCAGTAACAGATTGACAAAATATGAGAAAACAATTCTGGGATCAGATAATGTATCTATTGAAAGATGTGTGAATTTAAATCCTTCCACATTATTGCCGGATGGTGTTGTTACTGAAATTAGCAATGAAATTGACATTGATCATGAGTGCCTGGATGTTGTAGATTACTGCACCAAACCCCGGCAGGATATAAAAGATGTTCCTCTACCTGAATCTGATTTGGTTTACTTTGTTGATGGTTCCTGTCTAAGAACAGACAACAGCATTTTGAGAGCAGCATATTCAGTATGTACGGTCTCAGATGTTGTAGAGGGATCGCCTCTTGATGGAATTAGTTCAGCTCAAATTGCAGAATTGGTTGGTCTAATTCGAGCCTGTGAAAATGCAGAAGGGAAAAAAGTTACCATAGTGACTTATAGTCAGTATGGGTATGGCGTTGTTCATGACTATGGTCAGCTCTGGTCTCAAAGGGGTTATTTAACTTCTGCGGGAACACCAATCAGAAATGCAAAATTGATCGGGAGATTGATCGATGGTATTCAGTTACCAGAACAAATTGCTGTCGTGAAATGTGCAGCTCATAAAAAGGATGAAGACTATATTACCAAAGGTAATGCATATGCGGATGAAATTGCAAGGTATTGTGCAAAGAATAATTATTCAATCAATTGGGAAAAAGACAAAAGTCACATTTTGAACTCCCTCATGCTAATATCTGTAGTTAAAACATGGCAGGGAGTAAAAGAATTACAAGATGAGGCAGACGAGGAAGAGAAAAACACATGGTTAAAAGCAGAGTGCAGACAGCGGGATGAAGATGGAGTTTGGTTCTACAAAGATGATAGGCCAGTAATGCCGAATTGCATGATTGCTGACATGGCACGGATGTACCATGGTCCAGGGCATTTAGGAAGAGATTCTATGATTAGATTATTCAGAGAAACTTGGTTTAGTCCAAAATTCAGAATCATTGCTGAGTCGCTTTGCCAAAGATGTTTGACCTGCCAACAAATGAATCCTAACAGGAAAACTGTTGTGAGTTTGGGAACCATAGGACGGGAGGGTGGTCCTTTTACCAGGTTGCAAATGGATTTCATTGACATGCCACAAAATAATAAGCTCAAATATGTGCTTGTGTTTGTTTGCCTGTTTTCAAGATGGGTGGAAGCTTTCCCAACTCGTCACAATGACTCAGTCACTGTGGCAAAATTACTGTTGAGGGAGATCATACCTAGATATGGTTTTCCAGTGACTATTGAAAGTTATTGTGGAACGCATTTTGAAAACAGACTGTTAAAATTGATTTGTGAAGCTTTGGGAATTGAGCAGAAGCAACATTGTGCATACAGACCAGAAGCATCAGGTGTTGTAGAGCAGATAAATGGAACAATCAAAAACAGGATTTCAAAAATGTGTTGTAGAGCAGATAAATGGAATAATCAAAAACAGGATTTCAAAAATGTGCTGATGATCAGCAAAACGATCAGGCATTGAATGAAAAAGATCTGGAGATTGTGATTTTAGATCAAGAAAATGAAAATCTGTTTGAAAAAGAATCTCAAGCAGAAAAAGAGGATTCGGAAGCAGAAAATTCTGAGCAAGACGATAATCTAGTCCAGGAAAGTATTGAAAAGCAGAAGAGTAGCTCTGAATGTGGGAACAAGAGTTCTGAAACTGGGAAGCTAAAGGTGATCCCTGAAGAAGAGGAAGAATTACCAAGTACCAGCTATAAGGATGACGTTCCTAATGGAGTGAAGCTGCCGAGTAAAGAAGTTCCTAGGAACAGATTTGAAGTCTCAGAAACAGATACAGATGAGAGTGATGAAGGTTCTGAAATAAGAAAACTCAGGAAAAGATCTTGGAAAGCTGAATGCAATGAAACTGTGCCAAAGAAGAAAATCTTGAAGAAAGGAGATATTTGGCCTGAAGAAAATTTGAAATTCAAATTGATAAAAAAGTCAAAAGAACAGGTCAACGAAATCTCACGTCAGGGAGCTGACTCTGAAAAGAATAATGAAAAAGGCAGTAAAATTGAAGTAATTAGTGGAAAAGCAAAAAGAGTGATTAAGCCAAATCAGAAGTATAAGTCTCCAGAGTGGACATACATCATAATCCCGCCAATTGTTGAAGTTGAAAGTAGCAGCCAGGAGGATTTGGAAGAAGCTAGTGACAATGATTGAAGTTGTTTTCTTTTAGATTAGGGTTTTAATTCCTGGCATAAGGCTGAAGAAAATGTGTTAGGTGACACAAGGTCGAAGAAATTGTGTTAGCTGGAAAACACATTCATGTGACGCAAGGTCGAAGAAAAGCTGTTTTAGGGTTTAGATATTAAAAAAAACTTTTTAAAGGGGAGATGTAGTTTACTTTTTACATTTTTGATACATTTTTAAAAAAGTTTGTTTTTGAATTTAGAAATGCCTAGTTCTGATACTTCAAGGTGTTCCATTTTGAGAAGGTGTTGCAAAATGTCTTCAATTTGTGTGATTCTTTTAATACTGGTTTGGTTAATTGTAGCTTTAGTTTTCCCTTTTGGTATAGATAAGCAGAAATTTAAGGCCAATATGACAAGTAAGGCAGAGACTAAACAGGAAAAGCATGCTGGCAAGTCTAACAGAGTTATTGAGCATAATCCAGAGCTCCATCAAGATAGATCTGTTGGAGATTTTTCTAGCAATTCATTTTCAAGGCTTTTATCTGAATATGTTAAAGTGATGAATGTAAAGGACTGCTATGTTTGTGTGAAACTTCCTGCTTCTGTCTCAGAGGGGGTTACTTATAACATGTTACCCCTTACCTATGGCATCACTTGCAGTGTGATATCTAGTTTGTTTTATCAAACAGGTCGTCTAGAGTACTATTACTCAGACTTTGATGAGGTTTTTGCAAACCTCAAGGTTGTAAATAGCTTAAACAAAGTTAAGCCTGCGAAGCAGATGAGGGAATTCTTTTTGGTAACTAATGAACTTAATTATGAATATGCTTATAGAAATAATTTAACATGCAAGATGAGAGCAGAAAAGAAAACTTTCCTGAATATGGTGGAGGAGAGAAGGGCTATTTACAAAAGAAATGAGGTGCTTTAACATGCTAAGTCCAAATACTGGCAAATGGAGGATGCTAAGCTTAATGGTGTCAATACTAATGCAGCAATACACATTGATGAACCAGTTAGTGGTAAATTTTGTATTAGAAGAGATAACACGCTTCACGATAACTTCTTTGTTGGTGCTAGTCAATGTGAAGATACCTATCGTATCATAGGGGGATGGGGATTTAAAGGTGGGAAAAATCCTATTTTTCCTGGAATTTGTTTTATCTGTGGTACCAAAGCATATTTTAGTCTCCCAGACCATTGGTATGGGATGTGCTACCTTGGATTAGTTTTTCCAAAGATTTTCCATGTCGACAGAAATGAGAAGGGCACCTTTGAATTTGGTGAACACCTGAACAGGTTTAAGAGGGAAAGTTTTACAGAAGTCATGGGAGACATTTTTGGTGCGATTATTCCATGGTTGGAATAACGGTGAATTCAGTCAAGATAAGAAAGGTTTCCTCAATTGTAGGCAGGTTGTCAACGGATACTGCCAGCGGTTTCCAGTTAGTTAATACAGAACTTGTTGCTACTAGAAGTATGGTTATGCAGAATCGTCTTGCATTAGACATTCTGCTTGCAAAAGAGGGAGGAGTCTGTGGAGTCCTGCATGTCCAGCATTGTTGTACTTATATTCCTGACAATAGTCGGAATATTGAGACTCTTATTAAAAATATCACTGAATTTCATGCTGAAATAGAACGTTTGGAGGAGGAAAATTTTACTGAACGATTAGGCAAAAGAATTCAGGCAATTAAAGAATGGTTTTCAGAAATTGGCAGCTCAATCATTGCCAAAGTGCTCTGCCCAGTAATTATCATCATTATAGTGATACTTTTGTTAAAAATTAGTTGCATGATCCACAAGAGAAAGAAGCATCAGAGGGAAAGAAGAGGATATATAAACTTAGAAAGGAACAGGAGAAGGAATATGAATTAGAAGAAATGCGGAGGGATCAATATGGAGATAAGGAACAAACTGCTGAAATAGGGGTTTAGGTAAACTAATACAGAAGGAGCTCAAGATGTGATGTCTCTAAATTGAGATCAAAATTTTCTAAATTTTGGGTGTTGTTTGGTGATTTTGAAATCACCAGATGAGGGAGTTGATGGAGCGAGTTTCAGAATTGATTTAAATCTGGCTCGTGATGTCAATCTCCCATAACATGACAAATTTTATTAATGAGTTTTTGCATGATTTGTGTTATTAGATCAACTTAGAGTAAAATTCCATTCACTATTACACACGGGACTAACGTTATGTGCTTTATGTTGCATTTGCAAGTTTGTTTTGTAATTCATAACTAATGTTGTTTTGTTTGTCTTATTGTCTTTGTCACACACTAATGCGGCTGATTAATTAATGGCATGTGCTTATTATCTATGTGCTTTCGTCTATGTTGTGTCTGTTTATCTTTTTCAGATATATGAAGAATCCTGCTGGACTCATGAAGAATGGTAGATATTATAAAATGCTGCTTTATTTGTGCGTATGCTAGGTAATATATATTAATGGGTTAACATTAGCAATGGAGGGTGGGTAACAGAACGACTTTCAAGATCTGTAATTAATCATTCTTTTGTGTTTGTTTGAATACTAGCCCGAGTGAAAGGCTTGAGGCCTGTGTTTTTTGAAGTGCGTTGTTTAAGCCTGACAGAGATGAGCCAAGCACAGCCATGTTGAAAAGCTTTCTCAAAAAGACATTTCTTTGAATAAACTGAAGTCAAAAACAAGAACAACTGTGCAAAATGTGCTCTGAAAAGTTATTTTCCAAGGCTAAGGAAGTGACAAGCGACGGATTAGCCGAGCTATGGAGGAAACTGTGAGATGATTTAATAAAATGTATCAAACCTTGGAAGTCGGTGTCGCTTCACGTGAAAGGACAATGGCAAATGACGTTCTCGTGTGTTGAAAAAGTGGCCTTAGGATGGTCTGATGACTAGCAACCAATCAGGTTGCTGAAAAACATTAAAATAATTACATTTTAGTTAGAATAGTGAGTTAGAAAGGTATAAAAACATGGCCCTTTGAGAGGAGCGGGGCTGACTGTTCCTGAGGGCGAAGTGCTGTCTATTTTCCTAGGACACGTAAGAATGTTTTGCTAAGTGTCTTTTCCTTTGCAGGTCAGAAAGCTAACATAGGGATTTAGGTTTCATTTGTTTAAATTAATTTATGGTGCTATCTTGAAATGCCAGACTTTTGTGCCTAATTCTAATATGCAATAAAGTTACTGAATTAAATAAATATTTGCGTTTAATAAAATGAGCTAATAAAAGTGATTTGAAAATTTATGTTTAAATTTTAAAAATAAAAGACTTAAAACGTCAAGCTGGTCTTGATTATTTTAATCGTTACCATAAGCAGATTCATTGGCCAAAAGTGGCATAATTAAATGTTTATGTTAAATCCACCATGGTTAAAAGTTATACTGCAGTTGTATATAATGTATATATAAATTTAGATAGTTTGTTTAATTAGGCCACATGATTCAGATGCTCAATTTCTGTCTCAGTTTCATGGGCCATGTGAGATTTATATGATGGTGAGTATTAGGTAGAGTGTAGTGTAGAGTTTCGAGACAGAATTTCTTTATGGGCGCTGGATCACAGGCGACGGGCTCTAGCTGTGGCTCGAACCCCAGTGAGTTTGCCCATTAAAGTGGCCCTATCATACTCCGTTCCTTTTCCGTACTTTCCCAAATGAAAAGGGAAAATATGTCAGTGAATAATGGGAAATATGGTTTGCTTTAATTATCCCAGCTCTTGTCTCTCTTTTTTTTTTTCGTTTCTTTTTTGTGCAGTCTTCTACTGTCTAGCGCCAAAGCCTCCAACGCAAGCCTTGAAAGCTTAGAAGTCTTATTTCCCCCTGCAACAGTATCTATTATTTCAGTGCTTAATTAAGGAGGGCGACTAAAATGCTGAGAAGAAAAAGAAAAAAAAAGGTTTCAAAATCCAAACCCGGTTTCCTTTCTCTTTGTTTCTCTCTGTTTTCTCCCAGTAATTACTGCAGTCTTTTTGGGGTTTTTTTCTCCTTTTCTTGACCACGTATTATGGTGCACTAATCGTTTTTTTTTTTCCTCCAGGCGCTTACTCAAAAGTTTATTCAGAAAAGTGAGAACAGAAATATATATTGTTGGCCCACACTACGGCCATTTTTCCAGATTGAATGCAGCACAGCAATGTCTGAAGCAGTAGTAAATCAAAGCGACAGGCAATGAGGTAGTGACAGGCAATAAGCGAAGGGATCCTCTGAGAGAACACAGCGTTAATACGCAGCCAAGATTAATTTAGCCGGATACATTGTAGCTCACACCGAAGCCATTGTCCATGGAAAAGCTGCGCTCACCTCACTCCATTCATGTTCCATCCAGGAAGCCTATTTTCCAAGAGACTCCAGTCCGACTCAGCTTAACGAGCCTCTGCGATTTCCGAGCACTTAGCACCAAACACAACCCTCGAACGCCGAAGCAGCAGCAGACGCCGTTAACCTCGAGGTGAGGCGAGGGAGGAGTCAGGGATAGGTGCTCAGGCTACGTGGAGGCGTGGAACTCCTCCGTAGCGTCCATGCGAACCACTTTCTCTACTATAAACAGATGTTGAGGAACGAGGAAATTATCACATTAGGTACTCTAAGTGGGCTGCCATGCTATAATTTAACTAATGTAAACAAAGAAATGGGTAGTAGTGTTCCCTAATAGGAAAACGTCCGCACATTCGAAAGCCACAGCAGTATTGTATAGGTGAAATATATGTAAGCTCTGAACAAAATCCGAAATAGGTTGCTTTATTGTCCCTCACAACACCAACTACCCAACGGTGTTATTTACACACAGAGTGTGCATCAATAGACAAAAAAGAAAAGGGCTTGGACAGCACACCTCTTATCAATTACAGGTTTAGTAACCTTCAATTTCAGTTTTGGATATCTGCAGTTACATTCAATTCAGGTACAAGGGCATCAACATCAACTTTAGATAGACACAGAGATCTGAAACATATATTGATTCTTGTTATTTTTTTATTCCAAAATTTTCAGTAAAAAGTTCCCAGCACACAGCTTGCTGACACGTGTTTTGTCTTACAAAGACTTTTTCAAGGCGATGTTCTGTTCGTGTATCAAGGACATAAGGACGGTTCAAAGGAAAATATGATTCCCAAAGTAATACGAATCACAGGAAGTCCCCCTAGCATATAAAACTAGAACCAAGCAATGATTGGCCATATAAAGAACATCAATGTGATAGATCAAGTGTTACTCCGATCCTGAGTTGGGATCGGAGGGTGTGGACTCTTCGTGGTGCTTGCCCTGAGATAGTGGTCAGGTGATTTGCCCCAACACGTGTCATCTATTGTCTACATTTGGTGATGCTATTTCTACCAATTTACCACCAAGGAGTTATGTGTAATACATCTACAAATGTGATGAGAATAAAGGAAATAAGAATAAAGAAGATGACTTTTGAAGAATACTTTGAATCCGGAAACTTTATTGGACTGACAGTGTGATATGATCTAACTTTGAATGTCAATGTGTCCTCTGCTCTGGAATGATACTTTGTTTGTAACTTTTGATGGATCGTGGTGTGCTAGATTTAGAGCAATGGTGGTAATCTGTGGGCAGTGATCACTCTCAGGGCATACCATAATGCTATCATTTTAAGCAGTTGATTGTCATAATTGTAGGTGACTGCGTGTGCCAAATGATCAATTATTGTATGCCACAACCAAGGTTCCTTCTATTTATTTTCCTCAATGTGCTAGAAAATATGCTTGTGGTCACTCTTTTCTTAACTATGCATGGAATCCAGAGCTGCGATTAATCACTATGTGAGTGAAAGCTGTGGGAGACCTATCACACTTACTGGGTGTTGGTAGTGAGGAGTGGTGTGTCAGAGAAAAAAGGCCAAAAGGCCAAGCCAAAGTGATTATAAAACAAAATAAGTATATTCTCTGCTGCTTCTAACAGGGAGCCATTTCTAAATTATATATCTGTATTTTTGCAAAAAGGCACAATGGCTAGATAAATAATTTCCAGATTTTACCGAAGTTCGATACACACAATGGGTTTTGGGTTTCACTAGAGTTCATGTCACTACTGGTTAGTTAAGTAAGCATAGTTATGTTTAACAAAAGCCTATCAATAGCAATAAGCAGGTCACCTAATACAAAATTCTTCTGGAGAGTGCTCTTCAATTAATTCGAGCGATGTTGCAGAGTGGAAAAACGGGAAGGCTTCATTTTTCCCAGTTGAGAAGAATCCCAAACAGATTCCAATTTTCAGCGTCCATTGTCTTAAATCATACAGTACCTCTCAATGATAAACATAGAGAATGCTATGCTGTTGTGTGGTGACAATCGCTGCTTTCACAGACTTTGCTCTTGAAATCGAGGGCCAGCTTTAGAACATAACTGTAATGCATACAATAAATCATACACAACTTTTTAGGTCGATCTCACTAAGAGAACATATTGTTTGGCCATCACACAGTACAGTGTGTGACAGCCTCACCTCTTGTCTGGATTATTTATAGCTGCTTTTTCCCTGCATGACTGGCACACGTGAGCGCTCTGCTTGTTTAATTACCTTACGATGTGCACTTCTGGGGATTGTGCGTGATTACAGAAATAAACATATGTTTTTAGTTTGTGTTTTTCATTATCTAGGTTGGAATTGATTCGGGCTGATTTCCATGCCACCTGCCCCTATCATTTTTTGCCAGACTTTTGTGCTTGCGCATTATTCTCCCGGAGCTCCTCCCTGTTCTTGGTGGTGGTTTACAGCTGCTGCAAATCTCTGTATGTACACCGCTAGCGGAGATAGAAGAGGAGCAGAGGGGTCTGAGATAAGAGGAGCAGTTGACGCACTGGACACTTCCCTTCACTTCACGTTGATTTCCCAAGCAGTTGCCATGGATTTTGTCCATCCTACATATCTTTTGTCTCCCAAGCCCAGACCCAGCTGCAGAAATACGGTGAACAACAGTTCCTTCTGGGGCCCTTCCTGTGGACGAGCCTTTGCTAGACCTGGAAGTGGTGCTCGATCGGTCTCTGGGAAATAAACAATGGTGAATTAACTTTAGGTAAAATCTATTCTGCGCTATCACCATAACAAATATCAGAGGTTTGTATTTTTTACATCTATAATATCCGATTTTAGTTTTGGGACACTTCCTGCAGTAGCTTAGTACACTATTCCCTGGTGGCTTGTAAAGATTGCATTTTTTCTGATTTTATTTTTAAATAGATGTTTCTTGTTTGCTGGCCTTTATCATTTTTATTTTGAAATAGCTGACGTTTTCTGACACTTACATTATTGCATGTTGTCAATATGATTCAATGTTTGGCTGGACATACTCCTGCTCTAATTCAGTGCCAAGAATGTTCCTTGTCTAGCTTCAGTGATTTACCTCGGCCCAGATTTAAAATTTTGAAGCCACTGAGCCTTTTTGAAAGTTGCAAAACCTTTGTCATTATTATATGTGTGTCTTTTTTTGAAGTAAAATTAAAATGTGGATGCTGTACTTATTTAAGCGTAGAACATCTGTCTTAAAGAGGTCACTCTATTCTGTGCTCTTTACAGGGGTTCATGGCAGACTGCAGATGACCTTCCACGAATTTGCGCGAAATCGAATTCGCAATCCGCAAAATCCGCAAATTTGTGCAAATTTGTGGATTTTTGTTTTTTTGCGTGTTCGCTGGTTTTTTTGCGTGTTCGTGGGGTTTTTTGCTTGTTCGGGGGCTTTTTGCGTGTTCGCGGGCCGCTTGCATGGCGAAGTTACCCATGCAGTCGTGTATGGGCTCAGCACCCTCTGGTTCACCACTGCCACCCTCTGGTTCATCACTGCCACCCTCTGGTTCACCACTGCCACCCTCTGGTTCACCCCTGCCACCCTCTGGTTCACCACTGCCACCCTTTGGTTCAGCACTGCCACTCTCTGGTTCACCCCTGCCACCTTCTGGTTCAGCATTGTCACCCTCTGGTTCACCACTGCCACCCTCTGGTTCACAACTGCCACCCTCTGGTTCATCACAGCAACTCTGGTTCACCACTGCCACCCTCTGGTTAACCACTGTCACCCTCTGGTTCAGCACTGCCACCCTCTGGTTCACCACTACCACCCTCTGGTTCACCTCTGCCACCCTCTGGTTCACCACTGCCACCCTTTGGTTCATCACAGCACTCTCTGGTTCACCCCTGCCACCCTCTGGTACAGCACTGTCACCCTCTGGTTCACCACTGCAACCCTCTGGTTCAAGACTGCCACCCTCTGGTTCATCACAGCACCTCTGGTTCACCACTGCCACCCTCTGGTTAACCACTGCCACCCTCTGGTTAACCTCTGTCACCCTCTGGTTCAGCACTGCCACCCTCTGGTTCACCACTGCCACCCTATGGTGTATCACAGCACCCTCTGGTTCACCCCTGCCACCCTCTGGTGCAGCACTGTCACCCTCTGGTTCACGACTGCCACCCTCTGGTTCATCACAGCACCTCTGGTTCACCACTGCCAACCTCTGGTTAACCACTTTCACCCTCTGGTTCAGCTCTGCCACCCTCTGGTTCACCACTGCCACCCTCTGGTTCACCCCTCCCACCCTCTGGTTCACCACTGCCACCCTCTGGTTCATCACAGCACCCTCTGGTTCACCCCTGCCACCATCTGGTACAGTATTGCAACCCTCTGGTTCATCACAGCACCTCTGGTTCACCCCTGCCACCCTCTGGTACAGCAGTCACCCTCTGGTTCACTACTGCCACCCTCTGGCTCTGACTGCCACCCTCTGGTTCATCACAGCACCTCTGGCTCACCACTGTCATCCTCTGGTTAACCACTGTCACCCTCTGGTTCAGTGCTGCCACCCTCTGGTTCATCACTGCCACCCTCTGGTTCACCCCTGACACCCTCTGGTTCACCACTGACACCCTCTGTTCATCACAGCACCCTCTGGTTCACACCTGCCACCCTCTGGTACAGCACTGTCACCCTCTGGTTCACCACTGCCACCCTCTGGTTCACGACTGCCACCCTCTGGTTCATCACAGCACCTCTGGTTCAACACTGCCACCCTCTGGTTAACCACTGTCACCCTCTGGTTCAGCACTGCCACCCTCTGGTTCACCACTGCGACTCTCTGGTTCACCACTGCCACCCTCTGGTTCACCCATGCCACCCTCTGGTTCACCAATGCCACCCTCTGGTTCACCCCTGCCACCATCTGGTTCAGCACTGCCACCCTCTGGTTCAGCACTGTCACCCTCTGGTTCACCCCTGCCACCCTCTGGTTCATCACTGTCACCCTCTGATTCATCACTGCCACCCTCTTTTTCACCACTCCCACCCTCTACCGAGACCTTTTGTGATGCAGCAGCAGCACAAAAGATGCGCCATGGTGCTGGGTATTAACAACTTGATGCATCTGAGAGATGCGTCACGTTGTAAAGCCCTCTGCCATCAGGAGGCGTTCCGGTGTAGGGGAGGGCGTTCCTGCGCAGGAACGCCTCCTAAAAGTGGCTGAGTGAAATCTACAAGAATTCACTCAGTCACTTTTAGGCCAATGCTGCGTCAAAACCCTGCGCCTGCTTGAAGCAAGCGCAAGGCTTGATGCAGCATTGGGGAGATAGGGCCCCCCAGAGCATTGCTGGAGCTGCTCCAGCAATGCGCTGCTTTTACGGCACAGATGCGTGACGCATCTGTGCTGTTTTCGCCACATGGTGCGCCGCATTGTAAATGCGGCGCCCCATGGGTGGCGGAGCTGCGGCGCACAATAACTGGCACATCCCTGGGGATGCGCTAGTTATTGTAAATCTTTCCCTATACATTTAGCCAACGAGGGAGCACTTACTTACTGGACAGTAGAAAGTACTCCAGTTGAATAGAGGTATTGCACAAAAAGGTGGCATCTTCGTGGACAAACACGCAGGGCGGGATTCATTCTGCCCCGTGTTAGACTCATTTTTATGCCCTTCTGCCCTCTGTTAGACTCGTTTTTCCCTTGTTTTTCTGCCCTTCTGCCCCCTGTTAGACTCGTTTTTTGTGCCCTTCTGCCCTCTGTTAGACTAATTTTTCCCTTGTTTTTCTGCCTTTCTGCCCTCTGTTACACTCTTTTTTGTGCCCTTCTGCCCTCTGTTATTCCCTTGTTTTTGTGCTCTTCTGCCCTCTGTTTGTCTCGTTTTTTGTGCCCTTCTGCCCCCTGTTAGACTCGTTTTTGTGCCTTTCTGCCCCGTTACACTAGTTTTTTGCGCCCTTCTGCCCTCTGTTAGACTCATTTTTCCCTTGTTTTTCTGCATTTTTGCCCTCTGTTAGACTGTTTTTTGTGCCCTTCTGCCTTCTGTTAGACTCGTTTTTCCCTTGTTTTTCTGCCCTTCTGCCCTTTGTTAGACTGCTTTTTGTGCCTTTCTGCCCTCTGCATCACCACATCATCACTCAGCGCTACCCCAGCATCACTCAGCACCACCACCTTATCACTCAGCACCACTCAGCGCCACCACAGCGCCACTCAGCGCCACCACAGCATCACTCAGTGCCACCACATTATCATTCAGCACCACCACAGCACCACTCAGCATCACACAGCATCACAGCATCACTCAGCACCACCACATCATCACTCAGCACCACCACAGCACCACTCAGCACCACCCCAGCATCACTCAGCACCATCCCAGTGTCACTCAGCACCACCACAGCACCACTCAGCATCACCACAGCACCACTCAGCACCACCACAGCATCAATCTGCGCAACCATTCAACAACAACTGGTTCAAATATGTTCTCTCAATGTTTCAAACTTTATTACAAATGTCACAAAAAGATGTTAATATTTCACTTCTGTTCTTGGATTTTCGTCACAATAAAATACACTGAACATAATCTTCACAAAAATTATTTACAAAAGTTTAAGCTATTGCCATTATAAATTAAAATCACTTTTATTTAAGTATTAATTATTTAAAAAAATTAAAAGCCATTGTAATTTGAAATATCAATACAGTTAAGCCACATAAATACAAAACATGTTGCATTACAAATGCTAAGGGTGTCACATTTGCGAAAGTTATAAATATTGGCATTGTAAATGACAAAGCTATTAATTTAGCTATTTTCAAAACCAACACATAAATAAAAAAAATTATCATTTACAAGACCAATAGCTCAAACTTTCCTAATGCGAGACCTATTGCATTGCAAATGCTTGTTTTTATATCTGTCAGTGCTTCCTGTTGAGGTTTAATTTTCGTGACAGGCGCCTCATTGTCTACTTGTAACTATTCTCTGACCCTGCTTCAAGGGTCAGAGAATAGTTGCAAGTAGGCAACGAGGCGCCAGGAAGCATTTACAGGCTTACAGCAGCAGGTGCACAAATTGAAGTTAATTTCTTTGTAACCCTTTTGTAAAAGGTTACAAAAAATTAGCTTCAACTTTTGCACCTGCTGCTGTAACCCTGTAAATGCTTGGCTGAAAATTCGTCCCCGCTGATTCGCGGATTTTACCCCGATTTCACGAGATTCGCGGAATCGCGGAAAATCCGCAAATTCCGCGAGCGGAACAAATTTTCAGACCATGCTTAGTAATATATAAATACTGCCAGTATATATATTTCTCCAAATTAATCTTTTCCAGATTACAGAAATCCCACTCACAGGGTATCTTTTCCTCCAGTTAGTTTATTACAATTTCAATGTCCATTTTCGAGGAACAACTACCGACGCGTTTTGTGAACACAGTACACTTGATCCCGGTTAGTCTGTTACATTCAAAACAACCAATTAGTACACTTTTTTACAACATGTGATTGTTGACATCATCATACCATTTTTCTGCCTATCATGTTGCCTTATGGGATTTGTAGTTTGGTGTTATAAGTGACAACGAGGAAACTTTTTTATATACTTTCAAATTACATCTAATTTTCACCCAATACTGTGTGATATCCCATCTGTCCTTGTATCACTATTTTTATCATTTATTATTCTATAATTATATGTTGTTTTTTTTAAACAATTTATTTTATATCTAAAAAGTTTTTTATTTATTTATGAGATACTCCTAAACGCCCATCAGCCACTCGAGAATATTTTATTCGATCATATATTTTTTTACATATTATTTCTACGGGAATGATATTTCTTATTATCACCCAACATTTCATCTACATAGAATGCTTTTGTGTTAAGCTTTGTATCGCCCCCCAGTGGGCCTTACCGATCTTCCAATAATTATTGTCAGGCACCTTCTGTTTTTTATTCCCCTTTTAGCAATATTTGACATTTTTTAGGGTTTCGTCCCCCATTTGTTCATAATCACTTTTTTAAGAGAATTCTTTGGCCCTCTACTTAGCTCATTGTTGCAATTTTTATTCATCCTATTATTTATATAGTGGATTTATTAAAGCCCTCCAGTGGGCCTACGTGATGATATTTAACTTTATCTGGTGAGACATTCCCTTATTATGAACGGCAATATCTCATTTTAGATGGGCGTTGTATTTTTTGGAATATTTATTAAAATTTGATCAATCCAAACATTCTTTTACCAATCTTTCCCCTTTGTTGATATTGTCACAAATGTTCATTATTCCATCAGTTACCAGAGTCCAGTTCAAACCAAAAAAACGGTCATTATATTTACAAATGAACATATAAGTCCTCACTCTGATTTAGTCCATATGGTGACGGTGTTCTAAAGTTTAAGATCTGCCTCGACTCTCTTCTTCTCAACTTTTTATCTGGTCACCCCCTCTTACATGTGATGGAATAGATTCCAATGCATAAAAGGATAGTTGCTTCCAGTATCCTTTGTGTTCCACCTCCATGTGTTTGGCAATAGCATTGCCTCGATCTTTATTCACCGTGGCAGGAACATGTTCTATTATCCTTTTTTTTAATTCACATATCGTGCTGCCAATGTACATGAACGGGCAAGGACATTTTACAACATATACTACAAACTGGTTCTTACATGTTATTAACAGCCAGATTCATCATTGAAAATTGCGCTCGCAAAGGGCCAGATAGCGCAATTTTTGCATTTGTGATTCATCATCCCAAATGCAATAATCGCTAATAGCAAAATCGCTAAATTGCGAGGAATTGCATTTAAGGAATCTCTATTTGAGATTCCTTAAATGCAATTCATTAACCATTTTTTATTTGCGAATTCGCAATTTTTGGCCGCTATTTACCGCGAAGCCTGACTTCGTGGTAAATAGCGAAAACTTAGAAAAATGCACTTTAGTGCATTTTTCTAAGTTGTATGTTACACACACACATGTCCTTTGGACATGTGTGTGCGCAGCATCAGTCTACATTTTCATTTCAGGGGTGCTGCAGGGTGTCCTTTGGACACCCCTGGCACCCTTGAAATCGCATCCTTATTTGTGATTAGCAATTTGCTAATCGCAAATAAGGAAGCTGTAGGAATCGCAATTTATTTTGCGATTCCTACATGAATCCCGTTTTGCAAGTCCTTAATAGCGATTCCTTAATAATCGCTATTAAGGACTCGCAAAACGGGACAATGATGAATCTGGCTCTATGTCTCTAATCCCCCACATGGAATTTTCTGGGAGTTTTACTTCTGTTTTGCTGCATGCTATTTGGCAAACTTTGCAACTAAAACATTTTAAGAATCCTTTCATTTTTAACCATCGAGTACCTTTTTCTTTCCCACTTCCTTGGTGGTGACTGCGGATTAGTTTGTACTTTAAGTTTTTTGTCCTTCGGAATGTGATATTTGGATGGGTACCCATGATTTTACCCACTGTTCTGTCCAGATGTAATAATTTCCAGTTCTTTCTTAATATCTTCGTTATTTGTTTTGATTCATTTGAAAAATCCAAAATCAGTCTTACTGGATCTTTTTTCAGCTGTGTGTCTTCAAGATGTTTCCTCTTTAATTTGTCATCTCTTAGTTTCTGGTCAGCTCTCTTCCAACTTTTTTTCACTACATGGGCTTTATATCCTCATTGTTTAAACATTTTGGCTGTATTTATGCTCTGTTTTTCCCATTCCTCGTTTTCAGAACAGATCCGCCGGATCCTAAGGAACTCTCCGTAGGGTATGTTTTCAATTACTGTTGTTTTGTGAAAGCTTTCGGCATGTAATGTTGTGTTAGTAGACGTTGATTTAAGATGTAATGTTGTCTGTAATTTTTTTTCTTGAACGTAAATTTCAGTGTCCAGGAATATGACCCTTTCTTTGCTTATATCATACGTAAATGTGATATTTGCACTTGTGGAATTTAAGATTTTAAAATATTCTTCGAGTTCCTCAGCTGTTCCATCCCACACTATTAGCAAATCATCAATGTACCTTAGCCACTTTGCACCTTGCTCAGTCCTGCAGAAGTGCCACAAGGTATTTCAGCACCAGATCAGGCGAGTGTGATTCAGCAAAATTGAGTGGCAGGACAGTATTCGGCATGCTGTGTGCACACCCACTTGGGATTCATTAAGAAAATAAGCGGTCTGAAACTAGGCTACTCACTGCAGAAATACAGCAGCACTACATCGACCATCAGGCCACAGGGGTGGCCACGCCTTTATGGGCGGGGAATTATCCCTTATGAAGTGCGCGAAAACAGCCGGTTTCAAACAGCAATATCCCAGCACCCAATGAAGAAGTGCTCTCCATAGCACGAAACGCATAGGGAGGGAGAAGAAAGTTCCTGCAATGTCTGCATATTGCTACTACCTTTGGTGAATAAATGGTTACAGGATCAAGAACTCTCCTGTGTGGTGTCATCTCTTCTGCAGGCAAACTTTTGTTTGGATATATATATATATATATATATATATATATATATATATATATATATATATATATATATATATATATATATATATATATATATATATATATATATAGATATATATAGATATATATATATATATATATATTACCACAAAGTTTGCCTGTAATGAGTAATCCCACTCGAATGAAAAGTTGTAACCTTGTTTATTCATCGGAGGAATCAGCGTTCTGTTCACAGCACACTTGCTTCGCACAAAATGAAGTCCTGAAAAGCCCGACGCGTTTCATGCCGGATGGCATTTCATCAGGAGCTGCAGGCATGGAGAAGAAACAACGCTTGGCAAGGATGAATCACCATATTTAAATGTTAGTTTCCCGCCCTTATGGGCGTGGCCACCCTGTGGCCTTCTGGATCTTGTGGTGATTACTGTATTATTCCCGTGAATTTGCCAATGCTTGCCTTCAAGTGTCCAAATGTAGCACCCCAGTGGGTAGCGATAGTCTTTGTGCGTTGCTCACAGCCACCCTTTGTTTCCTCCAATAGGTTTCACTCGCCCCAAAGCCGAGGCGTCATTTGGCGTCCCAGCGGGGCTGCACGACCGTGCAGTGGGGATTAACTCGCGGCTCAGACTGCGCCGCCTTAACATTACCACAAAGTTTGCCTGTAATGAGTAATCCCACTCGAATGAAAAGTTGTAACCTTGTTTATTCATCGGAGGAATCAGCGTTCTGTTCACAGCACACTTGCTTCGCACAAAATGAAGTCCTGAAAAGCCCGACGCGTTTCATGCCGGATGGCATTTCATCAGGAGCTGCAGGCATGGAGAAGAAACAACGCTTGGCAAGGATGAATCACCATATTTAAATGTTAGTTTCCCGCCCTTATGGGCGTGGCCACCCTGTGGCCTTCTGGATCTTGTGGTGATTACTGTATTATTCCCGTGAATTTGCCAATGCTTGCCTTCAAGTGTCCAAATGTAGCACCCCAGTGGGTAGCGATAGTCTTTGTGCGTTGCTCACAGCCACCCTTTGTTTCCTCCAATAGGTTTCACTCGCCCCAAAGCCGAGGCGTCATTTGGCGTCCCAGCGGGGCTGCACGACCGTGCAGTGGGGATTAACTCGCGGCTCAGACTGCGCCGCCTTAACATTACCACAAAGTTTGCC